>NC_090447.1:1177557127-1178807127 GCF_031143425.1 Pleurodeles waltl
AAGTTTCTGACATTGTCTTAGTTCTTTTAGCAATACCAAATGCCACTCCAAAAGGGACATAAACTCTGTTATTCATCTCCGAAGCTTTCACATTTGAAACTCTGCAACATGAAACCAGAAACAACAAGGCCACTAATTTCACTGTCAACCTTTTCAACTTTAAATGTGCATTATCAGCCCATGAGATCAACAAAGATAGAACCATATTGGCATCCCATAAAACCTCATATCTTGCCTGAGGAGGTCTTCATAATCTTATAGTTTTCAGCACCCTGTAAAACAACATATTCTTTCCCATACTTCTACTGTCAACCTGAATATGTCCAGCAGACACTGCTGATGTGTATCAATGTATAGTTCTATGACTAAGTCCTATCTCAAGCTGTTCCACTAGAGAATTAACCACCTCTAAAATATGAACCTCCTCTTGATCCAAACCCCTTTCCAAGTACTAATGTACTCATATCTTCCAAATTCCCTTATACCTTTATCAAGTACATGGTGCCCAAAATTCCTCAAGTAATTTCTCTGCCTTTCTCAAAAGTCCTGAGACACTTTCAGATCGCCTGATACCTTCCAGATAAAAAAGGTTCAAAACCCCTGATTGAATTAGAGGATGCTGTTCTCCATCTATGCCTTTCAACAAACCCTCTTCCACAGAAAGATAAAATGATACTACGCATGCAAGTTCCAACAGCATTGGAAACCAAGTTTGAGAAATCCAGAATGGATTTATCAACACCAACAGACACCTCTCTCTCCTCACTTTCTGCAGAACTCACTGGATTATAGCAAAGGGGGGGGAACGAGTAAGCGTTTCCTCCCCTCCAGTGCTGTTGAGAAGCATCCTCTGCTAACACACCAGAGTCTGGCATCCAACTGAAATAATTCTTTAACTGAATGGTCAACTTGCTCCCCTATATCTCTAGCAGATCCTAAATTTGGTCTAACCTCTTGAAATAATCCCGATTCAACTGCCGATCGCTGTATCCGTCAAAAACCTTGAATTCCAATCAGCCGTTACATTTTCCTTTCCAGGCAGATATTCTGCTCTCAGACTGAATTTGTGCTCCAAACAAAATAGCTAGAGTTCCTTCGCCGATTCTGTCAATCCTTGTGACCTCGCACCCCCTATCCGATTTATATATGCCACTGCAGAAACATTGTCCCTCTTTAGCATAACTGCTGTGCCATGCAAAATTCGACTAAAACTCCTGAGAGCATAAAGACCTGCTGTGAACACTAAACAATTTATATGTTGCTCCCTTTCCAAGTTTGACAACAGTCCACAGGTCTCCTGGGCGTCCAAACGTGCACTCCAACCTGTCAGACTTGCATCTGATTCCAGTACAAAATCTGGAGTACCCCCGAAATTGCTCATCTATTCCAAGCATCCAGATTCACCAGCCACCCAGTTAACCCCATCTTCGCCTCCTGATCCAGGATTATACTGTCTTCATACCATAAGCCTGCTTGTAGGTCTCTTGCCTTTAACCTTTGCAATGCTCAATAATGAAGCGGACCTGGGAAGACTGCCAAGAATGAAGAAGATAATAGACGTATTAGTCTCACTAATTCTCTTAAAGTCAAAACATCCTGCCTCAACCCATATCAAATTTTCTTCTTTATTTTGCTCATCTACTTCACTGGTGAAAGTTAAACTATATTGACCATGTCTATTTTGGAAACCCGGAAACTCCAAAGTGTGTGTCGGAACCAACACCGATTTTTCACTGTTCACAATTTCCCAGAAATTACCTACCACCTCCAACTCCTGTAGGGAGTAAATCAAGATGTTGTCAAAGTAAATAATCATCCAAATCTCCCTCTCTCTCAGGAAAGCCACTACTGCACTCCTTACCTTTGTGAAACACAAAGGTGCTGAAGACAGACCGAATGGAAGGCAATAGAACTGATATATTCAATCTTTCCAAATGAACTGAAGGAAGGGTTGACTGTTATTTGCCACTGGTATCATAAAGTAAGCATTCTTGAGATCCAACTTCACCAATTAATCTTTCCTCAACAATATGTCCCTTAACAGATGGATACCCTCCATCTTGAAGAGTCGGTACACCAGAAACTTGTTCAGTTCTCTCTAGTGTACAGCAGGCCTCCATCCTTTGTCCTTTTTCTCTATTAGGAAAAGAGTATTCACAAAGACTTTGTTCTCCTTGCTAACTTTTACAATTGCACCTTACTCTCTATTTCTTTCTCTACCACTTTTTGTTGGAGTGTGTTCAAAACCAATTCCCTTGGATGGTTGTATTGAAAAGGTATCTCTGTAAACTCCATTTTGAATCCTTGAATCATATTCAGTATCCATGGATCTTGGGTTATTTTCTCCCATATTTTTGTAAAATACTTTATGAAAACCTACTTTTCCTTGGAAAGAAGAAGCCACTGTTCTCACCCGGGAAATCTGATGGTCCCTGACCAAGGGATTTCTTCCTTCTTCCATGTTGAAAACAACCCCTATGGGGGTAGAATGAGGATCCTGTGCCGGCTTTGTAACCTCTTCCATAGTGTCTTTGCCTGAAACTGTTATAGTGGGACCTTTGGAAACCCCTGCCAGGTGAAAGTCTCCTTTTGCTGGCCCTTCGAAAAACTCTCCCACTAAAAATCTACACATTATTCTGCGCCTCATCCAAGGCAGTGAAAGTTGTCACATATTTCCCTAAACTCTTAACCATACCCTCACAAAACAATTATCCTTTCGGATTCTCACTCACTTCTTTTGTTGCTAAATCACCTAATTTGGGGTTGACCTTCATTAACACCACCTTCCTCCTTTCTACATTCAGGCCTACATTAGTGTTGCCCAGCAAAACTAGAGCTCTTTGGCTCCAACCCTTCAATAAGTCTAAGTCCAAAGGAAGTCCCTAATATAAACTTCCTCAGACATATCAATTATCTGAGCTAACGGGGCAACTACATCCAGAAGGCAATCCTGGAACTACTTTAGGGACCTTTTGAGTCCTTTCCTGGGATCTCTGCCTGTTTTGAACAAAAAAGTGATCATTTCGGGAACTAAATTAGGGGTAAGACAAACTTTGTTATCAAACATGGGCCTTGAACATTCCTCCTTCAACACATTCCTCTCCTCTTTCTCATGAAGATTTCCAATTTTTTTAGTAAAGTTGCCCTCATGGTCCAGAGACCAATATTCTGCACTTCTTGGGTGCTTAATATGATGGGGTGAAAACATTTCTTCCCCTAAGGGGTTCCTAATAGCATCGTTGTAGAGGGAGTCCCCTCCTCTCCTAAGAGATCTTCACCTTCATCATCATCCTGATGGAGAACTAACACATACTCATCAAAATCATCTTCCCCTTTTAAATACTCAATTTCAGAAAACAAATTATCTTGAGTTTCAAAATTATGCATGCTGCCAAGGACACCTCTCTCCTGCGTGCTGTATATGACACTTTTCTTGCTGATAGGGACACCCTTCTCCTCAAAGGTGATCCGACCTACTATTCCTTTTAGGAGGTTACATCCCTGTTCAATATGTTTAGTTTTCCTTCTCCTTTTACCCCTCTTTTCACCACTATCAGAATCATCCTCTGATAATGTCAGATAGTCATTGCCTGACCTTTTTTCCTTTTCCTACCCCCCGTTACCTTATCAACAGTCTCCTGTATACACAATCACATCTCATGTTTTATTAGTCTTTTAATATTTCCTGATCACTTTTTCCCTCAGAGTTTTTTGGTGCTTCCTTTCTCCATCATTCAAAAGACATAATACATTCACAAGATCAGGCAAAGCAGTGTAAAAATACGCTGAAATGTCTTTTTCCCTCTTTACCTACAAAAACCAGCTCCTACCCTGAGATGCACTTCTAACCGTCCCTTCACCTCAGTAACTGAAACTGTAACTGTAACTGTCACTAGACAGATTGCAAGTCAGTGAGGTGTTAAAACAGCAGCATAGAATGTACTTTTTTTACACTGGTGCAAGCCTAATTCAAAATGGCGCCCAAATCTTATGAGAACTAAGCTCACACATTTGCCAATAACTTTCCTTTAATACTCCTCAAACTGCTAACGCTCGGATCTCTGATGTACCAGCAGCAGCCTTCATGAACAGTTTTCTGGCCGTGAACTGCCTGAAGCCTACCCTCCCCTTGCAGAAGCACCCCTATGCACACGCTCACCACCAGAGGCCTTGCCTCCCAACACCGAAGAGCTTGATGGCCAGCACTCTCTATCATGATGTGCAAGTAGTGCGTGCAGTTTGTCAGAGTAACGGACAAATGTGGCCTGACAAGCGGTCTGAGAAAACTGCTGAACTATGGGCCCAAAATGAATTATCTTGAAACCTAAAATACGGGCCTCAAACTCCACCCTATTCAAACCCAAAATGCACCACATTTTATGATTTAATGTGTTCTTTGAAGAGCTGCATGGAGGATCATTAAAGAATTAATGAATAATCATAGCCTCTGGTCTTGAAATGAAATGAAATATTACTTTAGGTTAAAAAAAAACACTAGCAATTTGCTGAAAAAACAAAGGTTACAGGGACGTTATAGTTAGGAAATAGAAATCTGTAAACATTCACTAATAAACAAATGTTACAGGGACGTATGTGACTATATGGGTGTGTGACTGTATGAGTGGGTGTGTGAGTGCATGTGTGAATGGTTTTGTCAGTCTGTGAGTGGGTTTGTGAGTGTCTGTACGGGTGTTTGAGTGGGTCTGTGAGTGGGTCTATTTTTTTTTTATTGGTGTCTGGATCCGCAGACTCACACAGGGGCCACGATGAGTGCTGTGGAGGTTGTGCAGATCCTCACGCGCCCCCAAAAATATTTTTGGCAAATTTCCTGCCCATGAGGAGTCCCTCACAGACTCCTTCATCAGTCCCATCGGGTCAGAGTGCCTCTACCCTGACCCCTTCTATCACTTTTAACTTTTGTTTTCCCCTGTGGGACCGTGCCCCTATACAGAAAATGGCAGCCCCAACTTTTGTCTAAGGTTGCAGCCAGCCAATCACAGCATTGCTGTTACGCATGGATCTGTATCTCTAGATATACATAAATCTTGTTTTCTTAAATCTCACCAAAACTACTGAACAGATTTACACCAATTTACAACAAGCACTGTTTCTGGACCAGGATCTAGCTTTTTACCAAATTGTGTGCAATTCCGTTCAGCGGTTTGGGCTGTAGTCTTGTCCAAAATCCCTATGGGAAACTGCATGGGGAAAACGCTTTTTGGGACCCCCCATTTTTCTTTGCCCCGCTTGACGAATCACCCCAAAATTTTCTGAATAGCAGCTGAAGTGAGTGGCAAACTAATTTTGAAAATTTTGTGAAGATTCGTCAAACGGCAGGAAGGTTATTAGCAAACGAAGCCCACTTGACTAATGGAAATTAGATCTTAATTATAGCTACCTATATTTTATCTACTGGCAGGTGCCAGTACCTAGTTATAGTCAGGACCATGTTTCCATTGAAAAATTGTTTTTTTGACTTGCCTATACCCTTGGTGCCGTTTGACAAATCTGCACTAAATTTTCCCAAAAAAAGTGTTCCTGAGAATCTTGTACATGGGAAGTTTCAGGGGGATCGGCAAGGCAGTGGCTGAACCGAAGGGGTGGGGGTCATAAAAGTGCATTTCCCATTATAATTCCCATAGGAATTTCAGGCACGACTATAGCCCGAACTGCTAGACGGAATTACACCAAATTTGGCAGGAAGATAACTCTTGGTCCAGAAAAAAGTGCTTTTTGTTATTTGGAGTAAATTTGTTCAGTACATTTTTAGATATTAAAAGAAAAAGAAATATAGATATCTAAAGGTGTAAAGGATTTGCAAATAATAACAAGCTCATGCAGAGCTCTGATTGGCTGCCAACACTTCAACCAGGAAGTGTTGTCAGCCACCTGAAAAAATAAGAAAAGGGTCCAGAGTAGGGACACCTATACCCCTTAGCTCTGGGGTCCCAGAGGGACCCCACCAGGGCAAAAAAGGACGTAAAATTTTTTGGGGGGTTGTGAATTTGCGTCAAATTCACACATTTGCTGCATTTCTTTTCTAAAAAAGCTAGAGGCTTGGGGCAGGGGTCACCAGTGCACAAGAGATGCTCTGAACTGGGGGGTGGGAGTGTGCGCACTGCAGATAGTCAGTCTGCGCTCACTCTGGGGAGTTTTATGTACCTGAAAGTGAATAACACTGAGCATTTATGCATCTGCTTTGGAGTGCAGGCAATGTCCAGAACAATCAGGCTACAATGGGGCTGCAGAGAGGCCCTGACCTCCCACTTGGCATCACAAAGGCCAGCAGAAGCAAGGGCAAGCTCCTTGGCACCAGGGCAGACTCACTGCAAGTCCCGCGGAAGGAAGCTCCCTCAGAAGTGAACCTGTCATTCAATGGCCCAGACAGCCTCATGCACTGGCCCGCAGCCCAGAGCTGCCCTGACTTCTGCACTGCAGAAGCCACTGAGCGCAGCATGGCTGGGGAGCTTCCATTAAAGGCAGAAAGGTATAGATATCCATTCATGAGTTTCCAGACCTGTGTTTGGGGTATAGGGCTAGGAAGCAAGTCCCTTGCCTTTGGTAGTACACTGGGACTGTCAGACACATCCAGAGTGCACAATGCAATCATTGGGTTTTACAGAAAGGCTTGTGTGGTCCCCAGCTTCACCATTTGCTGCCTCAGTGATACAGCACCTAGAAGCCGCTTTGACGATGGCACATGCCACACAACAGACAACAACATTGAGAGAGCGTAGCTTATATAATCTATATTAACATGAAATGCTTATGAATTAATGTGTGATAATGCCGCATAGAAACTATAATAGTAAAACTTTGCTTAAACGTGCACTTGAAATGTGACCACGGGGAGTGGCCACCAATGTATACGTAGACTAATAATGATGACTAAAATGTTTATAAATTGTTATATTGAATAAGTTCTATACTAACCATTAATCATCGTGTTATTGAATCTGTGCTGAAATCCTTGTAGGCCTTAAGTTAGCATGAGCCGAAGCTTAGCTGCTTGGCTCTCATATTAAACGTATTTTTCCTATCTTGCAGTGTGCTGACTCGCAAAAGGACATGACCTCTTGTTTTCTTCAAACTAGAAGCTAAATGTAACCGTAATAGATCCGTTCCCATGAAATCCCCATTGCTTGTAGAAAATGTTAAACAAAATGCAAGTGTAGATTAATGTAACGTACAAGGTCATTCAAACCGGGGCAAATCAATGGAGCTACTGACCAAAAGATGTGCAAAGAATTACAGAAGGATGAAATCATACCGGACGTGCTACCTCTGAAGACGTAAATCATGTGGACCAATGAAGTGTCTGTAAAATAATATGGGGTGAAAGATTAATGATTTAATGTGTTTTCTAATAGGTTAAAGATAGTGGGGTATAACCAACGACCAATGACATTTTAGGGGAATGTACAACGAAAAAGGGATAAAAACCCATGACACGGGGAGCCATTTAGAATTAGGTAGGGAATGCTATTGATTTTATCCAGAAACTTTGTCACTCTGTTTGGTGACTTATTGGTTTGCTTAAAACCATCCTCGTCCTTAGATTTGCCCATTTTACACTTTACCTCCTTATGAGGGAAGTGCCCATTTTGCCCCGGAGCTGAGTTCTGACTGATGACGATTTGACTGATGTCCTGAAGACGAAGACTGAACCTGTGCGCTGACCTAAACTTTGGAGGGTAACTATGACAATGCATTTGTGATTTGTCTGTTTGCATTTCCTTTCTAGGTACCAACTGCTTACTTTTGACAGGGACCATAGTTAGATGTTTTCCAAATTGGGGTTCTAAGTTGTTTTGCATGAAGCCCAACATGCTAATGCTAATCAGTGGTAAGGACAGGTGTTCACCAAACTGACGCAAATAGACAAACGACCAAAACTATGCTTTGTTGAACTGACGCGTTATTCACACTCTGCTAATTGATCTATGTTCACGCCGTGTTATGTTCTGATGTTTGTGATTCTCGCCTTAATGAAATCTTACCAAAGTTGCCATATCGTGAATATGCTATTATGTTTCTTGGTTTCGAGATTAACACATCTGCTTTTAGAATTGTAATCAATAGTGAATAAAACTTCATAAAATTCTACTAAACTGGCGTGGTTATTCATGACTGCAAGGTCATGGTAGTGTCTTGAATTAATTGATGACTTTGACTAAAGTGAAATGTATTGTTGTGATAAATATTGATGAGATTATTGCTGTAGTGATTGACATATTGATTAGCTATCTCGTCCTAAGGTGTCTCTCAACTGGGTCAAAAGATTCATTGGCCTGAAACGAGTCCTGATATGTAATAAATTATCATAAAGGGACGCGTTAACAGTTCTGGTAGCAGAGCGATGGTTTGGCCCTTTGGGGCCCTAGGACGGAGAATTATTGTTTAAATTGCTTTTCTGAGATCATGAAAATTGGAGGTATGATGTGTTTCTAAATTCACCATGGCTTTCCCGGGATCTCGGAGCCTGCCTAAGTGAGTTGGGTATGTTCTCGGCGTTTTAGCTTGTGTGGTGTAGGATTTGCGCTTGCTCAGCTTATGCATTTTGCAGGTGATTTGGGAAGTTCGTGTGTATTTAGGCCAGGTAAATGTTGTTTTAGTAGGAGTGGGCGTACTCCGCAGTATGAGAGTAGGGAAGTCGGCGTACGTCATATGAGTGTGGCGCTTTGTGCTCAAAATTATCCACGTGGTTGGTTGTTAATGTACGGACCCGTCGCAGTCTAAGACTCCGGAGTATATTGACAAGTGTAGGAGACACTTGGATTTATGTTGTGTATTTTGTGCGGTTTAATTAGGTCAATCGGGCGTGGTTGACAAGTCGAGTTTGAGTCAATTGTGTGTGTGAAACCTTCGATGGAGATTTGGCAAGTTTTAAAGTGCACTAGAACGAACCATTGACAAGTCGAGAGTAGGATTTGCGGGTCGAATTCTGCTTGCGGGTGCAGGAACTGAAAAGGAGAGAGTAGCGGCCGAGGCTTCAAGTGAAATTTCTGTAAAGTTCTGAAGCGAATGTGTACCCTTCCTGTAGTAAACCGACAAGTTTGAGTTGTTGTTGTTGTTAAAGGTGCTTGCAGTAATTTTGCATTAGATTGGTGTGAATCTAGTGAGGGGCGGACAAGCCGCAAGACTTTGTCAGCTGCAGAGTGTGTGAGTGTGACGTCAGTGGTGCCGCGCTGAGATAGGTCAGTTGTCGAGAGGGGTCGCGCACGGATTGGCTGCCGTCCGTGAGAGGCAATAGGTAGAGAAAGGTGGGTGAAGAGTGTCCTGGGAATTAAAGTCACTTTCTGATTAAATACAACAAAAGAAAAGACTTAAGATGAATTTTATCAAAGCTTTTAAGAGCTCTCTGAAAGGAGACGCTTACATTATGGCGAGTGAAGGGGAGCCTACACCGCCTGAGGGTACTCCAGCTTATATAGTCATGGAGGAAAAGGGTATCGCGCCTTGCTTGGCGCAACAGTGGCGCAAACTGACAGAAAAAGAGGGATGTTTGGCGTTCCCGGAACACGGAACGTTCAATACGAGAGTTCTAGAGAATTTGAGGTGGATGTTAAGTGTACAAAAAACCACCTCGGAGGCCAGCTCAGTACGAGGCGTTAGCAATTTGGGATTTAATGGCTATTAAAGAGAGACAACAGGAATTCCAGAGGAGAATAAAAAGGGCAGAGAAGACTTTAGCTGAAGCTAGATGGGATAATGAGAGCAAAATGTGGAGACGGGGAATAGTTGACGGACTTAAATTGTTCCCAGCAATAGCACAGGGAGACGAGACGCAGGAGAAGAAAGCCACCTGTAAGACAGACAAGGACTCTAGTAAGCCTAAAGAGACTAAGAGGTCTTGGATAGAAGAAGATGACTCAGACGATGAGGAGTTCCTAAATCAGATATTACATGATCGCCCGCCACCTTATGCGGTAAGCGACAATGTTCCGAGCAGTAGTGCGGGTCCTGGGAACCAGACGCAGGAGAAGGGAGTTACTGATACAGTACAGACTAGTGATACGGTTTTGACACAAAATGGTGTCAGTGTACCCACTGCACCAGACATGCAGATACAGTTGCAACCTCTACCGCAGATACAGAGAATCTATCCAGACGTCCCAGTGCTAGAGACTACTACAAATCTGATAGTGCCGCCAGACCCGATATATACAAAATTTAGGTTAATACAGATTGAGCCAACTCCACAATTGCTGCCCCAGCCGCAGCAACAGCTGATACCAGGATATAATCCAGCAGCAGGACCTCCATTAGTACCTGCCCCGGCTTCAGAGAATCAAACTTTTAGAGTCGCTGCTCCACGGGGTTAGGGACCAGGTCAGACACCAGCTGCCATATCATTGCCAATTACTGTTGGTCCGCCGGTGCCATTGTATGCACAAGGTAAGCCTGGTGTGTGTGATCAGGGAGTAATGACCCAAGATACAATAAGAGGAGGGTCCATAGGAACTCCCCAGTTAATGGCCCCGGGAGAACAAGCAGTTGAAAAATTAAGGTCTTTGATAGACCTTAGCCCTGTTGAAGCCCCGTTGGAGGCAATGAGACAGGCAGGGCTAGGTATGCCAACCCCGCAGTCAATAAGTACAAATGCTTCTCCTTCGCCAATGATGCATGCAGGGAATATTTCACTGCAAGGTTTTACGGTGCAACAAGTGAATGAGTGGTTAGAAAAAACTTACGCTCCAAAAGCCGCAGCAACTGTAGAAAAGTTGGAATGGTCTGAGAAAGATGAATACCTGAACTTTGTGAGACTGGGAGTGGAGGCTGCTGAACTAGTGGAAGGAACAATGGGGGTGAACAGATTAGAGTCATATACAGAAGCAGAATTGAGATATCTGTGCCCTAAAATCACTAAAGAAGTAGGTAAGGTACATCAGAGGTTGGCGAACCTGGCAGACAAATACCATATCAATATTGAGAATACTAAACATTTGAAAAGAATCTATAGATTAGACTTTGACTCAAAGGACTTCGAGCACATGAGGTCTGCAGGGATGAAAGCGCATCTAAAAGAAATATTGCAAAGTGCTCAGATTTGGGGAGCCTTAGAAAAAAGGGAAGGCAGATTGGCAAAGAAAAGAGATAAAGAGAAAAGTGACAGTCCGGGATCAAGTTAGGCTAAAGCTACACCAAATACGGGATCAGTAAAGATGTTGCCGATGAGAGAAACAGCTAGTGGGGTTTTAGTCCATGTACCATGGTCCAGGGGAGACATTCTATCTTTCACAAATGATTATCCCAGGTTGAGGGAGAAACCGATTGAGTGGTATCAGCAAACAGATAGGTTTGTGAAGCTTGCGAAGTGTCTCTGGGAAGACTTAAATACCTTGTTTGAGATCATTGTTCCACCTGATTTGTGGCTTGAGTGCAAGAGAGGTGTAGACTGGCCGACACAGGAACCGGCAAGGGATAAGGCGACCGGAGCACCCTCTGAAGAGGTGATGAAGTACTATCATAAAGTAATGAGTTTTTGAAGCAGAAAGTGTCGCCAAAAGTGACAGATTGGCAGAAAATAGACCGGACCTCGCAGGAGGTTAAAGAGTCGATCCATGCTTACTATGAGAGGTTGTTGAAAGCGTTCAAACATTACAGTGGTACTGAAACTATTGAGCCGAAAGACATGAACCATCTTGTGTTCAGATTTGTTGAAGGGCTGAGACCAGAGGTTAGCCAGATGATTAAGAATCATTTGATCTGTTAGCAAGCGAAGCCGATTGATGAGGTGTTGCAGTATGCAAAATACTGTAGTGACGAGATTGAGCTGAAGCAGAGAAAGTTGAAAGAGAAAGTGATGGTGATGCAGATAAGGGCAGCGCAGGTAGGTATGCAAGGAAATGGAATCCAGCAGATGATACAGCAGCAACCGCAAGGGAATGGCGTGTTTTAGGCGCAACCGAGAGGCCGAGGTCGAGGTTTTGTGAATCGCGGTCCAGATTTGAATACTGTTGTGGTTCAAAATGACGTACAAAGGATGAAAAAGATGTCACCATGTCACGCGTGCGGGGCGTGGGGCACTGGAAGCGGGAATGTCCGAATGCGGTGCAGGATGGTGTCGTTCAACAAAGCACAAATGTCGGTACAATACAAAATGTGAGAGGTCCAAAAATGAGAGGTCAGAATCAGAACTTCCAAAATAACATGGTTCAGATGCAGGGGCTACAGCCCATGCAGCAAATGCAAATGCTGTGTATTCAACCAGCGCAAATGCAGCAAGTATAACAGCAGGTTCCCATGGTACCTAGACAGCAAATGCAATTACCATTAGCTCCAATGGAACAGCAACAGGTAATGCTTCCTCAGCAGGTCACAGGTCAAGTAGTGAGCCAAAATAATACAGTACAGCAATTCCCAATGCATGGTGAAAATGGAATGAATGATGAATGGTCGGATGACAGTTCAGACAGTGAAGAGTGCAGGCTTGCAGCATCCCTAGAAGTAGATCAGAGGGGACCCTATGTAGAGGGAAAGATAATGGGTCACAAGGTTTCCTTTTTGGTTGACACCGGAGCTACACGCTCTACAGTCAGAAGCGCAGAGGTTCCGAAATTGCCACTTTCAGGGCGTACCATAAGAGTGGTAGGAGTAGCAAACCAGTACTTGACAAACCCGATCACAGATCCGGTGCAAGTTGAGATTGGCAACTTCCAGGGACTGAATACGTTTGTAGTCTGCGATTCAAGTCCCGTGTCCCTACTGGGAAGAGACTTACTGTGTAAAACGAAATGCTCAATTACCTGTTCCAATGATGGAATAGAGGTGCAAACAAACAGTGATGACGAAGGGGATGATGGTCAGTTTTCTGAACTAGAGACTGAGACCGCGAATGAGGATTACCCTCTGATAACCGTATTCCCGATGCTTACAGTGACTGACTTACCAGCTGAGTTACAGGGAACAGTGACAGCGAAAGTGTGGGATTTGACAGGAAAGGAAGTGGGGTTGAGAAAAGGAGTGGAACCGGTTAAAGTACAAGTGAAGCCAAATGCAGTGTTTCCCCAGGTGCCACAATATCACATGGCACAAGATGTCCTTATTCAGGTGTCGCAAATAATTGCAGATTTTGTAAAGCAAGGGGTTCTGAAAGAGGTGTTGAGCAGCCCATGTAATTCACCAATAATGGGTCTGAAAAAGCCTTGTGGGAAGGTTCGAATTGTGCAGGACTTGAGGAAAATAAACAAGATTGTGGTAAAATGTTGCCCCATAGTGCCAAATCCAGCAGTAATTATGTTCCAGGTTCCGTGTGATGCAGAGTGGTTCACAGTTGTGGACTTGTCACAGGCATTCTTTTCAGTGCCTCTTCATGATGACAGCCAATTTTTATTCAGTTTCAAATTCCTGGACAAGGTGTACAGTTGGTGCAGAATTCCTCAAGGGTTTTCTGAGTCACCGTCCATCTTCAATCAGATATTGAAAAAGGACTTAGAGTCCTTAGTACTGCCTTTCAGTTCGACTCTAGTGCAGTACATTGACGACTTGCGTCCAGAACAAAAGATGACTGCAGATATGACACAATTGCCTTACTGAACCACTTGGGAAAGAACGGTCATAAAGTGTCCCCAAAGAAGTTGCAGTACTGTCAAAAAGAGGTGAAGTACTTAGGACACTTGATTGGGAGTGGGTCCAGGAGAATATCGAAGGAAAGGGTGACAGCTATTTTGCAAATGAACCCCCCAACAACAAAGAGAGATGTCAGGATGTTTTTGGGAATGGTGGGCTACTGTCGCCAGTGGATTCCCAACTTTTTGATTATCTCTAAACCATTGATCAAGCTGACAGGCAAGGAAACTAAGGATGAACCGTACACCATAACCCTATCCAAGGAAGAGCTTGAGTCATTCATGGAATTGAGAGAGTGCATGTGCAGGGCACCAGCTTTGGGTATGCCTGATTACACAAAGCCTTTTCTACTGTTTTGTCATTAACGTGGTGCTTGTTCTTTGTCTGTTTTGACACAGGTCCATGGAGGTGCAAACCGTCCTGTAGCATATTTTTCAGCTACCTTTAACCCCGTCCCAGCAGCCTTACCGGGTTGTTTGCGCGCAGTTGCAGCAGTTGGTCAAAGCCTCACGCAGTGTTAAGGCATAGTGATGGGACATCCCTTAACAGTAATGGTTCCACATTCAGTTGAAATTCTGTTGACCCGAACTAAAACTCAGCACATGACAAATGCCCGACTTACCCGATATGAGACAATTATTTTGGGGTCACCGAATGTCACCCTAAAGAGATGCACTGTATTGAACCCGGCAACTCTACTTCCTGTTGAAAGTACCGAGATTAATAATGAGGAGGAAGTGGAGCATGATTGTCTTGAGGTAACAGAACTATGTATCAAGCCCCGACCTGACATACAAGATACGCAGTTAAAAGAAAATGACTGCATTATGCTTGTTGATGGATCCTGTTTGAGAGACTCAGTTGGAATGCTGAGAGCTGGTTATGCTGTGTGTACCATAGCTGGTATCATTGAAGATTCCTGGCTCGAGAGAGTGTATTCCGCACAAGTGGCAGAATGAATTGCCCTTACTAAGGCATGCCAGGCAGCTGAAAATCTGAGAGTCACTATCTATACTGACAGCAGATATGGATTTGGAATTGTACATGATTTTGGCCAGTTGTGGTCACAGAGAGGTTTCATGACCTCTTCTGGTTCTCCAGTGAAAAATGGCGAACAGATTAAGGATTTGTTACATGCGATTCAGTTACCTCTTGAAATTGCCGTGGTGAAATGCAATGCTCATGTTAAATCACAAGATTTTGTGTCAATGGGAAACGGCTATGCAGATCAAGTCGCAAGGTTTTGCGCATTGAACTGTATATTGTTAAAGGACCAGTGGGAATTATTACCGCAAACTGAAAATGAAACATGCCTGAACTTTGCATTGAGGGTGGTTGATACACTAGATGAGCTAAAATAACTACAGGGTCGTGCTAGCAGAGAGGAGAAACGCTCCTGGCAGAGAATGCAATGTGTACAGAGAGCTGACGACTTATGGGTCTCAGAGGAGGGGATATTGGTTTTGCCCAACAGTCTTTTGTCACAATTCGCAAGGCTCTATCATGGACAGGCACATCTTGGGAGAGATGCAATGATCAGGTCATTCAAAATTGACTGGTTTAATCCGAAATTCAGACAAGCCGCAGAGATTACCTGTCACAGGTGCATCATCTGTCAACAGATGAATTCTGGAAAAGGGACTGTGGTAACTTTGAGCCACATGGGGAGAGCTGGTGGTCCATTTAGCAAGATGCAAATGGATTTCATTGAGATGCCTGTTTGTGGAGGATTGAGGTACGTGTTGGTGATTGTGTGTGTTTTCAGCCATTGGATTGAAGCTTACCCCACAAGTAGAAATGACAGTCTCACAGTTGCAAAGCTGTTGCTTAGAGAACTAATACCCAGGTTCAGTTTTCCGGTCTCTTTAGAATCAGATAGGGCAGACACTTTGACAATGAGGTGATTAAGCTCTTGTGTGCTACATTAGACATCGAACAGAAGCTGCATTGTAGCTACCGCCCTGAAGCCTCAGGACTAGTAGAACAGATGAATGGTACCTTGAAGTCGAGAATGGCAAAAATGTGCGCAGCCACCAATATGAAATGGCCAGATGCATTACCTTTAGTGCTGATGTCAATGAGAAACACACCTGATAAGAAGACAGGACTATCACCCCATGAGATTCTCATGGGTAGAGCTATGAGGCTACCCGCAGTACCCGCAAATGCTCTTGTGAATATCACAGATGATATGGTGTTGGACTATTGCAAAGGTTTGGCTGATGTGGTTTGCTCTTTTTCCCACCAGGTGGAAGCCAACACATTGCCACCGATCAGTGATCCAGGTCACACCCTGCAAACCGGTGACTGGGTGGTTGTCAAGAAGCACGTGAGAAAGTCGTGTTTGGAGCCGCGCTCGAAGGGGCCATACCAAGTAATACTGACAACAACCACTGCTGTGAAACGTGCAGGCGTTCCAAATTGGATAAATGCCAGTCACACAAAGACGGTAACATGTCCGACTGATGAGGAACTTGAAGTTTCTAACTCAGCAGTTCCAGAGAAGGAAGTCTCAGGGCCAGAAAATAGGCAAGGGGAACTGAGACTGCAGGAGAGCCCACTGAGAACAGCCTAGTCCCTCAAACAGTAAACGAGTTCGAGAGAGGTGACAGTGAGCCTATCTCAGTAGAGGCAGCAAGAGAACTAAATCAAGGAGAGGTTCTCCCAGAAGTAGACGGATACGGGTTAGAGCTTGAACCTGTTACAGACCCAGAAGAAGGGGAAATAGTAGAGAGAGGCCAAAGCACACCGGCATCCCCTGAGCCAGTTGCAGGTCCGTCAAGAGAAAACACCATAGCACAAGAGGAGGGTGCTGTTCAGCGTCCTGAAAAGACAGGCAAGAAAAAGACGCATAAAGGTGATAACTGGCCAGAGAAACAAGCTGCAAAAGAAAAGGTCGTACCAGGTGAAACGATAACAGAAGAAACTGATACATACCCGGGTAGAGGATCTAAGTGAAGGAGAATTGCAAAGTGAACGCAGGTTGAAAAGAAAAAGAACTGCAAATAGAAGGTACGCAGGTCCTGAATGGGCATATGCAACGACATCTGAATGGCAACAAGAATTCTTAGCGTTCTGTTTTGATCGAGAAGTACCAGGCCAATACTACAGCACCTGAAACCAATCAGAAAAAGAGACTGTGTTAAAACTAAAATTGAAATTGAAAGCTGAAAAACTGAGAAAGAGACTTATAAATTACCGGATGTGACACTGATAACTTGAATTGACTTTGAAACTCGATTATGACAAGCTGCTAACCTGATTTGACAAAAGGGTCCTGGAGTGAGTAAAACGCTGTAAAAACACGCAGAGAGAGACTTTTGCATCAAGAGAAAAAAAAAAAGAGCTTTTATATTGTCCTCAAGTTGATTATTTTCTTTGAATTATTCTGCTATCTGATTCTTTACAGGCCGTGGCTCATAATAGAGGTAGTAGCAAGAAGGGCAAAGTGTGTGGTTGGTTAAGCCTTATATTAGGTATTGTGTGTGCTATAATAATTGTAGGTGTGATTGTGGGAATGACGTGGTTAGATAAGAAAGCGACTAACAATGCTTCAAAACCTGAGACTACAACACTAACACCGTGGGAAAAGTTTGAGCAAGATACAAAACACTTGCATGAGGGAACTAACTCAAAAGGGGAACTCTCCACTAACGTCTTCTATCGCTTGCTGAATGAGTATGTTGAGACCATGGATGCGAAAAACTGTTATGTGTGCACAAAGATTCCTTCATCAGTACAAGAAGGGGTCACTTATCATAGTCTTCCACTAACCTACGGGATAAGTTGTAGTTTGCTACTAACAAGATTATATAATCAAGAGCATGTGCAATACTTCTATTCAAATTTGGATGTGGTGTTTTCTTTTGTGCCAGTGATTGAGTTTCTGAACAAATTAGCTAAGGAGCATAATATAAAGATAGTTAGAAGTTTCTTTGATCCGACACTTACATTTGGGACAGCTTATGCACACCGCAACAATCTGACTTGCTTATTAACACCTGTAGAGAAAAGCTTCTTAGATCACACTGATGATAGAAGCAAAGCTTTAAAAGAGCGACTAGATAAAGGGTTAGAGAAACGCACATATGCAAATGATTATTCTTACACTGCATTAAAGACGCAAGGCAAATTAGCTTTAGATGCATTACATGTAGGTAGGCTTTGTATATATAGGCCGAAATCTGAACATGACACTTTATTTGTGGGAACGAGTGAATGCAGGCATGTGTTTTTGTTTCAGATTAAATGGACATTCATGTTAAATGGACAGGATCCAGCGATCCCTGGGATCTAATGCTTATTACCGTCTCCCTAAGTGATGGTATGGGACATGTTATTTGGGGATAGTTTTCCCAAAGATTTACCAGATTGATGACTTAAAGCAAATACCTAAAACGTCTGAATTACAACATGCTAGACAAAAACGAGAGACAGCGGCTGCTGTGTTGGTGACATATTTGGAGCCATAATTCCTTCAGTAGGGGTTATTCTAAACTCCATAAAGATTTGAAAGTTGTCTACTATTGTGGATAACATGCTGACAAATCTTACAGGGGCTATACTCCTGATAGATACTGAACTTGCTGCGGAAAGAGCTATGACTCTTCAAAATCGGCTTGCGTTAGACATTCTTTTAGCAAAGAGCAGCGGAGTCTGCAAGACGCTCAACGAGCGTCATTGTTGCTCATATATACCAGATAATAGTAAAAAGATTAGAGGTATGCTTACTAACCTAACTAGAGATAGCGCAGATTTGAAGGATTTGAAGGAACCTGGAGTGTGGGAGAAAGTGGGAAAAGGAATTGCCAGAGTAGGGAGCTGGTTTAGCAATATTTGGAATGGGGTTCAAGGAAAAATACTAGGGGGTCTATTAATTGTTCTGGCCTGTTTATTAGGTTTAGGGGGACCATGCAAACTTAATGACAAAATTAGAAGAAATTGGACAAAGAGAAATAAAAAGAATGAGGAAAGTGAAAGGGAGAAAATGTTTAACGAAATTTGGGAAAGTTCACACAAAGGACAGGATGTTGAAATGCGCATTATGCGCAAGGTGAAAAATTAAAGTGAAAGGTTAAAGGGAAAGGTTTGTGTGATGACGAACGTCATCAGAGGAGGGACTGAGAGAGCGTAGTTTATATAATCTATATTAACATGAAATGCTTATGAATAATTGTGTGATAATGCCGCATAGAAACTGTAATAGTAAAACTTTGCTTAAACGTGCACTTCAAATGTGACCACGGGGAGTGGCCACCAATGTATACGTAGACTAATAATGATGACTAAAATGTTTATAAATTGTTATATTGAATAAGTTCTATACTAAATATTAATCATCGTGTTATTGAATCTGTGCTGAAATCCTTGTAGGCCTTAAGTTAGCATGAGCCGAAGCTTAGCTGCTTGGCTCTCATATTAAACGTATTTTTCCTATCTTGCAGTGTGCTGACTCGCAAAAGGACATGACCCCTTGTTTTCTTCAAACTAGAAGCTAAATGTAACCATAATAGATCCGTTCCCATGAAATCCCCATTGCTTGTAGAAAATGTTAAACAAAATGCAACAGTGTAGATTAATGTAACGTACAAGGTCATTCAAACCGGTGCAAATCAATGGAGCTACTGACCAAAAGATGTGCAAAGAATTACAGAAGGATGAAATCATACCGGACGTGCTACCTCTGAAGACGTAAATCATGTGGACCAATGAAGTGTCTGTAAAATAATATGGGGTGAAAGATTAATGACTTAGGGGGTCATTTAGGGCTAAAAGGACGGAAGCACCGCCAACAGGCTGGCGGTGCTTCCAGCCCTATTACGACTGCGGCGGAAGCGCCGCGGTCGCACCGCTGGGGCCGGCGGTTTCCCGCCGTTTTAGCCCCGGCGGTGATAATCCATTAGGAGCCGGCTCCTATGTTGCGGCCTCATCCCCGCTGGGCCGGCAGGCGCAAACTTGGTTTGCCCGCCGGCCCAGCGGGGATGTCGTAATGGGGGCCGTGTGAGTGCGGCCGCATTGGCGGCCGCACAGCGGTTACCGCCTGGCGGGCAGCGGTAGCCGCCCGCCAAGGTCGTAATGACCCCCTTAATGTGTTTTCTAATAGGTTAAAGATAGTGGGGAATAACCAACGACCAATGACATTTTAGGGGAATGTACAACGAAAAAGGGATAAAAACCCATGACACGGGGAGCCATTTAGAATTAGGTAGGAAATGCTATCGATTTTCTCCAGAAACTTTGTCACTCTGGTGACTTATTGGTTTGCTTAAAACCATCCTCGTCCTTAGATTTGCCCATTTTATACTTTACCTCCTTATGAGGGAAGTGCCCATTTTGCCCCGGAGCTGAGTTCTGACTGATGGCAATTTGACTGATGTCCTGAAGACGAAGACTGAACCTGTGCGCTGACCTAAACTTTGGAGGGTAACTATGACAATGCATTTGTGATTTGTCCGTTTGCTTTTCCTTTCTAGGTACCAACTGCTTACTTTTGACAGGGACCATAGTTAGATGTTTTCCAAATTGGTGTTCTAAATTGTTTTGCATGAAGCCCAACATGCTAATGCTAATCAGTGGTTAGGACAGGTGTTCACCAAACTGACGCAAATAGACAAACGACCAAAACTATGCTTTGTTGAACTGACGCGTTATTGACACTCTGCTAATTGATCTATGTTCACGCCGTGTTATGTTCTGATGTTTGTGATTCTCGCCTTAATGAAATCTTACTAAAGTTGCTATATCGTGACTATTCTATTATGTTTCTTGGTTTTGAGATTAACGCATCTGCTTTTAGAATTGTAATTAATAGGGAATAAAACTTCATAAAATTCTACTAAACTGGTGTGGTTATTCATGACTGCAAGGTCATGGTAGTGTCTTGAATTAATTGATGACTTTGACTAAAGTGAAATGTATTGTTGTGATAAATATTGATGACATTATTGCTGTATTGACTGACATATTGATTAGCTATCTCGTCCTAAGGTGTCTCTCAACTGGGTCAAAAGATTAATTGGCCTGAAACGAGTCCTGATGTGTAATAAATTATCATAAAGGGACGCGTTAACAACATGAATACTTCGATGTGCCAGTCACAGGCCACTTTCATATGTCTTGGCACCTGGCTTACCACCCCGCTGCTGACCGGGCATGCACCACTGCCATCTAAAAGCAGATCATATTCAATTAGTCCAGTAAAGGTGTCAGAACCTGTAATGTTTGTGATCAGCGAAAGCGAGCAGAGGCCCACCTGTGAAGGGAGCAGGACCAGTCAGAGAGAGCTAAGGTGCACACTGTTAGCAGCTGTGCATAAGGTGAAGCGGCACCGGGGCCCTTGAGTGCAGGGGGCCCACTACACACTACCTCTAGCAGTCTTTTCAGATCCAGCTCGAGGTCAGCTGGCACACTTGCCTTGCTTTTACTAGGCCTGAGGCTCCATCCAGAAATTAAAATACTGTTGCAAACTACTATTTAGACAATGACAATTCTTTGAGGGTGGACTTTGTGTCTTAAAGCACTCAAGGCTTGGCAAGTAATTATGCCAAAGACAGGGGCTGCAGGGTGGCAGCAATAACCTTCGGATAACCGCTGAAAGGTCTTGTCAGTGCATTACTCTTGGCACATCTGATATTATGGTTTATGTCTTGGCAATTTTCCAAGATTAGCGATGATAAACAAAGGTATTTACCTCACAGACCGGACGCGCCAGGGGATAAATCCCATAGTGAGATAAAATCGCATTAAATAGGCCTCACAGAAGCTGCTTTTCCAGCGAAACCTGATTGCAACATGGGATGTGTGACTTATTTACGAGTGATTCCCCAAATTAAGCTCAATTACTGTATTAACATAAGTGTTAACAGTTGAACTGAAGTAGGACATGTGCACATAAAGTTATGTGGACACTTGTTCTCTATAAACTGTTTTGTCAGTGACATTTATGTTTATTGCTATTCGTAAATGCATTTTATGTAAAAACGGTGCGCTTTACAATTTGCATTTATCTCAGTTGCATGATGACCCAATGGTACATCCAGTTACTTGCAGTTAAAAAACACATTTTGTTTTTTCAACAATAAACACTACCTCTCTCTTCTAAAATGGCCTGTGGGTCCAATCATGTTAGTAGGTTAGGTGTTATCACGTTCTATACATTGTGTGCAGATCACTGCCAGGATGGCCAAGGGCACTTGCTTGATGTTAGGTAAGTGTTGAACACTGTGTGGGGTTAGATGCTTATCTCGCTGCCCTCATACCTGCAGACGCCCACTCCACACAACCAGTTAAAACCTGTATTTTTTTCAGTCTTCTGCAATGAATGTTTATTATCTGTGTTACCCCGACACCCTGCTGGATCCCATGTTTCATGGTTTATTCTCTTATACTGTAATTGTCTGCCAGCCCTCATGCCATGTCATGTGGAAAACACCTGTTTTTATTTTTTAATAAATACTTTTTCATGCATTGTCTTCACGCCTTCCACAGGGTGCAGAGTGCCCACATTGTGTGCTCTTGTTCACTGCCTGCTCTGGTGCTCTGGGACATGCTGCAGAAGCAGCCCTCTGTCTGAGTTCCCTGTACATCCAAAGGAACAAGGGCCAGGACCTCCCACACACATCTCCAAAAACTGCAGCGGCAGCCCTCTGTGTGTGTCCCTCTCACCTTCAAAGTGACAAGGGCCAGGTCCTCACACACATGCCCCAAACATCACAGCAGCGGCCCTCTGTGTGTGTCCCCTCACATCCCGAAGGGACAGGGGACAGGTCCTCACACACATGCCCCACACACCACGGCAGCAACCCTCTGTGTGTGCCACCTTCACCCCGAAGGGACAAAGGCCAGGTCCTCACACATATGCTCCCACACACTGCAGCAGTGGCCTTGTGTGCATGTATCCTGCACCCCTGAAGGGACAGGAGCCAGGTCCTCACACTCCCACACACTGCAAACAGCAGACACATTGACTCTCTGATTGGGGTTCTCATTCTAATGGCACCTGCTTAGGACTTAAGGGGCCTAAACGCATGCCTTGTCATCAATTGTCAGCACAGAGGTGGGGTTTGGCGCCTGGGACCCTTTGAAGAGGGGGCTCAGAACTCATTACTTCTCCAAATGAGCCTCCTCATTCTGGGCCACGATGATGGGGACTGTCTGGAGGGATCTGCACTTGACTGAGCAGCCCTTGCGTGGGCAGCACGCTTGAACACATCTTGGCCACTAGGCTGGGACTGTGGCATCTGCTGCTTGAGGATATTTTAAATTCCCTGCTGGGAGGCTGACTGGATGGCCCTCGAGTTGAGTTAGGCCCCGTGAGAACGTGCAGCTAGAGCCACCGGACCCCACTGCAGTCGCAGTGATCCCAACCTCCCTGCAGCTAATGTCTACTCAAATGCAGGGGGCTACCTGGTCCCCCTGCAGCCCCCAGGGAATGCCACCTCCCGAGGGCAGATTTTGTAATGAAATTTGGAGGGTGCCTGGCTCCCTGTGCAGCCCCAAGAACCACCACCCCGGGGCTAAATTTAAATAAGATAGGGTGTCCGTCATATCCCCTTTGCCCCGGGGACCAGTACCTCCCTCGGGCTGTATAAGTTGGAGGGGGCTGTGCTTCCCCCTTAAGGAGCCAGTGATGGCCCTGGGGACCACCACCCCCCAGGGCTGGTTCCTACTATGTCCCAGGTGCCCACCCAGGACATAGCTGTTTGCTCTGACTTGGCGGGAGCTTTGACAACTCCCACAAAGTCAGAGCAAAAGCTCCGGTTCCAGCAAGAGAGAGCTGTCAAACATCTCTTACTTGCTGGAAGCATGGGTTTTCTCTTTTTTCCTACCTGCACATACTCAGGCAGGGAAACAGAGGAAACTATTGCTCTCACAGACAAGGAGCTGTATGTTTAGCAGCTCCCTGGCTTTGACAGAACTGCTGACTCCCTTAGAAGGCACAGAGCCAACTGGGACCACGGGGGACTTCAAGCTCCCCGCAGCTCCCAACGGTGGTGAATGGATGCCCTTGGGGGGGGGCACCCAAGTGACATGGCCAGGCCCCGGGGATGGGATTTCCGGGGGGGGAGATCAGCCCGGGGAGGAGGCCAATGCAGCCCCCTCCCAAAATAAAATAATAAAATGTTTAAGCCGAGCCCCAGGGGATGGGATCGCCGGGGCCAAGATCGTAACGGGGAGGGGGGCCTGAGGGCCCCCTTCCCTAAAAAAAAATATATATTAACCCCAGGCCCCGGGGCTGAAATCAGCCAGGGGAGGGGGGCCAAGTGGACCCTCCCCCTCATTTTTTTTTTAAAGGCCGGGCCATGGGGGTCCCTGTGGCTGAAATCAGCCGGGGGAGGGGGACATGCAGACCTGTGGCCAACTTCTGCTGCTCATGGACAAAGGCCATGTGCAGGGTAGGGTTGGGTGATTAGGGGTGTTGGTTGCAGGGCCTGGCCACAGGCTAGGCCCTGCGGCCAATCTCTGCTGCGATTGCTCAAAGGCCATGTGCGGCAGTGGTTGGATTAACATATGGTAAAGAAAATTAGTTTACGTTAAAAAAACATAGAAATTCACTGAAAAAAACAAAGGTTGCAGGGACATTATAGTTATTAGCTAGAATTTAAAAAACATAAAAGTAACTTAAAAAACAAAGGTTACATGGACATAATAGTTAGGCTGACATTTTAAATGCACGAAGGCATTGAAATTCACCTCTTGGAGTTATCACAAGTAACTGTAACTTTTGCCCTCGCCATACACTGCTAATTATCCCACATATTACTGCACTCATGACATCTTTGATAACATCATTAATAATATCAATGTAATATCTGCAGTAAATATGTTGAGGAAAAAATGCATGCATGGTGGGGGCATGTTACCTTAAGGCTCGAGTTATAGTTACTTGAGATAACTCTTACTATAACAGGTGAATTTCTATGGCTTTGTACGTTTAAAAAGTAAGCCTAACTATAACGTCCCTGTAATCTTTAGTTTTTTTAAGTCGAATAGATAGATAGATAGATAGATAGATAGATAGATAGATAGATAGATAGATAGATAGATAGATAGATAGATTTGGCTGCTAACATCACAATAGAATAATAAATATATAATGATATCCACAGCAGGTCTTTCTGATACAATCAGTTTCCAGGCAATGATTCCAAAGATGATTGAGTTTTAAGGAGGCCCTCAGCTTTTGTATGTAGGTTAGAGGCCAGACTCTTAATTGCCCCCCATATAAACTCCTATTCACGACTATTTAAGATAGTATTAATCCTATTTCTCAGTAGACAATCTCTCAGATCTGTAGCTCTGTAAAAGAATATAATTTGCTCCGAAAGTTTCTATATACTGAACTTCAATGCACACCTTATTGAGCATTCCATCTATCTTCTAGTGCAATAGTTCACCCTTGTAAGCATCTCAAAACTCATCAGTAGGATAATTTCTCAAAACCGACACAAAATATCTCTACATTGGAAAAAAAGTGTAAAGAAAACAACAGAAAAATAAGTAAAATTGCTTTATTATATTTCTGTACCATCATCACATGATTATCTATAAAATTGAAAAGTACTATCCCTTGCTTCCTCACTGAAGAAAAATCGTAAGGAAACACACATGAATGTTAACAATTTCTTAGGGCCATTGCATCTTCTTTATCTCTATATAAGCGGGCTCTCATGCTTTTCTGAATCCACAATAGGACTGAAAGAGGAAAGAAAATATATGTTACATTAAGTACAAACAGAAGCCCCACAATTAATCCTCTAGTCTCATGACACGTATCCTTCCACACTTTCATCAACTTTATAGTCCCTAATATTATAGTCCTCAAAATACATGTCTGGGTGTAACTATGCTCCGACATGTACTGCACAACTTCACTAAAATTCTGTTCCTTTGCTATCTACTATGCTAAGTTAGTCGACATGGTTAGTCATCACGTTCCTACCACAGATCAGAATCAAACTTCTCTTCTCAAATCAAAAAAACGTGCTCTAAGCAGCACTCACTGTTATAGTCTAGATAGCATCCAACGTCATTTCCTTTGGGTTCCTCAACTTTAATCCAATATTTAGTTTTTTTTTAATGCCAGGATATCAGTTCCTTGGCGTCTCTGTACTAACTATCACATAAAAGACAGGAATTTAAAGAAATCCTCGTAATCATTAATATACCCTGCACACCACATTTACAATAACCTGAATCAGAATACAAAAGAAGGAAAGCAAAAAATAGTAGATCAATGAAAAGTGATAGATGAAAAAATGTCTTCTGAACCTTAAGATCCCAGCTTAACACGAATCAAACTCCTACACGTTCTGTTCCTAGCTCCGAACCGCCAGCATTATACACTCCAGCGCAAAACTCCAACTCTCTAGCCATTACAGAGTTACCCGTGATTTAAATGACAGTCAACTTATATGCAGGTCCCCAGTCCACCTCACACACTCTTTGTTCTACAACTCTCTTTGAAAGAGATCACTGACCAATCCACAAGCAAAATTCCCCATGGTATGAATGTCTCTCATATTTAGGCACATAAAAATCGTTTCAGACCTAATACTAAATACTAAAGGCAACAGTGACTCCACTTAGCTGCACATCACTCCAATTTTATCGGATCATTTTTAACACAATCATTGTGCTCTAACACTATAAGCCATCTGTTGCCATGATGTCTAGACTGGAATCGGGAAACCTAGACCAGTTGACGTCAAAACGAAAATAATAGTGAAGCACACTAAAAATCAATTACTATGGTTCAAGTTGTTAGACTAGTATTTTGGTATAATCATAGAGCTAATCCAATTAAGTAAACAGATATCAAGGAGAAATAACATAAAGAATGTCAGGTATTAAACATGAGGGTATGAACCATGTTGTTCCTTTTGTTTAATACAGTCGTTAAAAAAATTAATCTTTACAAATGTTCATATTTTTGTAAACAATGATTGAAGATTTCAGGCTGTTCAGCCTTTAATGTTTTCAGCCAATGATTCAAGAGTTCAGCCATCATGTGTTTCGTCCCATTACAGGACTTCCTCCAGGCTGATTAAATATTAACATAAAAAGAAAATATTAAACAACCTGTTCCATATGTTCACTTATTCACAGATTGTTGCTAAAAATAAAAAATAAATATTTTTTTTTTAAAAGCTTAGAACCACCAGTGATGAGGATTTATTAGAAACATTCCCCAAAAACACCATGTACACCATAATCACCATTTTCAAACCAAAGAATAAATATAAGTAAGACTCACTCAACTATACACAAGAATTAGAAAATGCTCCAACACCCTAGTGTCCACTTAAAACACAAATACTGGGTTAGGAAAGAGACACCCTGTGATCCCATAAAAAAAGATGACAACGATATAAAGGGGTTATAAAGACTATGAGAATGGATGAATTTACACTTTTGCAAAGAAATTTGTTGGCATTCACACCAAATTCATTAATAACAACATATCTGATGAAAAGGATGTATCAGGGAATGAGTCCGATTTCTCTATTACATCAGGAGAGCAAGAGAAAGGTGATCTATCAAGTGTCAAGGCAAGTGTAGTTGCAAATACCTGCCAAATTGCTTCCTCAAGTTTTTTACGAGAGGCCAAAAGAGACAGGTTGGGAAACAAAAGAACATTTTCCCAACAGATACCGCCAAAACAACAAAGAGAACACGTAGGGAAAAAAGGAGAAGGGGAGGTTGAGGGATCAGCAGCCACAGGAGAACAAACTAGGGCTGCCAAATCCAGAAATCTAAACAATTGACAACAATATGTCTTCAGGATGGGAATGTAACTGTTGATGTTGTTCAAAATGACAATATTTCTATTGTTAGTCTTTCCAACTGTGTTTTGACAGAAGAGCAAACAAATATATTAGGTAAATGATTAGAATTTTGTCCAGCAAATTACTGCAACATGACACAAGTCCACATAGATTTGTTCAGATTTTTGAGACAACTAAAACTTAAAAAACATTTATTTGTAAAGAGTAATAGACCATTAACAGGATCATTAGAGCCATTGCCTAGTGAATATACGATATAAGATATTGAAGACATCCAGATTTTACTTTCATTGGATAATATGGACAGTAATGATTTTGACAGACAACAACTGTTGGAAGATTTAAGAATCAGACAAGCCTTAACTCTTGATAGCGAACTTAAACCCAAATCTATCTTTATACCTATTTTGCCAATTAATAATGTCATAGAATCCTTTGACAAAATAGTTAATGAGGATTTAAAAGGATTAGAAACTAAAATCAGAAAGGGCAAGTCGCACATATCACAGAACATGACTCAAAAGGAAAAACTGGTTTTAAAAAATTTCAGTAGCAACCAGATGTTGGTTATTAAGGAGGCAGATAAGGGGGTAACATAGTCATTCTTAATAGATCTGACTATGTTAATTAAATCAGTTGACCGCTGGCAGATACAACATCCTATACAAAATTGAAGGATAACTTGATGAATCATATTGTTCAAGAATTGGGAACAATATTGCAAACCTGGCAGGAGAAATGCTTGATATCAGATCTAGAATGCAGGTATATACTAAACAAACATCTTAGAGCACCCTGCATATATACACTACCCAAGATACATAAGAAACAGACATCCCCACCGGGGGACCTATTGGCTCACTTACTGAAAGTCTTTTTGAGTATATCAACGCTTACATACAACCAATTGTCAAAAACTTACCTTCATATGTGCTGGACACGAAGGATGTCCTTATGAAATCGGAAGATATAACATGGACACCAGACATGACTTGGATAACAATGGATGTTAGCTCATTGTACACTGGTATACCTAAAACTAATGGTCTGGACGAAGTACGTCATTTTCTTTCAAACAAATCAGCTTCACATTTGGAACATACGGATATGCTGATACAAATGATTGACTTCATACTGGATAACAATTTACCCATGAGGGTGAATGGTTTCGACAAGCCCAGGGAGTAGCTATGGACTCACGATTTTCACCATCTTATGCAAATCTATATACGGGCATGTTTGAAGTAGCACCCATTTGGCAGAAGGCTCCCCCACACTTGATTGAACATATTTTTTCTGGGGTAGGTATATTGATGGTATACTATTGATTTGGAAGGGATCATATTCATTATTGTTGGAATTCTGTCCCTATATTAATACAAATGATTTCAATTTACAAATGACATATGAGTACAATAAGGACTCTATGCATTTTTTGGATTTTGAACTATTTATTAAAGATAATACAGTTCAAACAAAAATTAACCTCAAACCTACTGCATGTATCACTGTTACAAGCAGAAAGTTCTCATTCTAATACCCAACTATCAGCTACACCTTTTGGTGAGATGACTAGAATCAAAAGGAATTGTAGTGAAACTGATTCAAGTGAGGCTGAGTTGGATCGCTTTGAAAAGAGATTTTCACAAAGAGGTTATTCAAAACAAACTATAGTTTCAGCTAGGAAAAAGATCAATAAGATACCAAGAACATCTGTATAGAGAAAATAACAACAAAAAAACTAAAATTATATCACCTCAGAAAACAATATGGTTTTGTACACGTTTCAGTCAAAATAGTTATGATAGCTATAGAATTTTACACAAACATTGGAATGTTCTGCGTACAGACTGTACTCTATCGCGCATAATACCTCTCAAACCCAGAATGATTCATGAGAGAAGAAGAACAATCAGAGACGTAGTTTGCAATAGCTACTTGCCTCCTATAAAGGGCAGTACAGAAATGTGGCTAACTGGCAAACCATGTGGGTTCTAAAAATGCAGCCACTGTAACATGTGTGGTATAGCACGACGTAGGACTTTCAACTTTAGTTTCAATGGGAGTAATACATACAAGATTGAGACCTTTATAAATTGCAACACGAGATATGTTGTTTATATACTACTATGTTAATGTTGCAAAATCTATCTGGGTAGTACAATCAGTGCTCTGAAGGAGAAAATTCAGGAACTCATGCGTTCACTAAGAAACAATTATCCCTTTTCCCCTATAATACGCCACATTAGTGAGGAACATCCAACATTGGAGATCCCAGTGATCAAATATATGGGGATCAGTCAAACCCCTGTGCATCCTAGAGGTGACGACCGGATGATTGAGTTGAGAAAAAATGAGACAAGATGGATAATCAAATTAAAAACTGTAGAATTGGGAATGAATATAGCTAGTGAGATGCACTATTTTCTATAACTATATATCAATTGGAGGAGGTGTGATATAACTTTCTTTGATGGTATGTTGTTTACATGATTAATAATAGAGGCAGATAAAAGCTTTTATTGTCTATGTGTGTAATAGCTGGTATTAATTGAGATTTGTGTCAAAAGCTTGGAACATCAAAATGCATATGGAGTTAATAATTCACTTGAATATCCTTTGAAAATACCAAAGAAAGTCTAACTTTCACATGTGGTGTACCTGCTATTTATTACCCTTCTCTTATTTTGTATACACTGGGACTTACCTTCTTTCCTTCCATTTTGGAAATTTGGGACATTTAAATTATGTCCTGATTCAAGTGTTACCGTGTTTCTTATTATCAATCACAAATAGCATACCTCTGGATGGATAACAGAATAATTTATGTTCATCTTTAACTCACGAGGAGACCATTGGATTTTATGATATGATGCTTTTTGTGGGAATGTGATTTGTTCACGAGGTTTGTTCTAAATGAACATCTTAAGGTTTCCTATATAAACTTTTCCACTCCAATATGGCAACTGATTGAATGTTGAAATACTCAGTTGTTATTTTTCAGTATACCATCTATCCAAATGTATGAAACTCTGGATACTTCGCTTATGAAGTAAACACTTCACATGACATGTGCTTTGTTTGTTAATATACGGTGTGGATTTTAATGAAATCCTTTTGTTACATGCTGTTTATATCTGGGGCATGGTTTATACAAACTTTGGATGAGGAGTCGTATTATTTTTTATTCTAAAATACGGTGTTTAAAATAATCATACACCAGATTATAGTTTATTTGACTAATATACAGATATTTTTTGTATGCTCTCACCGGATGAAAGCATTTAGTTGATGGTTATTAGATCATTCCAATATGGCGACCGATGTCATGTTAGGACCGCTTGGAGTCCCTTTTTGATTGAAGGCTCAATGAGCATTGCTCTTATTGGATATCTCGCCATTCAAAATGGGGCTGCTGCGAGCAGTTCAGGTTTGCTGCCGTGCGCCGGAGGTGTTACTTTGGGTTTCGCGAATATCTACCAAGATACAGGTAAAGGTTATCTTTGTAAATATTAAGAGTATATCTTGTTAATAATGGATATCTTTGAACAGTGTTGATGTTTAGTACGGGAACAAATCTATCCTCTATCTTATCTTAAAATACATTTAATACAATTTTGGATCGCTGGGTCTCCTTTTTGTTTGACGGTTGAATAAACCGTGCACTAATAGGATGTTTGGCTCTTTTTAAATTGGAGCTGCCGAGGTAGGCGTAGGTGTGCTGGTGTGTGTCTGATATGTTGTTGGGCATACTACCTACACCGACTACAACATGAGTCAGACACATATCTATAATAACGAACATTATATCCTCTAAATAATTAGATTTTGATATACGGTGTGTTCATGCATACATGGCATTGGATTTGTGATTTGGATGATTCAAGTATACCGAATCAAATTATCGGTTATGGCATGACTTGGTGGGTTACTGTCTGGTATGATATGTTACTAAATATTTGTTTAAAATTGGCAAAATCGTGATTTTTAGTATTTATTATATATGTTGCTCTGGAATCTTATACTTATTTTTGTTTGCTCTCTCTAGATACATACAGATGAGCATTCGAAGTGTAGACTGTTATTGAAATAGAGTGGATTCTTTGTGGAAATATGGAAATCTTCATCAGACATAATTGGAACTACGCAGAATCATTCTAATTTATGTACGAGGTTGGTTCATTCGTAACATTTTAGGCATTTTCTAGTGGCTTATACAGTCCAAAATGTGGTGTTTTTTTGATGTGTTGTCTTTTTGTCTTTATTTGTTTTCTCCATAGTGGTGGCGTTTTGGCTAAGATGTACTTATTATCAATTGGAGAGAAGAAAATTATCTTTCTTAGGATTGTGCTGCCTGACCAAAAACTAATCCATCACTTTGGTCAAATAGTAAATAGGTGTTTTATGGGATCACAGGGTGTTTCTCTCCTAACCCGGTATTTGTGTTTTAAGGGGACACTAGGGTCTTGGACTATTTTCTAATTCTTGTGTATAGTTGAATGAGTATTACTTATATTTATTCTTTGGTATGAAAATGGTGATTATGGTGTACATGGTGTTTTTGGAGAATGTTTCTAATAAATCCTCATCACTGGTGGTTCTAAGCTTTAAAAAAAAAAAAAGAATTCTTAGTAACAATCTGCGAATAAGTAGGTATATGGAACAGGTTGTCTAATATTTTCTTTTTATGTTAATATTTAATCAGCCTCGAGGAAGTCCTGTAATGGGACAAAACACGTGTTGGCTGAACTCTTGAATCATTGGCTGAAAATATTAAAGGCTGAATTAAAGGCTGAACAGCCTGAAATCTTCAATCATTGTTTACAAAAATATGAACATTTGTAAAGAGTCATTTTTTTAACGAATGTATTAAACAAAAGGAACAAAATGGTTCGCACCCTGATGTTTAATAACCGACATTGTATATGTTATTTGTCTGTGATATCTGTTTACTTGATTGGATTAACTCTATAGTTATACCAAAATACTAGTCTAACAACTTGACCCATAGTAATTGATTTTGAGTGTGCTCCACTATTATTTTCGTTTTGACATTAATTGGTCTAGGTTTACTGATTCCAGTCTAGACATCATGGCAACAGATGGATCATAGTCTTAGAGCTCCTTGATTGTGTTAAAAATGACCTGATAAAATTGGAGTGATGTGCAGGTAAGTGGAGCCACTGTTGTCTTTAGTTTCTTATATCAGAAATAAATAATAATAGAATGAGAAAAATGTATTTGACTCTCAAAGAACTAATCACTAGAAAGAGAAAAAGAAAATGTTGAATCTGAAGGTCAAAAATGTTTCTCATCCTAATCTGAATCAAACTCCTACTCATTCAGTACCCAGCCTCCAACTGCCACCCCTAACCACTCTGGTCTGTGCCCCCAGCCTCCTGGCCCTGGCCAGGAGCATAGTTTTAGGGGGTATTTGGAGTGTGACATCCTCAAAATAGATACATTCTTGGCTTGATAGTTGGGTCTGGGCGTCCAGAGTCAGTTCCACTGGGTCGGTTTCAGTTTTTGTAATCCTGATTTCACTAAGATGTTTCATATTGTTCATGTTTTAGAACACAAACTTAAATATATATAGTGCCCGCTCTCCCCAAAAAAAGTAGGTTTGCACTAACAAAAGTACTCTTTCAATAAATGCAAAAGTACTAATTCTTAGAATTCACAAACATTGGTTTTAGTAGGCTTAAAAGCTATACGAATCTCAAAGTTTCAAACATACTACTGCCAATCAAACATCCAACGGGTAATGGGATAAATGCTGGCAAATAAACAAACCATTTGAAAAACCTGGGGTAGCATTCGTAACCATTGTTTTTCGCCCACAGTGCAGAGTTAGAGAGAGGGCCTGATTTAGGGTTTGGCATGCAAAGTAAAGACAGATAGGGTGGCAGAGGATTTTACTGCCTTACTTCACCTTCCAGCTTTAGAGATGTCCACCAGCCCTTGGACATCTCTATACATTGGTGTGAACCACCATCATGTCAGTTCTTGTCTACGTAGGAAATGTTTGGTGGAAGGCTCTGTCAAACATGGTGCTGGCTATTAAACTTTCCGTTGCAATTGAGTACTTGTCTTATAAACTCTGAATCAGCCCCAAAGGCCCACCTAAGGCAAATCAGTACTGATTCTGCACCTTCTGGAAACAGTCCATCTCAAGCATTGGTCACCTAACCCCTTCCCTGATGGCCCTCTGCATTTTTAGGTGGGAAATGTGAGGTTCACATCCCACTGAATTTTACTGACTAGGTCACACCCCTGGCCATGGCCCAATCACACTTTTGTTTTTACGGTCGAGCGCACAAAGCGTTCTGTCCCTGGTGTTATCTCTCTATGGGTTTGTAACCACACCCATGTCAGGCCTATCAGTTTGGTTGGTTTGTGCGCTTGCCTTTTAAAATTATTTTGATTTTATTAGTGAAAGGAATGCATGCGTCATGCCTTTTCCGGTGTTTAGCCCTCCTTGAGTGCACCAGCCAACTACTGAAAACATACGAGGCTCCATATTTTCCATAAGGTTTCAGGACTACTTTTTATTTTTATTTCATAGGCAGTGCGATCTTGCTAGGCAGTAATCGAGCGCTTTGCAAGACATCCACCCTGTTACATGGATAATTGCACTTTTGACGGTTACAAGGATAATTGCCCTTTTGTCGATATGTTTCACTGCGAGCGAACTTCGGTTTCCTTTTGTGTGTCTCCTTCACTCTCATGACAGCCGTCAGCTTGCTTATCTGAAACTGTTTTACTTTTTATTTTCAGTTTATGTGGCAAGAAAAGTCTGGATCGGAGTTTACAACGCTATAGCTCTAACTCGAGCAAACGTGAGACCCATTGCATTGCAAATGCTTGTTAGTCTTTGCATGAGAAGCCTGGATCTTTTATACCCTTTCTTCCTTTCTCATTATTTTCTCATGTAAGTTACAGGATGAAAGCTGAAGCTTGTTTGTGTCCTTCAACAGAACCAACGATGGCAGTTTACTTAACTAACATGTACTCTTCATCAAATGTTATGCATGTTATGTGTTGATATGTTATGTCTTGCTATGTATGTCTTGTTCATTTATGTTATATTACCTTCTATTATCTAATGTTTTGCAATGCAATGTTACTTTATGTTGTGTTGTTTGATTTTTATATAATGGAACCCATGCGTTTTCCATGGTCTCTTAATGATGTTCAAAATCTCCAACTACATGGTGATAACTTTATTCTAACAAAGGGTATGTCTATGGGGAGATTGGCATAATCTGTGATCATGTTCACGCCCTCGCCTCCTAGCGTCATCCGACCTTGACAAGGGTTTACCCCTTTCCAACTCTGCAGGTGTGTTTTTGCTCCCCTTTTGCTAGCTTACCTTCTTACAGAGGCCAGGTAATCCAGCTCTCAGGTTACCTGCCTGTGACTGAGGCATCCAGGTTGTGAATTATTTTCCCTGGATACTTACTTATGAGGGGTTGTACAAACCAATGCAGTAGTTTTTCAGAGTGAACTGTGGCAAGTGTGCCAACTGGAAAGGGGCCAAGCTCAGGATCTTCCCGTCGGTGCACGTGGCATAAGGCATCAATGAAAAGCAATTCGGCATTTGCTTCACGTTTCTACTTGTTAACCTTAACATTTTTCTGAGCCATACAGTACTTCTAGATTGAAATGGTTTCAGCGAAATGGGCTCCACTTTGTTTTTCAGGTTCCTGTCTCTTTAAAGAAAGGTTTCATTCAGGAGTGGGCTTAGCAGCTCTCTTCTGCTTCCCTGCGTCATTATCCCAGAGCCCATTTTTATTAGATTGATGCGGGCACAGAGTGTGATTACTGTCCAGGCTCAGATTGAATAGAGTAATTAGGAGTCACCGAGGACGAATCAATATGAGCACCGAGTCCCATTTCTAACCTGATGGGATCTGCCTCGTCCAACTACTGCTGCAACTCCATTTTCAAATGGATTTTTTTTTCTCGTACGTTTCTCCGCTTCCAGCAAAATATATTTCTCGAGTAGTGTAGCCAGTGTGTCATCATGGGCCCCAGTGCTAGGAAGGAAATACTCCCCCCCCCCCCCCCACACACACACACACACACCTTCCCATCTATTATTCGAATTATAAAATGCTGCTGTAGAGTTCAGTGGGCCCCTCAAGCCTCTGGGTCCCGGGTCCACTGCACCTGCTGCACAAATGGAAGCTACGCCCCTGACCTACTGTCATTTATAATCCTTTCTTTTAGCAACTTCCTTCTGATACTCAAAGTTTATTCAGCTGTATTTTCGTCCATAACTCTGGGAGAACGTATAGCAAATAGACAATAATTTGCCCTCATTTAAGAATAAAGCTTTAGTGCGTGATTTGCACATCCCGATAATCCACCACCCTACATTATTCGATTTATTCCAACCCAGTCCCTTACTAACTAACCAATTCTCATAGAAAATGTATGATATTTATGGTAAATGGCGAGCTGTTTTAGTAATAAATGCATAGTTGGAAGGGAAGGTATGATTTGCTAAGAATATTTAATGCCAGCTCATTAGCTCTAAGTGGGGTTTTCTGGGGACGAGAGAACAAGAGGTGCTCTGTACACCGCCTCACTTGTGCGTTCTTCATACATTTTTGCTTTGACTCAGCGACAGCCAGCACACTGAGACGTAAGAATATAGAGTTCTGCTTTGTGCATCAATTTTCAAGTTTAAAAACCCAGAATACTCGCTGACTATGAACTACTATGTCGAACGCGAAATGGTTATTATCTGCGTTTAGCTGACGCCTCTTGCTCGTATGAAAACATTTCTACATCTCTGAACGATAAAGCACCATACCAGCGCTCCCCTAAACCCGTCACGCCTTGCATCCTATAATGAAGCTCTTAAATAAGACAATGATCTGACACTCTCACTCTTAGGAGTGTATGGAACATTCATGTGTGAAAAGTAATCACCAAGCTATTGATTGTGCTACAGAGTATTGTTCACTGAAATGTAGTGGTATCATAATATCAGAGACAAAGGCACTCGTTATGACATTGGTGGTAAATCCCACTTACCGCCAGGCTGACTGCTGCCAACATACCGCCGCCGAGGCGGAGTTCCGCTACCCATATTCTGACACACACACACCAGTCCTTCAATATTCAGCCACACACAAAAGTCTGCCACACCAAAGGTCAGTGATAAAGTGGCGCTATCAAAACCCACACCGTTAAGCCAACAGAACAACGCCTACAACATTATGATCCAAAAATCACCACAGGTGACATTCAACAGCGGTAAACCATTGGCGATACATACCGCCACACTGAAAATACACGCACTCAAACAAAACTACACCACATTTGTCAATGCAAACTACACACACCTGACACACATACACACACCACACCCACACACCCACACCACTATAAAACACACACCCACATTACCCACAACCCCTTATGAATACAAACAATTGGCACGAGTCTGACACCACGACCACAGACAAGACCAGAGCGGCACACCACCATCACCTCTACACCACCCACACACCCCACATCACACACCCCAACACATCACACTACACACCCTCACCCACACCACTCACAATACACCCATGGCACCACAACAACACCCCAGGTTCTCTGAGGAGGAGCCAAAGGTCATGGTGGAGGAAATCATCCCGGTAGAGCCACAGCTATTTGGATCACAGGTGTAGCAGATATCCATTGCTAGGAAGATGGAGCTATCACAGAGGATCGTGGACAGGGTCAACGCCATGGGGCAGCACCCCAGAACAAGGGATGACATCAGAAAGAGGTGGAACGACCTACGGGGGAAGGTGCGTTCCATTGCAGCAAGACACCAACTGACTGTACAGAGGACTGGCGGTGGACCCCCACCTCCTCCCCCACAACTAACAACATTGGAGCAGCAAGTCTTGGCAATCATGCATCCTGAGAGCCTAGCAGGAGTAGGAGGAGAACTGGACTATGGTAAGTCAACTCTGTATTACTATCATACCCCTACCTGCATGCCATCACAAACCCCCACCCTTACCCTCACTCCCATCACTCCACCACCTCCCACACATCCCACAATCACAACCCACTCATCCCAATGCCAAGCCCTGCATGCACCACCAATGCATGGACACCACTCACAGACCTGCATGGACACCTATCACCACAGCATGCACACTAGATAGAATCACCTAGCCCACCAAATAACTACTCACACAAGGAAAAGCTACCAGGCCAATAACAACCATAGAGGGCAACACACCCATGCACAATATGTCACAAACAGAAACAATAACATTGCATTTACATCCCCACAGGTACCCCAACCAATGTTACAGGAGAAGAGGTGCCAGCAACATCCAGTACCCCCCCAGAAGAGGTCCACAGTGATGACAGCAGCTCTTCTCGCCTGGATCTGGATGACCAACCTGGCCCATCAGGGACCTCCGGACAGTCGGTTACCCAAGCACACTCGCACACCACCACAGAGCCTCCACCCTCAGGAAACACCACCACAGCACCCACCCATTGGGTTCATACCTCTGTTCCCAGGACACGTCAATCAGCAGTGTGTCCACCACTACAGGGACCCCAGGACACCCCACAAACCCAAGACAATCAGGGACCTGGGGTCGGTTGCAGTGGGCACACTGTTCAGGGGACAGAGGCAAAGGACAACAGGGAAGCTCGGAGGACTGCTGTGCGACAGGAGGAGGACAGGCCCTGGGAACCGACCCTCCAGCAGGCACTCGCCGAGATCCTGGGAGCATACCAACATTCCCAGGATACGGTGGGCCAGATCATGGACAAGTTGCAGGAGAACATGCAGCTGCAGGAGGGACAGTACCTCGGGATCAGGGAGGACTTGAAGGCCATCAGCACCACCCTGGTCTCCATTGCAGGGGTGCTGGCTGACATGGAAAAAACTATGAGTGAGGCCGTGGCACAACAGCAGGCCCCTGACACTAGCCACACTACTGATCAGCCCTCCACCTCCACTGCCGCTAGTGGACAGGAGGCCTCACCACAGGACCAACAGGCCACCAGCACTCCTCCCCCAGCAGAAGGAGACCCACCCAGCAAACGTTCCCTGCGATCCAGGCAAAAGCCAGAGACTATTTCCAAGACCCCGGCCAGGAAATAAGACCCTCCTGAATGTCACCCTGGTGTCCCACTCTGTCACCCTGTCCACCTTGAACTGCTATTGCTCCCCTTCCTATGCCCCCTTGGACACTGCACCTGTGTTACAAATGGACTGGACTCTAACTTGGACTTTCCTCCATCATCACCCCAGCCCAATGCACTTGCCCCCTACTCCTTAACAGTTAAATAAACACCCTTTGAAAAAATACAAGTATGGTGTATGTCAAATCATTAAAAATAAAATCGATTTACAAGGTTCAAACATTGCAATACAACTTTACAGTAATGTTGACAAAGGAACGACCTGTAGTTGGATGTACTGAACATACCAGGAGCTATAGTGGGGCACCAACATCTGCAAAAAGAGATGCCAAAGGGTACAGTGAGTGGGCATAGAAGTGGGAATTCACACCCTGCCAGTGACAATGTGAAACCAAAAGCTGTTAATGGAAAGTGAAGTTAGACTGTCTTACCTGTGTGTCTTTGGAAGTATTGACGAATGACTGCACTTCTGTTGTCCTCATCCTCTGTCTCCTCATCTTCACTGTCCACAGGGTCCACTGCTGCCACATGGCCATCTCCAGCCTCCTCCTCCTGCACAAAAGGCACCTGGCAGCGCAAGGCAAGGTTGTGCAACATACAGCATGCCACGATGATCTGGCAGACCTTCTTGGGTGAGTAGATGGAGGCAATGAAACCTGGCCTTCAGGAGGCCAACGGTCCTTTCTATAATCCGTCTTGTTCACCCATGTGCCTCATTGTAGCGTTCCTCTGCCCTTGTCCTGGCATTCCTCACAGAGGTCAGTAGCCATGAGAGGTTGGGGTAACCAGAGTCACCTGCAAATATGGAGGGACAACTGTTAGCCACACACTCACCCTTAGGGCCCACAACATACTCATACACTAACATCCACTGGGTTATTCTGCAGGATAAAAGCATCATGCACAGATCCAGGATATTTAGCCTTGACATAGGAGATGTACTGGTCCGCCAGGCACACCATCTTGACATTCATGGAGTGAAAACTCTTTTGATTTCTGAACATCTGTTCATTTCGCTGGGGGGTGGGACAAATGCTATATGTGTCCCATTTATTGCCCCAATGATGTTGGGGATACGTCCCATCGCATAGAAGTCAGCTTTCACTGTGGCCAAATCCTCCGCCTGGAGGAATACTATGTAGCTGCACATGTGTTTAACCAGGGCAGACAACACTCTGGTCAGCACTATTGAGAACATTGGCTGTGACATTCCTGCTGCCAAGCCCACTGTCACTTGGAAAGAACCAGTTGCCAGGAAATGGAGAACTGATAGCACTTGCACAAGATGGGGGATCCCAGTGGGATAACGGATAGTAGATATCAGGTCAGGCTCCAGTTTGGCACACAGCTATGTGATAGCGGCCCTGTCAAATCTATAGGTGAGGATAATGTGCTTGTCCTCCATTGTTGCCAAGTCCACCAGTGGTCTGTACAAGGGGGGATGTCTCCATCTCCTATTCAGCCACAGCGGTTGCAATCTAAGGGAGAAAATAGTGAGTAGTTGGTCATTATCTGTACATTCTAACCACTACAGTGCAATGCATTTTGTGATTGTTACAATATTGTGGTGGGATATGTCCATATTGTGTATTTGTGTACTGTGACGCAGTTAGGATCCATGGCCTGCCCCCCCCCCCACTGAAATGGCATCTGCCTGTCCTGTATGGAGGGACAGGTGGAAATTAGGTAATTCCGCTGACGTTGTGCGCCAGGTGGTCGAGAAATGCCATGCAACTCCTCATTGGTTTATATTGGGCCCTGTAGGTTACAGTGGCCAATGGTGATGTACGCCGGCGGTGACGGTACGCACTGCTGCAGACGTGACTGCCATTTTCTATCTGTTCACTCACTTGCTACCTGACCTTCAACAGGAGAGGACCTACACTGCATGTGCTGCTGTGCCCTGTGTCTGGAAGTGACCATGCCTTGTGGCACTGGGGAAAGGGCCCCTGCCTTCACCTCGGCGGAGTTGGAGAGACTAGTGGATGTGGTCCTACTCCAGTACCTACTGCTCTATGGGCTGCCAGACCAACAGGTGAGTACACCGTGAGTATGATGCATGGTGCATGAAGGCATGGATTGCGTGTGCAGGCCTCATGTGGGGGGTGGGTGGATGGGCACTGGCCAGTGTGCAACATGTATGCTGGGCCATGTCTGTGATAATGGGGATGGGATGGGGCATGGTGGGCCATGATTGTAACAGGCAAGACGGTCTGTCTAATACCTTTCCCTTTGAATATTTCCTCTGCAGGTCAGCGGCCATCAAAAGAAGGGTGTATGGTGTGCCATCGCCAAAGATGTGCGGACCCGGGGGGTCTATATCAGGCGGAGCACCCACTGTCGGAAACGGTGGAAGGACCTGAGACGCTGGGCATGGAAGACAGCGGAGGCCCAGCTGGGGATGGCGTCCCAATGAGGAAGGGGTGCCTGTCAAACCCTGACCCCACTGATGGCCTATCTGGAGCTGGATGGGCACTTAGGGGCAGTGAGTACAGTGCCCTTCATTAGTACTTACGCCTGGTGGGGTGGTATCCGGGTGGGGGATGTGGGCCTGTGGGTGCCCCTAGGCCAGGCCTGACATTGCAGAGTAGGTCCCATGTTGGGAAGGGTTCTTATGTGAAAGTCCTCCAACCAAGCTAGTAGGCATCCACTACTGGGCAGGGCTCTGTGGGTCTCAGGTATGCTGCAATTGGCGTTAGGTGTCCCTATGCATGGGCTGGTGACTAGCATTGTGACTGGTAGTGCATTGCCTAGTGCATAGGGATGTTCCCGGTGTGTGAGTGTGTTGTGTACACCAACGGTGGTGTTGGTGCCGCCATTGACCAAGTGTATCCTTTGTCTCCCCCTTTTTTTTTGTCACCCTGTCCTTATGTGCATTAGCATCATCTGGCGGAGGAGTAGAGGCACCAGCGACGGAGGGAGCTGCATCCCACAGGACCCAGGAGGCAGAGTCCACCGACGCTGAGGGCACCAATGGGACGGAGGGTGAGGTGAGCACCACGGAAGAGACTGGAGGGGACAGTTCAGACACGGATACCTCCTCCGATGGAAGCTCCCTGGTGGTGGTGAACACCTCTGTGTCCACCCCATCTACAGGTACAGCTGCCACCCCCATACCAGCACCACCCTCCCAGCAGCCCCTCAGCAAGTTTCCGGTGCCCGCTCACCCAAGAGGGTGGGCATCTCCTCCGTTCCAGGCACCTCAGGCCCTGCCCCAGTTAGCCCTGCTGCCCTGAGTGAGGAGGCTATTGACCTCCTGAGATCCATCTCTGTTGGGCAGTCAACCATTGTGAATGACATCCAGGGGCTAGCAGCCCAAATGCAACAGACCAATTGCATTCCTGGAGGGCATTCACTCTGGCTTGGCGGCCCAACAGAGATCAATCCAGACTCTGGCCTCCCCTCTGATGGCAGCCATTGTCCCTGTTTCCACCCTCCCCCTCCAACTTCCTCTACCCAATCCCATTCACCTCAACCTCAACCTATCCCAAGCACACATGCAGACGAGCATGCACACAGGACAACACACAAGAATGGACATGGCAAACATTAGCACCACACATCATCCCACAGGCACTCACACAAACAACATCCAGATGCAGGCATACCAACATCCACTGCCTCCACCGTGTCCCCCTCCTCCTCGTCACCCACCTCCCTCCCAGTAGCGTCTCCACTCACACCTGCATGCACTACATCCTCATCCACTACCATCATCACCGGCACACCTATCAGTGCACATTCCTCACTGGCAGTCACCACCCCCACATCCATGCACACGTCCCCTGTGTCCTCACCCACTGTGTCTGTGCCCCCTCCTCCTAAAGTACACAAATGCAAGCACTCAACCACCCAACAGCCATCCACCTCACAACAGCATCCACCCCATGCACCTGCACCCAAACACAGCAGACTGACACCTTCTGCAACCACTTCCTCTTCCTCCACTTCCAGTCCTTCTCCCTCTTACCCCCAATGTCTCTAAGAAGCTTTTTCTCTCCACCATTGACCTCTTCCCTACCCCTCCTCCCCCTGTCCCCCACGTCAGGCCAAGGTGACGAAAACCCAGGCAAGCACCTCAGCCACCCAGTCCACGGGCACAGTAGTGTCCATAGCTACTCCAGGTGGGAGAGGATCCCGGGCACCAGGCAGCCACATGGAAAGGGTGCCTGCACCAAGTGCTGCAAGGAAGGGGAAGGAGCCACCCCCAGCTGCTGCAAGGAAGGGCAAGGAGGCAAACCCAGCTGCTGCAAGGAAGGGCAAGGAGGCACCCCCAGCTGCTGCCAAAAGGAGCAAGGAGCCATCCCCAGCTGCTGACAGGAAGGGCAAGGGGCCTGCACCAGCAGACAGAAAGGACAAGAGGCCTGGTGCTGGGACTCAGTTGGAACGCACACCACCAACCATGGAGGTGCAGCCGTCCGAGGCTGCAGGGGATGGGCTGGAGCCTCCCGCCACCACTGCCAGCACTGCCACCAGCACCGCCACCAGCAGCAGCAGCCCCAGTGGGCAGCCGTCCAAGGCTGCAGGGTATGGGCTGGAGCCTCCCCAACCACTGCTGGGCACCGCCACCAGCAGCGCCACCAGCAGCAGCCCCTGTGGGCAGCCATGCGAGGTTGCAGGGGATGGGCTGGAGCCTTCTCCCACCAATGCCAGCTCAGCCACCAGCACCGCCACAAGCAGCAGCAGCCCCAGTGGGCAGCCGTCCTAGGTTGCAGGGGATGGGCTGGAGCCTCCCCTCACCACTGCCAGCCCCGCCACCAGCTCCGCCTTCAGCACTGCCACCAGCACCGCCACCAGCAGCAGCAGCCCCATTGGGCAGCTGTCTAAGGCTGCAGGGGATGAGCTGGGGCCTCCCCCCACCACTACCAGCCCCGCCACCAGCACTGCCACCAGCACTGCCACCACCAGCAGCAGCCCCAGTGGGCAGCCGTCCGAGGCAGCAGGGGATGAGCTGGAGCCTCCCCCCACCACTGCCAGCACCTGCACAAACAGCAGCAGATCCAGTGGGCAGCGGTCCGAGGCAGCAGGGGATGGGCTGGAGCCTCCTGCCATCACTACCAGCTCCATCAGCAGCACTACCACTGCCACCACTGAGCAGCTGTCACCGCCGGCAGACAGTGTGTAGTCCTGCGTCCATGGGCTGTTGTGCGGCCTGGCCCCTGCGAATCATGTTGGTATGACACCCAGCTGAGAGACTCTGACCTTGCACTACCCAGGTTCTGCATCACAGGGCACGATGCCCCCTCCAGAACCAGTGGAGAAGCCATCCACTCACTCCATCCTCCAAAGGATGAAGCTCACTGGGCACGATGCCCCCTCCAGAACCAGTGGAGAAGCCATCCACTCACCCCATCCTCCCCAGGATGAAGCTCACTGGGCACGATGCCCCCTCCAGAACCAGTGGAGAAGCCATTCACTCACCCCAACCTCCCCAGGATGAAGCTCACTGGGCACGATGCCCCCTCCAGAGCCAGTCACCCACTTGAGAGACTGTGGCCGTGCACTCCCCAGGACAGAGTAATGGGCATGTTGCCCCCACCAAAGCCAGTGGGCAAGTCACCCACTTGAGAGACTGTGGCCTTGCACTCCCCAGGACCAAGCACAGGGCATGTTGCCCCCTCCAGGACTAGTGGTGTTGTGCCATCTTCCGGCTGAGTTGCCCCCGTTCCCCGTCCCCCTGAGGTGCCTGGTTATTTTCGACCTGATGCCCCTGCAGTGTTCTCTCTGTGTTGTTGGAGGTGTGAGGTGGGGCCTTGGACTTTGTGATGTGGCCCACGGACATTGAGGACTGGGCAGTGTCCCTTCATTTGTAAATATGTATATACTTTTTTATTTGGATGCACGTCTTACTACTATATTTTATTACACTTTTTTTGCTCTATAGTAGTTGTCTTTGCATTATTTCTGAGGGGTCCGTGGTGTATATGTTATGTAACTGCATCTGCTTGTGTGTATGGTTTTGGGGGTGGGGGTGTTGCGTGTGTGTCACTCTCTTTTCCCTCCCCCACTCCCCTGTGTGCTAGGCGGCTGTACTCACTGTGGTCATCTTCGCCGCCATTGGTGCTCGTAGTGGAGCAGGACGCAAAACAACATCGGGAAGACATGCAACTCGGGCTCCATGGTAGCGTGGTTCTTCCCAGAGTCTCCAGAGGTGAGTTGTTTCCCTTCTGTGCAGTGTTTCCGCCAGGCTTTTGATGTCGTTGGTACCGCCCGGAAAAGGTGGCAGATAGGTGTGTCATATTACAGTGGGCGGAACTTGTCTTCCGCCTGGCTGTTGGTGGTTACATCCGTGGTACCTGTCGATTCCGCCCGGGCGGTCGGTGTGTGAAAGTGGCTGTCTGTATGAACTGTTTCCGCTGTGGTCATATTCCCGCATGTACTGCCAGGGTTGTAATGAGGGCCAAAATATGGAGGGGCAAAATATTGAAAGGTAAGTACATAACTAAGAATCATAGATTTACTACTCTTAACTCCACATGTACCATGAAGATGTGTATTTTGAAGGAACATATATGTGGAGTGAGAAACTGAAAATCTATACATACATACCTTTCAATATTTTGTCCCTCGATATTCTGTAATATGATATTACGGTCCCACAATATTCTTTAACCGATTTAGGAGGTTACTACTACTCTGGGCCCCAATTCGCAAAGGTAAAGTTAGACCAAAAGTTTAACTTAAACCAAAAGTTTAACTTTACTACCTTCCAGTATTCACAAAGGTGAGTTACTACTAGTAACTTTACTACTAGAAAACTTTCTAGTAGTAACTTTACTACCAGTAACTTTACTATTAGTACCTTTACTAGTAGTACATTTATTAGTAGTAACTTAACTTTGTGAATAGCGATAAGTAGTAAAGTTAGACGTTTGGTCTAGTTTAGACTTTTGGTCTGACTTAACCTTTGTGAATCGGACCCTAAATTTAGACCTGAAGTCTAACCTTAGACCTGAGGTTTGACTTCAGGCCTATTGTTAGTATTCAGATATGAACTTATACTTTAGGTCTAAACTTAGACTTCAGGTCTAGACTTGGGGTTTATTTACAAGGAGCTTGTGCCTCCATTGCATCATTTTTTTTTATGCAACAACAGCGCTTTGCTATCTCCACAGTTACAAAGTGACGCATTTGGCCAAATGAGTCACTTTACCTGGCCCTGTGTAAAAAAAAAAGCCTGCGCTGGATCCGGCTGTTTGACATACATTTTAATGTACGCAGAGTGCGCGTTCTGCTGTAAAACGTCACTTACAACTGATGCAGTGGTATATACAACATTTTCCTCTATTGATGCTTCTTCTAGATGCATCGTGCATAGTCTGCAATGCGTCAGAATTCCTCAGCCACCAAAACCCATGCATAGGGACTGACACAGTGGCTTTAAAGCTGGAATCTGTCCATTTAAAGTCACTTCACACCCTGGAAGATGTCTGTATTAGACCTCCCCACTGGTTGTGGTAGGTCTACACATGTGCCAATCATGTTGTAGGACCCCTTGACCAACCTGGGACATTAGCACCTATGATCCCATCATCCACTGCTGCAAGGCAATGTGAGGTTGTGTATATTTTGCCAGGGACATGCTGGGATTGTTACTTCTCCAAGGAGGAATGGGTCCCCAGGTCCAGGTCTGCGTACTCCAAAGGACAGCAGGTAAGAACACACATAAAGTAGGTAACACATGTATTTCCACTTCACATTCCAGCATATACTTATATTCACTCACAATACACTGTCAATCACTTTGTCAAACATACTCAGACTCTGCATACAAACAAGTATCTCCACTGTTATGTGACATATAGCCATACTGAATACATTACCTCTTACATCTAGCACAAATGTAAAAGTGTAGTTGGTGATATTCCACCATTTTACAGTCTTTTACATTGCCCTCACACATTAGGCTCCGTGTGTCAATCTGAACTGACGCATCGCCTCATTTTTTGATGCACTGTTGAAGTTGTGTCATTTCTGGTGCCAACTTCAGCAGTGCGACAGTTTTTGAGTGGATGAATTGCAGCATCTTTCCCACGGATGGATCAGTATTTCTGACACATCCTGGGACCCTACACCAGGAAGCATGGTATTGTATATATGATTCATCCATGGCATTGTAAAGTTTTTAATGCTGAATAAATTTATTTTGATGCATCGCTGCTACAATGCAGTAATGCATCAGTTCTTCTAATTGAGGCCCTTAGGCTTTTGGTCTAACTTTACCTTTGGTGGATAGGGCCCTCTGTTTGCAGAAAAGATGCAGTTAGTAAAAATTTCACAGAAAACTGAAAATATTTTCTTTACAAAAGTTTGCCTTTGCATAGTACTTTTAGACAAGACGTTTTGCTTTTTACAAAAAATTATATATATAAATCACAACACAATACAAGCAGTGACGTAGCTAAAGGGGTGGCAGCAAACGCTTAATAAATGATTAGTCTAGTAAGCTAGTTAAGATTAAAGGTTGGAGTAATGGCTAGGATAGAGTGAAGGAAGGAGTTAGTGTAAGACTTAGGGTTAAGATAAGATTTATGGTACTTATTGGGGTGCAGTAATGGTTAAGGTAAGGGTAAGGGCTATGATAATTGATGAGGTTATTGTTGGGACGGAAAAGTCCTCCCCTGCCCTGAGAGCCCTAGTAGAACCGGTGTCTGGATCCCTAATGCTGATTTTTGTTGTCATGGATCATGCATGTCCTCTGACACAGCCCTGTCTCATGAATTGTGGTCTTGTTGGATTGTGTGGTGGAGCCTAAAACGCTACCCTCATTGTGGAGAAAAGGTACTGCGTTTACCGGAAGTTAAGCAACATGAGGATGGTGGTGGTACCATACCGTGCATTGGTCAATAGGACTGAACATGGCCTCCTTTTTATTCATGTCAATGGAGTAAGGCCCACAGGCTCACTCATTAAACGTTCCACTGCCTTGTGCTTAACTCATCCTTGACCTTCATTGGTTTGGTGCATAGTGCTACACAGTGCATGTGTGGTGCACATGTGCTTGATGCATGTGTACCTGTGAAAGGTACAATACAGGGCTAATGCAGTAGGGTGCAGTGCATGTATGCTATATGCATATGCTGCATGAATGTCTGCCTGTAAGTGGTACAGTACAGGCCTTTTGTAATTCTGTGCAGTGTGTGTATGGTATATGAATGTGCTGGGTGTATGTGTGCCTGTGATAGGTTTGTCTGTGAATGGTACAGTACATGGCTGACTCTGGGTTCCAATTTGAGAGGCCCATGGCTGCATGGTAAATCATGAGGAGGCAGGCAGATTTGGGTGTTGCTGCATTGTATTGTGTGTTGTGATGGGACGCACTGGGGAAAGACAGAGCAGAGCTCCCACAATACACTTTAAAGGTTGTTCTTTGATTCAGAGAGCATTCACAAGAAAGGAGAATTGGCTGATAAGAGAATTATAAAGAGTGGTGATGAGGTCCCGGGCTAACCTTTTGATAAGCATATCACTGTTGTTGACATCCAGGTGTGAACCTTTAGTCACTCCCATAGCCTATGTTGGGGCCTATCACCTTTGGAGCCTCACCTGCAATGATTGAATGCTTTCTGGAAGAACAGAGGGCAGAGGAATGGCCACTACAAAAGGAAGTAGACCTGTAACATAAACAACAAAGACTCAAACTCTAAATCACATTTGGTGTTTGTAAATGGACTATAACAATGGGAGCTTGAACCCCCAAAAAGTCAGGCATCCAGTTGGGCTGTGTGAAGGGGAGAAGCTCTGCAAGACTTCTGCATGTGACCAGGACTAGGGGCAAAGGCCCGCTATTCTCCCAGCAGGGTAAAAGGATATCCCCAGGGAATCCAAGACCACCTGCCCTGAAGCTTGGAGCACTAGTGTCTGCCTGCTTGCCAAGATCAGTGTGCCCTGTGAAAAACAGAAGAGTGTTGGAGGGAGCAAGATCCAGTGAGAATCCTGTCGAGAGGAATTCCATAGCGAGATGTCAGGAGATGGCTGCTGCATCAATCGGCTTGCTACCCCTGAGCAGGGAAAGTCAGTAATTCTCGTATGCCAGAGAAAAGCTGCCTTGAAGTGAGCAATGATCATTGTTGTGCAGAACGGGTCACCGTCTATGTGCACTGAGGAACCGGTGACCCTGTATGCCAGGATGGGCTGCCGTAAAGGGGTTGCCAGGCTGAGAGGGCTATAGCCCTTTTGCAGTGGTAAGCTAGCAACCCTGTATGCTGTGGGGGGGGGGGGAGTTCCCTTTTTGTTAGTAGCAGTAAATTAAATAAGTATTTTTTCATAAAAGCAAGTATTTGGCTGGACAATCATTTATTGCTGCAGCTGCCACTATTGTGTATTGTGAGCCTGTGTGCACTCTCTATCTCCAACTACCATCCATGAAGCTCTATAGCGCTCGACCCATGCCATTACAGAGAGTCAATTTGTTGTGTAAGTTGTGACTTTTCCATAACTCTACAGGGGATACCTTCATACCCATGGGTGAATTTAGTTCAATACGCCATTGCTGAGTGTGAAAAACAAGTCATTGTAGCCCCGCAAAGGCACTTTTAAATTTCCTGGCCCTTTTTGCAGAGTTACTCCAAACTTTTTGTCTTCTTCCTCCTATTTATTCTGACCTGTTTTTGTTGGCTTTAGGACTCTGGGCACTTTACCACTGCAAACCAGTGCTAAAGTGCATATGCTGTCCGTCTAAATTGTATTGGTGATTGATTTATCCCTGATTAGCATTCTTGATTCACTAGTAAGTCCCTAATCCAGTGCACGGTGTGGACCCAGGGCATGTAAATCAAATGCTACTAGTGGGCCTGCTGCACTAATAGTGCCACTCACATGAGTATCCCTGCAAAATTGGTTCAGACCTGCCACTACAGTGTCTGTGTGTGCAGTTTTTAAACTGTAATTTCCACCTGTCCAGTGCACCCACTTGCCAGACCCAAACCTTCCCTTTTACTACATGCAAGTCATCCCTAATGTAGGCCCAAGGTACCCCCATGGGCAGGGTGCAGTGTATTTAAAATATGGGGCATGTACTGGTGTGTTTTACATGTCCTGATAGTGAAATACTTAAAATTTCAGTTTTCACTATTGCAAGGACTATCTCTCCCATCGGATAACATAGGGATTGCTTTGAAATATCTTTTAAGTGTAATTTCCCTTTGGGAGTAGATAGACATATGGAGTTTGGGGTCTATGAACTCACAATTTTTGGTGAGGTTGGTTTTTGAAATGTAGGTTTCAAAATGCAACTTTCAGAAAGTGGACATTTTCTTGCTTAACCCTTCTGTGCCTCTGCCTGTCTGTAGAATACATGTCTAGGTCAGGATGATAGTTGGGCTGTTTGTGTATTCACTCTAAACAGTCACACAAAGGGAGCTGAGGTGTGATCTGCATATCCTGATGGTCTATCACCAGACTGATTGGTCTTCCTGAGCTACAGTGGTGGGAAGAGCTAAGAATTGCACCTGAATAGGGCTGTGCATTTCCTTACACAAAGCACTCTCCAACAGCCGGGAGTGTTTCTGGGGACAGGGTAAGAAAGGCATGGTCTTGTGCACTACAAAGACTTCTCTTTGAAATTGGCCTACTTCAAAGACAGAAATGGGTGTAAGTACTGGACCTCTGACTGCACATAATTAGAACACTTCCGGACTGAGGACATTCTTCCAGGAAAAAGAGCTTGAGCTGGAACTGCAATCCCTGTAAACCTTGGAGGCAAATGCAGAACCATTGTCTGAGTGAAATGAAAGAACTGCCCCATTGACAAAAGGCACTGCAAATCTTTTACAACTGCTGAAGTGTTTGCATTGCTCTGTGGCCAAACCCATAGAAATCGAGAACACGAATCAGTAGCTACAAATATTTATTTATTATAGTTAGCTGAAATTAGAGAACCAACATGGTCCAAGTAAATCACCCGGAAAGGGGTGATTGAAATTCTGAGGGGAGCGTGTGAGGGTCTTTTAACCATAGATGGCTTAATGCATTGTCAAATATCACATTGTGTAACATAGTGCCTAGCTTATTTATATAATTTCGGCAACCAGTAATGTCAGTGTAGCATTGCTGCCATTGCATTTATTCCTGTGTGCGGAGAGGCCAACCCCTCATATGCCTCTTTAATTCATTCAAATCTAGACAGATTATTGGGTATTACTCTGACTCCCACTTTTGGTGTGGTAACCACAGAAATGTTTTCTGAACTAAGGATGTAGGAGTATTTGAGAGGAAAACCTGCTGGAGGCTTCCCAGCTTGCTTTGCTGCTTTTGTGGCTGTTAATATGTCTGTGTCAATCTTCGTTTGAGATCTGGTTAAGAGCGCTACTTGATCAGTCTGAATTGCAGCTTTTAATGCTTGGTCAGCTGCACAGTTCCATTTTGCATGAATACTACTACACTGATGGCCCAAAGTGTGCCTAACATAGACCAATGGAAACTTGTCTTGAAAAACTGCTACCTTTTCCCAAAGCAGTTTATTTTTATAGGCTGTTCCTTTGAATCCTTGAATCCATTCAATCACTAACGTTACAAATTGACACTGTAACCTTACACACAGAAAATTGAGTTAGACAATATGAGTGTCGTAACTGATGAGCCAGCCGTTTGTAATGTAAGTTGAAGGGCATGTAATTCTGCATGTTGTGCAGGGCTATTTCCCAAAAGTTAAGTGTGGGTAGGTTATGGGTTGAACTCATCATTGTTTATTACAACTTGTACTGCTGTGCAGGATGCAGAGTACTCACTTTTGGTTCCTAGCACAGGTTGAGCAGAGCCATCTGTGTATAAGATGCTCTGGTAAGACTCAACAGGTTAAGTGCTTGGTGTCAGAACAGTCTCCTTTTCATATTGTTTACAAAAAGAGGGGTCATCTTGAAACTTTACAGCCACTGTACTTCAGGAAGAGGTGCATTGCACCCCTCTTGGGTGTAAGTCACGAGCCTTAGTGGCTGCTTCTAGTGTAGAGATATAGGGGGTCATTAGTCTCAATCTGTATAAAGTAATCGGTTCAATTCACATCCAGAAATTTCTAATGTGTCTGATGTGCTTTTGTGAGTTCTGCAGCGCTTTCTCAAAGACCTCAAGTCCAATTCCTGTTTTTCAATAGGACTCGTGGTTGAATTGGCATGTATCATGACCACTGCATCTCCATGATCCATGGAACATTTCAGCACTGTAACCTCATAAGGTGGGCTCTCCTATTTGGTGTTATGGTTCCACCTGTTTTCTGTAATTATATGGTTTCAATTGTTTTATTGTAAAGATGATCCACCTTCCCTGTACTGCTTTTCTTTTACTGTAGTGGTGGGCCCCCTCTGCGTGTCATATTCGGTTAAACATTTTGGGCCACATTATATTACCCTGGTGGCAGTGGCAGCACTCGATATGCTTGTTTAAACTGATCTGCCAAGCATGTGCTGAGAAACTATCTGTCAATACAGCCTCATTACACATACCACACATGGGCTCACATGAACAGCAATGGCAGGCAAACAAAACCTCACCCGCACTTCCGACGGTGCTTGGGCTCATTGGAATCTACTCACCTGCATTCCACTCTCCCTTTTCGGCCTCCGGTCGAGCTTTGGCTTCAACTAGCCCTCCAGTGACACCTCTTGCTTCTGGTCTTCTGCTTCTAGCCTGATCCTCATGACACAAAAAACAAAACAAGGGTGTTTGTTTGAAGGCTCCAATTACCGCCTTCTTTCCTCTTTGGGACAGTCTTCAAAACTAAGGTATTAAACAGTAGTTTTAGACGTGCATAGTCAGCGCATGTTTTAGCAAAAACAAATTTGTGTTTAAAAAAGACAGAGACCCGGAAGTGATAGCATGATTGAGACTGATAAACTGATGCAAAAGCCATTCTATCCTAAAATCAGAGTAGCACATCGGCGTATTGAGATCAAGGACTCTTTGGCTCAGGACATGCCATTTGATCTTAACTGTTGAGCATCAGTGTTCTGTAACACAAGTGCTCCCAAACTGTGTTTAACAGTATTGAAGAGACCAACTTACCTGTATATCAATAACTGAGATTACCCTCAGAGACTACATTTAGTAGCAGCCAATCCTTGATTCAACTTGTGCTTAAGAGTGAATTAAGTGGGTTATCAGGGTATGTGCCAGTTATATATTATAACTATACATTATTGAACCCTGCTTCGGCGCACAGACAGGCAGTAGGGCTCTGTGCACTTTCTTCTCCCGGCTGTTCAAAACAGCCGGTCTGAGAAATGCAAAGTGTACATGACTGTTTGGCTGGTCCAACACGGCCAGCCAAAGCGTCATGCACAATTATGTGCACTCACCACTCTGCCTCCAGCCCTCCTCCAGCCCAGCCCAGCCCTGCCCGCCCTACCCTGGCTCCTCAAGGAAAAATAAAATGACAATAATGTTGCGAGGAGCTGTTCCTGGACTTCAAAGCCCAGAATTCCTCTGGCTGAGGAGGAAGAGGAAGTGCTGAAGGCCACACAAGGTTGAGGACATGAGTTCTGTGACCAGGGGGCCTGTAGCCTTTTCTAGTGGTTTTCAAAGCCCATAATTCCCCACGCTGAGGAGGAGGCACTTTGGGCTGATACCTGCAATATGGAACCTATGTGTGACATGCCCGGGTGCATGCCTGGCCAAAGACCCAGCCAACAGCTGGCTCGTTTTTGCCCTTTATTGCCTGTATGAGCCTGGGCTGGGCCATTCCTCATTGAAGCATTTCTTATTATGTGCCTGGCCTGGAAAGGTGCTGTTTATTTTTACAGCTATTTCTTGTCCTGTGAGGATTGGTTGATCCCTGCCAAAACGTGTTTAATGTGACATTTTGTGCTAACACTGTGTTTGCATTTACCAGCACAGTGTTGAGAAAAACCACCCTGGGGAAATAGAAACTGTGTTCCATGGAAGACTCATTTGCATATGACCTTGGAGGTGATTTTTGAATGGGCTGTGGGGGTTATTGGCAAAGAAATTCAGTTAGTAGAGTGATGTCATGCTCTCACTGATGTCTCTCAGGTCCTAGCATTACCATCCTCAAGCTGTTTCAACTATGTGGCAACTAACCAGTCCCCTGGCTCGGAGGCAGTGGGGCTTGTGTCACTACTCCTTGGAAAATTACCACCCTCATTCCAACTCCTCTTTCTTTTTCACCTCTAATTGACTTGGCCCCATCTGCCTCAAAGGAAAAAGGGACCCTGAACGGAGAAATCGTAATCAACCTGCCATTTTAGCCCCTGCTTTCCATTTAATGGAGCTTCTATGAAAAAGTTAAAATCTGAAATGGTCATGTGACTTAATGAACAATTTAAAAGTACCATGGACATCTGTCTTCACCCTTTGCATGTTCATTTAATGAAAATCAAATCTTATTTGCAAATCAGATCACATACTGTGAGATCGGGTGGAGTAAATGCTGAGGCAGTAGTCACGGGACAGGATGGTACCATAATCCGGAAGTAACTCAGTAGTCCATGGGGAGAATGAAATGATAATAGAAGATCTAAAGGACCCAGCACCCCTGTCAATATTCCTACCAATGATCACCTGGCTGGGTTGGTTCAGTCTCATAAAGTTGCTGGTGGTGCTGCCCCACTCCTGTCAAACTTACAAGAAATTTTCTCTGCACCAATGTTTTTTACTGCTTTTACTGATGGACAAGGCAGGAGTTATTACATCACTGATTGTCATTAACCTTGGATGGCCTGGTCATATGTTCTAGTTTTAACTGACATACCAAGGCTGTCAGGTGATACATTGGAAACTATGGAACAGTGTGTGAACAAAATAATTATTTGAACCATTCCTTTGAGTTTGATAGCGTGGTGACGTCCAGATTGAGAGCAAAACTCGAGTCCAATAAGGCTTCAAATGGCTGGAGGGCTTTTTTAGGGCCTTACATTATGACCCTTCTGCCACAGGTACATATGGGGCAGATGAGGAATTTACTGGTTACACATGAACACTAACAGCTGGGCGAGGTGTTTGATAAAAACCTGTTTGCACAAAGTATGGGTTGGGTGGTCCCTAAGGTCAAGGAATTTGAAGGTGACTGCTTGGTTGTGAGTTTTAGGAGGTCGTATTCAGTGAATGCTTAGTTGCAGATGTTGTATTCTTGAGTGGGTAGGATGGGGAGCAATACCCCTTGGTTTCTTCTATAACAGTCTGAGGGACACAAGGATAGACTTGGAGCCTATGGTGTGAAAGGCTAACTTGTCAGAACATATTCTGAGGGACTCACAAATCTGAACGTATAATGAGTACTCAGTACTTCAGAACTTGCACAACCTTGATTGACATGGGTTTTCACAGGAAGAGGAGGGAAGCCCCATACCTGAAAGACTTTTGACCTTCATACCACTGTCAGCTAGTCATGTCAGTGAAGGCTCTTTGTGCCCTCTGCGGGTGGTGTCCCATCTCGACTCCCGGTGCTGCATTCCAACCTGGATAAGCCTACAAACCCAAATGGGGGGATAAATGCAATCAAAATTGGAGTTGTTAGTAAACTGAGTATAGATGGTTGGATGGAATGTCTTAGGACATACAATGTACTTTTACTTTAGGAAACGTGGTCTAGTACGAAGGTTTTCTGTGACAGTTAATCTTGCTCTACAACCCTCCTAAAGGGCACCTAAGTTTGACTGGGTGGTCCAAGATTTCTTTGAGTTGTTCTATTAATTCAACTCATACTGGTTCTGATTTAATTCAAGCTTTCCACCTGACTTGGAAAGATAACTTTAATTTGGTTAATATGTTTTATAATGATAACATTAGGTCTAGTGTCAAACCAAATTTTATTCAGCTCTTTGCTTTTTTGGGTCGGTTTATTAATGGATTTCTGTTATAATAGCATGATACATTATGTTGTTACATTTCAACCAGACCACAAGTTCTTCAGTTCTATACTTAGAACCTTTGGAACTGGAAGTCATGGTCCTGGGGATGACAGGTACAGCAGTTGCTGCAAGACACGACCAACCTCGGATGGGTCTTCCATCATTGGCACTTATTTGATAACCTACCACCTATTACAGCTCCTCAAGCTAGGTCAGGAGAAGGCGACTGGGACCAATACAAGGAAGAAGCAGAAAGACTAAGTAAACATTACTCGGATGAACTGAGTATTATGCTGGAAAGGCACAGATTTTTTAAACGTCTCCAACATGCAGAAGAATCAGTAGAAGAACATATATCAGCATTAAGGATTTGTGTTGCAACTTGTGAATTTGGCACCAACATTGATATTTACACGAATGATCAATTTGTATTCAATTGTCTTCAAAAAATACAAGAGAGGTTATTGGCACGCCATAATCCCACACTTCCAGAAGTTATTGATTTGGCTAAAGGGATTGAACGCTCGATGGTATCAATTAAAGCACTTAATAGTGAGGTACCAGTTAACATGGTGGCCACCAATCAGACCAATTTAGAAGTGAATAAAAATGAAGTATGTGTGATCAGTAAAGGAGGCGGTAGAGGAGGAAAAAGTTATTCTAAAAAAAACGAATAAGGTATATTACAAAAATAATTTCAGCAACAATTCGAATTGTCCGTCAATTGGAAAATGGTCTAGCAAAATGGGTCATTTTCAATCAGTGTGTAGATCCAATAGGAGTAACTTAAAAATCAACAGTTCTATTTCAGGTGAGACTATGTTAAAAGGGCCAATTGTAAAAGCTGATTTAGGAAATGTGATCCTTTCAGTGATGGCTAATGAGGGGTCTCCTATCACAATATTAAGGAAATCCACATTTTCTGAAAATTGGAAAGATGTACATCTTGTTCCATCTGATGTAAATTCTATGGCATTCGGAGAGCAAGAAATTGAAATCGTCAGATATTTTAATCCACCAGTGGAATGTTAAGGAAGAAAAATTAAGACCAAAGTATATGTAGCTATGCATGGGAATAACATCAGAGGTTGGGAGGATTTAGTGAAAATGGGAATGTACCTAATGCCGGGGGCAGAAAATCCTGCAGTTCCTGAAAAATTACTTTAAGGGTATGGTAAAAAATTCGAAATTGAACCTATAGCTACTGTAACAGAAGAATCTCACAGTATTGATAAAATTTTGAATAGTTATGGCAATGCTTTCATAGAACAAGTAAAGTGAAGTAAAATTATTTGAACATAAGATCAAACTCAAATCTGGAGCTCTGCTATGCATTCACAAAGTAAGAAATGTACCTATGAGTGTTTAGGGTGATCTGAAGAAGGTTCTTAATGATATGTGCTCTGAGGGTATTATTGTGCCAACCCACTCTTCTCAATGGGTTTCACCCATTGTAGTAGCCAAAAAGAAAACAGGTGAAATCATGCTATATGTGGATTTAGGCACACCTACCAAGAACATATTAGTTGATTGTCACCACATTCCCAGAACCCAAGAACTACTGGCCAATCTTGGTAATGCCAAATATTTTTCCATGATCGACTTGTGCTCTGTATCACCAAATTCCATTGGCAGCTGAATCACAAGATCTTACAACTTCTATAACACCTTTTTGGGCATACACATTTTTAAGGCTTCCATTTGGATTAGCATTGGCTGCCGGTGTGTTCTAGAAACTGATGAATATGCTGTTTGGTGATATGCAGGGCATACAAGCGTATCAGCAATGGATCTTAATTTTTACTGAAAACATTAAAACCTATATTGATATATTAAAGACTGTATTAACCATTCTGGTGGGAATGACAATTAGATGCAACAAGTGTTGATTTGGGGTAAAAGAATTGGAATACCTGGGACACACCATTTCATCTTTGGGTATAAGGCCAAAGTTATGTTTGATTAAAGCCATCCGAGATGTGCAGCCACCTAAGGACAGAGATGGTTTGAGGTCTTTCCTGGGATTGGCTGAGTATTATGCATGTTTTGTGCAAAGATATGCTCAAGCAGTTGAACCGTTGAGAGCTTTTCTTAGAAGAGGGTCACAATTTATATGGTCAACTGAAGTCGAACAACCCTTTTGTAAAACAAAACAGTTCATCATTGATGCACCACCTTTACATGCATACAATTATCATGATAAATATATGATCACAGTGGATGCAAGTTCAACAGGGCTTGGAGCTGTACTTAGCCAATGTTCTGAAGGAAAAGAATGCACAATAGGATTTGTGTCAAGAACGCTCAAACATTCAGAAGAATTTTAGAGCAGAATCGAGAGAGAAATGTTAGCATGCGTCTAGGCAGTACATATGTTTGGAATGTATATATGAGGTCAAAGGTTTGGTTTGTATATAGACCACAAATCTATAGTGAACATTTTGAATGGCCTAGGTTCTAATGTCTTATCTGCCAAACTGATTGGTTTTGAAACTTCAAGAGTACAATTTTGAAGTTAAACATCTTTCTGGTGGTAACAATTATAGAGCAGACTGCCTGTCACTTATGTCTTTAGAGAATGAAGAAGAGGATAATGATCTGGATGACACTGACTGTGTGGTGGTTGTGGTGGATGTGGTGAGTGGTGATGAAAGTAAAATTTCTGAAGATGAGTGGATGCAAGCATGCAGTGAAGATAAAAATATGCAAGAAGTTAAGAAATATTTACTTAATGGTTGCCCACAATTAAGATGTTTATCTGGAGAATTATTTTTTTTCACAGGTCGCGGATGAGTTGTTTGTAGTAAACAATATAGTTATGTAGGGTGAGCAATAGCAATATGTTCCTCTTGTTTGGTTGAGAAATGAGTTGTTGCAGTTAGCTCACGAAGGTCACCTGGGGACTTCCAAGACTGTAAAAAAGCACTATTGGTGGCCATCAATAGACACCAATGTAAAACAATTTATTGATAAGTGCTCCAATTTGGTCTTGGACAAACACTGGAAATGTAAAGAAACACCTTTATGCCCTGTACCATTTCCTAGTGCCTCTTGGGATAAAGTTAGATTAGATTTTGCTCGGCCCTACAATCTGCATCCTAGCAACATGAAGAATGTAATATTAATAATTGATTATTATTCGAAATGGATTTAATTTTCATTGTGGAGTTGCCTAGCACTAATGCTACAATAACATTTTTAGAAAATATATTTAAGTTAGAAGGAGCTCCAAAACAGATAGTCAGATATAATGGGACTCATTTTGTTTCTAGTAAAATGTGTTCATTTTTAAAACAACATAAAGTGAAACGCGAAAGTTGCTTTATATTCAACTTCTCATGGCTTAGTGGAAAAGGCAAATAAATTAGTAAAGGAAGGAAAACAGACAGCTGTCTGTGTCCTGTGTCAGGTCAGGATGTGTTGCTGTTTTTGAAGGAAAAAGTTTGGTGTTATAATTCAACTTCTCACAGCACAACAGAGGAAGCTCCACTCACGTTGCTGAGGGGGTGCAAAGTACCCACTAATTTTTATCCAAACTGATTAGAGAGAATTAATAAATGTGCTCATTTTGATGAGATAAATAAAGAGAGGTTAGCCACCACAGTAGCTTTAAAACAAGTGGAAATTAAAAAGAACTATGATCAAAGACACAATGTGTGTGGTAAAGATGTACGTGTGGGAGACTGAGTTATTATAAAAAAAACAAAAAGTGTGATAAAAGGAGTCTGACCTACAAAGGTTGAGAGAGTAAGGAAGGAAGCTGTTTTAGTGCACAAAACAGGCTGGTGGAACAGAAGACAACTCGTTAAAATATCTCCAGAGCAAGCAAGTATAACTAAGAAAAATAAAATAGTTAATGATTCGATAGGATGGTCGTCATGGTTGCAATCTGACAATGTGAGGCATCAAGGTAATTTCCAACAGTTATTTGCTCAAGACCCACATTCAGTGGTTCAAGATTTTCCTTGTCATTTTGTAAATCAAAAACCAACAGGTAGTCAAGGAAGTGTCAAAGGGAAAGACTCAGTGTTTGTATTATTAAAATATCAAGCCGTTGTGATGATTTTGTTGTGTATTAAGGTATGGCATTAATGTGCACATGACTGTATTTTGTTTCCTGTTATTTTTTTTGTTTATTGATAAGGGAGAAGATGTTGATATAGTATGATAAATTATGTTGTTATGTTTCATCCAGACCACAAGTTCCTCAATTCTATACTTTGAACCTTTGGGACTGGAACTCCTGGTCCTGTAGATGACGGTGCGGTAGTTGCTGCAAGACATGACCAACCTCAGACTCGTCTTCCTTTGTGGGAACTTCTTGTTCAATAAATCTTACCACAAGTTCCTCTCTGTGTCCACCTATCTTCTTGACAATTTGCAACTCAAGACACAGGGCTTAACGTTATATTAGCAGGTGACTTAAATGGCAAGTTAAGTGGCCAATCCAATATCACTGACATGAGGGTATTTGAGGGTGGGTAGTGGGAGTCTTAAAACCCAGTGGCAAGATCTCTAAGGGAGTTTGTTGCACCCTTTTATCTCAGAGTTTGATCTCAGTAGTGCCGTTGAGTTTATAGCTCTCTTGCAGATCAGAATCCCACCTCTGTTTCGGAAAGCTGCCAGTCTGTGATAAATTCTGTCTCTAGGTTCCATCTGATCTGTTTGATGGAGGGGGCTATTCAGCCCAGTATTTATACTGATCATAATCCCCTAACAATTACTGTGACTGTGCCTAGTGGAAAAAACTAAAAAGTAGACATGATTGCATATATTAAAGAACTCACCACCAAAGACAACAGGTGCAGGCTTGTTTGAAGAGCAGCAGATCTGGCAGGGATTTTGTGGAGGCTTTGTACTGCTCCTCAGCCTTTAATCAACAGGTGCTTCACATTTGAAGTAGGTTTCCTGCAGTCAGTGAAAGACTTTGAGAAACTGGGGGAAACTATTAGAGGTTCTCTGATGGAGCTGGCTTGGGCCTGGATGCACAGGGCTTGGTCCTAGTTCAATAGGGAGTGCACAATAGCCTGTATCAAATTACATCAAGCTCTCAAGGTCAGTCCCACGAACAGAGTAACTATTTCTAGATGCAGGAAAGAGTATAAAACAGGCTTCTCCAGAAAGTAGCTTGTGCGCTACTGGTAGCACTCCAGCTACTTCTAAGTAGCTCTCCTGTGTACAGCCCAGCGTAATAAATTAAAGGCTTTTGCTTGGCTGTAAAAATGTATGTATACCAAAATTTAAGTGTACATTTCAGATGGAATTTTGTGTTTTTTTCAGAACTCACGAGCTGGTGTTTGGGGAGAATCTTTTTACTAATAACTTGGCACCAGGGGCATTGCAGCTACAGTTTTTTATGCATTACCCATGAAGAGGCACTCCACATTGACAAGGCATTTTTTACACTACTCCTGGCAATGGTGCCTCATGCACTGAGGTGAGCACTGCTGATAATATTGCATATGGTGGGCTTAAAAAAGACACAAAAAATAACAGTAGTCCGTGATGACTTGCACAGAGCACAAGTAGCTTTTACTATACAAATGGTTGGGCACCCATCGCTATGAACTAATCTTGAGGAAAAGGAAATTAGAGCTCCATTATGACGTCCGGGGAAAGTTAGTTGTTGCCTTTAAGGTAAAGTATGCTAGGTCGTTCTGGCACACCACCAATAAAAGTAAGCTGTGTAAGTGAGATAATACAGCCTTAAATACCCATTTAAGCTATGATCAATGGGTTGATCATTTTGCCTGGAATTATAGCCCAGGTGACCTCTCCAAGATGACCACCAATCAATCTTTGCCCAATTATTCCTTAAACATCAAGTTTTTGCTGGACGAGACCTGTCTGCCCATTATTGTTAGTCCCTCTAATAAAGCGCGTGGGCTAGATGGAATTCCTATGGACTTATATAAATTACGTTTTAGATCTATGGGCTCCTGTTGTTGCTGATTATATATCGATTAGGCCTGTAGAACTGATAGAACTGATCTTCTCCAGACTTGGAGAATGGTCACCATTGTCCCAATGTTAAAAAAGTGAATCATAAGGACCCTAGCCGTTATTGACAGATATCCCTCTTAGACTCCTCTGTGAAGGCAGTTGGGAGGATTATCTTAAAAAGGCTGTCTATCTGGGTTGAGGATAATAGTGTTCTCTTTAAGCTGCAGTAAGACTACAGACCTGGCCTAGGAACAATGGAACAATGTCTCATCCTGTATCTCTTGATTGATAAATATATCATAGCAAAATAAGAACTTATTTTGAAGCATTTTGGACCTTTCCTTTGAGTTTGATAGCAAAGGGAGGTCTAGATCGTGTGCCAAACTAGAGTCCAATGGGGTTGAAAAGAGGCTTGTGAAGTTTTGGGGGGCCCTACATTATGATCTTTCTTCCACAGTTAGATATGGGGCAGATGAGAAATATGCTGATTTATTTGATACTGGCCATGGGGTACATCAGAGGTGCATACTTTTTCCTATTCTTTTTCTTTTATATGTTTATGGATTAGAAAAGGCACTGGTGGCTAATGGTGCTGATGTACCAGTCATCTCGAAAAGGCCCATCTCTGCTTTAACATATGCAGGCAATGTTCTCCAGAATGCCCAAGGCCCTTAAAACTCTAATGGGGTTACTTTGATTTAATGGCCTCTTTGAAGTTGGAAATTAACTCTAACAAACCTCTTGTAATGGCCTGTGGCTCTAGAAACTCCAAAATGTGGTCTTTTTTCATTAGGCATAAATCTACATTGAGAGCTAGAGCATTTTCCTATCTTGGGGTTACTTTCAAGTCATGAGGTACTTGGTCCTCATGTCTAGCTAAGGCTGGATTAAGCTTCTTAAACTGTTTTGGGTTTATATCTAACCTGGCTTCATCTATTGGTAGAAAGCCTATTGTCCCCTTTTCAGAAGTATACAGTAGGAAATGTCTTAGGCCCTCATTACAACCCTGGCGGTTGGTGTTAAAGCGGCAGTATTACCGCCAACAGGCCGGCAGTAAAAAAAATGGGATCACGATCACGGCGGAAACCGCCAAAACATACAGCGACTGTAACACTCCGACCGCCATGGTGGTATCAACCAACACCGCGGCGGTCACTGCCAACAGACAGACGGAAGACATTGTACCGCCCACCACATTACAACCCGCCTTTCTGCCAACTTTTCCGGGGCGGTACCAACGTCATCAAAAGCACAGCGGAAACAGTGTTTGGAAGGGAAACCACTCACCGCCCGACACTCAACGAGGAACTAGGACGCCATGGAGCCCGAGCTGCAGGTTCTGCCGATGCTGGTCTACCTCCTCATCTACCAGAAACACCAAAGACGGCAGCTACGATGACGGGGAGTACTGCACCTACTACACAGGGGAGGGGTGAGGATCAAGAGATTGACACACACATGCAACACCCCCACCCTCACCCACAGCACCATACACACAAACACATCCAACAACATTACAGATACACCCCAAACCCCTGGAAGAACGCAAGGACAAAAGGAATTGAGTCAAACCAGTGATATTCTAGAAATAGGCAGATATACTATATAATTTGAAAAACAGTATTTACACAAATATACAACTTGTACAGAAGTCCGTACATAGTCCTTCACAAATGTTCGTGGGCCACTGGGCCAAAAATCATGGGCCAAGCCCACACTTGACTCCTGTCTCAATACGGAGAGAACACTGCAGGGGCATCAGGTCGAAAACACACAGGCACCTCAGGGAGATGGGGAAGGGGGCGGCACCTCAGCCGGAAGATGGAAGAACGCCACTGCTCCTCGAGGGGGCTCCATGCCCGCAGCAATGTCCTGGGGAGTGCAAGGCCACAGTCTCTCAGGTCTCTCAAGCGGGCGGTTTGCCCACTGCTTGGTCCTGGGGAGTGCAAAGCCACAGTCTCTCAAGTCTTTCAAGTGGGTGGTTTGCCCACTGCTTGGTCCTGGGGAGTGCAAAGCCACAGTCTTTCAAGTCCCTCAAGGGAGTGGTTTGCCCACTGCTTGGTCCTGGGGAGTGTAAGGCTACAGTCTCTCAAGTGGATGGCTTCTCCACTGGTTTTGGAGGGGGCTTTGTGCCCAGTGTGCTTCATCCTGCCAAGGAGGGGGTGAGTGGATGCATATCTCCACTGTGTTGGAAAATGGGTTATTGGTAAGGGCAGGTAGGTACCTACACCTAGCAACAAGCCACTAACCTCCACTTAGGTCCAGTTAGGTCTCAGTAAATTAACCCCAGCTCAACCCTTGGTAGCTTGGCAACGAGCGTCAAGGCTTAACTTAGGAGACAGTGTGTAAAGCATTCAAATATCACAAAACAGTAATTAAATAAAACACAGGAAACAGTTTAAAAATCCAAAACCAATTTATAAAAATAGTTTATATTTTTATCTTTAAAATGACACAAAAACGAATAAAATCGGATAAAATCGGAGATATGAATTTTTAAAGGATTATTATTTTTCTAGCGCTTAGAAACAAAAAGCGCCAATCGGGTCATCTGGTTGCACCTCGACCGGGGCAAAGTCAAAGTTTCAGGCCGACCACGATGGAGCCCTGCTCGGCTACAGGTCGCGGGAGGCCTCGGTTAAAAAGTTACCTTCTGACTTACTGGGAGTCCCTGAACTTCATTCTATACTGCTCTGGGGTCAGACCGAACTTCTTGGTTAAGCACCTCTTCATACTAGGGTACGAATCTGCCTCCTCCCCCCTCAAGGCCAGAAGCCTATCCCTCCCTGAGTTGGGGACCAACTCCCACAAAAGGGAACCCCAGTATTGAGGCCTAACCCTTCTCATTTGGAGTGCCCTCTCAAAGACCTCCAACCATTTGTCTATATCATCCCCCTCTACATAAGCAGGAACCACCCCCTTGGGTAATCTGGGGCAAACTCCCCCACCCATGGACACCTCAACTTCTCTGTCGCTGCCACCATCTCTTTTCTCTTTCTTTGTCCACTTTTTCTTTTCTAGGGCCAGCTTGTCTGCTTCCAAAGCTATGTATGCTAGCTGGGCCTCCAGCTCTCTTTCCCTGATGGATGGGTTCTCTCCTCCTGAAGGGACCCCCTTCCCACCACTAGCTTTGGGTCTGCCCCTAGTGACTGTATGTACTGAGGACCGATCTTCCTCATCCTCTCTTAGGCTCAGATGCCCTCCCTCCCCTGAGTGGTTAGAGCTAGCATCCTCCCCTGTTTCTCCCTCCTCTGGAGCTTCCCCTGGGTCTACCTCTTGGGCCTCAGCCCATGCTGTCAGGGATTTGATCAGGACTTGCTTCCTAAGGTCAGTGGTTGCAGGCAACCCTCTTTCAGTACACAACCCCCTAAGCTGGACTACTGTCAGTGTGGGTAGGCTAGCCAGATCAAGCTCCATGGTTCCCTAGTTTTGTGTCAACAAAAACTTTTTGCAAAAATTGGAAACAATAATTTAGAAAAATTACAAAAATTCAATAATAGAAATTAATCCAAATTATTATTATTATTTTTTTAAATTAAAAAAAAATCAATTTTTGCACTAGGACAATTTAAAGGATTTTTTATTTGTTTTACTTAAAACTGTAACGTGATACTGAACACAAGTACAGGATCCCGTCGCTGCTTCCAAAAATGTTGGAAAATGGGTTATTGGTAAGGGCAGGTAGGTACCTACACCTAGCAACAAGCCACTAACCTCCACTTAGGTCCAGTTAGGTCTCAGTAAATTAACCCCAGCTCAACCCTTGGTAGCTTGGCAACTAGCGTCAAGGCTTAACTTAGGAGACAGTGTGTAAAGCATTCAAATATCACAAAACAGTAATTAAATAAAACACAGGAAACAGTTTAAAAATCCCAAACCAATTTATAAAAATAGTTTATATTTTTATCTTTAAAATGACACAAAAGCGAATAAAATCGGATAAAGGGAACCGGAGATATGAATTTTAAAAGAATTATTATTTTTCTAGTGCTTAGAAACAAAAAGCGCCAATCGGGTCATCTGGTTGCACCTCGACCGGGGCAAAGTCAAAGTTTCAGGCCGACCGCGATGGAGCCCTGCTCTGCTACAGGTCGCGGGAGGCCTCGGTTAAAAAGTTACCTTCTGACTTAGTCTTTATTTTGAAGATTTTCTTCAGCGGGACGAACCTGCCAGTCCAATCCGACCTCCTGGAGCCCTTCTCCGGATACGCGATGCTGGATTCCTCGGTGGAGATTTTTACCTTCGGACTTAGTCGTTTTTTCAAGGTGAAAATCCTTCAACCGGGGTAAACCTGGATCTTGATCCGACGTCCATGGATCCCTTCTCAGATACGATGGCTGGGAGGTCCCGGTCAACTTTTTACCTTCCAACTTAGTCTTTTTTTCTGAGATTTTTCTTTACCGGGACGAACCACCAAGTCAGGCCGAGTCGCGGTTGAGGCAAGCCGGCTAGAATTTCCGCGGTGGGTCGGTCCCTCTATGGAGCTTTTTTACAAAAATTCTCAAATCTTCTCCAAACTTCTGGGGCTTCACCCAGATGTTCTTTTAACGTTTTTTGGGGGTTCACAGCTCACCCCAAGGGTCCAGAAGTTCTGAGATGGTCCTTGGGGGGTGCGGACTACAACTCCCAGAATGCACCTGGCGCAAACTCCTTTTTGGCCACTGGGCAGTGGTCAGCTGGTCGCTTTCTTCAGGAGTTGGTGCTGGGGACTCTGGTTAGCAATTTTTCACCTGTAGCAAACAGGGAGTCCCTCCTTGAACCAGTTGAAGCCAGGCAAAGTCCTTCTTGTGGTGAAGCCCAAGTGTGCAGCTGGTGCAGTCCTTCTGAGTGCAGGTTCCAGGTGCAGGCCAGGGGTCCAGCAGGGCAGTCCTTCTGCTCCTTTAGTTCTTTTCTTGTTGAAATCTGGTGGGGATCTGAGGTGTGGGTGCAGGTCTGCCAGTTTTATCCTTGCTCCTGGGTGAAAAGCAGGGGGGTCCTGGTTCTCCAATCAGGTACAGGGTCGTCCCCCTGTGATGACCACTTCCTGGGAAGTGTGGCAAAAATCCATCCCAGAAGGCAACATTCTCTAAAAATCCAACATGGCTGAATCTGATTTTTGGAGGTTACATCTGGCTGAGCCCACCCACTGGTGTGGCTAAAAATCATAAACACACCCCTCTCCTGCCCTCTCCTAATCTAATCAAGGGGGCACCTAGTTGTCTGGGGTTGCAGGATGTGGGGGTGTTGCTGGTTGCTCCAAATGTCCTTCTCTGCCTTTGAAGACCAGTTTGGCAGCCCTCCTCCTTCCTGCCTCACCATCTGCTGAGGGGAGATTCTCTCCCACAGGCACATTCCTTTGTGTGAAGCCAGGCCACTTCACACCTCATCAAGGCAGCTTGGCTAAGCTGCTCCAGGCTGGCCAATCAGAGCACAGCAGCAAAAACAATGCAGGGCTGAAATTGGCAACTTTTTAGGTAAAGTCTAAAACTTTTTACCTGAACAAGTTATATTAAATCCAACAACTGGAAGTTGTGGGATTTATTACAACAATTAATTTGATACCAAATTCTTGGTATGCAACATTTAAGGAGACTTTAAAATTTAAAATAAAGTCTCCCCATTCTAGCCTATGAAGGCCATTTACTTCAATGAGGGAAAAATGAATTTGGCTGTTTTTACCTCACCAGGGTTTATAAATCTATTTTTATAAAGTCCCTGCTTATAGTTACATGGCACCCAGCCCTAGGGGCACATAGGGCACACCTTAGGGGTGACTTATATGTAAAAATAAGGTAGTTTAAGACTTTGGAACTACTTTTAATTCCAAAGTCGAATTTGCATATAACTTTAATTTAAAAGCAGCCAGCAAGGCAGGCCTGCCTTTAAAATGACACTGGGCACCTCAGCAGTGCAACTATGGGTGCACTACCTATGCTGTGGTCCCTAAACCTACATGCCCTACCATATACTAGGGACTTATAGGTAGGTTAACTTAGCCAATTATAATTAGCCTAATTTGCATATTGATTTTACACAGAGCACAGGCCCTGGGACTGGTTAGCAGTACCCAGGGCACCATCAGAGTCAGGAAAACACCAGCAAAAAGTGGAAAATGGGGGCAAAAAGTTAGGGGGCCTCTGCAATCAGCCCTGTTTTCTCACACACTGGTTCTGGAGGGGGCCTTGTGCCCACTCTGCTTCATCCTGCCAAGGAATTGGTGAGTGGATGCATATCTCCACTGGTTCTGGAGGGGGCTTTGTGCCCAGTGTGCTTCATCCTGCCAAGGAGGGGGTGAGTGGTTGCATAGCTCCACTGGTTCTTTACGGGGCTTGGTGCTCAATGATGCAGTACTTGGGGTGTGCCAGTACACATTCCCTCACCTGGGTGTCTGAGGCACGAGATTTGCAGGGAACAGGTAGCATGATATTTCATGGAGGCAGGGCTAGACTCCATCCTACGGCAGCTAAGGCTGCTAAGTAGTGGTAGTGCCAGAGCTGATTGGGGTGCTGCCAGTGGTGGTGGTAGGCTCCAGCTCATCTCCTGCAGCCGCGGACGGCCGCCCACTGGGGCTGCTGGTGCTGGTAGTGGTCCTACTGTCAGCGGTGCAGGTGGCAGTGTTTGCGGCGGTGTTGCAGCGGGGATGCTGGCGGTGCTGGCCGTGGTGCAGGTGCTGCCAGTGGTGGAGGGAGGCTCCAGCCCTTCTCCTGCAGCCTCGGACGGCTGCCCACAGGGGATGCTGCTGCTGACAGTAGTGGTTGTAGGTGGCGGTGCTTGCGGGGGGGCTGCTGGCGGTGCTGCACGCGGTGCAGGTGGCAGGATTGGCGTTTCTGCTGGTGGGCACCAGGCCTTCACCTGAATCCTCCATCGGCTGAAGTACCTTGCCTTCGATTTTCTTCCCCTTCCTCACCTTGGCAGATGCTGTTGTGCCCTTAGCTCTGTCAGCTGGAGGTTTGGAGGAGGCCTTGCTGGGTGGGTTGTGCTCCTTGCCCTTGCTGCATGCTGGCCCCTTCTTCCCCTTGGCAGGTGGCAGAATGGTTTGATCCTTTGCAGGGTTGGTGGTACACTGGCTTTCCTGACGGGTGCCCCCTTTGAGCCTCTGGGAGTTGCAAGTTCCACTTAGACACACTGGGGCGGGAAGATGGAGAGGGTTTGGGAGTGGAGGAAGAGGGAGTGGTTGTAGGAGTTGTCTTTCTGCTGAGTTTGGGTGAAGGTACATGGGCTGGATGCTGTTGTGAGGTGGATGGCTGTTGGGTGGGTGAGTGCTTGCGTTTGTGTGCTTTGGGAGGAGGGTCACAGACACACTGGGAGAGGACACAGGGGACGTGTGCATGGTTGTGGGGTGACTGCCAGTGAGGGGTGTGTTGTGATGGGCGTGCTGGTGATGGAGGTAGTAGATGAGGATGTAGTGCATGCAGGTGTGAGTGGAGACGATACTGGGAGGGAGGTGGACGAAGAAGAGGAGGGGGACACAGTGGAGGCAGTGGATGTTGGTGTGTCTGCATGGGTATTGTGCGAGCACCTGTGAGATGAAGTGTGATGCTGATGTTTGCCTGAGCCACCTTTGTGTGTTAATTTGGGTGAATGCTGGTCTGAAGGTGTGCTTGGGATACGCTTGGTTTGAAGGGATTAGGTCTAGGTAGAGGAAGTTGGAGGGGGAGGCTAGACACAGGAACAAGGGCTGCCATCAGTGCTGAGGCCTCAGCCTGAAATGCTCTCTATTGGGCTGCCACGCCAGAGTGAATGCCCTTCAGTTGTGCATTTGTGTGTTGCAAATGCCTCTCGACACCCTGGATGACGTTCAGAGTGGTTAACTGCCCAACAGTGAGGGATCTCAGGAGGTCAATAGCCTCCTCACTGAGGGCAGCAGGGCTGACTGGGGCAGGGCCTGAGGTGCCTGGGGCGAAGGAGATGGTAGTGGGGTGGTGGTTGTACCTGTTGTTGGGGTAGGCAGAGAGGTGTCCGCCACCGCCAGGGAGCTTCCATCGGAGGAGGAGTCGCTGTCTGTGGTCTCCCCTCCAGTCTCCGTTGTGGTGCTCCCCTCACCCTCCGTCCCACTGGTGCCCTCACCCTCAGTGGATTCAGCCTCCAGGCCCATGTGCGATGCAGCTCCCTCCGTCTCCGGTACCTCTGCTCCTCCACCAGATGATGCTAATGCACACAAGGACAGGGTGAGAAAACAAAAGGGGGGGAGAGACAGAGGATACACTTGGTCAATGCCAACAACAACACTAACGTTAGCGTACACAACACACAGGTAGCAGCCCTATGCACTAGGCCATGCCCAACCATTTCTTAAGACAGTCACCAGCCCATGGGGTTCAATGCCTAACGCCATTAGCTGCTCACCTGTAACCCACAAGACCCTGTTCAGGAGTAGATGGCTGCCAACACTATTCGGGTAGGAGTGATTCTGAGCCTGCCCAACAAGGGACCTACCCTGTCATGTTCGCCCTGGCCGAGGGGACTCACAGTCCACATCCCCCACCGAGGTACCGGCTAACGAGCGCAAAGTCAGGAGTGAGATTCTATACTCACCCCCTCGTGGCTGCTGTGATGCCTTCAAGCGCCCATCCAACTCCGGATAGGCCACCGCCAGGATGCGGAACATCAGGGGCGTCATGGTGCGATGGGCACACCTTCCTCGTTGGGAGGCCAGCCCCAGCTGGGCCTCCGCTGTCTTCTTTGCCCAGCGGCGCAGGGCCTCCCAACTCTTGCGATAGTGGGTGTTCTGCCTGTGAAAGACCCCCAGGACTGCACCTCCTTGGCGATGGCACGCCAAATACCCTTTTTCTGGTGGGCGCTGACCTGCACGGAAAAGACAGCAGAAAGGGGAATTATTTACCCATTCGGACCATCATACTCATTGCCCACCAGATCCCACACATCCCCTGACGCACATACATTGACCATCTTATATGCTGCACTCTGGCCAGGACCCCTCTGCCCCCCCTACATGTGGCTTACACACACAGCAGTCCATACATTCATGGCCCACGCATCATGCTCTCTGTGTACTCACCTGTTTGGACCGTAGAGTAACATGTACTGGGGTAGGAGCCCATCCACCAGTTTCTCCAACTCCTCCGCAGTGAAAGCAGGGGCTCTTTCCCCAGACACATGAGCCATTGTCGCTTCCAGACACAGGTCACAGCAGCACTTGCAGTGTAGGTCCTCTTATGTTGAAGGTCAGGTAGCAAGTGAGTGATTAGATAGGAAATGGCGGTGACGTCCACGGCGGTGCGTACCGTCACCGCCGGCGTACATCGCCATTGGCTCCTGGAACCCATAGGGCCCAATGATAACCAATGCAAATTTGTGCGGTGTTCATCGACCGCCTACGGTGAAAGCACACAACGCCAGCGCAATTACCTCATTTCAACTTGTCCCTCCTCACAGGTCAGGCAGCTGCCATTTTAGGGGAGCACAGGCGACATTGGCGCATCAACGGACTCTCGACTTCATATACTGTTTCTGTAAAGTCAACAATTCATCATTAGTGCAATATAAGTGTGAATATGACCCTCTGCTCACCGTTCTCTTCCATAGGCTTCAACCGCTGAAGCAGAATATGAGATAGCGGCATCTTCCAGTGTACAGACCCCAGGTGGACCTAGCGACAATGGAGTACAGACACATTATCCTTACCTATAGACTTGATTGTGCCACAATCCAAGAACTGTGTGCCCAATTGGAGCCAAACCTGATGTCTGCTATCCACCAACCCACAGGTATCCCACCTCTAGTGCAGGTCCTGTCAGTGCTCCATTTCCTGGCAAGTGGTTCCTTTCAAACAACAGTGGCCATGGCATCAGGGATGTCTCAGCCAATGTTCTCCAACGTGTTGACTAGAGTGTTGTCTGCCCTGCTTAAACACATGTGCAGCTACATTGTGTTCCCCCAGGTGGAGGTTTTGCCCACAGTGAAAGCTGACTTTTATGCCCTGGGACATATCCCCAACATCATTGATGCCATTGATAGTAATCATGTGGCATTTGTCCCCCCGCTGGAGAAATGAACAAGTTTACAGGAATAGAAAAAGTTATCACTAAATGAATGTCCAGATGGTGTGTTTGGCGGACCAGTAAATCTCCCATGTGTAAGCCAAATTTCCTGACCCTGTGCATGACGCCTATATCTTGAGGAATAGCAGCATCCCATATGTGATAGGCCAACTCCAGAGGCACCGGGTGTGGCTAATAGGTGAGCAAAGGTTCCCACACAGTATGAGTAGGTGTCTGGGTATGGGGTTGTCCCTAAGGGTTAGTGTGTTTCTAACAGTTGTCCCTCGATATTTGCAGGTGACTTTGGTTACCCCAACCCCTCATGGCTACTGACCCCAGTGAGGAATGCCAGGACAAGAGCAGAGGAACGTTACAATGAGGCACATGGGCGTACAAGGAGGATTATAGAAAGAACCTTCGGCCTCCTGAAGGCCAGGTTCCGGTGCCTCCATTTGACAGGTGGATCCCTGTATTACTCACCCAAGAAGGTGTGCCAGATCATCGTTGCATGTTGCATGTTGCACAACCTGGCCTTGAGACGCCAGGTGCCTTTTCTGCAGGAGGATGTGCCTGGAGATGGTCTTTTGGCAGCGGTGGAGCCTGTGGACAGTGAGGAAGAGGAGGCAGAGGAAGAAGATGTTGACAACAGAACCAATATTATTCGGCAGTACTTCCAGTGAAACACAGGTAAGACACTGTAACTTCACTTAACATTTCAGTTATCTGTTGGACATTGTACAAGGCAGCCTGTTTCCCTATGTCTATGGCCATTGACTGTACCCTTTGCCATCTCCATTTTCAGATCTCTGTGCCCCATTCTGGCTCCTGCTATGCGTACTGCTGCCCACCAGAGGTCGTCCTAAAGTATATTTCACTGTACTTTTGAGTTGCAATGCTTTGATAATGTTGTACTAATACATATTTGAATAATTTGACAGACTCCAGATTAGTATTTGTACCAAGGGTGTTTATTTAGGTGCTCATAAGTAGAGGGGGTGGTGCAAGGGGCTGGGCTGATGGTGGAAGGAAGTTCATGGTAGAGTCCAGTCTCTTGGTATCACAGGTGCATTGTCCAATGAGGCATAGGAAGGGGATTAATGGCAGTTCAAGGTGGACAGGGTGACAGTGTGGGACACAAGGGTGACAATCAGGAGAGTCTTATTTCCTGGCAGGGGTCTTGGCAATGTTCTCTGTCTTCTGCCTAGATTGCAGGAACCGTTTGCGGGGTGGTTCTCCTTCTGCAGGGGGTGGGGTGCTGGTGGCCTGTTGGTCCTGTGGCGGGGCATCCTGTCACCTAGTGCTGGCAGAGGTGGAAGGCTGTTCTTCAGTTTGGCTAGTGTCAGGCACCCGTTGTTGTACCACTGCCTCCCTAATGGTCTTGCCCATGTCTGCCTGCACCCCTGCAATGGTGACCAGGATGGTGTATATTTTTGTTAGGTCCTCCCTGATCCTCAGGTACTGTCCCTCCTGCAGCCGCTGGGTCTCCTGCAGCTTGGCCAGTATCTGGCCCATCATCTCCTGGGAATGGTGGTATGCTCCCAGGATGCTGGAGAGTGCCACATGGAGACTGGCTTCCCAGGACCTGTCCTCCCCCTGTCACACAGCAGTCCTTCCAGCTTCCCTGTTGTCCTGTGCCTCTGTCTCCTGAACCGTGTGCCCACTGCCACTGACCCCAGGTCCCTGATCGTTCTGTGTTTGTGGGGTGGCCTGGGGGCCCTGTAGTGGTGGATACACTGTTGATTGACGTGTCCTGGAGACAGTGGCATGGGCCCGCTGGGTGGGTGCTGTGCTGGTGTTTCCTTAGGGGGGATGCTCTGTGGTGGGTTGGGACTGTGATAGGGGAACCGATTGTCCAGAGGTCCCGGATGGGCCAGGTTGGTCATCGAGATCCAGGCATGCAGAGCTGCTGTCGTCACTGTGGGCCTCTTCTGTGGGGGGACTGGATGTAGCTGGCACCTCCTCTTTGGTGACGTTGAGTATGTGTCCTGGGGGGATGCAAATGCAGTGTTATTGTATCTGCGTAGGACATATTGTGCAGGGGTGTGTTTCCCTTTATGATTGTGATTTCCCTGTCATCTTGGTCTTATGTGAGTGGTGATTTACTGGGCATGCTGTGGTGATGGATGTCCATGCAGGTCTGTGATGGGGGTCCATGCATTGGTGTTGCATTATAGCCAGAAGAAAAATATGTAAACTTATACATTTTTGTTTTAGAACTCCCCACTGGTGGGGTAGGACAATGTTCCCATTGTGTATAATTAAAAATAGTTTTTGGAGTACTCGCTCTTTGAATGAAATGATGTCCATAATAATTAACAGAACATAGCACCATCATTTTCTTTTGATTGGTAAATGTCTTCACTCTCAAATACAGTAAAGTACCCTAATTCCGGTAGCATAGAATCAACTGTTTTATATCCCAGTAATCAGAAACAACCACAGGTATTATTACATCATTTAAAGAAAGTTAAAAAACATATAGAAATTGAAGGACCTCCTTCAGGCCAAGTATATCAAAGGGTACTTTATCCCAAACAATACCATTGGGAACTGGTACAGTTGAAATATTCACTAGGACAAGTCTTGATGGACCTTATGTGAAGAAACATTTGGTTTTATGACCTCATCCACCAGTTTGACTGCAGAGCATTCAGAAAGGTAATGACCATGTATCACTAAGATAAAGATGATGACAAACCCAATCCAAAGAAGAAAGGCAAATACAGTTAATAAAAGCCACAGATAGTTCAATGGATGAATGAAATAATTTTCTTTAAACTAATTTATCATCTTATGCGCTCTTGACAATGGTTTTACAGAAGAAGTGGATGAGTCAGAGAAGGAGTCATCTCGATCAGCAAAATATCCAGAAGCAGTTAGTGCAAAAGCTGGAGGCATGTTAGGAAGTGGAGAACTAACAATTGTTTCCCTCAGTGGTTCATAGTAGACAATGCTATCTATTTGAGTTGCATTTGCAAGTGTTCATTACCTTGGTCATTTCATGTAGATAGTGGTACTAATGAAATATCAATTACCACTCTCCCCAAGCTCAGGGAAGTGTCAGCATTCCTGCTCAAAACCTGTAGAGGAACATCCTGGTCTGTAGTGAAAGGGATTTGGGAACTACCCAGATGTCCACTAGGTCTGCTGTGCAGAAGCGGCCATATGGTGTCTCTTGACATTATCAATGGAGGCAAAGTGATTTTCTTTTGATCCAGGTAGCAGTGGTAAAATAACAGTTCTGGTACCGTGTATTCCCAGGACTGGAACTGGTGAACAAAATGAGGAACCAAACTCCTTTTTCACAGCAATCTTTTCTCTTGCTAGAGCCCCAACATTCGGTATCCAGCCGGTAGACAGTAGATGTTATTGGTGCATCTCTTAGTCCCAAGGAGGCGGCACAGGCAGATGTGTTTTGGTCACTGAACTGTTGTATTTACTGGAAGACAGTGACATGTTCGTTTATGTCAAAGGGTGTGTCTGCCGCCTTAGCACCAGAGCCATCAAGATCTGAGACATATATTTGTGTCCCAAACAGCATCTCATTTGGGGTGCGCCTCCCCAAGGACCTAGTGGGAAGATTAGTAAGTGCCCCCTGTACTCCATACACGTGAACAAGCCAACTACAACCCGTGACTAATACTCTTGCTGTTAAGGATTGCTTTAAGTCTCAGTTCTTCTGCTCCACTACACTGTTACCCTTGGGATGGTAGGGGGACGAGAAATGTAGTTGGACCCCTAATAAAGTCATGGTGTCCCTGAAAGCCCTTGAGGTGAAAGCAGGGCCCTGGTCCGAGTGGAAAGCCACAACTGCCTATGTCCCAATAAAGACTTGCAAATCATTAATACAAGTTTGGATGTCAGTTGGTCATTGTGGCCATACCCAAAGAAAGCTGGAACATGAGTTGACAGTGATTAGAATATGTTAGTAGGCACCATCATGTGTCAGGGGACCTCAGTGGTCTAGGGACACACATTGTAATGGTTTTTTGAAGTTAGAAGGGGTGTCTGCGGTGGGAGTTTAACAGTGGATCCTTTTATTTGCTGACAGATGTCACAACAGAGGACATATTGTTTTGTCTGTTTGTATGATCTGGCCACCAATAGCGTTTTTGAAGTAAAGAAATAGTAGTCGCCAATCCTGCATGGGCAGAAACAACTCACTCATTTGCCGCTTTTATCAACTCAGATCTTTGATCTTGGTTGGGGATCACACTATCACCCACCGCTGGTATTGTTACTAGAGCAGTATTTAGGCTAGTTATGCGGGAGGAATATTTGGCAGGATATGCCTTTGATAATGGCTGGCCGTCAGCCGAAGCTTTCACAGCAGCAAGTGTTTAATCATCCAACCTCGTCCGTGAACGAGTTATTGCAGCAACAGAAGCTGTAGCTACTGCTGACTTGACAGCTTCATCGGCCAAGGTTTTGCCTGCAACGCATGCTCCGACACGTCGATGTCATAGTGTATGAACTACATGGGTATTAGGTATCGTTTCCTTCAGATCCATTACTCTCCCTCACGGGAACCTGTGATTGATGGTGTTACCTTTTGAATCTCTGAACCCATTCTAATGCCAGCAATGCAGATATTCATTGATGGACAGATCACAGTAGTATGACTCACAGACTCTCAACGTTAGTTGTTCTTGATCCGTGTGCTCCATTGCCATGACCAGAGACTTGAGCTCTGCTAGTTGTGCAGACCCCTAAGGTCTGCATGTAAGTGTTTTGTGGATGGAATTCACCATCTTTCTTTTAGTCACTCACAGCTGCGCGAGCAACGGAGTACTCGTGTTTAGTGCCTATGGCTTGTTGGGCTGAACCATCAGTGTAAATAATTGTTTCAGATTGATCAATTGGCAACTTGTTTGTCGGTAGTGGATATTCCATTTCGTATTGGAAGAATTCTTGAGTTTTTAATTTTGGGGTTGAAAATATAGTCAACATCAGTGGCTGTCAGAGACGTAACCATTTAATCCAATGTGAATGTAATGCCTTAGCGCTTGGAACGCTGGCCTTTGTGACAGCCTCAAGGGCTGGGATCTGCGAAACGATAATAATGCATTTCCCCTGAGCGAGAGGTCTCTCTTTAGTGATGGCCACCTGAACAGCAGTCAGAATCTTTTCTGTGGGAGCAAAGCGTTGTTCAGCTGTAGAGTATAAGTGTGATGTGATGCAATAGGGACAGTATCACCATCATTAAATGTTACTTCGGTCAAATCAATGGCATCAGCAATTACTCTGATGACCAAATGTGTTTTGTTGTCCCTTGTGTGTAAACGTTTTGCTGCAAGAATATCTTGTTGTAATGCTCTGAGAATGCATGTGTGTTCGATTGTCCAAAATTTGCTCGAAAAGTCCGGGCGTATTAAATCATATAACGGTTTAATGCATTGTGCATAATCTGGGATGTCAGTTCTGCCAAAGTTTAAGGAGCCAAAATAAAGAGTGGAGCTTTTTTAATGGAATTTGGTGGTTGCAACTGTGTGGACTTTTCTAGAAACTGAGGCGCTAGGCTCTTGCTTTCAACTGATATCTCGTATGTCAAAAATATGACACTGAGAAATGCAATTTTTGTCTTCCTAAAATTGAATTTGTAGCTGAATTCAGCAAATGCCACAACAATGCAGACCACCAGCTTCAGGTGGTGAAGGAGATCATCACCCGTTAGGTAGATGTCGTCAACATAGGACAACGCCTGAGGCTCAATGTCGTGGAAAAAGGAAGTTACACATGCTGAAAACAGCCCAGGACTGTTTTTTATCCCTGTGGGAGCCTACTAATTTTTTTTTCTACGAGCCTAAAGTGCTAAATGCTTTTAAGTCCCTGCTTTCAGGTGCTATATTTTGGCAGAAGAAGCCGTTGGAAATATCCAACATCGTTTTGTATTTTTTTGCGCACTATGTGCCAGGTATAGCAAAGGGTTTTACCCATTCTATGTCTATGGGAAACAGTGTTTGTACATATGGCCCTATGTTGTTAATGAGTGCTGTGCTAAGTGCATTTTGAATAGCAAATGTACGTGTATGACTGTTTAAATTTCTGTAATCTAAGACTATTCTATATGAATGGTCTGGTTTAGCAACGGGAAATAGAGGATTATTCATTGGTGAGACAGAGGGCTCAATTACACCCTGGTATTTTAATTGTGCTAGTATTTCTATCACAGGTGTTTTAGCCTCATGCTTAATAGGATATTGAGTTTGAGGCTGTGGTTGGGACCTAATTGGTATTATGTGGTAGGGAGAATCTTTATCCCACCCAACATGATTACGATACAGTGCGGGGGCTTGTGCCTATGCCCAATCAAATCAAATGACTCTATTCATTCTATAGGAACAAGGGGCGATAAGCAGTGCTTAATGATCTCTCACCCCACAAGACTTTACAGACAAATTCTGGCGGCCAATCCTTTTCGGCTAATAAAATGTCATAAATGCTAGTCAGTCGTTTCCAGAATATATTATCAATTGTGCGCTCAATGTCTCCCTCTAATTGTATTTTCATTTTATACAACCTATTGGGAGGGGAGAAGCACATGTCCGCAGTCTCAACTTCTAAAAAGACGTCAGCTGCTTTCACCTCCAGATGGTCTAGAAGATTCCGGCAAACTATTGTGACCCCTGCTGCGCTGTCTAACAGAGCCAATGCCCAGTTCCTGTTCTTCTATAAAACTCTCATCTTAGGTGGTATTTCATGCAGAAATAGCTGCCACCTTCTTCTTTTTGAATTGTGGCTTTTGTTGTAGAAGTTTCTCTTTTTTTTAACTGAAACCTCCTCTGAGTATTGTGAATCTTTTTTTGGTTTCATGTACTATGGCCCGGATTTAGGCAGGCCTAGCACCATTTTTATTGGCTGTTTTTAATGCCTGTACAGAGCAGGCATTAAAAGGGGGCATCCCATTGTTTTAAATGGACCCTTATGTACTCTGCAGGACTAGCGCCAACATTTTGGCACTAATCCTGCACAGTACATCAAAACCATAAAAAAATTTGATGCTATTGCCCCTACCCTGCACCATGGTGCGCCGTCTATTAAATACGGAGTACACATGGTGGCAGTAGGGGGCACTAACGGGCGCGAGAAAAGTAGCACTGCATTGGAAGCAGCTCCACTTTTCTTAAATTCAGGCCTATGTTTGTTGTCCCGATCGCCCATCTCTCTCACTACATGTATCTGGTGAGTCCTGAAAGGAACAAGATTGGCATGCATCATTATACTGATATCTATCAAGAGTTTTTATTTTATCCCAACTTCTTAAGTTCTAACATTTCTCAGGAGTCTCCGATTGTGGATATTTTCCCTTCTTTTTTAAATATTTGTTTTTGTTTATCTCATCGTTATTTAGAACCCTCAGCCGCATGCTTGGTAGAATCCTTATAGGATTTACCTTGTAATTGTGGTTTACTAAGTCTGGCTCCCAAACTATCCCGAATAGATTTCGGCAATAATTTTAGGCAGCTCACGTTCTTGATTCTGTGCAGGAACATCCCGGAGCTGCATGTGCACTGGTAATGATACTGCTTCCCCTTTAAGGTTACTTAATAATATTGAGGACACTGTAGCAAAATAGCCCATTAATTGCATCCCCCAAATCCAGGGACGGGGCAGCCCTGTATTCATCTTAAATTTGTTTTAACACTTCCGGAAGATTGGCAAGTGTGGGTGTTCCGTGTGTGGTAGTGTAGAGAGTGGCAAATACCATGCCCCAAGTATTGCAGTTATCCACTGCGGGAACCATTCCAAATCTCCAACACATAGTGAGAATTCTGTGTTCAATCCTTTTACAGTTTGAAAGCTTGAACAACCTTCAGTCGAAAATAGTAGCTACCTATCTAGCTGAGGAGGAGACTCTCGATACCATGGACGTCTCCGTATATAGTATTGAGGTGCCTTCAGCACGTAGTGAGACAGAAACACTCAGGGAGATTCGTAATTCAGTGCTTGACCAAATGTTGGTGGTGCCATGTCGTGTTGGCTCTCATTATCCTAATGAGACTGCCGGATACGGGCAGCAGCACCACCAGGTTGTGGGGAACTGAGTCCAGTTCCACACTGTTTGAAAACTATCGGCCTAACCCTTCCGGCGTGCTAGCACTACCTCACCAGCACCTGAAACTGGCAGTGATTTTTGGCAGCCGTGCACATGACATTCTGATTTCTCAGGGAAATCATGGTGTAACAGATCTCAACCTTTTCTCTCAGTTACATTTGTCTCACACATGCAAAGACAAATAGAAGCAGAAATTGGCTCAATGTGTTTTATTGACTCAACTGTGATCTAGATAAAATAACATGTACTGCAATTATTAGGATGATAAAACAGAATAATAGCAATGCAGTGACAAGGAAAGTGAAACATAAGAAAAGTCCCACCATAGTGTCAGAATGCTATGGGTTGGAATTCCTACCTATGCCACTACAGTACTACTGGAGCACAGCAGTGTTAGCCCTACTCTGCCCTTCAGGATCCCTAGGAAGACACTATCCCCCATACCTGAATATGGTAGTAGTGAAGAAGGCTATTGGTCTACTGGGAGTCCTCTCCCACGTAGGCAGAAAAGATGTCAAGTCTCCGCAGAGAGCTGCAGTGAAGCAACAGCATGCAGTGTCAGTTTTCTGGCTGGAACTCTCCCTCGAACGTATAGGAGGCAGAGGGATAAAACAGCTGGTGTTCTGAGAAAACTGTCCTAACGTAAGAGCATGTATGTTTCCTGAAAAGTGGCAAAGATTGTGGTGTTCCTACTTTGTACTGACAATAGTATTGAGTACAGCCTTGAGCAGGATACAGAACGAGAATGTCCTACTAAGAAAAATGAAAACAAATTCTAGGCTTAAAGTGTATGAGATAAAAGAAATAAAACGTCACCGCTGAATGAAGATTTTGCTCTGAAATTAAAATGAATAAAATAAATTGCTATTAGGCTAAGGGGTACAAGCGGCAGGCCTATGGCTAAAATAACATGCCCATAAAAAGCTCACTAAAATAACCTCACAACAGCCTCCTATCCCCTCCTCTCCTCTGCTCACCCTTTCTCATTTCACATCCCCAACTCTCATTGCTTTTGACCCAGTGCTCACCTCCAGGGCCGTCACAAGCATGAGGCCCCACACTTTTCATTGACCTACACTCCTTCAGTAAAATCAGTTTAAATATTTTAAATTTAAAGCAAGCCTGAAATTTTTATTTGAAGAAAATGCCTCTTTTTCGCATAACCACCGCCATTTGTTTTGACTTACGCTGTTGGCTTTTTGACCCTGTCCACTGGGACTCTAGTAACTAGACCCAGTACATTTCCTCTAAGCCCTAAAACAAATCAAAATTGGCTATACTTCTGATTACCTCATTTAACTTACCTGTAAGTCACTAGTATATGGTACAAAGTGTACCTAGTACCTAAACATTACAAAGGTCACTAGTGACTGCAGCACATTTTATGCCACCACTAAAGTGACAATCTAAAACATCACTACACGCTTGCCACCTGTAACTTGGCTGTGCAGGTTCAAATTGCAAATTCAACTTCCCAAAATAACTCCTTTTGACAGGCCTTCTAGTTGAAATATTAGTAAGTCACACCTAAGTAGGCCTTATATGCCCAAAAGGCGGTGTGCATGATAAGTAAAAGTAGGACATGTACATTTTTAAAGTTAAACATGTCTTTACAGTGACAATACCTAAAAGGTTTTTTTCACTGTGACAGGGTTATTGGAGATACCTTATTAAAGTTAATAAAATTATCTCTGCATAGGAACCAGATAAAAAGGTAACTTTTGGACTTTTTAATTTATTTTTATTACAAACCCAATTCATTGGTAAATTTTGGGTTTGTAACAAATACTTTGTAAAAGGTACTTTTAAAAAGTTACCCTTTAGACAGCCTTAAACCTCTATATGTTCATTTGTCTGAGCTTCCAGTTGTAACCCAGGAGCTGAATACCTCCATGATTAGGTGTGAATTGGCTCCCACAACTGAGACAAAACGCCTTGTGTGTGAGTTGGTGTCCTGTTCTTCTGACATGATGAAACATGTGTGCAGTGGCCAGGAAGTTAATTATCTTCAAAGGAGCATGCCTTGTCACAGGCAGATGTAGTTCCTACTGGGCCTGTTCCTTTTTTTGCTTGCTAGCCAGCCAGGCACTATTCTCAATGAGATTGGAACTGCTCCCAGAAACTGTTTTAAATGACCACAGGGGAGGGTTTGCTCATTTCCCTGGCCACACAAACAAAGGTTCTGCATTTGTGGTTTTAGGTAGAGAGGGCCACTGTGGGATTGTTTCCAATAGGTCACACAGGAACTGCTGCAAAATTGGGTAGGGTTATCCCTGGGAACTTTTTACCTATTTGTAAGGGAGGGGCTAGGTGTCCCCCTGACACCCAGGCTAGTGGGAGGCATTAATATGGTGCCACAGGGTACACTCTCCGTAACATTGGGCGGAGTTACATGAAAACATGGCAAGATTCTGCATAGTTCCATGAACGGATGGAATTAGGCATGTCGTACTGCTCATGCTGATTTTTAGCACTGGGATCTCATTCTAAGCTGAAAAGTCAGAGCGAATAGCACCAGAAACATGCTGCTTCACAAATTGATTTTTCTGCCACTCAAGTATATTTTCTATTTGAGCTGCAGCTTTCTGACTATGAATGGTCATGACCATCCGCAACTGCCAGTGTTGCAGAAATCTCGCTGGGTTCCCTCCCAGGAACTGTAAATCACGCTAAGGGACACCAAATCTCACTTACCAGCCTACTGTTGGCAAGCCGCACCTGAGAAAAAACCTGCCACTTAGAAGTTGGAAGAATTTGTCGGGAACTCCACGTTACAGGTGTAACACAGAGTGGTCAAAATTACACCAACTCTGCTGGCTGAGCGGGCTTATTACCCATCCCTATTCTTCAGAACACTATTGGACAGCTGACAGAGAGAGGAAGAATGGCAGCTTCCATTATGGCCCATGAGGAGAACCCTAAGGGCTGGACATGCATCCAGGACTAAGAAGTGCACTCAAAAGTTAGCTGACCTCCTGTTATGTTACAGGGACACAAAAGCTGCAAGAAGCCTACTTTCTAGAAAGAGCCCAAATGACTAGTTTCAACTGAGTCTGCCCTGGATCCTGCTGGAGGCTTCTGTTGAAGTGAGTCCTCACCCTCACGTGCTGCTCCTGAGGTCCAGGACCCCGTAGCTCATGTTAGAGTGTACTCCTGCTGCCCAAACTGCAAAAGGTGGAACGTGGAAACTTTTTGGCAAGCTTTCCTTTAAAGAACCTGTGAGAGGCTGGGTTTGCCATCATGCTCAAGCCATTGACATTTAATCGCTAATCAGATCCAAACTGCTAGTTTGCCCAACTAAAGGAGATCTGACTTCTAAAGAAGCTTCTAAGTCCAAACGTAGAGGGCTTTACCAAGACCAACACCGAACCGGAGCAGATTGACTTCGAAACCTTCTTGGGCACCGACACAAGGCTTCGTCTCCTCTATGCTTTCCCACACCAGAAATGTGTGTTGCTTTTATACATCTTTCGTCAGCTTAACAATAAGAATATTTTCTTGACAATGGACCATAACCTGAAACCCCAGCTTAGGACACAACAAAATTAGGTCTTGTTGTTGGGTTGCCAAAATTACTGGGGGAAGAATAAGGTCCCTTTTAGTTTGAATGTGTGTGATTTTGGGTGTATGTAGTGAATGTGAGAAAGAAGTAGGGTTTGTGAAATGGCAGTATGTTTTTAGTAAATTGATGAAATCATGAGGTGTATTGTGAATATATTTAATTCAATGTGGTCATGTTTTCATTGTAAAGTTGAATAAGGACATATAAAGGCAACAAAGATTGTTTTGTAATGAAATAACAAAAAATAAAAAATAACTGTGAATATAGCTGGGTCAGTGTTTATTCAGGATTAATTCTGTGTAAAAATTGCATAGCCTTAGCAGGAATTCTTAGTAGCACTGTGTATGTTATGTCTCCCATTCCAGAGACTTAAACTATTTGTATGGGTGTGCCCTTTACTTAAGTGGTTCCTAGCAAGGATGGTGACATTATTACTTTGGGGGGGGGGGAGACTACCATCCTCCCCAACTAAAAGTTCACTTTCTCACATTTATTAATAGTGACATAGTGTACATAACTGTACTACTATATGGCACTAGATGCCAAACTGTATTTTGCCACTCCCTGGAGAATATGCGTTTTTTTTAAATTTTTAAAATCAGGTGCTTATGTGACCTGTAAAAAAACAAAAAAATGTCTACTGGGTTCAGCATCACGTGTTGAACAAGGCTCTATAAAACGGCGTACTCGCTTGCCTGTCTCCGCAGATACATGGAACCAGTAGTTGAAGCATTTATAAATATGCTGTCTAACCTAAACTTTAAACGCAAGTCTTTTAAGTCCTGGGGAGTCTTCTGTGGGTCACACAACCCACCATACCTGTCCACAGAGGAGCTCAACTAAATAGCCTATATGCACAACTGGATATTGGACTAGTTATATATATCAGATGCTGCAGGGCGTAAGTTGAGTGGGCTGGGCAGCTGTCTCTTATGGTGTGGCTAGGTTTAGCACGATCTGAGTTTGCGTAGAGGGGGAAGGCTAAGGTTATTCTAATCACCATTTTGACTTGCTTCCTCTGGGCTGGTTAGGCTTTTTCTTAGGCCAATTGAGTGTGTCTTAATTATGCTTTAACGGGAATTTCTTAGATGTCACATGCCACTTCCTGCATGCATTTATTAATTTGTGCCTGTGGAGTGACCAAATTAGCAGGGCTATCACACGACTATAACAGACTCACCTTGAAAAAGGACTGCTTCCTACCTATTCTTCCTTTGTAGCTTCCACATTCTGTTGTAGAGTTTCTGCTGGGTTTTCCTGGGCAGAGAGAATGAGATAGGTGTTTGATTGCTTCATCTGATTTAGGAGTGAAAGCTATGGCTCCTGCTGATACTTAAAGACTAGTTCACAGCCGGTGCTTACTTTATGGAATAAGTTGTGGTACAGAAGGTTCCAAAGAGGAATAAATATTTTCATGCAACATCGTTTCCGAAAAAGTGAAATACCTCATATTTTTGCATTTTTAATGGCAAAGGAGAACATTTTCAAAACTTTAAAATTACAGACTCAATATTTGCTCAGTAAGTTGCCGTCTTACAGATCTTCTAGCAAAGAAAGAGTCAATGCAAGGATGGAATGCTGTGATTTATGTACGTGCAAAAGAACATCAGGAGAAGGCCTCGTCAGAGTTCAAAACTGTCTTAAACTGTCATCATTGAGCATGTGCAGAAGGAAGCGACAGTCTTACTTTAGTTATCATAGAGATTCCGAAATTCTTTCTCTACCGTGTGTCAACATACCCTTGTAGATTAGAGCTCCAGGCTATCACAACATGACTGAGAGGGTCTCTTCCAGTAAATACGCTGTGCAAAAGTCAAAGCAAATGGGGCGCATGGCTCTCTTCCAGCGGGAATGCTTAATAATCAAAAGAATAGCGGACCAGCGTTTGGCAAGTGTTCACCAGCCATCAACCGCAGAGATAATGCACCACTGAAACCGGTCTTGTGTGAGCGGATAATCTTCATACACATCAAAGAGGACGCCATTTTGAATTGTAGAGTTTATCAGAGTCAGCCAATCCACGCTGATATAGTTTTTGCAACCAGATGTATCGGTTTTCAGGAGACAGCACGTTTTTAAATTATGCAAAAAGTTAGCAGGTTGAATGGTGATCATTAGAGGCGAGTGATATACTGGACAGTCGTCAGTAAAGGGTCTCATGGCAGGCGACCTGCTAGAAATGATGATAACTAACAGAAGCAGTTTGGGTTAAAGGTATTAATGGAATATGCACATGCAGATAAGCATTTATGTTGCATTAATGGAATAGGAACTTGCAGAGAAGCGCTTCTGTTGCATTAATGTCATTCAGATCATTGGCTGAATCGTTCTTGGCCAATACACAGATATGTGCATGCACAGGGCATTTATTTCGAATTGATTTTTAAATAAATGAAGTCAGTGTAATAATTATTTTACTTTGTTTTCAGTTTCAATGACTGCTGATGCTAAATAAAATGAATCTGGATTATGAGCTGTGCAAGAACACCATCAGTGGCGGCTGCGAAAGGGGAGGGGAGTGGGGGAAAGGGGAAATGAAAAAAAAAAAAAAGGAAAAAAAAAAAAAAAAAACCTCTTTCCTACGGGTTCGCTCCTCCGTCCTCTTCCCAGAAGCACACAGGCTTCCAGACTCCTCTCCAATCATGAGGCTGCTGTCACCAGCATGACAGCAGTGCTGTGATTGGTGTGAGTGCCCTGCTTCGGTGCTCGCAGAGGGAGTGTGTACTTTCTCCTCCCGTTCAGTACAGCGGGGTGGAGAAATGCAATGGAGGGGCCCGCGGGAAGCAAGAGCAACGCTCTAGTCTTCCCGCGGGTCATTTCGGGAAAGGAAGTGACGGCGAGGGACAGGGATTGGGAAAAAGGTAAGTAGGGGCGGGTCTAGGGGGAGGAAATAAAAGGGGTTGGGGGTGGAGGGACCGGCCTCTTTGCCGCGATTCCCTCGCGCGTTTTAATTTGGAGAGGCTGGTCCCTGGGGCTCTTCACTGCAGGTTTCTTTTGAGGTGCAGGTAGGGTGGGGCTCAGGGAGGGGAAGGGGTATGCGGGTATCGCCACTTGTGCAGGATTATGTAGACTGGGGCGCGCGTTCAGCCCGCGCCCCCCCCCTCATCCTTCACAACTACTGGGGGCGGCCATACGCTCCTTTTCGAGCGGCCACCCCCCCCCCCCTTTTTCACAGGAATCAGGGCACGTGTTTGCTGGCCGGCCGGCCGCGGTAACAGGTGGCTGGTTTTTAAGCCACTGTCGGCCCCTGGGGGCCCCGCCAGCAGGCCTTTTTTGTTTTATAGGCCCAACATATCTTTGATTTAGCAGCGGTCCAGATTGTGCTGGCTCCGACCAAGTGGGGGCCTAATATAAATTTAAAAAAAAAAAAAAAAAAAGGGAAATAGGAAGAAATAAATAGAAATAAAAAAATATATATATACAATACTATGCGATAGAATCGGGTTTGGCTACTACAGTTATCCAGGTGGGGAGCCTCACATCATTCAGTGGGGGCCCCCGCCGCCGGCCCTTAAGGCACAATTAAGTGATTTAGGGACAATACAGCCCCCCCCCAAAAAAAAAATAATAATAATTAATTACATTTTCGTACAAGGAGATTATCACACAAGGCAAAACCAACGCACTATACGGACCCCCCCCCCTTACCAGGCCCCCCGCAGGACCCCACGGGAGGCGCCAGGTTACGCAGGGCCCACGTATCCTTTCTCAGCACGCCCTTTGCGGCCTGCAGCAGGGGGGTGCAGGCAGTTTAGGAATTACGCCCTGGGTTTTTTGTCTTTACCTAAGGGCGGAGCGGCAGCTGGGTATGGGTTTCGGAGCGAAAGGGGATAAGAAGGCAGGGAGGATGGTGGTTTAGGCAGCGCGATGGGAGCCAGTGGCGCATACGGCCATGCGGCGCGCGGAAGGTCAATGCCAACGCAAGAGGTTGGCAGAAGGAAGGCGATACCAACGGGGCGCAATACGGCCCCGACACGTTGGTCAGAAGCGCTATAGGGGTCTCCGGCGGCCTTCTCTACTCCGTAGGATCAGGGACAACACAGAGATGGCAGACGCCATGTGGGTCACAATGACATGTCTAATAACTACATGATGAGGAGTGGGAGTGTTGGAAAACGGATGGATGTGTGTGAAGAGGATGTGTGGGAACTTGACTATGAAGAGGATCTGGAAGAATGGGAAGTGGGGGAGATCAAGGAAACAGAGGTTCACAGCACAAGGGGGAGGGGAAGAGGATGCAGGAGCGGCGCAACCCCTCTCTCCGTTTCTATTTTCAGGAGCGGGACAACAGCAATGGTCCACAGGAAAGAAGGCAAGAACAAGCACGGGGCCGAAAGGTTTCGCGGCCGGGGGCTGCACATTGCAGAGGTAAAGGGCAATGGTGGGCGGTTTGGGGGACGGGGCAAAAGGGGCAAAAGGGGACGACACTCCAATTTACAAGTCGGTGGGGGTAGGAGAAGTTTCGATATTTGACACACTAATAGGTAAAGATAAGAAAGGCGGGGAAAAAGGCACAGAGCTGCAAGCCAGAGGTACAACTTAGGGGGTACAAGGCAGCGGAGAGAAGTCAGGCACAGAAGAAAAGGAAGGGGGAGAACACAAGAGGAGGCTACCCTAGATGGGTCTGGCTATGCCATTGGGCCCACACATAGTGGTGAAACCAAGGCCAGAATATGGAGACACGAGTACCTAGACGTTTTTTAAAACTGTTACATAGGGACATACAAGCCACAGAAGGGTCTACGGAAGAGGAATGGGAGTTGGCCCCTAGGCCGAGGGTGCCAATTAATATGGACAATTGGACATCAGCTTTTAATCTTTGCAAGCAGTTATTGCAAGAAATACCCTGACAGGGCTATAGCGCTATTTAAATACATGGACATCATTAGGAAAGCGCAGATGCATTTTGGTGGTTCAGAGCTGGAATGAGCATTAACCCAGATGACCCATGGGGGGACGTAGACCCAGAATTATGGAGGCAGTGGACGGCATCATCACAATCCGCAGCAGCGACACATACGGCCAGGGGGTTACCAGTGGTATATAAGCCGTTTCAGGCACGTCCAGCCCCGGGGTGGGGGGGGGGGACAAAGAACAACATTTAACACGACAGGAGTGTGCGGGAATTTCAACAAGGGTTTCTGCTCCAGACATCCTTGTAAAAATGAAACATGACTGCTCCAAGTGCGGGGGTTGTCACCAGGTTACTCAATGTTTTTCACTCTCCAGTCCCTCCGTACAACGGAGGGCGGCAAAAGGGGAGAGACACAGGGCGCTACTGATCCAAAGGGGGCCTACGCCAGTTTAGGTTAGTTTTTATCTTACCAGGGCTGTGTATATACAAGGATAGGGCAGCTGCCTTGAGTTAGCAGAAGGGTTTCAAGAAGGTTTCAGGGTCAGTGACCACGGCCCACGGGTGAGACACTGGGCAGACAACTGGCGGTTGGCAAGGAATTACCACAGGTGGTAAGGAATAAGCTGGACAAGGAACGGTCATTGGGCAGAATTGCGGGCCTGTTTTTTATGAGTGGCCAAGTCAGATTTTGATGATATCCCCGCTGGGAGTCGTGCCAAAGAAGGCCCCGGGTGAAATCAGGTTGATACATCACCTCTCATGGCCGGAGGGCACATCTGTGGACGATTTCATGGCAGCGGAAGACACCAGACTGGTGTATGCATATGTGGATGATGCCATAAAAAATTGGTCAGGGCGTGCGGCCATGGGGCAGAAATGGAAAATGCGATATGCAATCAGCTTTCAGGTTATTGCCGATACACCCAAGGGATTTTTTAATTGTTGGGGATGCAGCTTGAAGGGGCAGTCTATGTGGACAGGGTCCTGCCCAGGGGTCGCGCGATCTCATGCGTGTTGTTTGAAGCTGTTAGCATCTACATGCAGTGGGTCTCTGTCAAGAGTAGTGGGCATTATGCGGTGACCCATTATTTGGATGACTTCCTTTGCGGGAAGGAAGGGTTCGTGGGGAGTGCCGGACGGCTCTGGAAGACTTTCAGGATATGGCACAGCAGATGGGACTGCCGTTGGCACCCAGAAAGACCAAAGGCCCCTCATAGGTTCTCAACTTTCTGGGTAGGGTTTTAAGACTCCAGTATAATGATGGCCAGATTACCGGCACAGACAGTAACGGAGATGCTGTTTTTCTTGGTCACATTGATAGGAAGTACGAAAAATCGATTCGAGACAGCCCAGAAGGGGTTGGGGTACCTTAACTTTGCATGTAGGACAGTTAAAGGGGGGGAGGACGTTTTGCAGGTAATTAGGGTTGTACATGTCAGGTGCAGTTTTGCCACACCACAGAATAAGTGGGTCAAGGGGACTCGGAAGATGTTAAGGTGGGAAATATTTCTCAAACAATTAATTGGGGTTTCCAGGTGGTTCTGGGAAGAAGAGACAGTATGGCAGGTGCAGATATTTCAGATGCGGCAGGAGCGCATGGTTTTAGTGATTGTAGGGGATGGCAGATGGTGCCCGGAGGCGTGGCCAGCATTTTTGGTGACAACTAAGGAGGAGCATTGCTTTGCTGGAAATTACTTTTTTCTTTCTGGTGGCCATGGCAGTATGGGGGGCGCGAGTTAGCAAATAGGGCAGTTTTCTTCAGAACCAACAACATGGCTGTCGTGGATTTAGGAACGGACAGAAAGCGAGGGATGTGAAGGTTTTTGCGCTGGTTGCGCTGATTCAGGTTGCAGGGCTTATCTCTGAATTGTGATCTTTAAAGCTGTCCCGACACCAGGAGTTGTCAACGAGATTGCGGTTTCCCTGTCCCGTTCACAGTGGCAGCGTTTCTGCAACCTGGCGGCAGGAACGGAGCAGACCAAGACAGGGGTCCTCGGCAGACAATTGGGAATGGGGGGTATGATGATCACGGGTGGGCGGAGATGTTTTTAGCGGAGTCCGCTCGGCGAAGTTACCGGCTGGCCTGGTTGGGGTTTTTTCCAGTTGTTTTGAGCAGCTACAGGAAAGTTTTTGTCAGAATTAGAGCGGTGGGGGGTAGAACGGCCAGGGAACCCTTTGATTTTGAGTTGTTACTAGAGTTGTTACACGAATTGCCGGTATGTTGCGCAGATGAATACGAGCTAGCACTTTTTCCGCTTAGGCAGGGTGAATGTTTTGGAGCTTTTAGTCAACCCTCACGGTTGTCAAATAAGACAGCCAGGGGTTTTTTGTGCACAGATCAAGGTCCAAGCTCACTAGTTTTCAGCTCTTACGTGTGTTGAGGATGGCTTTGGGATGTGAGGGCCGCCGGGCCATGGTTTTTTCGGCACACATTCGTTTAGGATTGGGGCAGCTACGGCCGCAGCGCATTTGGGTTGGGACTGGGCAAAAGATCAAGGCGAGACTCCGCTAGCGATCAAGGTGTTCTGAACTTTAAGTTAAGACTCGAAAGGTGGGGCGATACAGTTGGAAGGGTTTTTTTAGAAGGGGGGGGGGGTTTGTTTCTGTCAAAAAACACAGGTTACAGTTATTTTTCCATTGCAGGAGATGCGTTTGGTCCATCACAGAGCAGGATGGTTATATGGCTGGTCGGCCATTCATTGGTCCACTGGGCAGCGAAGTTCGCGGAGAAAACAGATATATGATCGGGTCCTGGGACTATCCAGCAGGCGGCACAAGGTGCTATGGTGGGAAAAGAGCAGAAGGCGGTGGGGTAACCTGTTTCCTTTCATCACTGCTAATTTATTGAACTGGGGATGTTGCAGAATTGTTAATCATACATTTGGGAGGGGATGGCTTTGTGAAATTGTCAGAACTCACGTTACTGCAACACATGCAGAGGGATTTGGAGGTTCTCAAGCAAAAAATGGCATGGTACATACTTGGGTGGACAGAATTGTTCCACGAAGAGGGTGGAAAGGGGCAGTTAAGTATGGAGCCATGGAGCGGGCTCAAAGGAGTAAAGGTTTTTGCTGGGCGCAAAAAAAAAAAAAAAAAAATAATAATTACTGAAACACGAGAGCATTACAGAGCAGGAGGTTGCACTTTTCAGAAACGATGGTTTCACCTGTCCACAATGGGAAACGCATAATATTTGACAGATCTGAGATTGCTGGTGGAAGATTTGGGGGGGGAGAAAATTTGTGGATTACAAACAAGAAATGAGAAGCACTGGGTCGCAGTAGCGTGGCCTTTGTGGGTGTGGGGCAGTAAAACGCCAAATGGGTTTGTGCTGGTTGGCAGTAGATGGGGGAGGGTGGTGAGTCAGATGCGGGCTTGGCCACCCTTCCAGGGAATAAACAAGCAGGTGAAGGCTCTGAGTGGGGGTACGCACGAACCAAATGGGGCATGAAAGGAAAAGGGGAGTGCGTAGGGGAATAGAAACGAGATAAAGGTTTTGAAGGAGAAGGATGAGCGAGGAGAGGTTAATAGGAGGGCGTTATTAAAGTTACGGTTACGTTTGAAAGTTAATGGTTATGTTACTTATGCAATCCTGTCCTAATAAATGACCTTTTACACTAAAACAGCTGTCACTGAATTATTTCCCGATGGAGGGGCCCGCGGGAAGCAAGAGCAACGCTCTAGTCTTCCCGCGGGTCATTTCGGGAAAGGAAGTGACGGCGAGGGACAGGGATTGGGAAAAAGGTAAGTGGGGGCGGGTCTAGGGAGAGGAAATAAAAGGGGTTGGGGGTGGAGGGACCGGCCTCTTTGCCACGATTCCCTAGCGCGTTTTAATTTGGCCTCCCACCCACCCGGCAATTGGAAGAGCGATTGGAAGGACGGAAGTTAGAATCGAATAGCAAGGAGGGGAGGGAAATTGTCAGTTAGGGCAGGTTGCAGGGGTGAGCGAGCAGTAGATGGGGGAGGGTGGTGAGTCAGATGCGGGCTTGGCCACCCTTCCAGGGAATAAACAAGCAGGTGAAGGCTCTGAGTGGGGGTACGCACGAACCAAATGGGGCATGAAAGGAAAAGGGGAGTGCGTAGGGGAATGGAAACGAGATAAAGGTTTTGAAGGAGAAGGATGAGCGAGGAGAGGTTAATAGGAGGGCGTTATTAAAGTTACAGTTACGTTTGAAAGTTAATGGTTATGTTACTTATGCAATCCTGTCCTAATAAATGACCTTTTACACTAAAACAGCTGTCACTGAATTATTTCCCGAAGTGCACATGTCTGTTTGGCCGGCCGAACATGGCTGGCCAAACACACATGTGCTCTTACAGTGCACCAACCACTCCTCCCTCCAACCCACTCCAGCCGTGCCCTAACCTAGCTCACCGAAAAATAAAATGATAATAACACCTAGTTATTATCATTTTATTTTTCCTTCTTCTTCTGCTGAAAGCAAGGAGGTGACGCTCCTCTGCTTTAACGGAGGAGCCGCCACAGAACACCATAGGTCAGGAATGTTTCAACCAGGCCTTTCAACTGGTGAAATTTCCAGCGAAGATGTGGAATAACATGATGGATATCAAAAAGGAAACACAATGCCTGCATATTATTCCAAATTCAACCTCAAAAATCAAAGGCTCGAATTTATAAAAAGCATATCCAATGCAGTGCCACTTTTCTTCCACCCATTAGCGCGCCCCTACTGCCACCATATTTAAGATACGGCGCACCATGGCGCAGGGTACAGGCAATAGCATCAAAATATTTGACGCTATTGATGTACTGTGAAGGGTTAGTGCCAACATTTTGGCACTAATGCTGCAGAGTACATAGGAGCCCATTGAAGACAATGATATGCCCCCTTTTAAAGCCTGTTCTGGCAAGTCGTTAAAAATAGCCAATAAAAATGGCCCAGTGGAATCTCTTAAATTCCACTGTGCCATTTTTGCGATCCCCCTGACAGGGTAACACTCCTTTTGCATACATTATGCCTGGTGCAGGCATAATGTGGCAGAAGGTATTTCAAAGTGCATGCATTGTACCACTTTGTAAATATGGCCCGGCAAGTTTGGCATCATTGGGCCACATTAGCATCATAAAAAATGATGCTAATATGGCGCAAGGAGGCGCTAGGCCATCTTAAACCCACGTCAAAGTGGCTTGGTACAGAGCCGAGGTAATGGTAACACCCCACCTGGCATTACAGTGTTGCAGCCTTTAAAAGTAATACAGACTGATTCCTGGTAGTTAGAGAACTGTTTTTATTGCAGGGAAACAACTGGGCTATAGGAGTTGTTTGTGCTATTTCAGACAGTCAAATCAAGGAAGTGGCTGATCTATTTTACATGAATTCAACTTTGTCCTTGTTTCACTGATTAAAGGAGACTGTCAGGTAGGGTGCATGAACCATGCCACCTCTTTGTCACAGCCACCTGTCAGCAACAAGGTTCAATGAGACCGTTGAGCCAGGGTGATAAATTAGCAGTTTTCTTGGCTGGACCGATACAGAAAAGGAGACTGAACACTGACCGAAAACCACGACTTTGCAGCTTTCCGAGGCTGACTGGTCAGAGGCCGTTTTCCCATTAGGGCTCCAGCGATATGCCCTCCTTGTTATACTAAGAGTGAATAATAATCTTTTATTCATTCTTGGTGTAAAAAGAAAACTTCATTCAGCTGCAGCCTAATACAGCTCTGGTGGTGAGAATGTCTCATGTCAGGCGCTGATGCACATAGGCTTCTACACCAGCCGTCAGATATTATCCAGGGACCCCAGCCCTGGCCACAGGGCCCTGCCATGCCTCAGTGCCTCCCAATCTATGACGTAGACTGCTTTAAATGGGCCGGTACTCTCCGGTACTGAGTACCGGCACTTTTTTATTTTGAGAGGGAGAGTACCGGCATATCTCAGGAAAAACGTAATACTTTTAATTGGAGAGTACCGGCACTTCTCAGAAACAAGCAGGTACACTATTACAGAGTACCTGCACTTCTATTTTTCCATTTAAAGCACTGGACGTAGTAAAACATTACAGCTAAAGTTAGCCATGAGTGTTGCAGTCTTAAGCCTTGCAGTGCCCCTGGCTACCTGCAAATCGGCCAGTCACCCCACACTTTCTCAACTCATCAGAGCTGGGAAAGGATGGGGTGAATAAGTAGAGACTACAACCTTTAATCGTGACTGTGCAGATTTGAGGTATTAGTTTCAAGTGTCCAAAGCTGAAAGAATCAGCAGGTGCCCAAATAGAACCTGCACAGGCAGCAAGGTAAGTAAAACATGTATTTAAATACTGTATATGTATGTGTGACAGTGCATGTTTGTGAATGAGTGTGTATGTGTGAGCATGTCTTTTTGTGTATATGTGTATGTCTGAGTAAAAGAGAGAATGTCAGTGAAGGAGTGAGTCAAAGTGAGGGCAATGAGTGCTGAGAAGAGTGATTACAAGTGGGAATCAATGAGTGAGGAAGAGTGACAGGGAGTGTAACTGAATGTTACTGTGTGAGATGCTGAATGAATCAAGCCTGAAGAGAGGCTTAATGAGTCAGAGAACGAGAGGGGTAGAGTGAGTCAGTGTGAGAGTAAGTGAGGCTGATTGAGTCAGAGTGAGTGAGAATGATTGAGTCCGAGTGAGTTTCAGTCAGAAAGAGTGTGAATGAGTGAGCCTGAGTTAGCATGCATGAGTCAGAGTGACATTAGGCGAATCAGAATGACTATGACTGAGTGAATCAATGAAAACGAGTGAGACTGAGTAAGAATGACAGAGACTGACAGGGAATGAGTAAGACTGATTCAGAGTGAGATTGAGTGAATCAGAGTCAGTGAGACTGAATGGGACTGAATGTGAATGTGTGAGACTGATTGAGTATGAGTCAGTCACAGTGAGACTGAATGAGAATGTAGGACTAAGTGAATCAGGGAGGACGAGTAAGTTATAGGGAGACTCAGGGAAACTAGGTTAGCATTAGTTAGACTGAGTGGGAATGAGTGAGTCAGAGTGGAACAGAGTGAATCTGAGTGAGATTAAGTGAGACTGAGTGAATCAGAATGAGATTGTGTGAGTCAGAATGAGTGAGACTTAGGAGACTAAGAGGGACTGATTGAGAATGAGTGGGACTGATTGAGTATGAGTGAGTCACAAACAAATTGAGTGAATCAGAATGAGTGGAACTGAGTGAATCAGGGAGAACACATGATTCAGAGGGAAACTCAGGGAAACTAGGTGAGAATGAGTTAGACTGAGCTGGAATGAGTGAGTCAAAGTGAGACTGAGTGAAACTGAGTGAGACTAAGTGAGTCAGAGAGTGATTGAGTCAATCAAAAGGACAGAGAATGAGTGGGGTTGGGAGAGAGAGTAACTGAGAATGAGTGAAACTGAGTGAGTCAGAGTGAGAATGAGTGAGGCAGCATGAGTCAGTGAAACTGAGTGAGAGTAAGTAAAAGTGCCTGCAAGTCCAAGTGGGAGTAAATGACTAAGACTGAGTGAGAAGGAGTGAGAGATTAAGACTGAGTGCAAACCACAGTGAGCGAATCCCTGAACCTTCCAAGGAAGTGAGTCAGACTGGAATTCAAGCCAAGGATTACGTCCCACCCCCTTTAATGGTGACCAGCTGCCACTGTGCTTGGTGCAGCATTCGCCTTATAGAAGAGATTAAACTGAATAGGGAGGGTTATGAGGACCAAAGAAGCAGAAGCAAAGGCTTAGTTACCTGTGGTTCACATCTCTTCAAATCTTCTCCTTTATAATCTTTCCTTACTTTGTCACCCCTCTTATGGCAAGAGAGGAGACTATGCTGTAAAAATGAGCAAGGAAGATGCCTGTGTGGCATCCCAAACTAGATTGGGAGTTGGGGGTAGAATAAACATACTTCCCAAAACAAAAAAATATTAGAAGCAACTGTGAAGCAAGATATGATCTCCATTTTAATGACAGCAACTGAAAATACCGTCGTCGATTTTGACTATGCAAGAATGCTACAAAAAGCTGCAGTAAGTTATGATTAGATGTATAAAATGGAAATGCATATAAAGGAAGTTTGTCCCTATGATTTTGGCATTGTTTTTTCATTCTGCGCCTCATTGTTTCGTTCCTTCTCAGTGCCATTTTCTAACAAGTACCTTTCAACTCACTCACCTTGGACTGATCCTCACCCTTCAAACAAGCATTGTGTCTCCCACAGACTTAAATGGAACCATCTGCTCCAAAAACCTTCCTAAAACGAGAAAAGATCATCTTCATAGAGTTCAACGGGGTCGCCCTCCAATAAAAGGAGGTCTTGGTGAAATGTGTGTTTCATAGGTGTAAACTCATGTTAAATGAAATTACCAAAATAACACCATTACAACTGGTAACTATAGTGGGAGCACAAGAACAGTATGAATGACCAGAATTCCATCGGCTGTTTGCAGCACCTGTGGTTTTGGCGCTATTTTCTAATGCAAAATGTATACACAAGGAAGCATTGTGTTCTCAAATATAGCACTATGGGACTCCCGAATCCACTAACAAATCCTCTAAAATCATCTACGGGACTTACCATCGCCCTGATGCTGGGGGCTGCTAAGCAGCTCCTGCTTTCTCGGTGGGGCTCGGAGTTGATCCTGCCTTTTACAGATTGGCTCCACACTCTAGGGGATTTTCTGGAGTTGGAGAAGCTGACGTCAGTTGCAACGCTCTCGCTGCCATTATTCAACAGGACAAGGGGCCCTTGCATTCGCTATCTCTTGGACAAATTTAGGGAATTGGCGTGCCCAACATACTTGCAAGTCTTTCGCCTAACCCACAATGACAGGAACAAGCCTAACCAGGTGGAAGTCAACTATCTATGCCTGGCTTTAACTCCCCCCCGTGCCTATATTTCCCTTTCCTCATCATATATTCTTGATGTCTTATTCCTTTCACTGGTCGTCACTGTGCACCAATCCCCGACCTGTACCCTTCCTCTTTCTCCCTCTCAGTACCTCTCTTTTTCCCTCATATGTTGAAGTTGAGTGATATTCCCCCCACCGGCCACTGGATGTAAGTGAGTTGATTATTGTATTTGTTGAATATACTCCTAATGATAATAAAAGAGAACTTAAACCTGAAATGTAGTACAAAAATGTGGGATTTTTGTTTTGCATAATTTTTCCAAACCTTTGTGTAATTACACAAAAGGAAACAATTTGAATTTCAAGCACCCCTAAAAGTATTAGGAGATCCTCCTCTGAGAGGTAAAGGCCTGAGGGGTGTGGCTAGCATGAACAGGAAAACAGCTGCTTCTTTTGTAGTAAAGGAGAAGAGATCTTTGTCTCATTAGTGAGCAGAGCAGCAGGGCCAAGGTTCATATTACTCCTCCCACACCTCCACCCAGTTGTTGGAAAAGGACCCTCTCTGAAGGGTCACCCCAAACTCAATGCCATCCTCCTCCTTCTATTTTTCTGACCTCTTTTTTGGTTTAGGACTTTACAACTGCTAACAGTGCTAAAGTGCTTACTCTCTCTCCTTAAAATGTGGTAACATTGGCTTGTCCACAATTGGAATATTCAATTTACTTGTAAGTCCCTTGCAAAGAGGTATGCCATATACGCAGGGCCTGTAAAGTAAATGCTACTAGTGGGCTTGCAGCACTGTTTGCACCATCCACTGAAGCAGCCCTTTCAACATCTCAGATTTGCCACTGCAGAGCCTGTGTGTGCAGTTTGACTGCCACTTCCACTTAGCGTTTACATCCCCTTGCCAAACCTTAAATTCCCCTTTTATAGCATATAAGAAAACCCTAAGGTTGGCCCCTGGGTTGCCCACAGGGCAGGGTGCTATGTATTTGTTACCACCCAGTTACAAAATATGCATCAAGCACTTAAGACCTTCTGTATATTTTGAGCTGTGTTTTTGAAACACAAGTGAAAAGACTGGTTCAGATGTAGCCAAATTCGGGAGACTCTATCCATTGGGAAGTGTTGGTTTGAAGGGCATAGTATGGTATTCAGTACTAAGGCCAATTGGCACAAGATGGAGTGGAATGATCTACCATGGATTTGCAAATAAATGACTAGATTCTGAGCAAATGGTTTTTCCACAGCAATTTTGTATTGTGATTTTCTTTCACATAATTAAGAGGCAATACAAAACGCAATATAAAACATTGACTTTTGTGAGTTAGCTCAGATTACGTGAAACAGCCTTTTGAAAACAATAAAAACAATCTCACCCTATATACGACATAGGACAGTATTTGTTAACCTTTTGTCCTCTATGGACCCGCAGTTAAACAATACTGGAATTGAAAAGCCCCACAATTGGAGTCCAGGACCCGCACTTAGTATTTATTGGAAGCTGAGAAACCCGGCCTATGTAATTTTGATGATTTGAACTACAAAACAATACAAAAAATTGGGGAATAAACATTTATCAAACAAATACACCAAAAGTGGATTTTTTTTTTAATTTGCTAACAAATATAGAAACTTCTAATTTTTAACTTTACTGTCAAGGTTGGAGCTTTTCTAAGTTCAATGGAGGATGCAAGTCGTCCACACTGTCGTTCATACTGTGTTATGTCTGATGAATCTTCACTGCTCCATGAATCATAGCAACTTAATATTTAGCCTCCAATTTTCTTAACCCCTTCGCTGCCAGGCCTTTTCCCCCTCCTGTGCCGAGCCTTTTTTTTGGCTATTTGGGGCAGTTCGCGCTTAGGCCCTCATAACTTTTTGTTCACATAAGCTACCCACGCCAAATTTGCTTCCCTTTTTTCCAACATCCTAGGGATTCTAGAGGTACCCAGACTTTGTGGTTTCCCAAGAAGGAGGACAAGAAATTAGCCAAAATACAGTGAAAATTTCGTTTTTTTCAAACAAATGGGAAAAAGGGGCTGCAGAAGAAGGCTTGTGGTTTTTTCCCTGAAAATGGCATCAACAAAGGGTTTGCAGTGCTAAACTCACCAGCTTCCCAGCTTTCAGGAACAGGCAGACTTGAATCAGAAAACCCAATTTATCAACACAATTTTGCCATTTTACTGGGACATACCCAATTTTTACGATTTTTTGTGCTTTCAGCCTCCTTCGAGTCAGTGACAGAAATGGGCGTGAAACCAATGCTGGATCCCAGAACCCGAAACATTTCTGAAAAGTAGACAAAATTCTGAATTCAGCAAGGGGTAATTTGTGTAGATCCTACGAGGGTTTCCTACAGAAAATAACAACTGAAAAAAGAAAAAATTGAAATTGAGGTGAAAAAATCTGCATTTTTTCTCTACGTTTTACTCTGTAACTTTTTCCTGCAACGTCAGATTCTTTAAAGCAATATCACATTACGTCTGCTGGACTCTTCTGGTTGCGGGGATATATAGGGCTTGTAGGTTCATCAAGAACTCTAGGTACCCAGAGCCAATAAATGACCTGAACCATGCCTTGGGTTTTCATTCTATACCGGGTATACTGCAATTCATTTGCTGAAATATAAAGAGTAAAAAATAGCTATCAAGAAAACCTTTGTATTTTCAAAATGGGCACAAGATAAGGTGTTGAGGAGCAGTGGTTATTTGCACATCTCTGAATTCCGGGGTGCCCATACTAGCATGTGAATTACAGGGCATTTCTCAAATAGACGTCTTTTTTACACACTCTCTTATATTTGGAAGGAAAAAATGTAGACAAAGACAAGGGGCAATAACACTTGTTTTGCTATTCTATGTCCCCCCCAAGTCTCCTGATAAAAATGATACCTCACTTGTGTGGGTAGGCCTAGCGCCCGCGACAGGATATGCCCCAAAACACAGCGTGGACACATCCCATTTTTTGACAGAAAACAGAGGTGTTTTTTGCAAAGTGCCTACCTGTAGATTTTGGCCTCTAGCTCAGCCGACACCTAGGGAAACCTACCAAACCTGTGCATTTTTTAAACTAGAGACCTAGGGGAATCCAAGATGGGATGACTTGTGGGGCTCTGACCAGGTTCTGTTACCCAGAATCCCTTGCAAACCTCTAAATTTGGCTAAAAAAACACATTTTCCTCACATCTCGGTGACAGAAAGTTCTGGAATCTGAGAGGAGCCACAAATTTCCTTCCACCCAGCGTTCCCCCAAGTCTCCCGATAAAAATGGTACATCACTTGTGTGGGTGGGCCTAGCGAAAGGAAATTGCATTTTTTCACAGAAAACAGAGGTGTTTTTTGCAAGGTGCCTACCTGTGGATTTTGGCCTCTAGCTCAGCTGGCCCCAGGGGGGGCAGAAATGGCCTAAAATTAATTTGCCCCCCCCCCACCAGTCCGGGGAGCGACCCTTGCCTACGGGGTCACTCCCCTTGCTTGACGGCGCAAAAAAAAAATTCCCCAGTGCCTAGTGGTTTCAGCCCCCCTTGGGGGTTTCTGCCCCCATTCACCTAAAATCGGCCGATTTGCCCCCAAGGGGGGCAGAAATGGTCTAAATATAATTTGCCCCTCCAGGGGAGCGACCCTTGCCTAAGGGGTCGCTCCCCATCTCTAAAACAACAAACACAAAAAGAAATTAGCCCTCGCGCCTAGAGGTTTCTGCCCCCCCGGGGCCAGATCGCCTAATATCAATAGGCCTAAAATACATTTTCTACCCCCACCCCCCCCCCCGGTGAGCGACCCTTGCCTACGGGGTCGCTCCTCTTGCGTGACAGCGCAAAAAAAAGATCCCTGGTGGCTAGTGGTTTCTGCCCCCCTTGGGCGCAGATTGACCTAAAATCGGCCGATCTGACCCCAAAGAGAGCAGAAATGGCCTAAATACAATTTGCTCCTCCAGGGGAGCGACCCTTGCCTAAGGGGTCGCTCCCCATCTCTAAAAAAACAAAAAAAAAGATTGGCCCTGGCGCCTAGAGGTTTCTGCCCCCCCGGGGGCAGATCGGCCTAATACCAATAGGCTGATCTGCCCCCAGGGGAGGCAGAAATGGCCTAAAATATATGTGCCCCCCACCACCCCCCAGGGAGCGACCCTTGCCTACGGGGTCGCTCCCCTTGCGTGACAGCGCAAAAAAAAGATCCCTGGTGGCTAGTGGTTTCTGCCCCCCTTGGGCGCAGATTGACCTAAAATGGGCCGATCTGACCCCAAAGCGAGCAGAAATGGCCTAAATACAATTTGCCCCTCCAGGGGAGCGACCCTTGCCTAAGGGGTCGCTCCCCATCTCTAAAAAAAAAAAAATATATATATATATATATATTGGCCCTGGCGCCTAGAGGTTTCTGCCCCCCCCCCCCGGGGGCAGATCGGCCTAATAACAATAGGCCGATCTGCCCCCAGGGGAGGCAGAAATGGCGTAAAATATATGTGCCCCCCCACCACCCTCCAGGGAGCGACCCTTGCCTACGGGGTCGCTCCCCTTGCGTGACAGCGAAAAAAAAAGATCCCTGGTGGCTAGTGGTTTCTGCCCCCCTTGGGCGCAGATTGACCTAAAATCGGACGATCTGACCCCAAAGCGAGCAGAAATGGCCTAAATACAATTTGCCCCTCCAGGGGAGCGACCCTTGCGTAAGGGGTCGCTCCCCATCTCTATAAAAAAAAAAATATATATATTGGCCCTGGCGCCTAGAGGTTTCTGCCCCCCCGGGGGCAGATCGGCCTAATAACAATAGGCCGATCTGCCCCCAGGGGAGGCAGAAATGGCCCAAAATATATGTGCCCCCCACCACCCCCCAGGGAGCGACCCTTGCCTACGGGGTCGCTCCCCTTGCCTGACGGCACAAAAAAAAGATCCCTGGTGCCTAGTGGTTTCTGCCCCCCTTGGGGGAAGATTGACCTAAAATCGGCCGATCTGCCCCCAAGGCGGGCAGAAATGGCCTAAATACAATTTGCCCCTCCAGGGGAGCGACCCTTGCCTAAGGGGTCGCTCCCCATCTGTAAAACAACAACAACAACGGTGCCTAGTGGTTTCTGCGGCCTAATTAAAATAGGCTGATCTGCCCCCCCTGGGGGGCAGAAATGGCCTAAAATAAATTTGACCCCCAGGGGAACGACCCTTGCCTAAGCGGTCGCTCCCCTTATGTGAAATTCCCGAAGAAAAAAAACTCCCTGGTGTCTAGTGGTTTCTGCCCCCCTTGGGGGCAGATTGGCCTCATAAAAATAGGCCAATCTGCCCCCAAAGGGGGCAGAAATGGCCTAAATATAATTTTCCCACTATGGGAGCGACCCTTGCCTAAGGGGTCGCTCTCCACACCTAAAACAAAAAAACTAAACAAAAACAAAACAAACAAAAAAATATATATATCCCTGGTGCCTAGAGGTTTCTGCCCCCCCTGGGGGCGGATCGGCCTAATAATAGGCCCGGGAGGGCAGAAAAGGCCTTAAAAAAAAATGCACCCCCTGGGAGCGACCCTTGCCCAAGGGGTCGCTCCCTTATGTCAGTTACAAAAAATAAAAAAGACATCCTTGGTGTCTAGTGGGCGTTTTGACAGCCGGATTGCTTTAAATCCGGCTGCCAAAACGCAGAGAGAGACTTCAAAGGGAAGGAAATACATTTCCTTCCCTTTGAAGCCTCTCTCGGCCTTCCCCACGTGATCGGAAGAGAAATGCAAAGAATTTCTCTTCCGATCGCTCTGGAAGCTGAGCTTCCAGCGCGATGGGGGAGGCTCTGTGATTGTCAGCGCGCGCTGACGTCACGGGGGGGGTCGGGGTGGAACCCCCCCCCTTCCATTCCTGACTTGGGGGGGGGGGTTGGGGGGGTACCCCACAGAGGGAGCGCTAGCGCTCCCTCTGGGCTGTGTGCCCAGGACGTAATGGTCACGTCCTGGGCACAGCAGCACTGTGCCGCAGGACGTAACCATTACGTTCGCGGCGCAGAACGAGTTAAACTACAGAACATTATAATATTTGAATTTTACATTCAGCGTTTTCTCTACATAAACTTTATTAATCTGTTAATATTATTTTGTTTTCTAAGCAGTCGCAGAACCCCTCAGGAGCCGTCGCCAAATGTCAGAATGTGCAGTCAGAAATCATTTTGAAAGCCAATGCTACCAGCTTCATGATGCAGCAAAACATGAAAAACAAAATCCATTGATTCTGAATGGTGAGTTGGCAGGGTGTAGTTCAAAATGATGATGTCTGAGGGGGAAGAAGGATTTGAGAAAAAACAAGTTGGCCCATATGTTGAGAGAAAATCAGTGGCCATCCCATTTCATTCCTGATTGATATGGGGGCTGCCCGTTCTACAGTTCATTCTGCAGAAGCCTCAAACCCGTTCCTCTTGGGAAGAAAAATCCTAGTTCTAGGAATCAGCAAAAAAATGTTAACCAGATTACAGGAACTATTCCAGTTAAAAATGGCAGATGTAGAATAAACATCAATTTATTTTATGTGATTCAAGTCCTGTGATTTTTTTAATGGAATGATTTACTTTACAAATGAATTGTGAAATGTCTGGTACACAGGACGGTGTTTCAATTGAAACTCAAGATGGTGATTCAGTCTTTAAAAATAGGGGCATATTTTTAATGCCCTTGCACTGCCTTTGCATCACTTTTTGTATCACTTTTTGTGATGCAACGGCGGAGCAAACCTTCAACTCATATCTATGAGGCCACGCAAAGCCACTTTGCATGGCTTTCAATGGCCTCATAGATATGGAGTAAGACAATCCAGCGTAAATTGCTGCATTGCATTACTCTGCACAAGGGAGGCATTCCATTGGGCGTTGTGGCAGGTGTTCCAATTCAACACCCATGGATTTTGCTCATCCCCAGATTTACTAGAGGTTTTTAAACCTAGGAATGAACCAAAACCTTGTACCTCCCAGGGGAGGCGCAACAAGGAGAAATATCTTTATTTCTCTTTGTTTTTTCCTATTTCTATGCGTGATGCATTTTTAGGCATACATAGAAAGAGGAACAAGCCTTCCAACAATCCGGCCTACAATGTAGACACCCTTGCACCATGGTGGAAGGGTACCTGCATTGGCTCTAGGCAGCCAAAATGCACCAGCGTGTTGGGAAATGTCAGGAATCTGCTGTATCTCTGGGAAAGGACAGGGATGGCCCAAATTGCATAGATACAGCACATTCCTGACCTTTCAATTTGACACAATGAAGCACAGCAAGGTGACTTGCTGCTCTACTCTGCATCAAAAGACCATAGATATGGGCGTTAGTTCAGAAGATTCAAGACTTGAGTTGCTCTCAGTTTCAACCAAAGAAGACCTGCATCTGGATTTAAGCTGTACTGGGAAAGATGAAGTATAAAGGCAAAGAGGTTGGACTGTTTAAAGAAACAAAAAATAATTAAAATAAAGTTTAAACCAGATGCTATATTCCCCAGAAAGAGAAAATACTGGCATACAAATGAGGCAGAGGAAGAGATGAAGCCAGGTACAAAGAAAATGATTGAGAAGGAAGTCCTTTTAGAGATGCGTGGTAGTCCTTGCAACTCTTCTGTGATGGGAATGAAAAAGCTGAATGGCAAATGGAGAATCAGAGAAGGTCTCCACAAGCTCAACTAGATTGTTGTTCCATTCTATCCAGTGGTACCACATCCATCAGTGATTTCACCCTGGGACGTAGCAGTTTCCCTGCCCACAGTCGTGTGTGGATGGAAACTTGTGCTTGCTCTCACTTGGCAGGAGCATTTTCAAAACTCCTGCCCAATGGAAGCACACTTTGTGTTTGTTCCCACTTGGAGGGAGCTGTAAAAATTCTCCCGCCTGCTAGGGGCAGACTTTTAATCGCCGCAATGAGGTGGGCAGGGAAACAGATCAAAATATTGCTCTTGCCTGGAGAGTACAGCATTAGGAGCTGCTCCTTGCCGGCAGGAGCAATTCCAGCTCCTGCTGTAGGTGGGTAACCAGATTGGGGGTTTCCTCCACGCCCCCCAAGGAGAATCGGGTGGGTACTCACATTTAAGTTTGAGGGCCTCGGTATCAGGTCCTCAAGGATGAAATTGGCCCGGAAGGGGGGGGCATGTGCCCCCCTCCCATAAAAAGTATGCTGAACCTCTGGGGATGGGATCTCCAAGGCTGATATCACCCCAGGCCCCATCCTTCCTTTTAAATTAAAAAACAAACAGCCCTGGGGGATGGGGTTCCCAGGGCATTACAGGGCTCTGGAGGGGGTCACATGCTCCCCGTCCCCTTTTAACTTAAATGTAAGTCCCTGGTGGATGTGGTCCCCCCAAAACTGATTGGAGGACTCATCACAATTTTCCCTTTCCAGGAGGGTAGAAAGCACAATAAAAGCCAGGAATCCATTTTATTTTAAAAAAACGAAAACGCATGGTTGGCCCACTCAGGCATTAGGACTTATCCCAAAATGGCCTAACAGTTTTTCTGTGTTCAAGGGGGCAGATTGAGGTTTTAACACCAATCTTTCCTTTGGGGTGACAGAAGGCCCCCTAGACCCAGGGGTAATAATTTAAAAGATGGGGTGGGCTTGGCCTACATCTGGCCGTTCCAACAACCCCTAAAGTTACAACCGTCTTTCTGTCAACCCAGGAGTATTAGAGGGCATCTCCTAATCTATTTCCTAGGTGGAAAAAGGGGGCACAAAGCCCATTGGATGCTAGGCATGGATTCTTGCTGTTTTCTTTTTCTTTTTAAATGAGCTAGCGCAAGACCATCCTGGCCTGACATCAGGCTTCACCACCACATCTAAAACACAAAAACACAAAAACAGCCATTCTGTCCACATGTGGCCTAGAGCATCCCCATGGCAAGCAAGGCAAACTGAATTATTTTGGGTATAGTTTTGACATATCAGAAGGCAAAGAGGGAACAAGTCCCAATTTCTTCTTATTTTTCTTTCTGGATAGCTCACTATTTGAGCTCTGGATCATCTGGCAAACAAACAACCCTACAACCTTTGGCCTTTCTGAAACCTATAGACAGAGGGAAATGTAGAGTGATAATGTGGCTTGATCCCAGCATATTTTTGTACCCAGAATGCCCTGCAAATGTCAACATATACTGGACACTTTTTCCATACTTAAGTGACAGATAACTCAGCCCATCAACATACTGTACATTTTTTCCATACTTATGTAACAGAAAGCTCAGGCCATTTCAGTCAATTGGAAGAGTTTTACCATCCTGCATCCCACACTTCTCCTGACTGAAACGCTGACCCTATGTTGGGGTGGACCTAACACATTTTGTAGTAAATGATCTGACCTATAACTATGTGAATACCCTACTTATTCCATATTAAAATCACATGGTTAAAGTTTTGACCAGTTGCTGTTGTTGGCGGTAAGCCAACCACACAAAGAAGGTACTATTTTTATTAGGAGAAGCGTGTAGACACTGGGTGGGAGGAAATGTGTGGATCCCACAGATTCTAGAACATTTCCTCACAGAAATATGTTGAAAATGTGAGATGTTTGCCAAAGCTTGACATTTGCAGGTCATTCTGAGTAGAAAAAGGTAGTGGGATACCTAAAAGCCACACCACTGTGGATTCCACTGGGTGCCTAGTTTTTATAAAGTTTTGGGTTCTGTAGTTTTGCTTGGATGGAAGAGAGCCCGGGCCCAAGTACCACAACAATCTGCTTCATCAAAATAGGTACATTTGCAAGACAAAGGGGGTCATTCTGACCCTGGCGGCCGGTGACCAGGGTCACCGACCACGGGAGCACCGCCAACAGGCTGGCGGTGCTCCCAAGGGCATTCTGACCGCGGCGGTTCAGCCGCGGCCAGAAAGGGTAAACCGGCGGTCTCCGCCGCCATGGGGATTCTGACACCCCCTACCGCCATCCTGTTCCTGGCGGGTCGCCAATGGCATGGGCACTGCAGGGGCCCCCGTAAGAGGGCCCCACAAAGTATTTCAGTGTCTGCAAAGCAGACACTGAAATACGCAACGGGTGCAACTGCACCCGTCGCACCTTCCCACTACGCCGGCTCCATTCGGAGCCGGCGTCCTCGTGGGAAGGTCGATTTGCCCTGGGCTGGCGGGCGGCCTTTTGGCGGCCGCCCGCCAGCCCAGGGCAAATCTCAAAATACCCTCAGAGGTCTTGTGACCGCGGAGCGGTATTTTGACGGGGGAACATTGGCGGGCGGCCTCCGCCGCCCGCCAATGTTAGAATGACCCCCAAAATCTTGATGTCTCCATTTTCCATTTTGGTACCTTTCTTTACCTTTGGCTTTAGGCACAGCCACACATGAGGTGCCATTTTTTATTGGCAGAAAGGTGGGAATACTTGGTGGAAGGAAGTTAATAAATCCCTACAGATTCTGTGACTTTCCCTCACACAATGTGAGGAAAATGCATGATTATAGCCACAATTAGAAATTTGCAGGGCATTCTGGGTAAGAACACATAATGGGATCCATGCAAGCTACTCCATTCCAAGCTCTTGTGCGTGTCTATTTTCAGAAATGTCTGAGTTTGGTATATTTGCCTGCATAGTAGCTATGCCCAGGTTCAAATATTGCATCTACCCACAGTGCCAGAATGGGTCATTTTGCAAGGTGAAATTATGTTGTTTTCTTGTTGTGTTTTTCTGCTTTATCTGTCATGAGCATTAGGACCAGCCACACAAGTGCCTACATTTTTTATTGGGACACGTAGGGGGAGACAAATTAGTAGAACATTTTTATTAACAATTTGATTTCTCTCCATTTTTGGTTTCCAAATGTAATCTACTCTGCTGGAAAGTACACACTTTGCAAATGTGTCACAATGGAATGGGTAACAGCACTTTCAAGGCTTTGCAAGTTACCACTATTTCTAAACTCAGGGCCTTACTCACAAACTTCACTTTGTAGTGCGTAGTACTACAAAACATACTACAAATTGCAATTCACAAAGTAGTGTGGAGTTTTATGTGTCAAATTACCAAAAATCATGTGCGTGGAGTTCTTCACTTCGACCATGGAGCTTCCGCACTTACTACAAAAGGGATGGGATAAAGAAGGAGTAAGAGGGGTTTATGGAGAGAGGCTTTGGGAAGAACCTCACCCACGCACACAAGTTAGCTAATTACACTACTTTGGGGGTGGAGACATGTAAATCACACTTTCATATTAAGTTTTAACTCGGAGTTTGTAAATACTGAAGTAATAAACTCACTCCAAAGTGTAAACCAACTCAAAAGTGTAAGTTATCTTTTTGACCCAGACCCTCAGTATCTAGGGCACATTTAGAAAAATCCCTCAGTTTCCTTCATACCCATTTTTTCATCCCCAAAGTTCACCTTATGAATTGTTGAATGGAAGGTGCACAAATATATATATTTATGAGCTACAACTCAGCTGTTACCTCTGGGTATCGGCTGTTTTTGAACAAGCAATATATATATATATATATTCCTACAAACAGAGGTATTTGACAGATGTAATGGTATATTACTTTTGTAAATCAGTAATCGGGGCTACATGTCACAAGTGAAAATGTTGTCATCAAGTGCTATTTTTTCCTACTCATTTTCATTATTTTTTTGATTTAACAATTATTTTCTTAAAGAAAAGTATGAGCGCTCTATACAAATGACCCTGTATGAATTCTGAATGTTATCTTCTTTTTTATAAATGGATAGCTTTCCTGATATTCACATGGGGTTTACACCTGTCTCCACCACAGACTGCAAGTAGGTAAAAACCACATAAAATAGGGAAAATAGTCCGCCACATAGAAAAATGCAAAACCTATGATAAAATGTATGTTTTCTTTTTACACCTCTGCCTGTTTCTGGGAGCTATGAAGAGGGTGATCTGAGCACAGCAACACCTTTGTTAGCGTCGTTTTTAGAAATAAATACACTTTCTTGCACAGCACTTTCTTCCATTTTTCAAAAGAAAACCCTAAAATTTGCTATATTTTAGTTTTCTTCATAATTCCCTCCAGGGAAGTGAAATAAACCATAGGTATGTTTAGATTTCCCCATATGTCGGAACAAAATCTCACATTTGGCCTGGATACTCATTATCAAATGAAAAAGTTTCTGAAGACTTAAGGAGAAGTCCATCAAATGTTTCAAATTAGGTTCAGCACGAGGGAGCGGCAGTCCCAGCAGTAAAGGGTTAAGCATGCACAGCTAAATTGGTCTCAGAACTCGTGAAGAATTCCTGTAATAATCTTTATTACTTTTTACATTGAGTTTTGGGGAAAGATGGCTGTTTTAAAGGACAAGCTTTCTTTGGTCCATGTACTACATTCCATGCCCCATAAACATTAAAGAATTCTTACCAAAGGGAATTGTATGGCTGAGAACCAGTGCATTGTTTCTCACCCTCTGAATCCGTGACCAGTCAGCGCTATTAGGCTACTGTCCTGCTCCTCTGCTTCCCCTCTGTTGGAGTGTGTTTTTTTTCAATATTAATATGAAAAGCTTGCACTATATTGTGTGATGAAACTCCATAGAAAATATGTTAACGTAGAAAATAATGCACGCGTTGAAATGTGCCCACAGGGAGTGGCTACCAATGTATATGAAGACTATTGAAAAGCTTATTAATTCTGAAAGTTTATATGCAATAATGTCTGAATTTGTATTAGCATATCATAGTTAGAGTTGTGTGTTAAGAGTTTGCTTTATTAAATCAGAGGGCCTTAGCTTAGCGAGTGTGAGAAAGTAGCCTCTTTCTAGCCTTGTTACCCCCACTTTGGGCTTGTTTGTGAGTGTATGTCAGGGTGTTTTCACTGTATCACTGGTATCCTGCTTGCCAGGGCCCAGTGCTCATAGTGAAAACCCTATGTTTTCAGTATGTTTGTTATGTGTCACTTGGACCCTGCTAGTCAGGACCCCAGTGCTCATAAGGTTGTGACCTATAGGTATGTGTTCCCTGTGTGATGCCTAACTGTCTCACTGAGGCTCTGCTAACCAGAACCTCAGTGGTTATGCTCTCTCTTTACAAATTGTCACTAACAGGCTAGTGACCAATTTTACCAATTTACATTGGCTTACTGGAACACCCTTATAATTCCCTAGTATATGGTACTGAGGTACCCAGGGTGTTGGGGTTCCAGGAGATCCCTATGGGCTGCAGCATTTCTTTTGCCACCCATAGGGAGCTCTAACAATTCTTACACAGGCCTGCCACTGCAGCCTGAGTGAAATAACGTCCACGTTATTTCACAGCCATTTTACACTGCACTTAAGTAACTTATAAGTCACCTATATGTCTAACCTTTACCTAGTAAAGGTTGGGTGCTAAGTTACTTAGTGTGAGGGCACCCTGGCACTAGCCAAGGTGCCCCCACATTGTTCAGGGCCAATTCCCCGGACTTTGTGAGTGCGGGGACACCATTACACGCGTGTACTACATATAGGTCACTACCTATATGTAGCTTCACAATGGTAACTCCGAATATGGCCATGTAATATGTCTTTGATCATGGAATTTCCCCCTCTATACCATCCTGGCATAGTTGGCACAATCCCATGATCCCAGTGGTCTGTAGCACAGACCCTGGTACTGCCAAACTGCCTTTCCCGGGGTTTCACTGCAGCTGCTGCTGCTGCCAACCCCTCAGACAGGCATCTGCCCTCCTGGGGTCCAGCCAGGCCTGGCCCAGGATGGCAGAACAAAGAACTTCCTCTGAGAGAGGGTGTGACACCCTCTCCCTTTGGAAAATGGTGTGAAGGCAGGGGAGGAGTAGCCTCCCCCAGCCTCTGGAAATGCTTTCTTGGGCACAGATGTGCCCAATTCTGCATAAGCCAGTCTACACCGGTTCAGGGGACCCCTTAGCCCTGCACTGGCGTGAAACTGGACAAAGGAAAGGGGAGTGACCACTCCCCTGACCTGCACCTCCCCTGGGAGGTGTCCAGAGCTCCTCCAGTGTGCTCCAGACCTCTGCCATCTTGGAAACAGAGGTGCTGCTGGCACACTGCACTGCTCTGAGTGGCCAGTGCCACCAGGTGACGTCAGAGACTCCTTGTGATAGGCTCCTTCAGGTGTTGCTAGCCTATCCTCTCTCCTAAGTAGCCAAACCCTCTTTTCTGGCTATTTAGGGTCTCTGTCTCTGGGGAAACTTTAGATAACGAATGCAAGAGCTCAGCCGAGTTCCTCTGCATCTCTCTCTTCACCTTCTGATAAGGAATCGACTGCTGAATGCGCTGGAAGCCTGCAAAACTGCAACAAAGTAGCTAAGACGACTACTGCAACTCTGTAACGCTGATCCTGCCGCCTTCTCGACTGTTTTCCTGCTTGTGCATGCTGTGGGGGTAGTCTGCCTCCTCTCTGCACCAGAAGCTCCGAAAAAATCTCCCGTGGGTCGACGGAATCTTCCCCCTGCAACCGCAGGCACCAAAAAGCTGCATTACCGGTCCCTTGGGTCTCCTCTCAGCATGACGAGCGACGTCCCTCGAATCCAGCAACTCTGTCCAAGTGGCCCCCACAGTCCAGTGACTCTTCAGTCCAAGTTTGGTGGAGGTAAGTCCTTGCCTCACCTCACTAGACTGCATTGCTGGGAACCGCGACTTTTGCAGCTACTCCGGCCTCCGTGCACTTCCAGTGGAAATCCTTTGTGCACAGTCCAGCCTGGGTCCACGGCACTCTAACCTGCATTGCACAACCTCCTAAGTTGTTCTCCGGCGACGTGGGACTTCTTTGTGCGACTTTGGGTGAGCACCGTTTCACGCATCCTTGTAGTGCCTGTTTCTGGCACTTCTCTGGGTGCTACCTGCTGCTGAGAGGGCTCTTTGTCTTGCTCGACGTCCCCTCTCTCTCCTGGTCCAATTTGCGACCTCCAGGCCCCTCCAGGGCCACAGTAGCATCCAAAAATGCTACCCGCACGATTTGCAGCTAGCAAGGCTTGTTGGCGTTCTTTCGTCGGGAAAACACTTCTGCATGACTCTCCACGGCGAGAGGGATCCGTCCACCAAAGGGAAAGTCTCTAGCCCTTTTTGTTCCTGCAGAAACCTCAGCTTCTTCTGTCCAGTAGAAGCTTCTTTGCACCCGCAGCTGGCATTTCCTGGGCATCTGCCCATCTCCGACTTGCTTGTGACTTTTGGACTTGGTCCCCTTGTTCCACAGGTACCCTAGATTGGAAATCCACAGTTGTTGCATTGTTGGTTTGTGTCTTTCCTGCATTATTCCTCTAACACGACTTCTTTGTCCTTAGGGGAACTTTAGTGCACTTTGCACTCACTTTTCAGGGTCTTGGGGAGGGTTATTTTTCTAACTCTCACTATTTTCTAATAGTCCCAGCGACCCTCTACAAGGTCACATAGGTTTGGGGTCCATTCGTGGTTCGCATTCCACTTTTGGAATATATGGTTTGTGTTGCCCCTATCCCTATGTTTCCCCATTGCATCCTATTGTAACTATACATTGTTTGCACTGTTTTCTAAGACTATACTGCATATTTTTGCTATTGTGTATATATATCTTGTGTATATTTCCTATCCTCTCACTGAGGGTACACTCTAAGATACTTTGGCATATTGTCATAAAAATAAAGTACCTTTATTTTCAGTATAACTGTGTATTGTGTTTTCTTATGATATTGTGCATATGACACTAAGTGGTACTGTAGTAGCTTCACACGTCTCCTAGTTCAGCCTAAGCTGCTCTTCTAAGCGACCATTATCTATCAGCCTAAGCTGCTAGACACCCTATACACTAATAAGGGATAACTGGGCCTGGTGCAAGGTGCAAGTACCCCTTGGTACTCACTACAAGCCAGTCCAGCCTCCTACAGCGAGGGCTTGGGTCTAGCTGCCTGGCCTCATATTGAATTGTATTTTCTAACGTGTAATGTGCTGTTTTCCTGAAGGACACGAAGCTGTATTTTTCCAGGAGTTATGTGCGAAGCCGTAGTAAATTCTTTCTCATGAGAACTGGCTTGCTCAAGGCGACGTTCTTGCTAGATGCAACAGTGTAATTTGTAACAGGTGCAAGTTTAACCGTACTAGGAGAAGACAATGAAGACACTGACTGGAGCGCAAAGTGTAACATTTCCTACATGACATTCCAGCATTTCAAGACGTCAATAACTTGGACCAATCCGCGACATGGGAACTACAAATTGTGGAAAGTTCTAGTAGGGTACTTTCCGAATTATTGGGTAGAGATAATAATGCACCAAACTTCATCCAATGAGGAATTAGGGAATAGATAGACAATTTTGATTTAACGGCGTAACCGAGGAAAACCGAATCCAGACACACTTCTTCTTCCACTTTCATGAGGACTCTTACCCTTGCGATTTGCCATTCCTTTTGCTATGAGACTTTTGTTAGAAAACTCTTGCCAGTTGCCACAACTTATTTAATTGTCCTATCACCAAACCATCCTTTGTCCATTCTTTGCTTGATGCTAACTTCTCTTCTATCTGAGGGAAGTAATCCGTTCTGGAGTTATGCTATAATGAGACTCTGCCCCGTCTTATCTCTGCTGATGGTGAATCGACTGATGTCCTGAGGACGAAGACTGACGCTATTTGCTGATCTGTTGGATGGGTAACTATCTGATGCAAATTGTAATTGTCTGTTTGCCTTTTCTTTCTATGTACCAATTGCTATTTTGATAGAGGCCTTAGTTTAGATGTTTTCCAAATTTGTGTTCACTAAATGTTTTGCATGAAGCCCAACATGCTAATGCTAATTTGAGGTTAGTTAAGGCATTCACTAGTATTTTGTACAAATAGACAAATGACTGAGTTCTTGCTTTGTTGATTCATGTACTAATGAGACTCTGCTAAGTTGGTTCATATATTGATGTGCCTAGATGCTAAATGAAATTAGTAGAAGTATTGATTAAAATAGCGTTTTGGTTATTGATTGGATTGTTTTGGTGTAGGTTTATTGCTAATGAGACTAACAGATATGATATTAGATTGTAACCAATAGGGAAATAAATATCTTAACTTTGACTAAACTGGTGTGGTAATTTGTGTCTGAGGAATCAAAGGTGTGTTCAATTATTGATTTTATCAAATGTTTATTGACTACTGATTGTTGTTATTGAATTGATTATTGATCTATTAATTGGCGATGACAAGAAAATATTTCGTACTGGGAAGTCTCCAAATGTGGTCCAAAGGTTTGTCGGCCTAAACACATCTCCTTGTAAGTTTACTTATATAGGCTCTGACGCGCTAACAGTTTTTGGTAGCATAGGATGGTTTGGCCCTTTGGGGCCCCAGTACAAAAGCTCACGGTTTGATAGAGTTGGAGATTGATGTTGTTGGTCCTTTGAGGTCCTTAGGGCTTGGTAGTAGGCGAAGTGTACCGAATAAATTGGGTTTCGTGGATTTGTATTTTTCAATGATGCAAATTGGAGGGATGATGTGTCTCTAAGCCCCAAATGACTCTCCCGGAATCTCGGAGCTTGCTGAAGGGAGTTTGAGTATGTTCTCAGCATTCTAGTGACAGTGTGAATGAAGTAGGGTTTTACGCTTGCACAGCTTATGCATATCGCAGGTGAATTGTGATGTTTGTGAGGATTTTAGGCCAGATGATGATGTTTTAGTAGGAGTGGGAGTACTCTGCAGTGTGAGAGTAGGGAAGTCGGCAAACTTCATGTGAGTGTGGCGCTTTGTGCGTAAAAATTGTCCACGTGGTTGTTGATGATGTACGGACCCTGCGTGGTCTACGACTCCGGAGTATATTGATAAGTGTATGAGACACTTGGTTTATGTTGTAATTTGCGCGGTTTAATAGGTTGGTGGTGAAGTTGACGAGTTGAGTATGAGTCAAGGTGAGTGAATGAAAACTTCGATGGAGATTTGGTGAATTCTAAAATGCACTAGAACAATAATCCATTGACAAGTCGAGAGTAGAATTTGCGGGTCAAATTTTGCTTGCGAGTGCGGGATCTGAGAAGGAGAGAGTAGCGGCCGAGGCTAAGCGAAATCTCTGTAAAGTTCTGAAGAGATTGTGTTACCCTTTCCTGTAGTAAACTGGCAAATTTGAGTTTATTTGGTTGGTGCTCACAATATATTGCATTAGTTCTGTGCGAATCAAGAGTGGGAAGACAAGCAGCAAGACTTTGTCAGCCGCAGTGTGTGTGAGTGTGACGTCATTGGAGCCGCGCTGGGATAGGTTGGTTAGTGAGAAGGGTCGCGCACGGATTGGCAGCCGTCCTGGAGAGGCAATTGGTTGAGAAAGTAGGCGAAGAGAGTTCTGGGAATTAAAGTCACTTCCTGATTTGATTGTGAACAAAATAAAAGACGTAAAGATGAAATTTTTCAATTCTTTAAAGAGCGCTTTGAGGGGAGACGTATATATTACCGCGGGTGTAGGGGAGGGTACACCGCCAGAGGGTACACTGGCTTACCTTGTAATGGAGGAAAAGGGTGTTGCGCCTTGTTTTTGGTTAAAGCAATGGTGCAATGCTACAGAGAAAGAGGGACGCTTAGCATTTCCTGAAAACGGAACGTTCAATTTGAGGGTTTTAGAAAATTTACGGAGGGTGCTGAATGATCTGAAGCTGCCTCCGAGACCAGCACAGTTTGAGGCATTAGCAATTTGGGAACTAATTGCAATACGGCAACAGCAACAGAAGTTTGAGAGGAGAATGAGGAAAGCAGGAAACACACTAGCGGAGGCTAGGTGGGATAGTGCACAGAGAGTTTGGAGGAGAGAGACAATAGATGGAGTTAGACTGTTTCCAGAGATAGCCCACGAGGGTGAAGACAAAGGGAGGAAAGCTACTTGTAAGACAGACCAAAGTCCCTCCCAAGACAAAGAGGTTAGGAAGACCTGGTCAGAGGTAGATGACTCAGATGATGATGAATTGCTTAATCAGTTACTTAATGATCGACCACCACCATATGCGGTAGACGAAAATAGACCGAGTACCAGTGCATGTCCTGCAGGTTTGATACAAGAGAAGGTGACAATAAATCCAACACAGGTTAGTCCTGTCTCGACACAAGCCACGGTGCAGAGTAGTTTTGGTGTGTCCACTGCCCAGGTTATGCAACCTCAATTGCAACCACCGCAGGTTCAGAGGCTTTACCCTGATGTACCCATTTTAGAAACTACCAGTAGTCTGATGGTGCCAACAGAACAGGTATATGGGAGACCAAAATTGATTCAGACTGAGCCAACTGCACCTTTACTGCCCTAGGTACAGCCGCAAATGATTCAAAGATATACTTTGGTCGCAGGACCGCAATCAGACATGACACCAGTGATGAGCCAGAATATGGGAGTTAGTCCTCCACAGGTTTTGGGAATCAGACAGACACCAGATGCCATATCTTTGCCTATTACAGTTGGTCCACTAGTGCCGTTGAATGCGCAGACGAAGCCTAGTGTATGCGATCAAGGGGTAATGACCCAAGATATGACAAGAGGAGGGTTAGTAGGAAGCTCCCAAGGAACGACTCCAGTGGAACCGACATTTGAAGGATCTAGGACCCTGTTAGATTTCAGTCCGATTGGGGCTCCTCCAGAAGCCATGAGACAGACAGGTTCGAGACTGTTAACTCCGCAGATCTCGAGTGCGAACGTACCACAGACACCTTCAGTGCAGGCTGGGAATATCTCATTGCAAGGTCTAACAGCACAACAGCTGACTGATTGGTTAGACAAACTCCAGACTACTCCTGTAGCAGCAGGGAGAGCGGAAGGAGAGGAGTACCTGAACTATATGAGGTTGGGTATGGAAGCCAATAAACTTGTTGAAGGAAGCATGGGTGTGAACAGGCTAGAGTCATACACAGAAGCAGAATTGAGGTACTTGTGTCCAAAGATAACCAGAGAAGTGAGCAGGATGCACCAGAGGTTGGCAAATTTGGCAGATAAGTACGGTGTAGATTTAGAAAATACCAAACATCTGAAAAGGAGTTACAGGTTAGATTTTAAGCCAAAGGATTTCGAACACATGAGGTCTACTGGGATGAAAGCGCACCTCAAGGAGATACTGCATATTGAACAAGTTTGGGGAGCCTAAGAGAAGTGGGAGGCAGATGGGCAAAGAAAAGAGACAAGAGTGAGAGTGATTGCATAGAACAGCCAGCTAAAACTTTACCGGATACAGGCACGGTAAAGATGTTACCAATGAGAGAGACTGCCAGAGGGGTTCTCGTCCATGTACCTTGGACCAGAGGGGATATTCTCTCATTCACAAATGATTTCCCCAGGCTGAAGGAGAAACCAAAAGAGTGGTATCAGCAGACGGACAGGTTTGTGAAATTCACGAAGTGTCTCTGGGAAGATCTGAATACTCTCTTTGAGATCATAGTTCCAGCCAATTTGTGGATCGAGTGCAAAAGGAGTGTAGATTGGCCGATTGAGGAACCGGCAAGGGACAGAAACACAGGGGCACCGTCTCCTGATGTGATGAAGTATTATTATAAGGTGATTGAGTTTCTGAAAACAAGAGTTTCGCCGAAGAATATTGATTGGCAAAGGATTGATCAAACAGCCCAGGAAGTCAAGGAGTCGATACATGCTTATTATGAAAGGTTGTTGAAGGCGTTTAGGCATTCCAGTAGTACAGAGGTCATTGAGGAGAAGGACATCAATCACCTTGTGTTTAGGTTCGTGGAAGGGTTGAGACATGAGATTGGCCAGATGGTTAAGAATCATCTGATTTGCTGCCAGGCAAAGCCGATTGATGAGGTGTTGCAGTATGCGAAGTACTGCAGTGAGGAGATTGAGTTGAAGCAGAGAAAGTTGAAGGAAAAAGCGATGGTGATGCAAATCGAGGCAGCACAGACAGGGATGCAGGGAGGTTTTCTACAGCAGATGGTGCAGCAGCCGCAGGGAAACAGGATGTTTCAGGCGCAAGTGAGAGGTAGAGGTCGAGGAGGTTCTGTGAACCGTAGTCCAGACTTGAACACCGTAGTAGTTCAAAACGATGCACAGGGAATGAAGAAGATGTTACCTTGTCATACTTGCGAGGTCTTTGGACATTGGAAGCTGGAGTGCCCAATGATGGTGCAGGATGGTGTTACTCAACAAAGCAATGATGTCAGTTCATTTCAAAATATGAGAGGGACAAAATAGAGAGGTCCAAATACATATTTTCAGAATAATGTGAATCAAATGCAGGGTTTTCAATCTATGCAGCAGGTGCAGATGCCACGTATAAAGCCAATACAATTACAACAAGTGCAACAGCAGGTTTCCATGGTACCTAAACAGCAAATGCAAGTGCCTTTAGCCCCAATGGAACAGCAACAGGTGATGCTTCCTCAACAGGTCACAGGTAAAGAGTGAGTCAAAATTACGCAGGGCAACAGTACCCATTGTGTTGTGAGAATGGAATAAACGATGAATGGTCGGATGAGAGTTCAGACAGTGAGGAGTGTAGGCTGGCAGCGCCCTTAGAGGTAGTTTAGAGAGGACCCTATGTCCAGGGGTAGGTAATGGGTCACAAGGTTTCATTCTTGGTTGACACAGGAGCTACACGCTCTACAGTCAGAAGTGCAGAGGTTCCGAAACTGCCCCTTTCGGGATGGACGGTTAAGGTAGTGGGAGTAGCAAAGCAACTCCTGACTAAGCCGATCACAGATCCGGTTCAGGTTGAGCTTGGCACTTTCCAAGGGTTGCACAGATTTGTGGTTTGCGATTCAAGTCCTGTATCCTTATTGGGAAGGGACTTATTGTGCAAGACGAGGTGTTCAATCACCTGTTCCAATGTGGGAATTGAGGTACAGACAGACAGTGATGATGAAGGGAAGGAACAGGGTTCAGAGCCTGAAAATGAGACAGCAGATGAGGAATATCCTCTGATTAACTTCTTTCCGATGTTCACCGTGGCTGATCTCCCGGCGGACTTACAGGGAACAGTTCAAGAAAAGGTGTGGGACTTGGCAGGGAAAGAAGTGGGGTTGATAAAAGGAGCAGAGCCAGTCAAAGTCATTGTGAAGCCTAACAGTGCGTTTCCCCAGATACCACAGTATCATATGGCGCAAGATGTCCTTATAAAGGTTGCGCAAATCATTGCAGATTTTGTGAAACAGGGAGTCCTGAAGGAGGTGTTGAGTAGTCCGTGTAACTCACCTATAAGGGGGTTGGGAAAGCCTTGTGGGAAGGTTCAGATTGTTCAAGATTTGAGGAAGATAAATGACATAGTGGTGAAATGTTGCCCAGTGTTGCCAAATCCAGCTGTCATTATGTTTCAGATTTCATGCGATGCAGAATGGTTTACAGTAATTGATCTGTCCCAAGCGTTCTTTTCTGTGCCTCTTCATGAGGACAGCCAATTTCTCTTCAGTTTTAAATTCTTGGACAAAGTCTACAGTTGGTGTCGAATTCCTCAAGGGTTTTCGGAGTCACCTTCCATATTCAATCAGATACTGAAGAAGAATTTGGAGTCATTGGAACTGCCTTTCCAATTGACTCTAGTGCAGTACTTTGATGATCTGTTGATCGCATCTAAAACAAGGGATGAATGCAAGTACGATTCAATTGCCTTGCTGAATAACCTGGGAAAGAATGGGCACAAGGTGTCCCCGAAGAAATTGCAATATTGTCAGAGAGAGGTGAAGTATTTGGGTCATCAGATAGAGAAAGGGTCGAGAAAGTTATCCAGAGAAAGAGAAACTGCAGTGTTACAGATGAATCCCCCAATGACGCGGAGAGACGTCAGGATGTTTCTAGGAATGGTGGGTTATTGTCGCCAGTGGATCCCAAATTTCTCAGTCATTTCTAAGCCATTGCAGAGGCTGACAGTCAAGGAGAATCAGGACGCCATAGTGTTGGGAGAGAAGGAAATGAGAGCGTTCACTGAGTTAAGAGAGAGCATGTGTAGGGCTCCAGCTTTGGGTATGTCTGATTAGACAAAGTCTTTTGTTCTGTTTTGTCATGAACGTGATGCATGTTCTTTGTCTGTCTGGACACTGGTCCATGGAGGTGTAAACCGACCAGTAGCATATTTTTCAGCTACTTTGGACCCAGTTGCAGCAGCCTTTCCGGGTTGTCTGCATGCAGTAGCAGCAGTTGGACAGAGCCTCACACAGTGTGAAGGCATAGTGATGGGACATCCTCTAACAGTCATGGTCCCTCACTCAGTTGAGATCGTCTTAACCCGAACAAAAACTCAGCACATGACAAATGCAAGGTTGACGAAATATGAAATGATTATATTGGGGTCACCAAATGTAACGCTTAAAAGATGTACAATGTTGAACCCTGCAACTTTACTTCCAAGTGAAAATACTGAGGTTGAAAATAAGGAAGATGTTGAACATGATTGTCTTGAGGTAACAGAAATGTGCACCAAACCAAGACCTGATATTAAAGATACCCAATTGGAGGAAACTGACCAAATTATCTTTGTCGATGGCTCATGTTTGAGAGACTCAGTAGGTGTGCCGAGAGCTGGATATGCTGTATGCATGATTTCTGGTATTCTGGAGGCGTCCTGGCTTCAAGGAGTGTATTCCGCTCAGGTAGCTGAACTGGTAGCTCTTACCAGAGCTTGCCACGTTTTGGCCCAGATGAGAGTGACTATCTATAATGATAGTAGATATGGATTTGGAATTGTTCATGATTTTGGCCAACTATGGTCACAGAGGGGTTATTTGACCTCTTCTGGCTCACCAGTGAAAAATGGTGAAAGAATAAAGGAGTTGTTGCCTGCGATTCAGTTACCTCATGAAATTGCAGTGGTGAAATGTAGTGCACACCTGAAGTCGCAAGACTTTGTTTCAATGGGAAATGGATATGCGGATCAAGTCGCAAGGTTTTGCGCATTGAACTGTATATCATTTATGGATCAATGGGAATTGTTGCCTGAAAAGGAGAATGAGACATGTACAGGTTATGCATTGAGGGTGATTGACATGTTAGAGGAGCTGAGACTGTTGCAGGGTTGTGCCAGCAAAGATGAGAAGCGTTCTTGGGTTAGAATGCAATGCGTACAAAGACCACATGATTTGTGGGTTTCAGATGAAGAGAAAATGGTCTTGCCGAACAGTCTCTTGTCACAGTTTACAAGGTTTTATCCTGGCCAAGCACACATTGGGAGGGATGCCATAATCAGGTTGTTCAAGATTGACTGGTTTAATCCAAAGTTTAGACAAGCTGCACAGGTAATATGCCATTGTTGTATCATTTGCCAGCAGATGAACACAGGAAAAGGGACTGTGGTGAATTGGAGCCACGTTGGGAGAGCTGGAGATCCATTTAGCAGAATGCAATTGGATTTCATTGAGATGCCTGTGTGTGGAGGGTTGAGATATGTATTGGTGATTGTGTGTATTTTTAGTCATTGGATTGAAGCTTACCCTACACGTAGAAATGACAGTCTCACAGTGGCGAAGTTGTTGCTTAGGGAATTGATACCATGTTTCAGGTTTCCAATCTCTTTAGAATCAGATAGGGGAAGTCACTTCAACAATGAGGTGGTCAGGTTACTGTGTGCAGCATTGAACACTGAGCAGAAGTTGCATTGTAGTTACCGCCCTGAAGCATCAGGACTAGTGGAACAGATGAATGGTACCCTGAAATCGAGACTGGCAAAAATGTGTGCAGCTACGAATTTGAAATGACCCGACGCATTACCTTTAGTGTTAATGTCAATGAGAAATACACCTAACAAGAAAACAGGACTGTCTCCACATGAGATTCTCATGGGTCGAGCTATGAGACGGCCTGCAGTGCCTGGAAATGCTCTTGTGAATATCACGGATGATATGGTGTTGGACTACTGCAAGGGTCTGGCTGATGTGGTCCGCTCTTTTTCTCACCAGGTGGAAGCTACCACCCTGCCACTGATTCATGATCCAGGACACAACCAGAAAGCTGGTGACTGGATTGTCATCAAGAAACACGTAAGGAAGACGTTTTTTGGAGCCACGCTGGAAGGGACCTTACCAAGTGATACTAACGACTACCACTGCTGTGGAGTGTGCAGGAATTCCGAACTGGATCCATGCCAGTCACACGAAAAAGGTGATGTGTCTAACTGATGAGGAAGTTGAGTTGTTGAAAGTACCAACAACAGACAAGGAAGTCTCAGGGCCAGAGAGTGATCGAAGGGGAACTGAGACTGAAGGAGAGCCCGCTGAGGACAGCTTAGTCACTCCAGTAAGAGATGAAGGAGAAGAGATCCAGAGGGGTGACGGTGAGCCTATCTCAACTGGGGAGAAAGGGGAGCCTAGTCAAGGAGAGGTTCTCCCAGAAATAGACGATTATGAGAATGAGCCAGAGCACTTGACAGACCCAAAAGGCAAAGGAATTGAGTGGGAGAGAGTCAGAGGGTCTAGACTCCTCCGGAGCAGATTGCAGGTCCATCAAGCGAAAATATGCCAGAGCAAACAGAGGAAGAAGGGTTGCCACAGGAAAGATCAAAGACTAAGGAGTTACAGAAAGGAGACAAGTGGCCAGAGTTACAAGTGAAGAGGGGAAAAGTGGTTGTCGAAGATGCAATAGAGGAAGAGGTAGACACCACAAGGAGAGAAGACCTAAGTGAAGTACAGCTGCAAGGTGATCGCAAATTGAAAAGGAAGAAAGTGGCGAATAGAAGGTATGTAGGTCCTGAATGGGCATATGCAACAACAACTGAATGGCAACAGGAGTTCTTGGCATTCTGTTTTGATCGAGAAGTCCCAGGTCAAAACTTTGGCACTTGAGTTTGGCGAAAGGATTTGAAAGGGTGTAAAGATTTGAGCTGCTATCGAACTTGATAAAAGAGACTGAGGAATTAACGGATGAGACTTTGGGAACCTGAGTTGACTTTTGAAAACTGATTTTGACAAGCTGCTAACCGGAATTGACAGAGTATCCTGGGAGTGAAATTGAAGCTGTAAATAATTGCTGAAGGAAGATTTGCTTGTTTCCACTTTTTGCTGCAGGAGAGAATTACTGACCATTCCTTTGTTGATGTTGTTGTTGTGAATTTGCTATTCTTCACTTTCTGATTCTTTACAGATCATGGCTAACATTAGGCAGGAGAATGTAGAGAGTAGGCATTGTAAATACTTAGGTGTTAGTTTAGTCATTGTGTGTGTGATATTCATTGTGGTTGTGATTGTGAGTATGACACTAATGGATAAGAGTGGGACAAACAAAGGTACAGTTCTTGAGACTACCACTGCACTAACAGCTTTGGAAAGGTTTGAGCTGGATGAGAGCTATTTGCATGAGGGAACTAATGCAAAAGAGGAACTATCTACTAACGTTTTCTATCGCTTGCTGAGTGAGTATGTTGAGACAATGGAAGCGAAAGATTGCTTTGTGTGTACACAGATTCCTTGTATGGTACAAGAGGGGGTTACCTATCATAGCTTGCCGTTAACTTATGGGATAAGTTGTAGTCTGCTACTAACAAGATTTTAGAACCAAGAGGAGATCCAATATTTTTACTCTAATCATGATTTAGGGCCTGATTACAACTTTGGAGGAAGGTGTTAATTCGTCCCAAAAGTGACGGATATACCACCAGGTGCATTACGAGTCCATTATATCCTATGGAACTCGTAATATGGCTGGTGGTATATCCGTCACATTTGGGACGGATTAACACCTCCTCCAAAGTTGTAATCAGGCCCTTAGTGTTTTCATATGAACCTATAATAGAGGATTTGAGTGGGGTAGCTAGAAATTATAGAATAAAGTTAGTTAAAGGATTCTTTGAGCCGACATTGATAATTAGTACATCCTATGCACATAGTAATAATTTGACATGCTTGCTTACACCTGTAGAGAAAAGCTTTTTAGATCACACGGAGGATGGAAGGAAAGCATTAAAGGGTAAATTAGAAAAAGGATTACAGCAGCAAGCTTTTGCTAGTAGTGAAAGTTATGGTGCAATTAGGGAACAAGCGAAGCTAGCTTTAGATGCATTAAAAATGGGGAAGCTTTGTATATCTAGGCCGAAATCATACTATGACAGTGTGTTTGTGTGAATGAGTGAATGTAAGCATGTGTTTCTGTTTCAGAGTAAATGGACGTTTATGTTAAATGGACAGGATGCGGAAATCCCAGGGATCTACTATATATGTGGTCTTAATGCCTATTACCGTCTTCCGAAGGGATGGTATGGGACATGTTACTTGGGGATAGTTTTCCCAAAGATATACCAACTTGACGATTTGAAAAGGTTTCCGAAATTGTCTGAGTTACATCGTACTAGACAGCAGAGAGAAACTGCTGCTGGCGTAGTGGGAGACATATTTGGAGCAATAATTCCTTCAGTGGGAGTTATCTTAAACTCCATAAAGATTTGAAAGTTGTCTACTATTGTGGATAACATGCTGACAGCTTTTTTAGGAGCTATACTCTTAATGGATACTGAACTTGCTGCGGAGAGGGTGGTGACTCTTCAAAATAGGCTTGCTTTAGACATTCTTTTAGCAAACAATTGTGGAGTTTGTAGGATGCTTAATGAGCGCCATTGTTGTGCATATATACCAGATAATAGTAATGAGATTAGAAGTATGCTTACTAACTTGACTAGGGATAGTACAGTCTTGAAGGATTTGAAAGAACCAGGTGTTTGGGAAAAGGTTGGAAGGGGCTTTGCTTCAGTAGGAAATTTGCTTAGCAACATTTGGCATGGGATATTGTCTAAAATAATACAGGGAATATTGATTGTTATAGCTTGTCTATTTGGATTATGGGTGCCATGTAAAATTAGCAAAAGGATAAAATTGAATAAGGCAAAAAATAATGAGAGGAGGGAAGAAAGAGAAAAATTGTTTGGGGAAAAATTAAAGGGGAAGCCAATAAGTGAAGAGATTGAAATGAAAGAGTTCTGATTAATGTAAAAATTTGTGGGGAAGGTTTTGTGTGATGACAAGTGCCATCAGAGGAGGGATTGTTGGAGTGTGTTTTTTTTCAATATTAATATGAAAAGCTTCCAATATATTGTGTGATAAACCTGCATAGAAAATATTTTAACGTACAAAATAATGCACACGTTGAAATGTGCCCACGGGGAGTGGCTACCGATGTATACGAAGACTAATGAAAAGCTTATTAATTATGAAATTTTATATGCAATAATGTCTGAATTTGTATTAGTATATCATAGTTAGAGTTGTGTGTTAAGAGTTTGCTTTATTAAATGAGAGGGCCTTAGCTTAGCAAGGGTTTGGGCCTAGCTGCCTGGCCTCATATTGAATTGTATTTTCTAACGTGTAATGTGCTGTTTTCCTGAAGGACACAAAGCTGTATTTTTCCAGGAGTTATGTGTGAGTAGCCCGTAGTAAATTCTTTCTCATGAGAACCGGCTTGCTCAAGACGACGTTCTTGCTAGATGCAACAGTGTAATTTGTAACAGGTGCAAGGTTAACCATACTAGGAGAAGACAATGAAGACACTGACTGGGGCACAAAGTGTAACATTTCCTACCTGACATTTCAACTGTTGAAGACGTCAATAACTTGGACCAATCCGCGACATGGGAACTACAAATTGTGGAAAGTTCTAGTAGGGTACTTGCTGAATTATTGGGGAGAGATAATAATGCACCAAACTTCATCCAATGAGGAATTAGGGAATAGATAGACAGTTTTGATTTAATGGCGTAACCTGAGGAAAACCGAATCCAGACACACTTCTTCCACTTTAACAGGGACTCTTACCCTTGCCATTTGCCATTCCTTTTGCTATGAGACTTTTGTTGGGGAACTCTTGCCAGTTGCCACAGTTAGTTTAGTTGTCCTATCACCAAACCATCCTTTGTCCTTTCTTTGCTTGATGCTAACTTCTCCTCTATCTGAGGGAAGTAATCCGTTCTGGAGTTATGCTATAATGAGACTCTGCCCCGTCCTATCTTAGCTGATGGTGAATCGACTGATGTCCTGAGGACGAAGACTGACACTGTTTGATGATCTGTTGGATTGGTAACTATCTGATGCAAATTGTAATTGTCTGTTTGCCTTTTCTTTCTAGGTACCAGCTGCTATTTTGATAGAGGCCTTAGTTTAGATGTTTTCCAAATTCGTGTTCACTAAATGTTTTGCATGAAGCCCAACATGCTAATGCTAATTTGAGGTTAAATAAGACGTTCACTAATATTTTGTGCAAATAGACAAATGACTGAGTTCTTGCTTTGTTGATTCATGTACTAATGAGACTCTACTAAATTGATTCGTATAATGATTTGCCTAGATGCTAAATGAAATTAGTAGATGTATTGATTAAAATAACGTTTTGGTTATTGATTGGATTGTTTTGGTGTGGATTTATTTCTAATGAGACTAACAGATATGATATTAGATTTTGTAACCAATAGGGAAATAAATATCTTAACTTTGACTAAACTGGTGTGATAATTTGTGACTGAGGAATCAAAGGTGTGTTCAATTATTGATTTTTTCAAATGTTTGTTGACTAGTGATTGTTGTTATTGAATTGATTATTGATCTACTAATTGGCGATGACAAGAAAATATTTCGCACTGGGAAGTCTCCAAATGTGGTCCAAAGGTTTGTCGGCCTAAACGCGTTTCCTGGTAAGTTTACTTATCTAGGCTCTGAAACGCTAACACCTCTTCCAGTCTTAGCTCGAGCTGGGAGTTCTTCTCTGCGTCCTTTATTTTTTTCCTTTTAGCCTACTCACAGTATCTCTTCTCTCCCATCCCTAAGCATGGTGTTGGGATATTCCCCGTCACTTACTTTAAATCCCAGTGTCACCAACATTCCACCCCTGCTAGCCGGAGGTCTGGGTTGATGTCTATGAAACCAGATGCTTGTGCGCTATGTTTATGAGTTTCCAATAAACAACTTCATTTATTTAAGAAGATTTGGGCTATGTTTTTTATCACGACATATGTGTTTGTGCAATAGTCTTGTTGCATCCCTTGCAGCCCATGCCCCTAATTGCGGTCTCTTGTCCTAAACAGAAGCTGCCTTTAAGGTAAACTATAAGGACTGGATTGTAAATCAATAGGGGTCCTGGAATGTTCAATACCCTCTCATCTCACAAAACGAGCAAGCTTAGCAAACACGACTAAGCCCACTCAGCAGAAAGCCAACAGGTCTGGCTTTAATCTCTTATCACATGAAAACACAGGCATGCACAAATGCGCGCGCACGCACTGTTTGTGCCATATTACTCTGTAATCTGCTGCATAGTACCAGAGATTTGGGAGAAAAACAGCAGGGCGCAGGCATAGTAGACACACAAACAGGCAGGCCGCACAGGGACACTACAGTGCAGTTGTGCATGTCTGGTTTTGCGTGTGGCATTACATGAAAGCCTGACCTGACGGCTTTGCTAACGAGAATCGTTCATGTAATGTATTCTTTGGAAATGCTAAATATTTTAAGTAGGCTATGAGTCGAAAAACAGAAACATTTATATCTGTGTCTGTTTTGTATATTTGATGGCGAATTATTCAGTCTACAGTGACCAAGGCGGTAGATTGAAGACCGAAAGTGGGTTCTAAAAACTTCATAACATCTTATCTATTTCGAAGTTACAGTTTTTTTTCAATCAATAGTCATTTTACAAGCAAATTCAATGTAATCAGCCCGTTCCCTTATATCCCATTTTAGAAACAATCAATTTTGACTGACTTACAGTTTTAATGTTATAGTATATTCATTGCGCAATCAACACGTAGCCCACAATTGCAACTGACGACGTTGCAGTTGTGTTATTAGGTGGCTATATAATACTTAGCCACCATGACAGGTTTAACACATATACGTTTTCATCCAAACATCCCTCCTCTGGAATACCTCAACTACTCTCCTGCACATTTAACGGTGTACCTCGGGTATAGGGAAGGCCTCACCTGTTCCCTTGCTCTTAACTATTTTCTCAGGGGTTCCCAAATATCTTTTGGTCTGAACTGATGCAGTAGGAACGGTAAATAAATCTCTGATGCTTCATCGCAGAGCAATGAATCCTTCATCCAGGGTTCCATGATTGGGATGTGACCTCTACATCAACAAATTGCTACTGTCTTTTAGCCAACACCATTGCAAGTGCTATAAAGCGCCTTATTGCTGGTGGGATTTTCTTAACATGCCCCAATAAGACTATGAATGGAGAGGGGAAAGACCTGCTTTCAGTCATATTGCACAACTCAACAAAAATCTTTCCACTGATGTGCATTCCCAGACCAAATGTATGAATTTTTTCTGCGGGTGGAAACATCTTGTGGCTTTAGCATCTAGACATAGCTGGAATTCATGTAGTCTGACTGATGTGTAGTAGAAGCACTGTAAGAATTTGAAATGTATAATTCTATGTTCTACTACTGAGATATATTGGCTTAATTTCTGAAGAGCAGTATCCCATTGCTGGTCTGTGATGTTCAGCCCCAGGCTATCTGCTCATGCACTTCTTGCACTATGATGCATAATCATTACCATTGTCACGGCCTCTTTGTCCATTTTTGTAGTTGACTACTGCTGGTCTTTATTTTCTATTATATGGGTAACAACTCGAAGTAGCACCAGCTCTGAATGAAAGTACTCTAATTGCTCATGCAGTGCACTGTGGATTCTGAAGTATAAGAATATGTCTAGGGGGCTAAAGTATGGGGCCTCCACCTTCTACTTTTCTAGAGTCTTGTACCCTCCTTCATGAAAAAAACGTTACCTGCCATGGTCCACCCTATTCTGAGAAGCTGTTGGGTCACTTTGTCTTCCAAAATGGTGAAGCCAGGAATTATTCCACACTGGAAACTGTGATGAGTACCGGATTTGAAGGGCCCGCTTAAATGCTAATAGTTTCCAAGCAAAGCTGATGCACCTTATGTGTCCATTTTTCTCATCACTTTACCAAAGTGTGAAAGCAGCACTGTGTTCAGAGGGAGATTAGATGCTTTATCTTCCTTTACCAGCAAATGTGGGGCTTGTTATGTCTCACAGAACCAGAAATGTGAGAATTTGGCATGCGCAGCAAAGAGAAATACTTTTCTAAATTAAGGGCTGAGAGTACATGTGATTTGTAGGGTAATATCAATATTCCCAGGGCAGGCTTTGGCGCTGGTGGTGCCCAGTGCAACAATCTTTTCGGGGCCTTCCCATGACCTCCCACTCAGATTCCCTTACCACCAGCCAGCAAGAGCGCCCCTCATGTCTCTTTAGACCTTCTCTCACATACATTTTGTTTGTTTTAAAGTACAGGTAAAGGCTAGTTTTACTACTCCACTCAACTATCCACATACAATACAGATCTGTTCTTTGCAGCAGGCATATTAACCCTCTGTGATACCACTAGGCAAAATGCCAATCTCTCTCTCTAGTACGAACATTATTCACAAGACAGTGGAGAGCGAAACGTGATGGGGATCCCCTGCAACGTACCTGGAGGTGGGCCCCTCCTCCTGGAGCCAGTCAGGGGCCTGCCACCTGTGTCACAATCTTTATGACAGTGACTCAGGCGATCAGAGACATAGGGAGTTCCAAATAACATCATTTAGACCAGGGATACTCAAAGTACGGCCCAGGGGCCACATGCGGCCCTCCTGATGTTTAATTGCGGCCCCCTAGTGAACAGTAGAACTCGGCTGTTGTTCACTTGACAGAGCAGGAACAAAGAGAAAGCTCGACACAAACCAGTATACTTTAGTTACATGTTCATTAAAGTAACAGTATAGAAGAAAAGGTGTCCTAGAAACCTCTGTTTAGGAACACCTTTAGTTTTAAAGACATCTTGCACCTGACATGCCAAAACTTGATCAACTCTGCAAACTTTAAAAAAGTGTATTTTATGAACATGCATGAGCATTTTACCTTAGAAGTTCAGATTATATCTCTGCATTAGAGGAATTAGCAGTGACAGTTTTCAAACATGATCTTTGAAACATTCATGCCGCCCCCATTTGGAAAACAATGCCATTATTGTCAGGTGCACCTTGTGCGTAGTCTTGTTATACAATTGGAACAACATTATAGTTTTGTACCGCACACATCATAAATTCATGTGTCAAGAGTATCTCTTATATGGTAGTGAAGAAAAGGGAGGCAATGTGAAATTAACCAATTGCCTAGGATCACACAATTTAGTTAAGGGGAAATGCCAGGACTGATAACCATGTTTTCTGGTTTCACATTTTGTAATTCACCCACCAGATGAGTGTCTCTTTCCCTCTAATGTTTAACATTAGATGTTAATGCTTTGACTTTAATTCTAGGGGCATGAGAATAGAGCATTGAGTGCAGACAGAAACCATGGGGACCATTTTGTTATCCATATCATGCAACTGCTTCGCATCCCCCTACGCCAACCTTTCATCACCCCAACCCTCGCAGTACTGGCATCTGTGCGGCCCTTGGGCATGTCACAGAGAGAACTTTGTGGCCCCGGGGAAATGTTTGCGAGTGCCCATGATTTGGACAGTCTGTCAGTCAGTCAATTACAGGTCCTTATTTGTCTCGAAAGACAACTTCCAGGACCCTGTGAATTTTTACTCCCATGTATCTTACAGAGTTACGAGCCCACTGTAGTGAAAATCTAGGGATCTCTTTTCTGTACTATATGTCATTGAGACAATCATAGATTTATTTGGATCCCTGATGTTTTGCCAAACCTTGTGATTTCATGTATCAATACGGAAAGATTCAATTCTGGGTGTTGAACATATGGCAGTTCATCATCTCTGTATAATGAGATCATTATTGCCTCCAATTAACCTTAGCCCTCTTTGTGAATGTTGTTCCATAATTTGACACACCAGAGGCTCCATCTAAAGAGCATGCAGTAGTGGGGACAGCAGATATCCCTGCCTAGTCCCTGTAGTGACCAGCTTTAAAGCTGGTGGCTCCCATTGTGACATTTTTTCTTCGGCGGCCCCATGACCTCCTTCCCAAAGGAATCTCTCAATACCACCTTTCAACAGTGCCCCTCATCTCTCCATAAACCCCTCTCTCAAATGCCTTTCGTTGTTTTATAGTGCTACTCATACCAGTGTAGGGTGTCTGAGCACTTTAAATCATACACACATTTTACAGAGACAGTGATTCATACATGTGTAAATTAATCTATATGAAATGTTGCATAAAGCAATGAGCATTATAAGGTTTTTGAATCACATGTCATCTATATTAGTAGCCTGTATATTTTGAGAGTGTTTGGTCTGGAGAAGCACAAGCTCAGGATTTAAAATATACCCAAGGTCAGCTTTAGTACTGCTGGTTCCCAGTGCCCGAAACAGCACTCATCGTGGCTACTGATGATTTGAATCATCCTGGACCAAGGAGAGACAGCAGCCCTCATCCTGCTCGACCTCTCTGCAGCCTTTGACACTGTCTCCCATAACACCCTCATTAGTAGACTCTGAAAGATTGCATACAAGGATCTGCTCTCAAATTAACCTATTTCTTCCTCATGGGGAGAGCCCAAAGGGGCAGGCTGCTACCCTTCAGATCAGAGACCAAGAAACAGTTATGCGAAGTCCCACAGGGATCATCCATCAGCCCCATCCTTTTCAGCATGTACATGATACGGCTCGCCAGCATCATCCGATCACAAGACATCACCGTCATCTCCTATGCCAATGACACCCAACTCATCCTCTCCCTGATGGATAAAACAATCACCGCCAGAATCTTATTCACCAACTGCATGACCATGGTAGCATACTTGATGCAAACCAACTCCCTGCAGCTCAACTCCGATAAGACTGAAGTATTGGTCTTCAGTAAAAAGACCTCCCCATGGAACTCCACCTGATGACCTTTGGAGCTAGGATCAGCACCCACAGACCAAGCAAGAAATCTAGGGATCATCCTAGACAACAAGCTCAATATGAAGAATCAAGTCAACGCAGTGTGCACCGCCTGCTTCCACATCACATGAATGTTGTGAAAAATCTTCGAATGGTTGGCTCAGAATATCAGACAGACCAGCACTTTTCACCTGCACAACTACACAACACTCTTTACACCAGAACCTCCAAACAACTCTTACACAGATTCCAGGTCATCCAGAACACTGCTGTAGGACTCATTCTCGACCTCAAATGCCACACCCACATTACACTGCATCTCAGGAAGCTTCACTGGATCCCATTGACAAGCCCAGCCAAATCAACCTTCTCACAGATACATACAAAACCCTTCACAGCACAGGACCAGAATAATACCTGAACAGCCACATACACCTTCACCAACCCACCAGACACCTATGCTCTCTCTGCCTCTCTCTCACTTCCACACATTCCCTGTATCCATAAAAGCAAAACTGGAGGTTGCTTATTCTCCTACATCGCACCCAATACATGAAATTTCCTCCCTCACCACATCAAAGCCTCCTCCTCACTTCTTGGGTGGTGCAAGAAACTGAAGACCTGACTCTTTGTATAAGCACCATGGGGACCACAAACCTATCCACCTGCCTAAGCGTATGGATACCCTCCTGGGTGATTAATGTGCTATGCAAATCAATATAACATAATGGTGCAGCATTCTTTTTTGGTGCCCCACCCTAACCCTCTTGAATTCCCTCACTACCGCCCTCCACCAGTGCACCTCATCTCTCCATTGCCCACTCTCACATAAGTTTCATTTGTTTTAAAGTATAGGTTGGGATTGACTTTACAACATATGAATTGCTGTAACAAAACAATTTCTGTGACAAAAGCAGAAACCCACTGAGTTATCCACATATATTACAGTGCTAGGATCTGCATGACACATTGCAGCAGGCATAGTAGCCCTTTTTGCTACGTTACGAAGAATCAAACTGCCAGTAGACACAACTCCAAACTCTCTCCAGCAGGAACATTCCCCACCAGTCATCTTGACAGTTTTATTGCTGCCAGAAAATTGCTTCAAGCACAAGGAACTCTGCAGCAAGTTTTTTTTTAAACAAAATGTATTTCTAAACACATTGTCCCCCTCCTCCCAGGTCAGCGCCAGGTGCAACTGCACCAGTCACACTCCCCTAAAGCCGGCCCTGAATGTACCACAGTAGTTTGGGTTGGCTTTACTAATAAGAATAGGTTTCTACCCAATCAAGCCCTTTTTAGCAACATTAGGATAATTCATGACTGGGGAAAATCATAACAATCTGACCTGTACCTTGCAGTTTGCATGCAGCTCTTTGACAACAGTTGATAGGTTACTGGTTTTAAGGTTGTATTAAGGTTGTTAGTTATGAACTGCAAGCAACAAAAGCATCTCTGTGACAAAAACAGTACCTAACTAAGCTATCCACATAAAATACAGTTATGTGATCTGCATATTACAGGGGCTTTGCAGCAAGCATATTAACCCTCTGTGCTACTTTATGATGAGTCAAAACTGCCACTAGACAAAACTCCAATCTCTCTGCAGCAGGAACATTAATCACCAGAGTTATATTGACATTTTTATTGTTGCCTGAAAACTACTAGACACCCAAATAGCTTTACAGTAGGTGCTTTGAAACCCATAAGTTATTTCTAAACAAAGTCCCCCCCCCTTGCTCAGTCCCTGACTGCACCACTTGCACTGCCATAAAGCCAGTCCTGCCTCTAGTGATACTAAATAGTTTGGACAAATCACTATTAATTTTTATCATAGCTGTCAGAAATTGTATAAAATGTAGATGCATTCTATTATTCGAGACCACAGTCCCTTCCTCTACAGCATTTTCTTTAGGAATTCCCACTTCACAGAGCTAAAGGCTTTCTTTGCCTCCAGGTTATTCTGATCAATGGTAGTAAAAAAGGAGCTCAGGTTATAAATCGTAGACCTCCCCTGTCTGAAGCCTGCTTTTTGTGCAGCACCAGTCATGCATATATCTTAGCAACCTGTTTGCTACTATCTTAGCTAATATTTCTGTGTCAACGCTTAATTTTGAGATGGGGCTATAGGAGACACATTTCACATCTTGCTTCCCTGGTTTTAATATCACCACTGTGATTGCTTCTCACAGAGAAGACCGTAGGTTGCCCTTATTGGTCGCGTCTGCATACAGTACCAGTATGAGAGGAGCTACTAAGTCTATATATTCTTTAAAGAAGGAAACCATCAGGTCATCGGAGCCTCGGGCTCTCCATTTGCCTGAATAATATTTTCAACTGTCATCGGCTTACCTATGATTTCTCAATACTTGTTCTTGAGCCATTCAGTAGTCACTTTATCTAAGTTGCTTCTCACCTTGACCATGTCATCGACTATCTTGGAGGCATACAGCCATTCATACTACCCTCTGAATCTAGTTAAAATACCTATGGTGTCTGTTAAGGTGGTTGAATATGGTGTTCAGTACGGCGTCAACAGTTGTGTTTGATTTCTCCCTGGCTGTCCTAATCACCATGGTTCTGAACTGTGACATCTTTTCCCAGATTGTTTCTTCACACTCTGATTCTGTGAGGACTTCCACATGCTTAGTTTGAATAGTTCTGAGGAGTATGGAGCTATGGGAAGCAGCATTGGACTTTCAGGTTCATGGAGCTCCATCTTCAATTTATTAAGTCTATTGTAGATTGATTTAAGAACCCCAGAGTGATTCTACAAGCAAGTACCCCTCAAAGAGGCTTTAAACACCTCACAAAGTGTGCCCACTTTTTTCAATGAATCACTTTGAGGGTGAAAAGCAATGTGATTTCTTTTGATTTGAATAATGTGTCTAAAAATGCTTCAGAGGTGATGTGCCACTTATTTGCTGTGCCACCATCAGGGGGTATCAAATTCCACGAGTGCTGGTGCATAGTTTGAGAAGGTGCTTAAGAAGTGCATGCTGTGTCTAATTAGATGATGAACATCTCTTGTTGTGAGCCAGTAGTTTATCCAGTAATAGATCCCAAGCATTGATGAGAAAAAGGTGAATTCCTTAGTGGTTTGGTGACTGTTGGTTTGGTGACTGTTCTGCTGTGTGTAGTATTGCTCTGGCCGATGCATCCGCTCTGGTGAGGCAGAACTTATTCTATCCCGGGCAATGTTGAGTATAGTATTAAAGCCTATGGTGGAAGGAAACCAAACCTTTCACTAAAACTCATATTGGTGCAGTGTATTCAGCATGGTATGAAGGTGGTCAAAACACTGTGGGCTGTTAATGACTGGAGCATATGCATTCCGTAAGATAATATGTAGCCCATGGATCACTCCCTGAAATAATATATATCTCCCCTCTGGGTCTGGTACCATTCAGAGCACTCACAGTGGACCTCACATGAGCACACATATTACCACACCCTGGGAGTATGCAGAGTATGATGAAAAATAGCAAGTACTACTCAATGTGGCCGTTCTAGGCCACCCATTCCTAGTTTGGGATGGGTTTCCAGGAAGAAAGTTATATCTATTTTATATCTTTGCAAGTAAGTGGCAACCTTTGTAGTTTTGCAGCCATCATTTGATCCCCTAACATTCCATGTCAGGATGTTCAGTTGTGCAGATGGGGTACCTAGCTATTTGATTGCACAATGTGTTACATTTAGGATCTGTGCCCGTGGCTATGCCTTCAGTTAGCAGCGATAAGGTAACTGGTGGTGCCATGTCTATTTCTTGGTTTTGTGTACCTCTTCCACCCTCCTCCCACACTGTGCACCCTAACCTGCAGTGTGTAAGTAATCACCCTTCTTCCCCCCAGACCTGCAGTAAACTAATTGAGGTACATGAATAAATGGTATCTGCAGATATGGGCTAAGGAGCCGCCTCATTTTCTGCTTTCTATTGCTTTGATGACTCTGATATTTCTGCGCGAAACAGCTTCCCGGTCTTCATTTTTCACCCTCACATTCTCGTTTTGGGACCTGAAGTCCTCTTCCATATCTGAGATCCTCCTCTGTGGGAGATTGATTCTTGTGCCTTGCTTTGTGCTTGTCTAGACATTCTGATAGCCTATCTACCATCATAAAGAGAGAGTTGATGCTGAGTAGATTGTGAATCATGTCCCTTAGCATAGATATCTTTTACCTCTCACTCATTTAAATCTGTGGTTGCTCCATTACATGCCATCTTTGTCTGTGAATCAGCTGTGTAGTTTTGGATGAAAAGGATAGTTTGTTTTGTTTCTGATCTATCATTTCCATTGTGGGTTCTGTGTAGTGGCTCTCCACCCCATAAATGAATTCCAATTACAGGAGACTTAGCTGCCATTGTTCACTACTAGTATAGCATATTAGTACAAATGCAGACAGGTCCCAAAGTAAGCAGATGTATACCAGAGTTCACACAGCTGGGGAGGTGGCAAAGGTATTGAGTAGTATTGTCTCTGTTGCCCCATCAATGGAAAAATGGCTTAGCTCAGGTACGGAATTTGTGCTTATAGATTAGTCTTTTCGAAAACGCTCTCCACCATGCGATCCAATAAGGTAAGCAGAGATAGGTTCCTCTCTAGTTGGCAGAGGATTGCCCTCTGTCCAAGTAGGGACCACAATCATAGTCAGAGTAAGTCAGATACACACCCTAAATTAACCTGTGCTCACCCTCTGGTAGCTTGACACAGAGCAGTTAGGCTTAACTTAAGAGGCAATATGTGAAGTATTTGTGCAACAGTTTAATTACACAGTGAAAATGCCACAAAAAGACTTCACACCAGTTTAGAAAAATAGAGAATATTTAGCTGAGTTAAACAAGACTAAAACGACAAAAAATCCAGTAAGTAGATTCTGAGATATGCAACTTTATAGATTTAGGTGAAAAAAAAAGTGCATTAAAGAGCATTTCGCCAACTGTGGATATCTGGTCGTGCCGGACCAGGACAAAGTCAAGAGTTCAGGCCGACCATGAAAGAGTGTGGGCCATATATAGAGACCCTCTTAGGCCCACACAACCCCCCCTGAGGCCCCTGAACACAGTACCTTAAATCCTGGTGCACGATCTGCGTGCTGTTGCTTTGCAAGGCTTTGTGGTGGTTTTGGTGAGCACATCAGAGGGCAGAGCACCTTAGGCCCACTTCCAACGGTCCAGGTCTGACGTGGTACCACTTGGCAGAGCAGACTCACAGATGGCAGAGTCTAGGTACAGGAGCAGGTTGGTTGGAAGTATTTTGTGTCCCTGAGACTTAAAAAAACAGGAGGCCAGTCAGCTGGCCCTTGGAGTCACTCTGAGTTCTAGGTTGTAGAGATGCAGGTTCAGTCCCTCTCACTCCCAGGCAAGAGGGCAGCAGGCACAGGTCAGCAAAGCAGGAGACCAGCGAAGTAGCAGTTCAGCAGAGTGACAGTCCTTTCACCAGCACAGCAGTCCTTCTTAATGGCAGAGTATCCACAGGTCCAGAAGTGTACTAAAGTGTTGGTGTCTGAGGTCAAGTATTTAAACATTGGTGCCATGGTTCTAGAAGATGGAAGAAGCTTCTAGAGGCATGCCTTTGAAGTGCACAGATGCCCTGCTTCCCCTGACATGGCTCCAAACTGGCTGGAGTAACAATGCAGGGTCGTTAAGCCCTATTGTGGGTGGACAGAGCAAGCCTATTCAGGCAGTGCTAAGCTCCGCCCCCATCAAGCCAGTTAATGGTCTATTAAGGTCCATCAAGTCACACCTAATCTCCCATTGTGGCATCGTTAAAATTGTAATGATAAATTCGATTTTACAGTTAAAAAGGATTTATGATTACATTTCCATAGGTACTAAACATAACACCTTGACTTGCTGTCAATCAGGAATTACGTGTAATAAATGTATTAAGGAATCTCAAATGTTATTCTATGAGAGGGGTAGGCCTCACAGTAGTAAAAAACGTTTTTGTGCGTTCTTCACTACCAGGGCATGTAAAACTAAAACGTATATGTCCTGCCGTTTACTTACACAGCACCCTGCCTTATGGGCTACCTAGAGCCTACTTTAGGGGTGTCTTATGTGTATTGAAGGGGAGTTTAAGGCTTGGCAAGTAGTTTCGAATGCCAAGTCGACAATGCAGTGGAACACTGCCTTCAGGCTGCAATGGCAGGTCTGGACAGGTTTTAAAGTGCTACATATGTGGGTAGGAAAATAAGTGCTGCAGGCCCACAGGTAGCATTTAACTTACAAACCCAGGGTATGTGGTACACAACTCCACAAGGGACGTACAGGTAAATTAGGTATGTCAATCAGGTAGATGCCAATCAAACCATGTTTAGGGGAGTGAGCACAAGCACTTTAGCACTGATTAGCAGTGGTAAAGTGCATAGAATTCTAAGGCCAACAAGCAAAAATCCAGCAAAAAGTATGAGGAGGAAGGCAAAAGGTTTAGGGGTGACCTGTAGAGATGGTCATTTCCAACACCTATGGATTAACTCCCTCACTCACAGGGGCTTTACGTCAAGAGTTGTCAGGATCAAGTACGTGCCTCTGTGTTCGCACAAGGGCTGCTCAGTGAATCATTATTCAGAGTCATCTCCACTGGTGCCAGACATTTACACACAAGGCAGTGGGACAGCTATAATGACAATCCAGGCAAGTGCATCTACCTCAGTACATAAGTCCCATGTAGCCATCTCACCGGTGGCACCGGGCTTCAGTTTCTACATCAGTGCGTGGTATCACAGCAGCTCATTGTAGGGCAAGGGTGACCAGGGCAGGCAAACGCTACCATGCCTACTTGTGCCCAAGGGGACTGTCTGCCCTGGGACCAAGGCTACCAGCATGTGTGGGGCCCGTCCCTGGCCCCAGACCGGTTGACTACAGATTATAGCAACCAGAGATGCCCCCTCCAACCTCAAGGGTGGAGCAGCAGGGGAGAGCCACACTCACTGCAGAGCTCCTCCTTCTTTAAGTGGAGGTTAATGATACTCTTCCCGCCACTCTAATTGCAACCATGATTGATAGGCCCTGCTCCTTCCCAGGTCGACATGAGTCTCTTGCTGTCCTCTGTCACTGAGCCTGGTGATGAAAAATCACTTGTTTGGAGGGCATAGCAGTTTGCAGGATTCGGCAATCCAATGCTTGTCACTGGCAGTTATGGATAGGGATAACAGCTGCCGATTTTTGACAGTCTTCTACGGCCGCGGGGCTCCGCGAGCCTCTTTAAGTGGTGGCCATCTTGATGCTCGGCCAGTTCCAACGCCCTCTAGATGTCACAGTTCCTTTATACGTGGCTCTGTTGATTGAGTGGTTTTTGTTCCTTTGCATTGTTTTATTCTTCTGTTTGTACTGAATGTAGAAGAAAGCTTTCACAATTTTTAAATATACTTGTGGTCACTAAAATGTTTGAGGTAAAAATGCGTTCGTACTGTACTACTCTACCTCAGCCCTCATAACGTAAACACTAATTTTCATGGTTTTATTGCGCGCAACTGAAGAGTTGTGTATGAGTAATCTGAGCAAACTACCCGTGACTAACCTTGGTTGGCAATGACAGGCATCACCGCATATCAAATCGAGTTCCCAAGAAAATTATATTTTGCTCTAACAGAGAAAGCCATTGTCTGCTGTAAAGGAATAACGTGGTAACGCTGCTTAATGTTACTCATTTCCACCGATAAATTGTACGTGGTTTAACCATTAACGAGAGTCTGAAGACAGTCTCTCAGTTTAAGGTTCCAAAGTTTCATAGAGATATTTTGTTTTTGGTGGTTATCACAAATATCTTTCCAGCTTTCCTCTGCTTGCAGCTTAACGTTTACATTTATTGCTTCAAACATTAAACTCGTGTTCAGATAAAATAGTTACACAATAAAGACAAAATTACGTGTTTTACATGTATGGTTTCACTCATGAAGTTAAACATGAAGTTACATTTGTGAAAATATTGAATAACAGAGTACATATTGCCGATAAAGAAAAGGAGATTCATATATTATCTTGAAATAGAATAAAAGTTTATTATATTTGTCACATACCATGTAGTAAAGGGATTATTAAGAGTTTGGCAGATGTAGGAGATGTGCCAAAAACTGAAAAACATGCTGCTGCCCTATTTAGAGTGTCACCTTTTGACACATGTACCACATTCGACAGAGGGAAGAACTGAGGAACCAAAAGCAGCCCTGGCGAAAATGTTCTAACCAGCGAAGTTTCTCTCTTTCTATCCATCCTGCACCTCTCCCTTTTATTCTCTCTACCTCTCCCTCACTGATCGCTTTCTCTCTACCTTTCTCCTCATCTCTCTTTCTGTCCCTCCCCATGGCTGCTGCAGTAAACCTGGGAAGTGAGGGAGACCCCAGGAAAGACTCTGGGCATTCAAAACTGCCCTTCAAAGATTCCAGCCCACTATGGATTGCCCGGAGGAATAAAAGGCCTGTACCACCAAACTATATAGTCACATATATATGTTGGAGTAGGAGTCAGTGTCAAGAATGTTGAAACTCTCGTATTGGAGGACTCACAAGCATGCAGCTTTTCTTATAAACTACAGGACATTCATAAAGTGTGCCTTGCTTCTTTGTAAGCTCTTTGAAAAAAAAAAAATATCAATTGTATTAGCGAACCACTAGTCCCACTGCCTCAAGGCACTACTCGAAACAACAAGAGATGACCCTTACTCCTGCTCTGAAACCTGCTTCATTTCCAAGTTCCCAACTGATCTGCCCTTTGCTCCAGCCCTCACCATCATAGGAATCTAGCAGCATGAGCCAGCCTACTGAGGAAATTCGATTTTTAATACGATCGTATCGACCCGCCATTTTGTGGCCCGCCGCCATTTTATGTTGCCTTCACTCAGGCAGCACAGCGAACGAAGTCCATTCTGCCTTTTCTGCTTATTCTGCAACATGGTGTTCAAAACAGCCTTCTGCCTCTATCTTTACAAGGCTGGTATTAAGGTCTGACCGAGTACACTAATCCCTGTCTGGTTTTCTAATCCTTGTTTCAACTATCTGTAGGCTCACACTATTCTCCGCCGATCTTATCTTATCGTCTGGCCTTCGCTGTCCTTTGCTAGTATTCTCTCATTTCACAACTGTCCTCCAAACGCACACAAACTTATCGCACCACATGCAACTTCGTTGTGGATCGGTTAATGAATTAGTTCAAGGGAGGGGTGACAAACACAGCTGGAGGGGAGGCAACCTTAAGTCACTTGATACTTTGTTTTCCAAATTCCTTCTATTGGTGCTGTCTTGTTTTCCGACATTTCTATTGGCTCTGTTCTATCTTTACATTATTCTTACTGGCTCCTTTCTATGTGTTCTGGGAGTGTATGTAGTTAATAAATGGTTTTTATACGGTATATAAGATTGTGCGCCACAAAGTAAAGTGGCAGTCTCCTGAGAACATACCTTGTGTACTTCTTGGACAACTGTACTAGCTGCAGCTAATAAAATCTGATCTTTTACGCCTGACAGAGTGTCCCGTGTCTCTGTTAGTTGAGGCAGGTGAATCCAAGGAGATTTTAGGCGTACCCTGCGCCGCCAGGCCCATAAGGTTCTGGTTCTTCACTACCCCAATCACAACATCCTTCCTAGACTCCAGCACTACCTACTGGTGATTGTGGTAGGAACTAACTCTCACTTGTTTCTACACCACTTGCAGTTCTCCACTTACTATGGCAAGCGAAAAAGCAAAACTGAAAGCATCAGAATGCAAAATGAAAACAGAACTGGGAGAATTACTCATACCTGTCATCAGATAACGTGATATATCTGAGAGAAATTGTTTACTTTAGATTCTACCTTACTGGATGCATTTAGCTGTTTAGGGCCAGATACAAGGTTCTTTCTTGATCCTGGACTTAGCCTGCTCGTGGTAAGTGTGAGCACGTCTGTCCTTATTTGGTCTTTTATATTTTAATTGATAAGGGGACATGTTACACGTTCAACAGACCTTTTCAATACTCTTAAAGTGATTCCACCATAAATCATAACTTCACTACTGATACAACATCCTAATCAATAAACACCATCAGATACTTTTGGAGTCAATAATCCTTACGCACCATGTCCCATTTGGCCATGAATAACCACACATTTTGTAAAGTTAAAATGCTTATTTCCCTAGATTAACAGTGCTAATATAATGTAGATTAGCCTCAAAACCAAATGATAAACATACACAAACAACACAGGTTGACGTCTAAAGAATCTTAACTTAGCTAAAGCATTTATAAATAAAGCCTCAAGGGTTACAGTACAAATCAATAACAGTAATAACTGAAAAACAGAAATAGTATACATCTAGACTCAACAGAAGAACAGAGTCAATGCTTTGTTAATGATAATTGTCAACATTTGTGCATACTAACTAACCTTTTAATTTGATTAGCATGTTTGGGCTTCATGCAAAACAGTTTTGCCAAAGTATCTTGGAAAACATCTAGTTATGGCTCTATCAAAATAGTGGTTGGTACCTAAAAGAAAACACAAATATCACATGGAAAGAATAGCATTTCGTTATACCTCTCCTCCATGAGTCCGCAAGAGGCGGTTTCTTCGTCAGGTGGACATCAGTCTGGTCAGCATCAGCAATGGGACTGTAAAAAGGGGATGGCTCAGCCACAATTGGGCTCTAAGTTAATTGAACCATTTAGGGACATTAAGCAAAAGAATCAACATTAACACAAATTAACAAATACATGGAACTATAATGCTCCACACAAATAGGACTCTAACAAGGACTAAAAGAATTGCTCTAAAGGACTAAGGAAAAGGACTGCAAGACATCAGAATAGGGACTGCCCTCTCCATAGTACAAACAGGCTAAGTTAAACGAGCATAATGTATCCTCTCACGCCGTCATTGGTCTGAAAATCGTATGTTCAAAGTAGGACCACTAGTCTTTATAACTCTAAAATATAACTAAACAGTCTTTCGGCGGCGATGGTTGTCTCTTCTTCTCCTGTTCCCATTGTCAGGTTTTTCAGGTAATTCTTTTGTTGCAATCCTAGCTATAGTGAGTGCGGCCATTGTTCAGTCCTGGGAACATCTTCTCACGAATCAAACGTACAACGTATCTCTTTCGAGTGTAAGACATTCTAATAGGCAGTTCTCATGAAAAAGTCTAAAACATTTACAAATCGTTGCTCATTTCTCTGGGAACAATAGACAATAGTTAATTCTCAGTTTTCACAGAACATGTACACTTATTTAGTTATTTCTGTTGTGCAACTTACCATGGGCTTTTTCGACTAGGCCCAAACTACATGATTTATCAATGCCTAATATAAATTTAAGTAAATACATAACACTAATAGGATTAATGCAACCCACTAATACAATTTTCTACAAGTACACATCTTTTAAACTATAAACGTATATATTCATAATCACTTTTCGTTCATCTCATTGTGGCAATATCCATGGGCACCTTTTCCGTGGCACACAATTTTACTCTACATTATCCTAATTCATGTGAACTCTTAACAATTACAAGGCTACCTCTCTGCCAGTGTCATTAAGAGTTTCCCACTAGGTCAGCGGGTGAAAACCTGAGTTTCTGACTGGCTAGCCTAGCGGGATACAGCCTACAGCATTGTCACCGGCTCGTAATCGAGCCGGTGGCAGTTCTGTAGCCTGCACGGTGCACCAGCACCCTTTCAATGTTCACTGTCTGCAGACAGTGAACATTGCGATGGTGCTGGTGAGGGAGCCCTTGCACTGCCTATGCCAAGTGCAAGGGCAGTGCAGGTGCCCCCTTGGGGCCCCCTGCACCCGCTCTCTGCCAGCCTTTTCAAGGTGGTGCTACTGCCATGAAAAGGCTGGTGGAGAACATGGTCGTAATCCCCAGAGCAGTGCTGCTTGCAGCCTGTCCTGGTGGATTAGGACCACCACCAACCTCCAGACCGCCAGGATTTCTGATCCTGACAGAGCTGGTGGTTCTCTGGCAGCCCGAACACCAGAGTTGTAATGTGGCAGTCGGACGCCCCCACTGGCGACAGTCCAACCACCATCCATGAGTCTGGTGGTCTAGTGACTGCCAGACTTGTAATGAGGCCCCAAGTCACACTTTGAAGCAGAGACACAAACTCTGGGGAAATGATGAGAGTAGGGTAATTGGTAGCAACCACGGGCCTCCAATTCAAGAGAGAATGATCTAGCTCAAGTGGGCGAGTGTTCAGATCAAATCCATAAAATGGATATATTTGCCCTAACATTTGAGAGATTGGTACAAGCACTTGGAAATGTAAAGTTCTCCTATGTCATTGAAATTAGTTAAGCTTGTGCTCAAAGTCAAAAGTTAGCACACAATCAGGGAGTAAAAAAATCATTTTTATTTTTGGAAGAGCTTACCTAACCACCACATCACAAAAAATGCATTTGTGGACTCTTGCCATAATCTTGCTGCAGTGTCCTTCCTTAGAGGTACAATATTTTGTAAATGGTGTCTGTGAATACGTCTTTGGTCTGTGATTGATTTCCAAGGGTCTGATGGTAGTTGGTTAGTTGAACTTTATTTCTTTGGGTGACAATCCATTACTCTGACCCCATGTTCTCCATCTGTGTTCCTATGTGAAAATCTGTTCCATGATGCAGCGTTGAAAAGCATGCAAGGCATTCTGGTCATGGAAAAAATCAACTCCAACAGTCCATCTGTGATTTCCACTTGTTTTATATCACTGTGCTATTTCTGATGCACGGATGCTATCCACCTTCTAGTCTGAAGTTATTTCAGCTATTAACCACCTTCGATCCTACAGATGTTTCTCCCCGCCTTGCAGTATGCTAGTCCTCTTTTTAACCAGCATATATCTGGCACAAGACCATACTAATTCCTAGCTGCAGACTCCCATTCCCTTATCTCTGATAATTACTTCAACCTAAAGTTTTCACAATGACCAAAGGAAGGACAGTAGAAATATTTATGGAAGATCAGTGAACACCTCTGCCCTTGTAACCAGTCGCCTCTACTTTGGCAACGCTCTCTATGCCGGCATCTCCACTCAGCTTCTCAGAAGACTCTAGACCGTACAGAATGCTGCAGTCAGACTCATCTTAGACCTCCCCAAGTGGACCCAGATCACCCCTACCTCAGAAACCTCCACTGGCTCCCCATCCAGAAGATGTGGCAGTTCAAGATCCTCATGCATGCAAACAAAGCTCTACACAATCCAGGACCATCCTACATTAACCAGCTGGGGTCGCTTCTTCTCCTACTTCATTGCCAAGACCTAAAATTACCTGTCCCTCCACCTCCAAACAGTACCTTCCCTGGCACGCTTCAGAAAGAAACTCAAGACCTGGCTAATCAACGTAGACACAGCACCCTCGGTGCCCAGATAACCTTAGGGGTGAGAGTGCTGCGCTTTACAAATGACTGATTTATTGATGACATTAATGAGGGGCTTGCAATGAGAAGGCCTGCATCGAGGATGAATCACAGAGTGGCGGTTCTGAGGCGACTGCGGGCTCCGATGCTATACCATCAGGGATATGTCATGCTGAGGCAGTTCCGATACAACTGCGAGGAGATGCGCCATGTTGCATCAGTTCTACTGACAGGACCACAGTTGGGATGGCAGAGCACCTTCAGGCCCACTTCAAATGGTTCAAGACTGGGGTGGCACCACTTGGGGGCAGAACTCACAGTATACAGAGTCCAGGTACTAAGTTGAAGGTGGTTAGAGCCTTTTCTGACCCTGAAGCCCTGATCAGGAGGCCAGCCAACTAGCCCTTGCAGTCACTCTGGTGGTCCTGGATTCAAGATATAGGTCCAGACTCTCACTTAGGCAGCAGTTCAGCAGAGCAAGCGGTCAATGGGTCAACAGAGTAGTGATCCTTCATGCAAAGCAGCACAGCAGTCCTGAGTCTTTAGCAGGTCCACAGGTGTACTAAAGAGTTTGATCTAATGGTCTGCTACTTATACTTGGTGCCCACTTTAAAGTAGAGAGGGATCTGGAGTTTCTATCTGCCTGAGGTGTCAGGCATCTCTTCCTCATTGTACTGGTCCTAGCTTGCCTGGGGACACAATAAACTAGCGACAAACCCTTTGTGAGTATACTGAGGCGGTTTTTGTGACGTGCAAATGTGGTAGATGGCAGCCCCTGCCCTTTATCAAGTCAGAGATGGCCCATCTGGCCAATACCCATTTATTTTTGTCTCACTTTCTTGGAGCAATACAAAAAGATCAATTGCCAGCTACACCTTATCTTTTGATATAGGACACGGGCTGCAGGCACCAAATGGTAGGGACAAGAAAATGCCAAATTTCTAAAAGTAATATTTTTAGAATTGTGACTTACACTCTCTTGGAAAGTGGATTATTGGTAAGGGCAGGTAAATACCTACACTTAGCAACAGGCCACTAACCCCCAATAGGCTCAGTTAGGTCTCAATAAATTAACCCCAGCTCAACCCTTGGTTAGCTTGGCAACGAGTGACAAGGCTTAATTTAGGAGACAAAGGCCCTCATTAAAACCCTGGTGGTTGGTGATAAAGTGGCAGTAATACTGCCAACAGGCTGGCGGTATTTACAGCCACTTTACCACACCGACACCCAGGGTGGAAACAACAGCCACCACGGCGGTAGCCGCCTACAGCAAGGGGGAAGACAATGTCCCGCCCACCATAATAAGACCCTGCAATCCACCACCTTTTCCGGGGCGGTACCAACAACATCAAAAGCCTGGCAGAAACAGAGCTCAGAAGGGAAAGGGCTCACCATTGTAGACACAGGGAACAACCACGCCGCCATGGAGCCCAAATTGCATGTCTTCCCCGTGCTCTTCTACATGCTGCTCCACCACGAACACCAACGACGGCGAAGACGACGACGGTGAGTATAGCCATCTGGCACACAAGGGAGGGGGAAGGAAAAAGAGAGTGACACACACACGCACAACACAAACCCTCACCCCCAACACCATACACACAATCAGCTGCAGCTATAAAACATATATACCCCGTACCTCAGATGAATAATGCAAGGACAACATGAATTTACCAAAGTGAGTGTAATAAGATCAACACAGTAGAAATAAGAAATATGCAATGTAACTGGTATATACAAATGTACAGTTCAAGGGACACTGCCCAGCCCTCTGTGTGCATGGGCCACAAGGCCAGAGGCCCACAGGACAAAGTCCAAGGCCCCACTTGTCACCTGCACCAACAGGGAGAGAACACTGCAGGGTCATCAGTTGGAAAATAGGCAGGCACCTCAGTGGGACAGGGAACGGGGGGCACCTCAGCTGGCAGATGGAACAAGACCACTGGTTCTGGAGGGGGCAACATGCCCTGTGCTTGGTCCTGGGGAGTACAGGGCCACAGTCTCCCAAGTGGCTGACTTGCCCACATGCTCTGAAGGGGGCAACATGCCTTGTGCTCTGTCCTGGGGAGTGCAAGGCCACAGTCTCTCAAGTAGGTGACTTGCCTACATGCTCGGGAGGGGGCATTGTGCCCTGTGCTCTTGATCCTGGGTTGGCTGGGGTTGGTGGGTGTCTTACCCACTGGTTCTGGAGGGGGCATCGTGCCCGTTGCTCTTGGTCCTGGGGAGGCTGGGGTTGATGGGTGTATGACCCACTGGTTCTGGAGGGGGCATCGTGCCCTGTGCTCTTGGTCCTGGGGAAGCTGGGGTTGGTAGGTGTCTTACCCACTGGTTCTGGAGGGGGCCTTGTGCCCTGTGCTCTTGGTCCTGGGGAGGCTGGGGTTGGCGGGTATCTTACCCACTGGTTCTGGAGGGGGCAACGTGCCCTGTGCTTGGTCCTGGGGAGTACAGGGCCACAGTCTCCCAAGTGGCTGACTTGCCCCCATGCTCTGAAGGGGGCAACATGCCCTGTGCTCTGTTCTGGGGAGTGCAAGGCCACAGTCTCTCAAGTAGGTGACTTGCCTACATGCTCGAAGGGGGCATTGTGCCCTGTGCTCTTGATCCTGGGTTGGCTGGGGTTGGTGGGTGTCTTACCCACTGGTTCTGGAGGGGGCATCGTGCCCTGTGCTCTTGGTCCTGGGGAGGCTAGGGTTGATGGGTATCTGACCCACTGGTTCTGGAGGGGGCATCGTGCCCTGTGCTCTTGGTCCTGGGGAAGCTGGGGTTGGTAGGTGTCTTACCCACTGGTTCTGGAGGGGGCCTTGTGCCCTGTGCTCTTGGTCCTGGGGAGGCTGTGGTTGGCAGGTGTCTTACCCACTGGTTCTGGAGGGGGCATCGTGCCCTGTGCTCTTGATCCTGGGGAGTGCAAGGTCACACTCTCTCAGGTGAGTGTCATGCCCACTGGATTAGCAGGTGCCAGGCCGCACGGCAGCCCATGGAGGCAGGACCACATACCGTCTGCCAGCGGTGATGGAAGTGGTGCTGCTGCATCTGCTGGTGGGGGGAAGCTCCTGCCCATCCCATGCAGCATCGGATAGCTGCCCAGTGGTGGTGGTGGTGCTGCTGCTGGTGGAGGGAAGCTCCTGCCCATCCCCTGCAGCTTCAGACGGCTACCCACTGTTGGTGGTGGTGCTGCTGCTGCTGGTGGGGGGAAGCTCCAGCCCACCTCCTGCAGCCTCGGACGGCTGCACAACCATGGTTGGTGGTGGGGGCTCCATCGGAGTCCCTGCCCCAGGCCCCTTGCCCTTCCTGCCTGCAGGTGCTGGCTCCTTGTCCTTCCTGGCAGCAGCTGGGGCTGGCTCCTTGCCCTTCCTGGCAGCAGCTGGGGCTAGCTCCTTGCCCTTCCGGACAGCAGCTGGGGCAGTGACCTTTGCAGGCTCCTTCACCCTCCGCACAAGTGCCCGGGATCCTTTCCCACCACGAGTGGGTGTGGAGACTACTGGGCCTGTGGACTGGGTGGCTGAGGTGATTGCCTGGGTTTTTGCCACCCTGGCCAGACGTGGAGGACGGGGGTGAGGGGTAGGGAAGAGGTCAATAGTGGACAGGAAAAGCTTTTTAGGGACATTGGGGTGGGAAGAGGGAGAAGGTTTGGGAGTGGAGGAAGAGGGAGTGGTTGTAGGAGGTGTCTGTCTGCTGATTTTGGGTACAGGGGCATGGGCTGGATACTGTTGTGATTTGGATGGCTGTTGGGTGTCTGAGTGCTTGCGTCTGTGTACTTTAGGGGGGACAGACACAGTGGGAGAGGACACAGGGGACGTGTGCATGGCTGTTGTGGAGGTGTCTGCCAGTGAGGTGTGTGTTCTGCTAGGTGTGGTCGTGATGCTGGTAGTGGATGAGGATGTAGTGCATGCAGGTGTGAGTGTAGATGCAACTGGGATGGAGGTGGAGGAGGAGGAGGGGAGACAGTGGAAATTGTGGATGTTGGTATGTCTGCATCTGGATGGTGTTTGTGTGAGTGCCTGTGGGATGATGTGTGGTGCTTGTGTTTGCCAGTGCCACTCTTGTGTGTTGTCTTGTGTGCATGCTTGTCTGCCTGTGTGCTTGAGATAGGTTGGAGAGGAGGGGAATGGGATTGGGAAGAGGAAGTTGGAGGGTGGAAACAGGGACAATGTCTGCCATCTGAGAGGAGGCCAGAGCCTGGATCAATCTCTGTTGGGCCACCAAGCCAGTGTGAATGCCCTCCAGAAATGCATTAGTTTGTTGCATTTGGGCTGCCAGCCCCTGGATAGCATTCACAATGGTTGACTGCCCTACAGAGATGGATCTCAGAAGGTCAATAGCCTCCTCACTCAGGGTAACAGGGCTAAATGGGCAGGGCCTGAGGTGTCTGGGGCGTTTGAGATGCCCACCCTCCTGGGTGGGCGGGCACGGGCAACTCAACGAGGGGCTGCTGGGAGGGAGGTACTTGTATGGGGGGTGGTGGCTGTACCTGTAGCAGGGTGGTCACAGAGGTGTCTGCCACCACCAGGGAGCTTCCATCGGAGGAGGCATCAGAGTCTGAACTGTTCCCTCCTGTCTCCGCTGTGGTGCTCCCCTCACCCTCCGTCCCACTGGTGCTGTCACCATCGGTGGACTCTGCCTCCTGGGTCCTGTGGGATGCAGCTCCCTCCATCGCCGGTGCCTCTACTCCTCCGCCAAATGATGCTAATGCACATAAGGACAGGGTGACAAAACAAAAAGGGGTGGGGAAGAGACAAAGGAAACGCCTGGTCAATGGCTGCACCAACACCAACGTTGGCGCACACACCATTCTCACACAAAGGGAACAGCCCTACACATTATGCATTGTAATACCAGTTACTTTGCTAGCCACCAAGGCATGGGGAGGGGCACACACCGCCAAATGCAGGACACCTGGGACCCACACAGCCCTGACCAGTTGTGCATGCCTACGAGCTACGTAGCATGATTATCCCTTCAGGACCCTTGCCACCAGGGAATCTACTCTGCAATGTCAGACCTGGGCAAGGGGCTGCCACTGACACACATAACCCACCTGGATATCACCCTACCATGCATAAGTTGTAATGTTGGGCACTGTATTCACCCCCTTATGGCTGCGTGGTGCCCTCAAGTGCCCATCCAGCTCCGGATAGGCCACTGCCAGTATGCAGGCCACCAGGGGGGTCAGGGTTCGACGGGCACCCCTTCCTCGTTGGGAGGCCATCCCTAGCTGAGCCTCTGCCATCTTCCGTGCCCAGCGTCTCAGGTCCTCCCACTGTTTCCGACAGTGGGTGCGCCACCTGCTGTAGATCCCCAGGGTCCACACGTCCTTGGTGAGGCACACCATATACCCTTGTTTTGATCGGCACTGACCTCCAGAGGGAATAAACACAGGAAAATAGTATCAATCAGACAGTCCTGCCCGTTACACTCATGGCCCACTATACCCCATCACATCACCATTTAAACACACATGGCCCAGCACACAACCAATACGCTACCCAGAGGACATCCACCCACCCCTCTTACAAGAGGCCTTCACACACACCACTCCATGCATTCATGCCACATGCATCGGGCTCACAGTGTACTCACCTGTTGGTCTGGAGGCCCATACAGCAGTCCGTACTGGGGTAGGACCCCATCCACCATTCGCTCTAACTCCGCTGAGGTGAAGGCAGGGGCCCTTTCCCCAGTCACAAGGGCCATGGTAGGTTCCAGACACAGGTCACAGCAGCACATGCAGTGTAGGTCCTCTCCTGTTGAAGGTCAGGTGGCAAGTGAGTGATCAGATGGAAAATGGCGGTCACGTCTGCGGTGGTGCATACCGTCACCGTCGGCATAGATTGCCATTGGCCAATGTACCCCATAGGGCCCAACGTTAGCCAATGAGGAGTTGCACGGCGGTTCCCGACTGCCTCCCATAACAGCGCACAACGTCAGTGGAATAGCCTCACTTCCACCTGTCCCTCCACACAGGACAGGCGGACGAGATTTCAGAGGAAGGGGCAGGCCCTGGATAATAACTGCGTCACAGTTAATATTTGAACATACAGGACCAAACCCACTTACCCATTACAAATTGACATCATGCATTGTACTGTTGTGGCTCCAATGTTCAGTTTGTGACCGGCTCCTCACTCCTTTGTCCCTTAGATTGCTACCGCTGTGCATGAATAGGAGATGGAGACATACCCCTGTGTACAGACCCCTGGTGGACTTAGCAACACTGGAAGACAGGCACATCATCCTCACCTATAGACTTGACAGGGCCACAATCACAGAGCTGTGTGCCCAATTGGAGCCTGACCTGATATTTGCTATCCTTCACCCTACTGGGATCCCCCCTCTTGTGCAAGTTCTATCAGTGCTCCATTTCCTGGCAACTGGTTCTTTCCCAGTTACAGTGGGCTTGGCAGCAGGAATGTCACAGCCAATGTTCTCAATAGTGCTGACAAGAGTGTTGTCTGTCCTGATAAAACACAAGGAGGATGGAGATGGCCATTTGGCAGCAGTGGACCCTGTGGACAGTGAGGATGAGGAGGCAGAGGATGAGGATGAGGACAACAGAACAGCAGTGATACGACAATACTTCCAATGACACACAGGTAAGACAGTGTTACTTCACATTTCATTGTCAATATTTTGTATATCTTTGGCACTGGCATGCTGTTATTTCCAACTTCTATGCCCACTTACTGTAGACTTTGGCAATTCATTTTACAGATGTTGGTGCCCCACTATTGCTCCTGATGTGATCACTGCAGCCAAATACAGGTCTTTCCTATGTGCACAATTACTGTACAGTTGACTTTCAATGTTCGAACCTGGTTAGGCAAATACATACATTAAAAATGTAACATACTCCATACTTGTTTTTTTCCAAGGGTGTTTATTGAAGTGCTAAGAAGAAGAGGGGCAAGTGCAAGAGAATGGGGTGATGATGGAGGAAAGTCCAGGGTATTGTTCCAGTCTATTTGTAGCACAGGTGCATTGTCCAAGGGGACATAGGAAGGGGAACAATGGCAGTTCAAGGTGGACAGGGTGACAGAGTGGGACACAAGGGTGACAATCAGGAGAGTCTCATTTCCTTCCGGGGGTCTTGGCAATAGTCTCTGGCTTCTGCCTGGATCGCAGGGAACATTTGTGGGGTGGTTCTCCTTCTGAAGTGGGAGGGGTGCTGGAGTCCTGTGGTGGGGCCTCCTGTCCACTAGCGGCAGCGGAGGTGGAAGGCTGTTCAGATGTCTGGCTAGTGGCAGGGGCCCCCTGGTGTGACACTGGATAGTGCTGGCACCTCTTCTCCACTGACATTGGCTGGGATACCTGTGGGGATGTAAAGGAAATGTTATTGTTTCTGTGTGTGACATATTGTGCATCAGTGGGTTGCTCTATTTTGTTGTGTTTGCTCTAGCAGCTTTCACTTGTGGTAAGTTCTTATATGGTGGGCTAGCTGATTCTCTCTGGTGTACATGCTTTTGTGATAGGTGTCCATGCAGGGCTGTGAGTGATGTCCATGCATTGGTAGAGCATGCAGGGCTTGCCATTGGGATGAGTGAGATGTGATGGTGGGGCATGTGGGAAGTGGCGGAGTGATGGGAGTGAGGATGGGGGTATGTGATGACATGCAGGTAGGGGGGTAGTAGTAGTATAGAGTTGACTTAGCAGAGCCCAGTCTTCCTCCTACTCCGGCCAGGCCCTCAGGATACATGATTGCCAAGACTTGCTCCTCCCATGTTGTTAGTTGTGGGGGAGGAGGTGAGGGTTGGTGTCTTGTGGCAATAGAATGTACCTTCCCCCATAGGTTGTTCCACCTCTTCCTGATGTGATCCTGGTTCTTGGGTTCTGTCCCACGGCGTTGACCCTGTCCACGATTTTCCGCTATAGCTCCATCTTCTTAGCTATAGATATCTGCTGCACCTATGCTCCGAATAGCTGAGGCTCTACCCTGATGAGTTCCTCAACCATGGCCCTTAGCTCCTCCTCTGAGAATCGGGGGTGTCTTTGTGGTGCCATGGTTATTGTGTAAGGTGTGTAGGTGAGGCTGTGTAGGGTAATGTGTTGGGGTGTGTGATGTGGAATGTGTGAGTGGTGTATAGGTGTGAGTGGTATGTGGCTCTGGTTGTGTGAGTGCTCTTGCTGTCTCTCTCTGGTGGCAATTATTTGTAGTCATAAAGGGTTGTAGGTAATGTGGGTGTGTGTTTTATAGTGGTGTGGGTGTGGTGTGTGTATGGGTGTCATGTGTGTGTTATTTAAATTGACCAATGTAGTGTTGTTTTGTATGTGTGTGTGTATTTTGAGCGCAGTGGTATGTACCGCCAATGCTTTACCGGGGTTGAATGTCTGCCGTGGTGATTTGTGGGTCATAATATGATGGGCGTAGTTCTGTTGGTGTAACGGTGTGGGTTTTGATACCGCCAGTTTATCACTGACCTTTGGTGTGGCAGACTTGTGTCAGCGGCTGACTAGTAACGGATTGGTGTGTGTGTGTCATAATATAGTGAATGGAAATCCGCAGCGGTGGCCGTATGTTGACGGCAGTCAGCATGGCGGTAACTGGGATTTACCGCCAATGTCATAATGAGGACCAAAGTGTAAAGCATTCAGGTATCACAAAACAGTAATTGCGTAAAACACAGGAAACAGATTAAAAGTCCGAAACCAATTTATAAAAAAGGGAAATATTTTTAGCTTTAAAATGACACCAAAACAAACAAAATCGGATAGGGTGAACCTGAGATATGAATTTTTAAAGAATTCGTGTTTTTTAGTGCCTAGAAACGAATAGCGGCAATCTGGCCATCAGGTCGCACCACGACCGGGGCAATGTCAAAGTTTAAGGCCGACCGTGATGCAACCCTGCTCGGCTACAGCAATCGGGAGGCCTTGGTCAAAAGTTTACCTTCGGACTTAGTTGTTTTCTGGAAGATTTTCTTCAGCGGGACGAAGTCCCCAGTCCGATCCGACCTCCCTGGAGCCCTTCTTCGGATATGCATCACGGGAGCCCTCGGTGAAGATTTCTACGTTCCGACTTAGACTATTTTTCAAGATGAGAATCATTTAACCGGGGCAAACCTGAATCTTGATCCAATGTCCCTGGAGCCCTCTTCGGATACACTGTGCAGGAGGTCCAGGTCAACTTTCTACTTTCAGGCTTGGTCACTTTTTCTGAGATTTTCTTCAGTGGGACAAACCTGCAGGTCAGGCCGGGTCGCATTTGAGACAAGCCGGCTAGAGTTGCTGCCGCGGGTCGGTCCCTTAATGGAGCTTTTTCAAAAAGTTCTCCAATCTTTTCCAAGCTTTTGGATCTTCTTCCAGAAGGTCTTTAAGGTTCTTTTGGAGTCCACAGCTCACCCCAAGGTTCCAGAAGCTCTGAGGTGCTCCTTGAGGGTGTGGACTGCAACTCCCAGAATGCACCTGGCTCAAATTCCAAATTCCAAATTCCAAACTAGTGTTCAGCTGGTCAGTCTCTTCAGTATCTGAGACTGGGGACTCTTTTTAGCATTTTTCCACCTGTGGCAAACAGGGAGTCCCTACATGAACTAGTTGAAGCCATGCAAAGTCCTTCTTGTGGTGAAGCCCAAGTGTGCATCTGGTGCAGTCCTTCAGAGTAGAGTATCCAGGTGCAGGTCAGGGGTCCAGCAGGGCAGTCCTTCTTCTCCTGATGTTCATCCTTTTAGAGATCTGAGGTATGGGTGCAGCTCTGTCACATTTATACTTGCTCCTGGGTGGAAAACAAGGGGGTCCTGGTTCTCCAATCAGATGCAGAGTCCTTCTCCCACTGATGACAACTTCCTGGGAAGTGTGGCAAAAATCAATCCCAGGGAGCAACATTCTTGAAAAATCTATCATGGCTGAAACTGATTTTTGGAGGTTACATGTGGCTACAAATCCTAAACACACCCTTCTCCTGCCCTCTCCTAATGTAATCAAGAGGGCACCTAATTGTCTGGGGTTGCAGGATGTGAGGGAGGTGCTGGGTTGCTCTAAATGACCTTCCCTGCCTTTGAAGACCAGTTTGGCAGCCTTCCCCTCTTCCTGCTTCCCCATTTGCTAAGGCAGTTCTCCTCCCCCAGGCACATCCTTTGCGTTCAGCCCAGGCCACATCACACCTCATCAAGGCAGCCTGGCCGGGCTGCCAGAGGCTGGCCAATCAGAGAAGGGCACTATAGAGCTGAAGCTGGCAACCTTTTAGGTAGAGTTTAAAACTCTTTACCTGAACTAGTTACATTAAATCCAGCAATTCTAAGTTGTGGGATTTATTATAACAAATAATTTGATACCAAACGTGAGGTATCTGACACTTAAGGGGACTTTGTTAATTAAAACAAAGTCTCCCAATTTTAGCCTATGGAGGCCATTCAATACAGTGAGGGAAAAACAAATTTGGCTATTTTACCTCACCAGGGCTTATAAAACAATTTTTATAAGGTCCCTGCTTATAGTTACATGGCACCCAACCCTAGGGGCACCTAGAGCACAGCTTAGGGGTGATTTATATGTAAAATTAAGGTAGTTTAAGACTTTGGAAGAACGTTTAATTCCAAAGTCGAATTTGATATATAACTTTATTTTAAAAGCAGCCAGCAAGGCAGGCCTGCCTTTAAAACTACACTGGGCACCTCAGCAGTGCAGCTATGGGTTCACTACCTATGCTGGGGTCCCTAAACCTACATGCCCTACCATTTACTAGGGTCTTATAGATAGGTTAATACTGCCAATTATAATTAGTCTAATTTGCACAGCCCCTTTACAAAGAGCACTGGCCATGGGACTGGTAAGCAATACCCAGGACACAGCCAAGAGTCAGTAACCACCAGTATATGTCCAAAAAGTTTTGGGGTGACCAGGGCAAAAAGAAGGACTTTCCTACACACTTCGATGTTACTATTAAGGAGGGTTTTATAGTACAATTATTTAGACATCAAACTCAACATTCTTACCTGCTCCCTACTGACAGTTACCACTTATTAAATGTAATAAATGCAATAAGGGAACCCAGAGTTATCCTCTGGGATAGGTAGACCTCACAGTAGTGAAAAACAAACTTAGTTTTTCACTGCCAGGACATGTACAACTTAAAAGTACACACCCAACCTTTTAAATATACTGTACATAGCCCTATGGGCTGACTAGGGCCTACCCTAGGGGTGGCATATGTGTATTAAAAAGGTATGCCACACTACTAGCATTTAATTTATAGGCCCTGCAGGGACATACATGAACATACAAGTAAATTAAATGTGCCAATTGGGTGCATGCCAATTTCACCATGTTTAAGGAGAGAGCACTTGCATGTTTGTGCTGGTTAGCAGTGGTAAAGTGCACAGAGCCTAAGGACAACAAAAATGAGATTAGCAAAAATATAGGATTAAGGCAAACATTTTGGGGGAAGACCACCCTAAGGCTGACAGGTCTCACAAGCAACTTCACTGGAACTATTATGTCACTGGTATAATTGCTGCGCTCTCAACATGCAGGTTTTTTTTTTTACCAGTCGTTGAAAAATCTTTGTTAAAACTTCCTCAGACCACTTAAAAATGACTAAAAATAAGAATGGAGCTTATTTTACATAAGGACTATAAGATCTTAACATGTCTGGGATCCATACGAAGCAGACATGATTAAAAATATAAGCAGTATTTTAAAGAAAAAAATACTAAAGTCCTGTTTGTGATTTCCACTGATCAAGGATTGCAAGTTGATAATCATGGAATAGAGGCAACTATGCAGCCTCCATATCCTTTTTAGGTAAGTTGTGAAATTGTAAGTTAGATATTTATATATTTACTTACAAAAACAAAGGTTACAAGGATGTTATAGTTAGGCTCACATTTTAAACATAGAAAACCATAGAAATTCACCTGCTATAGTTAGGGTTATTTCAACCAACTATAACTTGTGCCCTAAGGTAACTATAACTCGAACCCAGACCATGCACAATTATCTGATCAATAATTTTACTGCAGATGTTACAGTGACATTATCAATGATGTTATCAAAGATGTCATGAGTGCCGTAATTTGTGGGGTAATTAGCAGCGCAGGGCAAGGACGTGAGTTACAGTTACCTTAGGGCACGAGTTATAGTTACTTGAGATAACTCTAACTATAACATGTGAATTTCTATGGTTTTGTATGTAACCTTTGATTTTTTTAAGTGAATTTAATTTTTTTTTATTCTGTTTCCTAACTATGTAGCCTTTGGATTTTTCAGTGAATTTGTATGTTTTTTTTTAAGTATAGTAATTTTCAATTTTCATTTCATTACTAAATACTAATTAAATTACATGTGCCAATTTATTTTAAATGTGCCTTCAGCCCTGCATGATGGTAGTTGGTCGCAGGACCTGGCTTGCAGCCAGCCCTGCGGCCAACCCCCTATAAGAAACCAATATTGCATTGTGCACGGCCATTAGTCTGCACAGCGGTGGTTGGCTGCAAGGACAGTGCTGTGGTCAGATCTGCCGCCAACCCCTCCAACCACCCAATCCCACGCTGCACATGGTCCTTTGGCAGTGTGCGGCAGGAGTTGGCTGAGGCCTGTCTCTCTGGGTGTGAGAATAGGTGTGATATAGTGTACCTAGGGGGTGAGAGTGACTGTGAGAGTGTCAGTCTGGGTGTGAGAGTGGGTGCATCAGTGTCTTAGTGGGTGCGTCAGTGTTTGTGTGGGTCTGTGAGTGGGTGCATGAGGATTTCAGTGAAGCTGTGGGTGTGTGAGTGTCTGAGTGGGTCTGTGAGTGGGTGCATGAGAGTCTGAGAGGGTCTATGGGTGGGTGCATGAGTGTCTGAGTGGATCTGTCAGTGGGTGCATATGGGTATTAGAGGTGTGCGAAGAAAGAGATTGAAAAAGAGAAATTGAGAGAGCGAGAGAGACAGAGAGAAAGAGAGTGAAATAGAGAGAGATAGAGAGTTTTTTAGGCTTTGAGGAATGACATATTTAGAATGGGATATTTCTGGACAAATTAAAAAGAGAAATGAATGTGTCACTTAAAAAGGGTGAGATCACCTTTCAGTATGAACCTTTTAAACTTTTGAAGTTTAAAAGAAATTAAAAAGGAAAATGACCAGGTACACATCTGGAATAGAGCCAGCGACTCTCAGTGGGAGGGTTTGTGACCTTAACCTCTAGGCCATGCATGACTCCTTGCTAGAGTGCTTCCAGACATACCCATGACTGTCAACCCACGCATGTGATTAGAAGGAAAAGTGAATATTCTATCGCTAGGAATCTTCAACAGTCAAAACACTACTAAATACATAAACACACTGTCAAGCGATACTAGGATTTGAACCTTCAACCTACTGAGTGACAATACAAGACCCTGATCATTAGGCCAGAAGTGACTCTGTCCTGCTTTGCATCCAAATGTGACATTAGTTCCAAACATCTTGCTAGTTTGATGATTTGAAGTTATTGCATGGAGAGACCATTGTAATGATAATCTCTCTCTCTCTCTCTTCCATCCCACTATGGGATGGAAAAGAGATAGAGAGAGAGAGAGAGAGAGGGAGAGAGAGAGAGAGAGAGAGAGAGAGAACCACAAGGGGTGCCTGAAGGTCCCCATGGTCCTAGCGGGCTTCCCACATTCTGTGGAAATGGCATTGCTCCCCCAAATAGGGAACTGCTTTTAATAGCAGCTCTCTGCTTGTGGGAGCAATGCTTTCATCTGTCTTCCCTGTACACCTATATGTGTGCAGGGAAACAGATGAAAACTTCACTTTCTGCAAGTGAAAGCTGTTTGATATCTCACTTGCAGAAAGCAGACTATGTTTTTGCTTGGTGGGAGCTGTCAGCTCAAGTAAATCAAATAGCTGTGTCATGGGGGTGGGCATTCTGGGACATAGCAGGAGCCAGCCCTAGGGGGTGGTGGTCCCCAGGGGCATCATTAGCTCCTCGAGGGTGGCTGTGTGGCACCCCTCCAACTGTGAATTTAGCCCCAGGGAGGTGGAGGTTCCTGGGGCTTCGGGGGTCTGAAAGAGATCCTCTTTTTTATTTTTTTTAATGGTTGTGCCATGGAGGAAGTGGTCCCCAGGCCTGTAGGGGGGCCGCATGCCACCCCATATCAAATGAAAAATAAACCCAGGAAGGTAGTGGTCCCCTGGGCACTGAAAAACCCAGGAGGTAGGCCAAGGGCACCCCCTCCTTATTTTTTACTTCGCCCCTGAAACCTGTCCCACCATGGGCTTTAAAAAAAAACAAGTGTGGGTGCCCAAGCTTGATTTTTTTGTTACATTTGTTGTCACAAACTTGCAGCAAACAAAAAGAAAACATGCTTTTTTTGCCCTGGCAAGGTTCCTCTGGAACCCCAGCACTAGAGCTAAGGGGTCAGGGTGTGTTTACACTGGTCCCTATTATTTTTTTTCAAATTTTTTTTTTGGAGGGACTCAGCTGAATCCCAAGATGGCTGCCAACACTTCCTGGTTGAAGTGTTGGGAGCCAATCAGAGCTGTGCATTTCTCTGCACAAGCTAGTCATTATTCACAGAGTCATCGCGGTCAGAAATATACAAATTTGGATTCCCTTAAATTTCTCAAAAACTACTGAATGGATTTACAGCAAATAAGCGAAACTGAAAGCTAGCTTTCTGCCATATTTGGTGTAATTCCGTCTAGTGGTTCGGGCTGTAGTCATGTCTGAACGTCGTCTAGGAATTAACCTGGGTAACACAACTTTTTTGACACCTCCTTTTGCTTGGCCTCCGCTTGACGGATCATCCCAAAACTTTTCTTCTGCAACAAGAATCACCGGGGGACTTTTTGTGGAAATTTTCATGAACATATAGGCAAGTCAAAAACGCTTTTTCTAGGGAAACGTCATCCTAACTATAACTACCTAGTGGTGACCTCTAGTTTGTGTATATATATATATATATATATATATATATATATATATATACATACACATATATATATATAGTTTATATACATAGACATATATATTTATAGAGAGAGACAAAGAGAGAGTTGTTTAAAGATATAGATAGAGATATTTTTTTAAATAATATTGTAGCGATGAAATGATGTGATACAGCAGTTATGGGCAACTGATCTATTGATGTGCTGGTAGTATATGTAACAGTTACCTTGTATGGTATATTCTTAATCATTGTTAATATTGAACAAGATTGTGAATAGGAACTGTAAATGATAATGGAGGAGAGGATATGTATACAAATTTTTATTACAGTAAAATGTAGATGGATTAAATAAATGAGAAATTTAAAAAACAAAAAAAAGAATAATTTTTGATGCTAGAGAATGTTTACGAATTATGTGACACATACATGTACTGTTTACAGGGAGGGCAACTTGAACAAAAAATGGATGCCATAATATCCCATATCTGGTAAATATGTTTGTAGCTCTAGTGTCTGGGGACCATTGAAATGAAGAAAGGATATTGTATTAATGATATAATGTCTAATGTGATTATAGGTAAGGCCCAGGCGAAGGCATACAGCTGAAACACGTAGGCCTTTTCATTTTTAGTTTGTCTGTACTACTAGGAATCCTAGCTTGCTTGAGATGAAATAAAAAAATATATAATTTACTGTGAAAGCGGGCTGTGGTGTCATCTGCGCTGTGCCACCGTGGTGTTGGTCCAGAAGGAGGACCATGCATATGAAGAATAGATATAGATATAGATATGTTCATTGAAGAAACCAAGGTAATGTTATAGTAAGGTGAATTTCTCAGTGACAACGTTAACATTTTGAACTAAAACACACAGAAATTCAGCTGTTATAGTTAGCAGCAGTAACTATAACTTGCACCACCTCCATGTACTGTTTATAACTTGACGTATTACATCACTCATGACATTTTCTATGACATAATTTATGACATCCTTTGTTGGAAATGGCCCTTTTTGCAGGGTTATCCCCAAACTTTTTGCCTTCTTCCTCCTATTTTTGCACGGAGACGCATTGCCCCGCTTCGCACCGCGACCCTGGTCTCACCGACGCCGTCATCAAATGACTTCACCGAGCCGCTGCTCGCAGAGCGACCTGAGGGCCCCGCACACCGGCATCACCTGCTCACACCGCACCCTGGGCCTCCCCGACGACGTCGCTCCTGTTGACACCGGCGCCGCTGCCTGCACCGTGGCCTGTGGACACCGCTCGGGAGGAGCACAAAGCACCGTCCCGTCCCGCGCCGCAGCCCCAGTCCACTGACGCCAGTACCATCGGCTCCAGTGTCATCACCAGGCATCCTTGCCTGCACCGTGGCATGTGGAAACCGCTCGTGGGGGTCACGAAGCACCGCCCGCACCACTGGCTTGGGCCTACTGACGACATCGCTTCCGCAATGACGACGACGCTGCCTGCACCGTGACCTGTGGACACCGCACATTGCACCGCCCCGCTTCACACCGCAGCCCTGGTTTCACCAACGCCGCTGGATGCCGTCACTGAGCCGTTGCCTGCACCGTGACCTGTGGGCACCGCACGTCGCATCGTCCCGCTTAACATCGCAGCCCCAACTCCATCCCCGCCAGCGCACCTGATTTCATTAGCCCAGAGTTCAATCCCCGAGGTGCTTGACTTCAAGGGCCCGACGACTCCTGCACTCACTCCGGAACAGACGCCAGTGGCCCCGCTCTCCGGGTGCTCACCGCGAGGATCGCGACGCCCTGCGAATCCAAGGAACTATTTGTGGGTCTTCCCGACACCGCAGCTGGCCCGCAACACAGAGGCCAGCCTGAACTTTTGGTTTTGTTGTTCACAACGCTGTGATAGCCCCAGGTGGAGTTATCGACTTCAAGGAACTGTGTTGTTAAGTACATCTTGCAGGATTCATATTTTTATTACTGTATGTTGGCTTTTTTATCGTATTTGGTCTTGTTTTATATAGATAAATATTGGCTATTGTTCTAAAACTGATGTGGTGTCCCTTTTTAGTGTTTTCACGTATTACTGTGTGTTATGTGCAAATTCTTTACACATTGCTTCTGAGATAAGCCTGACTGCTCGTGACAAGCTACCAAGGGGGTGAGCGGGTATCTCCCTTATCCTGACTAGAGTGAGGGTCCCTACTTGGACAGGGTGCAAACCGACTGCCAACTACAGACCCCATTTCTAACATTGGTTGTCAGCGGTGAGGATAAGGCTTGCCTTTTGCACTTGACCTACAGTGATTGGTGTACACTACTACCATATCGCAGACCATTACGTGCCACATTTTTTTATTTTTTTTATTTTTTTCTCTTTGAACTATTTTTGATCTTGAGTTCAAGTGAACCCCAACGACATCATGTCTCAATCAAGAGCATCTTCAGTTGCATCCCAGGATTTGTTTTTTGAGGAGGATAGGTTGGAAACCTATTTCATGAAGGAACTGAAGGCAGTTTGTAAAAACCTCAAAGTTCAGATCAGAGGACTCACCAAAAAGGAGGAGCTACAGAAGGCACTGAGGGCCTGGGTAGCAGCCAGAACTGCCAGTGGGCAGTCTGAGGATCCAAATGGAGAGTCTACTGACACAAATTCTAGGGAAGATATACTGAGGGTGAAGGAGCTGCCGGGGGGAGGTACCCCCTGTGCCAAGCAGCAGTGGTGGATCAAAAGGACTGACTCCAGAGGAGCTGGAGGACAGGAGAGAAGCCAGGAGGCGCCAGGTTGAGTTGGAGAGATTAAAAATGGAGGCTCAGAGGGAGCAGCGAACCATGGAGGAAAGAAAGATGCTTTTGGACCATGAGCTTAAAGTAAAAGAGCTGGATGTGAGGAGCAGATCCAGCCAGGATGGTGGCAGCAATTCCTCAGTGCAGTCAGACAGAATTGTGCACATTCCTAAAAACGTAGGGTGAGAGTACAAGAAGGGAGATGACATACAGAGGTGGTTTCAGGGATATGAGGCGTCCATCCACACGAATGGGGTCCCTGAGAAGAATTGGGGAGCAGGATTGTGGAGCTACTTCACAGGGGAGGGGAGGGACACTTTGCTAGCTTTGGGTAAGGGGTACAACCTCACCTATGCTGATATGAAGGAGGCCCTTCTCACTCGGTATGGTCTCACTCCTGACAAGTACAGGGATCAGCTTAGGCAGAGTAAGAAAACTGAGTCCCAGACCTGGTTAGAGTGTGTAGATTCATTTTGCAGAGCACTGGATGGTTGGGTGAAGGTCAGTAATGTGACAGATTTTCAGGGGCTGTACAATTTAATTGCGTGGGAGCACTTGTCTAGTCTGTGTTTTGCAGAGCTGCACCAGCACTTGACTGATAGTAAGCTGACTGACCCCAGGAAGCTTGTTATGGAGGCGGACTGCTGGGTGAGTACCAGGTTCCACAAGAAGGTTTATTGGGGAGACTCTGCCAAAGGTTTGCAGGGTTCCCAGAAGAACGAGAGGGAAGTCAAGGGAGACGCAGACAGGTCCCAGGATAACGAGGGAGAAAAAGAGTCCCAGGCCCCTTCTGACAGGAAGGAGGGCGGTTCTGGTAGGCGGTGGCCCAGGGCACCCCATTTTCAACCCCGGTGCTTTGAGTGTTCCCAGTGAGAACACATGAAAGGGGACTCAGTCTGTCCTAAGACAACCCACATTGGTGGCCCCTCTACCGAGGTGGCTAATATGGCCATGATATCCCTTAGTTGGGAGGTTGACTCAGAGGGTGAGTTGGTGATCCCTGAGGGTGGGAGTCGTCTCCTGCGTCACCTGCTCACACCGCAGCCTGAGCCTCCCCGACGAAGTCGCTCCTGCTGACACCGACGCTGCTGCCTGCACCGTGGCCTGTGGACACCGCTCGTGATGAGCACGAAGCACCGTCCAGTCCCGCGCCGCAGCCCCGGTCCACCAACGCCAGCACCATCGCCTCCAGTGTCATCACCAGGCATCCTTGCCTGCACAGTGGCCTGAGGACACCGCTCGTGAGGGTCACGAAGCACCGTCCCGTCCTGCACCGCTGGCTTGGGCCTACCGACGACAGCGCTTCCGCAACGACGACGCTGCTACCTGCACCGTGACCTGTGGACACTGCACAATGCACCGCCCCGCTTCACACCACAGCGCTGTTCTCACCAACACCACTGGACGCCGCCCCCAAGCCGTTGCCTGCACCGTGACCTGTGGGCCCCGCACGTCGCATCGTCCTGCTTTGCACCGCAGCCCCAATGCCATCCCCGCCAGCACACCTGATTTCATCAGCCCGGAGTTTGATCCCCAAGGTGCGTGACTTCAAGGGCCCGACAACTCCTGCACCAACTCTGGAACCAACGCCAGCGACGCCGCTCTCCGGAGCTCACCGCGAGGATCATGACGCCTTGTGAATCCAAGGTACTGTTTGTGGGTCTTCCCGACACCGCAGCTGGCCCCCGACACCGAGGCCAGCCTGAACTTTTGGTTTTGTTGTTCACGACGCTGTGATAGTCCCAGGTGGAGTTATAGACTTCAAGGATTTTTTATCATATTTGGTCTTGTTTTATATAGATAAATATTGCCTATTTCTCTAAAACTGGTGTGGTGTCCTTTTGTAGTGTTTTCACTTATTACTGTGTGTTATGTGCAAATGCTTTACACATTACTTCTGAGATAAGCCTGACTGCTCATGCCAAGCTACCAAGGGGGTGAGCAGGGGTTATCTGAGCAGTTATCTCCCTTATCCTGACTAGAGTGAGGGTCCCTACTTGGACAGGGTGCAAACCGACTGCCAACTAGAGACCCCATTTCTAACATCCTTGATGACAGCTCAAATTACATAATTGATGACGTCACTGATGACGTCATCCAAGCTTTCTTTTCCTGCATATTGCTGTATATATTGCTATGGTTTTACATGTAGCATGGTTCACTTTAACAATCCACCACAGACAGAAGAGAACTCTCATTGAGTACGGTGTTCAATCTATGTATAACTGTTCAGAGAAAGCCAAACCAATGAAGGTGAATTCCAAACCAAATGCCCCACCATGGACAGCTTTTGCTTGTATTAAACTCCTGACACACATCAAACCTACATTAAGAAATGAAGTTGATGTTAGTAGAGAACTGAGTACTGTAAACAGTGTTTACTGTATGGAGCGAGTTTATTCTATACCACATTGTTTGCAGACAGTGAAACTCTCATGAGAAATGCATCACTGAGTATTCAAAAGAATGTACAAAGAACAGTGTACATTCTACGCAACAGTTGTAAAAAAAGACACTATTTGCTAAAAATGCAGCATTCTTACTCTGGTGAAACTTTTACAGATGGTCCTTCTTCTGAACCAAAGCACGCATGCGGTCATAGGTAGTACACAAACTCTTCTATGCTAAGTAAAAATTATCATGCAGAAACAATTCAACTTAACTCAAATAGAATCATTGATGACATCATTCAATATTAATTTTTCAACATACGTTTATGGCATTGGAGGCCTGAAAGTAAGAACAAAATAGCTCAGAAGAATATGAGGCATCATTAATGTCAACAAAGATACAACTCCCTTAGGTGTGAAAAGCATGGGTTGTGTGCAAAATTTACCCTAAACCATACAGTTCACAGTTGGCGTAGTTCACCTTAACAATCAACCACAGATATATGGGAAACCCTCATTGCATACAGTTTTCACTCTGTATACAACTCTTCAGAGAAAGCTCCTAAAATACTGAACGTCCATTCCAAACGAATGTCCTACTACGGGCAGCTTTTATCTATATAAAACCCCTGACAGTCTTCAAACCTTCATTGAGAAATGAACTTGATATGAATAGTGGAGTGGGCACTGTAAACTGTATTCACTCTATGGAGAGAGTTTACTCTGCACTTTGAGAAGTACACTACAAAATATTAAAAAGGATCTACAAAGAACTGTGTACACTCTGTGCAACAGTTGGCAGAAAAGACACTATTTACTTAAAATAAGCAATGTCTTAAAGTGCTAAAGATTATACTACCTGCAGCCTTCATACTGTGATGAATAAATTATAGATAAAGCGTCTTCTGCAGCAAAACAAGCCCATGAATATAACTTAATACCTGAGCACACAGTCTCATGTCTTACGTAGAAATGTTCATACTGAGACGATTCTGTCTAATAACTCAAGGCTTCTTTCAATACTTAGGGCCAAATTTACAAGGCCCTAGCACCACCGAAGCATCACTTTTTGTGATGCTCTGGTGGCGCTAAACACTTCTCCGTATTTACAAGGAGGTGTAGCGCTATTTTTGTGGCTTTATGCTTCCTTGTAAATATGGGCCCCCCGATGCAGTATTCTGCGTCAGAGGGGCATGCAATGTGTGTTGCTGTGGACGTTCCACAGAAACACCCATTACTTTTGACTCTGCCCCAGATTTACAAGAAGGCGTAAACCTGTGGCAGCGCCAAAAACTAACTCCATCCCAGGGGCGGCGTTAGCATGGCACAACCGGGAGGAATACTTTTATTCCTACTCGTTTTTGCTTTTTCCATGTGTACTGCATTCTGCAGCACACATAGAAGCAGCAAAAGGCCATGGATGATTGTTTATGTTCAGGAAGGTGTCCCTTCCTGCACAGAAACAATAATAAAAAAATTACGATTTGGTACTTCTATGTGTGCTGCATTATGCAGACCTCATCAAAGTACCAAATTGCCATTGTTGATTGTTTATGTATAGGAAGGTACACCTTCCTACACATAAACAATCATACCCCTCAATGCAGACACCCCTGCACTATGGTACAAGGATGCCTGCGTTGGTGCAGGCTGCTTAATTTAGATCTGGCGCAGGGGAAAACACAGGGGTGTGCCGGATTCTTGTAAGTATAGTCCATCCTTGTGTTTCAAAACTGGTGCAGCACTGTGTTGCTAATTGTGGCGCAGCACCACATTGCAACAGTTTCTTGTCAATCTGGCCTTCAGTACGTTGTATGTAGAATCATTGCCCTATTGCAAACTTTATCTACAGAGCCTTAAAACTTATGTGGAACATGCTGAACACACGTTGTCAGCTGTCACTTGCACACAAGGTTACTCGCAATGTAAACATTTATAACATGTTCAGTACCTGTAGAAAGCTATGATGTGTTAGGAGCACATGAATTTTGTAAACTTTAACACCAATTAACTGACAACAGGCTCTCCAATATTACATAGAAAAGTACTAAACTATGCGTCACTATGTAAACTATAAACCAAACTATCACACTTATTGGATGATGCCATCAGTGATGTTAATAATTATGTCATTTGAGATGCCATTAGTGATGTCATAAATGATATCATAGAGCATGTCATTATTGATTTAATATGTGAGATCATATGCGGTGCATAGCGGGGATGCAATCTAGAGTTAATGCTGCTAACTATAACTGCAGAACGTCTGTGGATGTTGGAGCTGGACAGACAAGGGAGCCAACCGCTGAACTTTGGCCACTGGATGACGGTGATTCCGAAACAGATACAGTACTAGATGGACACATTGGGAGGCTACTGCTTCAGTCGCACTGCCTTCCAGGTGTCAGTAGGACTGGAGAGGTGCCCGGCCCTAGCCACAAGCACCGGGGAGCGTGGCTTGACTAGGTTAGTGCGTGCATACAGAGGTGGCAGGCTGTTATGGAGAGAATGGTGGGGGGACTCTAGAGGGTGGCTTAGTCAGTTTCTTTTTGGGGATATTTGAGTATTCAAAAGTTGAGCTTTTTTATTTTTTGATGAGCTCAGGGTTTTTGAAGCTCAGGGTATGTTCTTTCTGTCTCGCTGTCTAACCTAAATGAGCCCTTTGAGTTAACTAGTGGAGGGAAACTGGAGTTGTAAAGCTTTTGGTTCATTAATACCGAGGAAAGCCAAAGAATCACATTGAGGAAACCAAAAAGGTACAAGAAAGATAGGAGCCTTGGGGGCAGCAGAGTACAGAGATAAGAAAGAAAAGAGCAAAAGAAGAGGTAAAAAGAAACACAATAAGACAGATAGGAGAAAGAAAGTAAAAAGTGGAAGAGAAAAGAGAAAAGAGATGGTCAAATTGTCTGAGGCACCCGGTCCCCGAGTAGAAGGCCCCTGCCAAGGAGAAGAGAAATTGTGTCACCAGAAAGGATGGAAGAGGAACACACAGAAGGAATAGATGTATAAACCCTTATCCTGGTTACCCAAACAGAAATTATATTTACAATAAAGATATTTCTGTTCTAACTCCTGTTCGAGTTTGTGTGATCCCTCCTCATCTAACAGGTGTTCACGAAAATGTGTGTGATTTCAGGAGGGAATGCTAAATCCGAATATGTTGCCATCTCCTTCCCCACGAATACTATCTGAATATCGTGAACTAAATATTGTCTTGCAAAAATGTGCCCAAAATATGGAGTATTAAATGTAATTTTTATGGTTAATTATATATACATAAGTATCGATACACAATGCTTAACTCTACCCATATGTATGTTGGCAATATATATCTTCAAGCTATGTGAATGTTTATTTAAGAATTTTAAAACTATTCTTACCTATATATACTCTTACCATCACAGTATTTTGGTATGACAAGATTTCTCTCCTGCTGTTTTGGCATACAATCCTCCACCCATCCCAGTGGTGAAGGGAATTCCATGGGTGCATTCGCCTTCGGATATAAGTTTTCCTCCAGTAATTGCAGCATTTTCCACACCCACCAAAATTGAATCAAGCCCTGCGATTTTAAATGAAAAATGGTTGAATGGCAAGGTGAGGCATAGGTGGCAGCTTACAGCAATATAGAGGAAGAGTGAATTCTGGTTATGAACACATATTCAAACAAAAGATTGGTTTAATGGTGAACTCTGGCATTGAATGCATTGGTGAGATCGGGGATATGTCAAAGGGCGCCAGTGTAGGGAAAAGGGTCTGTGCAGACAACGGTAGTGTCGTGGCCAGTGCTTAATTTGTAGAATAATAAGTGGCTGTGCTCAAAGCGCTCCTGCACCGGCGCGCCAAGCACTATGCAGCGTGTCTTAAATCCACCTCAGGCCACTTTCTTTAATCGACCGCCAGAAAAAGGGGGACACAGCAAACTGAAAGTGTTCTGACCGCACTGTGAAATGCAGACAATGCACGAGTTGCAGAACAGGTAGGAGGACAGGTAGGTACATATTTTTTTTTAATAATTACTGGGCCCATCGCACAGGGGAGAAACATTCAATAGCCCCGGCCCTGCTAAATAAGTGCCGGTACTAAGCACCGGAGACCGCCAGCACAAATTAAGCACTGCTCGTTGCCCTTCTTCCAAACAAGTGATACCTCCAAGACTTGGATATTCCTGCCTTTAAACATTCCACCCGCTCCAGAGTGGATGTGTGGTTTGCTAAATCCGTAAATAATGTTTGGTAAATGCAGCTGGGTGAGAAACCTGGAGATCACACAACGTAGTTCAGAAGAGGCAAATTTGAAAAAGCTCAGGGAATGCAAGTCAGCAGTTTGTAAATAACTGACTACATTATCCCTAAGCAAATTCAAACTGTGTGTGTTGAGTTTGGAATATCCAGCTCCTGGGCCCGAAGATGCTAAATATTGACATAATTTTTAAAGCACGCAGGTACACATCGCCAGTGGTAAAATAAACGCAGTGACGTTTGTTACTGGTCCTTTCCATAAAGGACTGTACTAAGTTAAAGATTTAAAGTCCAATATTTCCTTTTGGCACAGACCGTGTGTCTCTTTTTAAAAACCGGCTAGTTGTAGTGCTGCAAATATTACGCCGGCAAGGACTCCAGATGGTCTCAGTTAATGTACTTTTCAAAACTGCTGACAAGATTGCCTTTGTTTATTAAGCCCATCAATTCTTGCCAAAGAACCCGTTGGGCAAATAAGACTTTCCATGTGAGAAGTTTCTTTCCTGTGCTGGTCCTTTCTACTGTGCTGGAAGGGAAGAGGAAGTGTGCATCTAATATATTTCATGGATGGGCTCAAAACAACACCTCCCTGTTCGGTGCTGTCACTCCTACCATTTTCTGAAAAAACATGGTCAGTTTGTTTTACGTTTCTTTTTAAATTTGAAAGTTCTTCCAGGTGCAAGTGTCTTTTTTTATTTTTGAACTATACTTTTCATAAAATACTTCCATCAAAAATTAACACCACATAATTTGTTTCGGAACAGCTGATGTGGTTCTTCATGAGCTCCAGACTGCGTCCGATTGCCTTGGTTACTGACAGCTGCATCATGGCTATTACACCCTTTCTTTTCAGGTATCTGCAGTGTGAGAAAGTGTGTTTTTTCATGGTCACCCCTAATTTTTGAGGACCGATGCTGCTGGCGTTTTTACTCGGTGCACAAAGACACTACTAACTGGGCCCCAGTGCATGTGCTCCATCACCTGAAAATATGAATTGGCTAAAACCTAATTGGCATATTTAACTTTCCTATAAGTCTCTAGTGCATGTTGTCCAACTTACACCTACAATATGGAAAGTTAAATGATAACAATGGACTACAGTGCTATTGTGCCATCCAGTAGTGTGACCAGGAAAACATCATTCCAGGGCTGCCACATCAGCCTGGCAACTGCAGTTTAAAACTGCAACCCAACCTGTCAAAACCCCTTTTGACAGTGGTAAACCTTACCTTTCAATATCATTAAGACACCCCTACATAGGATGCGGCCCACAAAACAGGGTGCATGGTATTTAAAAGTAAACCATGATATTAAGTAAGCCATGGTATTTAAAAGTTCGCCATTTAAAGTTAAGCTGTCCTTCTAGTGACTAGCACCCAAAATGTATTTTTACTGTAGCAAGGCTAGCTGTTACATAGAGAAGCAATGCACTATTATATTTAGTAATGCTATCTGCTGTTAAGAGTCACCTAGCAATGTAATCCCTGGACTCTTTGTAATATATATTAAACACCCAAGTTACATGTGAAGTCAGATTTTTAAACAACAGTAAGGAAAGGTACTTTTACAACGTTATCCCAAAGCTTCTGGTGGCTAATTTGCATTAGCCTCTAGCTGCAGCTCTCTGAGCGCTCAAGCACTGAATGAGGTGTGAAAACTGCCCTCCAGGCATAGGCAAAGGTCTGGATTTGGGAAGTTGTTTGGTATGTATGTATGGTAGTTTGGGGAGAACTACAAGACCGGCAGTGCCTAGGAACTTAATTAACTTCAAAGGAGCCTCCCCTTTCACGGGCAGATGTGTTAACGCAGAATTACTAATGAAATCATTAATGAATATTCATTTACTTTGAGTGTTCAATTTGCATAGAAAGTGTATTAACTTCCAAAAAAATAATGCACGCATTTGAAGGCGCACCCACCAGAGTGGCCACCAATGTTCACAAAGTGTACTTATTATTGGCTTATTATTTTGAAATGTTGAGCAAATGTTTTATTAATGTAGTAATGTGCTATATTGAGCGTTATTTATTATGCATTAACTTTATTAATTGTAGGCCTTAACTTAGCGAGGCCTTGGCCTAATTGCACGGCCTCATTTAAGCTGCATTTATTAGGTGACTTATGAAATGGATGCTTAGAGAATTAAATTGTGATTTTCCACTGTGCTGACCTAATGCTCGTAGTTAAAAGTCTTTCTCATGAGGACTGCTTGCTATGAGATCATGTACTTGCTAGTGCAACAATGTTAAATGTAATGTGTGTAATACTGACGTTCCCAGGAGAAGACAAAGAGCATACTGACTGGAGGATAAGCTGCAACAACATTGTTACCTGATGAGCATAATGATGAGAACGGAAGAGATGAGAACCTATCGTCGACATGTGAACCATAGATACAGGGTTTTAGTTTCATTGGACTAACTGTGAACATTCAATCCATTGACCAATTAGGGTGTGGGAAGTAGTTTTAGGAAATGTAACTTAGCCAGAATGCACAGAGAGGAAAGAGCCATTACGCTATTACTTTCTTGACCATCTTGAGAAGAGACGTGCTTAACTTTATTGCTTAAAGAGACTTTGCTTTTCTGAACTCTGATGCTGAATTCTGATACCCCGCTGACCAGACTGATGTCCTGATGACGAAGACTATCTTAGCTTACCGATCCAATTGAGGCGAGGTATACTGTCACTAATATTGATTGCTATGTCTATTTGCTTTTGTTTCTAGGTACCAGCCGCTATTTTGATAGAGCCATAGTTAGATGTTTTTCCAAATTTGCGTTGACTAAATTGTTTTACATGAAGCTTAAACATGCTATTCTAATCTGGTGTTAGTGAGGATTCTCACTGATGACGTTTGTTACATGTGATAACAGTTCATGTCTTTTCTTTGCTGAATCTGAATGTATATAATATAGTTTTCACACTAATTGAATAATTTGCACTGTAACATTAGAATGCATGCTAGCTCAAGCCTTGATTAGGTTGCGATTCTTTTGCCACTTTGGACAGCCAGTGTTGTTTCTGTATGTTTATCATTTGATTTTGAGATTAAGATATGCTACATTAGCATTTTTAATATAGGGAAATAAATATTCTAACTTTTACAAAAAGGTGTGGTTATTCATGACTGCAAGGTCATGGTGTGGGACATTTACTGACTCCTATTGATTACTAATGTCATTGATTGCTATTGGTTATTGATCTGTGCATGTACGGGATAAATGGTGGGAAAACCTTGAAGCGAATTGAAAGGTTCATCAACCTATCCGCGTTCCCTTGTAAGTTTACTTATTAAGGTCCGACATGCTTCAGAAATGGTAGAAGGCTGATGGTTTGTCTCATTGAGAGCCCATCGTAGACGCCTGGTACATGGTTTGTCTCCTTAAGAGCCCATCATAGAGACCCGGTACATGGCTTGGCTTTCAAGAGCCCATCATCACTGAGATTTGGATTTGTTTTTTTCAGTGATACAAATTGTAGAGAAAATGTGCCATTAAGTACCTATGATGCCTTTTCCAGACTCTTGGAACCTGCCAATGGTTGTTTGAGGATGTTCTTGACGTTCTAGTGACAGTTGAAGGATGTAGGTTTTGCGTTTGCACAGCTTAAGCAAATCGCAGGTGAATTGTGATGTCTGTGAGGGTTTAGGGAGTTTGCGTACTCCAAATAAAGTTGTAGGAGGAGTGTGCATACTCCAAAGTGTGAGAGTAGGGAAGTTATCAAACTTCACGTGTGTGGCGCTTTTTGCTAACAAATTGCCCACTTGTTTGTTGGTATACGGACCCTGCGTGGTCTAAGACTCCGGAGTATATTGAAAAGTGTATGAGACACTTGGTTTTTGTTGTAATTTGTATGGTTTAATAGGTCGATTGGGCAAGGTCGACAAGTCAAAGTGTGAGTCAAAGTGAGTGAAATAATTTTTCGACTGAGATCTGGTAAGTCCTATGTGCACCAGGACAGACCCACTGATCAGTTGAGACTGAAATTTGCGGGTCAAATTTTGCTTGCGAATCAGGGAAACTGAGAAAGAAGGAGTAGCTGTTAGGGTGAAACATCATCAGTGAAAAATCCGTAAGGTTTCTGAAGTGATTGTGTTACCCTACCTGCAGTAAACGGACAAATTGGGTTTTGTTTTGGGTTAGTGCTCACAATAATTTTGCATTAGTGTTGTGTGAATCTAAGATTAGGAGGACAAGCCGCAAGACTTTGTCAGCCGTAGTACATGTGAGTGTGATGTCATTGAAGCCATGCTGGGATAGGTTGGTTAGGGAAAAGCGTCGCACACAGATTGGCAGCCGTCCATGAGGCGCAATTGGTTGTGAAGGTGGGTGAAGAGAATTCTGGGATTAAAAGTCACTTCTTGATTTGATTTTGAACAAAATAAAGGTCACAGGAACGACATTTTTAAAGCTTTAAAGAGTGCTTTAAGGGGAGATGTGTACATTCCCACGAGTACAGGGGTTGTTGCACCACCAGAAGGTACACCAGCTTGCATTGTAATAGAAGAAAAGGGCGTTGTGCCATGTCTTTGGTTGAAACAGTGCTGCAAAGTGACAGAGAAGGATGGGAGTTTAGCGTTTCCTGTCAACTGAACATTTAATTTGAGGAGTTGAGAGAATCTGAGAAGGGTACTGTATGATCTAGAACCCCCTCTGAGATCAGCACAGTTTGAGGCATTAGCAATCTAGGAGTTAGTAGCCAGACAGCAACAGACATTTGAGAGGAGAATGAGAAAGGCAGAGAAGACACAAGCGGAGGCTAGATGGGACGTTGTCAGAAGTTATGGAAAACCGAGATTTTACAGAGGACGAAAATGTTTCCAGCGATTACACAGGACAATGAGAGAGAAGGAAGGAAAGCCACTAGAAAGACAAACCGAAACCCTTCCAAGAGTAGAGAGCGGAAATCAGGGGAGACTAGGAGATCTTTGACATATGAAGAAGAGTCAGACAATGATGAGTTTATCTTGTAGTTATTGAGAAATCGTCCCCCACCATATGCAGCACACAAGGGTGGTCCGAGCACCAGTGCAGATCCGTCGACTCCGACACAGGTTAACGTGACATCGAGTCCAGTTCAGATTAATCCTGATCTGACACAGAGCCCAATGCAGAGCAGTCTTAATGTACCTATTACTCTGGTAGCACAGAGTCAGGTGCCACAGTCGATTGTCCCAAGAATTTACCCTGATGTACCCATTGTGGGAACCGCCACAAATCTAATAGTGTCTACAGGACAGGTTTTTCCTGAAACTGACATTGTTTCAGACAGAGCCAACTCCAATTTTACTGCCTCAAGTGCAGCCACAAGTAATGCCAAGATGAACTCTGATACCAGGGACCCAGACAGATATGTCTGTATTGATGAGCCAGAATATGGGAACTACACAACCACAGAACTTAAATATTAGACCCAACCCAGATGATGTACATGTTACTATTGGTCCAATTGCACCTTTTTTTGCACAAGGGAAAAACAGTGTAGATGGATAGGGAATCCTGAGTCAGAGTTCAATGAGGGGAGGACTTAATGAGAATATCCGAGTAATCTCTCCTGTGGGACAGACCGTTGACGGGTCGAGATCATTGTTAGACCTTAGCCCATTCGTAGTTCCTCCGGATCCTGTCATAGGGTCGAACCTTAACCAGATTCTAAAATTACTGACACCGCAGTCCCCGAATACAGTGGTACAACAGGTGCCACCTGTTCAGGCCAACAACATTTCGCTGCAAGGTTTGACTGGCCAAAAATTGACTGAATGGTTAAATAAGCTGAATACCCCGCAGAGTGTCCCTAAGGGAGAGGAGTACTTGAACTATACGAGACTAGGAATGAAAGCGGGTGAGCTCACTGAAGGAACTGTGGGTGTGAACAGATTTGAATCCTACACAGAAGCAATTATGAGGGAATTGAGCAATGTGCATCAAAAGCTAGCAGACCTGGCAGAGAACTACGGCATAGAAATAGAGAAGACAAAGCATTTGACAAGGAGTTACAGGTTGGATTTTGACACAAAGGGCTTTGAACACATTAGATCTGCAGGGATGAAGGCACTCCTTAGGGAGTTACTCCAAAGTGTCCTGACATAGGGAGCCTTAGACAAATGGGAAGGCAGATGGGCAAAGAAAAGAGATAAGAGGTAAAGAGATTCTGCGGAGCTGACTGCAAATGTGCAGCAGATCAAGGATCCAGTAAAAACTTTACCAATGAGAGAGATTCCAGGAGGGAATTTTGTTCATGTCCCTTGGAGCAGAAGTGACATTCTGTCCTTTACAAATGACTATCCAAGGTTGAGAGAGAAGCCAGTAGAATGGTACCAACAGACAGATAGGTTGTGAAACTTGCAAAATTAGATGAGAGGTAGAGGTCGCGGAGGCAATGTAAACCGCAGCCCTGATTTGAATACTGTTGTGGTTCAGAATGATGTGTAGGGAATGAAGAAATTCTTGCCTTGTCACACTTGCAGAGCGGTCGGACATTGGAAGCAGGAGTGTCCGATGTTGATACAGGAAGGTGTTGTTCAGCAAATAAGTGACATTAACTCGTTCCAAAAGATGAGAAGACCAAGAAAGAGAGGTCATAATCCGAATTTTCAGAATACTGAGAATCAAATTCAAGGTTTTCAACCCATGCAGCAGGTGCAAATGCCATGCGTACAAATGACACAGTTGCAGCCAATGCAACAGCAGGTTCAAATGGTACCTAGACAGAAAATTCAAATATCTTAAGCCCCAATGGAACAGCAGCAGGTGATGCTTCCTCAACAGGTCAGAGGTCCAACCAAAGTAATACCACGGTTCACCAATTTCCGTTACCCAGTGAGAATGGAATAAACAATGATTGGGTGAGTGAGAGTTTGGTTGAGGAGGAATGTGTGCTTGCAGCTTCTCTAGGAGTGGATCAGAAAGGCCCATATGTGAAGGGAAAAGTCATGGGTTACAGAGTTTCATTCTTGGTGGATACAGGAGCTACACGCTCCATAGTAAGAACTGCAGAAGTTCCGAACTTGCCCCTTTCAGGAAAGACAGTCCAGATTGTAGGAGTAGCGAATCAGTATTTGACCAATCCAATTACAGAACCAATTCAGGTTAAAATTGGCAACTTTAAAGGTTTGCACAAATTTGTGGTCTGTGATTCAAGTCCAGTATCCCTACTGAGAAGAGACTTGCTGTGTAAAACCAGGTGCTCGATTACTTGTTCAAATGATGGAATCGAGATACAGACGAATAGTGATGATGAAGATGACGTAGTTCCAGAGACCCAGTGTGAAACCACAAATAAGGAATAACCCCTGATTGATTTCTTTCCAGTATTCACAATGAAGGAGCTTACTCCTGATTTACAAGGAATGGTTAAAGAGAAAGTGCGGGATCTGACAGGGAAGGAAATAGGTTTGATAAAGAAAGTTGAGCCAGTTAAGTTCCTGTAATGCCAAACTCAATTTTTCCTCAGATTCTCCAGTATCATATGCCACAGGATATCCTTATAAAGGTTGCTCAAATAATTGCGGAATTTGTAAATCAAGGGGTTTTGAAAGAAGTGTTGAGCAGCCCATGTAATTCACTGATATTGGGACTGAAAAAGCCCTGTGGAAAAGTTCTACTTGTCCAGGATTTTATAAATAAATGACATAGTGATCAAATGATGTTCTGTGGTGCCAAACCAGCTGTGATAATGTTTCAGATTCCATGTGATGCTGAATGGTTCACTGTCATAGTCGTATCACAAGCCTTCTTTTCTGTGCCTCTTCACGAAGACAGTCCATTTCTCTTTTGTTTAAAATTTTTAGACAGAGTTTACTGTTGGTGTTGAATTCCACAAGGGTTTTCAGAGTCACCTTCCATATTCAATCGGATCTTGAAAAATAATTTGGAGTTGTTGGAATTGCGTTTCTAATCGACCTTGGTGCAGTATATTAATGACTTATTGAATGCGTCCAAAAGAAAGGATGAATGAAAGTATGACACGATTGCCTTGCTGAACCATTTGAGAAAGAATGGTCATAAAGTGTCTCAACTCAAACTACAATACATAGGAAGGTAGTAAATGGTACAGATCGCACATCCAGGGGTATCCACAGTGGTGGGATGTATTAAAAGAAACAATGATCGGTGCGCGTGGCCTAGTGCCTGACTATCAAACAGGCACTGTAAAGTGCATAAAATACACAACATGAAATGAACAAATAAAGACCACAGCACTCAAATAGCGTATAGCTCAAATACAGTATGAGCAAATGTTCAAATGTAGTAAAGCAGTAAGAGAATAATCCAAAGTCCTTCTTTGTGTTCCAATAGGTCCTTTATTCGGATTGTTAATCGTGAATCCAAAGTACAGTCAGAAACTGGTACAGCCAACAAGTGTTTCTTCACACCTGTGACTTTATCAAGGCTCAAAAGGCTGTGTGTGGAGCGCTAACTCCCAGGAGTACGTTAAAGAGGTAATTGGGTAAGACCGGAAAACTGTGTCAGACGGTGTCTGGTACGACGTCCATATCTGTGGGGAAGTTCATATGTTAAATGGCTTAGTAACCATGAACATGTGTTTCGTCACACCTGTGACTTTATCAAGGCTGTAAAAATACATACAGTACCAGGTTTAGGAGATGTACATGTATACTGGAACATGGTAATTACGGGAACAAAAGTAGATGTAAGTGTGCAACAGACATGGGAAAATCCAAACGTATATAAGAGTGACATCACACATACCACCAGTTAGCAAATGGATCGGAAAACGTGACTTATTTACACATTAGAACAGCATGTGGAGACCAAACAGTGCCCCAAATAAGTTAAAAATATGTCAGAAACGTAACATACGCCCAGCGAAACTACAATGCTGTCAGAAAGAAGTGAAATATTTGGGTCACCAGATTGAGAAATGATCAAGAAAAATATCCAGAGAAAGGGTCACAACCATATTACAGATGAGTCCCCCAGCCACACAGAGAGATGTCAGAATGTGTCTAGGGATGGTAGACTATTGTCGCCAATGGATTCCCAATTTTTCAGTTATTTTCAAGCCCTTGAAGAAGCTGACCCGTAAGGGGGTTACCAATCCCATAGTGTTAGACCAGGCTTGCATGAAAGCGTTTTCTGATTTGAGAGAGAGTTTGTGCAAACATCCGGCTTTGGGCATGCCTGATTACCCAAAGTCCTTCACATTGTTTTGTCATGAGCGTAATGCATGTTCTTTGTCTGTCTTGATGCAGGTCCATGGAGGTGTAAACCGCCCAGTAGCATGTTTTTCAGCTACTTTGGACATATTCGCAGCAGCCTTACCAGGCTGTTTGTGTGCAGTTGCAGCGGTTGGACAGAGCCTCACACAGTGTGAAGGTATTGTTATGGGACACCCCTTCACTATTATGGTCTCTCACTCCATTGAGATCCTACTCATGAAAGTGAAAACCCAGTACCTAATATGTGCCAGATTGACCCGTTATGAGACAAGCATTTTGGGGTCACCAAATGTGTCATTGAAAAGATGTACAGTGCTGAACCCGGCAACCTTGCTTCCAAATGAAAATGTTGAAATTGAAAAGTTGGAAGACATTGAGCATGATTGTCTTGAAGTAACTGATCTGTGCACAAAACTGAGACCTGATATTAGAGACACCCGATTGGAAGAAAATGATCAAATTATCTTTGTTGATGGTTCCTGCCTAAGAGATAGTACGGGAACACAGAGCAGGATATGCCGTGTGCACAATTACTGGTATCCTGGAAGCGTCTTGGCTTTGAGGAGTATGTTCTGCACAAGTAGCGGAACTGGAAGCCCTTACTAGATCATGCCATGTTTATGCTCAGCCAGTATGGGTTTGAAACAGTCCATTATTGTGGCCAATTGTGGTCACAGAGAGGTTTCATGGCCTCTTCTGATTCACCAGTGGGAAATGGTGACAGAATTAAAGAACTGTTGCATGCTGTCCAAATGCCTGAAAAGATTGCCGTGGTGAAATGCAGTGCACATCTGAAAACACAAGATTTTGTGTCAATGGGAAATGTATATGTGGATCAAGTCGCAAAGTTTTGCACATTGAACTATACATTGTTCAAAGATAATTGGGACTGTTACATGAAGAAGATGAAACGTGTCTGAGTTTTGAATTGAAAGTATAGACACATTAAAAGAATTGAAAACATTGCAGAATAATGTTGACAGGGAGGAAAAGTGTTCATGGAGCAAAATGAAATGTGTACAGCAACAAGATGAATTGTGGGTTTATCATGGTGAAGCACATGTTGGGAGGGATGCAATGATTCGTCTGTCCAAGCATAATTGGTTCAATCTGAGGTTTAGACAAGTTGCTGAAGCAGTTTGTCATCATTTCATCATTTGCCAACAGATGAAGGCGGGAAAAGGGACACCGATTAACTTGAGCCACATTGGAAGAGCAGGAGGTCCATTCAGCAGAATGCAAATGGATTTTATTGAGATGCCTGTGTGTGCAGGTTTGAGATATGTGTTGGTGATTGTCTGCATCTTTAGTCACTGGACTGAAGCATACCCTACATGAAGAAATGACAGCCTCACAGTAGCAAAACTATTGCTTAGGGAACTGATATCACGTTTTGGGTTTCCGATCTCTTTAGAATCAGGTAGGGGAAGTCACTTCAACAACAATCAAGTAATTAAATTACTGTGTGCAGCATTGAACATTAGGCAGATGTTGCATTGTAGTTACAGCCCTGAAGCATCAGGACTACTGGAACAGATGAATGGCAAAGATGTGTGCGTCCACGAATCTGAAATGGCCTGACGCACTACCTTTAGTTCAGATGACAATGAGAAACACACCTGACAGGAAAACAGGATTGTCATTGCATGAAATCCTCATGGGCAGAGCAATGAGATTGTCAGCGGTGTCTGCAAATGCCCTTATGGATATGACAGATTATATGGTGTTGGACTACTGCAAATGTCTGGCTGATGTGGTTCGCTCTTTCTCTCAGCAGGTGAAAGCCACCACACTGCCACCGATCCATGACCCAGGACACAACCTGAAAGCCAGTGACTGGGTTGTGGTTCGGAAACACGTCAGGAAAACATGTTTGGAACCTCACTAGAAAGGCCCATTCCAGGTAGGTTTGATTACAACCACAGCTGTGAAGTTTGCAGGAGTTCCAAACTAGATCCAACCCAGCCACACGAGAAAAGTGGCATGTCCTTTGGACGATGAAGAAGAGTTGTTAAGAGTACCAACAACGACTAGACAAGCCTCAGAGCCGGAAGGAGAAGAAAGAGGAACTGAGGCCGGATCTGACCCCGTTGAGGACGGTTCAGTCACTCCTGTGAGAGACGAAGGAGAAGACCTCCAGGAGGGTGACAGTGAGCCTATCTCAATTGAGGCAGCAGGAGGCCCTAGTCAGAGGAGGGCCTTTCCAGAAGCAGATGAAGTCGAGAGACAAACATAGCAAACGTCAGACCCTGTGTGGGAAGGAGTTGAGGCGGATCAAAGCCTATGTGATTTGACTCCTCCTGAACCAGTTGCAGGTCTGTCAAGAGAAAATCCTGCAGAACAAGAAGAAGTTTCAAGTTCAACACTGAAAAGAGCATTGACCAAGGGTCCACTGAAAGGAGATAAGTGGCTGGAATCACAAGCAAAGAGAAAAGAAGCAGTTGTGACAACAATTGAGGAAGAAGTAGATACGACAAGGAGAGAAGATCTGAGTGATGGAAAGTTAAATGGAGATCGAAAATTGAAAAGAAAGAGAATAGCAAGTCGAAGGGACGCAGGTCCAGAATGGGCGTGTGCAACTACAAGTGAATAGCAGAAAGAATTTTAGTTTTTTTGTTTTTATCGAGACATTCCAGGTCAATATTTTGGCACTTGAAGGGAATCCTTTAACTGAACTGTTGAGACAAATTGAGAAAAGTACAAAGAGAAAAGAGGCTGTTGAAAGTAACTGGAAAAGACTTTGATAACCTGATTTGACATTTGAAACCTGATTTTGACAAGCTACTAAACTGATTTTTGACAAGTTTACCAATTTTTGAGAGAAAGGGATCCTGGCAGTGAGACAGAAAGCTGTAAATAACTGCTGAGAGAAGATTTAGCTTTTTGATTTTTGCTGCATAGTTTCTAAGTTTCTCTTCTACTTTCTGATTCTTTACAGATCATGAGTAACATTAGCCTGCAGGGGAAGAAAAACAGGTGCTGTAAATACATGAGTGTTGGTTTGGCAATTGTATGTGTTATTATGGTGCGTGATATTGATTGTGGGGGTGATTGTTCTTGATAAGAGTAAAGCCAACCATACTTCAGTTTTAGAGACAACTACTGCATTACCGACGATAGAGAAGTTTAGGTTAGATGAGAAGTATCTCGATGTAGATAATGCCCAAGGGGAACTTTCTTCTGATGTCTTTTATCACTTATTGAGTGAGTATGTTGAGATGTTGGATGCGAAGAATTGTTTTGTGTGTACGTAGATTCCTTCACAAGTTGAAGAAGGAGTTACCTATCATAGTTTGCCTCTTACTTATGGGATAAGTTGTAGTCTGTTATTAACAAGATTCTATAACCAGGAGTATATTCAATATTTGAACTCCAACCACGATGTGGTGTTTTCGTTTGTCCCCATAACTAGGTACTTGAGTAGAGTAGATAAGGATAATAACATAGTATTAGTTAGGGATTTCTTTGAACCTACATTAACTTTTGGGACAGCTTACGCTCACAGGAATAACCTGACATGTTTGCTTCCACCATTAGAGAAAAACTTCTTAGATCACACAGATGACAGGAGAAAAGCATTGAAGGAGACATCCAAAAATAAAGGCTTAGAGAAAAGGACTTACAAGAATGATTATGCTTATAGTGCAATAAAAACACAAGGAAAATTAGCTTTAGATGCGCAACACGTAGGGAAGCTTTTTGTGTATAGGCCTAAATCTCACACTGACACTTTGGGGCATATTTATACTTGTTTTGTGCCGAATTTGCATCATTATTTATATGCAAATTCAGTGCAAAACTAACTCCATATTTATACTTTGGCGCTAGACCTGCCTAGCGCCATAGTTATGGAGCTAAAGTAATTTTTTGAACGTGGAAACCTACCTTGCGTCAATGAGATACAAGGTAGGCGTTCCCGTGCTAAAAATGACTCTATGGCCTTAGCGCCACATTTACCCCTGTGCTAAAATCACGCAGAGGTGGAGGAGGGGTCAAATAATGGTGCAAAGCATGCTTTGCACCATTATTTAACGCCTGCATCAGGACATACGTTAGGGGACCTGTGGGCCTATTTCCATGGTGGACAGCGGAGGAAGGGAGACCCCATCCCAGGTCGGTATAGGTAAGTGCAGGCAAGTATTTTTTTTTTTAAGTGCCATTGGGGGCCCTGAAATGGGCACCCCTACATGGCCCTGGTTGCAATGGGCATGCCCAGGGGACCCTGGTACCCTGTGCTGGCCATTGGTGTGGTGGGCATGACTGGTCATGTGGTATGGATAGCTTTGAGTCAGAAAATGACGCTAGGCTGGTTAGAGTAATTTATTTTACCCTAACCTGCCTAACGTCATTTTTTGGTGCAAAACCCCCTGCTCCCATACCGCCACCCCACCCGGCTAATGTAATTTTTTGTATGCTAGCCTACCCTTTGAGCCGGCTTGCACCATTCCATAAATATGGTGCTGGGCTGGCCCTCAAGCATGGTGTAAGCCGGTGCAAAACCTTTTGATGCAAAACTGTGTTAGTGGAGTCTTGCACCAAAAAGTATAAATATGCCTCACTGTTTGTGGGAATGAGTGAATGTAGACATGTGTTTTTGCTTCAGAGGAAATGGACATTTATGTTGAATGGACAAGATCCAGTGATTCCTAGCATATATTACATCTCTTGGCCTAATTCTTATTATTGTCTTCCAAGAGGATGGTATGGCACATGTTATTTGGGGATAGTCTTCCCAAAGATATTTCAATTAGACAGCGTAAAGAAATTTCCAAAAGTGATTGAATAACATCACATTAGACAAAGGATAGAAGCCCTCATTACAACATTGGCGGTATTGACCGCCTACCACCACGGCAGCGGGCGCCAACATACCGCCGCTGTGGCTACCAGCCTGCAACGTGTATCATGACCGCCGACGGAACACCGCAGCCGGTCATGGCAGCGGACGGTGGTAAGGCGGCGATGCTGACAGCAGCACCGCCACGGCAGCAAAACACTGCCGACCGTATCATGAGCAATGATACGGCCTGCCGGTGTTTTGCTGGTGGGCGCTGCTGCTGACAGCAGCGCCGCGGACCTTCTCCAGCTGGAGGACCCCCTGCAAGCAGGTAAGTCAGGTTCTCCAACCGGAGAGGGGGTGGGGGGTGTGTGTGTATGTTTTGGGATGTGTGCATGCGGATGTGAGTCACGGATGCATGCGTGAATGAGTGATAGTGAGTGTTGTGTGTTGGGGATGCATGTGTGTGACAAGGTATGTTGGTGTGCATTGTGGTGTGTGGGTATGTATGTGTGCATGCGTGGGTGGAGGTGGGTATGCGTGTATGCATGTGTGTATAAGGGTGCGCATGTGGGTGTGTATATGTGCGGGGGCAGGAGCGGGTAGGGGAGGATAGAAGGGGACTCCAGGGAGGGGGTGTGGGGCGGGGGAGACCCCTATCAGTGCCAGGGAACAAATTCCCTGGCACTGATAGTGCCTACTGCCATGGTTTTCATGGCAGTACAAAAAGTCTTGAAGTCTTCAGCCCAGCGGCTGTTACCACCCTGGCAGTCGGTGTGTTAAAGTGGCGGTGTTGGATGGCGGTAGCCGTCAGGGTCCAAATCCCATTTATTTTACCGCCGGCCTGTTGGCGGTATTACCGCCGCTTTAACACCGACCGCCAGGGTTGTAATGAGGGCCAGAGTCTTCTTCTGATATAGTAGGAGATATATTTGGAGCAATGATACCTTCAGTAGGAGTTGTTCTGAATTCTATAAAGATTCGAAAGTTGTCTGCTATTGTGGATAACATGCTGACAAATTTTTCAGGAGCCATACCCCTAACAGATACTGAATTAGCTGCGGAAAGAGCTATGACTCTTCAGAACCGCCTTGTGTTAGACATTATTTTAGCAAAGGATGGTGAAGTTTGCTAAATGCTTAACTTTAGGCATTGCTGTTTGTTCATTCCTGATAATAGTAAAGAAATGAGAAACTTACTTACTAATCTGACTAATGAAAGTGCTGATTTATAAGAGTTGAAAGATCCAGGTGTTTGGGAGAAAGTTGGCAAAGGATTTGCTTCATTGGGAAATTTGCTCAGCAAAATTGGGAAACGGATATTATTTAAAATAATACAAAGGATATTGACTGTTGTAATTTGCTTAATTGGAGCATGGGGAATATGTAAATTGTGTTAAAGGATTAAATTAAAGGGGATGAAGAATAATCAGAGATCAGGGAAGAAAAGAAAAGGGAAAAGTTGTTTAAGGAAAATTTGAAAAGAGAATGAAAATATGAACTGATAGAAATGACAGAATTTTAGCTGATGCAAACATTTGTGTGGGAATGTTTATTATAATGACACATTTAGTCATCAGAGGAGGGATTGTTAATGCAGAACTACTGTAGTAATAAAATCATTAATTAATATTCATGTAATTTGAGTGTTAAATTTGCGTAGAAAGTGTATATCTTAGAGAAAAATAATGCACGCATTTGAAGGAGCGCCCACCAGAGCGGCCATCAATGTCCACAAAGTGTAGTTATTAATGGCTTATTAATATGAAATGTTGAGCAAATGTTTTATTAATGTAGTAATGTGTCATATTGAGGGTTATGTATTATGTATTAACTTTATTAATTGTAGGCCTTAACTTAGCGAGGTCTTGGCCTAGTTGCACGACCTCATGCCAAGCTGCATTTCTTAGGCAACTTATAAAATGGATGCTTAGAGAATTAAATTGTGATTTTCCACTGTGCTGACCTAATGCTCGTAGCTAAAAGTCTTTCTCATGAGAACTACTTGCTCTGAGATGATGTAATTGCTAGTGCAACAATGTTTAATGTAATGTGTGTAAGACTGACTTTCCCAGGAGAAGACAAAGAACATACTGACTGGAGTATAAGCTGCAACAAAATTGTTACCTGATGAGAACGGAAGAGATGAGAACCAATCGTCGACATGTGAACCATGTAGTAGTAGAAGAACTTTAAATTTAGTTTCATTGGACTAACTGTGAACATTCGATTCATTGACAAATGAGGGTGTGAAAAGTAGTTTTAGGAAATCTAACTTAGCCAGACTGCACGAAGAGGAGAGAGCCATTCTGCCATTATTTTCTTGATTGTCTTGAGAAGAGACGTGCCTAACTTTATTACTTAGAGAGACTTTGCTTTTCTGAACTCTGATGCTGAATCCTAACACCCAGCTGACCAGACTGATGTCCTGATGACAAAGAGTATTTTAACTTGCCGATCCAATTGAAGAGAGGTATACTGTCACTGCCACTATGTCTATTTGCTTTTGTTTCTAGGTACCAACCGCTATTTTGATAGAGCCATAGTTTGGTGTTTTTTCCAAATTTGTGTTGACTAAATTGTTTTGCATGAAGCCCAAACATGCTATTCTAATCAGGTGTTAGTGAGGATTCTCACTGATGAAGTTTGTTACACAGAATAAGAGTTGATGTCTTTTCTTGGCTGAATCTAAATGTATGTAATATCGTTTGCACAGTTATTCTTGCTATTATTTTGCGCTGTAACATTAGAATGCGTACTGGCTCAAGCCTTGATTAGATTGCAATTCTTTTACCACTTTGGACTGCCAGTGTTGTTTCTGTATGTTGATCATTTGATTTTAAGATTAAGCTATGTTACATTAGCATTATTAACATAGGGAAATAAACATTCTAACTTTTACATAAAGGTGTGGTTATTCATGACTGCAAGGTCAAGGTGTCTGACATTTACTGACTCCTATTGATTACTTATGTTATTGATTGCTATTGGTTATTGATCTGTGCATGTACAGGATATATGGTGGGAAAACCTTGAAGCGAGTCAGAAGGTTCATCTACCTATTTGCGCCCCCTTGTAAGTTTACTTATTAAGGTCTGACGTGCTAGCAGATGCAGGATGACCCCTGCAAAGGTGTCTTCTTTCTTACCCAAGACAGGTAAGTGCCAATACCAATATGTAGGGAGCTGCCCTCAAAAGGTTTTAAAATGACCACAGAGAAGTGGTTGCTCATTTCCCTGGCCACACCCCTGGTGTGAGCATACAGGCCCTGCACAAGTGGGTAAAAGTTTCACAATTCTAAATTTAGGTAGACAGGGGCAATGCTTTATTGTACATTTCCTAGCTGAGTTTCCCAGGGATTCAGTTAGAAGTCTACTCATCTTCTTCACATATTGCTGCAAGATCTAGTAAGGTGAACTGATAAGCACCCCTTAGCTCACAGGTGAGACTTCAAGCCCCAGACTGCATAGGACTGGCTGAGTGTATCACACATGATATTTGCTAGCTAGCAGCATCATTTGTCTGGTCTGCCACAGTGATAGTTCACATTAGATGAAAACCTTTCACCTTCAAGAGAGAGGGCCTGATTTAGAGTTTGGCGTACGGGGTAACCCCCTCCTCCAAACTTTAAGTCAGGCCCAGAATCTTCAGACACCACATGTTTCTGGAACAAAAATCCTGATCACATTTATTCAGTGAATAATCACACACACCAGATGTAGAGTGATGTGAACCCCTGTAGCATTAATATCAATATAGATATTGTAGTGGTAACATGTCAGTTCATGGCCTTACGTGCTCCATATTAATCTTTGCCTATTCTGTATCATTGCTTCACTCCCATTCCCAGCTTTTCAGAATTCACTCACCATGGCTGTCTCTTGTATGTCCCCTCTACTGGAAGGATTAGTATTGGATAAATTCAACACTGTCTGAGTTAAACAGTTTTTGAAAAACATAGAGAATTTCTGCCAAGCAGTCTTAAAATTACAACCCTTAGTTCCAGGGTGAAGGAGCAGAATGAAGCAATTTCTTGTGACAGCCCATCTGCAAGTCTACTAGGAAACTAGAACATATGGCTTGCGACTGCACTGCCAGGTGTACTAAATCCTCACAGATTCACAGACATTTTGCTAACCTGGCTGCCGGCGTAAACTTGAGGGAATGTCATGAGAAATGCAATTTACAATTTTTCTACAAATGTAAAAAAAACTTATTTTTGTTTGAGCATTTAATTGAAATTGTGAGAAGTGACCAAGGGGTCTTTCACAGAGTGGTGCAGGTTATGAGAGGAAAGTAACTGCCACAGTGATATATACTATACTATTTTGATTGTAGGTTAGCCCAGGATCTGCCCCTGTTTGTCCTTCTTTCCATCCTTTACAAAGTCAAACACACAGAAGTAGGATGAATGTGCAGAGAAAGAGGACCAAATAGAAAGACATTATGGAAGAGCTTTCATGTTTTGCATTTCAGGCATATCTTAGTTTTTAGCTTGCACTATGGGAATGGTAGTCCTTCATTTATAATGTGATAAGCAAACCTACAAATGCCAAACAGCAAATTAAGTTTTAGGACTGGATGAGCTCCTCAAGATGAGTAACATGAGATTATTGGGCCAAATTTATCAACAATTTGCACTGGAACAAAGTCACCAAAAGTGATGCAAATCAAAATGTTGATTTGGTGGATACTCTCCTGGGCAAAAAGTGTTTTCTGCAAAAGTATGACAACTATTTTATTTTCCCCAAGCTTTTCCAAATTTGCAAGTTCCAAGTTTTTAGGTTAGTTCAAGCATAGTATTTTGTAGTGTAAGAACCCCCCTACTAGTACAAAGCCTATACCAGACACAGACACACACACAACAGCACTACAGATGAGAGCAGCAGCACAGATATGGTGCTGTCCTGCCTCTCTCCCTTTCATGTAACTAAGCACAGAAATTTCAGGTTAACTACTCACCAGTGCTTAATTTAAGCCGGTGGTTTCCGGTGCGTGGCACGGGCACTTATTTTCGAGGGCTGGCACTTATTTTTCTGCCTCTAGCTTTTACTGCGAGCAAAAGACACATATGGGAAAGACAGAAGAAGAGAAAACCAAAATAACGTCACAAAGGGAGAAAGCAGAAAGCTGCAAGAGTGAGCTGAAGGGGCAGGGAGTGACTGTAAATGGATTAACGAGGCCCGAGATAGCTTCAGGATTACGCTGCCTCAGTATTTCTTGTGCGCATATTTAATTGCAGCTGCTTGTTTCAGAGGAGAGATTTGGGCACTAGCATGTTTTTATTTACAAATTAATCACTGCTACTCTTACAGAATGCATCTAATGCTAAATGTGATACACAAGATGAATGCTTCACAGTCATAGAGGTGCTGAAGCAATAGAGGCAAAAGGATGCATTCTGCTGTATGGTGTGGGAATACAAGATAATAAAACAATTGATTAACACATTTTTAAATGGGCTGACAGGAGGACAAGTCACGAAAAAAACCTGTGATGGACTCAGAATTGCCTTCTGAATTTAATAGGTACACAAAGTGGTGAGCTGTTGCTCTCTTAACAGAGGGCAAAAGCCACAGCGGGCAATTACATCAACAAAGAGACTAATGGTATCAGAAATGGGGAGCTGATCATCTAGCAGCAGCAACCCAGAACCAAATGTCATTGGTACTAGTTGGAAATGTCACAACAGAATGGAGTAAGATGTTTAATTCTTTGCTGAACGCAAATATAAAGAAACATCTTGGGTTGGTAATAGGCATGGGTTGGCATGAGGTGTTAACAATGGGTGGAAAGGATTAAATGACTGAAAAGGAGGAACTTGGGACTGAGTCTGAACTCTCATATAATTGAATACGAAGGAAATAAAGGACCATGTGACACTGATAGTTGATGCAGTTTATTGTACAGAAATAATGAAACATCATTTACAATGAAATAGTGTGATTTAACTTCATAGTGAAAATCTTCTTCTGAGCGCTTATACTAACTGCCTAATTGTGAACCACAATAAAAAAGAGCTAAAAATGTCTTCATACTGCCAATCAATTAGTAGTTTTGTGAAGAGAAGAAGTATATTATGGCGTATTTAATAGTACAGTGGGTTAGAAAATAAGCAGACTTCAAATATTTTTTACTCTGATCCAGAAGGGATTGACAAAGACATTACATATATTTGATTGTTTCTTCCCTGTACCCAGATGACGTGTGCATGCTTTAGATGATAAACACTGATGGTTCCATGCTCCTTCAAATTGTGTGATCAAAACATAGAAAAGATAGAATCTTAAATAATTGTTTTTACAAGTGGGATCCAAAGCAGAAGACACAACTTGTTGAGTTTTATTAATATATGATTCGATGGTATAATCCACATGCTTGCAATTCTCTAAGTTCAAGACTCAAGTTGGTTAGTCTACTATTGGTGTTCTGAATTTTTTGAATTAGGACCTTGCACACACTGTTCGGACTATTCACAAGATTAGATAATGAAGGGAGATTATTATTTGCAGTGACCCTTTCGGTAGTTCCAAGGGTCAGCGTTGAATTTGGGCCTTCAATTGAACTGAGTTCCTCAGCAATTAAACCTTTTCATGAGGTTTTTTTGCAGTCACAACTCTAGGCTAGTTTTCTCTCTGTGATGTAGGTCGAATAATGATGGTAATGTTAATTCGAGCCACAACTTGACCTCTGGCTTATGTAAACTTAACAATGATTTTATCTCCTTGAAGTAGATTTTATAAATTCTTGTCTATAATAACAGAAGCATATAAAAGAATTAGAGCTGGTTTTAAGTTGATCATTTTGAGTGATTTACTAATTGCCTGACCACCATCAATGCCAGAACATCTCTTAATTGATTTTGTAACACTGATGTTTTTTTCTTTAATTTCAATGTGGTTAGGTCAGGATAATTTATTATCAACTGTTACACCTAAATAATCATAAGAGATGGCTTGGTCTATTTGGATTCCATCAATCCCTTTTGCCCTTCCTGGGTCCTACCAAGTGTAATTAGTTACGTTTCCCTAAATTGATTTGTAAACATTCTTCTTGTTAAATTTTGCTATTAATTTGTAAACATTCTTCTTGTTAAAAATTTCTATGTTTGATAATTGATTTCACAGTCCTGCTAGAGTTAACAAAAGTATGATAATGTCATCTGCATAAGTAAGATAGGCAATGGGTTGACTGTCTAACTTTGGTTTGAGGGAGTTAGGGTGATCAAGGTATAGTGTAACTTCCAAAATATACAGTTGAAAAACATAAAGGGGATAACGTACAGCCCTCTTTCACACCGTTTTGAGTAGTCCTTTTAGGTGAAAGAGTATTTTTAGTTAATTTAATTTAGAGATATTTTCATACATTGATACAAGAAAATATAACAGGGTCTTTTTAATACCCCAGTTGGACAGTTTTTTCCCAACGTTTCCTATGGTTTACTTTATAAAAAGTCTAGGAATAATCAACAAATCATACATATAGTCTGAGTTTCATTTGTAATTTTCTGTCTACCAGTAACCTGAAGCTGACAATGCTATCAATCCTGGAGCAATTTGGTGTAAATCCAGATTGATGTAGTGGATGAAGAACACTGTTCACAAATTAAAGCATTCAAAGGTTTCTTTTACAAAAAACTTCCTTTTGGAGTCTAGCAAGTTTTTAAATTGATATTTCTTTAGATATTCTTTAGCCCCTCTTTTATAAATCAGATGTATAGTTTGGAATTTTTATAGAATTTATTAATTGGATACCACTGTCCAAGAAGGGGGAATTCGGCCAGGTTGTAGAAGTAGTGAAAATAGATAATACAAAAGAAGACTCCATTAAGTGGGATGTGATTTAATAACAACAATAGAAATTCTATTGGGACCTGCTGCCTTTCAGGAATGTGAATTTCTGATGAGTGAAATAATCTCACCTTGTGTGATGTGAAAAAGAATTAAAAGAGATCAAAAGTTGTAAACGTTTTCTTCGCATATAGTTCATTTATATAAATGATATAAATGTTACTGACCATTTCATACAATTCAAAACATGGCATATATAAGTGTGCCATGTTTTGTATTGTATGGAATCTTCAGTAACATTTTTAAAGATCTTGGTGCCATAACAGATTAGTAGCCAAAATAGTTTTGTGTTATTTTCCTTAATTGCAGTGTGTTGTTGAATCCAGGCTGCTTTTTGTGTTTTTTATTCTTTCATAATTCTTTTCTATCTTATAGGACATTTTTATCTTTTTGATCATAACATCTTGGGGTTTGGATCATGAACTTTTTAAAGAGCTATATGGTATCTAAAATGTAAGAAGTAGGAGGAGCTGAAATTAGAGAATATAATACTAGTGGGCTTAGATGATGTAACATAGAGTGCAGAAGGTAGAATGTGATGATGTTGAGGACAGAACATTGACAGCAGTTCCTGTTGATTTCCTGGGCCCTCTATACTGTTTTCTTAATGTTCTTGACTTATATTAAGAAATATGTTACAAACTACTTATCACCTGGACGTCGTGTCTTCACAAGCTTTTAATTGCCTTCAATGTTTTGTTCTTCCTCAGATGATCAACTTATCTATACAGTTAAGCTAGAAAGGAGCCGTATTGATATTTTTGTACAAAGAAAGTTAAAAATTGATCCTAACAGTTATTTCCAGTCACTTAAACTATTGCTGAGGTCATAATCATAAGGGTTTACATTTTTAAATTTTAAAATAAAATCATTATTTCCTAACCGTAATGTTTTACCCTGGTAATTTCTATTCCATTTTATAGTACTTTGATGGATTGTGGTTGCAAAATTATTGATGTCATCGTCTTTATAATAGTAGCAGTTATAGTTTAAATGTAAAGTTATTTGTTGATGGTCATGATTCCTTACTTTTCTTGGGATAACTTGAACATTTTTGCATAACATTAAAATCAGTTTAATGCAATAAAATATAATCAAATATGCTTTTTGAGTTTGAAGACATAAAAGTAGGTTTTGCCGGCAGATCTGCTGGTAGGTTTCAATTCCGTGAATGGAAACCTAAATCACTGAATAATCTGAACACGTACCCGTTCTTTGGTTGTTTGCTGACCACCATGCTGCTTAGATAAGCAAGGGTGTGTTGAAAGATGAGTCTGGAGAATTGTCTGGTGCAAAGTTCTTTAGATATGGAAGTAACAGATTTTTATTAAAGTTCCCTGTGATAATAATGGTGCAATTTACAAAGGAGTCAAGGGTTGTTTCTAATTCTTTTGAAACAGTGCAGAGCTTTAATTTATTTGAAACTAGCGAATGTGGAAAATACACATTTATTAGTAATACTTGGATTTGGTTTTCACTTCCTAAAACAGTTGGCAATATATTGACTGAATTTGAAGAAACTATTGTATTTTTTAGAAAAATGCTATTGTTATTGACCACTGCTCTATCTTTGTTAATAAGCCACTACCGGGTGGCCCATGGTATTCCAGTCAGCCAAACTTTGATAGAAATGCAAGCCTTCCAAGTTGAATGGTTGAAGACTCCATATTTCTTGTAAGGAAATAAATTGATGATTCTCTAAAATGCTTGTCAGATTAGTTCCAAACATTTTCAAGTGCTGCTGTATGTCTGCAATACTCCATGAACAGATCTTTAGTTCTTATTGTGTGACTGCAGTTATCAAGATAAATTTCCAAACAAATATATTACACAAATGGCAAAGAAAGATGATGAAAAAATGTTTCAGATGTCTTTGCTAGTAAAGGTGCTTAAGGACTATATAATGCAAGTGAGCAAGACATTACCACTGCTAATATATATTGTGGGAGGAATCAATCAATTAAGTTTTGGTATATATGATATATCTAAATAATATATACATAATCAAAACCCTTTAAACGGTTATTACATACAAATATGAGTGGCAAAACTTACATTATGAAATTTAGCAACAATTTCGGCATATAGTGGAAGCAAAAACAACACAAGTACCAGGGGTGCTATGAGCTCCTCCATTTACCCTCTAAACATTTATTAAAGAGCACTGAAGATGTTATGGTGATCAATGCCTTGGGTGGATGAGAAGTGATTGAGCTCCCCCTGTTAAACAGAGCTAACCATGAGAAATTGTTGCCCACTTTTAAGATAGTTTCCCACACTGTTAGGGCAGATGTGGTGTGTGTGGTCAGCAGTAGCATTCACTCTTGGTGAGATGGTTTCATGATCCTACTCCTGATCAATTTTTGGCTTGTCAAAGTGGCAGGTGGTAAACTTCGATATGTGTTGGGACCTGAAGTGTCATCTGAATTGCCCTAAATGACAAAGTAAAGCAAGTAACTCCACCTAATTTTTTAAAAAGGACCCCACAAGGACCGCCATTGCTCTTTACAGTAAAAGCAAACATGAAGTGCCAAGACACACCTTTCCATAGAGCATGTAATTAAACGTTTTCAAGAGAACACATACATTTGCGTTTTTAATGGTACAGCCAAAGGGCCTGATTTAGGTCTTGGCAGAGGGGAATACTCTGTCACAAACATGACAGATATCCTGTCCTTTGTATTACAATCCCATTTTATCCTATGGGCATCACAATACAGCTGACGAGTTTATCCATCATGTTTGCGATGGAGTATTCCCTCTGCCAAGACCTAAATGAGGCCCAAAGTATTTCTGATCAACAGCTCATCTAGTTCATGAATTAAAAAATAAAGAAATGCTTAGCGGGCAAAAAGAGAACAAGAAGAGAGGTAAAATTGCTAGCAAGAGAAAGAGAGCCACTTGCACAGTGGAGCATTATAGTACATAGAAAGAGAAAGAAAAAGGAAATAAAGATTTGGATCTTCCAGCAAGGAGTGATTAGGAAAGTCTTAAGAGGTGAGGTAATATTTTTTCCAGTTTTATATAGCGCGAAATTGGCCAAGGGTCATTGGTGTGCTTTATATGACCACCAAATTACATTACAGAAGGTCGGATTCATTTTCTTAAGCACAAGAAGACTCAGTGAATTGCCAAGACTCTCCGGATATTAACTCATAGTTTTACAGTTTCAAAGTCGGCAGCTCTGGCTGTTGGGGCATTTCTCCTGGCCAACGGGACGTGTAAAGTATGAGTACAGTGCAATAGGGAAGGGTGGCTCTCTAAAAGGTCCAGATTGAGGTGTAGAAGAAGTAGTACAGAGGTTTTATGAACAAGAAAGCAATAGAATAATAAAGGATAGAGTTTACTCCATAAAGAATAAGCTTCAGTTAATTCTAGGGGGAGAAGAAGGAGAGAGTGCCATAGTGATAGATGGAAACATTTGGAAGAGACTGAAGGAGGTCATTTCAGATAAATCTTGACAAATTTACTTTTTAGTCCTTCAGCCATCTGAGGTCAGCAGGAAGCAAGTTGTAGATAAAAGATGCTGCTTTGGAGAAAAAGTGGCTGTTTTGCAGGGTATGAATATTTTGGTCACCAGTTTTACCTTGTCAGTATTTCTTAGGTTTTTGTTGCAACTCAAGACTTGGAGAGAAGTTCTGAGATATTCTAAGTGTGGATTGTGGATGGCTTTGAACAGGATGCAGGGGTGTGATCCACAACTCCAAAGAGAGGCAATGTTGGTCTTTTATCACAACTGATTTGTCGTCAAACTTTCGATTGCCTGAGGTGATCTGCAGAGAAGAGGACTGCTTTCATTGATCATAAAGAGGAACATGAGAGAGGATGGAGTTACCATACTCTAACCTACAGAGGATAATAGCCTGTACCACTGTGCACAAGTCATTTGGGTGCAATAGGAGTCCAAGCTATTTTAATGAAGTGATGATCTTGCAATGTAGCAGTTTGAGCAATTTGGACATTCATTGATAGATGCAAAGACCAGTGGTAATTGTTGGGATTTATCCCATCTCAGAAATGTAGATAAAGCTGGACCAAATGGGCCATTTTACACTATACATTTTCAATATAATTGCCACAAACAACCCATCAATTTTAACAGCAGTTCTGAAGGGGGGCTCTTGAAATGGTGTGTACCAGATTATCATTGTCAGAATATTGTCTGACATAAATAGTGTTAAACTCAATTCAGGGGTCTATGTGAGCAGGCTGGGACTGCTTTGCCACAGCTGTAGGGGCTGGGGTTGTTTTCTTGTTCTGTACCATCCCACTAGGGCTCTGCAAAACTGGGGCCAAGAACAACCACTTCAGTACTTTATTTTCATTGCTAGTGATGATAAACAGTCACAGCAAGGAAGGTTTGCCCTTTCTCACTCTTCCCCTCCCTTTCCTCGTTCTTTCCAAATTCTGGGGCCTAGTGGCAGAGTAACCTGTGCAGGTGCAGCGCTTCTTTTCTTGTAACAATGAGACATAGGCCTGTCCACTCGCAGTCTGTACTCACCAGAGGTATGCCTGCTGCAACAGAATCACACAGCTGCCCTCAGCACAGGTTACAAGTTGCTGTCTTTTGAGGCAGCAGGAGCTATATTCAGACAGTGGTCCTCTTTTCAGGTTTCACAGCATTGGCAGCAGATAGGCCTTGATTCTGGTCACTAGGGCCTCACTGGCAGAAGGAAATGAGCAGTCCTCCTTTCAGATGTATGTCCTGGGGCAGCAGACTGGCATCTTCAAGGCTCTATGTGACACCAGAGCCGCTGCTTGTTGGGCGCTGCAGGTTGCACAATTCTTCTTTGGTGATCTAGACCAGCACAGATCGACCACTATCACGACCACACCAACAAGTGTCATAAATCAATATTAATCCTTTCTTCAACCAGGCAGTGCGATCAGACACACTCGAATAAGTGACATGATCGCGATGGGCAAGATGATGGCAGGATCTGCTTGGTCGTGCTTCAGGAGTGTGAGCGTTCTTGCTTGGAGTTCAGTGATTGACTCCAGGCCATGAGGCTGTCAGTCACGTTCTTTCATCAGTCTCTGGTGGATGGACCCCAGCACCAGGTTAAAACACTTCTGTCCACACCATCAGTCAGATCTTCCTGCAGGGTTAACTCGCTCCTTCTCAGGCATGACTCTTGAGGCATTTTAAGACCAGACAGGCAGTTCTTCCTCTAGATCAGATTCCAGGTGATGTCCCTTCACCTCAGGGAAACTGACTGTCAGGCAGGCACCAGCTCTGGTTGCATAGTAGTTCTATGAGTACTCTGTGGGGCATCCCTTCCTTTGGTCAGAGAGTACTTGCAGACTGCACCTATCACAGGGAAACCTGACAGTGATCATAACGGAACACAAAAGGCTGGTCCTCCTCAAAGTACCCTTCACATCATGTTCACTGGAAATGCTCTCCCACTCTAAGTCATCCACTAAATGGCAGTCTCCAGGAAGACTAGTCAGCTGTCATTCTGCATCAAAGAATCTAATCAAAATTCTATGGGGAAGCCTGTTTCCTCATTCCCCACATCAGTGCAGGCCCCTCCTCCAGTCTCCAGAATGTAAGCAACACACTGTCATGGTTGCCAGGATGCACTCAGGTTGGAAACGTCTTTGGACCAGTGAACTGGGAGGATTCAGACATCACACTGGATGTATTCTAGATTTTCTGTTTTTCTCGGCTGTGTCCCATGCATTGAGCGCTCTGTTCACCATGGAAGTCGGCTGCCCTTTTGCTTCTGATGTTCATAAGTGAACTAAATAAAGCTGAGATAGGAGGTCAAGGCTTTGCCTGCTATTGGGTTACTTATCTGGACACTGTTGAGATTCCTCTTTTCGTCTTCTGTATTTTCTCATCTGGCTGTCAACCTGCATAAGGGTTTGGACAATTTTTTGGAGTCCTCACTTCCTGACTAGCCACTATCCTTACAGTGAGCTCTGGAGTAGTGTTTTTGTTAAGGCTGATTTACTGCTCCAGTGGAGGTTTTTGGAGACCTGTATCAAAGAAGTAGCTCTGTGGTCTAGTAATTGCTAAGATGCATCCATAACGTTTCAAAGGAAATATACTTGCAACAATGAATGACTCAATCATGCTCCATTTGAAAAATTTGAACTCTCAGGAGTCCCTGAAAAGTAAAGGGAAAAAGATCCAGTTTGAGCATTTTTTATAAGGAGATTGCTTCAGTTCTAAAATTCATGAAGAACAGGTTTGGAAATATACAGTAAAGTGTCAGACTTGTTATTTTCTAGAAGTTCTTGAGGGAATGACATATCAATTCCCTGGATACAACAGTATGATATTGAACCTCCCTATATGGTTCAAGGTAATAGAGGAAAAACAAGGGATTTACATATATATATATATATACTTGTATGTGCATTTGACGTAATTTAGTGATGATCTTGTTTCTATGTTTCTGTTTATACGGTTCTCCACTAGCATATATTGTTTAAAAATATATATATCTTTATTGCTTTTAACAACTAAAAAGTAACAGTCAGATGCCATATGTTAATAGAGTAATCTTGTCCTAGGATATATTCAAGTACGATATAGGTATACATGCAAAGTGCTAAACATATAGAGTCAGTTATCCATGTGATAGCAGTTATAATAGCCATCTTATACCCTTCGCAGCAACTCGAGTAATTCCAGTGCACAAGACTACATAAGCAACAATAGCACACCAGCATACATTCCTTACCACAAAATTCAACATTCCAAAAGTGAAAAGAAGGAAGTCATTGCTAAACAGATATTAGGGAAAGTAGATGGTTATAATTATATCATTTATCTTAATACCCTAACTTACTAATTCTGTTTGTACCTATCAGGAATACATGTACACATGCTATATTGATCAGAGGAGAGGTTATTGAAAAGTGTTAGCACACAGAAGGACCGAATTCAGGAAGAATATTATTCTTCTTTCTTTTTTTCATCCAATTCCCCTTCCCCATGAGTACTGGCACAGTGTGGATTTTTGTTCTCGAATTTGGCAGAATCAGTGGTTAGGTGGCATAAGGCACCAGCTTCTGGAGTAAAATCTCAGTCCCACAGGATTACACTACCTTCAGAGGAAAACTAGAGAAAAGGTTAGTGTCAACGTTAAAGAACAGCAGGCTTACCTGTTTCATTGTGTTTGACCGAGAAGGAATCCCAGAACCTGTCATTGGTAGACATTGCTAATCTTTTAAAGGCTTTACAAACTGAAACCAAGGATTCACAGCAGACTGTACAACAATCAGAAAAGGAAAGAGAACAGTTAACACTCAGGTTAGATGAGAGTCAGAAAAATCCTAATTGGGTTAATCAAAAAGAGATACAAACTTCAGTTAGGGCTTCTAGGGCAAAATGCAAGCTTAAACCACCCACATTTATACATCCGGATCCACACACTAAACCTCCAGAAATGGAAGGTGCTACTGGGGGAAAGTGGGGGAGTCAGTCTAAAACCTTGGCACAGGTGGTTACTCCTCATGGCACCACTTTGATGGCTTTATTGTGAGCCATCTACATTTTTTACCTTTTAAATCAGTGTCAATTGCATTTCATGTGCAATCAGCATATTTCTCCGACGATCAGCCTGGAGTGGCATGTATACTGTCTTATTTAGGAGGTACTGCTGCTTCCTGGTCCATACCCTTGGTAGAATGGGATGATCCTCTTGTATATAACTGTTAGAAATGGGGTCTTTGGTTGGCAGTCAGGTTACCCCCTGTCCAAGAGACCCTCACTCTTGTCAGGGTAAAAGAGAATAACCCACAGCTAACCCCTGCTTACCCCCTTGGTAGCTTGGCATTAGCAGTAGGCTTAACTTCAGAGTGCTAGGTGTAAAGTATTTGTACCAACACACACAGTAACTTAATGAAAACACTACAAAATGACACAACACAGGTTTAGAAAAATAGAGAATATTTATCTAAACAAAACAAGACCAAAACGACAAAAAAACACAATACATAAGTCAAGTTATCAATTAAAAAGCAAAAGAAGTCTTTATGTAGTTTAAAACACACACTAACACTGTTAGAGTGAAAATGTACCTTGGGTGCGTCAAAAAAAGACCTCACAGGCGAGTGTGCATCAAAAAGGGCTTGCGATGTGTCGATTTCACTCACGAGTAAGATCTTGCGTAATTTTTCCTTTCGTCGGGTCGGGCGCGTCATTTTTTCTCTCCACAGGACAGCGATCCGGTCAGCACTCTTGGGTCCGGGCAGCAGCGGTACTTGTGTCAGAAATCCAGCCGCACAATGGTCCGAAAACTACGCAGCGTGGGTTGCGATCTCCCAGCCTCCATCAGCGCTGCTGCGTGTCGTTTCGCAAGCTCCGTGCGTTGATTCTTCGGTCGCATTACTGGTGAGCGGTGATTTTCAGCCGCGAATCCAGCGGCGCGCCCATTTTACAGCCGCAGATCAGAGTTGCGTCGCTCTTTTCCCTGCACGGCGTTCTGTGTGTGGATTTCTTCCTCTTAGGCTGCCAGCTTCTCCTTTAAGGGTCCCAGGAACTGGATGGGCACCACAGGGCAGAGTAGGAGTCTCTCCAGAGACTCCAGGTGCTGGCAGAGAGAAGTCTTTGCTGTCCCTGAGACTTCAAACAACAGGAGGCAATCTCTAAATCAAGCCCTTGGAGATCTTCACAGGATGGAAGGCACACAAAGTCCAGTCTTTGCCCTCTTACTCTGGCAGAAGCAGCAAATGCAGGATAGCTCCACAAAGCACAGTTACAGGCAGGGCAGCTCTTCTTCCTCAGCTCTTTTCCAGGCAAAGTTTCCTCTTGGTTTCCAGATGTATTCTTAAGTCTGTGGTTTTGGGTGCCCTTCTTATATCCAATTTCTCCTTTGAAAAAGGCCTACTTCAAAGCAAAGTCTCTCTTGAATGTGAATCCTGCCTTGCCAGGCTAGGCCCCAGACACTCACCAGGGGGTTGGAGACTGCATTGTGTGAGGGCAGGCACAGCCCTTTCAGGTGTAAGTGGCCACTCCTCCCCTCCCTCCTAGCACAGATGGCTCATCAGAAAATGCAGACTACACCCCAGCTCCCCTTATGTCACTGTCTAATGTGAGGTGCAAACAGCCCAACTGTCAAACTGACCCAGACAGGGAATCCACAAACAGGCAGAGTCATAGAAATGGTATAAGAAAGAAAATGTTCACTTTCTAAAAGTGGCATTTTTAAACACACAATCTTAAAATCAACTTTACTAAAATATGTATTTTTAAATTGTGAGCTCAGAGACCCCAGACTCCACTTGTCCATCCGCTCCCAAAGGGAATCTACACTTTAATCAGATTTAAAGGTAGCCCCCATGTTCACCTATGAGAGGGACAGGCCTTGCAACATTGAAAAACAAATTTAATAATATTTCACTGTCAGGACATATAAAACACATTACTATATGTCCTACCTTAACCATACACTGCACCCTGTCCCCGGGGCTACCTAGGGCCTACCTTAGGGGTGTCTGACATGTAAGAAAAGGGAAGGTTTAGGCCTGGCAAGTGGGTACACTTGCCAAGTCGAATTTACAGTTAAAACTGTACACACAGACACTGCAATGGCAGGTCTGAGACATGATTACAGAGCTACTTATGTGGGTGGTACAACCAGTGCTGCAGGCCCACTAGTAGCATTTGATTTACAGGCCCTGGGCATCTCTAGTGCACTGTACTAGGGACTTACTAATAAATAAAATATGCTAATCATGGATAATCCAATTACATACACATTTTGTAAAGGAGCACTTGCACTTTAGCACTGGTTAGCAGTGGTAAAGTGCCCAGAGTAATAAAAACAGCAAAATCAGAGGCCAGCACACATCAACAACCTGGGAAACAGAGGCAAAGAGTTATGGGAGACCACGCCAAGGATGAAAAGTCTAACAGGGGGTATTGCTGACTTACCATTGTCAAGCCCTCCGCTGATGCCCGTCAGACCCTCGGGATACATGATGTCCAGGACCTTCTCCTCCCAGGTTGTCAGCTGGAGGGGAGGAGGTGGGGGCCCACCACCAGTCCTATTACTGGCTATCCTCTGCCTGGACGCCATGGAACGGACCTTCCCCCTGAGGTAGTTCCGCCTCTTTCTGATGTCCTCCCTTGTGCGCGGGTATGTGCCGACTGCGTTGACCCTGTTGACGATCCTCTTCCATAACTCTGTCTTTTTGGCTATTGATGTTTGTTGAACCTGGACTCCCATGAGCTATGGCTCTACTCTGATGATCTCGTCCACCATGATCTGCAACTCATTGTCGGTGAACTGTGGGTGCTTTTGGCATGGCATGTGGGCTGGGTATGTGTAGTGCATGTTGGGTGCAGTGTGGGGTGTGGTGATGTGGGGGTGTTTGGCTCTGTGTGCTTGTGTGCTGCGGTGTTGATTTCTGCAATGTGTGCTGTTTTTTAGCTGTGTTTGGGGTATGCTTCTTCTCGACTTTGGCTGTGGCTGGTCGGATCTGATGCAAGAGATTGAAGGTGGGTGGAGGGGAGTCATATGGAGGTGTGGTCACGTGTCTGTGTTGTGTGTATGTTTATCAGGTGTGGGTTATTTGAACCGGCCAATATGGTGTTGGCTTCTTTCTGCTGTGCCTTTTTGTTTCGCCGCGGTGCGAACCGCCAACATTTTCCACTGTGCATGTTCTGCCTTGCTCGGGTTTGCCTCATAATATGATGGTCGGAATGGTGTTGGCATGCGGGGCTGGCGGTTGATCAGTCATTCTTTCACCGTGGGTTGATCTGGTGGTGTTGGTTTTGTAACTGTGTTTGGACAGTTGGTGTTTTGTGACACGTAATATGGCAGTCGCTCTACCGCCACCACTGCCGGTATGGTGGCGGCATTTTGCATGGCGGTCTTGTCCGCAGACAGCCAGATTCGTAATGAGTGCCACTATCTTGAAGATTACTCAGGTGGTGATTCTAGTTTGGCGGGCGGCAGAGGCCCCCGCCAAACTCATCCCACCACATGACCGCTAATGTGGCCAGGTCACCGCTGGCCCTATTCCAAGTTCACGGTGAAGAGGGCCCTCACATTGACGCTGGCGCTGAATTTAAATGAAATGATCTGAAATGTGGCGGTGCAGCAGGTGCAGCAGCTCCCATTGCGCATTTCACTGCCCATAATTCGGGCAGTCAAATGCGCAACTGGGCTGTCCATGGGAGCCCCTGCACTGCCCCTGCCAAGGTCAGAATGAGTCTCAAGACCGCCACACTCGGAATGACTACCTCAGTTTCCAGGTGGCCACTATAATTTTTATTCCATTGCCCACAATAAATAAAAATATGTTGTTTTATACCCCTTTGGTCTTAGAGTTTCTCGAGTGAAAAGTATAAAGTGTGATGATTCTGTTTATGGTATATTGTGTTATGATTATAGCTCTCAGCTTTCTTCTGAAGGTGTCATCCCCAATCCATATTCCATCTTATTGCCACACTAAGGTTCTAACTAGCTTGAGCAAAATCTGTGTAATACTCTATGCAAAATTCCCCACAATTTGTGCAGTAATGACAGAAATGCAAGCTTAAACATCATGTACAATTTTTTAGTGTGGATTGTATCCTGATCTATGGTGTTGGAGATATAAGATCTTGCAAGAGGATTTTCAACAACTGTCATAATCAGTGACGGCAATGAGGATGATGGAAAGGAAGCATTCCTTCCCATACACAAGAGTAGGCTAAAGGTGGTGAACAAAAAGATTATTACGTCCACATCTAAGAGGTAATTCTCAAAGCACCTACTTCAATGTTAAAGTCATGGGGTAATGTACCACATAATAGGGTACGTCCAGAAGTATACAAGGTGATAAAAGAGACAGTCATGTTAGGATTGCAGCAGAAACCATAAATAAACTGCAACATGGTATGCCATTTAGACATGTTAAGCCATGTTGTGACATTAACTATGACAAGTTACAAGAAGATGGTGATTGACAAAACTCTACTCTTCAGAGATCAGCATTGCTAGCAGGCATCATTGCTTAACACTCTTTCTCCTCAAAGTAACTGTGTAAAAGTTTTAAGCAAACTTCTGAAATCTTCAAATCATTTGATATATGAGCAACACAAAGGCAGGTATGAGCACTCAAGCTCTGAAGTTAATCATTAAAAGATAATTGGGATATTCCCTTTGGTGGATGCATACTGATGATATGGTCACATGAGAGGAAGTGTCACATTAAGGGTATTGTACAACTACATGTTGAATTGTCAGACCTTGCGTGTAGCACTACTGAAACTATTATCTCTAATAATGAAGGTGTGTTAGACCTGTCAACCTTAAGGTGGTCTTCCCCCAAAATATTTGCCTTTCTCCTCCATTTTTGGCTGATGTTGTTTTTGCTGGCCTTGGGACTTTGCACACGCTATCACTGCTAGCCAGCGCTAAAGTGCATGTGCTCCCTTCTTTAAACATGGTAACATTGGCTAATCCCCATTTGGCATATTTAATTTACTTGTAAATCCCTAGTAAAGTGGCACTACATGTGCCCAGGGCGTATAAACTAAAAGCTACTAGAGGGAATGCAGCACTGATTGTGCCACCCACTTAAATAGCCCTTTCAACACATCGAGGCCTGCCATTACTGTGTGTGTGTGCCATTTTCAAAGTTTTAAACTGCCATTTGAACCTGGCAAAATAAACCAATTGTCAGCCCCAACCCTTCCTTTCCAATACATATAAGTCACTCCTCAATAGCTCTCAGGACAGGTACAATATATTTAAAAGATGGGGCATGTAATTTTAAGTTTTACATGTCCTGGTAGTGAAAAACTCTCAAATTAATTTTCCACTTCGGCAAGGCACACCTCTCCCATAAATTAGCATTGGAGTTACCTTATTAAATTTATTAATCTGTAATTTCCAAATGGAAACAGGTGACCAGTTCATGTTTGCCATCCTTGGAAATGGAATTAAAAATATAAAAAATCCTAATTTATGGTGAAGTCAGATTGCAAATTACAATTTTGAAAATGTCGCTTTTAGGACATTGCCATTTTCCTACCTTACCATGTAGTGCCTGTAGCCTGTCTCTGGGTAACGACTGGGTGTAGCTAACAGTTGGGCTTTGTGTATTCCTCCTAGACTGCCACTCACAATAAAGAGCTTAGGCATGCCTGGATGAGCTATTACTGGCAGGATGGGAGGTCGGAGCTGAGCACAGCCCTACTTACACTTGAATTGGTTGTGTCTTGCTTCTGCACAAGGGGCTGCATACCCCCTGTAGTTAGTATGGAGCCAGGATAAGGAAGGCAGGATGCCTAGGGACCTCAATGAGAAACCTCTAGAAGCTTCTCCCCCAATTCAAAGGCACTATCAGGTATAAATACTGGACCTCAAATACAAACTCTTCAGTACACTTCTCGACCTGTGGATTCCTTGCCAGGAAGAAGGACTGCTGTGCTGCTGAAGTACTGCCACTCTGCTAGACTACTGCCCTGCTGGACTACTGTCTTGCTGGTCTGTTGCCTTTCTGTGCTGACCTGCTGCCTGATGCCCTCCTGCTTGGGTGAGAAGGACTGGACCTGCGTCTCTTAAACAGAGAAAACCAGAGTGATTGCAAGGGTTTAGATGGCTGGTCTCCTGATCTGAAGCCTCAGGGACACAACAGGCTTTCAACAACCTTGCATCTACACCTGGACCTTGCCATCCGTGAGTCTTTCCGGCCATCTGGTGGCACCCCAGTCTTGGACTCTTGGAACTTGGCTTAAGGTGCTCTGCCATCCTCAGTGGATCCCCCAGAATTGACGTATTGCATTTCCTCTGCTGCTGCGCAATTCTGAGCAGAACCGGGGTATCATCCCTGCTGCATGGATCTGAACCATCGCAAAGACTCGCTTTGTAGCCCATCGCTGCATTCTGACTGCCTCTGCATCCTCGACACAGGCCTTTGCATCCGTTATAGACGGCAGCCTTGATGATGATGCCGGACTTCACATTGCAGCCTTGCAACTCCTCAAAATAGAAGCATCGCTTTGAATGCGCAGCGCATCCTCGATGCTGGACTTTGCAGTGGGCACCCTCATCTACGGGATCCTCAGCAGCAATGCAAGACCTCGCATCACAGCCTTACTGCATCTCAGAACTACACATAAAAAATAGGCCTATCCTATCTTTTAATGTGTGGCGTTCTCTAGCCCGACTGTGGAATCTCTGAATTTGTAAACTTACTATTACATCGAAGTTTTGTGAATATTGAAAAAGAGTAAACTCCACAAAATGTAAATTTACCTTTGTGAATCAAGCCCTTAGTTTTCAAATTGTTTAAATTGAGGAAATGTGCACTCTTCCAATTGTCTAAGGCAAGAACACATTGGGGGTCATTCTGACCCCGGCGGTCATGGACCGCCGGTGCCAGGGTTGGCGGGAGCACCGCCAACAAGCTGGCGGTGCCCCGCAGGGCATTCTGACCGCAGCGGTTTTGCCGCGGTCAGAAGTGGAAAACCGGCGGTCTCCCGCCGGTTTTCCGCTGCCCTAAAGAATCCTCCATGGCGGCGCAGCGAGCTGCGCCGCCATGGGGATTCTGACACCCCATACCGCCATCCTGTTCCTGGCGGCTCTGCCGCCAGGAACAGGATGGCGGTATGGGGTGTCGTGGGGCCCCTGGGGGCCCCTGCAGTGCCCATGCCAATGGCATGGGCACTGCAGGGGCCCCCGTAAGAGGGCCCCACTTTGTATTTCAGTGTCTGCTTTGCAGACACTGAAATACGCGACGGGTGCCACTGCACCCGTCGCACCTTCCCACTCCGCCGGCTCAATTCTGAGCCGGCGTCCTCGTGGGAAGGCTATTTTGCACTGGGCTGGCGGGCGGCCTTTTGGCGGTCGCCCGCCAGCCCAGTGCAAAACCCAAAATACCCTCAGCGGTCTTTCGACCGCGGAGCGGTATTTTGGAGGGGGGAGCTCCCCCCCATTGTCTCAAAGATTGTCCAGGTTTCACAGAAGTAATAACTCTTGTTTACACGAATATCTGCTCGTCATCCACACAACAGAAGGTAAAGGCTTCTAATCCCATCTAGGCTACCTATATAGGCTACATATTTGCCTTTCCATCTGCCCCTCAGCATGGCCTTCCATTCTAGCCATGACTGTTTATGTGCTGTCTGACTGTATGTAGGTTGTGTGGAATTGTATGTGCTTCTCTATCTGTGTTCTAGGTGTATGTGTGTAGTCTGGGTGGTTGTGATCATGTGTCTAAATGAGAGGTTCAGTGTGCATTACTGTGTTAGGTGACTGAATTTCTGCTAGTTTGACCATGTAAGACTGATAGTCTAGTTACCTTTGTAGCTGGTTGGTCAAAGGTCTTTTAGTACCAATGTGCCAGTGGTCTGTATGTGTCTCTGTACATGGATTTTTTCAATGTGTTTCACTGTCTGCACAGGTGCATGTCTGTAGGTATGAACTATGACATTACTTCTGTGGATGTTTTCCAACTCTATTTACAAAACAAAATAAAAATACATTGTTTTTTCAGTGCTTGCATTTAAAAGTTTTTGTGGGACAATATTCGTGATATACTGTGTGTCCTTTATTGCTACTTTGCTACTGGCAGTTTATGTGGGATACATACATCTAGTTCCAGCAACTGATGTCATCTTTGTCTGTGTACTGCCCCTGCTGTATAGGTGCGTGTGGCTTTAAAGTCTGACTGTTTGTGGAATGTTGATGTATTGTTTGTATGTCGTTGTCCATTGTCTCTTTGTGCTGAATTAGTCTGTGTGTATTTGTGCGCACAAAGTATAGTCTATTGCAAAGTTTTCTTTTTTTTGTTTATGAATGCTCTTGGCTATCATTAACTTGATTCATGCCAAAAGTGGTAGTCTGTGGAGGTATATATCTAATGATGCTAAATTTATGAAAGTTTGTGGAGATGTATTTGAGTCATAATTCCTGGTACTTTGCATCAACTGGGTTCATTTTTTTCTTGGATTACCCGAAAAGACATGTTTTTCTTGTCAAACTTTGGCTGATTATTCTTTTAGTGTGTATGTCTTTAGTTTTGCCACTAGTGATATTGAGACTGAACCATTATTATTTTTAGGTCTGCATTTTGACAGCACAGCTGTCAAAGACATATTGTTTCTAAGGTGTTTAGAGGAGACTTTGCCTTCACCCCTTTCAACTGTAACTTTTTTTGCCCAGACACTTTCAGCCATTTGTTTGAGACTTTGTCAATTCGCTCAGCCCAAATGAGTACTGCCAGAGTAGGATTCTTGTATCTTAATCGTAGAATATAATCATTAAATAACTCCCGCCATTAGTCATATGGACCTTTGTTAGGTAACAAGGAGAGAATATAAGGAGCAATCATTTACATGAAACACCATGAACAGTGAAGTCCAATTTGGCTTCACAAGAATCAATATATCAATTAAGTAAAGTTGGTGTGGGGTTTATTAACAAATTAATTAAAATGTTTTTATTAATTTAGTAAATAAATAATACATTTAATCATTGTTGTTACAGATTAAAATAGACCATTAGTCGATATTTTATAACACTATAAAATACTATTAGTAACACTTACAAATAAAATAGAGAAAACTCAACAAGTGTGTTACATAAAGGAAAATCCCTAACCTACATTATTGGGTTTTTTGGCAAAAAGCGCAATTCTATTCAATAAGCAAGGACGCTAAGAAAGAATAAGAATGCATAAGCATGAAACTTTAGCACTCAAGCAATATAAATTAGAAAAAGCTGGAAAGTATTCCCAGCTCAAAGACAGTAGGCATCCCTAAGGTCTGCATCCTAAGTTCTGCAGTAACCTGTACTTACCTAGTCTCTGGGTGACAAATGTAAGCTATCTGAAAGAAAAAGGCCTCCCTGGGAAGGGGTTTAAAGGGTTCTCTCTAACTAATCTAAGGAACACAGACTTACATAATTCTATCAAAACATAATTGGCAACAAATCTTGCATTCCCTGTTCCCACTAACCAATGAGTTTCCAGCAAACTGTGGGAGCAGTTAAACTCCCTAGTTTCTCACGTCTTCACAATGCGCTATGGAAATATGTCCTTCGATCGTTACCTTTAATCAAATTTTTGTGTTTTGATAGTTCTTTCCACGAGTCACATATCCTATCATTTCCTCTCCTCCTGGTGAGAACCTCACTACTGGTTGTATAATACATAACAGATGTCTATTTACTAGCTAGCAGAAGGCTTCTGGAAAATTACAGCATGCGCATTGGAAAAAGAAAACATCTTATGCAAGATGACAGCTTAATGCAAAATCAGGCCTCTTAACCCTAACATTTAAAGGTGACATTTAACATGGCATCAGTAGTCAGGCTAACTTAAGTCAATATATTATGTTACTTCATTTGTGGGCTTTTAATGTCTAGATATGACAAATGTTTGCCTTATTTGTGTGTGTTATTCATTATTGAAATTTGCACTTTTTATTTAAATGCATTTAGTTTGGAAAATTAGGACATTTGCTCTATCAACCCCAATGAAGTATTTGCACAGAACTGCATGAGGGACTATTTTATAATAGGCCTTTCTATTGGCCCCTCTTCCTGTCCCTTTCACTTTGCCCTCTCATGTCCACTCCTGCTAAGTCCCCGTCACATTGCTTCTTCCTCCTGTGTGTACGTCCTTATTCCTCCTGTATCCCTCCCGCATCACTCCTACCAGGCCTACCTCTTTCCCCAGTATGCACCATCTTTACCCCCCTCCACCAACCTCTCTCATTCCTCTTTCCCAGACCAACAGCTTTCCCCTCTATGTCCTCCTCGTTCCCGCCCATCCTTCCCTTCCCGTTCGGCGATGTGTCATTAGTACACCCGAGACTTTCCTTGAAATGAAAGGCTGCCTGTAGTAAATGCTTCTATGCCTTCTATACAGTTCTGTTTTTGTTTGTATGACAAATGAAGGCTGGGTGGCAAGGAAACCTTCATTATATTTTGTTTCTTTCTTACTAATTCAAAGAAGCTAAAGGAGGACTATAGTAAAGGCTTTTTTGCCACCTGACCTTTATTTGTCATAGAAACTAAAACAAGGCTATATAGAAGGTAAGGAAGCCTTCAATATAGACAGTTTTGTTTAATTTGCCTAGCTTTGGTGTGCATGTGCTGCATTGGCTAGCACTTTGCATCCAAACCTAATAAATTTGCCAACTCTTGTTTTACTCTGGATTCTGATTTAGTCTCCATCCTTCTGTGTAATCAACTTCTAAAGGTCCTACATATCCTTTGGGAGCAATTTAGTGATCAACAGGACAGCATGTCTGTTAAACTGTTGACAGCATAGATGACATAACACTATTTTTGTTTATTTGTTGTTTTACATAGAGTGAACACCACCCAATGGAGCTTAAAAGCACAGAAGTACAGAGTGAGTGTAAAATATAAGCATAGAGGTTAACCACATATTGACTGTGGTGGAATGATGACCACAGTTGTAAACATTATACACACCTGGAGTGTGGTTGGTGTATTAGAGCATTCTATTGTGGGCTCAGTTTTAAATCCTCTCCAACACTTTAATGTAGATAAAAACCCCTACAGATAAACACTCTAATTGGGTGCAGAAACAGGGTTGTAGCCAAGGTGGTTTGTTTTGGGGGGTATGGTCCCCATGATGTCAATATAAAGGGAAGGTTCCAGAGCAACAGTTTCTTTGCCTTATAATTTTTTAACACAATGTGCAATATTAATGAGATTTTATGGCACACAATGCATTTTATTTTGTAATTGTTATCAAAATTGTATTCTTCTTAAAAAACAATTGGGAGAACATATGACAAACTATGCATTGTAATCAATGTTGATTCAAAACTGGATATCATTTTAAGACAACATTATAGGAGCAGTGGTGAGGCAATGTGGCAGTAGGCTCCAGTGATTGCAAGAAAAATGCCCTCCACCACTGACTGATTGACCGTGTAAATACAACAAGCGTCCCTTTCCTTTTAATTTTTTCGTTTTAACATCTTTGTGTCCGCTTGGAATTCCACGATGATCACTTTTCTGTTTTCAGTTCTTTTATATTGGGTGTAGCAGCAGGTCTTTCCCAACATTTGGTCTGTAACTCTCGACCACTCCAATATGGCCATTCCATTCAGGACCTCTGTGTCCTTTCTTACTTTCTACTAACCTTTTATCCACACATCCAGGATTCTACCAATTTGTTTCTTACTTTCATTTCCACACAACTGGCACAAATGTGGAACCAACGAGTGGTCGCTTTCCTTTCCGCTTGCTGTTCACTTCGCCATTGGAACATTGGTTCTATCACACCATAATCGATTTTTGCTCCTCATTTGGAACCGCTTTTGTATGGAGATGCTCATGCTACACATCCGGCAGTGGAGCATCATTTCCCTTGGCTTGGTAATGCCTTCGTTTGGTTTCCGGTGTCCTCCTTCCGGAGTATTGGACCATTATCCTCAGATAATTAGGGCTCTTTTGAATTTTTCCTATTTTGCTCTTGCATCTCATTTTCCTACCAGCCTCATTAGTTCCCTCTTCTTAACCACAGGTATCACACCGTAAGGACTGCTAATTTTTGCATTACCCTTAACCCCTTCGCTGCCAGGCCTTTTACCCCTCCTGTGCAGGGCCTTTTTTTGCCTCTTTGGAATAGTTTTCACTTAGGCCCTCATAACGTTTTGTCCACATAAGCTACCCACGCTAAATTTGCGTCCTTTTTTCCAACATCCTAGAGATTCTAGAGGTACCCAGACTTTGTGGGTTCCCTTGAAGGAGGCCAAGAAATTAGCCAAAATACAGTGAAAATTTAGTTTTTTTCAATAAAATTGGAAAAAGGGGCTGCAGAAGAAGGCTTGTGTTTTTTTCCCTGAAAATTGCATCAACAAAGGGTTTGCAGTGCTAAAATCACCAGCTTCCCAGCTTTCATGAACAGGCAGACTTGAATCAGAAAACCCAATTTTTCAACACAATTTTGGCATTTTACTGGGACATACCCCATTTTTACGTTTTTTTGTGCTTTCAGCCGCCTTCCAGTCAGTGACAGAAATGGCCATGAAACCAATGCTGGATCCCAGAAACCTAAACATTTCTGAAAAGTAGACAAAATTGTGAATCCAGCAAGGGGTAATTTGTGTAGATCCTACAAGGGTTTCCTACAGAAAATAACAACTGGAAAAAAAAATATTGAAATTGAGGTGAAAAAAACAGCAATTTTTCTCTACGTTTTACTCTGTAACTTTTTACTGCAATGTCAGATTTTTAAAAGCAATATACTGTTTGCTGGACTCTTCTGGTTGCGGGTATATATAGGGCTTGTAGGTTCATCAAGAACCCTAGGTACCCAGAGCCAATAAATGAGCTGCACCCTGCAGTGGGTTTTCATTCTTTACCAGGTATACAGCAATTCATTTGCTGAAATATAAAGAGTGAAAAATAGCTATCAAGAAAACCTCTGTATTTCCAAAATGGGCACAAGATAAGGTGTTGAGGAGCAGTGGTTATTTGCACAGCTCTGAATTCCGGGGTGCCCATACTAGCATGTGAATTACAGGGCATTTCTCAAGTAGACGTCTTTTTTACACACTCTCTTATGTTTGGAAGGAAAAAACGTAGAGAAAGAAAAGGGGCAATAACACTTGTTTTGCTATTCTATGTTCCCCCAAGTCTCCCAATAAAAATGATACCTCACTTGTGTGGGTAGGCCTAGCGCCCGCGACAGGAAATGCCCCAAAACACAACGTGGACACATCCCATTAATGATACCTCACTTCTGTGGGTAGGTCTAGTGTCCGCGACAAGAAATGCCCCAAAACACAACGTGAACACATCCCATTTTTTGACAGAAAACAGAGGTGTTTTTGCAAAGTGCCTAACTGTAGATTTTGGCCTGTAGCTCCGCCGGCACCTAGGGAAACCTACCAAATCTGTGCATTTTTGAAAACTAGAGACCTAGGGGAATCCAAGATGGGGTGACTTGTGGGGCTCTGGCCAGGTTCTGTTACCCAGAATCCTTTGCAAACCTCAAAATTAGGCTAAAAAAACACATTTTCCTCACATTTCGGTGACAGAAAGTTCTGGAATCTGAGAGGAGCCACAAATTTCCTTCCACCCAGCGTTCCCCCAAGTCTCCCGATAAAAATAATACCTTGCTTGTGTGGGTAGGCCTAGCGCCCGCAACAGGAAATGCCCCAAAACACAACGTGGACACATCCCATTTTTTGACAGAAAACAGAGGTGTTTTTTGCAAAGTGCCTGCCTGTAGATTTTGGCCTCTAGCTCAGCCGGCTCCTAGGGAAACCTACCAAACATGTACATTTTTTTAAAACTAGAGACCTTGGGGAATCCAAGATGGGGTGACTTGTGGGGCTCTGACCAGGTTCTGTTACCCAGAATCCTTTGCAAACCTCAAAATTTGGCTAAAAAAACACGTTTTCCTCACATTTCGGTGACAGAAAGTTCTGGAATCTGAGAGGAGCCACAAATTACCTTCCACCCAGCATTCCCCCAAGTCTCCTGATAAAAATGATACCTCATTTGTGTGTGTAGGCCTAGTGCCCGGGACAGGAAATCCCCCAAAACACAACGTGGACACATCCCATTTTTTGACAGAAAACAGAGGTGTTTTTTGCAAAGTGCTTACCTGTAGATTTTGGCCTCTAGCTCAGCCGGCACCTAGGGAAACCTACCAAACCTGTGCATTTTTGAAAACTAGAGACCTAGGGTAATCCAAGATGGGGTGACTTGTGGGGCTCTGACCAGGTTCTGTTACCCAGAATCCTTTGCAAACCTCAAAATTTGGCTAAAAAAACACATTTTCCTCACATTTCGGTGACAGAACGTTCTGGAATCTGAGAGGAGCCACAAATTTCCTTCCACCCTGCGTTCCCCCAAGTCTCCCAATAAAAATGATTCCTCACTTGTGTGGGTAGGCCTAGCGCCCGCAACAGGAAATGCCCCAAAACACAACGTGGACACATCCCATTTTTTGACAGAAAACAGAGGTGTTTTTTGCAAAGTGCCTACCTGTTGATTTTGGCCTCTAGCTCAGCCGGCTCCTAGGGAAACCTTCCAAACCTGTGCATTTTTGAAAACTAGAGACCTAGGGGAATCCAGATGGGGTGACTTGTGGGGCTCTGACCAGGTTCTGTTACCCAGAATCCTTTGCAAACCTCAAAATTTGGCTAAAAAAACACGTTTTCCTCACATTTCGGTGACAGAAAGTTCTGGAATCTGAGAGGAGCCACAAATTTCCTTCCACCCAGCATTCCCCCAAGTCTCCCGATAAAAATACAACCTCACTTGTGTGGGCAGGCCTAGCGCCCACAACAGGAAATGCCCCAAAACACAACGTGGACACATCCCATTTTTTGATAGAAAACAGAGGTGTTTTTTGCAAAGTGCCTACCTGTTGATTTTGTCCTCTAGCTCAGCCGGCTCCTAGGGAAACCTACCAAACCTGTGCATTTTTTAAAACTAAAGACCTAGGGGAATCCACGATGGGGTGACTTGTGGGGCTCTGACCAGGTTCTGTTATCCGGAATCCTTTGCAAACCTCAAAATTTGGCTAAAAAAATACGTTTTCCTCACATTTCGGTGACAGAAAGTTCTGGAATCTGAGAGGAGCAACAAATTTCCTTCCACTCAGCGTTCCCCCAAGTCTCCTGATAAAAATTATACCTCACTTGTGGGTGGGCCAGGTGCCTGAAACAGAAAAAGGCCACAAACTTGTAGAGATTATGGGGATAGCACAGCGAGTTGATAAGCACACATTCTTCTTTTATACATCTTTAGGCTGACTCTGCTTTGGGGACCCCCACAAGTGAGGTGTCATTTTACTTGGGAGACTGAGGGGAACGCTGGGGAGTAGGAATTTTGTGCTGGAGCGGTGATCGTACAAACGAAAGTCAGGAAAATATGCTTTTTTAAGCAAATTTTGAGGTTTGCAGAGGTAAGAAAATGTTGGGGGATCCACGCAAGCCACACCTCCCTGGACTCCTTGGGGTGTCTAGTTTTAAAAAATGTCTGGGTTTGGCAGGTTTCCCTAGATGAAGGCTGCACCCAGGACCAAAAACATAGGTGCCCCCCCCAAACACAGGTAGTTTTGTAATATATCATTTTGATGTGTCCACATATGTCTGTGATGTGCCAAACACTAAAATTGTGAAAAGAAACGCACTTAGGTTATGTGAAAAAGACCCCTCACCCACCAACCAAGTTGGTGGCATGCTTCATCATCGGGGTCCCACCTGAGACACCTACCGTGTCACAAGTGTGTTGCGACGCCTGATTACAGCAGAGCAGGTTTTGTCCTTTTTACCACACATACTGGTTGTATTTGGCACAAGGGTGAGTGATGGTTCAGTAGATCAAATTTTATTAACAAGAGATTTCACAAAAGTGAAATGCACTGGTAATAACTGAAAGGCCAAAAAACTGAACCAATGACTCACAGCTTGTGAGCTGTAAAGCCACGGCAAGGCACCAACCGCTTTACAGTCCATTCACACACCTTTCATACATGACATGCACAAGACCATTCACGCCGCCAGCCACGGGCCCAGCACATTACAACACTTGCATCGACAGACAGCGCCAGTCAAGGGCCCATCACTTTCATACGCCCACATGCCTGATACAGCAATCACACCAGCTGATGAGTGTGTGGACTGGCGTTTGGCGGGCACCGCTAGCCAAGCACCACCACACCCATACCGCCAGCCGAGCTCCACACCACGCACACCGCCAGCCAAGCGCCACCTCAAGCACACCGCCAGCCTAGCGCCACACCACCCATACCGCCAGCCAAGTGCCACCCCACGCACACTGCCAGCCAAGCGCCACAACAAGCACACTGCCAGCCAAGCACCACCCCACGCACACCACCAGCCAAGTGCCACCCCACGCACACCGCCAGCCAAGCGCCACCCCACGCACTATGCCAGCCGAGCGCCACCCCACGCACACCACCATCACTTTTGTTTTGGTTTATAAACAACAAAGAAACCACTAACTATTTATAAAATAAGTACAAAACTATTTTATATATGCTGCTAATGGTGTATGGAAAATGTATTAATAACGTTTTTAGAAATTTTTCATGATTGAGAAATTTGTATGTTTTATTTATTTGATGTCTTTTATGGTCTTTTTGCACTGAATAAAGTGTATTATTGATTGATTGAAGTACAAAACTACAAACACAAAAGCTCTAACTAGATACATGACAGTAATGCCAACCGTGAAACTGAACATATGAAAATATAAAACAGGCAGTTTACGCTCACGGTATTTCCCCAAAAATGTTCCTAGTGTGGTAACTTCTAAAACAGCCGGCCGCACACAGCCCAGGCTTTGAAGGGCATTCGGGGCAGTACATCTCTCCTCCGGATTGCTCTCCGGGCACATACTCTACATTTCTTTGTGGGCAAGTCTATTTTGGGAGTGGGAGGAATGTGCTCTGGAAAGTGGGGATCTTTCAATCTAGCCACTTCCTCCACCACTTCTACTCTAGGAACTGTTGCCCGTTCCATCACAATAAGGCTCTCTATCACTGACTCCTGAAATTTAACAAATGTCATCCTCGTCTCAGGTGAACAATCCTTGAACACAATAAAAGCATTAAAAGTTGCCAAATGAAATAAATGTAGGGCCAACTTTTTATACCACAAGTAAGACTTACGAAGAGCAGTGTAAGGTTCCAACCTCTGATCACTCTATCAACACCACCCATGTGCCTATTGTAGTCCAAAATGCACCCAGGTTTGCACACTTCCGCAACCTGACCCCAAACAGTCACAGGGGAAGTACTCTCATCATGGATGGTAGATAGCATGTACACATCCCTCCTGTCTGAAAATTTCAGATCTAGCAGCTCATTATTCCGCAAGGCACTGCACTGTCCCCTCTCAAGTTTTTTATAGACATGCTCCCTTGGATAGCCTTTCCAGTTAGAACGGATTGTGCCACAAGCAACAATGTCCACTCTAAACAACTCCTTGAACAATTGCACTCCAGTGTAAATTATCTAGGTACAAATGGTGACCTTTGTTAAACAGTCGTCTACCAAGTTCCCACACAATTGTTTCGCTAACTCCAAAAGTGGCTGGACAACCAGGAGGGTCAATACTGGAATCCCTACCAGTGTAGACCCGAAAATTATACACATACCCTGTACTGCTTTCTGACTGCATATACAATTTAATCCCATACCGTGCCCTATTACTAGGAATGTACTGCTTAAAAACTAAACGCCCCTTGAAAAGGACCATAGACTCGTCCACACTTATCTCTTTACAAAATGATCAAGGACAGGCCTAATCTTAAAAAGACAGTCAGAATCAGGGTGATCTCGTGGCAAGTCTAAAGCATTGTCTACAAAATGCAGCATACGAAGAAGAAGCAAATAGCAATTATGTGTCATAGTTGCAGGAAATATAGCCGTTGCCATCAAGGGACTAGTAGACCAATAAGAAGCCAGTGACGGCTTTGTGATCAACCTTTTTCATCTCTTCCAGATATGTGGGAACCCACTGAGTAGCTCTAGACTGAGGCCTAAGTCTGGCAGCGTTGTCCCTCAAATATTGCTCTGCATACAAATTAGTCTGCTCCACAATCTCTTCCAAAAATACATCGTCCATAAACAAGTGAAAGAAAAGGACAGGCAAAAAGTTTTCCGTATTGACTCTACACCCTGGGAGACCAGTAAATGCAGGTAACTGTGGCACCTCCATGTTTGGGGCAATCCAGGTGTTAGGTCTACTAATGGGAAACCCTTCAGCCCCAGGCTGCTGCACTCTTGGCACATCAATGTCCTCCTCTACAACAGGCGCTTCATCTGCACTGAGAGTAGCTTCCTCATCAGAAGAATACTCTTGGACAGAAAACTCACTGCCAGAATCTCTTACTTCCTCCTCTGCCTCAGATGCAGAGTCAGTCTCGTAATCATGGTCTGAAGATGACTCAAAGAGCATGCCAACAACCCTGCTGAGCGGTCTCTCTACGGCTAGCCATGATCCTCACTAACAACAAATGGATTGCCAACAACACCTAGCACTAAAATAAGTAATAAACACAGTGTAGCTTTATCACAAAGAGGTATGTACTAAAAAAACTATACCACTCACTTGCCTGAAAAAGCTACTCACCAGCAACTACTCTGCACAGACACAGCAATCACCAATGATATCTCACTAAAAAGAAAAAAGAAAAAAGCAAATTAGACATATGACAATACAAATATCATTGTGCTCAAGTCTAAGGACAATTTCACACACAATACTGCATTTAGTACACCATCTACAAACATGTCATTCATGCATGTCAACAATACGCCTTTGGAGTAAATTGCTTTCACTTACCTAAAACATGCAACTATGCAAACCGCAGGACAACTACTGCCAAAACCGCAAGGATCCACAGCAAAGGAAGCAAAAGCTTTGAACTAGAACAAAAAGAAGAAATAAACTGTTATAATCACAAATACAAATACTTCGCCAGTTGACAAACACCCCGCCACCAAGAACTTAGAAATTGTCCCTGGTGCCTAAGTGGCTTCTGCCCCACTAGGAGGCAGATGGGCCTAAAAAAAAATAGGCTGATCTGCCCACAAGTGGGGCAGAAATGGCCAACAGCTCTGTACTCTGTTTGGGGGGCGGCCCTTGCCAAAGGGGGCGAATGGGGGTGCCCCCAACACAAAAAAACAAAGGGAAGCAAAAAACAAAATCTCTGACATCTTGGTGCCTTGGGGCAGATGGGCCTAACAAAAATAGGCTGATCTGCCTCCAAGGTGGGCAGAAATGGCCATCACTAATGTGCCCCCTTTGGGGGCGAACCTTGCCAAAGGTGCCGCTCCCCCCCCACACACACACACAAAACACACACACACACGATCCCTGGTGCCTAAGTGGATTCTGCCCCCCTTGGGGGCAGATGGGTGTAAAAAGAATTGGCTGATCTGCCCCCATGGGGGGCAGAAATGGCCAACAGCTCTGTGCCCCCTTTAGGGGGCGACCCTTGCCAAAGGGGGCACCTCCAGCACAAAACAAAAACAGGGGAACAAAAAAAAATCCCTGGCGTATTGGTGGTTTCTGCCCTCCTTGGGGGCAGATGGGCCTACAAAAATAGGCCCATCTGCCCCAAAGGGGGGCAGAGATAACCAATATGAAATGTCCCCACTTTGGGGGGGTGACCCTTGCCCAAGGGGTGCCCCCAAACACACAAAACACACACACACCACACAATCCCTGGTGCCTAGTGTGTTTTGACCTCCCCGGGGGCCAGATCGTCCAAAAACATGGGCGATCTTCCCTCAGGGGGGGCCGAAATAGGAAGAAAAAAAATAGCCCCCCATGGGAGTGACCCTTGCCCAAGGGGTCGCTCCCAAAATACATATGAAAAATGAAATCCCTGGTGTCTAGTGGTTTTCAGCCCCCCACCCCCCGAGGGCAGATCGGCAGAAAAATCGGCCGATCAGCCCCCAGGGGGGGCCGAAATAGGATTAAAAAAATAGCTCCCCATGGGAGCGACCCTTTCCCAAGGGGTCGTTCCCAAAATACATTTGTAAAATGAAATCCCTGGTGTCTAGTGGTTTTCGCCCCCCATAGGGGCAAAATACAAAATAAAATAGTCCCCCATGGGAGCGACCCTTGCCCAAGGGGTCGCTCCGAAAATCCAATACATAAACAAATCCCTGGTGGCTAGTGAGGATTCCTGCTCCACGATCGCGGGCCCTGCCCACGATCGTGGAGCAGGAATCCACTGAAAACAGGCACAGGGGGAAAGGAATAACCCTTTCCTTTCCCCCGTGTCTGTTTCCCCCTCAAGCCCCCAAAAAGGGAAGGAATCACCTCTAGGAAGTCCTCTTCCCTCGACGCGCTGGAAGCAAATGGCTTCCAGCGCATCCCGGCAATACTTGATGACGTCGACATGCTGTGAGCACGCTGACGTCATCAGATTGCCGCGGGGTCGGGGTGGAAGGGGAAGGGATTCCCCTTCCATCCACGACTGGGGGGTGTGGGGGCCATGGAGGGAGCGCTAGCACTCCCCCCTTGTCCTGGGTGCAGGACGAGGTGATCTCGTCCAAGGCACCCGGGAACCGGTGCCTTGGACGAGATCACCTCATCCAAGGCACCCAACCGGTGCCTTGGACGAGATCACCTCATCCAAGGCACCCAACCGATTAAGGTAAGCTTTGCATATTTGTCATTTTAGTCATCTACTATTACTTTTTTCACAGGAGGTTCACAACTCCGCCTTTTCTTTTTTCCTTCAGACTTTTCCAAGGTCCATTTTTACTGTGACTGCCTTTTTATATATGCTTTTCAAACCTTACACAGCAATTCTTATTTTCTTACTATCTCTAGCTTTTCTTTATTTCAGCATGATTTTTGGCCTTAGTTATATTTAGATGTAAAAAGATCAGATGACAGACTGAATGTTGAACAAATCAATATTTACCCTCAGTCACAGATCTGGGTTAAATCCATCATTTCTTTGCATGCATGCCATTCCATTTTGGACCCAGCCATATGCAAATCAGTCTTGACCTTGCTTCCCATGGGAACAGACCAGCCCGAACAGCGGACCAGGTCCTCCCTGGACCAGAAACAAGCACCCTGGGACTGCTTCAGGGTATCACCCCTCATCAGCCAGGCTAGCTTGAATCTGGTGGCATAGCGAGTCTGGGACCAACATCTGGCCATACCCTTCTGACTTAGGGTGACAAATGCTAAAAGAACAGATGATGGACGGAATGCTGAACAAGTCAAACATTCACCCCCGTCACAGATCTGGGTTAATTCCATCATTTTTGCACTTCATGCCATTCCATTATGGACCCAGTCAAATGCAAATCAGTCTTGACCATGCTCCCCGTGGAAACAGTCCAGCCCAAACTGCCCGGCCAGGTCCTCTCTGGACCAGAAACAAGCATCCTGGGACCGGTCCCGGGGTATCACCCTTCATCAGTCAAGCTATCATATGCAAATCAATCTTGAGCCTGCTCCCCATTGTAACAGTCCAGCCCGAAATTCCAGGCTAGGCCTCCCCTTGACCAGAAAAAGCACCCTGGCAGTTTGGGCTGGACTGTTCCCATGGAGAGCAGTCTCAAGACTGATATGCATATGGCTGGATCCAAACTGGGGTGGCATGATGAGCAAAAAAACAATTGATTAAACCCAGATCTGTAACTGTGAGAGAATGTTTGCATTGTTCAGCATTCGGTCCATCAACTGTTCTTTTTGCAGTTATATCTAGAGTCCTGATGGGATTGAAACATCGATGGAAATTGCGGACCCTCATCTATATTGTTGATTAGCCAAGAACGAGCCGTTCTAGACTTGTTTTTAGATAGGCACTTTTGATCACTATGGGCATTTGTGTGTATCACCAAAAATAGAGACCCAAACACGTTTTCCACTTTTATAAGAAAACATTCTTCTTGATTATTGTTTGGAATAAATACCCATTTGGCTGGTAGCATTGTTGTATTCATATAACTAGGAACCATTGTATTGTATTACAGTGATCAGTAAAGGCAGCAATAATAGGGGTGCAAAAGACACCTCGACCCCTGTGCCGATGAGCTTGTTGTTGTAATGATAGTTCTGTGCCTGACAGGGAGGCAGAGGGCAATTCATGTCGTCATCTAGAAGCACTTCCAAAGAAGCAAAATTATACACCCAAAGAGCCAGTGGCATATTAGAGAGGCTAAAATACTTTTTTGGGTGTGTCATTGATAATGTATCTAGCCTGTGGCTGAAGGTGGCTGACCCAATCAATCCATTGGTTGGAGGGAGCTGACCTCATGCATACGGTCTATGTAATGAACGCAATAGGTTGGCTTCACCAGACCTAACAAAGAACAAGTTTTTAATAACTTTATAATCTGACGTTATAAGGCCCATGAGCCTTACTTCCAACTTCTTAATTAAAAAGTAATAATATATATTTTCTGTGGCACTTTCACTCATAGTGTTTGACATATTCGTAGCTCTTTAAAAATGCACATTGATGTTATCCAATAAAGTGGTAACTATTTTATTCAGCTCAGAATGTTGAAAGAAAGTGATAAGAATTGATGGGATTGAAAATGTAGACTGAGAGTAGCTCAGAGATTTCAACAGTAGGCACCTCAGCCCACAGAGCTGCCTTAGTAGTTTATCAATAATTATTTACTGTGACACCAACTTTATGTTACTCATAGCAAGATATGTGATATACTTCCACACACAACCCTATTTCTTCTGCTAGAAAATTGACCTAGGTTGGCCCTATTTGTAGTGTGTCCACTATCTCTCTAACTACAATGACTAGTGCCCACAAACATTAATTTAAAACCTTCTTTCTACTTTCAAGAAGACTCTCTGAATGATTTGCACTACATGCCCTCTCTGCTTGAAGTAGTCACAGTTACTTGTATTAACATGTCTACAGGGAAGAGGACATGTAACAGCAGCATGTTCTGACATATCTTTTCTGAGCCCTCATTCTGTCCCACAAGAGTAAAGATTAACGGGGAAATAAAGGTATTATGTCAAATAACACAGATGCATGTTGGATGCCCACCAAGCAACATATTACAGAGGCAAGTAAATACAGGCATGCAGTTATGCAATTCACTTGAACATAACTTCATTCTTTAACGACCACAGACACATCTCTCAGAGACAAGGATCCTTAGCTCATTTATGGTCCCTTCTTATAGGCCAGTAAACGGTAGAACTTACCTTAAGAATTTTGTGTCCATGCAATAGTTAGGTTTGCACACCAACCAGAATCAAGTACCAAGGCCCAGTCACTGTTCGCACTGCTAACTGCTTGAAGCGTTCACACTTTTAAAAAAGTGTGTGATCCTTGGTAAATAACTTGCTCTTTCTATGCGTCAGTTCTTTTAACTAACAAAATTGTGGTTATATGGTGCTCAGGCTCACTGATTTATCGCACTAGGATTTTAGATTAGGTTGTAGAGACAGAATAATCTTTATCACTTCTCAGAATGGCAGGGCACTATTCATATTACACCCTCCTCCCACTGCCTCATGTTATGATAACAAAGCCTCAATAATGAGTGTCTGACAAGTTTCTTGAAAAATATTGCCCAGGTTTTAAGTCGTATCATGAACACAACCTGGAGAACATGAAAATATGAGTCAAATTCTTTAGGTACGTACTTCTGCAGTCTGATATGATTCTCAGTAGTGCCTAAACTTGTGGCACACAGGTGAAACATGGAGTGAGGACATAGGTGCATTAACATTCTGTCCCTACTATTTAAAGAAGATCGGAGACTGTCACTTTCAAGTTGCACACAAGTTTCTGCAAAAGAGACATTATTTTAACTTTTTCTGCCTTCAACCCCAAAAGTCTTTCACAAAAACATACATGTCATGGTGGGGTCAGTTGTCGCCTTGAATAGGGATATCATTGCGGTCATAGGAACAATGTAAAACATAGAAAGATTCAACATGGTGGCACTACTTCATTGATAGGAGAATGTAAATGAAATGGTGTATTTTAAGGAAAAGACTAGACAGCAAAAAGTAGATGAATCCATCACATGTTCTTACATTGCCAAGAGAGTGCATCTTTTGGAGCTCTTTTGGAGATTAAGCAGCTATTCCAAGAGTAGTCGCTCTCTTCTTTCCAGCCTACTCTATTCAGTGCATGGCATTGATGGTGTGACATTGCATAATGGGCTTCTCTGAATGATATGTTGAGGGATTCGGGGATTCCGGTTAGACCCCTTCAATAGTATGTATCACTCATCTCCCGCATCAGAAAACCCCTAGTAAAACCATCAAGTCTTCTTCAGGAGCGAGAGGTACAGATGCTATCAGAAATTAATTTTGTTGAGCAACAAAATAGAGCATTTCAAGATACACTGTTCAATGCACTGGAAGAATTTTAAACACCTTTTTAGAGATGAGAAAAGGATCGCCGTATTCATCTGACTCAATAACTTCATGCCACGTAAACAGTATTTTCAGTTCCCATAGAGCGAGATGTAATCTATTTGACTACCACAAACTGTACCTCCCACTTTCTATCAGACAGATTTCATATGTCACACGCAAGTACACACACCTATTGACCCTGAAACATCAGCTTACTTATATTCACACATGCTTCTACACGTGAACTCACACTTACTCACACTAGCTCTCACCCTCACTGCTCTCTCTCGTTCTCTCTCTCACTCTCTTCTTACACACACACACACACACACCGTTAGAGATGCCAATACTGCGAGATATCAAAACAACATGGTGGATGGAATACTTCAGTAATCTCAGCCACTGGCTCTAGATGTGGCCCCCCTGCCCACTGTTCCACTAGAACCAAGCTACATCCAACTGAAGAGCCCTTGTCAGGGAGAACCCAATCTTGGGTTGCCTGTATTTTTATTCAGAGAGGACCTGGCTTGGCAGTTTGGTCTGGACTGTTCCCATTGGAGCAGGACCAAAGCTGGTTTCCATATTGCTGGGTCTAATCTGCTGTGGGATAGTGGGCAAAAGAATGATGGGTTGGAATGCTACACTGAGCCATTACCAATGGTTATACTTATTGTAAGCATACACCAAAGAGCTTTTGTGCGTTTGATGTAACGCCCTAAGTAGCCAAGGATATGCCCACATCTTGGTCCCTGCTCACTGTGCTACACCTGACTGAAGAGCCCTAATCAGGGCAAAACCGGTCTTGGGTTTCTTGTGTTCTGGTTTAGAGAGGGCCTGGCTTGGCAGTTCCAGCTGGACTGTTCCTATTGCAGCAGGTCCAAGGCTGATTTGCATTTGCTTGTGTCTAAATCTCTGGTGGGATGGTCGGCAAAAGAATAATGGTTTGGCCTGCTACCTCGGGCAATTGCCAGTGGTTAGACTTATTACAAGCATCATCCCATCATATTTTGGGTGTTTGATGTAGTTCCCTAAGTAGCCAAGGGTATGCCCACAGGTGGATCCCTTGCCCCATCGCTACCGGAACAAGCTACACCTGATTGAAGAGTCCAAATCAGGGTAAAACCAGTATTGAGTTTGTTGCATTCAAATTTAGAAAGGATCTGACTTTGCAGTTTGAACTGTACTGGTCGCATTGGAGCAGGACCAATGTTGATTTGTCTGGGTCTAATTACCGTGGAATGGTAGGCAAAAGAATGATAAACTGGAATGCAAACCCAAGCAAGCATCAGTGGTTAGACTTATTGCAGGCAGCCTCCTATCACATTTTGCCTGTTTGATGTAATGCTCTAAGTGGCCAAGAGTATGCCCAAATCTGAAGTCCATGCTCACTGTGCCACTGAAATCAAGCTACACATGACTGAAGTACCCTGATCACGGTGAAACTGACCTTGGGTTGTTTGTGTTCTGGTTCAGAAAGGGCTTGGCAGTTTGACTGGACTGTTCCCATTAGAGGAGACAAAGGCTGATTTGCATATGAAAGGGTTTAATCTGAGGTGGCATGGTGGCCGAAGGAACAATGGGTTGGAATGCTACCCCGATAGATTGCTACTGGTTAGATTTATTGTAAGCATTTTACTGTCATCTTTTGTGTGAATACTGTGACATGCCCACACATGTACATTTCTCACAAACATTAAGTACAATATTTCCCACCTGGAACTAATACCAAGCATGATTACCTGTCTCAGAACCATCACACAGCACGGTCACCAACATCAATTACAATCATCTCTTTCAGGTAGAGTCATGCTCACCAGGTATAGTCACCCCCACCACTGCTGATCATCTGGCAGCTTTACACCAAGGTGGCATTACCTCAGCTAATCACCCCAAACGGACAAGAGGGCTAACACAAGTGAAAACACGAGAAGGGAACAAATGCTGACTACCAAGAGGAGACAAAGAAGGGGAAGTAAAGGTGTATAAGAGGGAGAGAGAGAGAGACATTGACAAAAGAGACAGTAATAGAAAAGGAGATGAAGTAGGATAGGAGAACGTCAAGGAGAGACTGATGCCATTGATGTGGGACAATCAAGTAGTAGAGCACCAGACAATAAGGATACTCAATGAGGGAGTAACCGCAGGGTATACTGCATAACTAAGAAGCAAAGAGACATAGAAAAATGGTTGATACGAGATGCAGTGAAAGGCAAAGACAAAAACGGAAATGGGAACATTAAATGGCACATAAGAAATAGGGCCAGTCAAAGTGACTAGTAAAGGAGGCATGATCGGTTACTGGCAGAGTGCGTGTGTTTGTATGTGTACGATAAAGAGAGACATAGGAGTGAGAGGGGGTGAGATGCAAGGAGGTAAAGAAATGAAGAGATTAAGTGAAAAGAGGGCAAGAAAAATGGAAGACAGAAAGGAATGGCATGTTTGGGTTAGAGAAGGAAGAAGTGAAAAATCATTATAATGTGAGAACAGCGGTGTGAATGGTCAAGCGAGACCATCACTGTTTAAAGGCTACCAATACAATAAGACTGCAAGAAAAGAGGGACAAACACTCAGAATGAAGAAACCAATTAGAGAAAAGAGCAAGAGGCACATAGGAGAGATATATTTTAGTGGCAGTCAATGAGAAGGGAAGAAAAGAGTCATAGCAAGTGATTTTCAAGGGGAAAAGGGAAGGTGGCAAACATCACACTGAAAGAGGAGGAATACGAGGTTCCTGTAGCCTACAATGTTGGGAACAAAAAGGGAAGAAGATGTGTACAGGCAGGGGCGGCCAACAAATTCTGAAAGTGGTGGGGCGGGCAAATAAGTGGTGGGGCGGGCAAGGAGGGGAATATAAAAAATATAAAATAAATAAAATAAAAATAACTTACCTTGCACGCAAGGTGACATCCTCCTCATTCCAGTTTTCGTCTTCTGCCCAGGCTCCAACTCCCTTAACCAATCCTAGTGCTGCTCTGATTCTGTTAACCAGCATGAGAGAAGCACTAGGATTGGAGGGAGCGGCCTCTCTTGGCCCTTCCGAGGGTTCCTGAGTCATGTGCTTGCTCTCAAACAGCTGTCTAAAACAGCTGGGTTGGAAAGTTTAAAGTGCGCATGTCTGGCTGGCTGCCACAAGACAGCGGCCAAATGACATGCACACTTTGAACATATGCACAGGCAGCCCACCACTCCTCCCTGCTGCTGGCACTTAGGTAGTCCTGCCCCGTCCTGACTCTCGGTTCTGTACAGAGGATGAAAAATAAAATGGTGATAAATTAACTTTATCACCATTTTATTTTTCATCTCTGGGCAAGGTCTGGGAGCATTTTTAATAGTGAGGCGACACTCCTCTGATATAAGGGAGGAGGCACCCCTGGGTATCGGAGTAGGAGCAGGATACTAAAAGAGGAAAGACAAACATCATGAATAAGCACGCTAAATGCAGCGTTAAGAAATGCAATTATATGGCAAATTAGTTTATTAAGGTCAGCAGCAGAGCTCTGGTATCTTTCACCTTCTCTGCTGCAGGATTAAAACCTGCTTTTTAGGGATGTGCATAGCAAATCGTCATAATTATTAAGCCATTCAGAAACTGAGGAAGTTCTTTCAGCTGCCATGCCCAATGTCATTAATTTAGAGCAACAAACTTACATTTAAAAAGGGGCCTTTATTCAAAGACTCCTATGGACAGGGTTGCAGGCCATAGTCTCTGAAATAGCAGTCCAAAGCAGTCCCTGGAACACGTGTTGGAGTGTGACTTTTAGAATGAATCATTAATATGAAAAGCTTGTAATATAACGTGTAATGAAGCCAGATGAAGTAGATGATATGTTAAAGTAGAAATAGTGCACGTGGGTGAAATGTGCCCACGGCGAGTGGCCACCAATGTATACGATGATTAATGAAACTGACTAATAATGAATTAACAATGTACTAATGTATGATTTTGTATTAGCATTGAGGATTATGTATTAGGGTTATGCTAAATTAATCACTAGGCCTTAGTTAGCAAGGGTCTGGCCCTAGCTGCCTGTTCTCATATTAATTGTGTTTTTCTAATGTGCAATGTGCTGCTTTCCTGAAGGACACGAAGCTGTACTTTTCCAGAAGCTAGAGATATGTGTGTAGCTGTAGTAAATTATTTCTCATGGGATCCAACTTGCTCAAAGAGACATTCTTGCCGAATGCAACAGTGTAATTCGCAACAGGTGCAAGGTCGCCTGGACTAGGAGAAGACAATGGAACTACTGACTGGAGCAACAAGTGTAACTTTTCTTACATGACATTCCACCCATTGAAGACGTCAATCACAGGAGCCAATCAACTGCATGAGAACTGTGTTAGGTGAAAATTCTAGTAAGGTGTGTGGAGAATTATTGGACAGAGATAACGATGCACCAAATATTCACAATGGGAAATTAGAGACTTGTTCGACAGTTTTGATATAACAACGTGACTCGAAGAGAAATCAGCCATTCTTCCTCGCCATTATCGAGCCATACTTCGCAATTCTTCTTCATTCCTTGCCACTCTGAGAGACTTTGGCCCTCATTCTGACCTTGGCGGGCGGCGGAGGCCGCCCGCCAAAGTCCCGCCGTCAGGTTACCGTTCCGCGGTCGAAAGACCGCGGCGGTAATTCTGACTTTCCCGCTGGGCTGGCGGGCGGTCTCGTTCAGACCGCCAGCCAGCCCAGCGGGAAAGAGGCCTCCACGATGAAGCCGGCTCGGAATCGAGCCGGCGGAGTGGAAGCTGTGCGACGGGTGCAGTTGCACCCGTCGCGTATTTCACTGTCTGCGCAGCAGACAGTGAAATACATGTAGGGGCCCTCTTACGGGGGCCCCTGCAATGCCCATGCCAGTGGCATGGGCACTGCAGGGGCCCCCAGGGGCCCCGCGACCCCCCCTACCGCCATCCGGATCTCGGCGGTCCGACCGCCGGGATCTGGATGGCGGTAGGGGGGGTCAGAATCCCCGCGGCGGTGCAGCAAGCTGCGCCGCCGCGGAGGATTCAATGGGGCCGCGGTACACTGGCGGGACCCCGCCAGTGGTGCCGGTCCGACCGCGGCTTTACCGCCGCGGTCGGAATCCCCATTGAAGCACCGCCGGCTTGTCGGCGGTGCTCCCGCGGTCCTCCGCCCTGGCGGTCAAAGACCGCCAGGGTCAGAATGAGGGCCTTTATCTTCAACTGTCATATATTTTAAACCATCCTCATCCTACCCCCTTGTCCGTTATGCACTTCTCCTGCTTATGAGGTAAGAGTCTTTTCTTACTATGCCCTACTGAGACTTACCTGTCTGTCCTGGCTGATGGCGAATCGACTGATGTCCTGAGGACGAAGACTGACTCTGCTTGCTGACTCATTCGGATGGGTAACTATCTGATGAAATTGTAATTGTCTGTTTGCCTTTTCTTTCTAGGTACCAACTGCTCTTTTGATAGAGACCATAGTTAGATGTTTTCCAAATTCACGTTGCCAAATTGTTTTGCCGAAAGCCCAACATGCTGATGCTAATTCGAGGTTAGTTAAGGAGTTCACTAATATCAGATGCAAATAGACAAATGACTGAATTCTTGCTTTGTTGAATAATGTACTAATGATACTCTGCTAAAGTTGACTCATGTTAACGTTGTGCTTTGTTCTAATGTTCATGATCTGTGCTTTGATAAAGTTTTGCTCGAGTTGCCAAATTATAGTGGTTTTGATGTGCTTGCTATTGTTGAGGCGAATAAACATGATATTAGATTGTAACTAATAGGGAATAAGTATCATAACTCTTACTAAATTTAGTGTGGTTATTCATGGCTGAAATGCCATGGTGCGTTCGCTGTATTGATCTATATTAAATGTTAGTGATTTGCTTGATTGATTAGTATTGTGCATATTGATAGAGTTATTGATTTATTGATTGTGATGCTAAAAGATATCTTGTCCTGGGAAGTCCCCAAACGTGGTCAAAAGGTTCATTGGCCTAGACGTCTCTCCTTGAAAGTTTACTTATCAAGGTTCTGACACATTATCACACGTCACATATAGGGTTGCCACTTGATCGGTATTAAACTGCAAGCAATTATTCTTGCAGGCCCCAGTATACAATGGCATGAAGCCTTGATCAGATGAGTGTAAAAACGTGCATGTGTGCACCTCCAGAGGTCTGACCACTGCTTGGCTGACTCGCCTGCCCTGAAATAGGTTTTAATGTTGCAGGGCAAATCTGGACGAGATTGGACGTCCTCACAGACCTATCAGCAATATACCTCGCATCAGCAAAAGGCGGCATTGGTTATTTTCATGGCGATGCTGCAGTTTATCAGTGTGGCAGGGGACAATGTGCTCCAGTAGTGTGCCACACCTCTGTTTCCAATATACACCACGCCTGAGGTGTAATCACCAACAACCAAACCACCTTCTGTCGCTGTCACTGTCCTCTTTTTCTGTTGTATATTCTCAAATAAATGTGAAAAAACTGTCTCGCCCGACGGCAGCCCCTTTGCGCACGTTTTGGGGAGTGGAAAAGGTGGAATAGGAGTGGGAATATCTAATCCTGTGTCCCGTTTCTGTAGTCAGCCGCTTCAAGTTATGTAATCCGTTAAACCGGTATTGATTTTTACAGCAAAGGTATCAAACTGGCAATCCTACTTCTCTGCCAGGAGCATTCGCAGACTCCAGGGCAGTGGTTAACTTGTAAACCAAAGAGTGCCAGTGCCCAAACCTCTGCTCAGAAGTCCCGGCCAGTGCAATTAAGTGTTGTCTTGCCCAATACCAGGGCTGTGTATTGTGGAGTCTACCTTACACCGCACTAGTCCACCACCAGGCACTGCCGGCCCATTTTTCTCACTCTTGCAGGTTTCTGCTTTCTCCTTTTAAGGCGGTTTTTCCATCTTTCGTTTTCTTCGCCTTTCAGCTTTGTTTGTTTTCATTATCTTACTCCAGGTCAATATCTGATGAAGAAAAATAAGTGCTGATCCCTAAAAACGACCACCATGTAGTAACTCCTCACACAGTTCTCTTTGAAAGTGAGGCGCTTATTTACAAGCCCTGTAGCGCAGGACAGCGCAGCAAGCCCTGTGCACAGCGAAATGGCAGTAATGCACTGTATCTACAAGATATGGCACGTTTCTGTCCCCTCCCCTGTGCCACCGCAGGCACCCTTGCACCATGGTAAAAAGATTCCTGCACCGCAGACAGCAATGTTCCTTTGCAGGAAGGGGCACCTTCCTGCACAAAAAACATCCATGGAGGCTTTATCCTCTTTCTAATTATGCTGCAGAATGCAGCACACATAGAAAAAGAAAAAAACGAGGACAAATAAATATATTTCTTCTCGTTGTACCTCCCCTGGGGAAGCGTAAGATGTTGACGCATTCTCAGGTTTATAGATTCTTGTAAATCTGGGAATGCGTCAAAACCCATGGGTGTTGCATGGGAAAACCCACTGCAATGCCCATGAAACACTCCCTGACTCAGTGTAAGGCAATGCAGCAATCTGTGCTATGTTGCCTTACACCATATCTACAAGGCCATGAAAAGCCACAAAAAGTAGTATTGCTTGACTTAACAAATATGGGCCTGCACTATGTGCCGCTTGTGCATCAAAAAAAGTGATGCACCGGTGGTGCACAGGGCTTGTAAATAAGCCCCCTACGTGTATTTGTAGAAACCTGGCACGGCAACGATGTTACAGCTCTTCTCAGCACACTCAATGTCTCCTCCCCACCAACTGTCAGAGAACCTTATCGTATCAATGTTCTGAAATTACATCATAAAGATTCCTTGCCATGTTCCATGCCCTACACAGTGCAATACTACAAACAAAATGTAATGCTACACAGCACACCCACGCCTACTTAATATAAGCACTGTACCTGTTTCTGAAACAAGCCTGCTTCTCTGATCCTCAGGCCCGGGCATGCACACGTTTCACTGCAGTGAAAGCAAAACAAACTCTTCTTCTGATCTGCTTGTCTCTGCGAGGGCAAACTCCTATAATCGCGAGGCCAAAGCCAGCCATGAAAGAAAGGCAGCCCCAGCTTTCTTATCCTCAGCACGAGCAGTAGCATAATTAAGTGCTGCATTATTTTCACATTTCTGTGTGTATTGAGCCCTAGGTAAACATCTTTACTAACCTGAGAGGGGCATTTGCTTTTGGGGGTAAGGGGCAGGTAAAATATAGGCTGGCTAGGACCTGCTCGGCCCCGTGGCTATGGCTTTGTGCAGAAATAGCTTGGTTTGTGGGTTGTGCACATGAAAGCAGGCCCTTGGTGCTATATGCTGGGTCATTATTGCAGACATGCCCATATGGAGGCAGAGAAGCACACTTAAATAATCCCATGTGAACAATACCAACTCATCCCAAGAGACTCAAGCACTCTCACCCCAAAAGAGTTAGAAATACTCCTGCACTCTCACCAACAGACACACAATGACCCAAGCAAAATGACCAACAGATATAAACATAGAGCTACATGCCCCCCACACAGACAGACCACCAGATCTACATGAACCCATGCACATAGATAACCAGGTATGCAGTGGCCAGAACATATAGGCTAACATGTACACAGATACCATGCACTTAGACCAATGCACAGAGGCTCAAGCCCAGTGATGACCAGTAGTTTGAGCAGGGGGAGGGCAGGCAGACCACACATTACACATGCATATATACACTCACCCATCTACATGCACCCTCACTCACACCCCATATAAGTCACAAACATGCACATATACACCATCCATTTGCAAGCACACACACACACATCAACACCTATTCACAGCATGGACTCACAAATGCACATACATTCATATAAACAAACACACAAGCACACACCAAACATTAAAAAAACAACTTAGCAGCAAGTCTCTAAGCTTCCTGCAGGATTGGGACTGCCACCACCTCTGATTGGCTGATCTTAGGGGATCCAGCAGTCCCTTACTCGTCACAGAGTTCGATGGGGTCAGTGAGACTGTTAATCCCACCCCATTCTGTCACAAGGTTTCACTGACTGACACTTGGACCAGGGCACTTCAGGGCTTAAAACCGAAGCACCCAGGTCCAAGGCTATGAGTGGCACTCATTCTTGTCATGAGGTGGAGGTTCTCCAAGCGCTTTGCTAGGCTGATAAGTTCATTTCCACAGGGCTGGTACATCTTCAGCCGGGCAAAGTTCTGCTCAGGCTTCTGTGCATTTAGTGCATGTATAGCGCCTGGCTGCCTCACCTGAAATTTAAGACTGTATGCCAGGATGACCTTTGACCAGCCTGAGTGACACTCTTCATGTCAGCTAAAAGGTGGCGCAGCGGGCCCCCCGCCCTTAAGGATGGGCCCCCGCAGCTCAAACGTGGAGACAACACATCTAAGTGCCCACATACAGTCCTACTCAGTACTTGTTTAGTCAGACAGCACTCAGACAAACAATGGATGGATGGACAGACAGACGCAGAAAAAAACAGATGAGTAGACAAATGGATGCATATTGGGAGCTCCAGTACCACTGATTTGTTTTAGCTTTACTGTGAAAGATGTCACATTTGAGGCATAATAGCCAACATGAAAAGCATTATGAACACACAGAGGAGTAGTCAGTGCTTTAGTTAATTTTCTTGCTGGACTGGGCCGTCAGTGCATCCCATTCCATCTATTAGATGGAGATCCCTACAGATGCGCAGTCAATGGCCGGGTTTGTCGGTTGGGCACATGAAGGAGTGCCCTTGGTGATAAATGTTTAGTCATTGTTTCAGGCATGCCGGCTTGTTGTTGTTGAAACCTACGTATTAACCCAGGGCGTTGCTGATCGACGGCTTACAAGAAACCAACTGAGTGGGAGGAAAACATAATGGTGGGGTGTCCCTCTGACAGGAAACTCCACGTTGCTCCAGCAGTGCCCCGGACTGTTTAATGGCGTGATAGGAAAATGCTGCAGGCAGCCAACCATGCCGGTTTCCTCACTTCATGAGTAACAAAGCTCTGTGAATCATTATGGATTTAGTCAGACAGTTTTGTGAACATACTAGGTCAGTGATTAACTGACTTGTTTCTAAAATAAATATACATACGAGAGGCAATGTTAGCCCCCTTTTACAGTGACAGCACGCATAATTAATCCTGACGTGATTCTTTTTACACAACACACAAACCGTTCTCAAAAACTATTGGCACTACTGCACTACAAAAACGAATCGATATTTGTAACAGCAGTGTTTAATAAACGAGGACAAAGCCAGTAAATTTGGCTTTTGCAGGCTGCATGCACGCACGGACACAACCTACAGCCATCTATTGACATGGATGGCACATAGATGCACATAAACAGGAAGAGCAGCACTCCAAATTACAGCCACGCGCACACGTACCAGGACATCTAGAGACACCAGAGCACGTATCAATCAATCAAAGCATTTGCACAGCGCACTACTCACCTGTGAGGGTCTCAAGGCGCTGAGGGGGGGGGGGGGGTACTGCTGAGCAGCCAAGAGTTGAGGTGTCTCTTGGAGATAAGTAGGGCCTGTGTCTGTTGGAGATGGGTGGGAAGAGTGTTCCACGTCTTGGTGGCGAGGTGGGAGAACGATCTACCACCGGCAGTCGCTCTATGGATGCGTGGGACAGTGGCGAGGGGCAAGGTCCGCAGAGCAAAGCTGTCGAGTCAGGGTGTAGAAGGAGATACACATTAAAAGTACACTCCTTTTTTTTTTTTCTCCGATATGCATTCAATGCAGGATGCAAATGCTATTTTGCTCCTTTTTCCTAGTATTGGCAAAGGTACTAGGGAACTCTTTATTGCAGCAAGCCATATTTTGTCTGTGTTTGATGTGTGGCCCTAATTGGCAAGGGTATGCCCAGACATAAGTCCATTGCTCTCTGTGCTACTGGAACCAAGCTACATTCGACTGACAAGTAAAACCGGCCTTGGACTGCTTGCTGTAAATGGATTAAAGAGACCTGAGATGGCTTCAGGAGTAGGACACTACCTCTGTATTCTGTGCTAGCGCACTCAATTGCAGCGTGTTTCAGAGGAGAGCTCTGGCACCGGCACGTTTTTATTTATAAATTAAGCACCGAGGCTACCGTGGGCATTTGGTAAATCGACGTCCATGTTGTGATGCACAAGAACGGGCGTGGTTTACCAAGCTAGGAGCAAAACCTGTTTCTTATAATAGTCAGCCGGCAGTTGAGCTAAGCAGGCTTCCAAAGCGATAGCTCCACACTGACAGCAAAACACGAAAGTAATGCTTCAGCGCAACAGGCTGTGCTTTCCTGTGTCAGGGAATCCGGATGTTTATTAGGTTCACGGAGTTCACAAAACAGTTCCAGAAGAAATTAAAACCCACTGTTTTTGTTGAAAATTAAGCAACACACATTTGTAAGCAATAACTTAGAAGAGTGGCATGCCTCCATTAATCTCCAGGAAAAAAGGAGTTAATTAAGTTTAAGCGATCGCATGCATATTCCAAACTCTAATTAGATAAAACACTTCCTGCCAGATGCTTGTGATAAAATGGTTTATTTCAGCCAGATGAAAAGCCAAGAGCAGAAGGTCAGGCAAGCCTTTGAAATTGCTACACTATAGGCCAGAAGCTCCACCCTTCCTCTCGGCCTCTTCTAATGATGACATGCTTGCCCTCACATTATTTACTGAAGTTCGGAAGCGTGGTACCCAGGCCGGATGTTGGCACAACAGGGTTTCTGTGAATTCATGGATGTCTGGCTGTGATGCAGGCCTTTGAGTTTAATGCCATTGCTTTGGCAATTGGAAGTGATAGAGGGGCTTTAGATTCATGTATACACCAACGTATTCTTTGTGCTTATAAATGATACTGTAAAGTAAGTAACTCCACTCATCATGTACATGGTTACTGTGGTGCTCGGGTTGAACTAGGTCGGATGCGAACGATGTGTATTTGAGGTCCGGCTTTAGCTAAAACCTTTTGATTTAGAAAAAAATATACATAGACCATTTTTCTTATGCTCACCACAGCAAGGGGAGCAGGTTCAGCCAACATCAGTCATTGGCGTACCCCTCGTTGAGTGGCAGCATTCTGTTGTTGTACAAAATAAACGTTCACACAACAAGTAGTTCCAGTGCAAAATGTTTACAAAAAACACTCACAAACATTGTCTATGTTGACAGCCAATGCCAGACTTATTGGCTTTGCCAAGGCTTGTTTCATTTGATTGCTACACCCATTTCCCCACCTTCTACATGGGAAGGCCCAACAAGAACAAAGAGCTGCAGAGCTGTATCACTTTCACTCATGCTGTCGGCTCCCACTTCTTTACACATGTCTACACTCCATTTTCTGAAAAGACTCTTTGGGCAGAAATGTATTTTCTACTTAAAGAACAATGAGAAAATATCAATTAAAGCTTTACGAGAGAAGAATGTGCTTTTGAATCCACTAACAAAGGCAGAAGCAATAAGCCTGCCAAAGTTCACACATACAACATGGTCCATCTATGACTCAAACATGGAATGCAGCCGATTATCTATTGCATAGATAAAAGTCTGAGCAACTGTGTCATCTACTGTTGGTATTCAGACTATTGTATGCATGCTGAAATGCTACTGCTAACCTTGTTTATCTCTACCATCACTCACAGTGAAGTTAGCCAGAGGATAAAATGGACTAAACTATTGCCACATGCTGTATGCTGTTAGGCAATGGAGAGAGTGGACTGAACAATGCTCCCATGCTATGTGCTGTAGCAGGGGGAAAAAAACGTGAATGACATCAGCAGACCAATTGATGGAGAAGACTGGCTGAAAGCCCCTGTAAGTATAATGTACATAGTAAAGTCAAAAGGATTTGGCTAACGCCAGACCTAACAAGGTACCATTTTGGTGGCATGGTGGAGCACAAATGTAAATAAGGAAGATCAGATTACCCAAGCAAATATGTGTTGAGTAATAATTAACATGCTATGTGACTTCACTTAATCTTTGACACCACTGATATCAGAGGAGTTGAATTGATAATAAAGGTACTCACAATAAATATGTTAAAGTTAATATCACCCCACAACAAAAGTCACTCCTAGGACAACATGAGAATTAATGACATCAGAAAGAATTTGCAATAACATGAACCAGCAATATATATATTCAATGTAAAAAAGTCTCGGGATAAGATGTAGGCGGTCATTATAAACATAGGCAGTCCGGACCACCATGCCGGCGGTGGTGGTAATTACCGCCACCGGCATGGCGGTCCGGACCGCCATATTATGTTCATGGCGGGACTGCCACAGGCGGAACTCTGCCACCACCAGGCAGCCTGATGATGGCAGAGTTCCTTATCCGACAAAGGGACTCATGACTCATAAAGTTACGAGTGTAGACGATCCCGAACTCAGGGGTGGAATCTCAGTACTCAGGTGTAATCTCTGCACTCTGCACTGCAGTGCAGAGATTCTGCCCTGAGTGCTGAGATTCCGCCCCAGTGCAGAGACTCTACAGTCACACAGTTGTCAGTCTCTTTGTGAATCGGGCCCTTTGTACGAAGGTGCATAAGTTATAGAAAGGTTTGATCAGGACGGAAAATATGACTAAGTTAAAACTATAGTTTAGTAATCTAAGAACTAGCTCAGCACCTATGCATCATGTTCAATGTCAGAAAATGAAATGCAAAACAAAATAGCATTTCATAATGTTTGGCCTCTCTGGGCATTATCCATATGCATACACTTACCCATAGATTCAACATATTACCATTCAAAATACTCATAAATCAAATTTGTTGAAAAGGCTGCTATCACTTTCTTTTACTAAATATCTGTTCCCAGAAACATTGGTTATGGTCAGTGTAAGTCACATAACATCAAGAGACTGGCACACTTCCCTACCAATCATAGACTAGGTCAAATGTATTTCGATTTTATATGACTCCAGGGCACTCACCAAATCAACTAATTTAATAGTTTCCTTAAAGAGAGCGATCAACTAGCATTTCAGAGTGATAAAACTTAATTGCTGAGGATGAGAGAAAGAAGGTGGTTTAACAGAATTACGCCTAATGTGGTGACAAGGATCAGTGCACTTTACTTTCCCAGAGGGAAATCTCAAACCATTTAAGTTTTCCGGTAGTAGTTGAGCTAGCACCTTACCTCTGGTGAAAGGGTTTCACAAAACGAAGAGTGTCATAGAAAATGTTGTCAGTGCTACCTGTTATAATCTAAAGCAAATATGATTCATGGATTAAATGACGTCTTCTATTCATTAAATGTTGGAGTGTGGATTATATTTCATTCGCTGAACAGGTTATATCATTAAGACCATTTTATTGGTCTTAATGATTAAGGCAGTCCTTGAAGTCATTTTACTAGATATCCCTGCATCTGCAGAGATCCAGCTTTGAAGGAGTCTCGCCAGCTTCAGCATCTAGCATTGTCATGCTTAACACTGACAAATATAAATCCAGGTTTGGGAAAATCACGAGGGTTGAAAAAAGGGAGCATCATCACACAAGTGGGAGGAGCTAGAACTTGATGAGGCTTTCAAGGTGTGACAGGGGTACCACCCACTATGAAAGAAAGAATTCACTTGCTGGTAATTTCAAATCAAATTTCATAGGTTACACTCCTATACACTTACTTATTTATGTGCCCCTTGGGCCACTGCTGCATCACTTTTTGTGATGCAACAGGGGCGCCCTTTCAATCGTATCTATGAAACCACACAAAACCACTTTGAGTGACTTGCCTCACTCTGCAATAGGGAGGTGTTCCATAGACACAGTGAGTGTTCCCATGCAACACCCATAGATTTTGACGCATCCCCAGATTTACAAGCCCTTGTAAACCTGGGGATGCGTCAAAACCTTACACTTCCTAGGGAAGGTGCAACAAGGAGAAATATAATTATTTCTCCTTGTTTTTTATTCTTCCTATGTAGGAAGAGGAAAAAGCCTCTCAGGATTGTTTTTGTGTGGGAAGGTGTGCACATGGTGCAAGGATGCTTGCATTGGCACTAGGCTGCCAAAATCTAAGAGGTCTTCTTGCGCCTTTTTTTGCACGTTTAACTCCTGCTCAGAGCAGGCCTTAAAAGGGGGCATGTCATTGAATACAATAAGCCCCTCTGTATTCTGCAGGAGTAGCACCAAAACCTTGGTGCCACACCTGCAGAGTACATCAATAGCGTCAGGAATTCTGACGCTATTTCCTCCTACCATGCTCCATGGTGTGCCGTGTTTTAAATATGGCACACACAGGGTGGTGGTAGGGGGGCGCTAAGGGGTGCAAGGAAAGTGGTGCTGCACTGCGTGCAGCGCCACTTTTCTTAAATCAGCCCCAAAATATGTTTTTTCCAGATTTGCTTTCTAGTGCAAAACTTGTTTTGCGCTGGAAAATACCCAAAAGTAACGCAGCCATAGTATTTCTACAGGAAGTGTACCCTTCCTGTACAAAACATATGGTAGAGTCAGACATGTACCCTAGCAGTATGGCGCTAGGGTGTGTGCCTGGAGCATGGCAGCTGAAAACAGCACCGGTGCCAGGGAGAGGGGAGGAGAGAGCCGTAGCTCTCTGAATATGATGCTCTCCTGCTGTCTCCCTGTTATGCAACACAGCACAGCATTTTTGCCTGCTGCGCTGCATTCCATGACACCTTTGAGAATCTGGGCCTAATTTTCTGACGTGACACTTTTAGGGAGAAAGGAATCACCTTGGCCCTTAGGTAGAACTGACAATCCCTTATCATCTTCGTGCTGTGATTTTGTACAACTGGTTAGATCATCAAAATGAGACGCACAGTAAATTCTTAACCTGAAGCTGTATGCATTAGTATTTAATATTTATAAGATAAATGTTGAAGAAAAATTAAGATTTGACACACAAATTGAGTTTATCTTATGACAAACGCAATCATTATTGGTATTTTGATGATGAAGCAGTTCAGGTTTTACTGTTATATAACACAGTAATGCGTACTGCTAGTAAAATGGTAACACACATTGTAAAACCACCGCCATAATTACGATGATGGTCAGTGTTCAGTAAGTATTTTCTAAATATTTGTTAGAAATTTTCCGGAATGTTTAAAATTGAAGCCAGATTTATCAAGGTTTGGTGTCGCCCTTGCTCCATGAAAGGTGGCACAAGGCTGACGCAAGGTCTATGCAAGACCACCTTGTGTGGCCACATAGAAAGAGCAAATCGCCATTGAAGATTGTTTTTGTGCAGGAAGGTGTCCCACCCTGCTCAAAAACATTTCCCCCTGAAATGCAGCCTTCCTTGCACCATGGCTCAAGGATCGTTGCATTGGCGTTCACCAGCAAATGTAGCACCGGCGCATGGTTAAACATAGGGTTGCGCTGTATTTTTGTTAATACGGCTCATCCCTGCATTTCTGAAGTGATGCTGCGTGGCGCTGCCAATTTTGGCACAGAGCTGCGCTGAGCCATGCTGCAGCGCTGAGAAATCCTAGCTATTACCTTAAACTAAATAGTGGATTTTCACGTACTAGGCCAATGGATCGATACAAAATTGATTTGAGGGGAGGTCAAAGATGCATTTCATGATAAACATCAATAATCAAGAAATCAATAACCTAATCACTATGCAATAACCACACCAGTTTATTAAGAAGGTTTATACATTTATTTCCCTGTATTAACAATGTTAAAGTCACAAAAATAATTCTCAAACATATATGATAAGCATATAGAATCATCAATGGTTGATTAGAACGCCTTATATATCTGAGTTTAATCAAAGCAAGTAAACAAATTAACTCAAGTATTATAACACAACTTAATAACACCAATGTTTGTAACAGTGAAATAGAATACATTTGAGCAATAGATCATAGAATGTCAATATAAATCATGAGCATGTAAGAAGGAATTCCCTCGCTAACCACTAATTAGCATTAATATGTTGGACTTTATGTAAAAGATCTAGAAACACAAATTTAGGAAAAATATACTAACTCAGGTTATAACAAAAATAATATCATTATGCAGCAATTAACTTATGAGTTGCAGCTGGTACCTGTAAAACAAAAGACACATATAATAATACACAATTTATACATTACCCATATAACAACAACCAGAAGATCACTCCAGCAAGGGGACACCGTCAGTGGGACGATCTCTAAATCCCTCAAGCCTACATGACTATAAAACTCCCCATTAATCTAATTCTGAAAAATCACTGGAAAATCTCAAAGTCTAGTCTGTCTCTCTCTCCAAACAACAAAAACCTCCAACCAAAAAGCCTCAGAAGAATAGGTGACAGAACATTATATTAACTTTCAAAAACTCATGATTGGTCAAGACATGTGGTGTTATACAATTCAGCCAATAAAACTAAAGTTAGATAACTAAAAGTTACACATTTCATAATACACTGAATTTACAATTGACAATACTTCATTTATGTAATCATTAGCTAGACTCAATTTATAACAATTTCTTCTTTTCTTCTGTCTCGTCTGAGGATCCATTGTTCCATCTCATCCGAATCTTAGCTTCAGGAAGAAACATATAATACAGTTGCCATCTATTTCCACCCTTGAGGTAGAAACCACACGTTAGTGACAATTTTCTAAACAAAAGGACAGTCAAACTCGAGCAATGACCCAATAAATCTGACCTTGTAAGGCATAACACAAAAATCTCTCTAGGGGTAGCTGCCTACCCGTCTGTAAGCTATTAATCACACTCTTTTAAGCAAGCATTGAGCAATGAAAAACAACTGCGAGTTAAGCTAAAGTTAGCCTAAGCCGAAAACAAAATGGATTATGGTGGCCATTTACAAAAGTCAGCTGTTTCTCACATATTAGTTCATCAATGATCAGAACATTATTAATTAATAAAATCATCAGTAAAATTTCCCCTCCTGCAATTCCTTCTCTGACGACTAATTATGTCATCACACGAAACTCAAAGAAATTCATTCATTTTCTTTAAAAAAAATTCAAAATCTTGTCTCTCTCATCTTTGCATTAATTTTCTTTTTCCCCTTACCTTTCCCATAAAACTTATTCATTTGAACATCAAATCTTTTCTGATTCTTTTCAAACCTTTTATTTTTTACCCAGTTGATTAATTTATTTGATCCTGAAGTTCCAATTAGACAAATCAGAATTATTTAAACCAATTTGACTATGTTTAATATAATTCCTTTCCACAGGTTGCCAAGCCAATTTCCCACAGTTCAACTTCCCTTGCCAGCTTTCTCCCAAATAGTAGTTTCAGTTAGTTCTTTTAAATCTTCTTTGTTATTTGTTACATTATTTATCAAACCTATAATTTCTCTAGAGTTATCGGGTATATACATGCAACAATGACTCAAACCAAGTAATTTACAAACTCCACCCTCTTTTGCCAAAAGAATGTCTAACGCAAGGCGGTTCTGAAGTGCCATAGCTCTCGTAGCAACTAATTCAGTATCTAGAAGAATGATAGCTTCAGAATAACTTGTCAACATGCTATCCACTATTGTAAACAACTTCTGTATCTTAATCAAATTTAGAACTACTCCTACTGAAGGAATTATAGCTCCAAAAATGTCTCCCACAATGCTAGAAATTGATTCTCGCTTTTGTCTCGTTTAAATTCTCGTCATTTTAGGAAATTTACTCAAGTCCTCCAGCTGGTATACTTTTGGAAAGACTATTCCCAAATAACATGTGCAATACCATCCTCTAGGAAGGCGATAATAATCATTTCTTCCACAAACATAGTAAACACCAGGCACTGGTGGGTCCTGTCCATTCATCATAAGATCCAATTTACTCCGAAACATAAACACATTCGCTCATGCCCACAAATACTCTATCACTACTACTCTGTGGCCTATAGAAAAAAAAGCTTTCCCACATATTCAGTATCAAGTATTTATTGCCCATTGTTTAATAATTAATATGAGCATAGTCAATCCCAGGTCTACGACTAATCATTCCCTTATGTATCTTAGCTTTTATTTCTCTTCTTCTATCTTCTGTGTTATCTGAAAATTTTTTCTCTACAGATGTTAGTAAACATAATAAGTTATTTCTGTGAGCAAAAGCAGTTCCAAAGGTTAAAGTAGGCTCAAAGAAATCTCTGTTAATGACTATGTTATTCTCCTTGACTATTTTACTCAAACAACCAATGACAGGCACAAACGAAAACTCAAGATCGAAATTGGAAAATAAATATTTTATAAACTCTTGGTTATAGAACTGCGTTAGTAAAAGACTACAACTTATAGCATAAGTATCAGGTAGACTATGATAAGTATTTCCTTCTTCCACTGAAGTGGGAATCTGCGTACAAACATAACATCTTTCGCGTTCATCACCTCAACATACTCACGCAATATGTGATAGAAAACATTAGAAGAAAGCTCCTTCTACTCATTAAAGTATTTGATATCTATTCTAAACTTATCTTTTATTAATGATGTAGTAGTGGTAGTCTCTAATGATTTATCAATCTCTACAGTATGGTTGGCTCCACTCATTTCATAAACAATCACACCTACGAATAACAATAAACATATTAAAACACTCGCTATCGCTAAACCAATACTTACACATTTAAAACAGCTAATTCTACTGTTTTGGTTACTAAAGTTTTACATGGTTATGGAAGAAAAAAAAATCCCCAAAATGTCAAAAATCCCTCCTATTTTTTTTTCTTTTTTCTCAAAAGTACATTCACACAGGTCAGTCTTCTTGTCAAATCCGGTATAGCAGCTTGTCAAATTCAGATCTCAATTTGTCAAAATCAGTTATCCATGTCTCTTTTTAGCACGACTTTCAATTTTTTCTTTCTATTTCAGCTTTTTTCAAACATACTCTGTAGTTCTTCACATGCCAAAATCAAAATGTTCTATGTCTCTATCAAAACAATAACTCAAAAATTCTTCTTGCCAATCATTGGTAGTTACATATGCCCATTCTGGGCCAGAATATCTCTTGCTTGCAACTCTCTTCCTTTTTGGTCTTTTACTGCTTTCACCTTCTTCTCCACTACTATTTTCTCCTTTGTTCGGTCCTCTTTCCTCCTCAATTGGTGCAACCACACTTATCTTTTCTCCTTTCGAACTTTTCTCTATCAATTATCTCCTTTAAGTGTCTTCTTTTTCAATAACTTTCTCAAAATTGGATTCTCACCTGAGCTTGAACCCTTTTCTTCTGATGTTCCCGCAACTGGTTCAGGAAGAGTCACATCCACTGGGGCGGGATCAGTCTTGATTCCTTTTCCAATGGGGTCAGTCACTTGTTCAGTTTGGTATGTCAAACCACCCGCTGCCGAGGACACCCTCCTCTGAGCAGATTTTCTCTCACTCGGTCGTCTCTGATCACTCTTCTGAGGACACCATCCTCTGATCAGAACTTTTCTCGACAGATATTTCTCTTTCTTCTTGTGCCAATCTTTCCACTACTCCATTCGTAAAGGATTCACTTTCCTCCAAACTCTGCTCTTTTTCATCCGTCATAGGAATAGGTACATCTCGATCATTCTCAGGAATCATCTTCAGCTTTTCTCTTTCTTGCTCTTTACTTGGTATGTTGTTTGCTGCTGGTAATCTCAACAGCTCCACTTCTTGTTCTGTTTGATTATTCACCTTCCTTGTATGACTGCCATGCACCCAATTCAGCAAACCTGCACACTTCTCAGCTGTCGTTGTCACGAGGATGATTTGATAGGGCCCTTTCCACCATGGCTACAAACACAACTTTCTCACATGCTTTCGTATAATGAGCCAATCACCAGCTCTCAGGTTGTGACATTGACCTTGAGTTTGTTGAACTGTTGTAGCTTCCACCTGTTGGGAAAATGATCAGACCACATCAGCTAAGCCTGTGCAATAATCTAGCACCATGTCATCTGTAATATTTACAAGTGCATTTGTAGGAATTGCTGGCAATCTCATTGCTCTTCCCATCAGAATTTTGTGAGGAGATAAACCAGTCTTCTTGTCAGGAGTACTTCTCATTGACATTAGAACTAAAGGTAGAGCATCTGGCCATTTCAAATTTGTTGATACACACACCTTTGCCAATTGGGACTTTGGAGTTCCATTCATCTGCTCTACAAGTCCTGAAGCTTCTGGGCGGTAACTACAATGTAGCTTCTGCTGAATGTTTAAAGCTGAAAATAGTAGCTTTATCACCTCATTGTTGAAGTCACTTCCTCTATCTGATTCTAAAGAGGCCGGGAAACCAATAAGTGCAATCAACTCTCTCAAAAGTAACTTAGTGTAGGATAAGCCTCAATCCAGTGACTAAAAATGCACACATCACCAACACATATTTCAAACCAGCACACATAGGCATCTCAATAAAATCCATTTGCATTCTGCTGAATGGACATCCTGTCATGCCTATGTGTCCCATGTTGACAACTGTTCCTTTACCAACATTCATCTGCTGGCAGACAACGCATCTGTGGCAAAATAATTCAGCAACTTGTCTAAATTTTGGATTAAACCAAAACTGTTTGAAAGCCCTAGTCATTGCATCTCTCCCTGTGTGTGCTTGACCATGATAGTATCTGGCCATCTGTGTCAGTAAATTGGTTGGTAAAACTATCTTTCCTTCCATTGTCACCCAAATATAATTTTCCCTTTGTATACAATTTTGTTTCACCCAATCTCTATGCTCTTCTTCTGGAACATTATTTTGTATAGCCTTCAGCTCCTCCAAAGTAAAGTCTCAACAATTTGCACTGTAACATTTTTGTAAACTTTATGATTTTCAGGCACCAGTTCTCATTTTTCTTTGAAAGAGACACTGTTTAAGGCACAGAATTTTGCAACCTGATCTGCATAAGCATTTCCCAAAGTCACATAATCCTGTCCTCTTTGATGGTACTGCATTTAACCACAGCAATTCTCTCAGGTTTCTGAACAGCTTGTAACAATTCATGTATTTTCTCACCATTTCTTACAGGTGAACCTGACGAAGTCAAGAAACCTCCCTGTGACCAAATTTGTCCAAAATCATGCACAATGCCAAATCCATATTGGCTATCAGTATAGATTGTTACTTTCAATTGGTCTAAAATGTGGCATGCACTAATAAGAGCCACCAATTCTGCAATCTGAGCAGAAAACACTCATTTAAGCCATGAAGCTTCTACTATGCCAAGTGATTGGTCATACCCAATATCCTGCTCTCAGTGTACCCATGTTATCTCTCAAGCAAGAACCATCAACAAAGATAATTTGATCATTATTTTCTAAGCAAGTGTCTCTAATATCGGCCCTTCGTTTTGTGCACAATTCTGTAACTTCCAAACAATCATGTTCAGTGTCATCGATTTTATCTGAGTCAATTCTTTCAACTGGTAATAATGTTGCTGTGTTAAGGACTGTACATCTCTTTATTGTTACATTAGGTGCCCCAAGAATCACTGTTTCATAACGTGTCAGTCTTGTATTGGTCATTGGTCAAGTATTGCGTCTTAGATCGTGTCACCAAAATCTCTATTGAATGAGGTACCATTAATGTCAGAGGATAACCCATCACAATATTCTCACTTTGGGTTATATTCTGCTCGACTGTGCAACTGCTCGCAAGCATTCTGGTAAGGCTGCTGCAACTGGATCCAAAGTAGCTGAAAAAGCAACTGGTCGATTGACACCACCATGTGTCTGTGTCAAGACTAATAAGGAACATCCATCTCACTCATGACAAAACAACAGAAACATTTTTGTGTAATCAGGCATACCTAAAGCTGGAGCTTGACACAAAGGCCCTCATTATAACATTGGCGGCAAATGCTGCCTACCGCCATGGCGACAGCCGGCAACATATCGTTGCCATGGCTACCAACCATCCACTGAAATATGAACGTAGCCGGAATTCCACCAGAAGGCTGGGGGAATTCCAGCTACGGTCATGGCGGCAGACAGCAGTAAGGTGGTGCTGCTGCCAGCAGCAGCGCCACGACAGCAGAACTCCTCCGACCGTATCATGAGCCATGATACGGCCTGGCGGTGTTCTGCTGGCGGACACTGCTGCTGGCAGCAGCGCCGCATCCCGTCTCCTGCCGGAGGACCTCCTGCAAGTAGGTAAGTCGGGTTCTCTGACAGGAGAGGGGTGGGGGGTGTGTGTGTGGGGGGGTGTGTGTGACTGTGTTTGAATGCGTGCATGTGTGTCTAATGCATGTGTGCATGAATGGGTGTGAGTGTACGTGCATGTTGCGTTGTGTCATTGAGTGTGTGCCTGGATGTATTTTAGTGAGTGTTGCTGTGAGTGTGTATGAATGTCTGCATAAATGGATGTATGTGGGTATGCGTGTGTGCATGGGTGTGTATGTATGTGCGTGTATGTGTGTATATGTCAGGGGGTCGGGAGCGTGGGAGAGGAATCTGTGGAGGGGGAGGGGTGCGGAGGAGACCCCTATCAGTGCCTACTGCCATGGTTTTAGTGGCGGTACAGAAACCACGTAAACCATGGTTGTGGGCGGGGTCATACTGCCATGGGCAGCCTAGTGACTGCCACCGGGCTGGAGACTGTAGTCTCCAGCCCGGCAGTCATTACTGCTGTGGCGGTCGGTGTGTTGAATTGGCAGTTTGGCTTTGGCCAAACCACCAATGCAAAATAGAGTGGCGGTATGTACCACCAGCCTGTTGGAGGTACTGCCACCACTATTACACCGACCGCCAGGGTCGTAATGACCCCCAAACTCTCTTTCATTTCAGTAAATGCTGTCATACATTCCTCATCCATCATTATGGGATCTGCAAAGGCCTTATGTGCCAGTATTTGCAAAAGTTTATAAATAGCTGAGAAATTTGGAGTCCACTGAAGACAATATCCTACTATTCCCATAAACATCCCCATTTCTTCCAGAGTACTTCGTATTTTCATTTTCACAATTGTCGCTACTCTTTCTCTTGAAACTCTACTGGACCCTTTCTCAATCAAATGACCCAAATATTTCACCTCTTGCTGACAATATTGCAATTTCATATGAGACACCTTTTGACCATTGTCCCCGAGAAAATTCAACAATGCAATTGTATCTTCCTAGCATCCTTTCTTTGTCTTCGATGCAATTAATAGATCATCTATGTACTGCACCAATGTCGATTGGTAAGGCATTACCAAAGACTCCAGGTTCTTTTTCAAAATCTGATTGAAAATTGATGGTGACTCTGAAAACCCTTGAGGAATTCTACACCAACAGTAGACTCTGGTCAGGAATTTGAAACAAAAGAGATAACTACTGTCATCATGAAGAGGCACAAATTAAAATGATTGACTTAAATCTATCACAGCAAACCACTCAGCATCACACAGAATCTGGAACATGATCACAGCTGGGTTTGGCACGACTGGGCAACATTTAACAACAATATCATTTATTTTTCTCAAATCCTGGACAAGACGAATTTTCCCACTTGGCTTTTTCAAACCCATTATTGGTGAATTACACAGACTACTCATCACTTCTTTCAAAATTCCTTGTTCCAAAAACTGCTCTATCAAAGGTCTTATTCCCTCGATTGCCTCATTTGTCATTGGATACTGTGCAGTTTGTGGAAATACCACATTCTCTTTCACTGCCACACTCCTTCAACTCCCTTGATCAAATCAATGTCCTTTCCTGAAAGATCCCAAACTTTTAACTTAACTCTTTCCTGCAAATCAACTGACTGGAAGATCCTTTATTTAAAAAACTGGAAACAAATTAATTAAATCAACTGAATTATTCTCTTCATTTTCTTCTTCATCAAAATTCATCAGAGGAAACTCTCTGGACATTTGTTCATTTCTATCAGTAATCATTAAATCTTCCTCATCACTGTTTGTCTCAATCTCAATTCCTTTAATTGAACATGAAATCAAACAATTTATCTTACACAACAGATCCCTTCCCAGTAATGACAATGGACTAGAATCGCAAATAACAAATCTGTGAAAATCCTGAAAATTACCAATTTTAACAAACACTGGTTCTGTAAGAGTATTGGTCAAATGTTTGTTCACAACCCCTACAGTTTGAACTGTTCTCTCTGATATAGGAATATCTGGTTGAGTGTGTAGCCCCTGTGTCAACCAGAAAGTTAACTTCATGAACCTGTACTTCACCCTTTACATAATGATCTTTCTGATCCACCTATAATGATGCTGCCATCACATACTCCTCCTCGTCTGAACTATCCAACGGCCATTCATCGTTTATTTCATCCTCACTCTGCAAAGGAAATTGATCAACGTTTTTTTCACTTTTATTTGATTTCTGAATCGTGAGCGCCTGCGAAAGCATCACTTGTTGTTGATCTATAGGACCTTGTATCATTTGGACCTGGCTCAGTATGTGAATTTGTTGTGCAGGCACCATCTGCACCTGTGGCTGCAATTGTTGTATCTGTGGCAAATGTTCTTGTTGTACCTGTGGTTGTACATTTTGTATCTGCTGCATCGGCTGCAAAGGTTGAAAACCCTGCAGAGCATTTACATTATTCTGGAAATTCTGATTTTGAACTCCCATTCTAGGTCCTTTCATGCTCTGATAAGAATTTACACCATTTGTCTGTTGCACAACACCACCTTGATTCAACAACGGACACTGGGGGTCATTCCAATGTTGGCGGGCGGCGGAGGCCGCCCGCCAGAATTCCCCCATCCGAAATACCGCGCCGCGGTCAAAAGACCGCAGCGGGTATTACAAGTTTTCCCCTGGGCTGGCGGGCGGTTGCTGAAAAACCGCCCGCCAGCCCAGGGGAAAACGACCTTCCCACGAGGATGCCGGCTCGTAATCGAGCCGGCGGAGTGGGAAGGTGCGACGGGTGCAGTGGCACCCGTCGCGTATTTCAGTGTCTGCAAGGCAGACACTGAAATACTTTGCGGGGCCCTCTTACGGGGGCCCCTGCCGTGCCCATGCCATTGGCATGGGCACGGCAGGGGCCCCCAGGGGCCCCGCGACCCCCCCTACCGCCATCCTGTTCATGGCGGCTTTCCCGCCATGAACAGGATGGCGGTAGGGGGGGTCGGAATCCTCATGGCTGCGGAGCGCGCTCCGCAGCCATGGAGGATTCACACGAGCAGCGGAAAGTCGGCGGGAGACCGCTGACTTTCCGCTTCTGACCGCGGCTGAACCGCCGCGGTCAGAATGCTCGTTGGAGCACCGCCAGCCTGTTGGCGGTGCTCCCGTGGTCGGTGGCCCTGGCGGCAATGACCCTCACTGTCTCTTCCCATGTCCAATTTCCCCGTAATTATGACAAGGTCACACTCTTCTTCTTTGCTACTCATCCTGCATCACCACTGAATTCAAATCCACATTTCTATTTACCACTGGAAGCATCGTTCCACCTCGGCCTCTGCCTCTGCTTTGACTCTGAAACATGGCATTTCCTTGCGACTGTGGCTGAAAATTTCCCTGCACTCCTGTCTGTGCAGCCTTAATCTGAGTCACCATTGCTTTCCCCTTTAACTTTTTCTGCTTCATTTCAATCTCATCACTACAGTATTTTGCATACTGCAACACCTCATCAATCGGTTTGACTTGCCAACAAATCAAATGATTCCTAATCATCTTACTAATTTCTGGTATCAATCCTTCAACAAACCTAAACACGAAATGATGCATATTCACTTTCTCGATTGTCTCCGTACCACTGAAATGTTTAAACGCCTTCAACAACCTTTCATAGTATGCATGAATCGATTCTTTTGCTTCCTGTGCTATTCTATCTATGCATTGCCAATCAATATTTTTTGGCAAAACATTTGTTTTCAGGAACCCAACAATTTTATAGTAAAAATTCATTACTTCTGGAGATGGTGCACCTGTTTTCAAATCCCTTTGCGGCTCACTTGTCGGCCAATCTACACTCCTTTTGCATTCAATCCACAAATCTGCTGGAACGACAGTATCAAAGAGAGTGTTAAGGTCTTCCCACAGACATTTTGTAAGCTTCACAAACCTATCTGCCTGCTGATACCATTCCCCTGGCTTCTCTCTCAACCTTGGATAATCATTTGTAAAACTCATGATATAATTCCTACTCTAAGGTACATGTACAAAATTCCCTCCTGGTGTTTCCCTCATTGGTAACATTTCACTGATGCTCCTGTCTGAGCCATGTCTCCTTTCTTTGGTCTTTCTCTTTTCTTGACCCATCTGCCTTCCCATTTGTCTAATGCTCTCCAAACCTGCACTCTTTCAAGTAATTCTCTAAGATGTGTTTTCATCCCTGTCGACCTCAGGTGTACGAATTCTTCTTCTTCAAGATCTAACCTAAAACTTTTCTTCGGGCTTTTCAATTTTGTGAGATCGATATCGTATTCATCCGCTATTTCTTGTAACTGCTGGTGTACCTTTCCTGCTCCCTTTGTAATTATCATACATAAGTATCTTAATTGAGCTTCAGTCTATGATTCAAGTCTGTTCACACCCATTGTCCCTTCAAGAAGCTCATTTCCTTCCATTGACAATCTTACTGTATCTATTGAGTCTTCCTCTCTGCTCTGTTTCTCTAAAGTCTTTGAATTACTTAGGTCTCCTAACCACTTTGTTATTTCCTGTGTGGATAGACCCTTTAAAGAAATCTCATTAGACTGTGCACATAAACCTTGATGTTGTACTGTACTCGCACATTGCTGTGGAGACAATAGTATCCCCCCGATTACTGTAGGATCTGATCCCAGAATTCCCAACAGAAGACAAATCTATTAATGAATTAGTCTTGTTTAGGTTTTGTTCTTGCCTTGGAGTCGATTGTTCCAAAACCCCATTCTGAAACTGGACTAAAGAACTCACTCCACTAGTATTAGTCTGTGCATATAGTGGTGTAAGCGAACCCATCGTAATCGGTACTGAAATTGCATTTGGACTAACAAAAGATCCAATCTTCTGTGTCTGCACTGTTCTCATGTTCTGCATTTGAGGAATCTGTATTTGAACCGTCTCTTTCTGAATTATATTCAGCCCTTGTTGACCTGGAGATAACACTAAATTAGTAGTCGTGCTTACAATCTGAGCCTCTGGATAAGTTTCAGGAATGTTTATCCAACTGATGTCCATTGCTCAATTAATCATTAAAACTACTCTACATCTGAACTCCTTCATTGCTCAGGATATTCTGTGATATCCCCGATGTGGATGGTGCTGTAAGACTCATACTACTAATTCCACTTCCACTCATTCCACTCTCGCTAGTTCTCTGACCTCCTTGAGCTGTATGTGGCGGTGGATAATTTTGCAAAATCTCAGAAACTAATTCATCTTCATCTAATTCATCACCATCATTAAACATAACTCTTTTCAAATCTTTTAATTTCTGTTCCTTATTCACTAAAGAACTGTTTTTCATCTCTGCTTTTGACTCATCATCATCATCTTTTGTAGTGCAGGAAATATGTTTCTACTCTCCTCATTCTTTTCTCGAATTTCAATGCTTGTTGTTGTTTAGCTACCAGCTCCCAAATCGCTAAGGCTTCATACTGTACCGGTCTCGGTGGAGGTTTTAAACTGTACATTTTCTGCCTCAAATTCTCCAAAATTCTAAAACTAAATGTACCATTTTCTGGAAAATCCAAACAACCTTCTTTCTTTGTGATTTTAACCCAATGTTTCAACCAAAGGCACGCTCCCATACCCTTCTCCTCAATCACAATGAATGCCAGAGTATTTTCTGGCAGATATATTTCTCCCTTTCGTGCCAGAATATACACATCAACACTAAAGGCACTTCTCAAAGCTTTGAAAAACTTCATTTTCAACAAAATATGTTCTAAAAGACTTTATCCAAGAAGTAATTTGCAAAATCTGCCAAAACAAAATAAAACAATGAAATCTGTTAAAAAATAACCAATCATGAAAAAGTGACTGCAATCCCACAATCCTCTTCGACACTCTCGCCTTCCAATCGCATTACACTAATGTCGACGAATCCGTGAGCGACCCTTCTCACTAACCATCCTATCCCAGTGCGGCACAACTTATGTCACACTAATGCACACACCCATTCTCAGCGCGACCGCTGAGATGCTGACAAAGTCTAACAGCCTGACTTTTACACAACTAACACACCAAACCAATGCAATATTAGTTTGCGAGCAAAACCTTAATTCAAAAATAAGAAAACAAATTTGTCCATTTACTACAGGTGAGGCAATACAATCGCTTCAGGAACCTTCCTAATTTCACCTTCACCTTTTGCAGTTATTCTTTTTCACAGTTCCCCACATTCGTGAGCAAAATTCGACCTGCAAATTTCACTTCTCAACTGATCATTGGATTATTGTCCTAGTGCACTTAGTACTCACCACATCTCAGTAAACTTCAATCACACAAGTTATCTCACAAACTCGACTTACCAACCACGCGGGATCGGTCTACTAAATGGACAAATTGTAACATATACCAAGTGTCTCACTACACTTGTCAATATACTCTGGAGTCTTAGACCTCTCTCATTAGGTCTGTCATCAAAAACCATGTGGACAATTTTTCCTGCAGTAAGTGCCACACTCAAATAAAGCACGCCGCTTCCCTACTCTCATACATATTGGAGTTCGCCTACTCCTTCTAAATTCTATTGGAGTACGCTCACTCCTTCTAAACTCATGTATACACCTCAATCAACTGCAAATTAGCTCAAGCTATGCAGGTTCAAAATATTCTCACCTCACTCAATTCAATCAAACACCGCTAGAAACATACCCTTCAACCTAGAGCATCTCCAAGGACTGGGGAAAGTCACTTAAGGCAACTAGCAACTCATTTTCTCAGATTTGTAAAACATTTCCGAACCAATTAGTAAAACTGATTCAAAAAAATAATTCTTTCACAAACTATGATATCACCATCATTATGACATAATCAAATAATGACATAACCATAACTCTGCTACCAAAAACTGCTACAGAGCTGAGAAATCCTAGCTATTACCTTAAACTAAATAGTGGATTTTTGCGCCTTGAGCCAATGGATCGACACAACATTGATTTGAGGGGATGTCAAAGATGCATGTCATAATAAACATCAATAATCAAGAAATCAATAATCTACTCACTAAGCAATAACCACACCAGTTTATTAAGAAGGTTTATAAATGTATTTCCCTATATTAACAATGTTAAAGTCACACAAATAATTCTCAAACATATATGATAAGCATATAGAATCATCAACGGTTGATTAAAACGCCTTATTTATCTGAGTTTGATCAAAGCAAGTAAACAAATTAACTCAAGTATTATAACACAACTTAATAACACCAATATTTATAACAGTAAAATAGAATACATTTGAGCAATAGATCAAAGAATGTCAATATAAATCATGAGCATGTTAAAAAGGAATTTCTCACTAACCACTAATTAGCATTAACATGTGGACTTCATGTAAAAGATTTAGAAACACAAATTTAGGAAAAATATACTAACTCGGGTTATAACAAAAATAATATCACTATGCAGGAATTAATTTATGAGTTGCAGCTGGTACCTGTAAAACAGAAGACACATTTAATAACACACAATTTATACATTACCCATAGAACAACAACTAGAAGATTACTTCAGCAAGGGGACACCATCAGTAGGAAGATCTCTAAATCTCTCAAGCCTACATGACTATAAAACTCCCCATTAATCTAACTCTGAAAAATATCACTGGAAAATTGCGCAAAGTCTAGTCTGTCTCTCTCTCCAACCAACAAAAACTTCCAACCAAAAAGCCTCCCATGAATAGGTGACAGAACATTATATTAACTTTCACAGAACTCATGATTGGTGAAGACATGGGGTGTTATGCAATTCAGCCAATAAAGCTAAAATTAGATAACTAAAAGTTACACACTTCATAATACACTGAATTTTCATTCAACAATGCTTCATTTACGTAATCATTAGCTAGACTCAATTTATAACAATTTCTTCTTCTCTTCCGTCTCGTTTGTGGATCCATTGTTCCATCCCATCCGAATCTTAGGTTCAGGAAGAAACATCTAATACAGTTGCCATCTATTTCCACCCTCAAGGAAGAAACCACACGTTAGTGACAATTTTCTAAACAATAGGACAGTCAAACTCGAGCAATGACCTAATAAATCTGACCTTGTAAGACATAACACAAAAATCCCTCTAGGGGTAGCTGTCTACCCGTCTATAAGCTATTAATCACACTCTTTTAAGTAGGCATTGAGCAATGAAAAACAACTGCGAGTTAAGCTAAATTTAGCCTAAGTCGAAAACAAAATGGATCATGGTGGCCATTTACAAATGTCACCAGTTTTCTCATATATTAGTTCATCAATGATCAGTACATTATTAATTAATAAAGTCATCAGTAAAATTTCCGCTCCTGCAGCCACTTTAATGTAAATCTGGCCCCAACTTTTATTAAACCAATCAATGATTTCTAAAGCACGGCTAATCACCCATAGGGTCTCAAGGAGCTGTTGGCGGTCATGCTGCTCAGTTGAAGAGCCAGGTCTTGAGGTCCTTCCTGAACTGCTTCAGTGATGCGGTCTGCCTGAGTTTGAGAGGTAGCGTGTTCCATGTCCAGGCTACAAGGTGGGAGAAGGACCTTCCTTCTGCCTTGCTTTTTCCAGATCTTGAGAACGGCTGTGAGGGTGAGCTAAGAAGAACAGAATTGCCTGTTAGGTACGTAGAAGACAAGGCGGTGGTTGAGGTATGCCAGTCCTATGTTGTGTAGTGCTTTGTAGGTGTGGATCAGGAGTTTGTATTTGATGCGCTTGTTGACTGGGAGCCAGTGGAGGTTTCTCAGGTGGGAGGAGATGTGGCTGTGTCGGGGGATGTCCAGGGTGAGTCTAGCTGCTGCATTCTGGATTCTTTGTAGTCTTGATTGTAGTTTTGTGGTGATGCCTGCATAGAGTGAGTTGCCGGAGTCCAGTTTGCTAGTGACAAGTGCGTGGGTGACTGTCTTCCTCGTGTCAGAGGGGATCCACTTGAAGATCTTTTGAAGGAGTCGGAGGATGTAAAAGCATGACAATGAGACAGCGTTGACTTGACTAAACAACAGCAAACAATTTCATGGCAATGCTGAATAGAGTTAAGTGAGTGACCAGCCATAAGACTGACTTTTGGAAAACCAAATGTGACACATAACAGAATCTAAATTTGTGCCAGAGAGGCATGCAAGTCTTAAAAAAAACTGACATGTGGACAGTAAACTTCAGTTTAAAATAACCAATAGCAAATGCAAATCATCCGTTAACCTAAACATCACAAAAGTGCACTGGTGACCATAGATGCAGCCCTGGGTTGGGTGAGCAAACCCAATTAAGATAGATTTGGAGTACAAATTAAATCAAATAAAAAAAACATGGGTTGAGCTATTTGTCAGTGAAGCAGGCTAGGACTGGGTGAGCTCTTTATTTCCATTTACTATGTTTTTCTTTGCCATCGGGGAAACCACTGCTTGCCCATCCATCCACGCATCCTTTTGTGCAGGCAAAACATTTATTGCACTGCAAAGAACAAGATGTTAAAAAAAGCAGATATGGCACTGACACTTTCAGTTCTGGACTTTGCTTTCTCTAAAAGAAACAAAATATGCAATGGAAAGTCCTTTGTTATCTTTCAATTCAGTATGGAATTGAAACAAGAATTTAAAATATATATATTGCATTCTTTAACAATAGTAAAACGGTATACCAACTGTTTTGATATACTTTAAGAGTTTATGTTTAATAGGCCTGGGTGAATTTTTTATTCCGCAATCAGAATTGAAGAAATCTGTTCTGCGCTCCTCTTGTAATGGGGAGTTCCCGGCAAATTCCACCAAACGTCATGTGGCAGAATTTTTTTTAGTTGAGCAACACGATTACAACAGGTACAATGCAAGGCTTCAGACTGCAAGCTGGCGAGAGCCAGCAAAATTTGATGTCCTGTAGCTTGACTTTCGTTCGCTGGGAGGACTTCTTGTAGGATTGTACAAACATGGGCAATCAAGAGCGGTCGCAGTCAGAGGGCTTCTTCCTACGTAGTTTTATACTCAAGCGGGAGCAAAATCAACTCAAAAATTGTTTTAAGGATAGGTATTCTACCCAAATGGACAGTTCAATTAGGTTTTTTTTGGCAGGAAGGAAGTTCCAGAGAGGCTCCAAGTTCCTCTTCCTGTCCAGAAAGCCGTTCCCACCAGTTTGTCCTCACTTTTTATTTGGATTTACAGGGAAAAGATCTGTCTACAAGCCCAGATAACTATATGTATATATATATATATATATATATATATATATATATATATATATACAAGCATTTCAAAGACTGTCCCTGTTTGGCTTGTACTAGCGCGCTTAATTCAGCGGTGGTGCTGGTGACGGCTGGTGACGGCAGGACATTCTGTAATTTATCAACAACAATCGCCCGGCGGGTGATTGTTGAGCTGTCAACGAAGTTAACGGAGCCTGAATAAATGAATTTTGTGAAATAAGAGATCCCGGAGTGCGGTCGTTTGTTAAGTATTTCATGAAGGTTGTTGATATATATATATATATATATATATATATATATATATATATATGTATATATATATATATATATATATATATATATATATATATATATATATATAAATATTTATATATGAAAAATCTGGTGGTGGTCGCCAACAGGTAGTTATAGTTAGGAGCATGTTTCCTAAGAAAAAGCATTTTTTGACCTGCCTATATCTTTGGCACCGTTTGACGAATCTTCACAACATTTTCTACAAAAAAATGTGCCCCAGTGATTCTTGTTGCTCACTGAAAGTTTTGGGGTGATCTGTCAAGCGAGGGCCAAAAAAAAGGGGGAGGGTCAGAAAAGATGCGTTTCCCATGTTAGTTCCCATAGGACCTTTGGACACAAACAAAAAACATGAAAAAAAGGAAAAGGAGCCAGGGTAGGGACACCCTGACCCCTAAGCTCCATTGTAGGGATCCCAGGGGGACCTCACCAGAGCACAAAAGCACATTAAAAAAAAAATTGGCACAAATTCTCAGCAAATCTGTAAATTAACTGCAACATAAAAAAAAAAACCATAAGCCTGGTCTCCAGGGCTTGTTTTTATGAAGTCTCCAGATGGGCCATATCCTGGGAACATATAGAAAATAAGGAGGGGGCCACATTGGGCCCCCCTTCCTGGAGTTATTATTGCTCCAGGGACCACCACCTCCGGGGCTTATGTTTTGAAATATGCTGGTGGGCCCATATGCGCCCCGGTGAGTGCCACCTCCCGGGACAAAATTTATTTATTTGAGTAGGGGCTACTATATAACTATATGCAGGGGTCCACAGGGGCACCCACAGCCACAGCGACTGCCACCTCCCTGGGGCTTTATTTATATTGAGTGAAGGGAGTGGCGCAGCCGCCCAGAGCCCCAGAGACCACCACCTCCCTGGGGCTGGGAAATCCACTAAGGAGGGGGTTTGTTGCAGACCCACAAACCCCAGGAACTACCACCCACCCAGGGCTATTTTAGCGTAGGAGGCAGGCGCGGCCCCTCTGTTTGGACGGAAGAGTATCGCCCCCAACCAGGCAAAGGCTGCAAATTCTTTCACAAGGAAAGAATAATAAACTATGTTTATTATCCTTTCCTTGTGAGATGGGTGGGGCATTGATGGTGGCGAGCAGAGGGGAGTGCACTGTACACTCCCCTCAGAGTGCATGTGTGTTTGGCAGGCCGTCTCGGGCCGGCCAAACACACATGCAGACAGGGCTCTCTCCAGCCCAGCAACAAAGTTGCTGGGCTGGAGAGAGCCTGCACAGGCTCCCTGTCTGCCTGGGAGTGCCCTGGCTGGGCACCCCCAGCCAATCCTGATGCTGCTCTGAGCATCAGGATTGGCTGGGAGCACCCAGGCACCCCATCCCCTGGGACCTGGCCATGTCTCCCTGGTGCCCCCAGGGCGCAATAGGACCGCGGAGGAGCATCAAGGCCCCTGCAGTCCCAGTCAGCTCCTCGCCTCCTGTGGGAGCTGGAATTACTATCACACAGAGCGAGCTGCAGCATGCAGCTCGCTGTGTGTAACAGTAATCATTTTATCTCTTTCCCCGCCTGCATCTCTGCTGGCAGAGGAAGAGATCCAACCTCAACTTCCAGCGGGTAAAAGCACTTTGACAGCTCACTCCCGCTGGAAGCAGAGTGCTTGCTCCGACTGGCAGGAACTAGTAGGTTGTTATAATTAGGATCTAGTTTCTATTAAAGATGCATTTTCTGACTTGCCTCCATCTTTGGTGCCAATTTATTTTTATAAAAGTGTTCCCTAGAGTCTTGTTGTGCATGGAAAGTTTTGGGGTGATCCGTCAAGCAAGCCAGAAAAAGACGATCAAAAAAAGTGCATTTCCCATGTGAATTCCCTTAGACTCTTTAGACACATCTGCAGTCTGAATCGCTGGACGGAATTACACCAAATTTAGCAAAAGGCAGTTTTTAGTCCTCAGATGACCTTTTTTTTTTAAATGGGGTAAATCTGCTCAGTAGTTTAGGAGAAATTAAAGGAAATCCAAATTTGTATACACAGGGTCATGATAAATTCTCAAATATTGACAATCTCGTGCAGATTTCTGATTGGCTGCCAACACTTCCACCAGGAAGTATTGGCAGACATATTAAGACTCGGCTTCAACTGAGTCTCAAAAGCAAACAAAAAATAAATAAAAGGGGGCAGGGTACCAATACCCTAACCCCCTAGTGTGGTCCAGGGGTCCCGGGTACCTCACTGAGGGCAAATAAGATTGTTTTTTTAATTCCAACAAAATTCACAAATATTCAGGAATTTCACTGTGAATTTAAATAAAAAGACAAGCGTGGTCACCAGCTCTTGGGTGGGCCAGGTTCCTGCATTTCCACCTTGAAAAGTTATCTGTAATCCTTGATGGAGGTGTTTGCATCCTTGCCTTTTTTTGAGTGCAATATCTCGTGTAGTGACTGTGATGAGTGGGTTCTTTCTTGTCACCTGCTGCTGAGACCCAACCCCACATCATGGGGTTGGGTGGTTATAGGGGGCTAACCGCATGGCCTGGCCAGAGGCCAGACCGTGCAACCAACCACCGCTGCACACAGCCAAAGGCTGTGCATGGAGCAGGGTTGGGTGGTTATAGGGGATTGGCCGCAAGGCCTGGGCTCAGGCCCTAAGATAGCTATAGCTCATGTCCTCACCATGCACTACTAATTACCACACATATTACAGCATTCATAACATATTTTATAACATAATTGATAATATCACTGCAACATCTGTCAAATTATTCATTAAAAAAATGTGCATGGTAGGGGAGCATGATATAGTTACCTTAGGAAACGAGTTATAGTTACTTGAAATAACTATAACAGGTGAATTTCTCTAATTTTGTAAGTTTAAAATGTCACCCTAACTATAACATCCCTGTACCCTTTGGTTTTTCAACGGAATATATATATCTATAAATACATATATTCATAAATACATATTTATATCAAAGAATATAGAGATGTTATAGTTAGGTTGACGTATTACTTACACAAAACCATAGACATTCAGCAATTATAGTTATACTTATAGTTATACTTATGTTAAGAAACTATAGCTCATTGCCCAAAGTTACTTTTCATCACAAGTTATAGTTTCTTCAGATAAGTATAACTATAACTGCTGGATTTCTGTGGTTTTGTATAGGTGCAATGTCACCCTAACTATAACGTCCCTGTAACCTTTGTTTTTTAGTGAATTTCGATGGTTTTTGTAAACCACACATTAATATTTCTTTCAGGTTGCGGCCAGTCAATCAGGGCCTTACTTTTCCCTAGATTCAAGCAGGATCCGTGGAGGATTCTAGGAGGATTTAAGGATCCACGGATTGTCAGGAAAAAAGGGCAATTTTTTCCCCATGAGGGGTCCCTAAGGGACCTCTCTATGTGTCCCATGGGGTCAGGATACCTGTACCCTGACTCCTTATAGGTTTCTACACTGTTGTTTTCCCACCTCACCCCCCGGCAATGCAAGAAACAAAAAGGCAGCTGCAATTTTTCACTGCAGAGGATCCGCAGAAGATCAGAGGAGGATTAGCGTTCTTGTATATACAAATTTGATTTTGATTATATAACTAGAAAACTGCTGAATGGATTTACACCAAATCACAAAAGGGTGCTTTCTGGACCAAGAGTTAGCTAGCTCTCTGCCAAATCTGGTGTAAATCCATCCAGCAGTTCGGGCTTTAGTTGGGTTAACAATCCCCATGAAAATTAACATGGGGAAAACACGTTTTGAGACTCTCCTTTTTCTCATCCCCTGCTTGATGGATCACCCTGAAACTTTCCAGACAGCTGCTGAAGTGAGCGTAAAATGTTGGGGACATTTTTGTGAAGACTCATCAACCGGTGCCAAGGATATAGGCAAATCAAGAAATGCTTTTTTAATGGAAAGTAGGTCCTCGCTATAACTATCTAATATATGTATAATTTTTCACTTAAAAATTTTTTTTTACAGGGTCATTGTAGTTAGGAAATAGTATTTAAAAAACAGCTGTTCACTTAAAAAAAACAAAGGTTCCATGGACATTATAGTTAGGTTCACATTTTACTCGCAGAGAACCATAGAAATTCAGCAGTTTTAGTTATCTCAAGTCACTGTAACACGCACCCTTAGGTAACTATAAGACGTGCCCCCGTCATGCATAATTTTCTCCTCAAAAATTTCACTGCAAATGTTACAGTGATATTATCAATTATGTCATAGAAGATATAATCAGTGATTTAATATCCGGAGTATTTTGCAGTGCATGACGAGAGCGTGCAAGTTATAGATACCTTAGGGCATAAGTTATAGTTACTTAACATCACCATAACTATAACTGCGGAATTTTTATGGTTATGTGCGAGTAAAATGTGAACCTAACTCTAACGTCCCTGTAACCTTTGTTTTTTTTAGGTGTATATCTATATATTTATATTTTAACATTTTTTTTCTATGAGAAATCAAGTAAGTTAAAGAACATTTGTATAAGATTGTTCTTTGATGGAGAGCATGCACCAGTATTATTTATTAACTTTTTCATTTTTTTCTTACATTTTTATCTTTGATTTTGGGTGCCACAGAGTTGCAGTGTGGGCCTATTTTGCATTCACTTTTTGTTTCCTCTGGAAAAAGTTTGTTCATTTTTGTGGGGGCTGGTTTTAAAGTACTTTTTCTCAATTTTCTTGTGTGTTGTTAGTTCGTTTTGAACTATTTTTCTTATTTTGCAGGCTGGGGCCTAGATCTGCCTACAGGCTATGGCCAGCCAGCACTAGGCATTAGGTGTAGTTTTTAAAAAAAAGTTTTCTGTAATATATGCGTTTTTAAAACATCTATTGATTTATGACTGGCCTTCGATTTAATGCATTTTTTTAACCTTTTTATGCAAAATGTTTAAGTGTATTTTGGTGGGGTAATTTCTGATTCCTTGGAATGCTTGTGGTTGGGGAATTTTGAAAGTTGACATAAATTTGGGTTTTGGCATTACTGACTTAGTAGTCTTTTTATCTTTGTTTATTTTGGTGACCAAGTGGCCATTTTTGTGTGGCTATTATGTGTGCTTTAGCCATAAGCCACTACTTTGTCTTTGTTCTCCATGCCATGAGACAGAGAGGGCATTTTGTGTAGCCAGAACGGTTTTAGCATAGGCCTCATGTGTTCTTTGTCGTCCATGCATTCCTGCTGTGAACATGTGGCTGCAGTCATTTTGCGTAGTTAGTATGCTTTTGCCATAGGCCTGAATGTGTTCTTTGTTGTCCATGCCGTCTTGCTTGTTGTTGTGAACGTGTGGGTGGCTGCTATTTTGCATAGTCAGTGTGCTTTTGCAATAGTCCTTCACGTGTTCTTTGTTGTCAATGCCTTCGTTGTTGGTGGTCATGTGGTAGATCAGCCGTTTTGTGTAGCCAGTGTGCTTTTGCCATAGGCCTTCGTGTGTTCTTTGTTGTCCAAGCATTCTTGCTTGTTGGTTGGAACATGTGGCCAGTGGCCATTATGCGTAGTCAGTGAGTTAAATCCCTTTCTTCCATTTTTCAAAGCCATTTTCTAGGTACATTGATAGAAAAGGCCAATGCCTTTTTGTTTTTTGTTCATTTTTTCCTAACGAGTTAAATGTGCTCGAGGATCATTGTAGTTCAGTGCTTGTATTTATTTTTTCCATTCTCCTCAACATCTTATTATCTCCTATAGGGTGTCTCACAAGCCATACGTGCACACCAGCACTAATGGTTTTTAAAGAGTTATTCTATGTTCCCCTGCACTCCCTGCCAGCCATAGATGTCTCATATCATAGGCCATAATTGCACACCAGCAATACTCTTTTTAGGACTTATTCCACTTTCCACTGCATCCCCTACCACCCCCCTGTCATAGATTTCTCATCACAGGTCATAAGCGTATCACACACCAGTAAGAATTGTGTTAGGAATTATTATATTTTCCCCTCTATCTCCTGCCGGCCACAGGTGTCTCATAGGCCTTAGAGGCACTTAATGTAACCTTTTCAGTCTGAATGTTAAATTATGTTTATGCATGGTTTGGAAAGGATACACTATTGTTAATTATTTATGATGACCTCACTAAATTATATTGTCTGTAGATTAAAATTGTAAATGGCACGTTTCACTGAATTTGTTTCTTGTTTGTTTGCTTTTAGGTGCTCAAGAGACATCACACACAGTACCGCCAGACAGAAGACTGACAGTGACACCAACTGCGTCTTGCTCTGCTTTGGCTTGTGCAGCTAAGTGGCAACCTTCAGCGTATCCAATTGTTTCCAGAAAGTGGACAACAGTAGCTGCAGCCAGCAACAGTTTTACCTACAGTAGGAGCAGAATAGGAGGTTGAGTTTCCTGCTGAGCAACATGTTGCTCGATCTCATGCAAGAAAAAGAGAGGGCTTCTCTGCCATCTTCTTCAAGCCGCCCTTCTGAAGATCTGGACATGGATTGGACCTTGGACACATCCAAGACCTGCCATGAGAGACAAGCAAAAAGGAAGGTTCTTGAAAGACATAGAATTATGGAAACTGACAGGATGATTGTCAGCATGAAGGGTGGCTCAGAGGATTCAAATATGACCCCTCCTATTCAACCTGCTCAGTGGCATGTGGTTCTACCACCATACGCTTCCATATTTGTAAGACCATCCACTGAGACCTGCATCTACCACTATCACAGTTGAAGTATGCCCTACAGAGAAGCAAATGACACAACCACCTACCTGCCATTTCTTCAGGCACTGGCAGTGGCACACTAAAAAAAGTTATACTCCTCAGTTTGAGACTTCTTTTCGATTAACATGCAGGAGGATAACATTGCAATATGCTCCAATTTCCATGTGAGAGTTTGTCAAGGTAAGCCAGCTCGCACTGCGGTACTGGTGGCCAAATGTTCCATCTGAAAAAACATCACACAATCCAATGGGAGGATCACCTTACAAAGATGGCTGCTGCTGGCAGTGAAGATAGAAGAGAAGTAGCTCAGTTCACAGTGATAGAAGAAGAAGGTGGTCATGAGGAGAATGTTGGCATCCAAACAGCCCTCCTGCAGAGTGTCCCCTGTAGTGTGCTTGCATCATCCTCATCAACAAACTCCAAATGGCACAAGACTATGATGCAGATACCGCCACATGAAAGGATTCTTGCTTCAAGACGCACATTGAGTCTACCACCTCATGCTTTTCTCCAAAAGTAATCTGTGTCAATGGCAATTAGTCAGATTCAAGTGTGTTAGCTGATAAACTTCTGGGCGAACCCGCTGAGCTTGAGGAAGTACCCTACTTCTCTAACTAAGTAGTCTACAACAGAACTTGTATATATCGAACTGCTTTGAAAAAACATTATGTAGAAGAACATTTATATATTTGATGTCTGGCTTACCCTGTATCATGTGACATGTAAGGAGCGGACCAGTTTGCATATAAGAAGCCTCCATTCACTAAAGGACTTGAAAACAATGCCTCCCATCCCTCACCTTCTTTTTTTCATTCCCTTGCTGGGCTGCTAGCAAAGATCTTCATACAAGACTGCCCTTGAGTGGATCACTTCCATGGCAAAAGAGATACACTAGGCAAAATGTACCATGCTTGGAACAGATAACTATTGCTGCAATGAGTAATGTTGACTGATTGATGATTCATGTGGTGACTGGGAGGGTGTTGTAATTAATTTTTAAACTTGATTTGTAATGTTTGGGACTCAGGGATTGTTCTGCCTGAATGCTTGCCATGCTTTCACATTTCACTACAATCACATATTAGTCCAATTGTGCACTTCTTTTTTTACAGATTCTTCTGAGTCCAGTCCGTTTTGTTAATTGAAACTACAAAAAAATGCTCAAAGACTTTTACTTTTCATTGTCATCAACACTGCAGGTCTTTCTTATTTGGGTCAGGAGTCAGGACGGGACTACCACAACAGGCAGAGGAAGGAAATCAGGAACAATGCCTGTCTACTTCAATGGGAAACAACATGACTCAAAAAGGCCTACTACAGTGGACTGAAGACTGGACAGAGGTGTGTTGATTAGGAAAATGAAAAATGCAGAGTAATGGTTGTGGGGGGACTGCCACTAGACACATGTCACATGATGGACACATACAGCTAAATGTTATTGAAAATTGTGAGATTGATCAGTCAAGTACATTAAGCTACTTGTCTGGGATCGGTGGTATGAGACTGTTCCCTATTCTCAATTAATTGGACATGACTGCACTAGCCTATGTTTTTGTCCTCTTGTTCCTCATGCACCATGAAGCTTACGACTCTACAATATTGTCATTTACTTATTTTCTTTCCAAAGGTCTTCTCTTCTTCACCTTGAAAGCTCCATAACACTCCTGCTTACCGGACTAGTTCAACCCTGCATCTAAGACGGCCATTCCAAGAAAAAGAATGCAGTTGCATCACCCATATTGGCATTTTTCTTTTCTTAACAGTAACACTTTTTAGAACTGTGTGGGCCCTCCCTATTATGTATTTTTCAACCAAGGTAACATAACAATTAGACAACTGGGATGCCTGGGCTGACAGACTGTTTGCATTTGGTAACTGAACTGTCATCTTCCTGCAGCAGATGTGATGATGATGTGCTGCTCATCAACTTGCTGAATGTTGTGTTTTTCTTTATCTCACCTTTCTCCAACTCCCCCTTCCCATTTATTCATGAAACCACTAAGCCTCTTCCCCCAGGTTGTGTGATTTATTGAGGTGTGACTTAATAAGTTACACCATAAATGGATCACACGCTTGGCTTGGCGGATGTGGTTAAAGCAACATACATTTTTACAGGATCTTCTTAACTAAACAAAGGCCTAAAGAAGCCCAGCTAGACACCCAGGCATGAAAGGGACATCATCATGATGTAGAGTCTTAGAATAATTTCTTTCCAAGGATAGGTAGTATTAGTATGCACTATGGCCTGATGCACAAGGGTAAAATAGAATTTTGGTGGACGTTTACTCTTGCAGTGAAACTATACTACCAGTATCTTTAAGCGTAGTGATGTTCTGAGTAGTAACTAACCAGTAATAACTCCTTTTTAAAATTGTAGGAGTTACTACTCAAAAAGGGCCAGATGTATCATCACGGCCCTGTGCAATTCTGAAATAGCGATTTTTAAGAAATCGCTATTTCTGACTCGCAGAGTGCCATGTGTCACATTTGCAATTCGGTAATAGCGATTTCTTAAAAATCGCAAATGCTATTATCGAATCGCAAATTGCGATACCGGCCACATTCGCAGCTATGGGCCTGTTGGTCCATATCTGCAAATTTTTTGCATTTCCAAAATTGCAATTTCTGAACCAGAAATCGCAATTTTGGAAATGCAAAACCCCAGGGTGCTAAGGCCCCCTCTGCTGCACGCCAAACAATTTTTGGTGGACTTGTAAGGTGCACACATGCCAAAAGGGCATGTGTGCCTTACATGTACAATTTAAAAATGCATTTTAAATGCATTTTTAAATATTGCACATGGTTACCACCAAGTTCAACTTGGTGGTAATTAGCGATTCCTAAATGCCAAAATCACATTTAGGAATTGCTTCATACATGTGCTAAGAAATCGCAAATAAGGAATCCTTATTTGTGATTTCTAATTTAGAGAGTCGCAATTTGCGACTCTCTAAACAGGGTCACAATTTTAAGGAATCGCTATTTTAGCGATTCCTTAAAATTGCGTTCAGAATGTATTTCATACATTCTGCACAGGCATTTTGCATTCGCAAAGGGGCATTCGCACCGTTTGCGTATGCAAAATGCTTTCATACATCTGGCTCAAAGTCACTAACCGTAAAGTTACTGATGAAAATGTTACTGGTCATAAACTTACACTACAATAGTCAAGTAATTCCAAAAGTGTAACTGTACCTTTGTGAACCAAGCCTTGTGCTGCTTACAAAATCTACAACATGGAGTACCTTCTTCTGAGTCCTGGTTCAAGTTTTTTGAAATTTTTTTTCATTTTTGTAATAAATTAAGGGGCATATTTAAGAGCCCCTAGCACCACCAGAGCGTCACTTTTCGTGATGCTCCAGTGGCGCTATGCCCTGCGCCATATTTACAAGGTGGCCCCTCCACATGCAGCACTTTGCATGGAAGGGGCGTGAAGTGGGTGCTGCTGTGGGCATGCCACAGCAACACCTATTGCATTTTGATGCTGCCTCAGATTTACAAGTTTTTGTAAACCTGAGGCAGCGCCAAAATCTAACGCAACCCCAGGGGTGGTGTTAGAGTGGCACAACGAGGAGAAATGCTTGCATTCTGCAGCACACATTGAAAGAGCAAAATGCCATTTAAGATTGCTTTGTGCAGGAAGATGTTCCTTCCTGCACAATAACAATCTCCCCCTGAACGTAGCCATCCTTCCACTACAGTGCAAGGGTGGTTGCGTTGGTGCATAGTAGCAAATTGTGTGCTGGCGCGGGGGAAACACAGGGGTGCGCAGTATTCTAGTAAATAAGGCGCATCCCTGCGTTTTGAAAATGACGGTGCACGATGCTGCCAAATTTGGTGCAGCTCCGTGCACCATCATTTCCCATTAAATCTGGCCTAAATAGTAGCACCCCAGATTGCTTGCTAGTTGTCATGGTGGCCCCAGTCTTAGTTTATCTACTAACTCAGTGTTTTCTTCCAGTCTATTTGCCTGTAATTGATAATCCTTCTGAATAATCCTACAGTTGGAATTCACCATGCATCCATCATTTGGAATAGGTAGGACCTTGTTTAGTGAAATCTTCCCTATTTGTGCTAGCCGTTAGGGACAACTAAAAGAAGGCCCTGTCTAAAACCCTGCAATCAGGTTTGGGTAGATTGAGAGAGATAACAGAGATCGCTTGATTAATTCAGATAAATAGCTAAAAACTTAGTACTGAAGTTGTTTTCCGGAAGGAGAGATTGTAATTTTTGTATATGTCGTTCGTAGAACCCATTAGTGGTCAATAGTTACAGAGGGCAGGAGAAGGGCAGTAACTACTATACAAGCATAAGTGATAGATGGCTGGGGGCTGCTTACCCTCATCAAGCAATAAAGTCAAACATATAGCCAGTTTTCCGCTCCTGCCCTGGTAGCGGGCTATATTGGACTGCAGGGAGAGGTAATTTAAGTAACCTACCAAAGAATAAAAACATGGCATGAGATATCAGGTAGGGAAAGCCTTGGGAATGTACAGTATAATGTGTGACAGTTTCAGAGGACAACATTTAGGGGCATATGTATACTCTGTTTGCGCCGGATTTGCGTCGTTTATTTTGACGCAAATCCGACGCAAAGCTAACTCCATATTTATACTTTGGCGTTAGACCCGTCTAGCGCCAAAGATCTTGGAGTTTGCGTCATTTTTTTGCGTGGACACCTACCTTGCATTAATTATATGCAAGGTAGGCGTTCCCTTCTAAAAAATGACTCTAAGGCCTGTGCGCCTTATTTAAACTCCCGTGCAAAAATGACGCACGGGAGTGGGCGGGCCTTAAAAAATGACGTCCAGCCGCTTTTGCGTCATTTTTTAACGCCTGGTCAGGGCAGACGTTAAGGGACCTGTGGGCTCTGAAGGAGCCCAGAGGTGCCCTCCCATGCCCCCAGGGACACCCCCTGCCACCCTTGCCCCCCCCAGGAGGACGCCTAAGGATGGAGGGACCCATCCCAGTGAACTTAAGGTAAGTTCAGGTAAGTATTTTTTTCGTAATTTTTTTGTGGCATAGGGGGGCCTGATTTGTGACCCCCTACATTCCACTATGCCCAATGACCATGCCCAGGGGACATAAGTCCCCTGGGCATGGCCATTGGGCAAGGGGGCATGACTCCTGTCTTTGCTAAGACAGGAGTAATTTCAATGGGGGTTGGGCGTCAAAATAAATGGCGCAAATCGGGTTGAGGCCAAAATTTTGCCTCAGACCTGACTTGCCCCATTTTTTTATGCCCAAGCTCCATTTTCCCCTACGCCGGCGCTGCCTGGTGTGAGTCATTTTTTTTTACGCACACCAGTCAGCTGCGCCGGCTAACGTCATTCAATAAATAAGGTGCCCGCATGGTGCTTTGGAATGGCGTTAGCTGGCGTTAAAACTTTTGACGTACAACTGCGTTGGCGCAGTTGTGCGTCAAAAAGTATAAATATGGCCCTTAGTTTCACTCTAGTCACTAAACCAGAATGCTACGTTAACTAGCAATGTAAAGACAGATACTAAGGGTAAATAAAAGCCCATTTATTTTTCACATAGGAACGCCCCCAACTCCCCATCCCAACCTCACCTCCCACAACAGTCCCTGCCATCCAAACAAAACAGTTTAATATAGCAAGTCCCTGAGGGTTTCAAGGGCCTGCCTCCCCCTGACCATTTCTTGGACCAGGTTCAGCAGGCCCTGCCTGATATGCACCAGCTCCTGAACAATATGACAGAGGAGGAGCTGATAAGAAAATGACTCAGAAGCGGGGGTTCCTCGTGGTGTGGGTGGCAGTTGTCCTGAACCCCAGCTGCAGGCAGCAGGGGTGGTGTTCCCAGTTTTGAGGTGGGACTTGCTGATGGCCCAAAGAAGTAAAGGCCTTGGACTCCTCCTTCTCCTTCTGCAAAACAACCCGGCTGTGCTCTGGAGATATGGACTCCAACTACTGTCGCCACAGCCGGGTGGCTACCTCCCACCAGGTTTGATGGTCTCCAGCAGCAGGACTAGTATATGTACTATGTGAAGAAAGAAAAAATAAACACAAATTGTAATGCTCAGAGCATACACTTGTTTATACTATTGTGGCATAGTAGCAGAACACTGCTGGTCCCCCAGCGTTATAGAATTTTTGATGTGGTTAGCCAAGTTTTTCCCACAGCCCTGGCGTATTAGGACCTCTGCCACCTCTAGTCCACCGGGATCCAAAATCCTGGTGTAGATGGTAGTTCCCTGCCAGGGTTGTAATGTGGCGGTCAGACAGCCGCATTGGTGTGGCGGTGGTCCAGACCACCACCGTGAGTGTGGCAGTCTATAGAGTAACACACACATAATAAGGCACTTCGGCGGTCATTCCGACCCTGGCGGTAAAAACCGCCAGGGCCGGTGACCGCGGGAGCACCGCCAACAGGCTGGTGGTGCTCCCTTGGGCATTCTGACCGCGGCGGTACAGCCGCGGTCAGAAACGGAAAACCGTCAGTGTACCTCCAGTTTTCCGCTGCCCAGGGGAATCCTCCATGGCGGCGCAGCTTGCTGCGCCGCCATGGGGATTCCGACCCCCATACCACCATCCTGTTCCTGGCGGTTTTGACCACCAGGAACAGCATGGCGGTATGGGGTGTCGTGGGGCCCCTGGGGGCCCCTGCAGTGCCCATGCCAATGGCATGGGCACTGCAGGGGCCCCCGTAACAGGGCCCCACTGAGAATTTCAGTGTCTGCATAGCAGACACTGAAATTCGCGACGGGTGCAACTGCACCCGTCGCACCCTTTCCACTCCGCCGGCTCCATTCGGAGCCGGCATCCTCGTGGAAAGGGGTTTCCCGCTGGGCGGGCGGGCGGCCTTCGGCGGTCGCCCGCCCGCCCAGCGGGAAACACAGAATAACTGCGGCGGTCTTCTAACCGCTCAGCGGTATTCTGGCGGCTCCCGCCGGCACCGCGGTTACCGCGGCCGGCGGGAGTCAGAATGACCCCCTTCATGTGTGTTCATAAATGAATTAGCTGCCATTAATGCCATTAATATGCTGCACAATTACTTGACTATATTTTCAACATTAAGGGAGCCATTCTACCGGCTGCTACTCTGCATCACGATTTTGGGGCAGCTCTAATGGCATGTCAGTAACTTATTATCATAAAGTCGAATTACCCTGCTCTTCTTCTACTCTTCAATTCTATCCAGAGTCCAAACATAGGGGCTGTAAAGTCTGACAGATAGGATACTCCATCACTCATGTGGTGGAAAATCGATAGCATGTCTTTCTTAATACAGAAGACAGTGCACAGAATATAAATGATGGACTGTCGTACAGCATAAGGGTAATTTCATTCATCACCGTTGTCACAAAGTATCCCATCTGCCAAACACTAAATGAGGCCCTTAGTCCCACATTAAATCCTCTACCACAAAATATTTTCAGCAAATAACTGTACTTGGCAGTGGGAAACGTTAGTCTGCGGGAAGGTAAATTTTAGGGATTGAGCTAGCTAGAGGTTTAGCTATGGAATGTTTGGGTGCTACTGATCATGTATTCGGGAAGGTAAATTTTAGGGATTGAGCTAGCTAGAGATTTAGCTATGGAATGTTTATGTGCCACTGATCATGTATTACCCTTTTGCTTAGTCATATTGGTTAATGGAAGGAAAAGATTAGAACCATAAATCTATAATGGAGGTCATGAAATAAGTCACTTGGTCAAAAAAATGTGGCACATGCTGGAATTTACATTTTTGGGTAAGCTCGAACAGAAAGAATGAAGTAAAGTAGTAGGTGGGCACCGGGAAACACACCTTGTCTTTGGTTTGTATGCATTACCGCCTATGTGCCACACTGTTAAGGGAAGCAGATGGACTTTTTGGTGCTTATGCTGCAACACCAAATTAAAAGATGCTTCAGTTTTAGGAGGTGAAATGCCCTGGGCAGGGAGCTGAAGGCCAGCATAGCTTAACAAATACAATACTGTCAGTAAGAAAGCAATGTGACTTACCACTTGTCCCTGCCACCACTGGGACTTCTCCCCCGCTCTCGACCTGGGCCTCCTCTGTCCCAACTTCAGGTCAACTGGCACTGGCGGCAGCACTGGTGGACTGCATGCCTAGACAAAAGCATGCACCCATTTTAGATACCATGTTAACCACCTAATTATTTTGCATAAGGTACAACAGCAATACTTCACTAAAGTTAGGTTAGCTATCTCCTTGGGATGTTTGGTTGACAACATTTTAAAAACCAGGTAGCCAGCCAAAAATGTTTTCTTTTAATGGAGGAATAAGGCTACGAACAGAGAAGAATGAAACACAATGAAGATGTGGAAGGGATTGAAAGGCCATATGGTATTAATTGGCATCTCATGCCTGCCAAGCTGCACGGTCACAGAAACTACTAGTAGAAGACATTACTGGGGGCCAGTGACCTCTCTTTTTGTGTCCCTGTACTTTTTGACTATTTGCTCAAGAAAACCTTCTCAACAAACATATTTTCTGACTATTTGGGCCTGTGATCCCCTTTATGTTACCAAATATCTGTTCTCTTAATAATGCTACACAAGACATGTAAAAGAGGGGCGAGGTAAAGCTGACTAAAAGGGGAGCAGAAGAAAGCTACAAAGAGGAAAAAGTCAGCTGCGGAAACAGGGAATATAGAAAACAGAGGGAAATGCATGAATAACAAACATTAGGAAGGGGAGTTGAAAGACAAAAAGTAAATATAGAAGGTCATGATGCATTACTAGTGGAAATTGTTAAAATTAAGAAATCCTAATTAACATGAGTTACTGGGGCCAGCAGAACGATCTGGGGTGACTGCGGCGCTGCCAGTGGTTGTGGAGGCCTCCAAGGTGTTGGTGGTGGGAACCGCTGGACCCTGGCCCTGGGATGCCCTCTTCCCCTTGGATCCTCATGAAAGGAAGAAAGGTAATGAGATGCATGTTTAGTTGTACTCTCTCTAAAAATGTTTTGGCAGGCACAGCATTGTACTTTCTACATCAGACAGCCTATTCCTAGTCTACTTTCCTACCCTAAAAAATAAAATTTGTAACTATTAATTCATACCACAAATGATCTTTGCTTCTGTTGTGAGGACCGCTTGGAGCCAAGTGTGCCACCAGTGTTTTAGCTTTGTTTTACATTTAATATTTTATCAATTTTAGTAAAGCTGCTTCTAGCAATTATTTTTTACATATTTTATCAGCTTGCTTTTATTCTAGTAATACAAGGAACGAGTTGCTTGTTTGATTAGCCTTTGCATAACATGAAATCAGTACTTTCTGATCAAGGGTAAGAACACTGTACACAATATGCTAGATTGTGTTGCACGTTCAGGAGACAGCTTCTAACATTGACATACAACATTGCATCAGGACTGTACTTCCAACACAGTATGGTTTCTTATATAAATGGTGCACTGACCCGGGGAGAGGGGCAGAGGGCATTCCAGTAACAACAATTCTGGGACACATGCTGTGTGACATGGAGCTTGCTGCTACTAATCTACCATCCTCCTGAGAGAATTGCCATCTACACCACAGGCTGACTCCTGACACTGCCTCAAGGTATGGGGTTTGGACTAATCCCTTAGACTGGGCAATGCCGAAGAGAAACCCGTTATGCTCTCAGCATGGATTTAGGGTTAGGTAGGAACCTCTAGAATCTCTAGAACATCTAGAACTACATTCACCATTGTAAGATTGCTTATCTTCTTTACCATGTTCATAATGCTAATTACCTTGTTTCACCTGCCTAATTATCACAGCTCACTCTCTATATGCCAGATTTCAATTATTAGTCTAATATTTAATATGCTTTGGGCCAGATGTACAAAGCCATTTTCTAATTCTTAACGGTCCGAATCAGTATTTCAGGTTCTTAAAAAATGCAAAACAGCCTTTTCTTATGTACAGAGGCCCTTAAGGAATGGCAAATTGCAATTTCTGCCTTTGTAGGAATCGCTTTTAGTAAATCTGTATCTCTGTACATAGCGTTTCGCATTTCTTAAATAGTGATTTCCATGAAGTCGTTATTTAAGAAATTTAAAATTGCATTTTTGTACATCTAGTCCTTAGTGTTGTAATTGCTTTCTGCCCATTCAATATGCCCAGATTTTTTACTTTGGGACCAGCAGGTTTTAGACTTTTTTACTGTGGGAAAGTGTCACTGCATGAGTCCCACCTACGATAACTGCATGGAAAATGGGCTGCACCTGTTTATTGCTAGTGTCTGCCTTTTGAGTTAAGACTGTTGTGACGCGGTTAGGGTAAGGGGCACTTGGCTGGTTACACATGAGCATGTGTACACCCATGAGTGCACACATGTGAGGTCTGTGCATGTGAGACCATTGCTGTGCACAGCCCAGTAACAGCGTACAGGTAGCCTCCCATCAAGGGGACTCTGCAGGATTAGATATCAACCTGGGGTAGACCTTATAATATTTCTCTACAGCAGCAGGAACAAATGCCGCACCACACAAAAGGAGCAATTAGTACTGATTCCTTCAGTTCTTGAGAAGACAAGGGTGGTGAAAAAATCTACATCTGTTAATTACCTGTTACACTGCACCCGGGCTAAGGACTGCCCAGTCCCACTGAACAAAGCAGGAAGCCAAGACAACTGGAATAAACACAGGAGAGGGCACCTCTTTGAACGCTTGGTGGGAAAGACCATGGCAGTGAGGTCACTGAGGGGCAGAGCTGGGAGCCCAAGGGCAGATGTGACCAGTGACTTCTGGGTGACTCTATCTTGAACTTTCCCAGAATGCTAGGCAGGAGTGGAGAGGTGCCATGGCAGCATAAGATTGGCTATAAGTATGTGGCTTCTAGAACATTCTTCCCCCCCTTCAAAAACTCTTGCACAATGGGGAGACTCTCTCTTGGTTGGTGTTTTTTTGCTTCTGCCTGCTGTACCCTAAGACAGTACCAGCCATGAACAACTAGAAGGAGGAACCCCCTAATGTCCAAAAAGGACTTAGGACTCTGACCCAGTTGACCCTAGGACAACTCGGTCTCCCCAAGGTCCAATGAGGCTCGCCCCCTTATGCTCTCTACGTACCAGTTGTGGGAAAGCTTTTGACCTCTGCGACCACAGACAAAGACAAGGAGGTAGGCTGGTGCAGGAAGCCAGGAGAACCAGCTCCCTGTTGATTACACCACTTCGGATGTTTGCAAAAAACTGCTTCTAAGTATGATGAGCCCAAGATTGTTTGGATTGGCTGCATGGGAACTGAGTTATGTTATTTTCAAGATCAGCAAACTTATTACCAAATGAAGGGGGGGCTCCTCTCCATTCCCTACAAATACAAATACCCCAACGAGCGGGCCTTGGCACGGGGTCACCTCACGGTGGATTCACTTTATTTAACGCTGGGAGGGGACCTGTGTGGGGCTCCATCCCTAGTGCTCCAAGAGCCTGGGAATCCAAGACCCAGGTTAGATTTTCATTTGGGATACCTAGGACCCCAATTCCAGGTCGCCAACATGTGGAGGACTGCGGGAGTGCCTTTGTGCCCCCTACTCTGAGGATGATGAGTGGAGCTTGGACCCCCACCTCCAGGCTCTGTTTGCAAGGAGAATAATGAGGGAGTGCTGTCACCTCTGCTGACGCTAATGGTCAGCCTTCACTGTGGCCAAATCCTCTTCTACGAAAACTATGTAGCTGCGCACGTGTTTCATCAGGGCAGACAGCACTCTGGTCTGCACGTTTGAGAACATTGGCTGTGACATCCCTGCTGCCATGGCCACTGTCATTTGGAAGGAGTCACTTGCCAAGAAACCACATTTTGATCCACCCACTTCCGCCCTTTGCAAGGGGCTTACTTCTGTTTAATTGGACATCATCGTGATGTACAATTGCGCAGTGGTAAAACCACTTGTGTCTACACTTTTCTGTACAGGCATTAATTGAGACATTTTCAGCTTTAAACATAGTTTACTGTTGAAAATGATTTTGTGAATCCGGCTCTGTGTAGCTGGAATTTACTGAACTGAATTCAGCATTATTGCACCTGCGTGACATTTGTGAAAGCAAAAAACTTTTTTGGAATGAGGTCAAACACACACGCCCCCGCCGTCCCTTTTCTTTTACCCATCATGAAGCAATTCTGCTGCAGCTATATGTCGGCTGCTCAGCAGAGCATCACATTGTATCTTCTGCCAAGGTTAGCAGTAATTGTTGACAGGGAACATACACTGGCAATCGTGTAGCATAATTGAAAAGAACAGGCGTTGAGCTGCAGGATACATCTTGTACCTGAGTGCACGGAACAGATTTAAAGTAACTGGCAGTGAATGCGCCAGGGCAATTAATAGCTTGTCCATAGGGGGGTAATGACAAGGACCTTTTATTAAAAACAGAAGCAGCACATAACACAACACGCTCGTAAACAGGAGCTGAACAGAATGCAGGACAGATGAGACTTTTTATTTTGATTAAAGAAGGCAACGCACTGAGTTTATAACGGTTAGCATGACTAAATATGAACTGCAAAGTATGTCTCTAAATTATATGTGCCTGAAAACAATGTCAGGGCTAGTAAAACGAGAACAGCAAGCATTACAGATGAATTGTGTTTTTTTATGTCTGTCTCCAGACACTTTTAGCTGTCTGCCAGAACTTTTCCTACCTAATCTTTATTTTGCGCAGAAAGTGGACCTTGGCTCTCTCTCTCTCTTACACTATGCTATTGGTTGTTTGGTGTGTCATTCAGCCTTTTATGGAGTGTTTCTTTGCAATGCATCAGAAATATCACAACTACAGACTTTTTGTTACATCCAGTTCTTTTTCTCATACATGCAATATTACTGCCACCACCAATTTTACCCCCAACCTATTCGACCGTTACAAATATCATCAATACCACCAGCACCAATACCATCATTAATACCCCCAATGCCACCATGGCCGCCACTGCCACCAATACTACCAACATACCAGGCAATAGCAATAACAATACCACCACCAATACCATGGCAACACCACCACCTACAATAAATTGTGTGTTTGAAAGACTGAGTGCGTCCACCGGAATTTGAACCTGTGACCATGAGGTCAAACACAGATACCTGAAGTGAAAGCTTTAGCTGCCCACGGAGCCACCAGACCTGACCCATAGATATCGCTCACCAGCAATGTCGCCACCACCAATAACACCAGTACCACTAGTATCAGTACTTACACTACAACCAATATAATGACCACCAACACCACCACCAGCATCACCCCAAGCAATTACACCACCAGCAAATTTACTTTAGTTGCAAATAATAAGTCTGCAGAAAGCACCTTCCAAAATGCTTTAATATGTCTGATACCTAAGAAGGGCAGTGTTCTGTAGATTTGCAGGAATGATCAACCTAGATCATTAGTTACATTGACTATAAAATGTTTGTTAAAATTACCGTTCCACTGTGTCTTGATCCTTCATTGCCAACTATACCGGGGAGAGGGAGGGGGGGGGAGGCAACTATTCGATAATACCTGTCCATTCTTTAACATCTCAAGTACATTGGAAACAAATAAATTAAAAATTGACGCTGAAAAAGTACTAAAGACTGGGATTTTATCATTCACATTTTGAAATTATTTGGTTTTGGACCTAAATTTAATAATTTAATTTCACTTTTATACTTATCTCTTAAAGATTGCATTTTTGTCAGTGGCTTCTTGTTCAGAAATCAAAGACACCTCCTGAAAACACAATGAAGGTCTATTATCTAGCTGACACAGTGACCTGATTGTAGAACTAAAGTAAACAGAAGACGTTCTTCATCTTCATCTTGACCCATTAGGAAAAGGACTGGCTCTATCTTTTGCGAGTACATAATAAAGGACTCTTGAACATGAGATTTATGTTCTGTTCCTTAAAATGATACATTATGGTTTTGGACACCAACTGCACATCATCGAGGTGTACATAGATGCAAAATAAATGTTATCAAATTTCTACATAAGTCTCTTTGCTGTACAACAGGAGATACAGATCTATATTGGTCTTGAAGACTTCGATCTACCGCCAAGGAAAAAAGTGATTCCTTAGAAAACCTGAACTTAAATAAGGATGTGCAAATGAATGGCTTTGTAAGTTCCAACAGGGTCAAAGCTGATTTGCATATGGCTGGATCCAAGCTGGGGTGGCTTGGTGAGGAAAAGAACAATGGATTTAACCCAGATCTGTGACTGTGGGTGAGTTTTTGAAAAGTTTAATCACTCCGTCCATCATCTTGTGTTGCTATTTTCGCCCTAAGTGGCAAGGGTATGCACATACGTGGATCCCTTGCTCATTGCGCCACTGGATTCAACATAGTCTGGCTGATGAGGGGTGATACCCTGAAACCAGTCCCAGGATGCTTGTTTCCAGTCCAAGGAGGACCTGGCCTGGCAATTCAGGCTGGACTGTTCCCATGGGGCTGATTTGCATATGGCTGGGTCCAAACTGTGGTGGCACGGTGAGCAAAGGAACAATGGAACCTTGATTTGTGACTGGTAGTGAGTTTTATGAAATGTTATAGCACTCTAGCCATCATCTTGTTGTGTTCCTCTGATTGGAGCAGCATATGAATCAGAGATTATAAAAGTGTGTCCTGAGTGGTCAGTGGTTGTTCAAGACTGATCTTCTGTTCTAACAAGCATCTAGGGGGACCAGCTGAGGCCCATGGTGAAGGTAAGGGACGCTAGCTCATTGCATCTGAACTAGAAGGAGTTTCTCTGTGACGGATGAAATCTGCTGTAAAGGAATTTTGCCAGCTTGTAGAGAAGCAAGGGCAACAGTCTGCAGCCTGAATACAGAAACAAGCTGTGGTGTGAGGCTTGTGGAGCATCCATTTGGAAAACAAGGAAATTACAGACAACTATTCAAGACAAGGAAGCTTGCAGTACATCAACAGAGACAGAGAGAGAAAGCATGATCCCAATCATCCTTGACGGTGAGATTACTTTGTCCAGACCCCTCCCCTGTGCTGTGGGAGCCTGTGTGATACTTCCAGTAGCAATTTGTTGCTGGTGAAGAGTGTCCTGTTGTATAGGCCCACACCTTTCTCTTGGTGACATCTGGGGTCACCAGGGTGTACTGGCACTCTGGCCAGCCACTACCTTCCTGTATCTAGCCACTGGCTACTGGACCAGTGGGACTCCAGTAAACTGTGCCAAGACATCAGGCACCTGTGATCAGATCACTGACATGACTAGAGTGGTATCCTCACTAAAGACGGGGGGCACTTCTGTGCTTTGGGTGATAGCTTTGACTTCACAACAAATGCTGAAATTACATCATTGCAATACAAGGAATGGCATCATGGCTCTAGGGAATGAGAGCAACCCTGTGCAACATGGTCTGTAATGTGCAATTCTAATTGTGTGTCTAAATGCTAACCATGTTTAAATAGTGCTCAGCATCTAGGTGATATAATAATGTTTGGGGTCGGAACTCTGCCCCAGGAGGTTGTAGAGATGCCTGATTTTCACTGTTTGACCTAGTTATATGTGTAGTATATTAGTATGTGTATTAAAGTACTTTTCTTTAAAAAAAAATTAAAGCACTGACTGGACATTGATCACATTAGCTGGTAATACGGTGTGCTCTGTATTCTGAATGTCTAAACTGGACTCACCTCCTTGAGTAAGCCTTTGGCTGCTCTGTCTCACTACCCTGAGGGAATCAAGTGCTGAAGAGGAGTACTTGGTTATCCAGTTTTGGGTCCACTAGTACTGAGGCCCTAGGCCACCAGCAGTGAACACTCCAGTTAAAGCGATTGGAGAGTAGAAACCCCTGAGTGCCCTGGTGCCCAGGAAACTTGATCTAACACTATACTTGCAACCAAAATGCATGTGTGAAAGAACTAATAAATAAAATATGTTTCAAATCAGAAAAATTAACATAAGTTAGGTCTCTGTTAGGCCCATATTTATACTGCGCAGTTTTGCGTAAAAAAATGTAACACCGGCTAAGGCCATTTATTTGCGCTGCTCGGGCGTCCAATTTATACTTTGACGCACGGTGGCGCAAACCACTGGTGTGAGTCATTTTTTTGGACTCAAACCAATGTGTCATGTCGTAAAGAAAAACGACGTTAACGCAGCAAAAATGACTTTGAGCTGGTTTACGTCATCGCAAACCGGATAAGTGCCTTTTTTTGACGGAATTGCATCAAAAAGCGGCGCAAACACTGCAAATTGTGCAAAGGAGAGCCAAAATGGATCCCAGAAGCTTTGAGAGACCCCATGAAGATGACAACAGACCAGGAACCAGCCAGGAGGACCCACACAAGACCCAGGGGGAGGGAGAAGAAGAAAAGGAAGTGTTGGTTCAGTGCAGAGGAGCAGGAAATACTGGTCGGAGAGGTGGCGGAACACCAGCACCAACTTTTTGTCACCTCTAAATTGCCAATTGGTAGGAGAGAGGCAATTTGACAACAAATTGTGGCAAGATAAACAGTGTGGCTGAAGTATGGAGAACAGTCATCGAGTGCAAGAAACGCTGCCATGACTGCAAGCGCAGGACCAAGGAAAAGATGGCCAGGAACAGGAAGGCAGCACTGCAGACTGGAGGTGGGAGTGCAGCACCTCAGGAGGCCATGGACCACATGGAGGAGATGGTGGCAGCCGTCATCCCTGAGGAGATCGTCACAGGGATTCAAGGACAGGACAGCACAGCCTACCAGGAGACAACACAGATGCAGGGTAAGTCGCATGGGGAACAAAAATGGCTATTTGTAAACTGTAAGCAGGGGGACCTACCTACTACACAATGCATGGAAATCATGATATTCAGGGAGTGGAATGGGCAAATGGGCATTGCAAGGGGGCATGGGCTGCTCAGAGGAAACCTGGTGCACAGTACTACACTACACCAACAACCTTTGCATTGGGGTATGCGGCCATGGCAAGGATGATGGAAAGGTAAAGCCAGTCCAGGAGGGTAGGGTACAACGTAAAACTGGCCTGCTGCCACATGACAGCTGGTATTGTTGCTACATGAACTTGGGCTCAATTAACAGTCTCAGGCCATATCCGCAAGTGGAATTTAACATTGACAACAGTTGCCACTACCACCTCTGCTGTGTGCGCAGGTCAAGTAGCTAATGGCAGTTACATGGCCATGGATCAAGCACACCCAAATTAGAGGGTTCAGGATGACAATGTTATCAATCCCCTGAAATCAATCAAAATGTGCCAAACCAGACAAATGTGAATGTCCATAGTCGCTACAAACATCAGTCATTGTCATAAACATTATGAGGTACACAGCAGTAATGTCATACCCATGCTGCATATGTCAGGGTCCACCCTGTGCCTGGGTGACAATAGCTGCAATGACACCATGCAACATCCCAACTGTTCTACTGCTCAGACAACAGCATTGAGGGGGAGAACATATGTAACTGGCTAGTGAAATACACCCGCACAGTCAGAAGAGGAACTGGAACACTGCTAGGACCATTAGTGCAATCCAATGTAGCACACATTCCCTAACATCAACATTACACACTACCAATGCTGACATCTGTAGTGTGCCATGCCAATGCTATACATAGTATATGTTAGGTCTCAGAAACATATAGCTGGATGTGAAATATCTGAGATTGGGGCGGTTCCACATTGTTAAGTGTGGTGCAAGTGCCATCAGAACACCCACAGCCAGTGCAAGGCCACAACATGAGAATGGAAGTAGACGGAGGGTTGAGTAGGACAAGAAGGTGGCAACATACAATTTGGGCAGAACCTCCACCTAGAGGATATGACGCTGACATTGCCCAAAACTGCCCACACTACATGTGACATGCAGGTGGGGCATAGACCAGGGAGAATGCTAATATTAATGATAGGAACAATAAACAAGAACCAATATCACAATGTGCAACTATTAGGAAGTCAGGCATGTCACATTACAAATGCCACAACACAGACACACTAATTGTACTATATCTCATTGCAGAGAATGATGGCTCTCCTGGGGATATGCCTGTCCTGGACTTCCCTGATGACATGGATGACGAGCTGACAAACATCAGCCAGCAGACCCTCCAAGATGTCCTCTGAACCCTCCAGACCCCACCTTCAGTCGCAAGGAGGAGCACAGACACAGCAGCCATCACAGATGACCCACCCACCACCCCAATAGTACGACCGGCCAGCTCCAACCCAGCTGAGGACTCTGACGACACTGGCACCAGCTTTGAGAGAACTGTAGTTGGAATACAGCGGGAGCTGGCCAAGGAGGTGAGGGTGGGGATGAAAAATATGGCAGCCAGCCTAGAGGGGGTGAGTTTGTGCATGATGACAACTGCAGAACAGGCAGCAGCCATGCAAGGGCGAACATCTATCTTGCAAGAACTGCAACAAAGTGTGAAGGAAATCAGCACAGCAGTAAGGGAGTTGCCACAACACCTCCAACAACAAACCTTTCAACGCGTATACAAATGCAATATTGACCCCCTCACGGCTGACCTGGCTGCCTACCACAGTGATGTAGCTGCTGTCCTTAAGAACCAGCAGCTCCTCCTTGCTACAGTACTGCCCTTAATAGCCCCACGGTTGGCAGCTACCGGGATTTCCGACTCCACATCTTCAAACACACTGAAGTGTGTGTTGCCTCTTCAAACCCTCCACCACCAAGGGCAGAGGAGACGACACACACATCAGAAGATGAAGACGTGGAACAGATCACCTTCACCCGTAAGAGTACCCGGTAGCACAAGTCCATGACACATGACCACTTATAGCTAAGGTCCTGTGCTTTGTAACATGCCAGTCTTGCAACAGCTGCTCACAAGCACTGTTCTCCAGCCCACTGTTTATCTTGTCACTCTGCCCTGTGATTGTCTCTCACTACCTCATTGGCAATCCATGTCCCTCTGCTCTGTATGACTCTTCACCCCAGCATGTCCAATGACATGTCCATTTGCACTTGTGTAGTATCACAATGGAAGGTGTCCCACTAATGGACTCACAATCATGGACTCTGTAAAATAGCACTACAGCACTTTAAAATAAATAGCACTTACACAACCACTTTGTCTCTGTGTAATGTGACACATCAAACGTGAGGGAGATTAGTGCTGTTTGCCTAATGTCAATGCATATAGAATGTCAATACAACTGACCTGAAAGAATGTGGGATGATAACTATGCACTGTGGTCTGGATTGTACCATCATCTACCCTTCCTGAGGGTTCATTCTGAGGTAACTAGAAACTATACAGTATAATGCTGTGTTGGGCAGCATAAGTCTTCTTCAAGTCTTCTTCAAGGGATGTCTAAGCAGAAAAATATTGTCTTCTAATTTTTCTTCCAGACAATCTTTACGCATGTATACTATACTACATGAGATTATACCATCACTCATCTTATCACATGAACATCAGGCTGCAGGCAGACGTAACACAGTGTCCTCAATACCAAATCTGGTCTCAAAGTAACCTTGAGTGGTCGGTGCAATGGATGGCAGATGCATAGAGAAGTAGATTTGGTGTAGCTGCCAATGTGACAGCTCAATTGGGATTTGGGTGCAGGATGGAACACAAATGCAAATACTAAATTGACACTGTTCACCCATGCCAAGGCCCTGATCCCCACGCATATGACACATACTGTAAAGGAGTACCTAAGTATTTATTTAACAGTAAAAAAGGATACTAAAACTAGGGGAAACACCTTAACTAACCTAACCTATCCTAACTACACATTACCCACAACTGGCCCTAACTAACCTAAGCTAAACTTACTTATCACATTTAACTAAACACTCTAAACATCAACCCCCACCCACTAATATGACGGGACACATGAAGGACAACATATACTAACCTAAACACATACTATCTTATACTAAACAAATATATATTTTTGGGGATTTTTTTTTATATATATATTTTTTTTAAACACAAAAACCCCAATATCATCCGCCACCCACCCATCAACACATATAAAAAAACCATGTAAAATTATCATACCCCCACCCCCAACCCACTACTATTAACTAAACTAACAGCCTATTCTAACACTAAGCCCCCTATACTCACTAATTAAAAGAACCAGGAAAGAGGAGGGAGGGGAGGGAATCATGGGTGAGGGTATCATATTCACAAGTTCGCTCTCCCCAGGGTCTTCTTAATGGCACGCACCCTCTTATTTATTTGTGACACCTCCTCCTGCAGCCTGTCCAGTCTGCGCAACATCCATTGCATTTCCTGTTGCATAGCTCGAAAATCACCAGGGTCAATGACTGCAGCAGGGGTGGTCTGAGTGCCAGTTGTTGAGGGTTGTCTGGTTGGTGGTGCCATGCTTGGAGGGGGAGGTGCAGGTGCTGCTGTCAGTGGTCCTGGAGCTGAGGAAGTTGATGGTCCTGCAGTGGTGGCTGTCATCCTTGGTGCCACCTGGGTCGTAGTGGTGGTGCTGGTGGTGGCGGCTGTTGTGGACACCGAAGGGCCCCCTTGGGCAAATGCCCTCCACACCCCTGAGGCTCCTTCATGGCGATAACGCCGTGCCATGTGGCAGAACCCAGACCCCACATCCAGAATGTGGCGGTAACGCATCGCCCGCTGCTGAAATTCCCGGATCTGGCTGGCATCCATATTGGCTGCTGTTAAAAAAGATAAAGCCAAACATTAATTGTGTGATATAGCTACTGATGAGAATCAGACAATACATCTAATGTAGCTGAAAGAGGCCATATCACCATACAGGTCACAGATTCTCCCTGAGGAAGTACATGCCAACGCAGCCTACACATGTCCTATCTAACAGCACAGCAATGCTCTAAAAGATGTGTACCAACTTAAATGACCTATGCATCATTGTTCAGCCATTAGTCACATAAGAAATGCTGCAAGTCCTCCACATGTGACAGGCCAAATAATGACTATCTTCTGGATGACAATCAAGGGCCACAAGATCTGTGATTTGTCATTAGAATTGCCAGGATGGAATGCAGTTGCTAATCAAGAGTGGGTATCCTAGCTTTAGACAAGTGATTTACAGATTTACATGTCTGTGTACTAAACTTGGATCATCACACCTAGGTATACATTTCATAACCTTAAGCCTGTGCCTCGGTGGGAGGGGGAGGGGTGGACAAGCAATACATACTTTCAAACATCAAGGACACCTAGGAAGCTTTGGACAGCTGTACATGGCTTTAGTCAGTCCACCACATGTAAGAAGGGTATCCAAGTAGGATAGACACAAACCTTGGACAATCTCACCCACATTTATGTTTGTATTTGCAGACAATTGTCAACATCATTTGATGCCCCTAATACCTGTCCTACAACAAGCAGATAGATGCAAGCACACATCTGGGCATGAGCTGCATGCACACCTATGACATTGTGCTCAAGTGCCACATACACGTAGCACAACATGTGGAGCTACATGCTGCTAGGAAGTCAGACATACAGTCGAACATGTTCATTAGTGAACAGGGAGGCTCAGGTCTGTGGGTAAGACTTTGGCATCCCTATTCTGTGAGATTCAGGGTATGACTTGCTGACTAAATCATGAATATGGCCCTCTGCTCAATTTTCTTTATAAAAATTTTAACAACAAATGTAACTCTATTCACATGGCCATGCCTACAGGGCTGCACTACAATCCCACAATATGACTATAAGCTACTGATTGTCCAACTCAAATATGGAAAAAAAAGTGAAACTCCAGTCAATTTACATATCAGATCATGTTCCAGCACTTCATACCTTGCTATGTCTCCAACACACAGAGGTCAATCACACAACAGCTGCAAACACAACACATAACAGAAATATCAACACTTACTGGATAAGTCTGGGTCCACAAATCGAGCCACTTCGCCAATTGTGTAAGGGGCAGGTCCACCTGTAAAGCATGGAAGGGTGAAATGTGCTCAATGTCTGTGCACTGTACAACACTTTCAAATACAATTACTGTGTGTAACATTATATCTGAAAGTCCAGCCTCTCAGGCATGATGATACTCCAACATACATACCACTGCAAACATAGACCCTGTCACTCCAGTGAGTGATATACACACATCTGCACATATTTAGTGGCCCTAACTATCATGTGGTGACAAACATGCTCCATCAATTGGTTGCAGACTTGTTTATCGAGTGTACTCCTCTCATCATTTGTGGTACTGAGAGACATGCAAAGCCACATTCCTGGAGCACTGCAATACCAGTCACTCAGGTATTGTGGCTTGTGCATCAAGGGGCAATCAGTTACTGTGTGATGCTCAAGTGGGTTGATTGAAGGTCATGATTTATTATGCTTTCTATGGTCCCTTACATGTAGGGCCTGTGTTGTGTGTAGGTAACATATGCTACATTAACAGTGTACCCTGAGCCACATATGCCCCCTATGACACCATAATGGCAGGGATCCTGTGCGTTACTTGGTGAAAATGTGAGGCAAGACATGGATTGGCCATTTTAAATATTTTAATACAACAATTAGATATATGCTGACAGTGTATATTGTGGTCATCCATGACAGAATGCATGGGCACAGGTGTAGTCATTGCACCTGAAATGTGTCACTCATTGCCCCGTGTACCCATAATGGGTTTTGGAAATCACGGTTAGCCACATTCATCATCTTACATTTGCCTAGTTGGGAGATCAGCAGGTATACAGCAAACTGACACTGTCACATTATTAAAACATGGTTTAGCAAATGTACCACTGTGTCAATCATGATGATGTAGGTTTCAATTTGTATGTACCTTCGGAACTGCAGCAGTCACAGGAATGTTGGTCTTCTGATCATAGCATACACCCATGTCTGTGATAGCCTCCATACTGGGAAGTAAGTTATTGTACATATGCTGCACTAGATCAGCAGGGGTGTACCAAACGAAACTAGCAAAGTATTATGGAACTTTGTATGTATGATGGAATTGGTCAGGGGTCCCTTGCACAACATCATGCACGTAATACGTTGTGACCATGCATTCCCAAGTGTCAGGAATCCCATGATGACCCCATAACTTATGAGAAGTGCATGGCTATAGAGTAACACAGATAGGAAATGCATTAGCTCTGTTCCAGCTATTGTGCCCAAGACCAATTTAAAACACACAGGTACAATGAACAGAGGGCCAGGGATAGTTGTTATCCCTCAATTTGTATAATTTGCTTCATGTTATATGCTACAAGTATGGAAAGTACCACCAAACATTTAGAAATGAACCAGTGTGCATTACTTTGGCATCCATTCGTAATTTAATTGCAGCACAACCAAGTCAAACTATCAGCCTAAGATATTACCTGAGGTTAGAAAGAAATTGGTATGCATGGGCCAGAATACAGTTCAGACATGTATTTGAAATAATTGGGGAACACATTAATTCTTTGAATTAGCTGGTGAAAAACATATCTTTCCTGGTACACTCACAGACCATGGATAAAACATATGTTTGAGCAGCATTAGCATCATCTATTGACGTGAAGGCAGCACTAATTTACAAGCTCCAGTTGTGTTTTGTAACTTAGTGCAGCTGTTGCGTCAACAAATGACGGTAATGTGTAGCAATTATTGTATAACTCAGGGCCACTGTATGTTTAACTTACATTCCACATGTCCAAAAACATTGCCTGCAGCATATCGACAAATCTGCTACTGTCACTACAGAGCATTTAAATGTGAACATTACTCTGAATTGTACTCACCAACAGGGCCACCAATCACAATACCCAGGTGGTCCAGTAGGTCTTGCTCTCTGGCAACAAGTTCAGCCCAGCGGTGCTTTAGTTGGTGGTCGTTGCGCAGTGTGTTGTAGATGCGATGCAGATGGTACAACACCTCTGACCACCGGAGCCTCCTCGCCTCTGTATGATATCCCTATATCACCCTTTCACCTGCTTCAATCATCAAGGGGAGGATGTGGCACACCAGCCAAATGAATCCCCCCAGCTCCTCCTCACCCATTCTCCCCAGACGTGGTCTACCCAACATGACAGAAATAATATGAAAATTAAAGGGTACAGAGGATAATAAAGGGAAATGATGGAAGAAAAATGACCTGCTCGACTCCACCACCCCGGACGTGGCCTTTCTAACCGAAACCTGGTGGAACAACTCCTCAGCACCCGACATCGCCATAGCCATCCTGGACAGGTACAAGGTCTCTCGCAGAGGCCGCACCAACAGAACAGGAGGAGGCATAGCCATTATCCACAAAGCCACCCTCGAAGTCAAGACACTCCTGGACGACTCCTTCAGCTCTGCAGAACTCCTACACTTTCAAGTCCACACCGACAACACCACGCTCAGAGGAACACTCATTTATAGACCTCCAGGACCCAGGGCACCGTTCAGCAACTCCATTGCCGACCTTGCCAGCACCCACGCACTCGCCTCCACGGACTACACCCTCCTCGTAGACCTGAACTTTCACCTCAAAAACAACAATGACACCAACTCCACCACCCTGACTGACAACCTCGGCTTCATACAGCTCGTCAACACACCCACCCACACAGCCGGTCACACTCTTGACCCCATCTTCTCCACAAGCAACCACGTCACCTTCAATCATACCACCGAACTCTACTGGACCGACCACCACTGCATCCATTTCACCTTCAAGAAACAAACAGAACACCACCTCACCGAACAACCACCCGCCGACGCTGGGGCAAAGTCACCGAAGATCAACTAACCAACGCTGTAGCCCAGAAACCTCCTGCCAACCCCACCGACCATGGCACCGCCGCACACAACCTCAAGCTATGGATCGACGACTGCGCCAACCGCCTTGCTCCACTCAGGAAACCCTCCAACAACCAAGTCAACAAGAAAGCCACCTGGTTCACCAACAACCTCCAAGCCTCCAAACGCCTTTGCCGGAAACTCAAGCAAATTTGGCTTCTTGAACGCCCTCCAATCAACCACACAAAACTCACGATACTACACGCAAACTTCACCTACTCATTAGGCTAGCAAAAAGATCCTCCTTTTTAAACCCGTCTAGAAAACAACGCCCACGACTGCAAAGAACTTTTTAACATCGTAAAAGAACTCTCCAGCCCAAGCGCCACCGTCAACAACATCACCCCCTCCCAAGAACTATGCGACGCCCTAGCCACCGCCTGCCACCGAAAAATCACTGACATCCACGACAGCTTCAACACCCTTCACACCTCGGACACTCCTACTCCGCCCTCGACGAACTCAACCCGCTCCAGCTGACTGACCTCTGGACCAGCATCAACGACAACGAAACCCGCAAGACCATGAATTCCATTCACTCCAGATCACCATCAGACCCCTGCCCACACCACGTTTTCAACAAAGCAGACACAGTCATCGCACCACACCTACGGAAGGTCATCAACATCTCCTTCGAAACGGCAAGATTCCCGGAAAGCTGGAAACACGCCGAAATCAACGCCCTTCTCAAAAAAACAAAAGTGGACCCCAAAGAACTGAAGAACTTCCGGCCCATCTCCCTGCTCCCTTTCCCGGCGAAGGTCATTGAGAAAATCGTCAACACACAGCTCACTCGGTACCTCGAAGACAACAACATCCTCGACCCCTTCCAGTCCAGCTTCAGACAAAACCACAGCACAGAAACCACCCTCCTCAGTGCCACAGACGACATCAGAAGCCACCTCGACAATGGAGAAACATCAGCCCCCATCCTCCTAGACCTATCGGCTGCCTTTGACACTGTCTGTCACCACACTCTAAAAATCTGCCTCCTCGAATCAGGAATCCAAGACCAGGCCCTCAAATGGACCGCATCTTTCCTTGCCGGCAGAACCCAAAGAGTCCGCCTCTCCCTGTTCCAATCCAAGGCCTACAACATCATCTGCGGCGTACCCCAGGGCTCATCCCTCAGCCCAACGCTGTTCAACATCTACATGGCCCCCCTCGCACAAGTGGCCCGTCAGCACAACCTCAACATCATCTCCTACGCCGATGACACCAAACTCATCCTCTCCCTCAACAAGGACCCACACACTGCCAAAACCAACCTCCACGAGGGACTGAAAGCCATCACCGACTGGATGAGAGGCAGCCGGCTAAAACTGAACTCCGACAAAACAGAGGTTCTCATCCTTGGGCCCACCCCCTCTGCCTGGGATGACTCATGGTGGCCAACCTCGCTGGGCTCCCCCCCACACCCACCGACAGCCGACACCCATCGGCTTCATCCTCGAGTCGTCCCTTTCCATGTCAAAACAGGTCAACGCCATCTCCTCCTCCTGCTACAACACCCTCTGCATGCTTCGCAGAGTCTACAAATGGATCCCAACTGAAACAAGAAAAACAGTAACCCAGGCCATCGTCAGCAGCAGACTTGACTAAGGCAACGTCCTCTACACTGGCATCCCATCCAAACACCTACAATGCCTCCAACGCATCCAAAACGGTCTCCGCCCGACTCATCCTTAACATCCCTCACCACAGCCACATCACCCCCCACCTACGAGACCTTCACTGGCTCCCCGTCGACAAGAGGATCACCTCCAAGCTCCTCACCCACGCACACAAAGCACTCCACAACACCGGACCGACCTGCCTGAACAGCAGCTTCTACACCCCCACCCGGAATCTCCCCTCCACCAACCTCGCCCTCGTCTCCATCCCCCGCATCCGGCGCAGTTCCTCCGGCACCAGATCGTTCTCTTACCTCGCCGCCAAGACCTGGAACATCCTCCCGTCGGACCTGAGACGGACCCAGGACCTGCTTTCCGTCAGAAGACTCCTCAAGACCTGGCTCTTCGAGCAGTAGCAGCACCCCACCCCCCCCCCCCCAGCGCTTTGAAACCCTCACGGGTATGTAGCGCGCTATACAAATAGATTGATTGATTGATTTAAATAAAAGTAACCCTAAAACAGCCCAACTATGCCCAAACTAACAATACCCACAACAGACTCCCAACAGTACAAAGACAAAATTAGACATAAAAAATGACAAATAAACACTTACAATGAACAACTGAGACAATTAAAAATAACACAGATGACAAATAGGATGGCACACAGGAGACAAAATCACAATTGGAACAGACAAAACTCTAAGCACAGCCACACAGTCTAGAAAAATCACAGACTGCAAAGTAAAAGTGAAAGTACACCCACTGTACCAATTCTGTAAACAGGATATCCTATTACATCACTTCCTGCCTCAAATGCGGTTCGTTTTTATTATGATGCGTCAAAATATTATGACACTTACAGTCTGTGCGTCAATTTTGTTTTATGCACATGCTTAAAAATTACCCTGCATCCATAGTTCCAAATATTTTGCATTGGTAACCAATTTCATGGGGTATAGTGTAGGAATTACCGCTCGGGCCAATGGATGTATCATGGCTGTGAGCATCATTTTTCTACGCATATGCAGCGATTTTTGATGCGCATGCGTCTTTTTTATGCATATGCCTCAATATTTATGTCTTTTACAGGGTTTGGGTTATTTCTCACATTTTTGTAGTACATGATCAATCAATCAATCAATCAAAAAAATTTGTAGAGCGCGCTACTCACCCCTGAGGGTCCCAAGGCGCTAGTGGGGGGCTGAGGGGGGTTACTGTTTGAAAAGCCATGTCTTGAGGTTTTTCTGAAGAGTAGGAGGTCTTTGGTTTTGTGGAGGTTGGTGGGGAGGGAGTTCCAGGTAGTGGGGGCGAGGTAGGAGAAGGCCCTTCCTCCTGTGGTGGTTCGATGGATGCGGGGGACTGTAGCTAGTGCAAGGTCGGCTGATCGGAGGTTTCGGGTGGGAGTGTGGAAGTTCACTCTTTCGCTGAGGTAGGTCAGGCTGGTGTTGTGGAGGGATTTATGTGCATGGATGAGAATCTTGAAAGTGATTCTCTTGTCTATGGGGAGCCAGTGAGGAGATTTGAGGTGTTGTGAGATTCATTTGTGGCGGGGGAGGCCAAGGACGAGGCGTGCGGCTGTGTTCTGGATTCTCTGGAGTTTGCATTTGAGTTTGAGTGTGGTGCCGGCGTAGAGGGTGTTACCGTAGTCAAGTCTGCTGCTGATGAGTGCATGGGTGACTGTCTTCCTGGTTCTGGGGGAATCCATTTGAAAGATTTTTGCAGAGTGTGTGGAGTCAGGAGGAGGTTAGTGCATTGATTTGTTGTGTCATGGAGAGGGAGGGGTCCAGGATGATGTTGAGGTGGCGTGCGTGGTTTGCGGAGGTGGGTGCGGGGCCTAGGGCGGTGGGCCACCAGGAGTCATCCCATATGGTTTTGTTGGGGCCAAAGATGATGATCTCGGTTTTGTTGGAGTTAAGCTTGACGTGGTTAGTTGTCATCCAGTTGGGGGTGTCGAGGAGAGCAGCTTGTAGGTTGGTTTTGGCGGTGGTGGGGTTGCGGGTGAGGGAGAGGATGAGCTGGGTGTCATCTGTGTAGGAGAGGATAGTGATTCCGTGTGGTCGGAGGATGTTGGCGAGGGGGATCATGTAAATGTTGAAAAGTGTGGGGCTGAGGGAGGACCCTTGGGGGACTCCGCAGATGATCTTGGTAGCGGTGGAGTGGAAAGGCGGACTCTCTGGGTCCGGTCGGTGAGGAAGGAGGTGAGCCAGTCTAAGGCTTTGGTGGCAAATTCCTATGTTGTGGAGGCGTGTGCAGAGTGTGTGGTGGCAGACAGTGTCAAAGGCTGCAGAGAGGTCTAGGAGGATGAGTGCAACGTTCTCACCTTTGTAGACTTTGGTCCTGATGTCGTCAGTGCATGCGATGAGAGCAGTTTCCGTGCTGTGGTTCTTGCGGAACCCGTATTGTGAGGGGTCAAGAGTGTTGTTTTCTTCAAGGGAGTGGGATAGGCGGGCGCTGACTAGTTTCTCAGCAACCTTGGCTGGGAAAGGGAGGAGGGAGATGGGGCGATAGTTGGAGAGGATCTCCGGGTTGGCATTGTTTTTTTTAGGAGAGTAGTGATTTCCGCGTGCTTCCAGGGGTCTGGGTAGGTGGCGGAGTTGAAAGAGGAGTTGATTATGTCGCGGAGTATGGGGGTGATGGTTGGGCTGGCTTTGCTGTAGATGCGATGTGGACAGGGGTCGGAGGGGGATCCGGAGTGGATGGAGTTCATGTTTTTTTCGCTTTCTTCGTGTGTGGTGGGGGCCCAGGTGGTGGGTGTGGTGCGGGGGTTGAGAGGGGGGGTTGAGTTGGGTGGGTGAGGGGTGTGTGTGATGGGTGTGTGTGGTATGACGCTGTTGTGGATGTCCAGGATTTTGTGGTGGAAGTGGTTGGAGAGGGTGTCACATAGGGCTGTGTGTGTGGGGGGTCTATGTTGCTGACTTTGGGTTTGGCTAGCTCTTTAATGATGGTGAAGAGTTCCTTGCTGATATGAGATTTGTTGTCAAGGCGTGTCTTGTAGTGATCTCTTTTGGCGGTACGTATGAGTTGGTGATGGGTGTGGATGGTGGCTTTGAGGGTAGAGAAGTTGGTTGTAGAGGGTTCTTGTCGCCATATTTTCTCCGCTTGGTGGCATTTGCGCTTGGAGTCTTGGAGTTCGGGGGAGAACCATGGGGTGTTCTTGATGTTGCAGGTGGTAATGTGTTTTCTGAGGAGGGCTAATGTGTCTGCGCAGGTAGTGGTCCATTTAGAGAGGTTGTGTGATCCTGTGTTGGGGTCGTTGGTGTGGGGGGGAGGTTGTGAGCAAGTTGGGAGTTCAGGCGTTCTGTGGGTATCTTGTCCCACAAGCGGTAGGGTGTGGTGTGTTGATGATGGTGTGTGGGGGGTTTGGTGAAGGAGAAGTGGACACAGTGGTGGTCAGTCCAGAGGAGTTCGGTGGTGTGGATGTAGGCTATGTGTTGGCTTGAGGTGAAAATTGCATTGAGCGTGTGTCCTGATGAGTGGGTGGGTGCGGTGACCAGCTGTTTGAGTCCGAGGTTGGTGAGGTTGTCTATGAGGGAGGTAGAGTTGTGGTCTTGAAGGTTCTCCAAGTGAAAGTTGAAATCACTGAGGAGGATGTAGTCTGTGGAGGTGAGGGCATGCGAGCTGATGGTGTCGGCGATGGTGTCGCAGAAGGCGGGGCGTGGTTCTGGTGGTCTGTAGATTAGTGTACCTCTGAGGGTGGAGTTGTTGTTAATGTGGATTAGGAAGTGCATGTGTTCTGTGTTGTAGATAGTGTCTTGGGAGCTGGTGGTGACTTTGATGGTGTCCCTGTGTAGGATGGCGATGCCACCACCTGACCTGTTGAGGCGGCCTTTGCGTTGGAGTTTGTATCCCTTGGGAGTGGCGATGGCTATGTCGGGTTCCGAGGAGGGGTTGGTCCAGGTTTCCGTGAGGAAGGTGATGTCAGGTGAGTGTGATGTGATGAGGTCCCAGAGTTCTATGGCATGTTTGTGAAGGGAGCGGATGTTGCGGAGCAGGCAGTTGAGGTGGTTGTGGTAGGTGGTGTTGGTGTGGTGCATGAGGGTGTTGTTGAGGGGTGTGTTCTGGTTGTGGGGTGGTGTGCTGTGGGGCTGGTTGGTGGGGGTGGGGGCAGAGCAGGTAAGTATTGTGTTGGGGGTGTTGTATTTGTTATTGGGGGGTCAATAAGGTTGGTGTGTGGTGTGAGGGATGAGGAGCAGGAGAAATGACAGGTGTGGCAAGTGAAGGGGCCATGAGTGTGTGAGGGGCTGGAGAGGGTGCAGGTGGGGCGAGGGCCTGGGTTGAGTGAATGGAGGGTGAGGGGGGAGTGGATTTGTCTGAGGAGGCCAGGAAGACTGGCGCTGGGCGCGGGCTTGGCGTGGACGGGTGCAGACAGGCTTGCCTTTGGCGCACCCGCTGCACACATCTGCAGCGCGTCCGCGCCGCTGCTGCCATAAATGGGGATGAGGGAGGGAGTGGCAGCGGGGAGGAGGGAGGTCTGGGTAAATGGTAAGGATGGGAGGGTGGGGCCTCAGAGGTTAGCACCGGTGGGAAACAGCAGGAGAAAAGGAAAAAGGACGGTGAGGAGGTGGGGGAGGTGGGAGGAGCCGCGGGGACACAGCGGCAAGGGGGTTTTAGGCAAAAAGGAACGGAAGTGGAGGTGGCGCGGGGTGGCAGTGCGAGGAGCGACCAAGGGTTGCTCCTTGTTACCGCACAGCGGCTGACATAATTATGGAGGAGGGAGGGAGTGGCAGCTGGGAGGTCTGGGCAAATGGGAGGCTGGCGGGGTTGGGGCCGCAGGGGTTCGCAGCGGCGGGAAAAAGCAGGAGAAAAGGAAAAAGGATGGTGAGGAGGTGGGGGGAGGCGGGAGGGTCCGCCGGGACGCAGCGGCAAGGGAAACAGCAGGAGAAAAGGAAAAATGATGGTGAGGAGGTGGGGGGAGGCGGGAGGGGCCGAGGGGACACAGCGGCAAGGGAAACAGCAAGAGAAAAGGAAAAAGGACGGTGAGGAGGTGGGGGGAGGCGGGAGGGGCCGCGGGGATGCAGCTGCAAGGGGGTTTTAGGCAAAAAGGAAAGGCCAAGTGGAGGCGGCGCGGGCGGCGGTGCGAGGAGCGACCAAGGGTTGCATGACAGCTGTAACTATACAGAGATAGGCTGTTTACACCTACATTGTGCATTCCAGTGTTTGGGCACATGTGGCAGATCACACTACTGTGGACCATGATCCTCTAGTTTTTGTACCGGATTAGCACTCTTCACTGACGCAATAGATACCCAAACTTTTGGAATACAAATTGATATTACCCAGTTTGAGCAGGTTGTGCATCAATAGAGGATATCAAGGCCACGCAACTTAATTCATTAACTCATTGCCTGTGTGTCAATGTCTGTGAATTGGCTATTTCAATTTTAGTTGGCCTTCTGAGTGAACATCACAAGATGTGTTTTCATAAAGGTGCTTGTATGCATGTGTTGTAAATGTGGATAACCATCAGATGCTATTCAGTGTGGAAATGAGTCAGGAAATGTGTTTGTCATAAACAAAGCAACAAACGCTGTGTGAACTTCCCTGACTTTTGGGACAAAAGCATCTCCCATGACAAACTATGCCCAGGATAGATAGAGGACGGGTGATAATGGCAATGTTACAAGACTAAGCCATCACATGTACTGGAATGTTGGATACCACTTCCTGGTCACTTGTTTGTATAACGCCCATGAGTCAGGCATTTGAAAATGCTATGTATGTACAGTGTTTGTGACACAGAGTCCCAAAACCAATCCAAAATTGTAATGTCACTCCACGGTTTGAGTCATATAAATGACCTATGTTTCTCTTGTGGCAGTGGAGGACCAGCAGACCAAGCAGCATGTGTTCACATATTTCCAGTGGTTAATTGCACAAAGGGGTCCAGTTCAAGTGTGTGGCCATGTGTACCCTGTGTCATTATTGGGGTCCCTGTTGTCACAGTTATGTGCAGGTCTAGTCATGAGTCTGTGGAGCCATTCCCTGCATTAACAGAGTATCCTTCAAAGCAGAATTGAACGGAAGTCAAAGACACATGGGGATAGCCCAGCTATGGCACTGCAGAAGTTTTATGAGACTGACAACAGGGCAACCTTGGTGTGCTCACAAAGTTAATGAATCAGTAATTTTAAACCAGTAGGTTTCATCACAACATTTGTACACAGGATGGCCTCTACAATTCCCAATGCAACCAGGAACATCAGTGCCTCTGTGCTGATTAATCTCACAGCTATTCACCACGTGAGTCCCATCAATAGATTAGGGTTGATGTGAATCTGTGTGTGGACCATCAGGGCACAAACATGTTTTGTCCTTTCATGCACATTAGCAAAAATTGTTGTGCTGGAGGCACCATACCCAATCCATGCATACAGCCATGGTACACTGTCACTGTTTGTCACTCATGCATACATGAAACCCAGACAAGGGATGGGCCGTGATTAGGCTATTTAAAGACATGTCCCACAGCATGATACGATAAGTAAACTGATTACGCTATACAATCTATTAGAGGATTCATCGTAGACCTACCAGACACAATATCCCAGGAAGAAAGTGAGGGCATGGAAAGCAACTATGAGACAAATGTAGCCACAGGGAACCTTTATGGTAACATAAAGACAGGAACCAATCAGGCTAACAGGATGGAGGCTCTGTCTGGAACTAACACGAACAAGGCAAATACACAGTGAGCAGACTGAGACTGGGAAAAGCTGGAACAACGCTGTGGAAAATGAAAACTGTATTTGTCCTGTGGGCTGCAAAGTTACACAATCACCCCAAGCCTGTGTTACACAAATGATTTATACGGCAATGCAGAACAAGGATATACCTATAATGGCAGCTTCAAAGCCGTTCCAGGCAGCAGCGATGGCAGTGCAGGTTCAAATGGCTGGTCTGCATGGAAGTGCTCACAGGTGTGTGCAGATTCAGTCTCTCACAAGTCCTGTAGCTGAGAATCAAGTTCAAAGGGCTAACAGTACCTTTCACATGGGAAGCAATGGACAGGTCATTACAGGTCCTACAGACTACCAGGCAGGGCATTATCTGACCTGAAGTCGATGCAGACAGATGAACTATGACTACGGCATGCCATACTAAAGAGGGAAGCACACTGGAGTCAGAATGTGAGTCTGGGTGTGTGTAGATGAAGGATTTTCTGGGTACAAATAGTCTATTTCCAGGGTCCCCTAGAGAAGGGTGGGGAGACACTGAAAACATGGCTTTGGCAGTACCTATGACCTGGGATGGATTGCACAGGGCATGTCTTGTGAGCAATGCTTGTCATACCTGGGGCACTCATGCTATCCATTTGCAGCTTACATGGACTTCTTGTCACACATACTCCTTGCAGAGATAGCTGATGTCACACTTACTGCTGTCAAGGGTCTGGTCATACATTCCTGTTACCTATGCAATAGCACATCTACTGCCTCATGTATGAAGCAGTGTTTTACCTTATGAATGATGGTGTCTTAGTTGTTTGCCATATGCTGCAATGAACCATGTTGCCAACATGTATGTGTGCCATAGCTGTGGTCCTCTGATATTGACCTTCAAATGTGAAATGGACAGGATATATGTCATTTACACTGTGTGTGAAGTTGGCTGTACATTCACAGCCATCAAATGTGATGTGTATTTTTCAGTATCCTAATCTGTATATCTGCAATGCTCCATGAGGCTAATCTCTGATTATGAATCCTAGGGTTAACGTGATGCATAATTAATTACCCAGACCATGATTTAGTGATTAGAATAGGTGTTTAATGACATATGGTAAGACAGTGGTGATGGTGAGTAGAGTTAAAAGAAGTTTTGTACAATGTGTTGTCTCCGACGCAATCATGCTGCAGTGTTTGGATGGTCCCCTTCATGTTGATGGACTGCATCCTCCTCTTCCTCCTCTTCAGGCTTTTGTGGGTCTGGTTCATAGAGGGGAATGTTCCTCCTTACACAAATGTTGTGCAGGATGGCACCGGTCAAAATGATCTTGCAGACCAGTTCAGGTGAGTATAGGAGGCTGCCTCCTGTGATGTCGAGGCACCTGAATCTTGACTTCAGGATGCCAGAGGTCCTCTCTACAATGGTGCGTGTCCTCTGATGTGCATCATTACAGGCACGCTCTGATGCTGTGCTTGGGTTTGCAAATGGGGTCATGATCCATGGCTGGATCCCATACCCCTGATCAGCTGAAAGAGAAAATGAGTGAAAAATGTTGATGGAGCTTGCACCATGATTATCACTTTGCATGGCAGTTGTTCTCTTGTGTTGTCTGTAACTCATCTGTGTTTGTGTTATTGTGTGGAATCCTGGGCTTCTAGGATGTACCATCGGCATTGGGATGTTTCCGAATCTGAACTGGTGTTTGGCTGATTGACTGGATGTCAGTGGTATTTTTGTAGACTTGCATTACATTGTGTTCTCCCATGCATTATGTCAGGGGAAAGAGGTGTCCATGTGTCTTAGCTGGGGGTGACATGATACTTCCATATACAGAATCAATTCCACAGTGGTGGTAACATGGTTGCATCTATATGGCCTGGACATCCCATCCAATATAACATGTGCAATAGAATTTGTTAAACATCAGTGAGGCTCTTTGATTTGGCTAGGTGACAATGTACAACACATCTCCATATGTTGGCAGCACTGACGTGTTGACAATTGGCAATGCACACATTTCCATGTGTGACAAGTTCTCTGCAGACCTATTTATCTGCCCTTACCTAGTTGACTCATGTTCAAACGTGTACCTACACTACTGAATCTGATCCAGTTCAGCTGGCTACCTCGTTTGTGGGGTTGACGGTTTAAGTGTCAGAAGCTCCATATGCCTGTACATCTGTTGTGTATAAGTGTAATTGTCTCAAACCGTATGTGTAGGAATGTGCACTTTGCAATATTGTCACATCAATAGGTGTTCTTAGTACAGTCCACTTGCTTATTGGTAGTGGGCAATGTCAACCCAGGAGTGATGTGAGATGTTGGTACAGCCTCAATGATTCCATGTCCCATTCATTAGAGTCATCATCATCATGCTATGTGTGTCATGGTGTTATACCTGCAGCGAAACACATTGCATACCCCTAACACTGTACATATTGTTTGGAAGGGTGTGTGATTGAGTGTTATTGATGTGATATTGTAAGATTAATCTTCCAAGTTGTACTGGCAGTTAAGGGCATGTCATTGTCAAAGTGTGGTTTTAAATTGTTCCCTTGTGTCTGGGGACGGGCATCTGTTGTTATTTACATCTGTCATTTGTCCATAGGTGTGTATCACATTGGGTCAGGATATCAAACATGACTAGCAGTGTCACAACCTCAGTGTCTTCCTGGCCACGTGTCAATGTAGTGGTGTATATGTTGTGTGTCCTACAGGGTTGCTGTGCTGTGTGTATATGAGTAGGTTTCTGTACTTACCAACAAGTACGCCATTGCCTCATTGTCCATCCTGGAAGTGTGGATTGATGGTGCAGTGGCGGAAGATGAATAAATCATGCACACTCCCAGGATACTTTGCCACGATGTTGGTGATCAAACCCCAGTGATTGACAATGGCCTGCACATTTATGGAGTGTGTGTGCTTCCTTTTGCGGTATAGATGCTCAAGTGCAGCAGGTGGCATAATCCGTACATGTGTGCAGTCAATAGCACCAAACACGTGTGGGAAGCCGTTGATTTGGTAGAAGCCCTGTTTGGTCTCCCGCTGCTTCTGCTGTGTGTTAGGGAAGCTGATGTGCGGGGTGTGAGGGAGATGATGGCATCCAGTACCTTGGGTAGGAAGGCAGAGAATGAGGACTGTGAGATACCGGCAACCAGGGCACCAATGGTTTGAAACAAGCCATTTGCCAACATGTGGAGGACAGCTAGCAGCTTGGTCTCTGGTGGAATGATGTGGGGTGTCTGCATGTTGAGTGCCAACTGTGGCTCAATGTGGCGCAGCAGCTGCTGAATGGCTTGCCAGTTGAGTCTGTACCTCTGGATGATGTCTTGTTGCCTGAGTCTCGGAAGGGTTGTCCTGGTCCTGAATATCCTCTCCTGCCTTCTGCGTTGCCTTTGGGGTACCTGCTGGTGTTGGTCCTGTGCTCTGCGTCTTCGTGCATGCTGGATAAATATCACCTCCATGTTTTCCTTTTGGAGCTCTGCTGTTGCTTCTGTGTGTTTTCTTTAAGTATTGGTGTGTTTGCCCCATTTTAATGCCTGCCCGGACCCAAGCGTTATTTTTTTATGCAAATCTGGATGTGCGTCATTTTCCAACTCTGCCTCCCAGCCATGCAGGATTTTTGCGCGGTAGGATAAATATGGTGCACGGGTGTTTAAGTCATTTTTTGGAGGGCAACGCCTACCTTTCATGTCATTAACGCAAGGCGGTTTCACGCATCCAGAAAATGAAGCACACGGCGTAATTTTGGCGTTCGCGAGGTCGGGCGTCAAAGTATAAATATGGTGTAGGCTTTGCGCCAAATTTGCATCAAAAATTTTGACGCAACTTTGACACAAGCAGAGTATAAATATGCCCCTTAGTTTAGTATTAGTGAAGTAATCATAACTGATTTGTGTGTACAAAATAGTGTTTGAGTGGTATTAGCAGCTTCCGAAGAATTCCCAATTTTAATATAACCCTATTCCACAAGTCAATTGGTCATGCCATGAAATATCTAAGTCTTGCTGATATTGTGATTAAACTGTTATTTTAGGTCTAAACCCAGAAGAGAAATGGCAAGATTTGTAAATGGTAGATGCTCTTGGAGAGAGTGATAAAGCATGTGAGAGGAGACTCATGTGGAGTACTACTAGACTGTAATGTACCATAAGATTGAAAAATAATTGGGGCTAAAGAGTCAAATGTATTAATATGTGAGGAAGGTGGGTTGAACATTCCTTGTGATTCCTTGTTCTGACCTCTATAATATTTAGCATTAAATTTAATTAAATATGAGGCAGCATCTTCAGTAGACATTTTATTAAAGTGGAATTTAGCTTTAATCAAGTCACCAAGACAAGCTTTGAAGGAGTATAAATCTTGCAGTGGTCTTCTAGATGGTCTGGAGTCTGTATAGGAGTTGTTCAGAGATTCTGACATAGAGAGTGTTGCCATAGTCCAGCTTTCTGATGATGAGTGCCTGCATGACGGTCCTTCTGGTGGCCTGAGGCAAACATTTGAAGATCTTTCAAAGCATGCGTAGTGCTACGCAAGTAAACTCAGGACCTTAACATTTTAAGTGACTATTCTAAAGATATTTAGAAGCATCAATAACAAACGTGAATATTCTGTACAAAGAGACAGGACAATGTATAATAATATCAATGGTTAATAAAGAAACTTTTGATAGACCAAAAATAAAAACATGCTACCATATAGAAGATAATAAGATCAAAAATGAAACAATTCTGAATAAGAAAGAATTTACAGTATTGAAAGTTGTGACAAAAGAGAGAACAAAAAAGTAGAACCAACAAACATATGTCTAAAGTAACAATGTGAAGCCAAAAGAGAAGATCTTGAGAACAAGAGCAAGACAGAAGGGCAAAAAGAAAAAAGAAAATAACAACAAAGACATACCTACCTAAAGAACATATAGTTGAGGGTGGTGAGGCCAAAGGACAAAGACAATCTGATGAGACTCCAGTGAAGGTTGCAAGGGGATATCAAACAACAAAGGGAACATGAACATAACAGCAGTGGCATAGTGAAAATACTAAAGAAGAGACAAAAGTGGAGAAAATGAAATAGGAATTAGAATATCATCATACCATCAGCAATATTTATAAATGAATATAAACATTCGACAATAAAGTATGTTAGATTCCACAACCAATAATGAGAGAACAGTAATAACATTGTTAACTATTATAAGATTTTGACGTGTCCTTCTTCTCCTCCCTACAAGTGTCTTTTTCAAAACATCTGGGTCTTCATACATCGAAGTTTTATAGGTGCCCTCAAAGGGACAGAGTGGAAAAGTCCATAATGAGCATTGGGGCTATGCAATGATTAACATATATCTACAATAATTTCTTTCATCTATCTGCAGTAAATGTTGCTGGATCCTGGGAAAGCCACAAAGTATTTCATGACCAAGAAATGTGATCCTTATTTTATGCTGCCTTGAGTACTTGAAGTAAGTCAGTGTACCCTATAAAACAAATGATGACACCACTGGGTTTTTGTTGAGCAGATATGAAATGAGAACTATGATCAATGTATGAGCTTGTTGAAGAGTCTATTGAGAATGACTCTGGCATCCCTAGTACCTTAGGGATAAAAAATTTAAGGAAGGAAACCGGGTCAGAGCCTTCTTTTGCTTCTGGGATAAAATACATGCGAAGAATATTGCTACTAATTCTGCTTTCAAAATCTTCAGCTTGTCTTTTTAACAATGAAACTTCTGACTACATTTGGATGAGTTTATTACCTGGGCTCTGCAAGTGATCAAATCATTAATCTCGTCCATTATCGATTAGAGTCCATTTGTCATCTATATTTTGAAGACGCCTGTTTGCCTCCTCCATGTAAGGCTTGAGTGTTTATTTTTCATCCAAAAATAGTTACATTGCTACAGGAGATTTGACAGGTGAGGGAGGTCTTTCTATGTTTTCTTGTTGGCCGTAAAATTTGAGGCATTAACAGATTTTGAGGTCAGCTTGGAAGACAGGGTCAAATTCAGAAGTGCTTGGAGATTAGATGATGATTCCTCAATATGCCTGAAAAAAGGTGGTACGCAAGCTCAAAAAGAACATAGGCCTCTCCTAGAAGAAGACACTAAGATAAGTATTTTTTAATACAATATGTCATTTATAATTTCTTGATGTTTCTGAGAATTTAAAGGTAGAAATATGCATGTACTAAAAACTGCCTTCCTACCTGGGTGATTAGGTCCATCAGATTTGTATGGCTGCCAAGAAGCATCTTTTTAAAAAAGCCACCTAGTATTATGGAGATGCTCAATAGGAAATAATCGTGGCACTGCTTCCCACCATTTTCCAGGTGACAAAAGTCAGGTAGGTAGTCAATGGGACGTGATTGCAAGATTAGAATATGTGTCATTCATATTAAAAAATGCAGTTCTCTGGTATTTAGGACTGATCTCTGTCAGCCGTAGTGGGAGAGAAGGATGAACTCCAATATCGGTTAGCAGGGATGTTTGTCATCTGGTATTTGGTGCAAGTGAATACTAGTCTTTTAAGGTATCCCTTATTAATAAAGTAATTGTGAGGTGAGACATAGAGAACTGTATTTGTACTGATTTATACAGTAGACAGTCAATGTACATAAAGACCAGATGTAATTTCTTTTATAGAAGAACTATTTTTAAAAAACATGTTTTTAAAAACAAGACCTCTCTAAGTAGTCATTGAGTCCTATGGGCTGCCTGATGTATAACTCTTTATCAAGAAACTTTCTCTTTGTAAGAGTAGTTCTGGTTATTGTCTGTGCCCAGCTTTTTCAAAATTAGTTGCACAACCTGGAGCATAAGTTGGATAATATTGGGTCCCAATTCACAAAATGTTTGGCTATTCAAGATTTCTCAGATGGATTTCTTATGTTTCTCCCATGTTCATAGTTGAATTTTTCATGCTTGTGCTCCGTTTTGCCCACATAGATTATTCTGACCATGCATTTGAGGAGATAGGTACAGTTGCTTGTATTGCACATATCCTCAATTTTAAATGTCTGCCCTTAGTAAAGGAGTTGAATCTTGTGCTTTTTATGGCTGAACTGCAATGTGCACAACTGAGATATGTGATGGTGCCAATACTTGAGTTATCTTCTCATGTCTCGGATTTTATGGGTGATGACCATCTTTTTTTGCACACATTTCCTTAAACATTTTTATGCCTTGTGAGTGTGAACTATGCTTTTCCTCAAATATATCGTTAAAATGTTCTTCCATTTTAGGATAGGCCAATGTTTCTTATTGGCTTGTTTTATTCTTTCCCTTTTGAAGCATTTATACACAAACACTAATGTTCTACCTTTTTCCATGGGTTTTACCACTAAAACTTCTTTTATCTTTGGCTTTGTCCTCTTTAGTGATTTTCTGAGGATATCCTTATTTTTTTAACTTTATATATTTATAATGAGCTTTTGTCTCCTAATCCACTGGAACACCTAATATACTTTTGCCTCTCATAAGGTAGCTTATCAAGAGTTTGACCATGGATGTTGGATGATGTGTTGTTGAAAACTGCTAAAATATATATATGTTTGTCTAGTGTACGAAGAGGTCTTGAAACTGTTTTTCAACAGAGGAATGATTCTGTACAGAAATTAAATCTCCTTATTTATTCTGGTGGTAGTAAACTTGGTTCTGAGATGAATGGTCTGTAGTATTTGTTGGAACTGAGAGCTTTAAGATCACCTCTCTATAAAATAAGGATGTTATCAATTAAACATTGAAACAATAATAATTCCTTTACCCAACTTTTGCTGTTATGAAGGTGCTGAAGTTGAAATTTGACTATGAACAAATTGGTATTCCAATGATCTGCCTTTGACCCCATTGTTGTGTTATTGAGCTGTTGTATGCATTTAGCATTCAAAGTAACTGGGGTACAATGTAAAGTTAAACAAAACTGCAATAGAAAAGTAGTTTTCATGCCAAATGTAGGGTTTTTCAAAAAGAGCCGGTCTACAGCCTCTAACCCGTCTAACTGTGAACTGACATAAAGAGCAATTACGTCAAGTGTTCATAGAAAATCCTGATTTCGTGTGAGAAGTCAATTTAAAATAGAATGCATAGTGGGTCAGACGCATCGTTGTGCAAACAAATACTCTGACTTAGCTCAGTAAGGTTTGACTTTCCCACCCACGAATACCTAGACTTAGTGCATCAAAGATTGATGTTGAAAGTACAGGTTGTTGTAGCCCCACACAACCCAACTCAATACATAGTTGACATGTGGTGCGTACTCTCTGGGCTACTAATAGTACCTCAAAAAGAGGTTGGGGACACAGTGGTAATTCAAACCCAATTACGTTCTTTAGAACATCGCACACAAGTACTGCACAATGAGAAAGACACTTTGGGGGTGATTCTGACCGCGGCGGTCGGCGGTCGCCGCCCGCCAAGCGGTTCCCGCCGAAAGACCGCAGCGGTCATTCTGGCTTTCCCACTGGGCTGGCGGGCGACCGCCGAAAGTCCGCCCGCCAGCCCAGCGGGAAACACCCTTCCCACGAGGAAGCCGGCTCAGAATGGAGCCGGCGGAGTGGGAAGGTGCGACGGGTGCAGTTGCACCCGTCGCGAATTTCAGTGTCTGCAAAGCAGACACTGAAATTCTTTGTGGGGCCCTCTTACGGGGGCCCCTGCAGTGCCCATGCCATTGGCATGGGCACTGCAGGGGCCCCCAGGGGCCCCACGACACCCCATACCGCCATCCTGTTCCTGGCGGGCGAACCGCCAGGAACAGGATGGCGGTATGGGGTGTCAGAATCCGCATGGCGGCGCAGCAAGCTGCGCCGCCATGGCGGATTCCCATGGGCAGCGGAAAGTCGGCGGTACACCGCTGGCTTTCCGCTTCTGGCCGCGGCTGTACCGCCGCGGTCAGAATGCCCGGCGGAGCACCGCCAGCCTGTTGGCGGTGCTACCGCCAACCTCCGCCATGGCGGTAATTACCGCCAGGGTCAGAATGACCCCCTTTATATTTAAAAAGTGTTTATTTCAGTGTTTTAATCCTGTTGCTTAGCACATGTAAAATAACACTACAGAATGTCATTGTAAACAGCATTGATTCATATCACTAACAAAAAGAATAATACAAGCATTTGCAATGCAATAGGTCTTGCATTTTTTTGAGTAAGAGCTATTGGCAAAGTAAATTCAGAACTGGACTATTCTTGCCATGTAAATTGATCAACCCTTTCTCGTAATTCTGTCTTTTTCTGCCATGTTTTGGTGGTCACTGGTGGCTACTGACTTCAGAAATCACAAGCCCTTGAGGAGAGAAGAGAAGATGACTGCATTGCCTCGCTTTGTGTAAACATATGAACAGAAATTGGAAAATAAGGCTGGAAAAGTATTTTATTTTTATTTTAACAGAATGAAGTCTTGCAAGCATTTTTGCCTCGCATTTCAAGGAGCAGAGCAGCCTGAGAAGATATATGGCCCCAATAAAGAAGATATGCAACATCCTGTGTGCGATGCTGTGAGCGGTGGGACTACAGATGCGATGCCGGGCTAAGCAAGTTTCAAATCATTGCTTTTAGGTTCAGCTACATTCTACCAGAAAGGGCATCTTGTGGCTTTCGTGAACCGTGAGCTAAACAACTGGGAGTTTCTTTTGTGAAATTAGATTATTTTAGGAGCCAGAGGTAAACGAGGTCAGCACTGGAATACAGCCAATACAAATGTCAGCGACATGGGAGGATGTGGGAGGAACTGAATGCTTCAATAAAACGCAGGCAGCTACCAGCCTAAAACACCCACAGTGAAAGGGCAGCACTAGAGAAAACAAAACAAAAATACAGCAACAGATGAAGAAACCAAAGTGGAATAATACAGTAGTTGGTCACTGCTCTGAAACAGAAAAAGGAGGGCTAAGAAGGCAGAGTGGACCACTAGCGAGCAAGAATTTTTGAAGGCCACTGCAACCAACAGATGAAATCACTTTAAGCCATACAAAGTACACTGAAAGTATACACAAGGTCAAACGCTTACGCTTGACCTAATGAACATTTCTAACATAGTGAAAATGTCACTTAATACCCTAAAAACTACTTTTATGCACTATACTATTTTAGCATGGAGTACCTTAACTTGCATCTAGAGTTTCTTAAGATTCATACACTGCATATCCATTTAAAGCAAGTAGCTGTAATTATCAGTGGCCAGGAGACAGTGTTCCCTGAACAAGGAAAACACACGTCAGTTGGGCTCAGTTCCTTTCCTCTCAGATTAATTTCTGTATCAGCTCTCAACATGGGACTAGATGTTGCAGCAGTGCGGCAATCTGATGGTTCCTGTCAGGATCTCTGGCCATATCTTATTTGATCACCTGGACAAAGGACTTGTGTACCTAACAGGCCCCTTGATGAGCTTTTTATACTGTTGGCCACTGATATAATCTTACCCAGGGAATTTCTGAGGAATTTCTGACATGACATATATTCATCAATATGCAAGTCTTAAGAAATTCTAGTATAAAACAGTAAAAATACATCAATTAGTAGGTGGCATACTCACCGCCAGAGGATTTCCATACATCAGCATCTTTATCACTACTGATCCTGGTGTATTTTATGCTCAGAATCTAGAGGGTTTACTTGGCCATAACAGGGAGGATGTGGCCAGATGGAAGAAGCTGCAGCTGTCCCTGATGGGTAGAGTGCCGCTCTGCAAAATGAATTATTTACCTAAATTTCTTTTTATACTACGAAACACTCCATGTGTTGTCCCTGAAGGTTTCTTGCGGGCAGTACAAGCAATTACTAGAACATTGCTATGGGATGGGGTTCCTCCCAGGATAGCCCTGGATACCTTTAAGAGAGGGCTTTACAATAAAGGCATTGCTTTGCCAAATCTGAACCTCTGCTACTGGACAATGCAACTGCAGGTGGTTAATGAATGGGCCTATGCAGTCCAGCATGATCTGCCCTTTATGGCAGACAGGAGGGTGCTCCCTCAACGGAGCTTTCTCCAGGTGCTGTGGCCAAATGAAGAGAAAGGTGAGGGTGATAACCACGGCAGTGGTTGTCCGAAAGTGAAAGAAGGCAACCGACCAATCAATTTGGAGGGGAAAAATTACCATGGAAACTCCACTGTGGGATGCAGATCTGCTGGCAAAATTGCAGCTAGGTAGATCCCATCATTGAGATCAGATAGGAATATCTAAAGTTGAGGACATATAGGGGGAGTCAGAAATGGTCTCCTTTGACTATCTATAAGAGCAATATGAGATGGCAGCGTCTCAGAGATTTGGATACCTGCAGATTAGACATGCCCTTACCAGGAGCACTGGGCAACTTTAGACAATAGAGGAAGAGACCCCTTTAGAGTATGGGCTTCTGGCTGCCCCACTTCACTGGCACACAATATCTATCATATATGCCACCTTAACAAGGAACTGAATGAAACAATTGGACAGGATGAAGGACAGGTGGAAGCTAGACTTAGGCATCCTGGAGGAGTCAGATTGGGCTGAGGCATGCAGGCACCTGAGGGAAGTGGCGATTCGGACTTGTTTTCTCCTCATCAAGGTATTACGTAGGGCATATTACATACAGACCAGAATTTATGCCATGGGCTGGAGCCCTACTGACAGATACCTGATGGGATGCAGACAGAAATAGACCTTGGTGTATATCTAAGGTGATTTCCCCAGATTGGGGGTGTACTGGCAAACCATTGAGGAAGATATGGAGCAGGTAGTGGGAGTTCCAGTTAACTTATCAGCACAGCTGATTTGCCTGGATATCTGGATGGAGTTTAGAGAGCAGGAGGTCTGACGGAAAGGATGTTCAGTAGCCATGTAGCTGTGCTCGTGGACAATGGGGGATATGGATGGGCAGAGGTGGGGGGGTCGGGAATGGAAATGAGACTGATTCCTTCTGTTTCATGTCATGTAGGTGTGAGGGCATCTCAGCTCCATTGGTCGCAAACAGATCTACAAATTGGGAGAGAAGCTCAAGTAAAGATCCAGTGACTAAGACAACTGGCCTCCCAGGTGGTGGACATTTTAATTTGTGAATTGTAGGCAAGATGTAAAAGTATAGTGCTTTTGGATGGGGGTAAGTAAAAATCCTGCCTTATTTTTTGTTATCCAGTCTGATTCTTTTCCTCTCTTCACCCAGGTCTTTATTAATTTTTGTAGTCTGTGTTTAGGATCTCTTTGTCATGCTTATAGTATCTTGTGTCACTCAAATGTTTGAAGCATTCATCTTGGTAAGTGGTAAAGTCAGGGATGACCGTGACACCTCCCTTGCCAGCTGGCTTTATCACAATCTCCTTGTCAGATCCTAGTTGTCTTAAAGAGTGCATGTCTTCAGTAGACATGTTGACAAAGGGATGCTTAACCTTACTCTTAAATGTATCAAAATCCTTGAGAACAGCCTTCTCAAAGGTAGAAACCTCCAAAGGAATCATAGGTGAAGGAGGAATAAAAGTAGATTTTTTCTTAGGATTGGTATTGTGCTAGAAATTCAAAGATCCACTCTCTTTAGTTTGATCAAAGAAAAAAGTCAGATGTATCTTTCTGAAAAGTTGAAATAGTTATTTATGTATGGTAAAATCATCACCCAAGTTAGTTTAGGACAAAACCCAGCCCTTTATTTAGTACAGCTCCTATTGTGAGGTTGAACGGTGCTTGCTTAAATTGACAATCAAGTTGTTGTGTTGCTTGCCAATGGAGGGAGCTCTTTCATCATGCTGCATGTTTGTTGTGGCTCTGGTGTCAGATATCAGGTGTATACAGTTCCTCTCTGGTTCCGTATGATCACTACAAGAACATAACAGATTGATAACTATGTTGATTTTCTTTTGTTTGCTTTCTTTTGTTCATTTTATCATAAGTAGCTCTGCCACCTACGCTGCTTTCATGTAGTCTTGAAAAGGAGCTAAGCACTCAACTTCTGGCATTCATTATTAGTTCAACACTGGTGACGGCATATTAATCCATGCATGTCCACGATGAAATGAGTTAGACTACCACTGTGATTTGTGTATATTAAATACATTTTTTTGTGGATTCCACAAACTTCAAGTTGTGGGACACCCTCTGTATCAGATGGATCACCACCAACTTATATACAAGTTTGTACATGGCATAAATGTTCATGACAGAGTGACTTTGATTATTGGTCCTGAAGACTGCCCCAGGACCTAATAATTGGTCCAAGACAGGGCAGAAAAATGTGGACCTTTGTTCTTTAGGGGAGATCTTTTGTTGACTTCCCTTCATTGTGTTTATTCTATCCCTTCGAGGCACCAGAACAAAATTCAGACTAAGCCTACTAAGAGGTAGTTTTAACTCACTTGATCTACACAAGGTTAACATTCTGTACCTCTCACCCACACCAACCTCTCATCAAGGTTGATGAATACTATTAAAAACCACATCAAGAGCTCCTCCCTCCTGTAGACAGTTGTAGCCCATACCAGGTACCATTGGCCCAGGTGTGAGGAAGGACCCCATGCTGTAGCATGCAACTTTCTGGTGGTTGAGGAGTCTCATCCTTAATAATAATTATTCTTTTTGCATACACTTTTCTTTTCTTCTCTTCTTAATCAAACATACCTTTTTGTGTTATGATCAAATGAATGCACCTCATAAGTCTGAAGAATGCCATCTCTATTTCAACTTCTTTTGAGCTGTACATAGCCATGAAAGATGCCCCTCTTTATAAGCTTGCTTTTCAATTTTGTTGAATTTTCCCTTCAATCAAGAATTATGTTGTTGGATGTGGAACTCAGCAAGTGTTTAAGTGTTCTCACTCTTTGGTCTGTACTGGTGTTTCTAAAATTGTGGTTATCCAGATGGGCGTTCCAGGGGCCATGCAAAGCTTCAGATGAGAAGGGTGGTGGAAGGACTGAGGAGGTTAGTGCTAGGCAAAAGATGTCCACATTTTGGCTTCTTCTGTATGTGCCAAACCAACACCAGGAGGTTCATGACTGGTGCATGGACAACTCTTACAAACTGCCCTTTCCAAAGAATTCTGTCTAAGGTTCCCAATCCTTGATAAACTAGACCGTTTTCCTGTGCTGTCATTTCCTGTTTACACAATATACAAGGAGGCAGTTCCAAATTAAAACACAGTAGTTTCCTTATTTTTCAGTGTGTCCTTTGACTCCTTACTACTGTTTTGTTCCTTTGCTGTTGGAACTATTACTGGATCTATTTCTAAGTATATTTGCTTGTTTTTTTCTCTTCCCAGATGTCACAGGGAGCTTGGTGTTTTGCTAATAATGTCTTTATTATTCTTCATCTTTAATCAAGAACTGCAAGATTGATAAGGAGGTTTTCCAATATTTGTGTTTTTCCTCATAACTGGTACCCTCCTAAGGAGACAATTGACGCCTCTCTCATACATTACTAAAAGCAGAGTGGGACTATTTCTACCAATAGGATTTACCATTTCCTTGATGTGGGCCTTGGCCCTTTTTGTCGAGTCATCCCCAATCTTTTTGTCTCCTTCCTCCTATTTTTTCTTACCTGTTTTTATTGGCTTTAGGATTCTGGGCACTTTGCCTGGACAAGAAAGGATCTTACAAACCCTTGAGAATTTACCTTGAAGTTTGCTAACTTCAAAGGCAGAAAATGGTATAAATATTGGACCCAAAACCCCAGACTTTAGATTACTTCATGGATTCAAGAGGAACCTCTGCTTGGAGAAGAGCTGAAGAGCTAAGGAGAAGTGCTGCCCTGGCCTGTGCCTGTGCTGTGTTGGTCTATCCTGCAGTTGCTGCTTCTACCTGTACAAGAGGACAGAGACTGGACTTTGTTGCGTTCCTACTTGAGAGGTAACTCCAAGGGCTTGGAGTAGAGCGTGCCCCCTGTTTTGAAGTCTTGGGGACAGCAAAGGCTTCACCAACCAGCCCTGAGTCTACTTGCTGTGAACTCTAGCTTGCCAGAGGGTGCCATTCCTGGATGTGAATTCTTGGAGAAAAAACAGTCTAACGACGCCAGACGATGCAGTGCAACTTCGCAAAGGACGCCGCTGCCCGGAACCACAATGCCGCTTGCCCCGAGGACTTGTATCTTGCTGAGTGTGACCAATCCAACGACCCTGTGAGCTGATGCCGCTAACCCGGAACCGTGACGCTGCCTGACCCGAAGCCGTGGACCTCGTAGAGGTCCGATGGCCCTGTAGGCCACGTGTCACTGCAGCCGCTGATCCATATCAACTTCGCTGACCCCAGAGTGTTATAAGTCCAAGGTTCATGACGATCCAACGCCATCACAGTGCCTGCGGCCTTGTGACATCATTGTGACCTCCTGAGGTTGCCCCGCAGCATCGTGACTCAGCCGGATTTTGCATCTGCTGGAACCAAGGGACCGCTTCACCTCCACTGAGCTGTAGTGAGGACCCGATGCCGCTGTGCAACGCTGCTGTCCTTCTGCCCCGTGGCACCGGAATCGACGCTGCATTGGATCCAGCGACGCCACTCTCCTCGACTCCGTGCACCGGCCTTTTTCTACTTGTTTCTGAAGGTAATGCACCTGGTGGTCGAACGACCCCATAAACGGCGCCATTGGCGTCACATTGTAGGAAACAACTCCATCACGACGCCGCATAATACCAACTCAGTATTTTTGCCTCAAGGCACTGTTTTCATGCTTTTAAGTGCTAAATTCGTATTTTTTTTTACTGTACATTATAGATTTTTATTGTACTTGTTTATTTAGATAAAATAATTACTATTTTTCTAAACATGTGTTGTGTCATTTTGTATTGTATCACTGTATTACTGGGTGTGTTTGTTCAAATACTTAACACATTGTCCTTAAGTTAAGCCTGCCTGCTCGTACCAAGCTACAAAGGGGGTGAGCGAGGGTTAACTGAGTGTGATTCTCCTTTATCCTGACTAGAGTGAGGGTCCTTGCTTGGACAGGGGGTAACCTGATTACCAACCAAAGACCCCATTTCTAACACTTGATATAATCAAGAAGTGAAATCAACAGATCTTTTCAGCATCAAGTCCTTAACAGATTTCTAAAAAATGAATAGAAATTCTTTAGAAGTTCTTTAATGTGTTGATCTTTGATGTTATTGTTCATATTCTGTCAGACCAGCCTGGTATGGAAGGAACTATTACTCTTACCTAGGCTTGGCTCCAATGATGCATTTTCTTATGTTTTGGTTTGTTTCGCCATCTGTTTGCTGTATAGACGTTTGCCCAGTTTTACATACAAAAGTGCTCTTTTCAGTTTTCTCTAGTATTTTGCGTTAACTTTTTGGTTCTAATTGCTTAGACAACTGCGTTTTTCAAAACTGCAAACTCTTTTTCAAATGATGTATTAAATTTGGATAATTCCTCAATTTACAGTAAAATTACGTCAAGGGAACATTGGTTAAGGATGGTATACCATCTTTCTGTAAATTATTTGTTTTGTTTTCACGGAGCGGGCTTTCATGAAATCCGCAAGTCTCAGGAGAATCCTTTTGGCTTAGTGATATCGTATTTATGTGGTACCATGAACAGTGTAATTTATTTCATGCCCAAACATTTATTCTAGTTATCTAAGGTTTTTATATGTGGTATTCTGCAAGAAAAAGGGTAATGTCCTTTCTTCAATAAGCGCATTCATTGCATGTGCTTGTTCATTAGAGTATGCCAGTGGTGTGGCGCTATTTTCAGGAGCCTGAGATAATACTTCAAATTACAAATTTTTGAGATGTCGAGGAGTAAAGGCAATGTTGGATGAATAATTCTAGGTAATTCAGTATGGTAGAATGGACTGATGAGTGCAATATCCCGTAAAAGTTGCATTGAATTTCCTTTATATAGGTCAGTGTGCCTTAGAACAGCAGAGCATTTGTTTAAAGTATTTAAATTTAATGACCCCACAATATCGAAAAAGGAATAAAAATGAATAGTTGAATTGATCACCAACATATTGGAGTCTTCAACTATTGATAAATATGATGATGTAGCAAAGGAGAAACCCATTAATACAGCATTTCTTAACATTTCGACTTCTGTGGACCCCCACTGAATCATTACTTGTATACGGGTACCCCCAGTGAGTTATTATTGGAAGCCAAGGACCCCCAGCCTAAGCAATGTTCATGATCTGAACGTCAAAACAATTCTCATGAATACAAAAACATGTATACACCAAACAAATCCACAAATATTGGAATATTTAATTTAATCCACAATCACATTTGGAAACGTTTTCAAATTTTCAATTTTAGTTATGAATTTGTAAATTTGTTATATATTATTATTCATAAATGTTAATAATATTTAACTTTGTAAAACATCTCTTATACCCCAGAAAAGGCCTCCAGAGACCGCCTCGGGTACAAGACCAAAGTTAAGAAAAACTGCCCTAAAATGTGTGTGATGTACCCGTTACCTCACATTCCCTGCCGCAAGTGTTTACCTTTTTAAATCTCAGTTCACTATCCTTTCTGGTTTGTTGACCATACATGAGAAATTCGTGTTGGGTTTCCCTTACTTTCATATTGTGACGTGCTTTCTCATGGGGCCATATCCATTTTTCCTCAGAGATTTCCCACCGGAGCTCTTTCCCACCTTTCTTTTCCAGGATTTCTGTCTGCTACCGTTTCTCACTGTAATAGCTTATACTAATGCTGAAATTGTAGGCTTACCATGGTTGCTATCACTCAGCCAGCAACCAAAGTCACAAATGGTCTGGAAGCTCCTGGCTTATTTGACTGCTAAAGAGCCCAGAGTTTTACCTATATATAATGGAACACCTTTGCTTCAGGCAGACCAAACTCCCTTTTAATTTCATTGTAAGGTTTGGACCTCCTGGCCTTAAACAATGATCCCACCATTAGGCTTTGAGCATCTTTTCATACCTTGAACCATGTTTCGTCATGCTCTAGTGTGAAGTACTGTTACTGCATATGGACAAGAGTGGAAATGATGAGAGGGACTCCCACGTGCATATTTACCAGACCCTTGCTTCTCTATAATTTCCGTAGCAGAGAGACGTCCACAGTGAAGTCCCTTTGATTAAGTGGTTAATGAAGAACCATTGCTTTGTTCATTTGGTTTTCCCATTGCATGAGGTAGATAAATTGGAAAGCTTGAAAAAAAAGTACATAGGTGTAGTACAGCGTATTCCCCATACCCTGTCTGTAATGCTGGCTCTTTCAGTGGTCAGTTAGCGATATTCAAGCATTTCTTTTTCCAAATACATTTGTTGATGGAGAGCTAGATAGAGGAAGGGAGAATGGGGTAGACTGGAAAAGATGTAAAACAGTTTGGGTAGGTTCGCCGTTTTGAAAGTGTCAAATCTGCCCAGCCTAGGGAAATGGGACATTTCCCATTTATAAAGATCTAGCCTCAGATATCTCATGACCAAGAAATAGTTAAGGATGATGATTTGGGATATGGATATCCAAGAGTTTCACTGCATTGGAATCCCAGCTAATAGGCACTTGTGTGCAAAGGGTATCCCCTTTCTTGTATTGGGTATAGGATTAAAATGTGTTATAGCTCTTTTAGCCAGGTTTTTAGACACGTTATTTTAGCAACTACGCCTGCTATTTGTGCATTTTAGCCCAGTTACATTTTATTCAGCTTCATTTTATTTTTCTAACATAGGCCACATTTGCAGTACTGTTTTATTTTCTTTATCTAGTTGTTTTTGCACCTAAGAAAGCATTGCCTTTCTAGCAAGACATTCCTTTCACTTTGTGCTTTCCTCACGGCTGCAGCCAGATAGGGTTGCTGGCAAAGTGGTACGCAGTGTCTCCAATATTCACAGAAACATAAACATCCTTACGTGGGGACATTTTCTCAGAACATCAGCTGTTTTATTATAAAAACACTTCTCTGCCCCATATATGTTAGAGGGAGATTCCAGCCAGATGACCACAACCGCATGCTGATTGCCTTCTCTACAGCTGCTAGCTTAGAATACCGGACCCCTGGCATACATGGGGATGGTGTCTTTATATACAACAGGCTTCCTTGCTCAGGTATGGGGGATGATATCTTCCTAGGGGGAAACCTAAAGAGCAGATTAGGGCTTATCACAATGTGCTCTATCATAGCTTAAGTAGGAACCGCATATCTTACTCCTAGCGACAGTATGGTGTGACTTTTTATGTGTTTGTCACCATTTTGCTTCTAGGGTGTTTTAATACCCTAGTTATTGCAATTCATGCCATTTTAACTAAGATGCAGCCAATTCAATAAACCTTATTGAACCATTCTCTGTTTGTCTTTGAATATGTGAGACTAATATCACTGAGAGAAAAGGATGAGATCTGCTCGACCACGATTGCCTTGAGGAGTCAGTTCTGTCATACGCCTGGTTGCCACAATCATCCCTGCTCTTGCGCAGAGATGAGGCGCTGCTAGTTAGCCGAAAAAAAAACAGATTAGGCCGACAGTTGTCATATGGTGTGGGACTGGACTCAGTTCCCCACAATTCAGGTGATTCTGCCACCCGAATCCAGAAGCCTCATTAGGATAATGAGAGCCTACGCGACAAAGGAGGGCTTCATACTTAGTAAGTTTAATTTTAAAGACTCACATAGCTCGATAACACTTGAGCTCCTTCAGTATACAAAGGACAGATGACCATTAATCTGTTAATGTTACTATAATAGCACCCACAAACATTGTCAGCTTAAAGATGTCCCTCATAATCTGCAGTCCCTTATAAACCTTTCATCTTGTATGTAGTTTGCAAAAGTCTCAAGCATGGGAACAACAACAATGATGTGAGGGGGCATCCCTGACATGTTCCTCACTGTATACTAATATGTCATGAACTTTTACCATTAACCTAAGGAGCCGCATAACGAATCAGAGCCCAAATCCTATGGTGTTTATCACATGAGCCACTGATTGCGCAATGCACTCTGTCATATGCCATTTGGGCATCGAACAAGTGCAGGAAGTGTTTGGTGGGAGTGTCCTTCACAATAGCAGAGTTTCATATTGTCTCCACACTGGTGGTTTGCAACCAAGCCAGATTGATCTGGATCTACTAGATCAAAAGTAACAGGTCCTACAAATGTGGCTAGGGTACCTCTTAAAACTTTAATATCCAGAGAGAGGAGAGATACAGGCTTGCATGAGGCATGGAGTCTTTTGCCATATTGGGGATAACCACCACTGCCACATCCAGCATGAAAGTCATCACAGTCCCTGTAACCTCAAACTCATTGAGAGTTCTTGCCAATTTGGTGACAGGTATCTAGAGAACATCTCATACAATTTGGCAAAATATCCATGTAGACCAAATAATTTGCCTTTTGTAATGCTGCATATTCCTTCCTCCTGGTTTATTTGGGCCACTGAGAGACCCTTGTTAATTACACACCTTAAGACTAAGGTGTGCATTTATTCATATACTTCTACAGCTGAAGTTTCTGCTAGCTCCTGATCTTACAATTTCTGGTAAACCTTTTCAAAAGCACTTGCTATTGGCCCATCTACTATCAATGCTGAGTCCTATTCATTTTAATTGCTTGCCCTGTTTCTCTAAGGATTTTTGCTTTGCTCCCATAGTCGTAATATTTTTGTTTGGCACTAAGGATGGCACAGTCTGCCCAGCGTCGGCTGCCGCAAATGTCAAGGGGGGGTAAGGGGGACGACGAGGAAGGGGGGTAAACATAAACAGATAATTTTTTTTTTTTTAAACGCACCTTTTTTTCTGTTCCTCCGTCTCCTGCCGCACCACTCCTCTTCTGGTGTCCCTTCACTGGGACACCAGCACATGCTCCCCAGCAATCCTGGTGCTGCTTTCATGGAAAAGCTAGCATGAAAGCAGCATCAGGATTGGTCTGAGCAGCAGTGACTGCACTCAGACACAGCCCTGGGGCCTGTGCAGTTTCTCCAGCCCGGCTGTTAAACAAAGCCGGGCTGGAGAAAGTTAAGTGCACATGTGTGTTTGGCTGACCTCAGACGGCTGGCTAAACACACATGTGCACTTAGGTGCACTCTCCCCTCCTCCCCCCCACCTCCTGTGGCCCAGCCCCACCCCTCCCTGTACTGCTGGCTGAGCCAGCAGATGAAAAATAAAACAACAGTGTAACTATGGTTTTATTTTTCATCTCCTAGCTCTTGGCCAGAGGGGTGACGCTCCTTGACTATTTTGGAGGAGCTGCCCCTGAGCCTGCCATGTCTGGATCAAGGGTGCAGTCTTGGGTTCTAAGGGCCAATATCATTAGCTATGATTTTCTTTATGATTTGTTTCTGCATTCACGTGGTCGTTCTGATTTCATTCCGCGTTCTTTCAATCCTCACTTTTTACACGTGATCTGCTACTCTTCTGATATCACATATTACCGCTTTGAGTTTACACCAGTACACATGTGCTGGTACTTTCTTGTTCTTATTCAAGTTATGAACACAGTCTTCAGTGTTTTTGCAAAGTGCAGGTTTATATAGCACAGTTGTCAAACAACCTCCAAGATTTCCCTTACTATGTGACATGAGACTTCGGCAGTGTGAGCATAATGATGGATAGTAGAAGAGGGATATATAACATATAGCTGCATGTTTAACTTGTGCCAGTATCCTTATCCCTATCAAGAAACAGTTCAACCGGGCTTATGTGCCATGTACAACTGAATAAAAGGTGAAATATACATTGATCTGCTGTCTCTAAACCTGCGGCCCAAGCAGTCTTTGATTTCTTCCATGGCTATGTTGAGAATACTTTCTATCAATACCTTATTGTATAGCTGTTAGACTTTTCATCCTAGGCGTGGCCTCCCTTAACTTTTTGCTTCTGTTTCCCAGGTTGTTGATGTGTGCTGGACTCTGATTGTGCTGTTTTTGTTACTCTGGGCACTTTACCACTGCTAACCAGTGCTAAAGTGCAAGTGGTCCTTTACAAAATGTGTATGTAATTGGCTTATCCATGATTGGCATATTTGATTTATTAGTAAGTCCCTAGTACAGTGCACTAGAGGTGCCCAGGGCCTGTAAATCAAATGCTACTAGTGGGCCTGCAGCACTGGTTGTGCCACCCACATGAGTGGCTCTTTAATCATGTCTCAGACCTGCCACTGCAGTGTCTGTGTGTGCAGTTTTAACTGTGAATTCGACTTGGCAAGTGACCCCCTTGCCAGGCCTAAACCTTCCCTTTTCTTACATGTCAGACACCCCTAAGGTAGGCCGTAGGTAGCCCCAAGGGCAGGGTGCAGTGCTTGGTTAAGGTAGGACATATAGTAATGTGTTTTATATGTCCTGACAGTGAAATATTGCTAAATTCGTTTCTCACTGTTGCAAGGCTTGTCCCTCTCATAGGTTAACATGGGGGGCTACCTTTAAATCTGATTAAAGTGTAGATTCCCTTTGGGAGCGGATGGACATGTGGAGTTTGGGGTCTCTGAGCTCACAATTTAAAAATACATATTTTAGTAAAGTTGATTTTAAGATTGTGTGTTTGAAAATGCCAGTTTTAAAAAGTGAGCATTTTCTTGCTTATACCATATCTGTGACTCTGCCTGTTTGTGGAGTCCCTGTCTGGGTCAGTTTGACAGTTGGGCTGGTTGCACCTCACACTAGATGGTGACACAAAGGGAGCTGGGGTGTAGTCTGCATTTCCTGGGAAATGGGAGGAGCGGTCACTTACACCTGAACGGGCTGTGCCTGTCCTCACACAATGCTGTCTCCAAACCCTGGTGAGTGTCTGGGGCCTGGCCTGGTCAAGGCAGGATTTCACATTTAAAAGAGACTTTGCTTTGAAGTAGGCCTACTTTAAAGGAGAAATTGGGTATAAGAAGGGCAACCAAAACCACAGACTTGAGAACACTTCTGGAAACCAAGAGAAACTTCTGCCTGGAGAAGAGCTGAAGAGCTGAGGAAGAAGAGCTGCCCTGCCTGTGACTGTACTTTGTGGAGCTATCCTGCAGTTGCTGCTTCTGCCAGAGTAAGAGGGCAAAGACTGGACTTTGTGTGCCTTCCATCTTGAGAAGAACTCTCCAAGGGTTTGATTTAGAGATTGCCTCCTGTTGTTTGAAGTCTCAAGGACAGCAAAGTGTCTCTGTAGAGACTCCTACTCTGCCCTGTGGTGCCCATCCAGTTCCTGAGACCCTGAAAGGAGAAGCTGGCAGCCTAAGAAGAGGAAATCCACGCGCAGAGTGCCGTGCGGGGTAAACGATCGACGCATCTCCGATCTGCGGCTGAAGAAATGATGAACCGCTGGCTCTGCAGCTGAAAATCGACGCTCACCAGAAATGCGACTGAAGAATCGATGCATGGAGCTGGAGAACCGATATTCAGCATCGCTGACGGAGGCTGGGAGATCGCAACCTGTGCTGCATGGTTTTTGGATCATAGTACGGCTGGATTTCTGACGCAAGCACCGCTGGGCATGTAAAACAAACGCAAGGCCTGCCCGGACCCGGACCCGAGAGTGCTGACCAAATCGACGCATCGCTCTCCTGCGGAGAGAGGGGACAACGCGCCCTGACCTGACGAAAAGAGAAAGAACGCAAGGTCTCGCTCGTGAGTGAAATAGACGAATCACAAGCCCTTTTTGACGCACACTCGCCCATGCGGGGTTATTTTGGACGCACCCAAGGTACATTTTTACGCTAACAGTTTTAAACAGTGTTTTAAACTATATAAAGACTCTTTTTGCTTTTCAATTGATAACTTGACTTGTGTATTGTGGATTTTTGTTGTTTTGGTCTTGTTTTGTTTAGATAAATATTTCCTATTTTTCTAAACCTGTGTTGTGTCATTTTGTAGTGTTTTCATTCAGTTACTTTGTGTGTTGGTACACATACTTTACACCTAGCGCTCTGAAGTTTAGCCTACTGCTCTGCCAAGCTACCAAGAGGGAAAGCAGGGGTTAGCTAAGGGTGATTCTCTTTTACCCTGACTAGAGTGAGAGTCCTTGCTTTAACAGGGGGTACCCTGACTGTCAACCAAAGACTATGGTGGTCATTACAACCCTGGCGGACGGTGTTAAAGCTGCGGTAACACCGCAAACAGGCCGGCGGACAAAAAAATGGAATTACGACCCTGGCGGAAACCGCCAACTAAGACAGCCACTTTAACACACCGCCCGCCACGGCGGTACAGACAAACAGCGCGGCGGACACCGCCAACAGACAGGCGGAAGACAATGTACCGCCCACACTATCACAACACACCAATCTGCCACCTTTTCCGGGGGTGGATTCCCCGTGGATAAAAACACGGCAGAAACAGCTTTTGCTATGGGAAAACGCTCACCTCAACACATCCCACGAGGAACGAGGACACCATAGAGCCGGAACTACAAATACTTCCAGCCCTTGCATTCCTGCTCATCTACGACCAACAGCGACGTACGGGCAGAAGATACCGGTGAGTACTGCACCTACAACACAGGGGAGGGGGGAGGCAAAAGTTACGGGGACACCCACCAAACACCCCCACCCCCACCCTCGCATATCACAACATACACACCAATGAAGTCACAAAAATCACAGTAACAACCCACAATCCCCCCGGAAGAATGCAAAGACAAAGCGAATTGCGGTCAAACTTTGTACTGTGACAATATACCACCCATAAAAAAATAAACTGATTTATATTACGAAATCTGTGAAAAATAAATGTACAATACAAGAAGTAGTGCAGATATGTACACAACAATGTCCGTGCACCAACAGTCCAAAAATGCATGGGCGACGCCCACAATAGATACCTGACCAAAATCCGAGAGAACACTGCCGGGGCATCAGATAGAAACAATACAGGCACCTCAGGGGGGAGGGAAGGGGGGGCACCTCAGCCAGATGACTGCGAAGCCAGATCCACGACGGGGCACCATGCCCATTGATGTATCCTGGGGAGTGCAAAGCACCAGTCTCTCAAGTCTCTACAGTGGGTGGTTTGCCCACTGTGCCATCCTGGGGAGTGCAAAGCCACAGTCTCTCAAGTCTCTACAGTGGGTGGCTTGCCCACTGTGCCATCCTGGGGAGTGCAAACACACATCTTCGCAAGTAGATGCAGTTCTCTACTGGTACTGGGTGGGACTGGTGCCCAGACTGGATGAGTCTCCCCGTGAAAGTACATGTCCTGTCACTGTCCCAGATGCACATGGGAGAACGATGCCTGATGTGCCGGACTATTCATACCCACACGGTCTTTGCCCTGTTCAGCGGTCTTCACCATGGTGGTCTTTGCCCTGTTCAGCGGTGCTTTGCCATGGCAGTCTTTGGCCTGTTCAGTGGTGCTTTGCCATGGCGGTCTTGTCCCTGTTCAGCGGTCTTCACCATGGCGGTCTTTGCCCTGTTCAGCGGTCTTCACCATGGCGGTCTTTGCCCTGTTCAGCGGTGCTTTGCCATGGCAGTCTTTGCCCTGTTCAGCGGTCTTCACCATGGCGGTCTTTGCCCTGTTCAGCGGTCTTCACCATGGCGGTCTTTGCCCTGTTCAGCAGTGCTTTGCCATGGCAGTCTTTGCCCTGTTCAGCGGTCTTCACCATGGCGGTCTTTGCCCTGTTCAGCGGTGCTTTGCCATGGCAGTCTTTGCCCTGTTCAGTGGTCTTCACCATGGCGGTCTTTGCCCTGTTCAGCAGTTTTCACCATGGCGGTCTTTGCCCTGTTCAGCGGTGCTTTGCCATGGCAGTTTTTGCCCTGTTCAGAGGTCTTCACCATGGCAGTCTTTGCCCTGTTCAGCGGTCTTCACCATGGCAGTCTTTGCCCTGTTCAGCGGTGCTTTGCCATGGCAGTCTTTGCCCTGTTCAGCGGTCTTCACCATAGCGGTCTTTGCCCTGTTCAGTGGTGCTTTGCCATGGCAGTCTTTGCCCTGTTCAGTGGTCTTCACCATGGCGGTCTTTGCCCTGTTCAGTGGTCTTCACCATGGCATTCTTTGCCCTATTCAGCGGTCTTCACCATGGCCGTCTTTGCCCTGTTCAGCGGTGCTTTGCCATGGCAGTCTGTCCTGTTCAGCGGTCTTCACCATGGCGGTCTTTGCCCTGTTCAGCGGTCTTCACCATGGCGGTCTTTGCCCTGTTCAGCGGTGCTTTGCCATGGCAGTCTTTGGCCTGTTCAGCGGTGCTTTGCCATGGCCGTCTTGTCCCTATTCAGCAGTGCTTTGCCATGGCGGTCTTTGCCCTGTTCAGCGGTGCTTTGCCATGGCGGTTCTGATACTGACATTGGTGTGTGGCATGACGATCTCCACACTGGACATTGGTGTGTGGCATGACGAACTCCACACTGGACATTGGTGTGTGGCATGACGATCTCCACAATGGACATTGGTGTGTGGCATGACGAACTCCACAATGGACATTGGTGTGTGGCATGACGAAGTCCACACTGGACATTGGTGTGTGGCATGACGAACTCCACAATGGACATTGGTGTGTGGGATGACGAAGTCCACACTGGACGTTGGTGTGTGGCATGATGTTCCATCATTGCCCAGCGGGGCTGTGGGATTCTGGACCCTCATGGGCTGTGACTCCGGCGGTGGCGGTGGTCTCCTGACCAGTAACGATACTTGAGCCCTCCTGGGCTGTGACTCCGGTGGTGGCGGTGGTCTCCTGACCAGTAACGATACTTGAGCCCTCCTGGGCTGTGACTCCGGCGGTGGCGGTGGTCTCTGGACCAGTAACGATACTTGGGCCCTCCTGGGCTATGACTCTTGCGGTGGTCTCTGGACCAGTGACGAAACTTGGGCCCTCCTGGGCTATGACTGTGGCGGTGGTCTCTGGACCAGTGACAAAACTTGGGCCCTCCTGGGCTATGACTCTGGCGGTGGTCTCTGGACCAGTGACGAAACTTGGGCCCTCCTGGGCTATGACTCTGGCGGTGGTCTCTGGACTAGTGACGATACTTGGGCCATCCTGGGCTATGACTCTGGCGGTGGTCTCTGGACCAGTGATGAAACTTGGGCCCTCCTGGGCTATGACTCTGGCGGTGGTCTCTGGACCAGTGACAAAACTTGGGCCCTCCTGGGCTGTGACTCTGGCAGTGGTCTCCTGACCAGTAACGACGGTGCTGGCGGTTGTGTCTGGACCGCCGGAAATGATGGCTCACTTCTCCGCCGTGACACTCACAACAGGTTGGGGAGACTTCCACGGGACCTTCCCCACCTTCTTTGGAGTTACAGATGACTCACCAATCGCCTTGGATCCCATTTCACTTTGTGTCCCACCAGGAGTCTTGACAGGGTCCCGTCGTCCTCTCTCCAATTTCAGAGCCTTTACAGGGGGTGGGCTGACAGTACCTTGGCTCCGGGTCCTACTGCCTGCCCTGGTGGACGGGGCACTCCAAAAACCTGGAACACGCACCACTGGTACTGGAGGCTTTTTGGCTAAGGCGCTACGACGGGACTGATGAATAGGAGGGGGGGGGCAAAAAGGTCAATTTGACATAGGGACAGTTTCTGACGGACACTGGGATGGGTAGCTGTAGGGGCTCTGGGAGTGGAGGAAGAGGAGGTGGTTGTAGGAGGTGTCACTTTAGCTGTTTTGGGTGCAGGTGCAGGTACTGGAGGCTGTCGTGAGGTGGATGGATGTTGGGTGAGTGATTGCCGGCGTTTGTGTACTTTGGGAGGGGGCGTCACAGACACACTGGGAGAGGACACAGGGGACATGTATATGGCAGTGGAGGTGGTGAGTGCAGGTGAGCGGCTTATGGTGCTGGGTGTCCTGGTGCGAGTCCTAGTGCCTGTAGATGTGGTGCATGCAGGTGTGTGTAGACGACACTGGGAGGGAGGAGGGAGAAGAGGAGAAGGGGGACACAGTGGAGACAGTGGATGTTGCTGTATCTGTATGGGTCTGATGCTTGTGTGAGTGCCTGTGGTGTGTGTGGTGCCTATGTTTGCTTAAGCTACTTGTGTGTGTTCACTTGTGTGCATGCTGGTCTGTAGGTGTGCTTGGGATGGGCTGGGGTACAGGGGATTGGGTCTGGGTGGAGGAAGTTGGAGGGGGGGAGGCTGGACACAGGGACAATGGCTGCCATCAGTGCTGAGGCCAGAGATTGCAGGGTTCGCTGAAGGACAGCCTGACCAGAATGAATGCCTTCCAGGAATGCATTACCGTGTTTCAACTCTCGTTCTACCCCCTGGATGGCATTCACAATGGTAGACTGCCCAACAGTGAGTGACCTGAGAAGGTCAATGGCCTCCTCACTGAGGGCAGCAGGGGTGATTGGGGCAGGGCCTGAGGTGCCTGGGGCGAAGGTGCTGCCCACCCTCTTGGGTGAGCGGGCACGGGGTGAACGCTGAGGGGCTGCTGGGAGGGCGGTGCTGGTAGGGGAGGTGGCGGCTGTACCTGTAGAAGTGGGGTGCACAGATGGTGCCGCCACCACAGGGGAGCTCCCATCGGCGGACGAGTCCGTGTCGCTGTTTGGTGATCCTGTGGCCGACGTGAAGCTCCCCTCGCCCTCCGTCCCACTGGTGAATTCAGAGTCTGTGGTGTGGCCCTCCATGGCCATGTGGGATGCAGCTCCCTTGTGCTCCGGTGCCACTGTACCTCCGCCTGTTGATGCTGATGTACAGAAGGACAGGGAGAGCAGAAAAAGGGGGGAGACGGAAGAAAGAGAGTTTTAGTGCATGGCATACCGCTACCGTTGGCGGACAAGACAAACGCAGCAGCCCCCTGCATTACGCCGTGCTCCTGCCCTCTGCACATGCAATTTCTGGGATATGGCCTACATGGCAATGGTGGAAATCTGCAAAGGGGCAACTATACATCAATTTTCCTTTTTTTGAGCTGGGGTAGAGTGCCACATGGCCTACATAACAGAGGGGCCTTGCATACCTAACTCGCCCTGGCCTAGGGACACCCACAGCCCACCCCCCCCACCCAGACAGCTCCACTGCACGCAAATTCCATAGGATGAGGTTGTACTCACCCCATTGTGTCTGCTGTGATGTCCTTATGCGCCCATCCTACTCCGGGTAGGCCACCTCTAGGATCCGGAACATCAGGGGGGTCATGGTGCGACGGGCACCCCTCCCCCGTTGGGAGGCCATACCCAGCTGAGCCTCCGCCGTCTTCTTGCTGCAGCGGCGAATGTCCTCCCATCTCTTCCGGCAGTGGGTGCCCCGTCTCTGGTGGGCCCCCAGGGTCCGGACTTCCTTGGCGTTGGTACGCCAAATGTCCCTCTTCTGGTGGGCGCTGACCTACATGACATGCACAAGGAAAGAGGAACAGTCATTACCTACAGGACCGTCGTTGTAATTGGCCCCCTCCCAACTCTATCCCTGTGGCCCATTCATCCCCATGCATGACTGTTCTATGTACTCTGCCCCCTTCCCTCATCCACCCAGCTCTCTCCACCCAGGCCTAGCCCATACAACGTGCTCCCTGTATACTAACCTGTTGGTCTAGAGGACCGTAGTACTGGGGGAGGACCCCATCCACAAGTTTCTCCAACTCCTGTGCAGTGAAGGCAGGGGCCCTTTCCCCAGACGCAGCAGCCATCGTCGCTTCCAGACCGAGGTCACAGCAGCACTAGCAGTGTAGGTCCTCTCCTGTCGAAGGTCAGGTATCTAGTGATTGAAGAGATAGAAAATGGTGGTGACATCCGCGGCGGTGACGTCCATGGCGGTGCGCATCATCACCGCCAGCGCACCTGTTCATTGGCTCCTGGGACCCATAGGGTCCAATGTTAACCAATGCAGCATTGCGCCGCGCTCTACGACCGCCTACCGCAACGGTGTCCAACGCCAGCGCAGTTACCCCACAATTCCATTGTCCCAGTTTAGAGGTCAGGCAGCCGCCATTTCAGGGGCCCACATGGCTTCAATTACTACTGCGTCACACATACCGAGGCCTACACTCAAAACCTTTCCCGGATGGGTTAATTGTCTGTTGTAGTCTTGTGTGTGACTGTGGGTACATACCTGGAGGAATGCTGACATTTTCTTTGCTGTTGTCCTTCTTAGGCACCGTCAGCTAGGACATATTGGAAGATGGCGGAATCCGCCGGTGTACCGACCGCTGGTGGACCTGTTGACAATGGAAGAGCGACATGTCATTGTGACCTACCGGTTTGACCGTGCCACAATCCAGGAACTGTGTACCCAGTTGGAGCCAGACCTGATGTCACCAATCCGCCACCCAACTGGAATCCCCCTGACGTGCAGGTGCTGTCAGTGCTCCATTTCCTTGCAAGTGGCTCTTTTCAGACAACAGTGGCCTTGGCATCAGGGATGTCCCAGCCTATGTTTTCCAACGTCTTGTCCAGAGCGTTGTCTGCCCTGCTGAAACACGTAAGGAGATACATCATTTTCCCTGAGGTGGCGGATTTGCCTACAGTGAAAGGTGACTTCTATGCCCTTGGACATATCCCCAGCGTCATAGGTGCCATTGATGGGACCCATGTAGCTCTAGTCCCCCCCCACAGGAATGAACAGGTGTACAGGAACAGGAAGAGTTATCATTCGATGAATGTCCAGATGGTCTGTTTGGCAGACCAGTACATCTCGCAGGTAAATGCAATGTTCCTTGGCTCAGTGCATGACGCCTACATCCTGCGCAATAGCAGCATCCCTGATATGATGGGTGAACTCCAGAGGCACCGTGTATGGCTATTGGGGGACTCTGGTTACCCCAACCTGTCCTGGCTACTGACCCCAGTGAGGAATCCCAGGACCAGGGCAGAGGAACGCTACAATGAGGCCCATGGGCGGACTAGGAGGGTGATCGAGCGGACCTTCGGCCTCCTGAAGGCCAGGTTTAGGTGCCTCCATATGACAGGTGGGTCCCTATTCTACTCACCGAAGAAGGTGTGCGACATCATCATCGCCTGCTCCATGCTCCATAACTTGGCATGCGACGCCAGGTGCCTTTTCTGCAGGAGGATGATACAGATGACGGTGTTGTTGCAGTGGGTGAGCCTGTGGAGCCTGTGGACAGTGATGAGGAGGAAGCTGATGAAGATGAAAACGACAACAGGGAGTCTGTCATACAGCAAAATTTTCAGTGAGACACAGGTGAGTACAATTTCATGTTTCACATAATATTATATTTCACACGTCTACCTCTATCCTGTACCTACATTTCACTCCCTATTTGGTAACTGAGTTGTCCCCTTCCATTTCAGTTTCAGTAATGTGGTAACCTACGTGTCAACAGATTGCACCCTTGAAAGGCTTGTGATGTGTGACATTGGTATGTTGGCCTTCCAATGGGTAACCATTTTTAACACTGTAATTGACAATACACAGTTCACAATCATTGACTGACTCCAATATTATTATGGTTTCAAGGGTGTTTATTGAAGTGCATAAAAATGTAGGGGGGTTGTGAAATGGGGAGAGGTCATGGTGGAAGAATGTCCATGGCAGAGTCCAGTCTATTAGTCTCACAGGTACATTGCACATCTGGCCATTGAAAGTGGAGCTGGGGCAGTTCCGATTTGGACAGGGTAACAAAGTGGGACAGTGGGGGGACAATCAGGGTGGTCTTATTTCCTGGCGGGGGTCTTGCCATCTTCCTCTGTCCTGTTCCTGGATCTCAGGGACCGCTTTTGTGGTGGTTGTCCGTCTGTAGGGGGTGGGGTGCTGGTGTGGTGGTCCTGTGGCAGGGCGTCCTGTCCACTAGCGCCGGCGGAGGTGGTGGGCATTTCATCGTCCTGGCTAGTGTCAGGGGCCCCTTGGAGTGCCACGGTGTCCCTCAAGGTCTTTTGAATGTCCATCAGCACCCCTACGATGGTGCCCAGGGCGGAGCCGATGGTCCTGAGCTCCTCCCTGAGCCCCAAATACTGCTCCTCCTGCAGACGCAGGGTCTCCTGCAACTTGTCCAGGACCGTTGCCATCATCTCCTGGGAGTGGTGGTATGCTCCCATGATGGAGGAGAGGGCCTCGTTGAGAGTTGGTTCCCTTGGCCTGTCCTCCCTCTGTCGCACAGCAGCCCTCCCAGTTCCCCTACGTTCCTGCACCTCTGTCCCCTGGACCGCGTGCCCACTACCACTGCCCCCAGGTCCCTGTTGTTGTTGGGGTGTTGGGTTACCCTGGGTGCCCTGTTGTGGTGGACACACCGCTGATTGACCTGTCCTGGGTTGGGAGGTTTGGGCCCGCTGGGTGGGTGCTGTGCTGGTGTTACCAGAGGGTGGCAGCTCGGTGTTGGGCTGTGGCTGGGCAAGGGGAACTGACTGTCCTGAGGCCCACGATGGTCCGGGCTGGTCATCAAGATCCAGTAAGGCAGAGCTGCTGTCGTCACTGTGGGCCTCTTCTGGGGGTGGAGTGGTGTTGTCTGGACCTTTTGGTGTGGTGACGTTCCTTCGGGTTCCTGCGGGGGTAAAAGTACATGATTATTGCATGTGTGTGTTTCATGGTGTGCAATGGTTGGGTGTGCGTGAACCCCAGTGCAGGCATTCCTGTGTGGGGGCTTGTGTGATGATGGTTGAGGGGGGTGTTGTGGGTCTGTGCAGTGGGCATGCTTTAGTGCTGGGTGTCCATGCTTAGTTGTGTCATGCAGGTCTTGGGGTTGGGAAGGGTGGTTGGTGTTATGGGTAGATTAGTGAGGAGTTAGGGTGATAGGGGAGGGTGTGAGGGTGGGGGTGTGTGATGTCATGCAGGTAGGGTGGGGGATATGATAGTGAAGATTTGACTTACCAGTGTCCGTTCCTCCAACGACTCCTCTGAGGCCCTCAGGATGCAAGATGGACAAGACTTGCTCCTCCCATGTTGTTAGAGGTGGGGGTCCGCCACCAGTCCCCTGTAATGCGATGTTGTGCCTGGATACCGTGGAACGTACCTTCCCCCGTAGGTCGTTCCACCTCTTCCTGATGTCCTCCCTATTTCTTGGGTGCTGTCCCATAGCGTTGACCCTGTCGACTATTCTTTGCCATAGCTCCATCTTCCTGGCTATGGATGTGTACTGTGCCTGTGAGCCAAATAGCTGTGGCTCTACCCTGATGATTTCCTCCACCATGACCCTGAGCTCCTCCTCGGAGTAGGGAGGGTGTCTTTGGCGTGACATGGGGTGGTGTGTGTGAGGTGTGGTGTGTGTAGTGGTATGTGGTGTTTTGTGCGTGGATATTGTGTGGGTGATGGTGTAGTGTGCCTCTGTGTGATGGGGTTCTCTATTCTGTGGTGTCTCTCTCTGGCCTTCGTCTCTAATTTGTGGTCGCATTGGATGTGTGGGTGTGGTGTTTGTATGTGTATCAGGTGTGTGTATTTGGAATTGTCCAATGTGGCGGTGTTTTGGAGCTGTGTGTGTATTTTGAGCGCAGCGGTGTGTACCACCAATGGAATACCGCGGTTGAAAGACCGCCGCTTGGATTTGTGGGTCGTAATAGCGTGGGCGTGTTTCTGTTGGCGTGGAGGTGGAGGATATGTTTCCGCATGTTTATCGCTGACCTTTGGTGTGGCGGTATTGTGTGGGTGTCTGAATTTTGGCGGATTCCGTGATGTGTGTCATAATAGCTGTGGCGGTCTCCCGGCACCGCGGCGGTGTATTGGCGGTCTTCTGCACGGCGGTAAGCGGCTTTTACCGCCAATGTTGTAATGAGGGCCTATATTTCGAACAGCAGCCATTTCAGTTATAGCTCCATGCACGTTATTTTAGCACACTAGGCCTGCAGCAGTGCACTTTAACCTAGATATATTTTATTCAGCTTTGTTTATTATTTTAGCGGCATTTGCGGTCTTGTTTTATTTCTTTCTATCTAGCTATTCTTTGCTTAGGCCATCCCTGTGTTCTTTAACAAGCACTCTGTGCTTCTCTCAAGGCTACAGTAAGATAGGTTGCCGGTGAATGTGGTAAACGTTTTGTCTCTGGTATTCATAGAAACACACACATCCTTACATAGGGACATTTTCTCAGAACATCAGTTGTTTTATTATAAAAACACTTCCTTGTCATATACATTTTAGAGGGAGATTCCAGCCAGAGGACCACAACTGTATGCTGATTGCTGAACACTTCGCTACAGCTGCTTATGCAGACTTCAGGCCTTTGCTCAGGTATGGAGGATGATGTCTTCCCAGGGGAACCTGAAGGGTAGAACTACAGCTTAAGATGCTCTGCTCTAATATACCCTAGGTAGGAATTAGTCTATTTTACTCTAGTAACAATATGGTAGCGTTATTTCTATGCTTTACTCTCCTTGTCACAATTTTAATCCTGCCAAGCTTTATAGGCCTGGTTATTGCAGTACATGCTTTATTGTCTAAGATGCAGTTGCTTCATTAAAACCTTATTGAAACATATACTGCCTCTGCTTGTCATTGTATATGTGAGACTAATGTAACTGAGAGAAGCGGATGAGATTTGAGTAACCACAATTTCCTTGAGGAGTCAATTGTGTCATGCGCTCGGCTGCCTAATCATCCCTGCTCTTGCGTAGAGATGAGGCACTGCTAGTTAGCCGGAGCAAAGCCCAGATTGGGGCAACAGGTGTCACCTGTAGTGGGTTAAGACTCAGTCTCCCACATCGCAGGCGATTCTGCCACTCAAATCCAGTAGTCTCATTAGAATAATGAGATCCTACGTGACAACCTCTCCCTCTACAGACTTGAAAACCTCAGAGGTCACAGTCTGAATGAAGCTCTCTTTCTTTACATTTGGGGCTTATACTGATGTAATTGTGTAGGTAGTATCACCTATCTTCTCTATCACTCTCAGCCTTTCATATTTTGAGTGCAACTAAGGACAATCTTATTTGAGACACTTGTGTTTTTTGAAGGTAGCAGATATTTCCCACATCCTTTTGTAATTCCCAGAGACATGCTTCAGGGTGCCCCCGGATTGGGATGCCTTTTTCTTTTATATCTTTCAGGAACTTCTGCAGATATTCCTGGGATATGGGAGTCATGATTTTTGCCTCAGGCAGTCTCTCAGGGGAGGTTCTGTCTGAACCTGTCAGCTGGTGTCCCCTGTCATAACTTGTTTTGAAGTGAGTATGTCCTTTATTGAGGAGTGTTTTTGCATTCCTTTGGCAGTCATACTGTTTCCCTTAAAGCGTGTCTATGAACGAAGACTGTGTGCTGGGGGCTCAGATCCATAGATAGATTACAACACGGCACCATTTAGGTTGCAGGTAAGGTGGTAATGAGTTTATCTATGTTACAAGAAGATGTCAGTGAGCTGTATTTCTAATCTACCCAGGAGTTTATTCTGTTTTTTTTGTGTTGCACTAAGGTGGATATTGTTTCATAACTGTTGATTTCCTCCATCCCATAGCTGGGAGTATTGTACTAACCTGTTTCTACCAATTCAATTCCACAATCAGTGGCAGTTGCTCTTACTTTTTTATTGTTCATTTCTCCCCGGAAGGTACGTACATTTGGGGACTGTAGTGACCCTGTCTATTTCACATGACCTTCCAATATGGCAACCACCTGCCACTATGGCCCTCATTACAACCCTGGCGGTAAATCCCGTTTACCTCTGTGCTGACGGCCGTCAAGATACCGTGGCGGAAATCCGCTACAGGTCTACCGACCCACATCTCATAATCCGCCACAATGCAGACACCCACACAAGTCCGCCACGCCAAAAGTCAGTGATAAACTGGCGATACCAAAACCTACACCGTCACGCCAACAGAACTACGCCTACACTATCACGACCCACGAATCAACGTGGCGGTCATTCAACCGCAGTAATCCATTGGCGGTACACACCGCCGCGCTCAAAATACACACACACTTACAAAACACAACCACATTGGACATTTCAAAATATACACATCTGATACACATACACACACCACACCCACACACTCACACCACTATAAAACACGCACCCACTTTAACCACAACCCCTTACAATGACCTGTTTGGAAGAAGCCCAGAGAGAGAGAATAGCAAACACAACACCAGCATCCACAGGCACACAACATCATCACTCATACAACATCCACGCACCTCAAACAACACACCCCAACTCATCCCCCCACACAGCACAACAGACATCACCTCGCACATCACCCACACCACATCATGGCACCTCAAAGACACCCCAGGTTTTCTGAGGAGGAGCTCATGGTCATGGTGGAGGAAATCATCCGGGAATAGCCACAGCTATTCAGATCACAGGTGCAGCAGACCTCCATTACAAGGAAGATGGAGCTATGGTGGAGAATTGTTGACAGGGTCAATGCAGTGGGACAGCACCCAAGAACACAGGATGACATCATGAAGAGGTGGAAAGACCTACGGGGGAAGGTGCGTTCAGTGGTATCCAGACACCAAGTAGCAGTAGAGAGGACTGGCGGTGGACCCCTAGCTCCTCCCCCACAACTAACAACATGGGAGGAGCAAGTCTTGGCAATCATGCATCATGAGGGCCTTCACGAGTAGCAGGAGGACTGGACTCTGTAAGTCAGATCTTTACTACTATATCCCCCACCCTACCTGCATGCCATCACAAACTCCTACCCTACTGTCACACCCATCAACCCAACACCCCACAGATACCCCATTATCACAACCCACACATCCCAATCGCAAGGCCTGCATGTCACACCAATGCATGGACACCCATCACCAAAGCATGTCCAGTACAGATACTCACCCAGGCCCCAAAATGAACAATCACACGAGGCCAAAGACAATAAGCCAACCACCGGAGTAGAGGGTAACTCACACATTGGACAAGAGGGCACACACAGATACAATAACTACGCATTTACCCCCCAAAAGGACCTCTACCCAACGTCACTGGACAGGAGGTGCCAGACATATCCAGTCCTCCCACAGAAGAGGCCCAGAGTGACGACAGCAGCTCTTCACGCGTTTATCAAGCTGACCAGCCCAGCTCATCAGGGACCTCTGGACAGCCGGTTCCCCTGCCACTGTCACAAACCACCACTGAACCTCTTCCCTCAGGAAACACCCCCACAGCACCCACCCAGCGGGCCCATGCCACAGTCCCCAGGACAAGTCAATCAGCAGTGTGTCCAACACTACAGGGACCCCAGGCAATCCCACTAACCCAAGACAAACAGGGACGTGGGGTCAGTGGCAGTGGGCACACGGTTCAGGGGACAGAGGCACAGGATAACAAGGAAGCTGGTAGGACTGCTGAATAACAGGGGGAGGACAGGCCCAGGGAACCCACTCTCCACAAGGCACTCTCAAACATCATAGGAGCATACCATCATTCCCAGGAGACCATGGGCACGGTACTGGCCAAGTTTCAGGAGACCGAGCGGCTGCAGGAGGAACACTACCTGGGGATCAGGGAGGACTTGAAAGTCCATTAACAACACCCTGATCACCATTGCAGGGGTGCTGGCAGACATGGCCAACACCAAGAGGGACACAGTGGCACACCAACGTGCCCCTGACACTAGCCCAACCGATGAATGGCCCTCCACTAGCGTCCACCTCCGCCGGCGCTAGTGGACAGGACAGCACCCCACCCCCATCAGAAGGAGAACCACCCCGCAAACAGTCCCTGCGATCCAGGCACAAGACAGACAACATTGCCAAGACCCCCGCCAGGAAATAAGACTCTCCTGATTGTCACCCTTATGACCCACTATGTCACCCTGACAACCTTGAACTGCCATTACTCCACTTCCTATGCCCCCTTGGACAATGCACATGTGATGCCAATAGACTGGACTCCACCATGGATATTTCTCCACCATCACCTCAGCCCATTGCACAGCCCCTCCACTTATTAGCACAGAAATAAACACCTTTGATTCATAAATCAATCTGGAGTCAGTCTGTACTTTCACAAATGTGTTATTGCAATTTTTCAGAAAAATAGCAATGCCAATGTTCATTTTCACATACCAATGTTAGACAGTTGTTGGGCAGCAGTAAACATAGCAGTAGGCAGAAAGTGGTACACAGATCTGTAAAATGGAAAGCCAAAGTGAACTGTCAGGGTCCATACACAGAGGCAAAATGGCAGAATCATGCAATGTCCTACAGTAGTATGATATGAGAGGAGCAGTGCCAGTCTCTTACCTGTGTCTCATTGGAAGTATTGCATGATGATGTTGTTTTGGATGTCAATATCTTCCTCTGCCTCCTCTTTTTCACTGTCCACAGGCTCCACAGCTGCCACAAGACCAGCATCAAGCCCATCCTCCTGCAGAAAAGGCACCTGGCGTCGCAAAGCCAGGTTCTGCAACATACAGTATGCCACGATTATCTGGCACACCTTCTTTGTTGAGTAGTATAGGGCACCTGTCAGATGGAGGCACCGGAACCTGGCCTTCAGGAGGCCGAAAGTATGCTCAATTATCCTCCTAGTCCACCCATGTGCCTCACTGTAGTGTTCCTCTGCCCCTGTCCTGGGATTCCTCACTGGGGTCAGTAGCCATGACAGGTTGGGGTAACCAGAGTCACCTGCAAATATAGAGGGACAACTGTGAGACATACACCAACCATTAGGGACTCTACCATAGCCAGACACCTACGTAATATGTGTTGGGACCTTGGGCTCAGCTATTAGCCACACACGGTGCTTCTAGGGTTGCAACATCACATAAGGGATGCTGCTATTCCTCAAAATGTAAGCATCATGCACTGAGCCAGGATACTTGGCATTCACGTGGGAGATGTACTGGTCTGCCAAACACACCATCTGCACATTCATAGAATGGTAGCTTTTGCGGTTTCTGTACACCTGTTCATTTCTGCAGGGGGACAAATGCCACATGTGTACCATCAATAGCACCAATGATTTTGGGGATATGTCCCAGAGCATAGAAGTCACCTTTCACTGTGGGCAAATCCTCCACCTAGGGGAAAACGATGTAGCTGCGCATGTGTTCCAGCAGGGCAAACAACACTCTGGACAACACGTTAGAGAACATTGGCTGTGACATCCCTGATGCCATGGCCACTGTTATTTGAAAGGACCCACTAGCCAGGAAATGGAGTACTGACAGGACCTGTACTAGAGGGGGGATTCCTGTGGGATGGCGGATAGCTGACATCAGGTCTGGCTCCAACTGGGCACACAGTTCATGGATTGTGGCACGATCAGGTCTGTAGGTGATGATGATGTGTCTGTCTTCCATTGTTGACAGGTCCACCAGGGGTCTGTATACCGGAGGATGATGCCATCTCATCATTTTCCCCAGCGGACGTGGCCTATGGAGGAGAAGGGTGAGCAGAAGGTCATACACCACATAGGTTTCACAAGGGTGTTTACAACAATTGTGATGTAATCTGTGTTTAGCGCTGTATGTCCCTACTCCTGCACAAAACTGCTGTGATGCAGTTAGTTGGCTTGCCATGTGGCCACCTGAAATGGCGGATGCCTGTCCTGTAAGGAGGGGCAAGGGGAAATGAGGTAACTGCGCTGGTGTTGTACACCGTTGCGGTAGGCGGACGAAGACCGTGGTGCAATTCAACATTGGTTATCATTGGGCCCTATGGGCTCCAGGAGCCAATGACGAGTGCTGTTGTGACCTGAGTTGGACAAACTGGTGGATGCGGTCCTCCCCCAGTACACGCAACTCTACGGTCCACCAGGCAAACAGGTGAGTACAATGTGAGGTTGATGGATGGGACATGAATGTATGGAATGGCGTCGATGGAAGATACAGGTTGGGGGTGGGCAGAGGCCAGCATGTGAGGAAGGAAGGTGTATGTGTTTGTGGGCCAGGGTGGGTGGTTGTGGCCAATGAGTAAGATGAACCGGACGGGGGAGTAAAATCCATTCCTACTTTACATTTCCTCTAGGTCAGCGCCCACCGGAAGAAGGGTATTTATAGTGCCATCACCAAGGAAGTGCGGACCCTGACGGTCTACCATAGACGGAGCACCCACTGCCGCAAAAGATGGGAGGACCTGCACCGCTGGACCAAGAAGACGGCGGAGGCCCAGCTGGGGATGGCCTTCCAACGTGGAAGGGGTGCCTGTCACACCATGACCCCCCTGATGTACCGGATCCTGGCGGTGGAATATCCGGAGTTTGATGGGCGCTTGAGGGCATCATAGCAGCCACAAGGGGGTGAGTACTCTCCCATGCAGCTGACTCTGCGCGCTTTATGAGATTTCTGGGTGTGGGAAGAGGGCTGTGGGTTCCCCTAAGGCATGGCAAGCGTGCCAGGGTAGATCCATTGTTAGGCAGTCTCTGTGCCAGTCCAACCCCAAAAGTGGTAGTGGCCCTCTACACCTAGTCAGGCTCCTGTGAGTTCCAGGTATGCATCAAATGGGTATAGGCACAGTCCACCATAGGCATGTGATTTTCCCCTGAACTTTTAGTGCATGGCCTAGTGCATAGAGCTGCTCCCTGTGTGTTGTGTCCGTCAACGGTGGTGTTGTTGCAGGCATTGACCATGTCTCTCCTCTGTCTTTCCCCCCTTTTTGTTTTGTCACCCTGTCTTTGTGTGCATTAGCATCATCTGGGGGAGGAGCAGTGGCACCGGAGCAGGAGGGAGCTGCAACCCACATGGCCCTGGAAGGTGAATGTACGGAGTCTGAAGGCACCAGTGGGACGGAGGGCGAGGGGAGCTCCACGACGGGGACCGGAGGAGACACCAGCGACAGTGACTCCTCCTCTGATGGGAGCTCCCTTGCAGTGGTAGGCACCTCTGTGCCCACCACAACAACAGATACAGCCGCCACCCCCCCTACCAGCAACGCCCTCCCAGCAGCTCCTCATCGAGTTTCCCATGCCCGCTCACCGAGGCGGGTGGGCATCTCCTTTGCCCCAGGCACCTTAGGCCCTGCCCCAGTCAGCTCTGCTGCCCTCTGTGAGGAGGCTATTGACCTCCTGAGATCCCTCACTGTTGGGCAATCAACCATTTTGAATGCCATCCAGGGTGTCGAGAGGCATTTGCAGCAAACAAATGCATACCTGGAGGGCATTCATTCTAGTGTGGCAGCCCATCATGGAGCATTTCAGGCTCTGGCCTCAGCACTGATGGCAGCCATTGCCCCTGTGTCCAGCCTCCCCCTTCCAACTTCCACTACCCAGACCCAATCCCCTGTACCTAAGCCTATCCCAAGCACACCATCAGACCGGCATGCACACTCATCAACACACAAGAGTGCACATGGCAAACATAAGCACCACACATCCCAAAGGCACTCACACAAGCACCATACCCATGCAGACACACCAACATCCACTGCCTCCACTGTGTCCTCCTCCTCCACATCCTCCTCCTCCCTCCCAGTCTTGTCTCCACTCACACCTGCATGCACTACATCCTCAGCCACTACCTCCATCACCAGCACGCCTATCACCACACACCGCTCACGTGCAAATGCATACCTGGAGGGCATTCATTCTGGTGTGGCAGCCCAACATGGAGCATTTCAGGCTCTAGCCTCAGCACTGATGGCAGCCATTGTCCCTGTGTCCAGCCTCCGCCCTCCAACTTCCACTACCCAGACCCAATCCCTTGTACCTCAGCCTATCCCAAGCACACCATCAGACAAGCATGCACACTCATCAACACACAAGAGTGGACATGGCAAACATAAGCACCACACATCCCAAAGGCACTCACACAAGCACCATACCCATGCAGACACACCAACATCCACTGCCTCCACTGTGTCCCCCTCCCCGACGTCCTCCTCCTCCCTCCCAGTCTTGTCTCCACTCACACCTGCATGCACTACATCCTCAGCCACTACCTCCATCACCAGCACGCCCGTCACCACACACCGCTCACGTGCAATCACCACCCCCACTACCATTCACAAGTCCCCTGTGTCCTCTCCCAGTGTGTCTGTGAGCCCTCCTCCCAAACTACACAAACGACGGCACACACCCACTCAACAGCCATCCACCTCACAACTGCCTCCAGCCCCTTCATTAACATAGCATGCAGGGGGCTTTTCTGCAGGAGACCCACTTTCCCACTGGCGCTGCGTCCTTTTTCGCATCCACCTGGGGCTCACATCATTACTTTGCTAATTATAGCACTTACCCCCGGGGGTATGCATTTTGATGTACAAGAGTCTTCTGTTCTGCCTCCTATCATCCTATTCGAACAGAGATGGTAGATATGTTTTGGTGGCAGGGATACTTGATAATCTAAAAAATTTATTTGTAAACGTTTATGCTCCAAATGTCGACACACCTGAATTTTTTCATGATCTCCACTCCCATATTAATCATGTTGAGGTCGATCATGTCCTCCGGGGGGCAATCTTAATGTGGCAATGGACCCTGCTCTAGATACCACTTCCCATGCCCCGGCATCTAAACCTTGATCCCTCCAGGCCCTAAGAGCTATCTGCGAAGCACATGCCTTGCATAACCCTTGAAGATTACATGGTACCAATTCATTGGCCTATACTTTTCGCTCCGCGCCCCCTGGCACCTCGTTATGTATCGACTATTGACTCCTAACTAGCACGGTCACCCAGTGGGTCACTACTATAAAGCATCTCCCATACACATTGTCAGATCACTCACCAGTGCAGACTACACTCACACTATCCCCATGTCTGTTGGTGCTGGAAGGACCTCGCGGTTCCGTGACATGGCACTTCAGGACGCACTGTTTTGCGCTGACCTGAAGAAAGCAATAATAGAGTTTTTCCAAATAAATAAGGGATCGGTGGACACTTGGGCGGTGTTGTGGGATGTCTTCAAGGCATACCTCAGGGGCATCTGGATATATAAACACTCTGGGGTGTTGCGCGACATCCGCCGCAGTCTTGTGCATGCTGAAGTGCAGCTGATAGATCTTGATCGGAAGCTCGGGACGTTGGGTGTCGAGTCCAATCTACATCGGCGTAAATTACTACTGGCCGAATTTAATGAACTAGCAGAAAGAGAGGCAAATTACATGTGCAAATGTGCTACGGCACGTAAATATGGGGAGGGTGACAGGCTGGGGGGAGACACTGGCTACACTAATCTGTCCATCATAACCAGCAGCACACATACCTGAAATCAAGAGATCAGTCAGCATCCATGCTTTTGGTACTGCAGAGGTCCAGTGTGAATTCTTTACATACTACTCACGCCCTTACACGGCCCACCAAACACCACAACGCCCTGCATTACACAAATATTTAGATCACATAGCAATGGTGTGGTTAACCTCCGCCCAGCAGCAATTCCTCAGTGAGCCTTTTGCCACAGAGAAATTCACACAGGCAATAGATTCTTTGGAGGGGGCGCATGCTCCGGGACTCGATGGGTTCACTGGAACATTCGATAAGAAATATAAAAACATACTGGGCGCACACCTCATATCTGTGTATGCAGAGGCATTGGATGCTGGAGTTCTCCCCGCAACACTGCGTGAGGTGGTCATCACCCTTTTGCTAAAACCTGGTAAAGATGCTCTTTATTGTGAGTCCTATAGACCCCTTTCCCTTCGAAATTTTGACAATAGGATACTGGCCAAATTGATTGCCACCAGTCTCTCTCTTCTATTAGATCAGATAATTTCTCCTGCTCAATATGGCTTTATTCCACACCTCTCCACATCCCTCAATCCACGCACTGTTTTTGCAGTGTTTAACAGAGTGTCCCCAGAGATACCGGCAGCTATTGCTCTACTAGGTGCTGAAAAGGCATTCGATTCTCTTGAGTGGCCTTTTTTACAAGCCATCCTTCGCAAACTCAGGTTTCCACGAGGATACACTGCCTTGATCTCTTTGTTATACATGCAACCCACAGCTAATATACAAATGAACAGGACACTCTCCCCCTTTTCCCCATAGCACGTTGTCCCTGGCAGGGGTGTCCTCTTTCTCCCTTGCTTTTTATAATAGTAATGGATCCCCTGGTGTGCCACTTGCAGGAAGGGCACATCCATAGGGGTTTACAGTTCACTAGCTGGCTGCTCTTGGTTTTGCTATATGCAGATGATATGTTGTTATTCATCCACCACCCTGAAACTCATCTCAAACCCATTTTAGACGAAATAGACCATTTTGGTACATTTTCAGGGCTGCATATTAATTGGAGTAATTCAGAGCTTTTTCCCACTTACTGACAGTACCTTCCGTCTGCAGTTGAATTCCCCCTGAGGTGGTGTAATGACTCCACAAAGTACCTCAGTATTCATGACCATACGGACAAGGACCAGGTTATACACTTAAATTATGGGCTTGCCAATCATGAAAGGCTTACCCTCCACCCCCCCCCCCCCCCCACCGGTGGAGAGATGGGTGAAGCTTCCGCTGTCTTAATGGGCTGCATTCCCCTAATTAAAATGGTGGTTCTTCCACAATTCCTATATCTTTTTTTGAAAATCCCCTTACCACTTGCAAACACCTTTTTCCCACACTCTGCAGTTTGCTTATTAAGCTTGTGTGGGTGGACAGGCACCCCCCCATTCGCTGGGAGATCCTTACCCTCCCGTACGAGTGGGGTGGCTTCGGTGTTCCCCATCTTCAACTATATTATCTTGTGGCACAGTGCCATTATTCATACCATTTGTTCCACCCCAACGTGCGCATTCCCTATGCAATCCCGGAACTTGACCTAGCTGCCCCTGTCCCTTTGTGTGCCCTCCTGTCCTGAGGAGTCCGCTTTGCACCGTAGAGGTATCCAAACACTCTCTGACACTGACACTGATAAATAACCCTTTTCTGCCTATCACGCAAGAAGCACTCGTTCAGCAAACCCTACAATTGTTCAATCTCCAGACATTGGGTGATGCATTTCCCACTGACCATTTATCCTCATGCACAGTGGATGCACTCTTCACCAGTGCCACTCATTTGCAACACTTCGTGCTTTGTCACTTACAGAGCACTTTGCGCGCACGATATCCCACTTATCTGCTAGCTCCAGTTGATTTCGCCCCTCTCACTTTGGTCACCACAACAGATTCCGGAGCATGACTGGTTTCCAAACTATACTGTGCATGCATTGATATCCTCCCCATTTCTGATGTCAGACTCAGAGAGTCCTGGGAAACAGGCCTAGGATGACCCCTATCCCAGAAAATCTGGGAGGTGTGCTGCACACAGAGTCACTTTGTCTCCTTCAACCATCGTCATAAATTAATACATTTCAAATTCTTCCTGTTACCCCGCCTGTCCCAAGTGCTGTGCGCCTCTTGCTGACTTTCCACACATGACATGGACTTGTCCGAATATCAGGTGCTTTTGGTGTGATGTGTTTGACTGGCGATTACGTATTGTGGGATTGCTCCTCTGCCCTGACCCACTCTTGGCCCTCCCAGGCTATACTGGAGATTTACCAAAAACTATAAGGCGCCTTACAGCTATTTCACTTTTACTGGCAAAATGGGAGATAGTGCTCCTATGGGGCACCAAACACACGCCTTTCGCTTCCAAATGGCTAACAAGCATTACATATTGTGATAGCACCAGTGACCTTTATGAATCACTGCAACCTTTAACATCCAGACCTCGGGATATTTGGCTGTCATTGAGGGATTACTCATGCACACTGGACACTACTCCTCCGACCTCACAGACCTCCACAGAGGTGTGATGTGCCCGTGACCCCGCTTTCACTCTCAACAAATATTCTTCAAAATGCTCGCTGGACCATTTCTCTATGATACTGTCTGTGTTCCTGCTCTGCATTGCCATGTTTACACCATGAGCGTGTCTACTGTGTTTCCACTGTCAAAATATTTATCCGTGTTCTGGAACAATGATTATCCGCTTGCACTTTTGCCTTACTTGCATTGCTATGTGTTTTTTGAAAATGGTAAATTAAGTAATTTAAAAGAAGTATAGAAAGCAATGTTTTCTATACTTTTAAGATGGCTGGATGGCACTGCTGGCTTTGTCAATGAAGGCACATTTTAAAAGCATCCGGCCTTGCTAAAACCTATAGCATTGCTTCTTTTACTTACTGTGCTATTCCAGGCAATGACTCACCTAATGCACACAAGCCTTGCCCACTCCAAAAGGGCCATACAACAAGAATTGCAAGACCACGTCCCTCTGAAGAGGAACACAAGAAACCCCAGACCAGTTTTAGCCTTCCCTTACTCAGCCTCATCATCACATAAGTACATAAGTACTTCTCTTTTTTGAGCATTGGATGAGATTTTCTCGGAAAGTAGCTCAGTACAACCTCAATTCCAGTCTGCCAATTTGAGATGCTCTGGTACCTATTCTTCCTGCTAGTAGCTGACTATGGGCATGCAATCTGCATAGAGTTCCAATGCCAGCAACATTTTCTGTCCCTTTTCCATTAGTTGACCTTCTTGTCTGCTGTCTTTTGCCTTTCCACGAGACAATGACTTAACATGTAGCTCATGCCACCTGAGCTACCTTTTATTTTTGCACTCAATTGTCAACTTCCTACAAGATAGGACCTGAAACCTCTTACACTCTGGGAAAGGCAACTGCATATTAGGACTGCGACCAGCATGCCAATCCCAAGCTCCCTTCCTCAATCCTGAGGGAAATGCAGTCCTACAATATCAAACCCAGAGATGACAGCCAAACTATGTGTATTTGCTGGTTTAATGCTTTAAACATTTTTTTATAACAGACAATGAGAGAAAAGTATCGGGCACATCTTTTTTTCAGAAACATCTGCATTCACACAATTTTTGCATATGACACATTACATATTTTACAAAAAATGTGCCCTCCTCTGTTTTGGGAGTTGGGCAGAACACTCTGGTCAACACTCCCTTGTCTAATGCCTGAAATAAATGAGGTAGGGCATGACCTAGGACATAAACCCAGCATTTAAAAAAGATAGTGGACCAAATTTGCAAAGTTTTCTCCATGGGTAGTTGTGCCTTGCAACCTTCTCAGCAGCAATGTGTAAGGTTCTTCAATTACCCTTTAGGATCCACCAAGCATACACACCACAGCCAGCGGCTTCTCTCCTACGTGAGTTGGGGTTTGTCTCCCAGCTTGCCTGATTCCCGAGGGGTGATGGTACCCCAGGCGCCTTCTTCCTTCCTTTACATAACAGCTCGATCAAGCCGCACAAGGAATTCTGGTGCGATTTTCCTCCTACATGCTGGTGTACCTGTAAGGCCCCAAGCAGGAGAATGTATAAGATCATGGCACCTTTTCAAAACATCCTAATTATTTAATTTGAAAGTGCTAGCATATTACTGTTTCCTAATTAGGTAAAAAAAAGTATCTTAGTATATTTGTTGTTAAAATATCTATTTCTTTCTGTATTCCCAATCCAAGATGAAAAACTACTTCCTGGATTTTGCTATTTCCTATTTGGTACTATGTAAAGGGAGTCCATTTTTAATCCAGTTGTGCCGCAATTGTTCTTGCTTTATTTCTTACTCACTTGATTTGTGGAGACTCTGCCTTTCTCAGTTCCTGCTTGTTTTCGCCTTGATTTTGCCCTTGCTGTTTGGCCTGGAAAGTTAGAATGTATTTTTGCTCTCCAGTTTTTTTCCCTACTGCTAGGAATTATTTTATGGAGCAATTGAAAACTTCCAGTCTCATTCTGACATAGAGGTTTGTTTCAGGACATGATAGGCCATTTCTAAGTATAAAGAAGCCCCTACACCTGGGACCAAGAAGACTTGCACTTGACCCAACGTATTCCTAAAATCCTGCACCTGATTTGCAAATAATTTTCTGTGAATAGTTATGTCTTGCTTTCCACTTATTAAAAACGTACTCAAAGATTTACAGAAGTAAAACATGAAAACTCTTGGAAGTTTTTCTGTGTCTAGGGGCACGTCTTATTCCTGGAAATCCATGATTTAGGCACAGCTCAATCAAGAAAAACTTTGTGAATCACACTTGGGAATTTAGGAATAATTTACACAGAAGGCAGAAGCCATCTAGAGGCACTCACCAAAAATGGTTTGTGAATTAGAGCCATTAGAACATCACAGCTAAGCCTAGAGCAGGGCCACTGGAATAATGTGATTGTGCTGCCATGACAATTTTCGAATTGCTATAGATTTGCCACATTTGTCACTTAATCCATCATCTGCTGCATAACCTGTAGATTGTAGCCCCCAAAAATTGTTTCTAGCTCAAACGGTTCAGAAAATACTAAAAATGCTCGTCAGTGGAAGGCCCTCTAGCAAAGCTTGACTTGTCACCTTTCTGTTGCTTTTAGCTACATTTTGGTGTTAAAGTGATACTAATGAGGTGCAATCAACACCCAAACAGTGTTACCAAGATTAAAAATGGCAAAATAATGAAGTAATACTAATACAGAATGTGCCACATTATGTTACATAATTTGCCTTTTCTTGCCGCATAATCTACTCAACTCTGACCCATTATTTGACCCTTTCCTGCAGCATAATTTCAGTGGCCCAGGCCAGAGTATTACACAAATGCTGAGAGCAAGAGCTTTGCGAATTGGGCCCACTGCGGTAGTTTACAGTGATACAAATATAGGAAGATTATTTAGCGTTCATAATTCCAGAATTTTGAGTTTGACACCCATACGGTGTGCAATTGCCCGCAAGGCATAAATCTGGGGTGGACGCTGGTGGTCAGAGTCTCCCTATTTTTAGAGAGAGGGCACTCCAGTCCCCTTAGGTTGAGGCCAGGAGGGGTTACCTTGTGCCCCGCACTGCAGCTGCTTGCATTTGCAATCACTGGTCTCTGAATATTTCTAAACTTCCCTCTCACTTGCAGCATCCCTTATATGTGCGAGAATGGCCCAGGAGAGGTTATCATTTAGTTTCTTCTCTGAGAAACACAGAATGGAACAAAGTTAATCCATCTATTCCTTAATGCACTGCAATGTGAATCGCCTTTCAGCTAGCTCTGGGCCTCGATAAAGAATACCAGCAGGAAACAAGCACAAATTAAGAGCACGTTTAAACATGACATTTCCAAGTTCCACATGTGTTTAAAGATATTGTCAGTTTCAGTCGTTTTGTAGGGCCAGATGTATCAAACTTTTTTGCATTCTCAAACGGTGTGAATTGCAAAAATCGTCCATTTGCGAATGCAAAAATGGTCCCTGCGATGTATGAAAGGCATTCGCAATGTGAAACTACAGAATCGCAAATATTGCGATTTTTAGCGACTATGACATGGTTTTGCGTGTCGCAATCAGCGTATCACAAATAGCGACATAAAATACCAAATCGCTATTTGCGAAACGCATACTGCGACACAGTGTAGCGAATCGCAGATAGTGATCTGCAAAATCCTGGCGCAAGTTGCAATACGCAGATTGAGACACGCAAAACCATGCCACAATGGGATGCATCAAAAATGTGCAATTTGTGAAAATTTGCTGAATGGCTTTTTGCACATACAATTTACCACTAATTGAAATCAGGTGGTAACCAGGTGCAACCTATATAAAGAGGCCCAGAATGACTCAGCTGCTTTTCCACAATGGCTGCACTCTACGTGATGGCGAGGAGAATGAGGATCTTTGCAAGTTTGAGGAGAGGGCAGAGGAGATAGGAGCACATTTTCAGAGTGTGCATAACTCTTTTTGACCAGACAGAGGAGGAAATCTATGAGAAGTACAGGTTAAGCTCAGCCATGATACTTGATCTGATAGCAGATCTACAACCCCAACTGCAGCGCAACACACACAGGACCAATAGCATACCCACCCATGTGCAGGTATTATGCTTCCTGCACCTATTAGCCTCAGGGAGCTATCAAGGGGTCATAGCGGCAGCAGAAGGGGTATCACAGAATGCTCTCTCACGATTCTTCAAAGCATTTCTAAATGCCATGCTGAGCAAAATACAAGACCACACACAATTCCCCAACACCCAACAGGAATTACAACAAACGAAAATACATTTTTATCAGACTGCACAATTCCCACATGTCATAGGTGCCATCGATGGGACACACGTAGCTATCTGTCCACCATCGGCCACTGAGTATGTTTATCTCAACCGTAAAAAACATAATTCCATGAACATACAGGTGATTAGCAATGCCTTTAACATCATTACCGATCTTGTGGCCAGATACCCAGGTAGCACACATGACTCGTACATCTTTCGCCACGTAGGCATTCACACAAGACTGTTAGTTGCGGAGTTTGGCAAAGGATACCTACTGGGTAAAGTAATAGATGGCTATGTTGCATTGAAGTTGTAGTGACTGCAGATTCCAACATTACTAATTTTACCCTCTGTTCATTCCAGGAGACAGTGCCTATGCACCTATATACTGACGCCCTACCTGAACCCTGCAACGCCTGCAGAGAGGAGGCACAATGCTTCACACAGGGCACCCCGCAGTGTGGTGGAGCGGATTTTCGGTCTCCTGAAGAGCCACAGCCCAGAGACGACCTGTAAAATTGTGGCTGCATGTGCAATGTTGCACAACATTGCAACAAGAAGGGGCATACCTGTTGAACCAATGGAGCTGGACTCAGATGAAGATGGTGATCCCTTACCACCCCATCACCCAGTAGACAGGACCAGTGCAGCAGAGGGCAGGCAAAGACGTGCTGACATCACACACAACCATTTCTGATGTAAGTAATGACAACACCACTGCAATTTATGTATTTCTGTAGTTAGCAACTTTATTACCTTGACTTCAGGTAACATATGTGTCAATAGGACATAGCCATGAACCGTAGGCTACCATGTGCAAATAACAGTGTCACACTATTACCATCATAGTATACCTGTACAGCTACATGTTACGTTAGTCCCCTGTAGGCCTTAAAATGACTTCCTACGTCCACGCACTCCACTTGATTGCTCAGTGGCCTCACTGGCACCTCTTGTAGCGGGTTCACAGGCAGTACTGTGTCTGGTACTGTGATGCCTAGGATCCATCACATGGGCTGTAAGACTTCTGAGGCTAGAGAACTCCTCACTATCTCCACCGCCCAGTTCGCTGTTTGTAGCACTGCATGCTGTCTGCATTGAATCCAGAACATTTGTTATTTGCACCAACCCCTGTGCAACGTCCCGACTGCAGTGTGCCATCTCCACCTGTATGCCCACAGCATGTCATGAAATCAAGGCAGTTGAGCTAGCAAGCCGATTGACCAATCTGCAAAACCCATCCAACCTGCCCATCAATTTGTGATGGCGCCTACGGTGGCTGACATGCTCCTGATGAATCTCAGTGCAGAGGTCCCTAATGTCAACTCCTTTGTGTTTTGGCTGCTGTTTGCTGTCTCTCATTCAGTGACTCAAACTGCTTGTTTATTGCGCCCATGTTCTGATTGAATGACACCAACTGCCTGTGCATTGACCTCATGTGTTTGCATTGCAGGCGCTGCATTTTCAGCATGGAAGCTTCAATGCCGCCAAAGACTGATGGGCCCTCTCCTTCCTCGGTGCACTGTCTGCCTGCATCATGACGCCTCCTGAGAAGAGTTGACTGACACTGGGGCAGGGACTGCTGTGCTCCTGTGGATCTGTCCTCTGGAGGTGGTGTGGGGAGTTCATCTGGCTGTCAACATCAGGGCAGTGTGTGCTCTACGGACGACTAGAATGCAAAAACCCAGCACTTTCAAGATGACGTAATTTATGCATTGTGCTGATATGCTGTTGTTTAACCTTTTGCATTGCAGAGTTTAATCCTGAAGACTTATGTTCAAGGTGCTTATAAATACTGTTCATTTGCATTGTACTGCTGCAGGCTTTCAGAGTGTGTCAGGGTGTGGTCCCTTTCCATGGCCTTCTAGAAGCTTTCCCTGCAGCATGCCTGGGTGTGATTTGTGGGCTGGGCCAAGACTCTGTATAAGGGAGCCAGCCCAGCTCCACGTGCTCACTATTCAGGTGTCCCAGTGCAGAGCAGCAGCAACTTCCTGAGTTCCTGTTCCGGAGGCCTACTTTGATCTTCCAGGCCTTGCCCTTTCACTTTGTCGGTGATTCTTGACCAGGGCAGTAAGACGGAGGTCGGGCTGGGCCCCCGATCCCGTTCTTGAAGGTTTTCTAGTTCTTGGGCCTAATTTGCTTGATAAAACAATTTTGCTCTTGTGCGTGTGAATGTGCGCTTGATGTGTTTATGGCATTTACATGCTGACACTCGAATTGGCAAGACGCGCAACTCATTTCTTGTGCTCAATTCATGTTATTCATTGTCCGCTACCATTTCATGGCATTCACATGGTGGCATCCGAATAGGCAAGACGCGTGATTCATTTCTTGTGCTTAATTCATGTTATTCATTGTACGCTACCATTTCTTGACATTCACATGGTGGCATCCGAATAGGTAAAACGTGCGATTAATTTCTTGTGCTTAATTCATGTTATTCATTGTGCGCTACCATTTCTTGGCATTCACACGGTGGCCTTCGAATCAGCAAGACACGCAATTAATTTCTTGTGTTTAATTTTTGAATATTCAGTGTGCGCTACTATTTCATGGCATTACCAAGGTAGCATTCGAATAGGCACAACGCACGATTCATTTCTTGTGCTTAATTCATAATATTCATTGTGTGTTACCATTTCATGGCATTTATGTGGTGACATTTGAATTGGCAGGATGCGCGATTCATTTCCTGTGCTAAACTCATGTTACTCATTGTGTGCTACCATTTCGTGGCATTCACATGGCGGTATTTGAATCGGCAAGACGCGCAATTCATTTCTTGTGCTTAAATCACGATGTTCATTGTGCGCTACCCCTTCATGGCATTTGCTTGGTGGCCTTCGAATCGGCAAGACGCTCCATTCATTTCTCGTGTCTAACTCATGTTATTCATTGTGCACAATCATTTCATGGCATTTATAAACCCTTGTGAAAATCCGCAATGTGCGCAATTCATGTTCCTGCATTTTAAGAAAACTAAAGCGTTTGAATTCTAGATGTTATATTGTATGTGCATAATAAGTCCCTTAAGTACAATTCTTATGGTGTTATAGAAATCATTCAGATTATTTCCTGGTCCTCATGCTAAAGACTATGCTTGAATTTGAAAGCGTGATTCTAGAAGGTTCTGATGTTTCTAATCCATGTGTAACATTTCATTGAGAGGTTCATTGGAAAGTTGTATTAATCTTTCTTGACTCCTTCACAGGTATCCAGACATTGTGAGGCCTAGTTATTTTAGTCCATGCTTAAGTTATCCAAGTTTCCAGTATGGCAATGCTTTGAATCATAGTCTAGTAATGATTAATATGATATAATCTTGATATTGTGTGTTTTAACCTTTTTGCTTCCTACAGGTCTCCTTCCCAGCTGTTCCCTACCTATTTCCTTTTTCCCCACTTGGACTCTCTTAAACTCTGTGACATTCTAATCAGAGTATTGGAGCTGTCTTGTGGTGGATGTGTTGGGAATGTGCACAGACCCCGAGGATCTGGTGACACTGACACCGGCATCTCATCTGAGTCCAGGTTGTACTCTGGGAGAGGGAACACCCTTGCCCTGCGTCTGGTTGGTGCAATACTGAGAGACTCACTTCTGTTGGAGTCGGACTGTGGTTGTGTTTCAACATCCCCCACATTTCCACCTTCTGCTGCAGCAGGGCCTGGGACATCTGCAACAACAATGTCCAGCATGTCATTTATTTATATCTCACAATAAGTACCACAATAGTAAATTTTGTACTCTGAAATCGTATCACTGTGACTTGTGTGTGTTGTTTCTCTATGTGGCTAAACGCCAAGTTGTTTTAATCTGCTTTCCGGGTCGCGCATTTTTTAAGCTAGGTTCAACAAGCTGAACCAGGGACGATTGTCGTCACCTTGAGTCTCTGAAATGCACCACCCATTGGAGCCTGATCTCGACTAGGGACCTGTGTCAACCAGTTAACTTTAATTGAAGTTAACGGATATTTTTGTATCCTTGTCTGTGATACTCACTTCCACTAATGAACTGTATAGGTCCTGATGAAGCGTCAATGGATCCGGCTGGACCAATAGACGCGAAACATGTCGACCAGTTAAATTGAGGTCCTTTTAGTTTCAAGGATCCTTGATTAGATCATTCACCTTAGAAAGACTTTGAGCATTATCCTCATTTTTCTTTCGATTTTTTATTTTTTAATCTTGGTCTTCATCCTTGTTATCTTAGTCTGATTAAATGATGGTGTTTGATGGATGAATAACCAATTTTAATTTTTTCTAGCACTTTTTCGATGGTGACTTTGAGCATCACGTCATTTTGGCTGAGAGCCCCCCTGCACTGGGGTGCCCACTAGGCATTGCAGTGCCAGCCTGGTGAGGAGCAATTCCCAATGATGATGCTAGCCATCCAATGTGATGCTTGAGGGTTCTAGCTCCTGAGATCACAGGTCTCCTGGTGTTGTTGCTTTGCTTGGAACAGTGTACTCTTATTTTTTATTTTTTATGTGGTTTATTGACCTTAGGATTGTGGACTATCACTCCCATAAGGCATTGTTGTTTTGTATGTAAGATGTGGCATGGACTACTTATCACGCTGCTATTTCTAGGGGACATTTGTACATGCACATATGGGGATATGCATCATTACTGCCCTTACCTTTGCTGGTGCTGGGTGTCCCTGAGGTGTCAATGTCAGTGACACCACTGACAGCTTCTGGAAGCAGTGTGGACTCCACCATATCTTCCATTGGTGTGGATGGTGTCTCGGTGAGTGGGCCTCCTCCGGTGCTCCTAGCCTCCTTTTGCCTGCTGGCTACCCTTTCTTTGGCACTGGAATGCAGGTCATACCATCTCTTGCGTAGTTCCTCCACAAAGCGCTGCGCAACACCCACTGCACAGATTTTTGTCTGGATTTCCAACCATAGTTTCCTTTTCAAACTTTCAGGGACCTGTAGTGAGTTCTTCCCAAAGAGTATGTCATGGTGCCTGCCAACCTCCGCAGTGAGCACCTCCAATTCCTGCTCACTGAATTTGAGTTTGCGCTTCCTGTGTCCCTTGTCCTTTACCTTTCCGTCAGTGGCCATGTTGCAATTTGGTCCTGGCTGGATCACAAGGCTGGCTCCCTGGTGCTGGGCTGTGTCTCCCTGCCTGCTCCTGTGGGTGTGGCTCCTGGAAACAGCATGGGCTGACTCACTTCCTGGTTGTGATGTCATCAGGCTGTTCAGGGTTGCCATTTTCACAATTTGCGATTTTCAGATACCGAATCGCAAATGATTTGCGATTCGGTATTTGCTAATCGCAAATTGCGTTGGCAAATATTAAGAAATCGCAAATACTGATTCACAATTTTGGATACATCCCATTTTGATTTCTAAAATAGCAATTTCTTGATACATCTGGCCCATAGTTTAGTTATAAATTGATCTGTGCAATCATGCACGTGGTGTATAAAAGGTAAAAACAAAAAAGTTCTTTTAACATTGTTTTGTTTTTTGTAAAATGGATAATTAACCTTTTCAACGAGATTTATTACAAGAGCACATGACATCAGTTATAGTAACGTTACTACACGTGACCTGACTGTGATATGTATGAGATAATTAGTCCTCCTACTATTTTCCATACGACCTGTGCCCTGATTCTCCTGTCTTTGCACTCCCACGTGCAGCCTGTAGGCAGTGACATCAGACTGAGTAAGCATGACAGAGCACATTCCTACTTATTTCAACTGATGAGCAGCAGAAAAGGCCAGGCGTCTATTGAGAAGCAGCAGGTTCAGAAGAAAACGCCGGTAATTGAATCAAATGTCACTGTGACTTGAATTTGTGTTTAAAACAGCGGGAGACGGCATCACGCCTCAGGCAGCATCCACTTTCTTGTATCAACCGGGAGAAAAACACATTTTCGCTTCAGCATCGGTAAACAGTAAACAAGCCCTTGGCCGCTGCCTGAATACTGATGTAACATTGTCTTGTTATCTGGTAGTGAAATGTTTCGTTTTCAAGTTAGTGCTATTGTTATAGTAGGAAAAACACACCACCTAAACACTCCCAGTTTAAATGTAAATATTGCTGTCAATTGTAGACGGTTTATCTATCTCAGAACATTAAAGTGAGAAGGGAAGAGAGGAAGAGGGCTAGGCTTTGATGAACGTATGTGACAAATGGTAACCTTTAATAAAACAGAAATGAGTCAAAAACGTCCATACTTGAAAGTTGCATGCACGGTAAAGTTTATCACTCTCGCTGAAAGCACCAGCATTCCCTCAAAACATGAATTTGCAATGCAATGGGTCTCGCGTTTTTTCAAGTTAGAGCCTTTGCCGTTCGAAATTCCTAACTGGACTTTTTTTGTCACTTAAATTGAAAATGTAAAGTAAAACAGTTGATATAAATGAGCCAATTCAAAGCGCCACGGCCGCCATGAGTATGAGAGTGAAGGAGAGACACAAAAGAAAAAAGACGTTTGCTAGCAGTCAAACTTATCGTGCAATCATCCCTGTAACAGGGGTAGTCTACAAGGAGGTAGCAAAACCTCCCCAGGGAGGGACAAACATAAAGCATTTGCCAATGATAACAAAGGAATTTTGAAAGGCAAGTCCAGGAATGGGTGAAAGTGATGGGCATGCGGTGGGAGCAGTTAAAAGCCGACAATACTTATAACAGGTCAAAGCGATTGCATGCTCGACCTAAAAATGCGAGAAATTTAAGATTATTTTGATTGAGCTACATAGCAAATTTTGAAACATTCACGGTAATTCAAATTATTTTATTTTTAATGAAAGAGTAGGGCCCCCTTAATAGGTGGCCACTCAAAAATCCGTAGGAAGATATTTAGATGATTACATCTCACCCGGTCTGAAACATTATAAAGAGAATCAATAATATAATATAATATAATATTATTATATAATATAATCGATCTATTAAATAATATTTTATGGCAGTTAAACTCCAATTTCAACACTTTCTAGTAATAGTTGGTGGGGCCACTGAGCTCTCTCAAAGAGAAAGCTCAGGGTCCATGGTAACCAGGCTCATGAAACCAAGAAAGTAGCAGAAATTAAGCCCATGTAGCATCCTTATTTTGATGGATAAAGGTGGGCTACCATTATGAGTTGCATAGCAACACATTTTATCAGCCCCAGACACTACGTATACTGAGGACCACTTGGTGTGACAAAGTGGCCTGGGTGTCGGTGTGAGCATGGACGTCATTTACACCCTGTCACTGCCTTTGCAACCCCTGGCCTCAGAGGTGGCAAAATCAGTGCCTGGAACACAAGGGCAGCTTGTCGTTATGGGTGTTGGTTGGGGTTCCACTTTAGTTGTTTTCTGTCAATTTTTGTATTACATTTATAGTGAATGATGCCATATTATTCACTATTAGTGTAATAAAGAATGGATTACAATAAGCTGGGCTATAACCCTCCCAGGCAGCTGAGTAAAATGATACCACTGGCATTTTGGTAAATTGACATTCATAAGTGTCAGGAGTTCCCTGACCCCCAACCCTTCTTTACGGAGTTCCCTCTTGTAAGGAAGGCTTATGGCAGCTCCCACCTTTAAGTTACAGGGAGGTTCATACCACTTGAACAGCTAGGTCATCCCAAGATGCCTATAGTCAGCAAGTAATTAGCATCCACAACAAACCCCAATATCAGTTTCTCTATCTTCGGTGTGCCACCTATGCCAGGCCAATGTGGTGTCACAATACATGGCACATATGGTACAAAACAAAATAATGTAACTTACTCACACTCATTTTTGCCTACTCATTTGCACAACTATTTCAAGGTCCAGAAATAGGTGGCAATCATTTATTTAGCCCACACTATGAATTCAGATTTTGGATCCTGCATGGGTGTATGACTCTCAGAAGAAAGAGGACTACAGTACCAAAGTGCAAAGGGACCATAAAGGGCTGGCAGTGGCATAACTAAACATGAGGGTGGCCCCCCAGAAAGTACCTTGAGGCAGCACCCTCTGCCCTGGGACCAGTCAAGGGCCTGCTGCCTGTGCACAGTGAACTGTGCTTAGGGGACCCCCTTGAACTTGGGCCCCCGCAGTTCAGGGCCTGCTGGGGCCTTGCTACACCACTGAGGACTGGCTGAGTCAGTGATGCCAGACACAAGTTTATGGTTGACATTACTATACGTGCATATAGCACATAACATATTTGTGATGTATTAATTGTAGCAATGTTTTGTATTTTGTGACAGTTGTTTTTGTTGGAAGTGGCCCTTTCTGCAGAGTTCCCCCTGTCTTTTTTGGCTTCTTACTTCCTGTCTTGATCCTGTACTGAATTTCGTTTTTGCTGGCTTTAGGACTCTGGGCACTCGACCACTGCTGACCTGTGCTAAAGTGCAAGTGCTCCCTATCTAAATGGTATTGGTGATTGGTTTATCCATGAGTGGCATATTTGATTTATTAGTAAGTCCCTAGTACGTGCACTATGTGTGCCCAGGGCCTGTAACTCAAGTGCCACTAGCGGGCTCCTGCAGCACTGATTGTGCGACCCACATGAGTAGCCCTGTAAGCATGTCTCAGACCTGCCACTGCAGTGCCTGTGTGGGCAGTTTTAACTGCCAATTCAACCTGGCAAGTGCACCCACTTGCAGACCCAAACCTTCCCTTTTACTACATGTAAGTCACCCCTAAGGCAGGCCCAAGGCAGCCCCATGGGCAAGGCACAGTGTATTTAAAAGGTAGGGCATGTACTTGTGTATTTTACATGTCCTGATAGTGAAACACTGCTAAATTTTCTTTTCACAATTGCAAGGCCCATCTCTCCCATTGGCTAACATGGGGATTGCCTTGAAATATATTTTAAGTGTAATTTCCCATTGGGAGCGGATAGAGATTTGGAGTTTGGGGTCTCTGAAATCACAATTTGAAAAGACATCCTTTGGTGAAGTTGGTTTCTAAATTGTACGTTTGAAAAGGCCACTTTTAGAAAGTGGATATTTTCTTGCTTACCCATTCAGTGCCTCTGTTTGTCTGTGGAATACACGTCTGGGTCAGGATGACATTTGGGCTGTTTGTGAATTCACCCTAGACAGTCACACAAAGGGAGCTAAAGTGTGTCCTGCATATCCTAAAGGATCTTCCTGGGCTAGAATGGTGGGAGGAGCTGACACTTGCACCTGAATAGGGCTGTGCCTGTCCTTACACAAAGCAGTGTTCAACCCTATGGAGTGTGTCCTGGGCCAGGGCAGGAAAGGTAGAGTCTTGTGCACAACAAAGACTTTTCTTTGAAGTTTGCCTACATCAAAGGCAGAAATGAGTATATGTATTGGACCTCTAAGACCACAAATTCAGAACACTTCTGGACTGAGGACATTCTGTCAGGAAGAAGAGCTAGATGCCGTAGGAGAGACTGCCACTTTGCCTGTTGCTTTGTTGTGCTGGTCTGCTGATTGCTGCTTCTGTCCGGTGAGTGAAAGGACTGGACTTTGCTTTCTACATCCTGCTTTCCAAGGTTCTCCAAGGACTTCAACTGAGCTGGCCTCCTGTTAGAAGTCTCAAGAACATCAAAGGCTTCATTTGCCTTTGCCTGGGCTGTTCTGCTTAGAGTCCTGACCTGCCAAGTGGTGCCAAACCCAGTCCCTGGGCCCTTGGAAGTGGAAGGTGGTCACTTGAAAAGAAAATCCACGCATCAGCATGCTACAGCTGAAAAATCGACACAGCGCCTGCCCTGCTGATGAAAGATCAACGCAGCGCCGGTCTTGTGACAGAAGAATAGACCCAGCACCTGTTTCAATGCGGATCCATCAACACAGCGCATCTGGATTTTCCACACATCGTCCGATGGGGTCATATTCTCCTTGAACCCACATCACAGTAAGGAACCCATGCATTGCCTCACCTGTGAAGAAAGAATCAACACATCACCTCCCCTGCGAGGAAAGAATCAACGCATTGCTTACTTTTTCTGCACATTACCTCCTTTGTGGACCACATCATCTTTGTCCTTTGATGCATCCCAGGTACTAGGTGTTAAAGGAGATAACCATTGATTTCTATAGATTAAGACTATTTTAAACCTTTAAACAGTGATATCTTTATTTATGTATGCTGGAATTGTTTGTTGTTTTGATCTAAAAACTGGCGATTTTTCTACACTGGTGTGGAGTACTTTTGTGGTGTTTTCACTGTGTTCCTCTGTGTGTGTGTGTGTGTGTGTGTACAAATACCTTACACATTGCCTCTGAGATAATCCTGACTGCTCATGCCAAGCTACCAAAGGGGTGAGCAGGGGTTATTTTAGCTGTGTGACTTCCTTACCCTGACTAGAGTGAGGGTCCCTACTTGGACAGGGTGCAAACCACTGCCAACTAGCAACCCAATTCCTAACAGTTTTCAATCAGCATATGCAGGTATATCAAGATCTATGATATAGATCCTAAATGACATGCCAGCTCTGTATGCAATCAGGGATTAGGTCATACCATACCCTGTTCACACTTTCACATTGTGAAACCAAAAATGCTTGCAGGGTACACTTCAGAGAAACAGCTCCGGTATTAGAACTGTTTGCAGCAGAAACTCTGGTAAGAACATTTGACATTACAACTATATGTAGCAGACCTGCCAACTCACACAGTCACACCATGAGGAGTCAATGTCACACATTGTGGCAGGATAACGGAGCTGGAAACCACAGCAAAGAGTGTATTTACACCTTGTCTTTTTGTTTTTGGAGGCTTTTAAAAGCCAATGCCCATTATGGGGTGTGAAAACACTACAGGATATTGGCACCAACCTCAACAGGCTTGTTTTTAGGAGGAGGTGGTTTGGTGGGGGAGGGCTCAGACATGCCTCCTAGGTAGTTCTGGGCCAAAGGACCCATACCATCCAAGTCCACGCCCTCTCCTCATACGGTGCTTTTTTCTTAAGGTTAGCAGTTCTGATGTAGTGCAATTTCACCTAGAACTTCCTAAGACATCTACGCCACCTCTGTCCTCCTGTCTTGCCCTACATCTGGGCCCCGAGATGAAGAGATGACTGAAAGGATGGGCAACTTAATTTATTAAGAGGTAGTTCTTGCTGGAGAGGGTTCCCCTTTAGCAGTATGGAGTGCCTTGGAAGTAGCTCAAGGCAAAGTGCAAGAACAGTGAGGACAGCGCCCACAGAAGGTGCAGTTATGACTCACTCCCCCTCCAGTCTTGCATATTGGTGTTGACCATTTCCACGCCCACTTGTAGGCGATCGAACAGCAGCAATCCAGAGATTGACGTCCGAACATATGCAGTAAATGTGGCCTACTTCTCAGAACAATACCTTTAGGCCTCTGTCCACTGTTGAATATTATCCCTACAATCCTCCCTCTCCTCTCATTGGACACACACTTTAACTTACGCAAACAGTACCACACCCAATATTCACTCGACAACATGAACAGTGGAATCTTCAACACCTGAGATTTATGGCATCCATTAGTAAAGCCACATATATGGCAGTAAGGTTAATTTTGCAGACATTAAATCGGTGCCTGGCATATGCTGCTATTTTACATTAAGTTACATCATGGTATGTTACGTTATTTAATATTATGTATGCATATCCATGGCTTACATCCTGTCTGTTGCCTGTCTGAAATAATGTTACTGACCACGTGGCATGTTTAATCTGTGTTGGGCATGCCTGTGGTGTTCTTTGTAAGGTGTTCTTTATATGTTTAATGCCTCTAGTGTTTTTAAGAGTCAAGCACAGGATGTTTTGGGGAGAGATTTTAAAATCGGGTATTCACTTGGCGTGCTTACCACTGAAGCAATATTTGTTTACATATTGAGCTCACCTTCTATTCTTGGTAGAGATCATTTGGAGAACGAGAAACAGAATATATTTGGCTTTTTATTTATAGAGGAAATAACTTACAAATTATCGTGGTAATTTAGAGTTTAAACATGTTTAACTGCATGTGATTTGCACTTTAGAATGATGCCCGTGGAAGATAAAACGTGACCACTGGTTTGAAGCATGATGGGGAACAGATTTACTTTACAGCTACACTTTGGGGCACATGTATAAAGGATTTAGGGCCAGATATATGAATATGATTCTTAAAAAATTGCAATTACCGACTCGCAAAGGGCCATGTATCACATTTGCGAATCGGTAATTGCGATTTCGTAAAAATCGCAAATGCAATTACCGAATCGCAAATTGCGATACTGGCCCCATTCGCAGCTATGGGCCTGTTGGCCCATAGCCGCAAATTTTTTGCATTTCGCAAATTGCGATTTCTGAAACAGAAATCGCAATTTGTGAAAAGCAAAGGGCCAGGGTGCTGGGGGCCTAAGGCCCCCTCTCCTGCACCCCAATTCTTTTTTTTTTACACATGTAAAGTACACACATGCCAAAAGGGCATGTGTGCTTTACATTTCAAATTTAAAAATGCAGTTTTACTGCATTTTTAAATTTTGCACCAGGTTACCACCTGGTTGCAGGTCATGGTATTTTACACTATCAAAATACCATTCTGCGAAAAATCGCATTGCTTTGTGACCTGGATTTTGCGAATTGCAATTTGCGATTCGCAAAATCCAGGTCGCAACGCAGAAAATCAACATTTTTGCGATTTTCTGTTTTTGATTTGCGAATGCAGTTGATGCATTGCAAACCCTGATTTTGCACTCGCAAACGGCCGATTTCACTGTTTGCGTGTGCAAAATCAGATGATACATCTGGCCCTTACATCGCAAAGAACCCGTGACTTGTACCTACAGGCCTTGCGAGCAGAAAACACACCTTTGCACTGCACTAAATGAACATTGGAAATTACCAAAGGGTTTGTGGATTACAAGGCCCACACTGCAACCTGCTGAGACTCATAAATAAAAGTCTGGCATGCTAATTCCAATAGAATATGACTTTCACCACCCCACCATCAAGTAATTAAGTAAACAAGCGATCCTCCCTTGCTGTCTGCACCATATTGCAGGCAGGCACATTGCAAGGAAGGACGGGAGCCAGGCAGTTGAGAGAGGGCGCAGACAGTCCACAAAGTCCAAATGTGACCAAGATAACAGCCTGATTTATAGCCTTGTTTACAGCTAAGCTACACTAAGAGCTAGAATGCTCTGCAAATGAAAAGAGCAGCTTTCCTGGACACAGCAAGAAACTAAGTAAAAAAAAAGTCCCCTACAGACAAATAAACAGGACAAAGTGTAATTTTACAGGAGTTGCTCACTGCTCTCACACAAGGAGGGACGAAGAGGCATGACTGACCACTAGCAGGCAAGGATTTTTAAATGACACTTAAACTAACAAGTGAAATAGCTTTAAGCCCACAGTAAGTATACTAAAAGTATACACGAGGTTGAACACGTACCCTCGAACTAAAAGTGAGAAACAGCATGGCCAATGGCAGAGGAAGGCCTCTGATACACAGAACCAAGGCAGCAGTGTAAACACCCCACAAATGAAGAACTGGGTCAACAGGGGCAGCAGCAAAGACAGCTATGCCCACATACAGAACTGATACAGGATGGAGGAAGCATGTAATATGTGAGGTCATAAGTAGTGTATGTCAGGGGTGCAAGATATAGTTAGCTCAGTAAACTATAGCTGGTGAGTAGCAGTTTTTTTTTTTTAAACAATAGTTTTTATATCATTATGAGGCCTATCAATAACATCACTTCACCCTTTGTTTTTTTAGTGCATTTGTATAATTTTTTCATGTAAGCTAAAATCTTAGCGCGAGATGTAGCAAGATCAGAATCGCAAATCCTGATGCAGAACGGTGTCTCAGACACCGTCTGCGACTCGCTATGGGGTCGCAAAGACCCACCTCATAAATATTAATGAGGTGGGTCGCATTTTGCGACCCCATAGCGAGTCCCTGCACTCACAGGGATGGTGGCCTGCTGAAGTCAGCAGACCTCCATGTCTGTGACTGCTTTTTAAATAAAGCAGTTTTTAAAAAATTTGTAGCTCATTTTCCTTAAAGGAAAACGAGTTGCAAAATAAAAAAAATAACGAAACCATTTTGTTTCGTTTTTTCAGAGTAGGCAGTGGTCCATTGGACCACTGCGCGCTCTGAAAAAACCTTTTGGGCAACATTCACAAAGGGGAAGGGGTCCCATGGGGACCCCTTCCCTTTTGGGAATGAGTTAACACCAGTGTGACACTGGTGGTAACTGCGAATTGCTTTGCGACCGCATTCGCAGTCACAAAGCAATTCTGCATTGCGATGCGAGTCGCAAATAGGAAGGGAACACCCCCTGCGATTTTCACAGTTTGCACCATGCAAACGGCTTCCTACATCTGGCCCCTAGTGTCTTCCCTAACTGTAGCATTACCTTAAAACTTTCATTTTTCAGTGAATTTCCTAGTTTTTCTTTTCACCATTAAGTAAGATATTATTACCATAACTAGCTATAATGTCACTGGGTAGTTAGAGTTAGGGCCATGTTTCCATAGGAAAATATTGTTTTTGTTCTCTTGATAACTTTTAAGCCATTTGATGATTCTTCACAAAACCTTACAAAATAAATGTTTTCCACCTCAGCTCCTAACTAGAAAGTTTCAGTGGGACTCATCAGGTAGGGGCTGAGAGAAATAGAGGAGGTCCCAAAATGTGCTTCCCCCTTTCATTTTCCCATAGAAAATGTAGATACATGTATAGCCCACAATGCTGAACAGATTTATACCAAATTTGGAAGAACAGTAGGTCTTAGTCCAGTAAGGTCACTTTTTATGATTTTGGCATAAATCCATTCAGAAGTTTTTGAGCAATTAATGTTCAAACATTTTGTATATTTCATGCTGCCAAGGATCCGCCCCCCCCAATCTCATGTAGAGATCTGAGTGACTGCCACCACATCAACAATGATGTGATAGCAGCTATATTAGGAATCGGGAAGCAGTCCTGAGTCCTAAAAAAACAGACATATGGAGGGCAGGATAGGGATACCCTCACCGACTAGGCTTGGTGGTGGAGTCAAAACCATTGTTAAAAATAAATTGCCACAAACTTACAGAAGATCTGCAAATCCACTGCAAAACTTGAAAAAAAGCTCTGGCTCCCTCGCTACTCTTATGAAAAACCCCTGAGGTAGGCCAGGCTAAGGGGAAGGGCAGCACAAAATCTTTCTTTTGGGGAGGAGGGCATGTGGCCCTATGAGACACTTTGAGGCCCCTTGAACCCCCTATTCCTGGGAGGCTACTATATAATATGAGGAGGGGGGCATGTGGACACATTAATGAGCCTTATTAGGTCCAGGGAGCTCAATCTCTGGATCTCAAAGGAATAAAACAGGGGAGGGGACCACATTTCCCCCTCCCCAAGCCTTTTTAAGCGGCAGGCCCCCTGGGGCTGACGTGCATAGAAAAGGATGGGACCATGTGACCCCCCCCCACTCCCTGTGCCAGTAAATGCCCTGGGGACCCCAGGCCTGGGGCCCGCTCAGTTACTGTGTCTCGGCGAACTCTCTCCTGTGACACAGTAGTTTCCTTTCCCGCATCATCATAGGCAGGGAAACATATGTTTGCTCCCACCTACCAGGAGTCTTTTTAAATCTCCTCATGGGTTAGAGCAGACATATTTTTCATGCCTGCAGGAGCCTGGGCAGGGAAGGCATGTCTGCTCTCATTCAGCAGAAAATTAAAAAATGATCCCATCAGGTGGAAGCAGACTTTGTTTCCCTTCCAGCACTCCAGGGTGCAGGGAAACACAGGTTGCTTGCCCCCCGGTGGGAGCCTCCAAAAACCGCTGCTCCCACTGGATAGGAGCAATGCCAGCTCCTGCTGTACGCAGGGAGTTGGCTGGAGCCACAGGGGCCCAGGGGCTCACCCCGGAACCCCTAACTTGCTGCTTGGTGGGTCTCCAGGATGGGCACTGGGGCTCCCACCTAAAATTAAGACAGGCCTTGGGGGCACAATAAGCTTGAGGAGGGGGGATCACAGGGTCTCGTTCCCATTAACATGGCAATTGACCCTGGGGGATGGGGTCCCCGGAGCATAGTAAAGCTCAGGGAGGGTGGATTTGCATCCCTCAGAGCCACGCACCCCTCCCCTTTATGAAAATTGGCCTTGGGGGATGGGGCCCGAGGAAATGAAGTGGCTTGGAAAGGGGGTGGGTTGGAAGCAGGGCCAGGTCATGTGCGGTGTGGCATTGGCTGCCTGCAAGGGGTTGAACACAGGGTTAACCTCATGCTGAGCATGGCTGATGTAGCTTGATCAGTGTGGGGGTTGGCTGCCTGTGGTGAAGTTAGCCACAGGAGCTGGCCTCAGGTGCGGGGTTAGCTTTACATATGGTAACAAAATATTACTTTACGTTAAAGAAACCTTAGAAATTCTCAGAAAAAACAAAGGTTAAAGTAATGTTATATTTAGATGAGAATTGAATTGCCAAGCAGCACCACGTTGTATAGTCATTACCAAAGACTTAACAGACAGTTTCCCTTGCCAAGTAGAGTGATCAAAGGGCCGCAAGGCAGAAGCTTTAAAATTGATTAAAATTAATGCTACTTACTCTGGGACATATCAAAGCAGGGTTTTGAGCCTGCCTATTTTATTTGCACATTAGCATTTATTGATAAGCAGGCCTCCCAACAGCAAGCTGTGATATGATTACTATATGAGGATGGCAACATTGATGGACAGTAAAAGAAGAGAGGCAGTGCTGACACTGTTTGACCTCAAAACTATTGAATCTGACTCCAGAAAGGCCAACACCAAGATGGGGCGGAGGTGAAAACCTCTTCAAAATACAGCGATAGGACAAACTTGAGAAGGCATACAAAAATAACTATCTAAATGGTGGGAAGCCATGTCATTACAAAAATATATTAATTGTGAAAGGATACCACAATGGTACCAACATATGAAACCCAAGATCCAGATGTGTTCCTAGAATTGGCCACTTCCTCTCATGAATGCTCTACAACAATGCTCCACATTGTAATTAAATATGCCTGAAAGAGAGAGAAAGGCTGTTGGCTTAAATTGATCATATAACAGTGGAAGTGAGAAAACTTATGGATCAAAGGTAGCATGATGAAGGTATGGCAGGGATAACTGAGAAAATGTATACATTGGAGGAAGAAATAAAGATGAAAAAGCAAAGGAAGTTCTACTGTGATTATAAAGACATCAAAATGAAGAGTCCTATTGATCAGTTGCACATGCTATGTGACCCTGGTGAATTGACTGAATGTCAGTTCATCAAGGAATTCCTATTGACCTGTGCTGTCCTAGTGGGTTTCACCCTAAATCAGTATTTCCGCCCACTACACCCTAAGATGGTATTGACATAGTCGAGAAGGGAGTCACTAGGGATCTCCAAGACCCTTAGATTCAAGAGGGGAATCTAACCTCCCATCTTAACAGTAGCACAGAGGAAAGCCCTCTCTGAACTGCATGGGGAGAGATGACATTGTGATTCATAACTCTGATAAGGATGGGAACATTTTTATTATGTCTAAGGAGGATTATTTTGTCTGAAGGTCACAGATAAATAGCTGACATTACATTACACCCCTTGTTCCAAATCTGAAATTGACAGCACTAACAAAACATACTGGGGCAGACCTATGGATTGCAGGGACCAGGGCATCTTGGAGTGGGATGAATACTAATTTTTGTTGATCAAACATACTAGGATCCCGGTATTATACCTTCTCCCTGACTTACACAAAAATCCCACAAACCCACTAGGACGATCTGTTGTGTCCTCTCTAAACTGCCTCTTAGAGAACGCCTCGAGGTATCTTGATTTTTTCTTCCAGCCATTAGTTGAGGCACTCCAATCCTATGTACGCAACAATGGGGATTTTCTCAGGATTATTGAGGGCATTATGTAGGAGGAGGAAAATTTGCTAATGGGTGTGCATGTAAATAGCCTCTATACTTGTATTGCCCATCATCTGGACATGAAAGCACTTTCTTAGGCACTTTCTTAGAGCAAGGTCATTGTCCTTCTTCCTGCATAACAAAATGAACATGGACACGATTGATTACTGTTTAAAAAACAGCTTTTTTTATTTTTGATGGCCAATTTTACTATCAGACCCTGGGCACCATGATGGAAATTTGTTCTCCTCCAGCTACTATGTCTGCACATGGGCTGATGGGAGGAACAGATTGTGTCTAATATCCATCTTTATGACAACCATGTGGTACTCTGGGAAGGTACCTCGACAACATATGTGTCACCTGGAAGGGATCTGAACAACTTTCTGAGGAGTTTGTTAGGGAGCGCAATGCTGATTATCTGAATCTAAGCCTCACCAGTACTATTCATAAGCATTCCCTTGAGTTCCTTGATCTCAAACTAGAAATCCACGGTTCCACTACTGAATCTAAATTATTTCAGAAAGAAACTGCAGGCAATAGCACATTAGATGCTACCAGCAGTTACCACAAAAATCTGATATAGAGTATACCCTACTGGGAACTCATCAGAGCAAGGTGTAATTGCAGCACTAACACTGCCTTTGAACAAGAGAAACAGGTGATGGTAGACCATTTTCATTGAAGACGATATGCACCAAAAACCCTCTTGGCAGAGGTTGATGAAGACAACATGATTAGAAGGGAAACTCTTCTCATTGCCCCCAGTAATACCAAACCAACCACCAAGGGAGGGGACCAGTCAAAATGTATTGAAACCACCTCCACTCCTTTCTACCCAATATATGTCCACATCTCCTCATCAACATTTAGCCCCTTCAGGGTCCAGGTTTGCATCTCAATGGTGTACTGGGATTCAAGTTGTCTTAATTTGCTTATCCTGTCCCTTCCCTTCTCATCTCTCATGACCTGATCCACACAGAAAAAAACATAACAGATTCCTGTTACTCTCATGCTTCATTTGAAAATGCCGTGCCATCAGATATGTAGGATCCCCCTTTGTTATTGCACGCATATGCTCAATAATTCTCTTTTTTGCTGCATGTACTGTGCTGCCCACGTATTTCATACCACATGAATAGATTAAGCAGTAGACTACATAATCGGAAATTAGAACTCAGCAGCTTGGTAATGGGTTTCCTCACCCTTCTCCCTGGCACTTCATAGTCCCTGACCTTCATTATGTATTTACATGCCTTATAGCACATGCAAGACATCATCCTGTCATCCTAGGTTTGTCAGTTTTCATTTCAACATAATGGATGTGAACTAACATATCCTTCAGAGAGGTACTCCTCCTATAGGTCACATGTGGAGCAGATAGTAAGCTGGTATGAATGACCTGATCAGTCTGTAGAATTCTCCAATTCTTTCTTAACATTCTATACAGGTATGTAGCCTCGGCTGAGAAGGTAGTATTTAACCTCACTGCCTCATCCTTTTTCTTAGTACAAGTCGCCGGTTGCATCAATAATTGATGCCTATCAGGTGTGTGTGCTCTCCTCACTGCATCATGCAATATTGGTGATGTACAATCTCATGATTGGAATTATGTCACAGTATCTTTCGCAACCTGTGCATATTCACTATCTGGGGAACAATTGCAACTTATGCGCAAGAGTTCCCCAAAGTTAATGCTTTTAATTAGGTTGTGGGGCTGCTGGCTTCCAGTGTGTAGGATAGAATTGCCCACAGTAGGTTTTCTGTAGAGTGTTGTATACACCCGACCATCCTGCATATAGACCCACAGGCCCAAGAAGGGTACTGCTGTTTCACTTATCCTACTAGAGAAGCCAGGATTAATAGTATTATTATCCAGCCTCTCAATGTAACTCTCAGCCAGCTCTCTGGTGCACCTCCTAGGGTGACCAAGCGTCCTGGATTTGCTGGGGCAGTCCCGTTTTTTTGCCGGCTGACCCATCAAATTTCAGGAAATTGAGCTTGTGTCCCAGTTTTTAAAGAGAGTCGTCTGAAAACAGTAAGAAGTGATAGGTGTTATTATAAAGCAATTTAGTTAACAGCTATTACACTTGCTTTAAAAATGATGTTTGATTTTTGTTCTTAGACAGTGCCTCTTCAATAATTCTATGCTAATGAACGTTGTCATTCTGTGCAGGCTCGGTTGAAGAAAACCTGTTGTCCTTCTTCTGTTTTTTGTGAAATGTCCCAGATTTTGGCTTTCAAGTTCTGGTCACCCTAGCACCTCCACACCAAAAAATAAAGTCATTGATATATCATACCCGTAATGCACCATTTTCTTTCCATGGGTCGTTTTCCTCTGCCCAGGCCACGTGCTTCTCCCACCAGCCCACCAATGAATTTGCGTAGCTGGGAGCAAAGCATGTGCCCATCGCCATCCCCTGCTTTTGGTGGTAAATATGGCCTACAAAGAGAAAAATGTTATGTTTTAAGCAAAAGGAAATCAAATCCAATGTCATAGCATTATGTTTCAAGAATTTCAATGGTCTACTTCTCAAATAAAATTCAGATTTTAGGCCCTGCTCATGATCAATACATGTATTCAAACTCGTTATATCTAATATATGAGTAGAAAATTCTACTCCCACTGAATATCTTCAATGACTTGCATAAAGTCAGTGGTGTCTCTAATATAGGAACTCAAATCCTTGATGAAAGGAAAAAAAAATCAGCCACAAAAATCGAGGCATTTTCCAAAAGACTTCCTTTGGATGACACTATCGCCACCCTGGTGGTGCCTTGGCATGTTTATGTATTTTAGTACTTTTATTGTATACCTAAAATATATAAACATGCAAAGGTACTACTAGGGCATCTGATAGTGTCGTCCAAAGGAAGTCTTTTAGAAATGCCTCATAGACCCAGTCAGACACTAATGCACCTACTCAAAGGGACACTCATGCACTCATGCACCCACTGACAGAGACACTGAGGCACTCAAGAACCCACTCACAGAGCCACTTAGGTACTCATGCACCCACTCACAGACCCACTGAGGTAATCATGCACACAGTCACAGTCCAACTCAGGTTTGATGCACCTACTCACTGACCCACTGAGGCACACATGCGCACAATCATAGACCCACTCAAAGAGTCATGCATGCACTCATGGACTCAGAGACTCAAGCACCCACAGGATGACCTCCTGAGTGCTTTTCCCACCAATTTTGGAGGCGCGTTCTTGATGCACAGGAATATGATCACATGTCCACCAAAGAAGCACTTCATGAGTGGCATGGGGTTTAGTGGGTATAGGGGGTATGCCACAATCCCCAGGGACAATGTGAACAATCCCACCCATGCACGGCTGAAGGCCATGCATGGCATGTGGTTGGGTGGCTATAGGAGGTTAGCCATAGGCCCTGATTCCAACCACTGCGCAAGGCCAAAGGTCATGCACAGTGGTGGTTGGATTGACGTAAAGTAATTAAAATTACTTTGCATAAAGAAAACCTAGTAATTCACTGAAACAAATAAAGGTTACAGGCACATTATAGTTAGGAAATGGCAGGAGCTCAAGTTGTAGTTACCATAGGGCACGAATTATAGTCACTTGAGACAACCATAACTATAACTGCTGAACTTCTATGGTTTTATGGGGGTATATTCAGAACCTAACTATAATATTGCTGTAACCATTGGTTTCTTAAGTGATTATAACCTACTTAAGACACCAGTAGGTAGTTATAGTTAGGACCTAGTTTCCATAGAAAATGTGTTTTTTGACTTGCCTATATCTTTGGAGGAGGCATCACCATCGCCCACAGGAACACCCTCAGAATCACAACCAGCACCGAAGACACCCTCAGCATCGCCGAACACTTGCATTTCCAGATCCACACCGACCCAAGCACCACCCTCAGACGGACCCTCATATACAGACCCCCGGCTCCCGACAGCAGTTCAGCGACTTCATCACCGATGTCATCAGCATGCACGCTCTCGCATTCACAGACTACATACTCCTTGGGGACTTGAACTTCCACCTCGAGAACACCAACAACAACAACTCTACCACGCTGCTTGACCACCTTGGCCTCAAGCAGCTTGTCACAACACCTACCCACTCCGCAGGACACAAGCTCGACCCCATTTTCTCCACCAGCAAACACATCTCCTTCAGCCACACCACTAACTCCTCTGGACCGACTGCCGCTACATCCACTTCTCCTACATGAAACCCAAAACACACCATCTCCGGCAATGGATCCCCCACCGCAGATGGAACAAGGTCACTGAATACCAACTGATCACTACCCTCTCCCGGAACCCACCTATCAACACCACTGACACTGACATAGCAGCCGGAAACCTCAGGCAATGGATCGACGACTGTGCCAACACTGTGTCCCCGATCAAAAGTCCTTCCAACAGATACACCAACAGAAAGGCTTTCTGGTTCACCGCCGACCTCCAAGAATCTAAGAAAACATGACAAATACTGGAAAAGAAGTGGTGCCAAGATCAGACACTGGAAACCACACAGCCTTCAAGAACACCATCCGCAGACACCAACTCATGCGAACCGCCAAGAGAACCACCTTCAAAGAACGCATCAACAACATAGCACACAGCCACAAGGAGCTCTTCACCATTGTGAAGGAGCTCTCCAACCCCGGCTCCAACGTCAACACCATCTCGCCATCACAAGACCTCTGCGACTCCTTAGCCACCTTCTTTTACCGCAAGATCACAGACATCTGTGACAGCTTCAGTACTCTGTCCCCCCTGTCAACCACCAACACCACAGACTCACCACCCAGCAGCTTCCTGCTCTCCTGGACCCACGTCAACAATAACAACACCATCGAAATCATGAACACCATCCACTCCGGCTCACCATCTGACCCCTGCCCTCACCACATCTTCAACAGAGCAAGTTCTGTCAACGCACCCCAACTCCGGAAGATCATCAACAGTTCCTTCGAGACCGCCTCCTTCCTGAAGAGCAGGAAACACGCCAAGATCAACACCCTCCTCATGAAACCCAAGGCGGACCCAAAGAACCTCAAGAACTTCCGGCCCGTCTCCCTGCTCCCCTTCCCGGCAAAAGTAATAGAGAAAATTGACCTATTTCCTCGAGGAGAACAACACTCTGGACCCATCCCAATCCGGATTCCGCAGCAACAACAGCACCGAAACCGCCCTCATCGCCGCCACTGACGACATTAGGACCATAGTGGACAATGGCAAAACTGTGGCCCTCATCCTCCTGGACCTCTCAGCCACATTTGACACCGTCTGCCACCACACCTTACGCACACACCTCAATGACGCATGAATCCGTGACAGAGCCCTGGACTGGATCACCTCCTTCCTCACCGGCAGAACTCAGAGAGTCAGCCTCCTTCCATTCCGCTCTGAAGCCACCAAAATCATATCCGGCGTATCCCAGGGTTCCTCCCTCAGCCCGACCCTCTTCAACAGCTGCATGGCTCCGCTTGCTAACATCGCCTGATCTCACAACCTAACATTATCTCATATGCTCATGACACACAGCTGATCCTCTCCCTCACCAAGGACCCCGCGACCCCCAAGACCAACCTCCACGAAGGAATGAAGGCCATCACTGAATGAATGAAGAACAGCTGCCTGAAACTAAATTCCGACAAGACTGAGGTCCTCATCTTCGGCTCCACCCCCTCCGCATGGGACAACTCCTGGTGGCCCGCCACACTGGGAACCGCACCGACACCCACCGACCACGCATGCAACCTGGGATTCATCCTGGACTCTTCATTATCTATGACCCATCAAGTCATTGCCATCTCCTCCTCCTACTTCAGCACCCTCTGCATGCTTCAGAAGATCTACAAATGGATCCCCACTGAAACCAGACGAACAGTCACCCAAGCCCTCATAAGCAGCAAACTGGACTATAGCAATGCCCTCTACGCAGGAACCACAGCCAAACTCCAGAAAAGACTACAACGCATCCAAAATGCCTCCACACACCTCATCCTGGAATCCCCGCCACTGCCACATAACAGCCCACCTGAGAGACCCACACTGGCTCCCCATCAACAAGAGAATCACATTCAAACTCCTCACCCACGATCACAAGGCACTGCACAACACCGGACCAGAATACCTCAACAAATGGCTCTTCTTCTACACCCCAACCGACAGCTTCCTTCCTCAGATCCTTGCCCTCGCCACCGTCCCACGCATCCGCAGATCAACCACTGGCGGCAGATCATTCTCCCACCTCGCCGCAAAGATGTGGAACACTCTTCCCACCCACCTGCATCAGACTAAGGACCTACTTACCTTCAGGAGACTTCTCAAGAGATGGCTGTGCGAGCAGTAGCAGCCCCACCCCAGCACCTTGAGACCCTCATGGATGAGTAGTGCGCTTTACACATTTCATGATTGGTTGATTGATTTGGCACCGGTTGACGAATCATCACACATTTTTTTTTTAAATGTGCCCATGAATCTTGTACATAGGAAGTTTCGGGATGAACCTTCAAGCAGCAGCCAAAAAAAGGGGGGGTGGGTGGTGGTCATAAAAAGTGTGTTTCCCATTATAATTCCCATAGGGACTACTGTCCAACCTAACAGAATTACACCAAATTTGGCATTAAGGTAGCTTTTGGTCCAGAAAGAAGCCTTTTTGTTATTTGGTGTAAATCCTTTAAGTAGTTTTTTCGATATTAAAGAAAAAATAAATTTGTATATCTGGGGACACAAACCTTTCGCGGATCCACTTGCGGTGTTTTTGCGAACCCTCAAGCCACAGGAACGCTCTCATTGGCTGGCAGCAACCTGATCTGAAAGTTGCAGTGACCATTTTCTAAAATTGGGAATGGTCTCTGGGGTTGAAATGAGCTGGAAAAAAATGTGCAAGGTGGCATTAGGGGTCAGGGTGGAGCTAATCTAACCCCATGAATCAAAAAGCGAAGTGTTATTGTGATCAGTTATGTGTCTTAAAAATGAGGAGATTTTCTTTTTCACAACATGGATATTCGCAAATCAATCACGACAAATTTGCGAATACCAGAAAAAATAAAAAAAGTATTTGCACACTCACCCACCTACTCGCACACTCATGCACCCACTGCGAGACTCATGCACACATTGACAACCCACTCAAACATTCACACATGCACTGAGAGGGAACCACTCACACCCTTATGCACCTACTCAGAGACCCACTGAGACCCTCATGCACACAATCACAGACCTACTCAGATACTGATGTACCCACTCACAGTCCCACTCAGTGACTCACAACACCATGCACAGACTCACTCAGTTACTCACACACACACTCACAGATCCACTTAGAAACACATACACACTCACACTCACAGGCCAACTCAGACACTCAGGCACCCACTCACAGACTCACTCAGACACTCATGCACACATTCTCAACCCACTCGGACACCCTCACACTCACTCACATACCCACTCAGACATTCATGCATGCACTCAGATACCCAGTCAGACACTCATGCACCCACCCACAGACCCACTCAGACCCTCATGCACACACTCACAGACTCACTCAGACACTCATGCACCCCCTCACAGACATACTCAGACAGTCACACACACCCTCACAGACCCACTCAGGCACTGACTCACCCACTCACAGACCCACTCAAACAGTAATGCACCCACTCACAGACCCATTCAGAGACTCACACATCCACTCACAGACTCACTCAGACACTCATGCACCCACTCAGACACTCACACATCTACTCACAGATCCACTCAGACACTCATGGGCCCACTTACAGACCCACTCAGAGAATCATGCACACACTCACAGACACTCTTGCACCCACTAACAGATCCATTCAGACACTCCTGCACACACTCACGGAGCCACTTGGAGACTAATGCACACACTCTCGGACCCACTCACAGACCCACTCACACTCATGCATGCACTCATGCACCCAGTCAGAAACTCATAAACCCACGCACAGACCCAGTCACACACTCATACACCCACGCACAGGTGCAGTCAGGTAGTCATGCGCCCACCCACAGACCCACTCAGACACTCATGCATCCACTCACAGACCCACTCAGAAACTCATGGAGACACTCACAGGCCCACTCAGACACTCTCACACCCACTCACAGACCCACTCAGACACTCATGCATCCACTCACAGACCCAATCAGGGACTCATGCAGCCACTCACATACCCACTCAGACCCTAATGCACAAACTCACAGACCCACCCATACAATGAAGGTTACAGAAATGGTATAGTGAGGAAATACATTTAAAAAACCTTAGAAATTCACTGAAAAAAGCAAAGGTTACAGGGACATTATAGTTACAAAATAGAATAACAAAAACCTGTAAGTGTGTAAAAAATGCGAGTTTAGGATACATACAGAGGGATTTTATAAGTTAAACTAGTACTCTTCCATAGCTATTGATCAGTAATAGTATTTGTAATATATGTAAACTGAGTGGATATGTGTGTGTCTGTATATGTATGTGAGTGGTAGTGTGAGTGGCTGCACAGTTGGGTGTCTGACTGTGTCAGTAGCTGTTTTATGGAGTGAGTGGGTTTCTGTGTGGCTGTACCGGTGTACAAGTGGATGTGTGAGTAGTTCTGTATATGAGTGGTTTTCTCAGTAGTTGTAGTGGTAAGTAAATGACCGAGTGCTTCTATGACTGAGTCAGTGACCGTGTGAGTGGCTGTTTGAATGTGTTAGAGAATGTGTCATTATCTGTATGGGTGAGTTATAGCTGTGTCAGTAAATGTATGGGTGAGTGTGTACTTGTACCAGTGACTATATAGGAGCGTGAGTATATGTGTTAGTTCCCATATTAATAAGTGAGTGGGTGTGTGAGGAACTGTGTGGGTGAGTGACTGGTTGTGGTATTTGTTGTATAATTTATATATATATATATATATATATATATCAAACAACGTGCGGGTGAGGCTTTCCCAAGAGAATACTGAGTTTTTCTTAAGAAGTATTTAAGTATCCTCTATTTTAAAGGTGGTTCTGTACAGGCTGACAAGTTTTTTCCCCTCTGACTTTATGGACCAATGCATAGGTGATTCTTTCTACTTGTTCATTTAATTAGCTACAAGAGAGCACAAGTCTTCAATGGAATAATGATAATTTGGCTTACTCAAGTATGATATTTAGGTCACAGTATGTCTACAGGAAAAGACAGCTGTCTGGTGGTCGCATTCAGGGTACTCATAAGTTACCACTTCCTTTTCCACACCCTTAGTTATGGGAGTTATTGTCGCAATCGGATTTTAGACTTTGCTTCTACTCTGAAGCCCCTTCTGGATCTCACAAAAAGAAACATGGCTGAACCTCCGGTCCACAGAAGTGGAGAAGGTCTTATATAGCTAAAGACTGGATTATCCTCAGCCACGGCTTTAGGTTTTTTAGATTATTCAAAACCATTTACAAAGTACTATCATCAGGAGTTTTATTTTATGATTTTGTTGACAATAATAATCCAGTTGCATATTATTGTTCTACTCTGTATTCTGTTGCACGTGGGTTGCCTTCATCTGTTCATGTGGTGGTGGCCATAAGTGGAGCATGGATTCCAGGAGCCCTGCTGCAAAGCATTGAAAATGGCCCCTTTGACTGCTGTTAGGTTAGTAAAGTACAGATTTTTTTTTTTAAACACAGTTTTATTGTTTTCTCCAGAGATAAAAAAAAACACTCATGGCATAGGTCAATACAGTAATTGTCATAGTATATAATATATCTTACAATCATCCCGGCGATACCTTTTTACATCATATGGCTCAGCTATGCAATCCCACATCCAGATTTCGTATTCATGCCCATTCTTAGTCAGTGCTAGTATATATAGGATATGTTTGTTATCTCAGAGTTCACCGAAAGAAGACTGTGCTCTATTTACTATTTCTTAACTTATAACAGTTAACACTCCCCTTCCCTCTTTTTCAACTTTTCAACTTGACATCTTATCCTCACCGGAGAAGCATAGCGGTGACACATCGGGGTTCAGGCATTTCTTGTGGGGCATATGATCAGTATTTAAGACTGGTGTGGGGGGGATCCTATTATGTATCTGAGCCCTCAGATGCCATTTCAAGGTCACATTTCCATTATGAACACATTTTGATTAGTGGTTACTAAGGGCCAGATGTAGCAAAGCTTTAGCGAGTCGCAAACGGCGAAAATCGCCGTTTGCGAGTCGCTAAAGCCACTTTGATATGTAGAAATGCATTTTGCGAGTCGGAACCGACTCGCAAAATGCATTTCCGAGTCGCAAATAGGAAGGGGTGTTCCCTTCCTATATGCCAGTCACAATGGTATGCATTTTCATTTGCGACCGCGATTGTGGTCGCAAATGAAAGCGCAGTTATCATATGAAGTGGATGGTAACCCAGGCGCAAACGGGAAGGGGTCCTGATAGGACCCCTTCCCCTGTGTGTCTGGCACAAAAAATAATTTTTCAGGGCAGGCAGTGGTCCAATGGACCACTATCTGCCCTGAAAAATACCGAAACTAAAGGTTTCGTTTTTTTTTTCAAAGTGCAGCTCGTTTTCCTTTAAGGAAAACGGGTTGCACTTTGAAAAAAAACAACTGCTTTATTTAAAAGCAGTCACGGACATGGTGGTCTGCTGTTCCCAGCAGGCCACCATCCCCGTGAGTGCCCTGAATCGCTATGGGGTCGCAAATTGCGACCCACCTCATTAATAATAATGAGGTGGGTCTTTGCGACCCCATAGCGACTCGCAGAAGGTGTCTGAGACACCTTTCTGCATTTCCTTTTGCGAGGTGCAAATTGCGAGTCGCTGGGACTCGCAATTTGCACCTCGCAAAAGGAAACCTACCTACATCTGGCCCTAAATCTTGTCAAAACCAAATGACCTGATATGGCTATATGTATAACTACCATTAGGCCCCCTTTGCCTCATATGCTGTTTTAAAAGTGTCCAGCACCTCATCCCAGTCTAAAGCCATAGGGTGTCTTCTCACTTCCCTACTCTCTTCTCTTCTGAGTGCGGCACTCTCGGCTCTGCCCCATTCTAAGACCTCCGCACTCCATTGCGTCTTCAAGGGGGCCAATGTAGCCTTCCACTACCTAGTCAGTAAGCGCTTAGCCAGTAGAAGTGCCAAATCTGCGAACCGTGAGGTCATCCTCCCCTTCCTCGTGTGAGGAAACAGCCCAAGCAAACACGCCTCCGCTGTCTCCCAGACATCACTTCCTGTTACCTTCTCTAAGACAGCACCAACCTCCTCCCAGTACCTAGCAATATTAGGGCAGCTCCAAATCATGTGCAGTAGGTCCGCCTCCACCACTCCACATCTAGGGCAGTTGGATGATATTGCAGGGTAAAGCATATGTAGCTTAGGCAGTGTGAGATATGCTCTATGTAGTATGGTATAAAGTATAAATTTGAATCTCGTGTTCCGTGAGATCCGAGTAGAGTATACAAGTATTGAGGACCACTCTTTATCCGACAATTCTTTGCCTATATCAACTTTCCATTTAGGTTTAAGAGCTGGTAGAGGCTGCAGCAGATGTCGTCTAAGTCTGCGGTAAAGCCATTTTATTAAATGCTTCACATGTTCCACTATGTATATGGTATGGATAAAATCATGTGTGGGGGGCTCTATGCCATCTGGAGCCCAGTGTTGTTTCACGAAGTGTAGTATATTTGCATGCAGTAAAAATAATGAAGTTGGCAGATTATGCTCATGGACAAAGTCCATATGTGTAAGTAAATGACAGCCTCTGAACAGCATCCCAATTGTGTCCACTCCCGCCTGTGTCCATTTTTGTATTCTTCTTTGGGTCAGTGGTCCAGTTGTCACAGGTAACCCTACCAGTGGGATGTTGGGGGCATAGGTAACTGCTCCGGCTGTATATTTGAGCTCAAGTTTCCAATATTGTAAGGCTACTCACAACAAAAGTGGCATCCTTCTGGTGGGGCGGGACCTGGGACTAATCAAAGAGTGAAGGCAACCTCTAGCAATCATTGTCTGGGTGAATTCTATTTCTTGCAAATTCCGCCCAGCCAGCCAGTATGCAAGCCATTAAATCTGGCTCGCCACACAGTAGGCTTTAAAGTCGGGTGAGCTCATGCCCCCTTGGTCCGTCGGCATCTGTAACTTTGCCAAACCAATCCGTGCCTTCCTCTTCCCCAAAAAAGTTCAAGCAACAGAGAATGCAGCACCCTAAAGTAGGGGTCAGGTACCCTCATTGGTATATTCAGAAAAAAATATAGGATACGAGGCAGCATCACCATCTTGGCCAGTGCCAGGCACCCTGCTATGGATAGTGGTAATGTTATCCAAAACTGAATCTGTGGTTTGAGTGAGGTCCTCGCTCTCCGCAAGTTGCCCTCTAGTAAATCCAGCGGGGTCCGATAAACTTGTATAGACTTGTATAGAAAGATTCTACAGCTACCTGAAGTCACTTATCACCAAATCTCACTGTGGTCCCTATATCCAAATTACAGAAAAGGAATGCTATGGACTTACCATAATTTATGTCTAGTCCTGACAGTGGTGCAAAATCTTTAAATATCTGCGCAGCAGTACTCGGGCCATGGGCAAGATTTCTCACATATAAAATAATGTTGTCAGCGTATAATGATATCGAGTGCATTGTACTCCCTATGTTAATTCCCCAGGATTCTGCGTCTTGTCGCAGTCGGTGTGCCAAAGGTTCTACCGCTAAAACAAACAGCAGGTGAGACAATGGGCAGCCCTGTCTAGTTCCCCTATGAACATGGTAGGAGGCTAATTCATTCTGCCCGGTACGCGCCCTCGCAGTAGGAGCAGCATAGAGCAGGCGGACCCACCGCACATATTCACAGGGTAGTCCAAATCTGTCCAGAACTTCGAACATATACTTCCAGTTTAAGGAATCAAATGTCTGGCGAAGATCTAAGGAAAGACACCCGGCTTGGGGATATCTCTCTCTGGTGGAATCTATTACATGATATAACCGCCGTATATTCAGCAAGGTGTTCCGAGACGGCACAAAGCCACACTGGTCGGTGTGTATTAGGTTTTCTATTAAGGAAAGGAGTCTTCGCGCCAGGAATTTAGCTAATATTTTGTATTCAGTGTTCAATAGGGATAGAGACATATCTGTCGCAGATTTCCCGGATTTTAATAGCGAAGTCACTATAGCTTGCTTAGTTGTATCAGGGAGGTGGCCGATAGCCAACGAGGCATGGTATAACCTCTCCAGTTGGGGGGCTAGTTTTGAACTACACAGGGACTAGAATTCGGATGGAAGTCCATCTGATCCTGGTGCTTTATTGCGCGGCATATCTTTTATGGCGTCCCGTATCTCCCCCTGTGATATTTGTGCACTCAGTATTTGTTTTGCTTCATCAGCAAGTGTCGGTAATTTAATGTCAGAGAGGAAAGCTTTAAGGTGTACCTGATCTGGGGTGGAATATTAAGTGGTATAGTAATCACGGAATGCCTAATTGATCCCCATCTGAGTGTTTATACTAGTGTTTTGTGAAGTAATAATACGTAAAATGGGGGTGGGTGTGGCTCATCTTTTATAAGGAGTGCCAACAGCGTACCTGCCTTATCCCCTTCATTGTGCGTACATTTCCTATACTTGGCATAATCTACTTTTCTTGGACGTTCAAGCAACTCTGCATGCTCCGATCTTGCCTCCTGTAGCCTCTGAGCCTGTTGGGTCTGCTTCATTGCTTCCTTCTCTAGGGGCCCCAGACTGTCTTCTACCCGTGTTAGCTCCCTCAGTATGACGGTCCGTACCCCTGTCACTGCTACTAGCATTGCTCCTCTGACCGCCACCTTGAACGCCTCCCATTTGATTAATGGAGAGGACGCCGAATCGGTATTGTCGGTAAAGAAGTTAGTTATTACCTGGGCCATTTCCTCTTTCAAAGCCACATCCTCTAACAATGATGGCTGCAACCGCCATGTTGGGATCGGTGTAGACCGCCTCCCTAAATTCATAGTCAATTCCAATGGGTTATGATCTGAAAACGTTTTCCATTAGTATGTAGCGTGAGTCACCTGAGTTAGCAGTGTAGTGGTGCATAAAACACGATCAAGTCTCATGTTTACTTTATGTGGGAGGGAGTAAAAGGAATATTCTTTCATCCCTACATTTTAAGCCCACCATACATCTGTGAGTGCCCAGCGTTGTAGCCAATTCCGCAGCGCTTCCGCCTGTCTCTGCGCATTAGTGCCTGATAGTGGCGGGGTGGAGCGCTCAAGGGCAGTGTCTAACACTGCATTGAAGTCTCCTCCTATTGTCCAGAGGGTGTTTGCCCATTGCGTAAGTACCACCAATAGGCGTTCTAGGAAAGCATCTTGACCACTGTTTGGGGCATATACACTACCCAGCACCACAGGCTTCCCATCTACATTACCTCTGGCCAACGTATATCTGCCCTCCTCATCTACTCTTGTATCCAATATTTCAAAGAGGACCCCAGACCGTATCCACACGGCCGCTCCGTGAGCAAACGTGGAGTATGAAGTGCTAAGCGACTAACCTCGGCATTTTTTTCTGAGTTTTGCCGCCTCATGGGTGGTGAGATGCATTTCTTGTAGATATGCTATGTGTGCTTTACGGCGGTTTAATTGGGCCAGTAGTCTATTTCACTTGTGGATAGATCTCATTCCACATACATTCCAAGTAACAATATTGTAATCATGTGGTAACAGCATTATAAAACCATAATGGGTTACCTTTTCCCCTTGTCCATGTTACCCTGCTTCTTTCCAGGTATATTGTGTACAAACCATTTGTTGATGTCAGAACTTCGAAACAATAAACAATACCCTTAACCGTGCTTAATACTAGGCAGAGCCAAAACAGACTCCACCAAACTTGTACATAATAAAAATCCAATCGTTGTATTATCATTATTATGTAAACAGTCAAACAAGCCTACACAATGGGGTGTGCAAGTTGTAGATGTAATATTAACCCTTCCTTCTCAATAGTTTTCCCTGTGTGAAACAGGGATCACAGAGTTCGGCCGTCCGGGCCCGCGATCAAAGGAGGGAGGTACATAAGATCTCCATTGAATAAGAGGATCCATCCGCCGGCAGGAGACAAGTGTGATTTCAGCCGCACATCTCCATGGTCAGGCATCACAGTAAGTCTCAGTTACTTGCGTCAGTCAGTGGTCAGATAAAGGTATGGAGCATCCATGTTATAATTAGGCATTTTAAGGTGTTACTCAGACCACGTGGGCAGCCTGTGAGTGTTCACAGTCCGTACACTGCGGCAGTTAGAGGAGACCTTTAAAGGCTTATTGTCACTTAGGTTATATATTAAAGTTCTTTTGCTGTCTGTGGGGTAATAGATAGAAATAGTGTTGAGCTACCCTCTGAGTCTGACTTAACAGTGCTATCTATCAATGAGGCAACACCAGGAGGGGGAGAGCCTGCTCTATGTATGGAGTATGCCGATTGGATCGCATCGTTCCGACCCTCCAACACCTGCGACATAGTAGGACCAGCTTTTCTCCGAGTCGAAAGTTGTTGATTTTGCTTGCTTTTACGGGGCTGGCGTTTCTGTCATGGTGGTAGGGCCTCATCTTGACTCCTGGGGCCTGGGTGCGGCAAGGTCAGATCCAGCCAATTGTGCACTAAATCAGGTGTGTCAAAAAAGTGCACCTTTTGATTATGTGTAATCCGTAGCCTGGCTGGAAACAGTAGGGCAAACGGTATTCCCTCTGCCTTGAGCGGCTTCTTTACTGACTGGAAGGAAGCTCTACATCTCTGAACTGCCAGTGTATAATCCGGGTATAGGGAAATACAAGCATAGTCTACTATGATGGGATCTGTTTCTCTCGCCACTTGCAGCAGGGTGTCACGATCTCTGTAGTTTAGCACTTTGGCTATTAAGGGGCACGGTGGTGCCCCCGGTGGGGGCTTCCTACCAGGAATTTGATGCGCTCTTTCTATTGTAAAGTGGGTTGATAGTCTATCCGTTGCTAAGGCCTTCAACCAATCCTCTACATACTGTGTGGCGTTTCGACCTTCTTTTCCCTCCGGTAGACCAATTATGCAGACATTGTTGAGCCAAGATCTCCCTTCTGCGTCTTCGACTCTTTCTTGCAGGGCTTCTACCTGTTGTTGTAGGTGTTCAACAGCGGTTTTATGTTCCTTATGGTCCGGAAGAATGCCGGCAACGTTTGTCTCTGTCTGCTTCATTCTGTCTGCTAATTTCTTTTGATCATCTTTCAGGATACTTAGTTCCATCGTAATCGAACCCAGTTTTTGTTCTATCGCCAATCGTGACTCCGTAATTTCTTGTAGGATAACATCAAGTTTATCCATTGGGGCCTCCATTGTTATGGCTGGCTCTGGGTCTTCAGAGGTCGGAACATCCGTGCCGTCAGTGTGTCTGCCCTTTGTATGGCCCATGACTTATCTCCTATGTGCGACAGCCAACCCAGTATAATAATACACCAGGCCCCGTTGTTATGAAGGGCTGTTAACCACAGAGGCTGCCCTCTTCACTTCCTCAGCTTTTCCTCTGTTTCCTGCGGCAGTAAGTATCTGGGTGTAGGGTAGGTAATAGTGACGGCTGCAGTGGCATTATTCACCGCTCCCGCACTGCGGGAGCCGGCTGTGAAACTTGCCGACTGCGTGTTCGTACAATAGCCGCCTCCAACTGTGTTCAAAGTATTTATCTGCACTCGTCTGCCTGCCGCACTCCCCAGCGGTCAAGGCCGCAGCGCCATCCACCTCCCACGTCTAGTCTCCGCTCTGTGCTTCCTACTGCATTTTACCTCACCGCAGAAGGGCCGGGGGCTCCGTCCTCCAGCAGCGGAGTTCACAGCGCACCAGTTCGGGCCAACACGCCCAGCATCCCTTACGGCTGCGCCACCGCCTTGTCCCAACCCACCACATCGCGGCACGGACCCGACGGTCACCTCACCCTTTCCGAGGCCCAGCAGCGCATGGAGCCGGTGACTCCTCCGAAGCGCTGATCAATGGCGTGTCACCACTCCAGGATGTACTCTAATTGTTATGCAAGGGCAGGCAGCCGTCCCTCATCATTGGATGGTCCCGTCTCCTGCCAGATTTGTTACTATTAGCGGGCCCGAACCGGGAGCTCAGCAGTTAGTCAACCTCCATGTTGGGCGGTTGGCCACGCCCCCTAGTAAAGTACAGATTATATCAGGGTTTAATAGTCTCCTTGAGGCACTGGGCATCAGTGCCATTGAATAAGCTATGTGAAGGCTATGAAAGGGAAGGGCACAATGGACCCCTTGATAATCAATTAAACGTCTCTAAGAAATGTGTTTTAAATCTGTCAAAAGAAGAACATGGTATAGTAAAGAGAAAATCAGAGATGTTGGACTTGATGAGAGAAATACAGAAAGAGCCCTGTTCTATTGTTACTTCTTTCATTGGTAAAATCCTACATCCCGTTCTGGCGAAGCATGTTCTTCAAGTTAACTAGAATGACAAAAGAATGAAAAGTGAGTGATTCATAACTGTGCCCCTAAATAGGCATAATGAAATGGAATATTAGTCAAATCAGCCAAACCCTATGTTCACATGGAGTGATAACCTCTCTATGTTAGTGGAGTTGTAAGCAGCTCACATACCTCTGCCCATATGTATTTGTGGTAGCCTTTTGGTTTTGGAATATGACATCATAGTTCCTATGCAATGCATTCCATCGATTTCCATGGAGCTAGAATGGGCATTTGACAAAGGGAGTGTTTGGCAAGTAGAGACAAGTGTGGTGGCTGAGGTGTTTTACCACTGCTTTACATAAAGAGCATTGGATTCGACTGCCTGTGCCTTCCTGCTTAATTTTATTGGCGATGACTTGGAGTAGAAAACGATGTACCCTGTCTTCAAACCTCAACTCACAGTCAACAATAAAGTTTGCTCTGCTTTAGCCACAAATATGGACAGATTCATTTGAATTTCTTCTCCAGGTTTGGCACATCTACAATTGGTGAGTGACATTCGGTTAGCTACTAGCAACAGATGTTTTTTTAACAAACCGGCATTTGTGAAAGTGCATTATTTAATAACAGTTTATATGCAACTTATCCTCAGTAGACTTTTGCCTTGTCAATAAACTTTTTGTGCATAGCTAACTGACCTCCCTGTTCACTCATTAATCTGTTAAACGGTACTGATGACGCAGAAATAGAGGGTCCAACATATATTCATACGTACCATGTAATCAAAAGCATATAATGTAGTGTGATTTTAGTAAAGAAAAAAAATGTACGAGGGAAATTGTGCCCTCGGGGTAGTTCGCCATCATTGTAAACGAGCTTTATTAATCATGAAGTATTGAAAATGTAGTAATCCGTCATAATTGCAAATGTATGCCATGATTTCTCATTTGAAACTGTTTTGCTTAGCTTAAATTTAGTAGAGGCTTTGGCCTAGTTGCCTGGTCTCAAATTCTAACTGTGTGGCTTTCTCCTTGAGCTAATGAAACATATATTCTTGCTTGAAGTTGTATTTTTCCAGCAGAGATGACTAATACACTTATCTCCAAGGTTTCGTACTAGGCCGGTTTCATCCCCTTTAATACAAGGCCAGTCTGCAGGTGCGGACAATGAAGGTACAGATAGTAAAATAATTGGCAAACCATGTTACAACTTGTGTTCCAAGGCTCCAAGGACAGTGTATGCATAAATGAGCGCTAGTAAAAGACAAATTTCATTGGACAATTTGAAGCCAACCTATGAACCCTCCAATGGAAGACCCTGCAGAATTTGGAATATTCTTACTTAAACCCACTGGACAAAGAGAAGCCAGCCATTTTCCTTGATGCCAATTTGAAGCCAGATGCCAGACTCCATTCTGGACGATCTCTATCTGAGAGAAAGAGACTTTAAGAATTCTCACCCTAGAGACTTTAACTTTGATTTGCCCCATCTTGCCCATGAAGTAACTTTGCCCCATTCTCCTTGCCGCTGCAAGAAAACTTGTCCTTAAATTTTGCCCCTTTGAAATCTGCCCCATGCTGATTGAACTGGTACCTGAAGGACGAAGACTTTCTTGAATGCTGATTGTATTTGGTAAATATGAAAGGACAAATGTATTATGCATTGTGTTTTCCCTTTTAGGTACCAACTTCTATTTTGATAGGGTCCTAGCTAGAAGTTTTCCAAATTTGTGTTGACTAAATTCGTTTTGCATGAAGTCCCACATGCCAATGCTAATTAGAGATTAGTCGAGGGATTCTTTTGATGCACCATGTTGATTTGAAATCTTGTTATGCTGACCAATGTATGAAATTAGTCAAATACAGTTAGTTATATTAGTGATTTGTATTGCGATAACTGAGTGCATTATTATCCAGATTTTGCATAGATTGAGTTTCTACCGCCGCTATGGACAGCTTGCAATGTTCATATACATATATCATTTGGTTTTGAGACTTATATACATCGTGCTAGCTTTGTTAATATAGGGAAATAAATTCACTAACTTTTAATAAACTGGTGTCTGACTGAAAGGTCATAGTGCGCCGAATTACAAACTGTTATTGATTTCTGATGTGATATATTGATCTATTAATTGAGTATTGATTATCAATTACAATAGTTATTGATTATTAATCCGAGTGACCCGACTATTTTAGGATGAGGAGAGCCCGACTCGGTTAAAAGATCCACCGACCTCCAACGTGTCCAGGTACAGGTAATTTATAAGGGCTGGACGCGTTATCAGTAGATGGTAGCAGAGATTGATGGTTTAGCCCTTTGGGACCCCATCCGAACAATAGATAGAGTCAAGTTAGAATTTTCTTTGATAAAACAAGTTGGAGGGATGATGATGCCCTAAGTCCCCAATGACTTTCCCGGGATCTCGGAGCTTGCGAATGGAGGACATGGAGGTGTGAGAAATTGGTTTGTGAGTGAAGACGAGTGAAAGAGGACAAGCCGCGGGACTTTGTCAGCTGCAGTGTGTGAATGTGACGTCACTAGGAGCCGCGCTGGGATAGGTCGGTTGGAAAGAAGGGTCGCGCACGAATTGGACACGGTCCATGAAGCGCAACTGGTAGGAGAAAGGCAAGCAAAGAGTATTCCGGGAATTAAAGTCACTTGTTGATTACACACTTTAAGAAAAATAAGAGACGGAAAGATGAAATTTTTCAAAGCATTTAAGAGTGCCATGAGGGGAGATGTTTATATTAAAGCAAATGTAGGAGAAGAAACACCGCCCGAGGGTACACCAGCTTACATTGTCATCTAAGAAAAGGGTGTGGCACCATGTCTATGGTTAAAACAATTGTTCAAATTAACGGAGAAGCATGGAAGTGTAGCGTTCCCTATCCACGGGTCGTTTAATCTAAGGGTTTTAGAAAATCTGAGATTTGCGCTATACGACATGAAAGCACCTCCAAGACCAGCACAGTTTGAGGCACTAGCAATTTGGGAGCTAATAGCTAGAAACCAACAACAAAAGAAGTTCGAGACCAGAATAAGGAAGGTAGAAAAGACACTAGCGGATGCTAGATGGGATACCACACAAAAGGTTTGGAGATCAGACGTATTGCAGGGGATTAAATTGTTTCTAGCAATTACCGATGAAGCGGAGACGGAAGGAAGGAAAGCCACTCATAAGACAAACAGGAGTCAGTCCAGAGATAGAGAGAATAATAGAAACTTGAAAAGAGGAGACGAGTCAGACGATGAGGAGTTCATTATACAATTGTTGAATGATCGCCCGCCACCATATGTGGAAAGCGAACAGGGCTCAAGCATTAGTACTGCCCCTCCAGAACCAATACAGGGTAATGTAACACCGAATTTGAGGATATCTCAGAGGCCGAGTAGTTCCGATATGCCTTTCTCACCGCAGATACCACAGGTTCAGAGAATTTACCCAGACGTGCCTACATTGAAACCTGCTGATAATTATCAGCCCCAGGTTCAAAGACACTGCTGTGATGAGCATAACATGGGAATGACTTCTGATTCAACGGCGCAGGGAGGACAGAGTTATCAAAGACCAACATTGATTCAAGCTGAATCAACACAGTTCTCGATGCCCCAAAAGCAGACACAAGATGTGCGAGTAATAGAAAGCCAGTTAGGTATGCCAGCAATGATGAACCATAATATGGGGATTAACATGCCACAGAATTCTGGGAAAAGACAGAATCCAGACGCGATATCTCTGCCTATTACTGTAGGTCCACCGGTACCACTGCACATACAAGGAGACCCAAACGTATGTGAACAAGGGGTAGTAATGACACAGAGTGGGACAGGGAGAAGAGGCATAGAGACCACTCCAGAAACAACTCCAATAGCGGCACTGCCAAATGGATCTGGGTCCTTGTCAGAATTCAGTCCAATTCTAATTTGTGCTCCGTCGACCGTGGTAAGGTCACATCCACCACTATTAGTACCGTTAACCTCACAGACTGAAACATTACAGAAACCATCAGTAGCAGTTGATGTAACTGCTACACTGATGGGACTGAACGTGCAACAGTTAACACAATGGTTCAACAGCCTGAACTCCCTACAGAGTACATCCAGCGGGAAGGGAGAAGAATACCTGAATAAAATAAGGTTGGGTATGGAGGCAGATGAACTGGTAGAGGGAACAATGGGTTTGAACAGGTTAGAATCATACACAGAGGAAGAACTAAGATACATGTGCCCTAGAATTACAAGAGAAGTAAGCAGCATACACAAGAAGTTACAAGAAATTGCAGACAGAAACGAGATCGATATAAGTAAGACTAAACACCTGAGCAGAAGTTACAGGTTAGATTTCGAGACAAAAGATTTTGAACACATGAGATCCGCAGGGATGAAAACACACCTTAAAGAGATACTGCAGAGTGCACAGCTCTGGAGATGTTTAGACAAATGGGAAAGCAGATGGGTTAAGAAAAAGGACAAAAAGAAAGAAAATACTCCAGAGCAGAATGAGAAAAAACAACAGAATGACGATCTGATAACTATGTTACCAATGAGAGAGACAGCAGGGGGAAAACTTGTACATGTACCATGGCATAGGTGCGATATTCAATCCTTTACGGATGACTTTCCCAAATTGAGAGAGAAACCGATTGAGTGGTATCAACAGACAGATAGATTTGTGAAACTTGCAAAATGTCTCTGGGAAGACCTGAATACTTTATTTGAAATTGTGGTTCCGGCGGATTTGTGTGAAGATTGTAAAAGGGCTGTAGGTTGGCCGACGAGTGAACCGGAAAGAGGTAGGGACACAGGTGCGCCATCACCTACGATAATGAGTTTATACCACAAAGTGTTCGAGCACTTGAAAACCAAGGTTGCGTCGAAAAATGTGGATTGGCAGAGGATTGACAGGACCACCCAAGAGGTTAAAGAGTCTATACATGCGTATTATGAGAGGTTGTTGAAAGCGTTTAAAAATTACAGTGGCACGGAAACAATTGAGGCAAAGGACATGCTCCATTTTGTGTTCAGGTTTGTGGAAGGGTTGAGACCCGAAATCAGCCAGATGATTAAAATGCATTTGATTTGTTGGCAGTCAAAGTCGATCGATGAAGTGTTGAATTATGCAAAATACTGTAGTGATGAGATTGAGACAAAGCAGAAAAGGTTGAAAGAAAAGGTGATGGTGATGCAGCTCAGAGCAGCTCAGACAGGCTTACAAGGTTTGCAATGTTTTCAACAACAGATGCTGCAGCAGCAGGGCAATGCTATGTTTCAGCCGCAGATGAGAGGCAGAGGCCGAGGAGGTTTTGTGAATAATGGTCCTGATTTGAATACCGTTATGATTCCAAATGGTATTCAGCCAATGAAGAAGGTGATGCCATGTCACACGTGCGGAATCGTCGGGCATTGGAAACGGGAGTGCCCAATGATGGTGCAGGAAGGTATAGGTCAGCAAAACAATGATGTCAATGCATTCCAGACTATGAGAGGACCGAAATTGAGAGGTCCAAATCCAAATTTCCAAAATAATATAAACCAGCTGCAGGGTTTACAACCCATGCAACCGCAACCGGTGCAAATGCCCCGTGTGCAAATGACACAATTGCAGCCAATGCAACAGCAGTTTCCTATGGTACCTAATCAGCAGATGCAAATACCCTTAGCACCAATGAATCAGCAGCAAGCAATGCTTCCTCAACAGGTCACGGGTCAAGGAATGAATCAAAATGACACAGTACACCAGTTCCCATTACACAGTGAGAATGGAATAAACGATGTCTGGGAGAGTGAAAGTTCAGATGAGGAAGGAAATTGCATGCTTGCAGCATCTTTGGAAGTTGATCAAAAGGGTCCGTATGTGGAAGGAAGAGTTATGGGTCATCGCGTTTCATTCTTAGTTGACACAGGAGCTACATGTTCCACTGTTAGGAGAATTGAAGTACCAAATTTGCCACTTTCAGGGAGAACAGTTCAAGTAGTGGGAGTAGCAAATAGGTACCTGACGAACCCAATCACAGACCCAGTACAAGTCAGAATTGGCAACTACCAAGGGTCGCATAAATTTGTGGTGTGTGACTCAAGCCCGATATCACTGTTAGGAAGAGACCTACTGTGCAAATTGGGATGTTCAATTATGTGTTCAAACGATGGAATTAAAATTCAGACGAGCAGTGATGGGGAAGAAGAGGACAGTGTAGGAGGGGACGAAGTGGAAACTGTCGATGAAGAGTATCCCCTGATTACCCTTTATACGATGATCACTGAAGCGGATATTCCTGCTGAGTTACAGGAAACAGTCGGAAAAGAAGTGTGGGATATGACAGGGAAAGAGGTGGGATTGGTGAAAGGAGTGGAACCAGTGAAAGTGACTGTAAAACCCAATGTAACCTTTCCCCAGACCCCACAGTACCATATGGCACAAGACACTCTCATGAAAGTCGCACAACTCATTGATGACTTTGTGAAACAGGGAGTACTGAAAGAAGTGTTAAGCAGTCCATGTAATTCACCAATCATGGGACTAATAAAACCAAGTGGAAAGGTCCGAATTGTTCAGGACTTGAGGAAAATAAATGACATAATAATCAAATGTTGTCCTGTAGTACCGAATCCAGCTGTGATAATGTTTCAAGTTCCCTGTGATGCTGAATGGTTCTCAGTTATCGACTTGTCACAAGCATTCTTCTCTGTGCCTCTTCATGAGGACAGCCAATTTCTCTTTTGCTTCTAATTCCTAGACAGAGTCTATAGTTGGTGTCGAATTCCTCAAGGGTTTTCGGAGTCACCGTCAATTTTCAGATTTGGAAGCGTTGGAGTTGCCATTCGAGTCAACCCTAGTACAGTACATTGACGATTTACTGATCGCATCCAAGACAGAAAGTGACCGTACAGCTGACACCATTGCCCTATTGAACCATTTGAGAAGGAATGGACACAAGGTGTCCCCTTCAAAATTACAATTCTGCCAAAAGAAAGTGAAATATTTGTGTCACCAAATAGAGAAAGGGTCACGAAGAATAATGAAGGAAAGAATAACAAGTGTACTTCAAATGAGTCCCCCAAAGACGAGGAGGGAGGTGAGGAAGTTTTTGGGAATGGTGAGCTACTGTCGCCAATGGATTCCCAACTTCTCAACTCTAGCAAAACCTTTGCTGAAATTGACCCAAAAAGATGCGTTGGATGAAATAGAGGTGAAAGGAGATGAAATGGATGCTTTTATTGAATTAAATGAATGTATGTGCAGGGCTCCAGCTTTAGGTATGCCTGACTACACAAAGCCTTTCACATTGTTTTGTCATGAACGTGATGCATGTTCCTTGTCTGTCTTGACCCAAGCCCATGGTGGTGTAAACAGACCAGTAGCATATTTTTCAGCTACTTTGGATCCGGTCGCAGCAGCACTGCCAGGGTGCTTGTGTGCCGTAGCCGCAGTTGGTATCAGCCTCACTCAGAGTGAAGGAATAGTGATGGGACACCCTTTAACCGTTATGGTCCCTCACTCAGTCGAGATACTTTTGACACGTTCCCAAACACAGCACATGACTGGTGCTAGACTCACAAGGTATGAAACGATAATTCTGGGATCACCTAACGTGCAGCTGAAACGGTGCACTACGTTGAATCCAGCAACCTTGTTTCCCAGTGAAAATGCCGAAATTGAGAACGCTGAAGACATCGAGCACGACTGTCTTCAGGTGACTGAATTTTGCACCAAACCAAGACCTGATATTAAAGATACCCGATTGGAAGAAAACGATCAAATTATTTTTGTTGATGGTTCATGTTTAAGAGATGCACTGGGTATATTGAAGGCAGGGTACGCTGTATGTACGGTAACAGGTGTTCTGGAAGTATCTTGGCTTCAAGGAGTTTACTCTGCACAAGTAGCAGAATTGGTAGCCCTTACTAGAGCTTGCCAACTCTCTGTACTAATGAAAGTTACCATTTACACTGACAGCCAGTACGGATTTGGAATAGTGCATGATTTTGGACAATTGTGGTCACAGAGAGGCTTCATGACCTCTTCAGGATCACCAGTGAAAAATGGTGAAAGAATAAGAGAATTGTTACATGCCATCCAATTACCAGGAGAGGTAGCAGTGGTAAAATGCAGTGCACACTTGAAGGGACAAGACTATGTTTCCCTGGGAAATGGATATGCGGATCAAGTTGCAAGGTTTTGCGCATTGAACTGTATATTGCTCAGGGATGAATGGAATTTGATAAGTGAACCAGATCTTGAACCAAGCGAAATCTTTGCTCTAAAAGTTGTAGATACAATGGACGAATTGAAATCCTTACAGAATGATGTCAGTGAGGATGAGAAACTCTCATGGACCAAATCACAATGTGTAAAGAGACTAGATGCATTATGGGTTTCAAGTGAAGGGAAATTTGTTCTTCCAAACAGCCTTTTGACACAGATAGCCAGATTTTACCATGGACAAGCTCATCTTGAGAGGGATGCCATGATTAGATTGTTTAAAACTGATTGGTTTAACCCCAAATTCCGTCAAGTTGCTGAAGCAGTTTGCCATCGTTGCGTCATTTGCCAACAGATGAACGCAGGGAAGGGAACCGTAGTAAATTTGAGCCACATTGGAAGAGCAGGGGGTCCCTTCAGCAGGATGCAAATGGACTTTATTGAGATGCCTGTGCATGGAGGCTTGAAGTATGTGTTGGTGGTTGTGTGCATTTTTAGTCACTGGATTGAAGCATACCCTACACGCAGAAATGACAGCCTCACAGTTGCAAAACTACTCTTGAGAGAGCTAATACCACGTTTCGGATTTCCGATCTCCTTAGAATCAGATAGGGGAAGTCACTTCAATAGCGAAGTAATAAAATTACTTTGTGCAGCACTGAACATTGAGCAAAAGTTACATTGTAGCTACCGCCCTGAAGCATCAGGTCTAGTGGAGCAAATGAATGGCACATTGAAATCGAGAATGGCGAAAATATGCGCATCAACAAACTTTAAATGGCCTGACGCATTGCCTTTGGTGCTAATGTCAATGAGAAACACCCCTGACAGAAAGACTGGGCTGTCCCCACACGAGATCCTCATGGGCAGAGCTATGAGACTTCCAGCAGTTCCTGCAAATGCGCTTTTGAATATTACAGATGATATGGTGTTAGACTACTGTAAAGGTCTAGCTGATGTGGTTCGCTCTTTCTCTCTCCAGGTGGAGGCAACCACCCTGCCACGATCCAAGGTCCAGGACACGCCCTGAAAGCAGGTGACTGGGTAGTGATAAAGAAGCATGTGAGGAAGTCGTGTTTGGAACCCTGTTGGAAAGGACCTTTTCAAGTGATTCTGACGACTACCACCACTGTGAAGTGTGCGGGAGTTCCCAACTGGATTCACACCAGTCACACAAAGAGGGTATTGTGTCCCACAGACGAGGAAGTTGACGAGCTGAAGTCACTAGTACCTGATAACAAAGTGCCAAGCACCGAGACAGAGCGAAAAAGAACTAGAAGCGAACAGGCAGAAATAGAGGAGGGAGAAATATTCTCTGAGGACGAAGTAACTGATTCACTTGGGGAAGACCAAGGAGGAGCCTCAGAAAGCGACGAAGCAGCTGAAGGTAACAAAGAGCCTGAAGCAGCTGAAAGTGACAAAGAGCCTGAAGAAAGTAACTGTGACAAAGGGCTCGAAACAGGTGAAGAAGCAGGAGAGCCTGATCAGAGGAGGGTTTTTCCAGAAACAGGCGACACAGGAAAAGAAAAGGAAAACCTGATTGAATTCCCAGAAGGAGAAGACAAGACGGAACGGGACGAAGCTGTTCAGATTTCTTCGGAAGAAGTTGCGGGTCCATCAAGTGGACACAGTGCAAAAAGAAGACAAAGCATATCACCAGTAAAATTGAGAATCAGAGAAACGTTGAACGACAGTGAAGGGCCAAAAGTGAAAGAGAAAAGAAAGGAAGTATCTGTCGTAGTACCGACACCAAGTGAAGAAAAGGACTTGGCCAAAGAGGAAAGTACCAGCGAGAAAGAATCAAAGAGAGATGCAAAATTGAAGAGAAAAAGGATACCGAGCAGAAGGTATTCCGGTCCAGAGTGGGCATTATTAGCCAATAACGATTGGTCAGACGAATTCGTATCCCTCAGTCTCGAGAACGAAGAGGCAGAACTTCATTTTGGAAATAAAAACTTCATGGACTCTATTGATTAAAGACATTGACCACCTGATTGACTTTTCAACCGGCTAAGACATTGCTAACTTGATTGACTTTGAAACCGATTTTGACACAACGCTGCTAACCGATAAGAGACTAAAAGCTGCTAAAGAAAACTGTGTGAACATTGAACTCGTTCAGCTTTGTAAATATCTGCAAAATCCGCTTTGATAAAGTGTCTTCAACTTTCTGATTCTATACAGATCATGACTAGTTTCACTACACAGGGGCGTAAAATGAAGTGTTGTAAATATATGTGTATAGGTTTAATAACAGCATGCGTACTAATCATTATAGCAATAGTTCTTGGAATGCATGGTAAGAATGAGAATGAGACGAATGATGTTTCTACTTCTAAACCTAATATTGTTACTGAACTAACAGCTCTAAAGAGACTCGAACAAGACGAGAGACACTTGCATGATAAAAAGGAACTTTCATCTAACGTTTTCTATCGCTTGCTGAGTATGTTGAGACCATGGATGCGAAAGATTGTTATGTGTGTACACAAATACCTACCTCAGTAGTGGAAGGGGTGACATATCACAGCATGCCTCTTACGTATGGAATTACATGTAGTATAATAGCGTCCAGATTTTATGGTCAGACGTACATTCATTATTTTTACATTAATTATAATGTTACTTTTGCATATGTCCCCATAATAGGGCACCTGAGTAAAATAGCTAGAGATTATTATGCCAAATTAATGAGGGAATTCTTCGAGCCGATGTCACCTTTTCACACAGCACACGCACACAGAGAGAACCTTACATGCTTGCTTTCACGAGTAGAGATAAACTTCTTAGACCGCACTGACGATAGGAGAAAAGAAATGAAGGAGGAGTTAGAAAGGGAATTACACAAAAGGACATCTGTAGACAACTAGCTTTTGCCGCAATAAAGACACAAGGGAAGATAGCTTTAGATACATTGCACATAGGAAGATTTTGTATCCATAGACATAAATCATATTATGACACAGTTTTTGTGGGAACGAGTGAATGCAAACATACGTTTTTGTTTCAACCTAAGTGGACGTTCATGCTGAATGGACAAGACCCAGTTATTCCTGGAATATATTATATTTGTGGACTCAACGCCTACTATCGTCTTCCTAAAGGATGGTATGGGAGATGTTATTTGGGAATAGTGTTCCCAAAGATTTACCAACTAGACGACTTAACGAAATTTCCAAAGCTGTCCGAATCACATCATGTTCAGAAAAGAGAGACAGCTTCTGGCATGGTAGGAGATATATTTGGAGCATTGATTCCTTCAGTGTGAGTCATATTGAATTCAATTAAAATACGAAAGTTGTCCACTATTGTGGATAACATGTTGACAAAGTTTTCAGGAGCTATAATCCTGATGGATGCTGAACTTGCTGCAGAAAGAGCTATGACTCTTCAAAATCGGCTTGCCTTAGACATTCTTTTAGCAAAGGATGGCGGCGTTTGCAAAATGCTTGGTACACGTCACTGTTGTACATATATACCAGACAGCAGTGGAAAAATTAAAACAAGGCTTACAAATTTAACCAAAGAAAGTGTAGATTTGAAAGAATTTAAAGAGCCCGGAGTTTGGGAGAAAGTTGGAAAAGGATTTGCTTCTGTGGGAAATTGGCTCAGCAACGTTTGGAACGGATTGTTACTAAAAATAGTAAAGGGAATATTAATAATATTAATTTGTCTATTAGGCTCTTGGGGAATATGGAAAGCTATCAAAATATTAAAAGCAAGGAACAAAAGGAAAAGAGAAGAGAAAATAGAGAACAAAATGGTGGAAATATATAGAGAAAAATCAAAAGGGACTAAAAGGAAAAGGGAATTGACTGAAGTGCCAAATTACTATACAGAATTTTAATGGAATAAAATTTGTGGGTAGATTTGATGTGATGACATAATTAGTCATCAGAGGAGGGATTGATGACGCAGAAATAGAGGGTCAAACATATATTCATACGTACCATGTAACCAAAAGCATATAATGTAGTGTGATTTTAGTAAAGAAAAAAAATGTACGAGGGAAATTGTGCCCTCGGGGTAGTTCGCCATCATTGTAAACGAGCTTTATTAATCATGAAGTATTGAAAATGTAGTAATCTGTCATAATTGCAAATGTATGCCATGATTTCTCGTTTGAAACTGTTTTGCTTAGCTTAAATTTAGTAGAGGCTTTGGCCTAGTTGCCTGGTCTCAAATTCTAACTGCGTGGCTTTCTCCTTGAACTAATGAAACATATATTCTTGCTTGAAGTTGTATTTTTCCAGCAGAGATGACTAATACACTTATCTCCAAGGTTTCGTACTAGGCCGGTTTCATCCCCTTTGATACAAGGCCAGTCTGCAGGTGCGGACAATGAAGGTACAGATAGTAAAATAATTGGCAAACCATGTTACTACTTGTGTTCCAAGGCTCCAAGGACAGTGTATGCATAAATGAGCGCTAGTAAAAGACAAATTTCATTGGACAATTTGAAGCCAACCTATGAACCCTCCAATGGAAGACCCTGCAGAATTTGGAATATTCTTACTTAAACCCACTGGACAAAGAGAAGCCAGCCATTTTCCTTGATGCCAATTTGAAGCCAGATGCCAGACTCCATTTTGGACGACACCCTGATGCCCTTTTCTCTATCTGAGAGAAAGAGACTTTAAGAATTCTCACCCTAGAGACTTTAACTTTGATTTGACCCATCTTGCCCATGAAGTAACTTTGCCCCATTCTCCTTGCCGCTGCAAGGAAACTTGCCCTTAAATATTGCCCCTTTGAAATCTGCCCCATGCTGATCGAACTGGTACCTGAAGGACGAAGACTTTCTTGAATGCTGATTGTATTTGGTAAATATGAAAGGACAAATGTATTATGCATTGTGTTTTCCCTTTTAGGTACCAACTGCTATTTTGATAGGGTCCTAGCTAGAAGTTTTCCAAATTTGTGTTGACTAAATTCGTTTTGCATGAAGTCCCACATGCCAATGCTAATTAGAGATTAGTCGAGGGATTCATTTGATGCACCATGTTGATTTGAAATCTTGTTATGCTGACCAATGTATGAAATTAGTCAAATACAGTTAGTTATATTAGTGATTTGTATTGCGATAACTGAGTGCATTATTATCCAGATTTTGCGTAGATTGCGTTTCTTCCGCCGCTATGGACAGCTTGCAATGTTCATATACATATATCATTTGGTTTTGAGACTTATATACATCGTGCTAGCTTTGTTAATATAGGGAAATAAATTCACTAACTTTTAATAAACTGGTGTGGTTATTCATGACTGAAAGGGCATGGTGCGTCGAATTACAAACTGTTATTGAATTCTGATGTGATATATTGATCTATTAATTGAGTATTGATTATCGATTACAATAGTTATTGATTATTAATCCGAGTGACCCGACTATTCTAGAATGAGGAGAGCCCGACTCGGTTAAAAGATCCACCGACCTCCAACGTGTCCAGGTACAGGTAATTTATAAGGGCTGGACGCGTTATCAGTACCTGCGTGAGGCTTCATGAGCACCACAGCGTGTGCTGCCTTCTCCTCAAGTTATGCCTTATTGAGCCTCTTCTTTGTTCTGTGTGCTTTGGATGTGGCAAACACCCCCATTGCTCTGCGTGCACTCAGCGTGTATTTTGCCTTGAGGGCCACCTTCTTAAGAGTCTGATCTTTTGAGCACATGGTCTTCATTGAGGTCATAACGTTCAAAATAAGCCCCACTTTGTGTCGAAAAGAACATGCCTATGTTTTGGGCCCCATTTAGCCAGGGTGAGGAAGTCAGCATTTATTATAACAAATGCATGTATTATGAAGTACTCAGTGATAGGCACACTTCTCCTTTCCATAACAACAGTGTGCCAGATACTCGATGACAGAGACACCTCTTCATTCCTCAACAACAGCGTGCTTGTTGATAACACGGATTACAACTTAGAGCTCGGTGACGGGCACACCTATCATGATCTATATTAACACAACATGTAGTATTCGTACTCAGTGATGGTCACACCAATATTTTGACACAGTACGTGTTGCAAAGTACTCAGTGACAGTTACACCTCTTTCTTCTGCAACAGCAGTGTGCCAGTCACTCAGTGACAGGCACACCTCTTCCTTCCTCAACAACAGTGTGCCAGTTGATAACACACCTTACAACTTAGCGCTCGGTGATGGGCACACCTATTATCATCTAATATAAATGCAATATGTGGTATTCATACTCGGTGATGGGAACAGCATTATTTTGACACAGATTGAACCTGATTGGTGCATTTGATCATAACCATTGTACATTATACTGAGAACAGCGTTTAGTGTTAGACACACCGTTGAACTATACAATTTGAAAACAAAAACATGCCCACCATAAAGAATGCAACTTCTACCCGTATTTTTTAATTAGTCCTGGTGAACCACTGATGCCTTGGACAAAATGGAAATCTGTGTTTTTGCATTATGCAAGAGTATGCAGGACTTCTTTGAGTGCAGAGCAAAAAATGTCTTTACTAATGCGTTGTTTAGCTTCTGAGGGTCAGGAAGTGTTCGAAAATGTATCTGATCTTATACCTGATGAATCACCTGATTTAAATGACTAAGAAATTTGTCTAAAAGACTAGATTTACACTATTTACACAAAGTATTTACAGTTTTAGAGACAGTTCAGTTTGGGCTATGAAGGCCTGGTGAGTCAGTAGAAGAATATATAACAGTTTTGCGGAAGTTAGCCTCTACAAGCATTTTTGAGGTGAACAAGGAGAAATGTTTGAGAGATCAATTCATGTTTGGTTGTAATATAGAGAAGGGGAAATAGCTATTTTGGCACAAGGACAATCCCTCACTCACTGAAGTCATTACAATTGCAAAAACTAGTGAACATAGTAGTGCATGCGTGGAAGAAATAAAAAATGGAAGTATGAGTGACAAGCAAAATACCATACAACCAGTTACACAACATAAAACATATGGTCAAAGTACAAGCCAGAAAACAAAAACAGATCCTGTGAAAGATGGGAACAATATAAACAAAAATCAGGGGCGATGCTTCAGGTATGGATAGGTTGGACATTTTACAAATTACAAAGATTGCATAGGGTGGAATGTCACCTGCAAAAGTTGTGGTAGAAAGGGTCATATTACTAAATGTTGTAGGAGTTCTAACTTAAAGAAAAAGAAAGTTTGAGGAGTTACATGTGAGTAGGATGATTTGTCAGGTGAAGAGATTGTTCAGCAGGGTAACCATGGCAAGAGTGGTCCCATGGAGATTACACAAATTGAAGGAAACTATGGGCCTGATTCTAACTTTGGAGGACGGTGTTAAACCGTCCCAAAAGTGGCAGATATACCACCTACCGTATTACGAGTCCATTATATCCTATGGAACTCGTAATACGGTAGGTGGTATATCCGCCACTTTTGGGACGGTTTAACACCGTCCTCCAAAGTTAGAATCAGGCCCTAAGTCTCCATGTTATTTGCTTCTGGAATGAAAATAACACTGATTCCTAGAGATATGTTTGAAAATAAGTTGGTGGGAAAGGATACATTATTCAAGTCTGACACATGTCCCAAGAGCTACGGTGGGGAGACCATCAAATTGTTAGGTTATTTTATTGGATCTATTCAATTCAATGATAGGTTAACTGTGGCAAAATGTATGTATCCATGAGGAGTGATTTCCTTATTAGTTGGTTTCACCAAAGGGATTTAATGGTTTATCTTGATCCCCAATGGGAATCCCTCAGTAAGACTCAAACAAGTACAACAAGTTGAAACAGTGAACAAAAATAGATCACACAATAGTATACTGAGGTGTTCCCAGAAAAGTGGGCTGTTAAAAGAATAAAATACACAAAATCAAGATAAAGAAAGGGGCTATACCAATGGTGAACAATGTGAGGAGTGTATCTTTGAGGGTCAAGGATAAGATGAAAACTAAGTTAGAGAAATTTAAAGAAAATGGAATAATTGAAGAGGTAGAGGTCGATGAGTGGTTTGCTCTGGTAGTCATGGCAAGGAAAGCCAATGGTGATGTTGAACTATGTGTGGACTTACGGGAGCTAAATAAGTGTTTAATAGTTGATAATTATCCCTTTCCCAATATAAATGAGATGCTATCCATGTTAAAGGGGCAATGTATTTCTTGTCTGTTGATTTAACCTTTGTCTACCATCAAGTGAGGTTACATGTGGACTTACAAGAATTGACAGCTTTCTGTCACCCCGTTTGGTACATATAGATGTATCTGCATGCCTTCTGGCCTGATTTCAGCTGGAGTGGTATTTCAACAAGCGATGGAAAGCATACTAAAAGGGGTGCGGGGCATCAAGATCTATCAAGATAATATACTGGTGCATAGAGTGAACGAAGATGAGCACAATGAACATGTATGACAGGTACTCCAGAGGCTGAGCCAGAGAGTGAGTTAACATTAAAGGCAGAGAAGTGTTGGTTCAATTTAGACAAAATAAATACCTAGGACATAAAATAACTTCAAAGAGCATTGAACCTAAAAACGAATTGGTAGATGCCTTTAACAATCTTAGTAGTCCAACATCCAGAGAGGAGGTGATTCAATTTGTGGGTATGATGGAGTACTTTAATAGATTTATTAATATATTTTCTGAGAAGACAAAAAATATGAGACTGTTAGTATGGAAGGGAGTCACAGGTGGAGCGAAGCATGTGAAAAATAATTCAAAGAAATTAAAGAGAATGTAAGAAAAGCAAGGTTTTGAGCCTGGTCAAGAAAATGTTACAATGTCACATGGCAGTAAAAAAGGGCTTAGAGCAGTTTTATTGCAGATACACAATGGACTGAAGTGGACAATTATTTCTATTTCAAGAGGACTGAAGGGGGCAGAGTTGAATTACTATGCCATTGAGAAGGAGGCATTGGCAGTGTTTTGGACAGTACAGAAGTTAAGGATGTTTGTCTGGGACAGAAAATTGCAGGTAAAAACTGACCATAAGCCTCTCAGAGAGATATTTGAGAGAAAGGGATTAGATGCTGTGTCTGGGAGAAGTAAAGGTAAGGTTGTGGCCTTGCAAGAGTTTCAATTTGATATGTTGTACACACCTGGAGTGCAAAATAATATAGCCGATTGCTGCTCGAGTTTGGTGGACAAAGTTGGTGTTGCTGAACAAGAAAATATTGAATGTGAGGATGAGGACTTTCAGATGTGTTTGATCAAAGAAGGAAATGTGAAAGAAGAATGGATGGATGAACTGAGAAAAGAGTATGTGATACAGCAAGTGACTGATAAAATTAAGAATGAGTGCAATGGACAAGAAAAGAATCATGATCAATTCCGAGGATTTTGGAGAGCCAAAGATGAATTGTCTTTACAGGGAGAATTGGTTTTGAGAATAGTTCCTCCCAAATCGTTAACAGAAGGACTGATACCATTAGCACATGAGAGTCATCCAGGAATATCGAAAACAAAGGAAAGATTAAGGCTAATGTATTGGTGGTTGGGCATGGACATTCAGCTCGAGACATGTGTAAGAGAATGTGTAGAGTGTACCAATGCAGATAAAATGGTCATGTGTTGAGTTCAGCTTATGAAGGTGAGAGAAATACCGAAAGAACCTTGGCAAGCGGTTGCTTTGGACATCCTGGGCCCGATAAGAAACTCTAGTACAGACAACTATGTAATTGTTCTAATAGGTGTGTATTCAATCTTGCCTGAGGTTGAAATAACTAACTTAGTGGATTTCTGTCTATTAGGGGTTATGAAACTAACTAAACAGATCAAGCATTATTTGAAGTTTGTAGATTTTGCCTTGACTCTGTTTAAATGTTTAATTGCCATGTCACGGAAAGCCCCAACTCCGCCCCTTCTTGAAGGCTGGCTACAGACAATCTTTTGTTGTGCCACAGCTTAGGTGGAGGCCCTCATATACAACAGCACAGCTTTCATGGTGTAGGTGGAATAGCCACGTTATGGGATACATACTTTATGAAATTATCTCTTAAATTGCATCCGCCTTCTCCGGATGGAGAGATCTTGCCCACACCGAAACAGGAGGCTCCTGACCACACACCACATACTGCTTGATGTTTACACCAGAGATCTCCCATTGCTGCCCTGAATAGTCAGAAACATCCAACACACACAGCATCAATGGGTACCCCCTGGTGCTTTTGTTTCCCTTCATGCCTGTCCCTGTCGTGCACCGAACCCTCCACCATCTCATAGAGCTTATTAATCTCAAGCCCCCGCAGAGAGTTCTTCCTTTCTGTGGTTGCCTCTGAAACCACTAGCCAGAACACTTTAAAATTCCAGTAATGTATTGTTTGTTTACCAATATATCTGAAGCACCCCCACTTAGATATAACAGCAGCCACTATGCAGAGTCGCTTATCAATATTTATACTCTATGATTTTCCTTCCAGCATCTTCAACCGTTCAACTGTTTTACTATTTATTTTCTTTGCTTATAATTCTGGTATTGAGATTAGTGATGTAAGCACATGTCCTCTATTTTTATAATTAGTAAATTGTATATTATCCTGCTTTTGGCTATTTGTTCCATTACTTAACCTATAAATGCAAATAACCATTTATATATGTAAAAAAAGAATTCAGTGGAAACACGCCTACATTCTAACAGACAATGGGGTCAAGCTTTTGTCTACGACATGGAGAAGTACCTTGGGGACAGACGTTTTAAGCACAAGAAATGAGCCCTATACCATCCTGAGATAAACAGCATGGTGGAGAGGCTGAACAGAGGATTAAACAAAGCTATACAAAGAGCCACAGCAAGCAAAGAGTTTTGTAAGAGAAAATTATTATGTAAGGAAAAGAACTATAGTTTGACTCCTCACACCACCACAGGTATCTATCTCATCTTGTAAACTGTTTAAAAGGATCCAAGCCAACACATTGGGTTGCCCATCTTGGGTAAATAACAAGACTGGGCAAAAGTTAAATCTGGAATGTAATGAAAACATTTTTTAAATGAGAAAACTAATGATAATGTCAGAAAGGAAGACCAGGTTTGATAGTCACAAAGCACTAAAGAAAACAATGATTCAGGTTAGTGATTTGGTCAGGATTAGGAATCCCTGAATGGGTTATTCAAAGACACGGTCAAACTTTTCTGTCCCTCTTAAAGTGATTAAGGTATTTTCGAATGCTGTAGGAACTGAAGATCACAAGAAATGGAATTTAGGTAGAGTAGTGAGTTAGACACATCTAAGAAATGAAAAGAAGTTGGAAACAAGATACTGAGACCAAGGAGAAAATGTAAATAGGCAAGAGTTAAGGAGAAACTCTGGAGTTCTTAAGAAACCTAAAGTCCTGGAGGGTTCTATTTAAAAATAGAAGATTTGTTTACCAATTATATGTTTTTCAAACGTTTGGTCTCATCATATAAATGTGCTTTTATTTATTTGTTCTCTGCTGCATATAATGTTAACATTTTCATTTTTGATCTATTCTGTTAAGAAGAGGGAGATGTGTGGTAACCTCTCTATGTTAGTGGAGTTGTAAGTAGCTCACTTGCGTATGTGTTTGTGGTGGCCTTTTGGCTTTGAAATGTAACATTGCAGTTTGTATGCAACACATTCCATTGGTTTCCATGGAGCTAGAATGGGCATTTGAGAAACAGAGTGGTTGGTAAGCAGAGGCAAGTGTGGTGGCTAAGGTGTTTTACCACTACTTAAAATAAAGCGCATTGAATTCAACTGCTTGCTCCTTCCTATTTCATTTCACATGACTCAGGAAATATCAATGCCACCCATTGGGGATCGCAGGGCACTCTTGTCAAGACAAATGAGGCATGATGGACAATGACTGAAACTCAATAAGTATATACTTCAACGTTGATTATATGCAGACCTTAGTGCAAAAACGGCGCACACATGGTTGCCTTAGGAGGGCACTAAGGGGCGCAAGAAAAGTGGCGCTGCACTGGGTGCAGCGCCACTTATCTTAAATCTGGCCCTTGTGTGAGAATGACTGCAATGCCTATCAGCATTCTTACAACAAAGCCCCATGGGAATCTAAGATAGGGAGAGCAAACAAAATCTTTGCCATAGATGTCGATTCACAAAAATGCCAAGGGAAGCAGATGTGACATCACGCAGGTAGGAAACAGGGCTTATTTGCTGATGCCCCCCCTCTTTTTGCCAGTGCACTGAGGCCTGCTAATCAGACCCCAGTGCCAGTGCTCTTCCCTTAAAACAAGGTATGTCTGATTGTTACAATTGGCATAGGACTTTAGCACCCCTGTAAGTTCCTAGTAAATGGTACCCCTGGTACATAGGGCATTGGTACTTAAGAGGGACCCTAAGGGCTGCAGCACAATTTATGCCATCCTAAGGTACCAGACACAAAGTGCACACAGCCTGCCATCGCAGACTGCGTGTCAGGGTGCAAGCTCTGAGTGACAGCTTGACTTGGTACACACATTGTGTGCCATGCCAAAGTCACTGCATGTATTATATGTAAGTCACCCCTACAGCAAACCATAGGATCTCTAAGACAGGTTGCATTATAACAAATGTGAAGACATATCTGCATGAGCAGATATACCCCTGTGATGCCTATTTCCATTCCTAGACATTGGAAGTGACCGGGCAGCCATCTTAAAGCATGTAATGGACGCTGGCCAGCACGAGTTACCAAACTACATGATGGTTGCATGGCAAATATGGTGTTGGGTATTAAACACCACATCTTAATAAATCCATACAGATGCCAGTATCAGATGTATTATGACATGCACCCAGAGGGCACCTTAGAAGTTCTCCCTGAAACCTACTAGTCCTCTAGTGTGCTGGCTGACTGGTTTTGACCAGTCTTCCACCACAGATGAGTTTCTGACACCCTGGAGATGAGAGTCTCTGCTCTCCTAGGTTAGAAACTAAGCCTGCTCTGGTAGGAGGTGTTATCAACTCCGCCAACAGGATGGCTAGTAAATCTGCATCCCATGGCATGGAACTTCAAAGTCCCTGCCGCCTTTAATGTGTGACCCCTCCCCACCCTTCTGTAGACCTAGGAGAGGAAACCCCCTGCCCTGAGGCCCATTTGGCACCAGACCAGGTGGGAAAATTAGCAATTTTGGATTGCCAGGCTAGACTCAACTCTAGGATGACCAACCGGAAGTGAACACAAAGTTAGGAATTCCTCCATCTTGTTTGTGGTGGAATTAGGAGTTCTGGGACAGGGTGATGCCCACTCCCCACAGGAAGTGGTCATCTAGGGGGTGGTGACCGCAGGGGTAAGTAGCCCATTGGCTACTGCCTTTCAATTCCCTTAATACCCCTAAATTGTGAATTTAGGGGCCCCTCTGATACCAGGACTTCAGATGCACTGGACTTAAGAAGAAGAAGGACCCGAAGAGCAAGAACTGAGGAGCAACAAGTGACTTGGCCCCAATCCCAGCGCCCTGTCTGCGGTCCTTGACAATTGCACCAAAGACAACTCATTCTGCAGCTGTTCTTCCTCCAAAAACCTGGGAGGACTGCCAGCACTTCATGAAGTAACCGGGATCTCCGGTTGAGTAGCGGAGCTGCTTCCCTGCACCCTGCAGGCACCAAAGAAGACTCACAAGGACTCCAGACCACCGACACCAGACAGCACCACTGCACCGGTGAACCCTAACCCCTGCTGAAGTGGGCCAACAGTGCCAGCGTGGACCCCAGGCCCTCCAGAGCCAAAGTACATCTTGAGTTTGCCAAGAGTGGACTTCCCGACGCCGCCTGCAGCCTCTTTCTGCAGGCCCCTTCCAACCATGAATATCTCCTGCACCGAACCCGACACCAAAAGACACCAATGCACCTGAGCCCCCCAACCCAAGGAGAAGTTGGGCATCTGTGTCCCTACGTGCCCGAGGATCCCAAGGGTTGAACCACTCCCTCGTGGGTTCCCCTGGACTGACACCCCAAGTCCCTGCTTGCAGCCACTTTCTAACCAGACTAATCTCCTTTGAAGCCAATGGGACACCTGATGCCGTAACATACCTCTGCATCCAGAGATGACTTGTTGATGTGGCCTTGGAGCTTGCCCCATACTCACCTCAATCCCAGAAGAACAGTCCTGTAAGTCGTTGCCAAATACCCGTATGCAGTGTCTGTTTCTTTCCCACAAGATAATATTAGGGCATCCAAGGCTAAAAAACACCTCTGCATCCTGTCGCCTCAGTGCCTCCCAAAGTGACCTGTTGGTGCTGCTATGGGCCTTGCCTTTCACTTACCTTAACTCCAGAAGAACAGTCCTGCAAGTCGTTGTTAAGTGCCTGAAAGCAGTATATGCCTTTTCCCCACTGGATAACATACCATCTCCAGAAAGTGTTGATTTTCCACGTTTTAAAAATTCATATCTCGAAAAGTACATACCTGATTTTGATCATCTTGGTATCTAAATGCATATAAAAATAAGTGTTATTCTTATAAATTGGTGTCTGATTTCTTTCTTGAGTGAGTGTCTCGCTTATCGGCTCTGTGTATGCAATAAATGCTTAATGCTGTCCTCTAAGAAGCCTAACTGCTCGCCAACAATGCCACAAAAGAGAGCTTTTAAGGTTATTAGTTTAACCCGTCAGCCAATAAGTGTTGCCCTGGACTATCTGCATAGTGTCACCTTACATTGGCACATGGATTGCCAGCTTCTCACAACACACCCTTTGACCTTATTGACATGAACGAAAGTGACATTATGCAACCTTTGACCATTAATCTTTCCAGGAAGTGATGCCACTTGACTATAACACTTCACAATAATTGACATCACTGAAGTTACATTACAACTGTGTTGTTAATAAAATACAACACAAATGTCTCTTTTGGATACACCTATATTAGGGTGCTGACATAATCTTCGAATGTGGTGGGGTATAATGCAATACTTGCCCTAAATTATACTGAACAAAGTGATGAACCAGAGCTCTTTTGAATAGGTTCAGAGCAAGGGGTTCTCCCCACAAGAAACATTTGTGAAACATGTGTGAAATAATGTATTTTAAAGCAAAGTTTTCACATAAATTTGCATAAATGCTGTGGGCTATGATAGGGCACTCGGTAATTAAATAAGTCCTTTCATGGTGTGCCAACCCAGTGAAACCTGCTGTTCCACTGAGGTTGGCCCACGACTTTTCAAAATGTTCTATGGGTGGCTCTGTTAGACATTGGCTTTTTGGTTGGCAGAGGTATGCACCTGTCCAAGCAGGAACCACAATCCTAGTCAGGGAAAGTCAGTTACACACCATAAATTAACCTGTACTCTACCTCTGGTAGCTTGACACAGAGCAGGCAGGCTTAACCTAGAAGGCAATGTGTAAAGTATTTGTGCAACCATTAAAATAGTAAAACAGTGAAAACACCAACCCAGAATAATCCACACCAAGGTAGGAAAATAGATCTTAATTTAATGAACAAAACAAGACTAAACAACAAAAATCCAATCAGTAGAAGTTGGGATGTGAATTTTCAAGAATATCTGCAAATGTATTGCCTAAAAGCTTCAAACACCAATTGGGGCTATCCGGCTGCAGTAGACTAGGTAAGTCCAAAGTTCAGGCTGACTGCTATGGAGCGCGGGCCGGCTACAGGGACCAATCTTGTCCCGCTTAAGTAATACCTTGTGTGGAGGGTTGCACCAACATTGAAGGTACAATGCAAGGTGCAGATGAGAGGATGTGAAGGAGATGTGTCAGTCCCAATCTGCGCAGTCCTGGGATGTGCCATTGTTGAGCCGTGCTGTTGTAAATCCTTGCGCAGAGATGCGGCGTTGAACGCTTTGCAATGAAGGTGGTGCATCTTCGTCGAGCCTCCCAGCTGGCAATGCGAAGGCGGTGCGTCAGGGCTGAGGGGGATGCACCGGCTCCAATCTGCACAGTTAGTGCCTCGATGTCTTCATCCTCAGCTGCAGCGGCAATCAAACAATCCAGAGGAGAGATGCAGGTGTTCCAATTGGTACAGTGATAATGATGCATGGATTTCTTTTTTAAAAAATAGGTGCAGAACCCACTTCCAAGGGCCCAGGACTGGAGTAGCACCACTTGGCAGGGATGGACTCACAGTTGGCAGAGCCTAGCAGCTGTAACAGAGATCAGTGCATTCTTTGATGTCCCTGAAATGTCAACACAGGAGGCAAGTCAGCAAGCCCTTGGAGTCATTTTGGTACTGGGTATGTAGAGTTACAGGCTCAGTCCTTCTCCTTCGCAGGTAAGGAAGGCAGCAGGCAGCAGGGCAGGAACACCAAAGCAGCACTGCACATACAGGATCTGCAATGGCAGGCCAGAGTCCTATTTAAAGGGCTCCTAGAGTGGGTGGCACAATCAGTGCTGCAGGTCCACTAGCAGCATTTAATTTACAGGCCCTGGGCACAGGTGGTGCACTTTAATAGGGACTTACATGTAAATTATTTGTGGATAGGCCAATGTTACCATGTTTTAGGGAAAGAGCACATGCACTTTAGCACTGGTCAGCATTGGCAAAGTGCCCAGAATCCTAACACCAGCAAAACTGGTCAGCAAGACAGGAGGTCAGAAGGCCAAAAGTCAGAGGGAAACCACACCAAGGATGCCAGGTCTAAAAGCTGCCATATGCCAACAACTACGGATAATTTGCCTGTGCCAGAAACTGTGCTATTACTGTTACCTATGCACCATGGGTGACCCTAATGTCAAAATATACCTATAGCATGATAGGGCCAGCATTTTGTTATGTTTCCCCTCCTACATGTCAAAGCTGTCATCCTTTATGTGAAGAATCACCTCCAACATGCTAGCGCCATCATTTTGCCATTGGTGTCCCATAACAAGAATTACCTCCAGTGAGCCTTCTACAAACTTTTGACATGGATGATCATATTATTTCTAATATGCCATGTTCTTTTCTGTTAATAATTGACCCCAGTGTGCCAACACCAGTATTTTGCCACGTCAAAAAGCATAACACTACACTCTCACTCATGCTAACTTACATTCACTAATTCACACTCAGTCCCACCGACTCACTTTTACTCAATCATTCTCACTCACTTGCACTCATTCATTTTCACTCTCTTGAGCTCAATCTTTCACTTACACATTCTTACACTGATTAACTTACACCTACTCGAAATGACTTGCATTCACTCTTCCTCTCACTCCGTCGTTCTCACTCACTCGGACACACTCATACTCACTTACTGGCATTTCATCTAATTTATTGCCATTCCTATAACTGTCACTTTCACTCACACACACATGCTCACACATACCCACCCTTACACACGGACACTCCCTCTCTAACACAGTCTTTCCCACGAGCACGCTCACAACATACATGTAAAAATGTGTTTCACTTACCTGATCCTTCAGTTTTTGTTACACTAATAGAATATATTATATATAATTATTTACTATTAGCCTATTAAAATTGAGCTGTAAACAAGGAGAGAGAAGCCATCCCTGTCTTCTCTGTACTGTTTTTGTCACCTCTGAGAACCGGGGTCGCAAAGAAAGTGCCATTGGGTTGCAGGGAGCGAGCCAGGGGTCGCATCTGCGGCCCCTGCTGACCCCTAAATGACATCCAGGCTGTCTATCTTTCCAGCTCAGGCAGGTAACTACAGCAGGCACAGCTGGTGCTTTCAGAGAGGGAGAGAGGACATATGGGGAGGAAAGAGAGAGCAGGTGCGAGCAAGATGATCGGTGAGGATGGGGGCGTGTCAGGGGTACACTTTTTTGCTAGGGCTGTTTTTTCTACCCAGTGTGACTTGACTCTGAAGACTATTAGCCCAGGCCTTAATACATTTTTCAGTTCTAATCATTCACACCAAAATCAATATTGATACTCATGTATTTGATACTGCTAACAGGCATTGGCAATACGTCTCATTTGTATTAAACTTATGTTCATTGTTGTGTTATATGTCTGGAAGCAATGAAAGAAAATTCACAGAAAGGCACGCATATACCGTTCAGGTGGCACGCTTTGCGAATGCCAGAATTGTACTATTATATTTTTAAGCAACATCCATAGCAGCATAGGCTATGCCTCTAGGAACGTACTCCTAGTGACTCTTCTTTGGCCACACCTAGTTAGGAGACCCCATCTTTTTCAACCTATTTAAAACACTGGATGTAGCTAACCACTTTAAGAGAGGATCACTTTGTGTGGCCTCATCGCCTGAAGGTAGCAACTCACTGACAAATGAAAGGGCAGAGTCAGCCAAGGGACTCCAGACATGAGAGTACAGGATAGGTAACATACCAGGTGGGTAAAGAATAATGAATTTATTAGGAGGGTGAGGATGGCACAATGCAAATGTGGCAGAGATTTTTGTCTCTACATTCTGATAACAAGTTAGCCCCAACTCTAGCAAACAGACTCAGTCATCCATTCCTCAGAGATGAGCAAATTGTTTAAGGTGGTTAAATAGTTGGGAGAGCTAAATGGCACACTGCAGAGATGTTTGCACATTCAGGAGGTATATAGTTCAGTAGTTTAAGACACCCTCCAAAGGGATAAGTGTGTACTCAGCATGTCTCAGATTCCAATATGATAAACAGTGACAGCGTCAACATTGGACGAATTACGGTAGTTTACAGACCTGGGCATTCTTGCAACGCTTATAATACTCGATCTATCCACAAACCTTGACAGAGCTATTCCCCGGATCCTTATATCTCAGTTGGGCGATCTTGGTGTCAATATTATTATGACCTGGCCTTGTTTTGAGGTTTTATAATCTCCCACATGGGCTGTGGGATGGGGCAGCGTCGGAGACGGACAAGCCAGCCCAGGCATGCACGTTGCTCTACTTCAGTGTTCCTGTATCCCGGTGAGCGAGTGAAGTCCTATTATGGGTAGTCTCTAGTCTCTGACCTCCCACTCCTGACTCCATGAGCTAGCTTCGCCCCATTGGGGGTGAGTAACAAATCTGGAGGCCCATCTTTCCTGCCTGAAAGGAGTGGGGCAAGCAATAGCTCCTGGGACTGGCAACACACAAATTGCTGTGCTCAAACTAAGAGCAGTATGACAATTCACAGCCCCAGCCTACATGAGCAGCATGAGAGTACAACATCCTAGCCTCCATGATGTGCCCAACCATAAGACCTGAAATCCCAGGACTTGTGCAGTGCATTTTGGTGCATGCAGTGCAAGCAACCCCCACAAACTTCCATCATACCCGTGGTCCTGCAGTGCTGATTTCCCTGCACGTCAGCATCCTGCTTCATTAAAGACAGTTATTGCTTGCGGTACCCATGCTCACTGTCTGTGTTTTTACAGATTTAGTCTGAGCAGCAGCTGCAGCTGGACCACACAGCATGTTAAATTATAAAACAGCTGAGGGAACCTGGTTATCATTTCTCCACCTCTGGAATCCAACACTCCTCAGACTTGCTACAAACTGAAAGTTGTTGCTACATATTGTGTGTGGTTTCCTCTGTGTACTGTGATTTGTGTTTATGGCAGGTGCATCCAATCCCTTTAGATCTGATTATGACTATATAAATGAGTTCCCTTTGGATCAACTGTATGCAGATTTATCTTACATCTGTATCCTGAAAATCTAGCATAGGTCTCCCCTCCTTAACCTAGGATGAAAAACCTTGGTTTAAGGGTTAGGATATGTATTAGTGGAATTCCCTTTTACTAAGCAGGTGTAGACTAAAATCAAAGCGGGAGGTAAGATCTGGAGAGCCAATAAATAAGGACCATTTCTGGACTAGATGCCAAAGAAAAGATAATTTTCCTCTCAGGAGATGAATTAAACTAATTAATTCTAGCGGCGGCCGCCACAAATGTCAAGGGGGATGCGGGAGGATGACGGGGATGTGGGAAACAATTATTTTAAAAAAAACACTTACCTTCCGCTGTTCCCACTGCCGCCTCCTGCCGCCTCACTCCTTTGCTTCTGATTGTGTCCCAGCATTCACTGGGACACCAGCACAGGCTCCCCAGCAATCCTGGTGCTGCTCTCATGCTAAACCTAGCATGAAAGCAGCATCAGGATGGGTCTTAACGGCTTGGACTGCCGCTCTAAGAATGCACTGGGGTCTATGCAGTTTCTCCAGTCCGGGTGTTCAACACAGCTGGGTTGTAGAAACCTAAGTGCGAATGTGTGTTTGGCCAGCCTAAGACAGCCGGTCAAAGACAAACGTGCACTCCCCCTCCTCTCCCCTCGCCCAACTCCCGTGGATCTCTTCTGATCCATTCTCCGATTCTTTAAATGCTTTCACTACAACACAGCTAACTTTCCCTGCTAGTTTATTCTTCATCTCTTTCCTTTCCATACGCTACAACCAATTGACCTTTTAATGGAATTATGGGGTAGGTGGCCACATTAAATTCTGAGAAAACAAATTGGCTAAAGTTACTTATTAGTCCAAGTCCTGAATTTGGTTTGTATAATGCATTCTGGAAGTTCTAGTCTTGAGTGTCTTCAGTTGGCCCAATTGAACTACCACTGGTGAAAACAATGATTTGTAACAGAAAACTCCAGGACTTGGTGCCAGAGCACATCTGGGAACCTTACATTTGGCATGGTACAAAGGTAAAAATTATTCAGAAGTAATGACACTCTTCAAAGCAGTATTTCACTTCAGAATAAATTCAGAGGCATGCTTTCATTTTGGCTTCACTAAACTTCTTTTGCTCTGTCGTACAAGGTAATAATTACAAGAGCAGTCTGCACAAGGATTGGAATTACGAGTTGTGCGATAATTATCACACCTTGGCAGTTGAACAATGGCTTAATTTGTTGTAAGAAAAGGACTGCAAAAAGGGAAAAAAGTGGAATTTGTTGTGTTAAATACTGATCCAACATGTTATGCCTCATTGGCGATTTAAAAAGTTTCAATAGGAGGTATTTATCTAATGTGGTAAATATCCCACTCTGTGGTAATGATGGTTACCACGTGTGGTAAACAACTGAACTATTCTGCCTAACTTGTCATTTCTAATTACTTACCAGGAATCTTCATTACTCTTGGTTCTGTTGCACTCGTCCCATTCATCCCTAATGATGAGCTTCCACCTCGCAAGACACAATAAAAAATTGGAAGAAAAGTATATGTCCCTCGCATATGGCTAGACCCTATATAGGCAATACTTACCCATCATTACTCCTGATCTGCCAAGCCTCCTCCAGTGAAGGCCAGACCATCCGGGAGGGAGGGGCATGATGATTCAGACAAGGAAAATAGGACCAGGACTAATGAAGATTACCAGTAAGTAATTAGACATTACCCCCAGATCCCACTTGTCCTTGCTCTATGTATTACTAAAGAGGAATACCAAAGCATTTTTCAGACCAGCGTACATAGACCAATCAGACACAAACTGCACAGAAAAACATAAACCCCTATTGACTGCAATACCCAACAGTGATTTATTACAAATTTACCACAGCATCAAGGCATCATGTAACATTCTGTAACCTGCAAGGGCTTACAAATGTGTTTGGCGTGGCCCAAGTAGCAGCCCAACAGAATACTGTAATAGAAACCCTGTTATTTTCTGTCCAGGAAGCAGAGATCCCTCTGGCAGAATACCATTGTACTCCCTCTGGAGGAGGTGTGTCAGACAAAGAGAATGCCAAAGAGATAATTTCCTTAATCCAATGACTGATGGATAACAAGGTCACATTAGCACCATTTGTAGAGGTTCCAAAACAATACAAACAAGGAACCTGTCCTTCGAAAAGGCTGTGAGTTGTTCACATAAATCAAAAGGGTCTTCTTAATGTCCAACAACTGTCACTTAAAAACTACAGATGACACCTCCCCCTCTTTCAAAGCCAAAAGGATAATCTCTTGCTCTTTGTGAAACTGGGAAGAGACCTTGGGTACAAAACCATCCTCACAAAAAGAAAGAAAAGGTTCCCTCACCAACAGAGCCACGGCTTCCCAATCCACCATGCCAATGTGATGGCCAGAAGGAACACCACTTTGAGAGTTAAAAACTTGTTATCCACTGTGACTTGTGGTTCAAAAGGATGGGAAACCAGAGGCTTTGCTACTAAGGGTAAATCCCACAAAGCATATAAAGGCCATATAAAAGGTCTGGAAATGTAAAAACTCTTTAATCAATCAATCAATCAATCAAGAAATTTATAGAGCGCGCTACTCACCTGTAAGGGTCTCAAGGCGCTGGTAGGGGGGGAGATCACTGTTCGAACAGCCATGTCTTGAGGTTTTTTCTGAAAAGCAGGAGGTCTTAGGTCTTGCGGAGGTTGGTGGGGAGGGATTTCCAGGCCTTGGGGGTGAGATAGGAGAATGATCTGCCTCCTGTGGTGGTGCGTTGGATGCGGGGGACTGTGGTGAGAGTGAGGTCGGCGGATTGGAAGTGGCTGGTGGGAGTGTGGAAGTTCACTCTTTTGTAGAGGTAGGTTGGGCCGGTGTTGTGGAGGGATTTGCGTGCGTGGATGAGGATTTTGAACGTGATCCTTTTGTCTATTGGGAGCCAGTGAAGGGATTTGAGGTGTGGTGAGATGTGTTCAAGGCGGGGGAGGTCCAGGATGAGGCGCGCGGCTGTGTACTGGATTCTCTGGAGTTTGCGCTTGAGTTTGAGTGTGGTACCGGCGTAGAGGGCGTTACCGTAGTCTAGCATGCTGCCGATGAGTGCGTGGGTGACGGTTTTTCTGGTCTCTGTGGGAATCCATTTGAAGGTTTTTTTCAGCATGCGGAGTGTGTTGAAACAGGAGGAGGTGACGGCGTTGATTTGCTGGGTCATGGCGAGGGAGGGGTCCAGGATTATGCCATGGTTGCATGCATGGTTTGCGGGGGTAGGTGCGGGCCTAGGGGGTGGTCCACCAAGAGGAGTCCCATATGGTTTTGTGGGGGCCAAAGATGATGATCTCGGTTTTCTTGGAGTTGAGCTTGAGGTGGTTAGCTGTGATCCAGGCAATGGTGTCAAGGAGTGCAGTGTGGAGTATGGTTTTGGTGGCAGTAGGGTTGCGGGTGAGGGAGAAGATGAGTTGGGTGTCGTCTGCGTAGGAGAGGATGGTGATTCCGTCTGGTTGGAGGATGTTGGCTAGTGGGATCATGTAAATGTTGAAGAGTGTGGGGCTGAGGGAGGATCCTTGGGGGACTCCGCAGATGATTTTGGTGGCAGTGGATTGGAAGTGTAGGAGGCGGACTTTTTGGGTTCTATCGGTGAGGAAGGAGGTGAGCCAGTCTAGGGCTTTGTGTCAAATCCCAGAGTTGTGGAGGCGTGTGTGGAGTGTGTGGTGGCAGACAGTGTCAAAGGCAACGGAGAGGTCTAGGAGTATGAGTGCGACGGTCTCTCCCTTGTCAACTCTGGTTCTGATGTCATCAGTGCATGTGATGAGGGTGGTTTCCGTGCTGTGGTTCTTGTGGAACCCAGATTGGGAGGGGTCGAGTGTGTGGTTTTTCTAGAGGAAGTGGGATAGACGGGCGTTCACTAGTTTCTCAGTGACCTTGGTGGAGAAAGGGGGGAGAGAGACGGGGTGGTAGTTGGAGAGGTCGTCTGGGTCAGCTTTGGGCTTTTTTAGGAGTGCGGTGACTTCCACGTCCGGGGTCTGGGAAGGTGGCAGTGTTGAATGAGCTGTTGATTATGTCTCGGAGCTTGGGGGTGATGGTTGGGCTGGCTTTGTTGTAGATCCGATGGTGGCAGGGGTCGAAGGGTGATCCAGAGTGGATGGAATTCATTGTTTTTTCCATTTCTTCGTCAGTGGTTGGGGCCCAGGTGGTGAGTAAGCTGGGTTGGGTGTGAGGCGGGTCTATGTTGGACAGGTAGAGGGGGGGTGTGGTGGCTGTGTGTGGTGTGAAGCTGTTGTGTATGTCCAGGATTTTGCAGTGGAAGTCGTTTGAGAGGGTGTTGCAGAGGGTTTGTGTGTGCGTGGGGTCTAGGTTGCTGACTTTGGGTTTGGAGAGCTCTTTGATGATGGTAAAGAGTTCTTTGCTGTTTTAGGAGTTGTTGTCTATGCGTTCCTTGTAGTGTGCACTTTTGGTGGTGCGTATGAGTTGGTGGTGATTGCGAGTGGAGGTTTTGAGGGTGGAGAAGTTAGTGGTAGAGGGTTCATGTCACCAGGGTTGCTCCGCTTTGCAGCATTTGCACTTGGAATCTTGGAATTCAGCAGTGAACCATGGGGCGTTCTAGATGTTGCGGGTGGTAGTGTTTTTTCTGAGGGGGCGAGTAAGTCTGTGCAGGTAGTGATCCATTTTGTGAGGTTATGTGCTGCAGTGTTGGGGTCGTTCGTGTTGGGTGGGGGGTTCTGTGCCAGTTGGGAGTTCAGGCGTTCTGAGGGGATCTTGTCCCACATGCAGTAGGGGGTGGTGGGTTGGTGGTGGTGTGTGGGGGGGGGGTTTGACGAAGGAGAAGTGGACGCAGTGGTGGTCGGTCCAGTGGAGTTCGGGGGTGTGGGTGTGGGTGATGTGTTGGCTCGAAGTGAAGATTGCATCAAATGTGTGTCTTGCTGAATGGGTGGGTGCTGTGACCAGTTGTTTGAGTCTGAGGTTGGTGAGGTTGTCTAGGAGGGAAGAGGAGTTGTGGTCGTGGGGGTTCCCCAGGTGAAAGTTGAAATCGCCGAGGAGGATGTAGTCTGTGGAGATGAGGGCGTGCGGGCTGATGGTGTCAGCGATGGTGTCACAGAAGGCGGCGTGGCCCAGTGTGTCTGTATACGAGTGTACCTCTGAGGGTGCTGTTGTTGTTTATGTGGATTAGGAAGTGCGTGTGTTCTGCGTTGTAGAGGGTGTCGTGGGTGTTGGTGGTGACCCTAATGGTGTCTTTGTGCAGGATGGTGATGTCACCTCCTGGTTTGTTGAGGCAGTCTTTGCGTTGGAGTTTGTAGCCCTCAGGGGTGGCTGTAGCTATGTCGGGCTCAGATGAGTGGTTTGTCCAGGTTTCCGTGAGGAAGACGATGTCAGGTGAGTGTGATGTGATGAGGTCCCAGAGTTCTATGGCATGTTTGTGTAGGGAGCGGGTGTTTAGGAGCAAGCAGTTGAGATGGTTGTGGGGGTTGTTGTTGTTGTGTTGTGCGATAGTGTTGCTGTGGGTTGTGGTGATGTTGACGTGGGTTGTGTTCAGGTTGTTGGTTTTTTTGTGGTGGGGCCAGTTGGTGTGTGTGGGGGCTGTGCGGGAGTTTGTTGCATTGAGGTTGTTGTGTTTGGTGTTGGGGCACTGGGGTTGTGGGTGTTGGGGGTGTGAGAGGTGGAGCAGGAGAATAGGCAGACGTAGCATGTGAAGGGACCCTGTGTGTGTGGGGGGCTGGTTTGGGTGCAGGCGGGACGTGGTCCTGGGTTGAGGGAGTGGAGGGTGTGTGAGAAGTAATGTTGTTTTGGGGGGTCTTGGTTAGGGGGACCAGGGGGACTGGCGCTGTGCGCGGTCCAGGCACTGACGGGTGCAGACGGGCATGCCTCTAGCAACATCTGAAACATCTGAACAGCCACCAAATTCAGAGACTACGATCTGATATCCCACTGACTGATGTAAATAACCAGAGTCACTATATTGGTTGTTCCGACAATCAAATTGCATCCCTCCAAAAGCTGCTGGAACTCCATGGCAGCCCTAAACACAGCCATGAGTTCCCTCCAGTTTGAGGAATGTCAGAGACCAATCTGTTTGAACTGACTGATCCACCAGACTTCACCCCACCAAATGAAACTGTCATCTGTCATCACAACCTTTGGGGGATCCTATTTTACGAATACCCCCTTAGAGAGAGCAAGAGAGTGGATCTATTCACCACAGCATTTATCTCTGCATCTCCTGAGTCACTGACACCAGGATTTCAGAGTCTCCCGAGGTTGGACGCCAACAAGAGTATAGATGAATCCAGAATGGCCAAAGATGAAACCTGGCCCAAAGGACTGCTGCTGCCATGTGCCCTAGCAGCATCAACCATCGACAAACTGAAAGAGAATGGCTGTTGAATGCCTGCAGAGCCAGCGTCCTCACGGTCTGTTAGAAATCTGGTTCCTATAAACATCAAGTCCTTTGAAAGAGTCACTTTGAGTTTCCCACATTGAGAAGGAAGCCATGTTCCTGAATGGAAATGAAGACTACTATCACCATCTCCTGAACCAACTGACTCTGAGAAGGTGCGAGAAGTAGCCAGTTGTCTAGGTATGGAGATATTCAAATCCCTTTGAATGGAACAAGGCAATCAAGGGAGCCACCACCTCTGGGAACAGCCCGGGGGGTGTTTTCATGCTAAATGGAGGCACCGTGAACTGAAAAAGTCTCCCTATCATACAGAACCTCAGGAACCTAGAATGCTTCTCAATGTTATGCACTGTGAATTGAAATGAGGAAAAATGATCCAGAAAAAAAACAGTATGCATACTTACTAAATTCTGACTGACATTTAACTCCCTTTCTGCAATCAAAGGAAGAACACAGCCTAATATTGCGTCTGCACAGTCACCCAGTTCACCGCATATGTGCTTTACTAGTACCCAGATGAAAGACACTGCTGTTCTCTGCTGCCTTTCACCATAACCGTGTACCTGCAGCACTCTCCAAAACCCAGCAAAAGAAGAGAGGTGCTCGATTCCAATCCTCTCTCCCCCTATAGAAGCAAAGAACTGTTTCCAACTGCTGACCAAGCCCTGCAGGGTCAACCTTCTCCTGGTCGTCCATGTCTCATGTGGGACCAAAAAAGAACAGGAGGAATGCTGGGTATGTATTGCCTATATAGGCTCTGACCTTATGGAAGGGGCATACACTTCTCACATTCATCTTGTTCATTTGTCTGTCTTGCGATGTTGAATCACCTCATTAGTGATGAAATTGGGAAAAGGGGACCTAGAGTAATAAGGGTCCACGTCTTTATACTCCACACCTCAATCTGTATTCTGCTCTTCTCATTCCCCAGAAGACACACTCTTCTCAGTGACTATCCACAGAACGCCTTCCTTTAATTCACGCCCTTCTCTTTACTTATACTTCTGACTTCAACACAGTGGATTTTATTGCTGATCATCAACTTTCAGTACTCAGTTTTTATTTTGTATTCAGCCGTCAGACATTTGCGTAGAAAAGGGTAGGATAACAACATACCAACAATAATCCTGTGATTACAAATGCAGGGCTAAATTCCTGTCCTTGTGAAAATGTGATAATTATTAAATCGTTACAGTTTTTCCAAGATTAATTTTGGCATATGCAAGTTTCAGGGATAATGGTGGTTACTACGTACCAACTAATCTAATTTCTAATCTTCAGCATAGATTACTTTAGATTCAAATGGTGGTATTTAGACCTCTTGGCTGTTTTATGCACTGTGGATATCAGGTAATGCAAGATCAGGTCACAGGTGACTTCACAGGTCACTATGTAGGGCAGTTTGTTTCTTAAAACATACAGCTTTGGAAGGCTTCTTTACAATTGTGTTTTATAAAACAATTGGACAAGCTATCACTCCTGTTATTGCTCTCTTTCCCTATGGCCCTATCAGAGCTAAAAGTCAAACTCCACCATCATCCACACCCACACACGTCAAAATGTTTTTTTTCACATCCTCTAAGACATGCACACTGACTACACACTCTAAAAGTGTCATGTAGTAAACAGACACATTTAAATCCCGATTTACATAGATAGAAGTGAGAGACCTCAGTTAAGGGAGCATACCTTTTTACACTGGGGAGGTTAGTAGGCATCCTCCACTTAAGCAGACTGCTAAAATGCCTATCCATTTACTAAAAATAAATCTGATACCACTAGCAGGCCCTCAAAATCTGGGTGAAGTTAGTAGCCACTGTCTCAAACAGTGGGCCCTATTGGTGCATGCCTCAACATTAGCTAACCACTCACATAACTGTTGGGCTCACTGGGGAAAAACAGAGCCACTGTGCAAACAAGACAAAATGATATAGGGCGAGGAGCACTTGCTCAAGATTAATAAGGACGACCTTCCATCTCAACACAATATGACCTAACTCCGTTGCCAAGTGTGATATAAAATATCTAGAAACCAGATAAATATAGGGCAGTAAATAGCAGTATACTTACATCAAACTTCAGAATTCAGCTTTCTTTTCATCAGCTCTGAGATGACCCTCCTGTGCACAGGCTTTTTCAATATTGTCCAGAAAATATGGCTATGACAGGTTGCATTAGTTAAGCATTAATCTGAGCACTTTTATTTATTTAACAATCCCTCTCTTTCATGCTACTCGTAGCAAACCACAACATGTCTGTATTCACTATGTATCAGATGAAACACTTCTTGCTCTCACCATCTCCTCTGTCCTGTGAAGCAATCATCAATCGGAATAGGGGATATTCTGTTGCCTAGTCCTGTACACCTCTTCATTGAGGATTCAAATTTAGGCGTCTACTAGTTTAATAAGGAAGGTAAGAAATAGAATCCTGAGAAAAGCCAAGAACCAACCAGGAATTGCAAAATCCAAGAAATTCTAAGAATTCTTAATAACACATATCAGAAGTCAATTTGGGAAGAAAAGACCATGAGAAGGCAAAACATTTGGGCTGAATGATTGTATCTGAGTTAACAGAGTACATCACTGGATTTTTGGGAAACTGTGGATGGTTTGAAGAAGGCCCCAATGTCTATAGTGAGTTCTTACATAGCAGAAACAGTTTTGATCAACTTCTTAACTAAGCATTGTAACCACATTAAAGAAATGAAGGAGGAATCTACTCAATGAGGGGCTGTTCAGGGAGCGTTATGTCCCTGCATGGGGGAAATAAGGGTGTTAGGTGGACATCCTACAGCCTCAGAATCCATTTTCTCAGTAGATCAGATTGGTGGCCAAATTAGGAAAAGCAAGAAGGCGGTGGCACCTGGTCCTAATGGTGTACCACATGCCCTACACAATGCCCTAAACAAAACCAATCCAGAATTTTGGCCAAAAGAGTTGGTAATTGTTTTAATAGTGCCATAGTGTTAGACCTGACAGCCTTAGGGTGCCTCACTCTATTTTTCTGACCCTGTTTTTGCTGGTTTTAGGACTCTACACACTTTACCATTGCTGACCAGTGCTAAAGTGCATGTACTCTCTCCCCTAAACATGTTAACATTGGTTCTTACCCAAGTGTCATTATTAATTCACTTGTAATACCATAGGAAGGTGCACTATAGGTGCCCAGGACCTGTAAATTAAATGCTACTATTGGGCGTGCAGCACTGGTTGCGCCACCGACATAAGTAGCCTCTTAACCATATCTCAGGCCTTCCATTGCACTCCCTCTGTGTGCAGTTTCCCTTCCATTTTGACTTGCAATTTAAAACTATTTGCCAAGTCTTAAACTCCCCTTTTTCTACATATACGTCACCCTTAAGGAAGGCCCTAGGTGACCCAGAGGTCAGAGTGCTATTTAAGTAAAAGGCAGGACATGTACATGTACTGTATTTACATGTCCTGGAAAGGGAAACTCACAAAATGTGTTTTCCACTACATTGAGCCCTCTTTTTCTCAAAGGTCAGCATTAGAACTGTACTTATCTACCTTTAAGTGGTAGATTATGACCTGAAAGGAGTAGCCCTGCCATGTTTAGTATGGCTAGAATGGTAATAGAAAATCCTGCTTAATGGTGCAACTGGATTTAATATTACTATTTTGGAAATGCCATTTTTAGAAAGTAATAAAAGTGGAGTTGAAGTTTTCAGAACCCACTGAAGGATTCAAGGTTTCTAAAATGGCTGTGTTGCTGGAGGAAAACAGATGGTGGAACAAAAATGTGCTAGTAAAATTAATTGAAGGACAGATGAGCATATCAAAAACATATATAGTTTGAAGGTTGGTTTCATGTTGGAGATCTGAGTGACAGAAAGGATGACAAGCAGACAGCAATGTACAATGCTTCTTCCACTCCTGTGCTTATAGGTGGTGATGATGGCAGTTTGATTGCTAGTAACGCTGTCATGAACAATACTGAATTACTTAGCTCTGAGTGTGGCAACAGTAGCGGATTGACTAGGAGTGATAGAATTAGAACAGTTCCTATCATTTGTAGGGATTATATTACTTACTAAAGTGTTTCATGTAATAATTGTCCATTTGAGAATTTTTATTTTTTATTTTTATTCACTTTACTTTTAGTTTCTAAAGGGGGTGGTGTAGTATGGTAAGTCATATTGTAGAATACATGTCATGTGCATATTGTAGTAAAGTTCTAGAATGCAAGCACGCTGCAGACACTTGTTGATCCGCTGTGCAGGGAAGCGGTCTTAGGTCCTTCCTTGGAATACATCTTCCTTCTTTCATGCAACCTAAGCTTTGAGACTCTTTAATTATCTAACGTCCATACAACAGTATATGTGGGTGATCTGCAGGCAAAAATGCTTTCCTACACGTTTTAGACCAATGAAAACAGAATTCATATATTGTTTATGCTGGGTCTGTTCCCCTGTGCTCACAAACGGAAGAGTACTTATGATTTCAGAACCGGGCACATCAGTGCACTGACTTGCACATCCACTGATATTTCATTTCTGAATGTGATAATTTCACTACTTCTCTCACTAGGGATGATCTGAAAGTACCACTCACAACTGAATGTGCACCCCCTGCCAGCTGTCTGGCTGTCACTATTGAATGACTAGTTTGTGAGGAAGCATGTGGCAGCAATTTTGTTGGACAGAATCATTGCAACATACCAGGTAGCCATCTCAAAAACCTTTATTAATATCCTCTGTTTTCTTAAGTTGACTTATTTTTAACTCCTTCTTTCAGAAGTGCTGTTCACTTGAAATAGTATGAACGAACAGGCCAGCTCTCACCATATTTGTTGCAATAAAGCCTATATGTGTTTCCCCAAAGATTGAAGAAGAAAAGCAAAAAACAGTTTTATAATACTGCAAGGTTATTTTCAATCATGTCTCCAAACTATGGAAAGGCTATTTAAATAAGGAAAGTTTGAGGGTAGCCCTGTTACTAGGGGACGGGTGTTTTCTTTTGCAAATACTTTGACAGTATAAACACCAAACTGATTGCCCAAAGAACAGTCATTTTGTAAACAAGATGGCCCTTTATTTTCTATTGTCTGCAAATGGTGACATCTGTACTTTTGTGTGGACTGAATATTGTGCCTATATTCCAGGCAACGTGTTGGAGGTAAGTGACCAGATCACAAATATTCAAGATAACAAGGATGTGCATGCTAATGACGACTTGGAATGGTGGGATCTCTGGTCTGGATTGTAAAGTATATTTGGGCAGTGGGGATCATAAAACTGGAAGTTATGCTTATAATTCGTGTTGCAATTCTCCTTTTTAGGCCCAAGTTTGAGAATGGACGGCCTCAATAAAGAGTTTCAAGTTCAAGTTTATTGAAAAAGTGGATAGTTAATTGAAACCATTACACCATTATTAAAATTCATATTAAAAACTAATAATGTAAAATTCAAGCAATTATTACCACACAACCAACAGTGCTACAACTAGAAAGTGCCAGGTATTCATGTGCCGAAATATTAAAAGATCAGATACCTATGCTTATATCCCGTAACCACACAAAAGCCTTCAATGTTCAACATTAATTTTGAATGCTTCCACGGACACATATTATACGTTTTTTCCACACAGCCTACAGTTCTGCAACTATAAGGTGCCTGGTGTTAGAGTGCCCAAACATTATTCAAATACCTATGCTTATGTCCTGTGACTACATAGTAACCTGTAAAATGCACCGTTTTACATTTAGTTGGGGATATTCTAAAGTGCCATTACTGCTAAGAAGGGACATCTTCCTGCACATAAACAATCACACCCCTCAACGCAGACACCCTGGCACTATGATGCAAGGATGCCTGCGTTAGCGCAGGCTGCTTAACTTAGCACTGGTACAGGGGGGAACCCAGAGGTGCACCGTATTCTTGTAAATACTGTGCATCCCTGTGTTTTAAAACTGGCGCAGCGTGGCTCTTCTAATGTTGGCACAACACTGTGCTGCACCTGTTTCTTGTAAATCTGGCCTTTACAGTTTAAAAATAATGACCCTCATTACAACCCTGGCTGTCGGTGTTAAAGCGGCGGTAAAACCGCCAACAGGCCGGCGGCAAAAAAAATTGAATCACGACTGTGGCGGAAACCGCTAACATAGACAGCCACTTTAACACCCCGACCGCCACGGCGGTACAAACAAACAGCATGGCAGTCGCTGCCAACAGACAGGCGGAAGACAATGTACCACCCACAGTATCATGAGAGGCCAATCCGCCTCCTTTTCCGGGGCGGATTAACCGCGAACAAAAACACGGCAGAAACAGGACTTGGAAGGGGAAACGCTCACCTCTAAACACCCCACGAGGAACCAGGACGCCATGAAGCTAGAACTCCATATTCTACCTGCCATTCTCTTCCTTCTCCTCTACCAGGAACACGAACGCCGGCAGCGAAGACCACGGTGAGTACTGCACCTACGCCACAGGGAAGGGGGGGGGAAGAGAGTGACACACACATGCAACACGCAAACCCCCACCCCCACCTTCACCCACTACAACACACACACACACAAGTACATGTTGATGCATTACATTTACACCCCCCCCGGAAGAATGCAAGGACAAAAGGAAATTAGTTGAATGATTGTGATCAATAAAAATCCATTACTCAAAAATATATATACACTACTAACAAATATATACACCAAGAATTCAAATCCATGTACTGCATATACATAGTCTGTGGACCACTGGGCCCAAAATGCATGAGTGAGGCCCACACTCAATACCCGATCAAAACGGAGAGAACACTGCAGGGGCATCAGATCAAAATAAAACAGGCACCTCAGGGAGAAGGGAAGGGGGGGCACCTTAGCCGGATGAGTGCACAACACCAGATCCACAAGGGGGCTCCATGCCCATTGATGTATCCTGGGGAGTGCAAAGCCACAGTCTCACAAGTCTTTCCAGTGGGTGGTATGCCCACTGCTGCATCCTGGGGAGTGCAAAGCCACAGTCTCACAAGTCTTTCCAGTGGGTGGTTTGCCCACTGCTGCATCCTGGGGAGTGCAAAGCCACAGTCTCACAAGTCTGTCCAGTGGGTGGTTTGCCCACTGCTGCATCCCGGGGAGTGCAAAGCCACAGTCTCACAAGTCTTTCCAATGGGTGGGTTGCCCACTGCTTTATCCCGGGGAGTGCAAAGCCACAGTCTCTCAAGTCTCTCCAGTGGGTGGTTTGCCCACTGCTGCATCCTGGGGAGTGCAAAGCCACAGTCTCACAAGTCTTCACAGTGGGTGGTTTGCCCACTGCTGCATCCTGGGGAGTGCAAAGCCACAGTCTCACAAGTCTTTCCAGTGGGTGGTTTGCCCACTGCTGCATCCTGGGGAGTGCAAAGCCACAGTCTCACAAGTCTGTCCAGTGGGTGGTTTGCCCACTGCTGCATCCCGGGGAGTGCAAAGCCACAGTCTCACAAGTCTTTCCAGTGGGTGGTTTGCCCACTGCTACATCCTGGGGAGTGCAAAGCCACAGTCTCACAAGTCTGTCCAGTGGGTGGTTTGCCCACTGCTGCATCCCGGGGAGTGCACAGCCACAGTCTCACAAGTCTTTCCAATGGGTGGGTTGCCCACTGCTTTATCCCTGGGAGTGCAAAGCCACAGTCTCTCAAGTCTCTCCAGTGGGTGGTTTGCCCACTGCTGCATCCTGGGGAGTGCAAAGCCACAGTCTCACAAGTCTTTACAGTGGGTGGTTTACCCACTGCTGCATCCTGGGGAGTGCAAAGCCACAGTCTCACAAGTGGATAACAGTCTCCACTGGTTCTGGAGGGGGCTTTGTGTCCAGAGTGCTTCATCCTGCCAAGGGCTGAGGTCGTGAATGCCTTTCTTCCCTGGTTCTGGAGGGGGCTTTGTGCCCAGAGTGCTTCATCCTGCCATGGACTGAGGTAGTGGATGGGATACTCCACTGGTTCTGGAGGGGGCTTTGTGCCCAGAGTGCTTCATCCTGCCAAGGACTGAGGTGGTGGTGAATGCCTTTCTCCACTGGTTCTGGAGGGGGCTTTGTGCCCAGAGTGCTTCATCCTGCCAAGGACTGAGGTAGTGGATGGGATACTCCACTGGTTCTGGAGGGGGGCTTGGTGCCCAGAGTGCTTCATCCTGCCAAGGACTGAGGTAGTGGATGGGATACTCCACTGGTTCTGGAGGGGGGCTTGGTGCCCAGAGTGCTTCATCCTGCCAAGGACTGAGGTAGTGGATGGGATACTCCACTGGCTCTGGAGGGGGGCTTTGTGCCCAGAGTGTGATGTCTTTCTCCACTGACGGTGGGCCTACATGGAAGCTGTCCAGGCCCCTTAAACTGACCACCAGCTTCGTACGACTGACCACTAGGGATGGCAGCCATGTCTGCGGTGGTGCCACTGGCACATGATGTGGTGTGGCCGCTGGCGGTGCTTGCGGCTGCTTCAGTAGCCTCGATGCTTGCGGCGCTCATTGGCCTGCGGTGCTGGTGGGTGGCTCAGTGAGCGTGCTGGTGGCGGCGGTGTCCTGGAAAGTGGTGCTGGTGGTGGCGGTGTACTGGGAAGCGGTACTGGTGGCGGCGGTGTCCTTGGCAGAGGTGCTGGTGGCGGCGGTGTCCCTGGCAGCGGTGCTGATGGAGGTCTTGTCCGCTGTGCAGGTTACCAGTGACTTCCCTTTTTTGCTCCGCCCCTTCCCCACCTTGGATGGTGGCACAGCTGTCTTGCCACTCCCAACTGTAGTCCTGGGAGAGCCCTTGGTGGCAGGTGTTTTACCCTTCTCCCTCCGGGCAGTGGCCAACTTCTTATGCTTCTGAGGTGGGGGACTGTCTGTGGTCTGGCTCCTTGGCACACTGGCTGCTCTGCTGCTTGGCGCACTCCAGAAGCCGGTTACTGCTGGCACCACTGTTCCCAATGACTTGGTGGCTGAGGTGCTGGTTTGGGACCTGGAAAGGCATGCCCTAGGGGACGGAAGGGGTGGGGGAGGTGTAGGGAAGAGGTCAACATTTAAGAGGAAAAGTTTTTTAGACACACTGGGACGGGTAGATGGAGGGGATTTGGGAGTGGAGGAAGAGGTAGTGGTTGTAGGAGGTGTACGCTTGCTGACTTTGGGTGAAGGGGCATGGGCTGGAGGCTGTCGTGAGGTGGATGGCTGTTGGGTGGGTGTGTGACTGAGTTTGTGTACTTTGGGAGGTGGGCTCACAGACACAATAGGAGAGGACACAGGTGATGTGTGAATGGTAGTGGGGGTGGTGAGTGCACGTGAGCTGTGTGTGGTGATGGGCGTGCTGGTGATGGATGTAGTGGCTGAAGATGTAGCGCATGCAGGTGTGAGTGGAGACGTGACAGGGAGGGTGGGAGGAGGGAGACGAGTAGGAGGGGGACACAGTGGAGGCAGTGGATGTTGGTATGTGTGCATGGGCATGATGCTTGTGTGAGTGCCTGTGGGATGTGTGGTGGTTATGTTTGCCAGAGCTACCCTTGTGTGTTGAGGTGTGTGCATGCTGGTCTGATGGTGTGCTTGGGATAGGCTGAGGTACAGGGGATTGGGGCTGGGTGGAGGAAGTTGGAGGGGGGAGGCTGGACACAGGGACAATGGCTGACATCAGTGCTGAGGCCAGAGTCTGAAAATCTCGCTGTTGGGCTGCCTGACCAGAATGAATGCTCTCCAGGTATGCATTCGTCTGTTGCAACTGCCTCTCTACACCCTGGATGGCATTCAGAATGGTAGACTGCCCAACAGTGAGGGATCTGAGGAGGTTAATGGCCTCCTCACTGAGGGCAGCAGGGCTGACAGGGGCAGGGGCTGAGGTGCCTGGGGCGAAGGAGATGCACACCCTCCTGGGTGAGCAGCCACGGGGCACACACTGAGGGGCTGCTGGGAGGGAGGTGCTGGTAGGGGGGGTGGCGGCTGTACCTGTAGATGCGGGGAGCACAGAGGGGCCCGCCACCGCAAGGGAGCTCCCATCAGAGGAGGAGTCCGTGTCACTGGTCTCAGCTCCTGTCCCCGCCGTGGAGCTCCCCTCGCCCTCTGTCCCACTGGTGAATTCGGAGTCCGTAGTGTCGCCCTCCAGGGCCATGTGGGATGCAGCTCCCTCCTGCTCCGGTGCCACTGCTCCTCCGCCTGATGATGCAATTGCACACAAGAACAGGGAGACCACATAAAGGGGGGGAGACAGAAGAAAGACATGTTCAGTGCATGCAATACCGCTACCGTTGGTGGACAATACAGACACAGCAGCCCTCTGCACTACTCCATGCACTTAGAGTTCCCTAATTAATCACAGGGCCATGGGGTACAAGGCCTATGCCTGATTGCTGCACACATGGCAGTCACAGGAGCCTGACTAGGTGTAGTTGGCTGTTAACACTGGTGGGGTGGGGTGCCACATGGCCTGCTCTACGAAGGGACCTTGCCTACAAAACTCGCCCTGGCCTAGGGGTACCCACAGCCCACTTCCCCCACCCAGACACCTCCAATGCGTGCTGATTCAGCTGAATGAGAGTGTACTCACCCCCTTGTGGCTGCTGTAATGCTCTCAAACACCCATCCAACTCCGGGTACGCCACTGTCAGGATCCGGAACATCAGGGGGGTCATGGTGCGATGGGCACCCCTCCCACGTTGGGAGGCCATACCCAGCTGGGCCTCCGCCGTCTTCTTGCTCCAGCGGCGAATGTCCTCCCATCTTTTCCGGCAGTGGGTGCTCCATCTGTGGTGGACCCCCAGGGTCCGGACTTCCTTGGTGATGGAACGCCAAATATCCTTCTTCTGGTGGGCGCTGACCTACGGGAATAGTGCAGGGAAAAAGGAGAAGATATAACCGTCCGGACCGTCACAGTCATTGGCCCGCGTTCCTACCCTTGCCATGACGCACATTCACTCACCTTTGTTTCATGCATGCCTCATTCTCCTCCCCCGCATCTTACATCCACTCCACACAGGCATTGCCCATACAGCATGCTCACAGTGTACTTACCAGTTTGTCTGGAGGACCGTAGAGTAGCGTGTACTGGGGGAGGACCCCATCCACTAGTTTCTCCAAATCCTCTGTGGTGAAGGCAGGGGCCCTTTCCCCAGACAAATGAGCCATTGCCGCTTTCAGACTGAGGTCACAGCAGCACTTGCAGTGTAGGTCCTCTCCTGTCGAAGATCAGGTATCAAGTGAGTGAACAGATAGAAAATGGCGGTCACGTCCACGGCGGTGCGTACCGTCACCGCCGGCGTACATCGTCATTGGCTTCTGGGACCCTTAGGGCCCAATGTTAACCAATGCAGGATTGCGCCGCGGTCTTCGACCCCCTACTGCGACGGTGTCCAACGCCAGTGCAGTTACCTCATATCCCATTGTCCCACCTTACAGGTCAGGCAGCCGCCATTTCAGGGGGCCACATGGCATTATTTTTAAATGTGTCACACATATCTAGGCCTTGCATACACACTAAGACAGGCCAATAGCGGATTGAAAAATGTGTGCAATAAAGTTGTGTTTTCGTACCTCAGTGTTGGCTGACCCTCTGCTCGCTGTTCTCCTCCATTGAGCACATCCGCTGGGGCAGGTGAGGAGATGGTGGCATCCTCTGGTGTACAGACCGCTGGTGGACCTGTCGACAATGGAAGAGCGACATGTAATTGTCACCTACAGACTGGACCGTACCACAATCCATGAACTGTGTGCCCAGTTGGAGCCGGACCGGATGTCAGCTATCCGCCATCCGACAGGGATACCCCCTCTAGTGCAGGGGCTGTCAGTACTCCATTTACTGGCAAGTGAGTCTTTTCAGACGACAGTGGCCATAGCATTAGGGATGTCCCAGCCTATGTTTTCCAACGTGTTGTCCAGAGTGTTGTCTGCCCTGCTCAAACACATGCACAGCTACATCGCGTTCCCTCAGGTGGAGGATTTCCCTACAGTGAAAGGTGACTTCTATGCTCTGGGTCATATCCCCAACATCATAGGTGCCATTGATGGGACACATGTGGCCTTGGTTCCCCCCCCCCGCAGGAGTGAACAGGTGTACAGAAACCAGAAGAGTTACCATTCTATGAATGTGCAGATGGTGTGTTTGGCAGACCAGTACATCTCACATGTGAATACCAAATTTCCTGGCTCAGTGCATGACGCTTACATTCTGAGGATTAGCAGCATCTCTTATGTGATGGGGCAACTCCAGAGGCACCGTGTGTGGCTATTAGGTGAGGACATGGACCCTATACAGTGTGAATAGTTGTCTGTTTCTGGGGTTGTCCCTAATGGTTAGTGTGTGTCTAACAGTTGTCCCTCGACATTTGCAGGTGACTCTGGCTACCCCATCCTGTCATAGCTACTGACCCCAGTGAGGAATCCCGGGACAAGGGTAGAGGAACGCTACAATGAGGCACATGGGTGAAGTAGGAGGGTCATAGAGAGGACCTTCGGCCTCCTGAAGGCCAAGTTCAGGCGCCTCCATATGACGGGTGGTTCCCTATTCTACTCACCAAAGAAGATGTGCCAGATCATCGTGGCCTGCTGTATGCTTCACAACTTGGCTTTGCGACGTCAGGTGCCTTTTCTGCAGGAGGATGGTCCTGAAGGAGGTGTTGTGGCAGCTGTGGAGCCTGTGGACAGTGAAAAAGAGGAAGAAGAGGAGATAGACAACAGAAACACCGTGATTCAACAATACTTCCAGTGAGACACAGGTAAGAAGACATCATTGCCTGCTACATCTGATACACTTGTTCTACCTCTCATCTGTCTGTCACTTTCACCCAGTGTATGGACCCTGATTTGTCACTTTCCCTTTCGATTTCACAGATGTGGGTCCCACTGTGTGACCTCTGCTATGTTTCCTCGTGTACTAGAGCGGTGTGACATAGGTATGTTGACAATACAATGGATATTGCTATTTTCCTCAGTAATTGCAAATACACATTTGTGAAAGCACAGACTGACTCCAGATAGTTTTGTGATTTAAGGGTGTTTATTTAAGTGCTAAATAGTGGAGAGGGTTGTAAAATGGGCAGGTGTGATGGTGGAGGAATGTCCATTTCAGAGTCCAATCTATTTGTTTCACAGGTGCATTGTCCAAAGGGGCATAGGAAGTGGAGCTGGGGCAGTTGATGGATGGACAGGGTGACAAAGTGGGACAGAAGGATGACAATCAGGGTGGTCTCATTTCTTGGCGGGGGTCTTGGCATTGTTCTCTGTCTTTGTCCTGGATCTCAGGGACCGCTTGCAGGGTGGTTATCCATCTGCAGGGGGTGGGGTGCTGGTGTCGTGGTCCTGTGGCGGTGCCTCCTGTCCACTAGCGCTGGTGGAGGTGGTGGGCAGTTCATCGTCCACTCTAGTGTCAGGGGCCCCTTGTTGTGCCACAGTGTCCCTCCTGGTGTTCACAAGTTCCTTCAGCACCCCTACAATGGTGCCCAGGGTGGTATTGATGGATTTGAGTTCCTCCCTGCCCCCCAAATACTGTTCCTCCTGCAGCTGCTGGGTCTCCTGAAACTTGGCCAGTACCGTTGCCATTGTCTCCTGGGAATGGTGGTAGGCTCCCATGATGTTGGAAAGGGCCTCGTGGAGAGTGGGTTCCCTAGGCCTGTCCTCCTCCTGTCGCACAGCAGCCCTCCCAGTTCCCCTGTGTTCCTGGACCTCTGTCCCCTAAACCGTGTGCCCACTACCACTGCCCCCAGGTCCCTGCTGTTCTTGGGGTGGTGGGTTAGCCTGGGTTCCCTGTAGTGGCGGGCGCACTGCTGCTTGATGTGTCCTGGGGACAGAGGTGTGGGCCCGCTGGGTGGGAACTGTGCTGGTGTTTCCAGAGGTGGGAGGCTCTGTTGTGGCTTGTGCCAGTGTGAGGGGAACCAACTGTCCTGAGGTCCCAGATGGGCCGGGCTGGTCATCTAAATCCAGTTGGACAGAGCTGCTGTCATCACTGTGGGCCTATTTTGTGGGGGGAGTGGACATGCCTGGAACCTCCTGTCCGGTGACGTTGGGTAGGGGTCTTGCAGGGGTGTAAAGCCATAGTTTTAGTATCTGTGTGTGCCATGGTGTGCAATGGGTGTGTGACCCTGTACCCCAGTGCTTGCATTCCTGTGTAGGACCTTGTGTGCTAATTGTTTAGGGGTCTGTGTGGGTATGTGCAGAGGAAATGCATTGGTGATGGGTGTCCATGCTTTGTTGTTGCATGCAGGGCTTGGTGTTGGGATGTGTGGTTTGTGATAGTCGGACATATGTGAGGAGTTGGAGTGATGGGGGTGAGGGTGGGGGCATGTGTTAGCATGCAGGTAGGGTGGGGGATGTAATAGTTAAGATTTGACATACTAGAGTCCATTCCTCCAGCTACTCCTGTGAGGCCCTCTGGATGCAGTATAGCCAAGACCTGCTCCTCCCATGTTGTTAGTTGTGGGGGAGGAGGTGGGGGTCCGCAGCCAGTCCTTTGAACTGCGATGTGGTGTCTTGAGACCACAGAACGCACCTTCCCCTGTAGGTCATTCCACCTCTTCCTGATGTCATCCCATGTTCTTGGGTGCTGTCCCACTACGTTGACCCTGTCCACGATTCTGCACCATAGCTCCATCTTCCTAGCTATGGTGGTATGCTGCACCTGTGATCCGAATAGCTGTGGCTCTTTCCGGATGATTTCCTCCACCATGACCCTGAGCTACTCCTCAGAAAACCTGGGGTGTCTTTGCGGTGCCATGGGGTGATGTGTGAGGTGGTGTGTGTTGTGATGTGTGGGGTGATGTTTAGGGGTGTGTGGTGTTTTGTGCGTGGATGTGTATGTGTGATGGTGTTGTGTGCCTCTGTATGGTGGTGTTGTCTGTGCTGTGCTGTCTCTCTGGCCTTCGTCAATATTTTAGGTAGTAAGGGTTTGTGGGTGATGTGGGCGGGTGTTTTATAGTGGTGTGGGTGTATGGGAGTGGTGTGTGTATGGGTATCAGGTGTGTGTATTTGGAATTGTCCAATGTGGTTATGTTTTGTAAGAGTGTGTGTATTTTGAGCGCTGCGGTGTGTACCGCCAATGGTTTACCGCGGTTGATAGACCGCTGCGTAGATTCGTGGGTCATGATAGTGTGGGCGTATTCCTGTTGGCGTGACGGTGGAGACTTAGTTCTCACCAGTTTATCACTGACCTTTGGTGTGGCGGACTTGTGTGGGTAAATTTTGTCAGATTCTGAGCTGTGGGTCGTAATAGCTGTGGCGGAATTCCGCAGCGGTGTGTTGGCAGTCATCTGCACGGCGGTAAGCGGGATTTACCACCAATGTTGTAATGAGGGCCAATATCTGTTGTTTTAAAACTACTGATCAGTGCTTGTCTACACATGTGAATTCCTCTATAATTAATAGCTAGCCTTAATAGGCCCCTTCTCACACTTAACAGACCTCTACAAAGAAAGGTCCGATGAAGAATATTTTCTTCTCCAAACCCACACAACCTCCACAGAGACTTTGTCCAATCCCGTACCCAAGAGACCACGTTTGCCCATCCAGGCAAAAAACAAAAACAATATCTAAAAAATAAATCCTATCCTGTTTTGTCCACCCGGTCTCAAGGCAGGGCCAGGGTTTGAGAATTGTATACTCATTTACTGTCATCCATGAGTGAGATCTAATTGAGAAGGACCCCTTATCTGTAATTTTCATTGTATGATTAATAATTGAAAAAAAATAATTGTAGGGAATGTTATTATCCCACAATGGTTGAACCCCCAGGTCATCCAATGCCTGGTCCAAATATTGCCTTGATGGTGACAGTGGATTGAAGCTAACTCCTTCCCAGAGTGCTTGACAGAGCTGGTTCCCTTTAGTTAACTACAAATTCTTCCATGCTTTAATGTAACTCCCCTTTCCTGCTATAGTTTGGTTCAAATACCCAAACTCATGTCTTATCTGTGCTTGGGACATGGTACATGGGAGGTCGAACAGGGTCCTAAACATTTTTGCAATGATCCCATTCAGAATGATTGCTTCTCTCCCTCATAGTGCTTATGTTCCCGAACTTATACCTGACACTAATTTGGCTGCAATTACTTGTAACAAGCGTCAGTAGCTGGGGCCATCTAACGATCTATGCAATGTACGAAAAGCGAGCATCAACACATTTCCTTTCCTCTATAATTCTTGCTTTTGAGGCATAAAAGATCTCTTTCCACCAAAGAAAACTCTCAAGTGCTTGTAGGTTTTGACCAGTTTTAGTCTTGACCTTGCAGATGCCATTTGTGAGTTTTCTGTGTTTTTTGCTCATTTCCATAACTTTTGTTTTTTCTCATTCATTCTCATTCCATTTGTCTCTGAGTACTCAGACAATCTGTCAATAAGTTGCTGCAGACCTATTGTAGTTTGACTTAGGAGTATCACGTCATCAGCATAAAGCAGGTTAGAAATAATAATTTATCCTAATTTCAGGTGATGCGCATTCACTTAATCTAGGATGGGGTAAGATCTGATAAAAATAGATTAACCAGATATGATGCAAGCATGGAACCCTTCTAAAGCCCTTGTTTTGGTCTCTATTTTGCTAGATAAAAAGGAGCCATCCCCGATCTTCACCCTATTACACGTGTCTGTTTATAACATCTGTATTGCTCTTAGTAAATGAGTGGGGATACCCCAAGAGACTAACTTTTCCCAAAGAAGGTTTCGGTGCACCAGGCCGAAAGCTGATTAAAATCCACAAAACACAGATATAAGGGTTGATTTTTCTGGTTCCACTTATCTACAATAGTTGGCAAAGATAAAATATTGACTATCACCCCTTACCCTTTATCAAAACCTGATTGATTCGCAGGGATAATATCATTTTCAGTGTCCCAGGATAAAAGGTAATTTAAAAGTAAACCTGAACAATACTTTGCCTCAGTGTAAATTAAATGATAATTTTCCAGACAGGAGAGGCTTCCCCTCTTAAAAATTGATGCAATTATTGAGCCCCTCCACAAGTTCAAAATAGTTCCAGGCTCTAAGTGTTAGAAATGGGTCTCCACTTGGCAGAACTATACACCTTTTTCCAAGTAGGGACCACAATCCTAATCAGGGTAAGTCACAACACAATTCAAATGATCCTGTGCTCACCCTCTGGTAGCTTGGCACGGAGCAGGCAGGGTTAACTTAAAAGGCAATGTGTAAAGTATTTGTGCAATAACTCATACAGTAACACAGTGAAAACACCGCAAAAGTACTCCACACCAGTTTAGGAAAATAGATAATATGTGTCTGAATGCAATATGGTCAAAATGTCAAAAATCCAAGTTATATAAGCCAAGATATGATTTTTTTTAGATTAAATCCCAAAAATATACTCAGAAATGCAGTAGCTCCAACTGGGGCTATCACAACATCATTGATGGAGTCGTTCCCAATAATCCGACACTACTGGTGCCGTTCACGGAGTCGCGCAGACCCCCAGACACAGTACCTTTGGAAACAAAGAAACAAAGACGTTCCACATAGTCATTGAGGTGATGCGTTGCTGGAGCTGGTACACATCAGTCCCTTACGGTGTCCGGGGAGGTGAGGCATCGGTTCTGTACTGCGAGGAAGGGGAGGCAAGGCATCAGTTCCGTCCGGTTGCAGGGGAGCTGATGTAGCGTTGGTGGCGAGGCGTTGGTTCCTCGTGACCTGGCGGGGGTGATGAATCCAGTCAGTCAAGACGTGATGAGTTGACTTTGCAATGCCACGATCACACTGCGGGGCATCAGCAGCGTCTTACTTGTGTTGCAAACTGGGGTCGTTGCCTGCAGCGAGGACCACTGAGCCGGAGCAGGCAGCAGTGCGGCATTAGGCAGCAGCATTGCTGCTGGAGTCCCTGAAGTCAGTGAACCAGCTACAAGCTAGTAGATGAAGTCATAGTTGACCCTGAGACCTCAGAATAGGAGGCAAGCTCAATCCAAGCCCTTTGAGATCACTTTTGGGAAAGGCACAGTCCTTCCAGCAGAGTCAAAGAACAGCAAGCAGCATGCAACAAGCAGGGCAGCAGTCCTTCTCAGCAAAGCAGTCCAGACGAGTCCTTTGAGCAGCCAGGCAGTCCCTCTTACAGAGTCCAGGTGTTGATCCAGAAGTGTCTGTTTTGGTGGAGTCAGTGACCCAGTATATATATGCAAAAGTGTCTTTGAAGTGGGGGAAACTTCTAAGAGTGGTTTTTGAAGTGCACAAGTTCCCCTTACAGCCCAGTCCTGTCTGCCAGGATCCCTGTGGGGGGTTATCAGTCCTTTGAGTTAGGGCAGGCAATGGCCTTTGAAGTGTAAGAGAGAGCTCCTCCACACTTCCTGCCCAGGGAGACCCATTCAGTAGGCAGATTAACACATTTATGACTGAGTGTCCTGTGTTTATGGGTGTCTAGGTGGAATGCACAAGCTGTCTACGAGCACAGACCAGACATGGATTGGAGACAGACTGTAAGGCACAGGTGGCAAGTCTGTACTTGGGCTGTTTTCAGAGCTACTGGGGCCTGATAATGTGGAGGTGAGTCCTAACTGCTGTGTATGGCATAAGGAGGAGTGGGGGCAGGGTTCAAAGTGAGTTGAGCAGTGTTGCAGCAATTTTCTTTGTAAAGGAGAACACACTGTCTGGCAATCCTGATTGAAGTGAAGAAGGATTACACTACCATTATTACCCCATGGGACTGGGAATATGGGGTGTTAATCCCTGAGCAATGTGTCAAATGAACAGGGTGCACTCTTAGATTCCTACACACAGAGACTGTGAGTTTCTTAATTGCTGCTGGAAGAGAGAACAAAGAGGGACTACAGGACAGAAAACTTCCAACAGGTTTCCTGTGAATTGCAGAACTGTGTATGAACACATGGCCAAAGACTGGGTGAGAATGGAGGCTTCACTGCAAAATCTAGTGAGACAAAAAGATACTTTTGCACAGAGACCCCAGTCCTTCTTCCTGCTCTGTGATTTGTTAGTTAGCTGTAATCCTCATAGAAGTCTGCAGTGCACCGGAAGATCACAATGATCCGGCATGGTAGCAGGGACGCCAACAGCTTCTTCCATAATAACCCAAGACATAGGCTATCATGCCAATATTAACAACACTTTGGTTCCAGACACTGCGTACCAGATCAAAGACCAATAATGAAATATATCTATCAAAACAGATAACCAATTGAGATACCAGTAAATTGCACCAAATCATCCAGGTCATTACAATCACTAGAGTGGCAATGGGAATTAAAATATATGCTGTAGCTTTGAAGGTTAATATTCTGGGGACAGAACAGCTGAAACCAAAAATCTCATGGCAAAGCCAAAATGAAGTCTAGCAGTCTGCCTTTGAACTACATTTGACCCAAAAGGTACTCACCTCGTGTAGATCACAGAGGGATGAACAAGAATGTATTACATCTCTACATTTTACTGCTCTTTTTTCCAGAGTCAAAATTAAGTATACAAAAATATCAAAAACATAGGTGTAAAGAATGTGTGGAAAAAATGGATCATCCCACAGAAGACTGTTCCAACATGACTTTTGATCACCACCCAGTTTCTCATCATCAATGTTATTTTTATTTGCCCTGATGTTTTGGTGTGGATATGACTGAGCAGATTAGATGTCTTAAATATATGCCTGAGGAGGCTAAACATAGATTCAGGAGCAATAGAAAAATAACTGGTCAACCAGAAATAGCACAAGGTCAGTTATATGGACCTCTTTTTGGAACAATGGCTTACTACTATTGTAGCACCAAAATGCATCTACAAATATTTCTTTATCAAGAAACCTCATAGGGCTCAAACTACACCCCTCTACCTTCAAGGGAACAGCTGAGACCTGTAATAGCCCACCACTTTAATTTTTGAGACAGGGACCTCATTCTACAATGAACAAAAACACTTCTGTGAATATTTGCCCAGATTACTCCCAGGATGTATGAGCTCATACCTCACTGTGAAATGTTAACAGAGAATTGATCATTAAGCACATGCTCCTCTTCCCTGCCATCTTTATGGATGCCAATGTTTTGGAATGGCTGACTGAAAAGAAAGGCCAAAGAAGCAAGATCCATCCTAAACTGTGTGGCAGGTGTAAAAGATGTGGAAGAAGATTTGGAAGACTTACCCCAGAGAAGGCTTCTGAAGGCAAAGTTAAGTCAATGACACAGCTGAGTGATGCAAAATCCTAATCACTGGCCAGATACACCACTGATTCTGATGGGAAATGTCCAGCGATCAACTCCATCACAGAGTACTCCACTGCAGACTCGGACCTTGCCCCACTTATCACTCCAGTGATGACGGTGAAAAGCTCTCTTTAAGTTGGCATATATACTTGCGAGGCTTCCATTGAACAGAGGCTATTCTTACTTAGATAGATCACTATTCTGCTTTCTTTTACTGATCTCAGCCCCTAAAAGTGTAACGTAGGTGGTGGATCCTCCAGGTCTTGTATGTTGCAATACTCAAAAATATTTGTTGCCCCATCCCATTCTTCTCTTTATCTATTAGCATTCCTTGGGCCAGATGTAGCAAAGGGTTTTACCCATTTTGTGTCTATGGGAAAATGTGTTCGTACATATGGCCCCTTGTTTCTCTTCTTCGTCTGTTTAGCCTAGCACACCTCTGTTTTATGTGTGACATATTAGGCTAACCTCCCTATAGCATTCCACAGGGAGGGTACAATTTTAAAGATCCTGAATGCATGCTACACAGTACTGGCGGGGTGTAAACTAGGCACACAAAATTAGGGTTACCAGTTCATATAAATTAAGTCTCATTAACTAGGGAATAACTGTGCAGCCATGAAGTAACTGTGTGGTATTCCACATGACATTCCCTATTCTGCGGATTTGAATTCCCAAATTTACCACCCTCTTTAAGCAGGTGGTAAATGTGTGCAGGAGCTTCAGTGTGGGGTGGAGGGAGGGGGTGGGGATGCTAGGAAAGGAGAGGAGAGGTGTATATTAATTTGGAGAGATTTGCATGCTTCACCCTTGGCACAGAAAAAGGTCAGACGGAGCCAGGGTCCAAGGCTTGGCTGATATTCCAGCTTAAGCATCAAGCAATATCCACCTGGTGTTCCAGGAAAAGTAGAACACCAGTTCAGTTATAATCAGTAGTAGAGAAATTCCAGACAGTGATTCTGCTCCACCCAACTCATAAATGGGGCCATAGTGGGAACATTACAGCTTCAACAGAGACTATGGGGGGTCGAGTACCAATCTCACAGGGTAATAATGACCCCGTACTTATGAATGCTGCATTAACATAACATACATATTATAAAGCACTGCATGAGTGAGCATCACACAACACGACAGGGCACATAATATAACATGCTCAATTGGAGACCTTGAGATCCTACGGGTGAGTAGTTGCGCTCTATAAATTATGATTGATTGATTATGATTGATTGACTTGAAATGTAAGGGCCATTATCACAGGTTCATCTAAGCAGCACTAGATGCACAATTATGGCTGATGCAGATGGTCATACTCTTACAAGAAATGCACCTGGGAGATGATTAACTATTCAAGCACCAGAAAAGTTAGAGGATGACACTCATGGCACCAATTTTTCTGGCTCTGCAAGAGCGGCCGTCATACAGGTCAAGCCCGGAGTTTCCCACTGCTAAATCTGCGCCACTATAGACCACAATCGTAGGTACATTGTGATACGGGGAGGGAAGAACTTGAAGCCTCAATCACGCAGACAAAATTCTAAAATTGCATTAGGACATTACTTGAAGAAATAACTTCTGCTACATGTGGCCTTCCATTAGAGCGCTATAGAACATGAGAGCAGTGATTATCTTCCCGCCTAATGGAAGTCTTTATTCCCTCACATGAATCAGGTAAACTTGTCCCTACACCAAGAGACATTATGGTAGTACTGGTCCTTAAACCACCACGATATATCCTTACCAAAGCATTGTTCCAAGCCCTATCAATGCGGAATTCTGACTACATTGTTGTAAAACTGGAAGTAAACTAATTATTTAAAGTTTTTCCTTCCTTTGTCCAGTCCGACTAAAGTAGGATTTATTTTCGGCCACAGCATATCACCTTACTTAAGTGTATTATTCTATAATATTGACAGCCTATCACAGAAGAATCAGACAGGCTTGGTAACCTTACTAGATATTGAAAAGGCATTTGATACACTAGAATGAGGTTTCTTCTATTGCAATCTGTGAGGAATGAAATTTGAAAGGTGCATCAGTTAATGGAAAAAAACTACTACGAACTGAACGGGGCATATGACAAGGGTGCACACTGCCCCTCTCTCTACTCTATTCGTGCTTCCCATTAGCTTGCTGAATATTCAGAAGATAAACTGAGGTGTGTGGCAGTGGTTGGAACATCACATATTATTTCTCTCTTTGCAAATGATATTGTCTTCCCGCTGAATGGCCTGTCTATGATAACTGATATTATTGACTATTTGCTCAATTGTCTGGCCTCACAATTAACTGGCAGAGTCTTGTTTGTGCCCCTAGTGAACATGGTTGGAGTCATCTTTGCCCTACCACTAATAAGCAACTGTTGTGGACACAGGACACATTTAAATATTTCAGTGTCCAGGTGAATGACAGCTAGAATAACCGATTTAGAGATCCCCCTGTTTAGTTGTGTAGCTGTCATAAACTAGAGTAGGCCACCATGTTGCCAGTGCCTAATTTTTGCCAATGGTTGTGGTTGAGGGAGCAGCTGCAGTCATTTTGGGGGGACCCGCACCTATTTTTCATCTTCGAACATTTCTGAGAGCAAGAGAGGAAAAAACCCACCAACGAGAAAACAATTGGAAGAAAAAGACAGAAAAACGGCCACAAATGAAGAAAGCAAGAGCCTGTGAGTTGAAGGGATAGGGAGTATCTGGCAGTGGATTGAAGATGCCTGAGGGGGATTAAGACTACGCAGCCTTGGTATTCTGCGTTTTGACATTTAACTGTGCCAACCGCAGCCTGCTGAGAAGCGCTTTGGGCACCAGCATTCGTTATTTTGCAAATTGAGCACTGAATATCGCTGATGCTCATGGTCCAGCACTCATTATTTTACAAATTGAACACTGAATGTCGCTGATGCCGATGGTTCAAGCAGCCCAAAAAACTCCAGATATTGCTATCTTATAATAATACCAACCTACCAATTTGAAGGGGGCATTTTTTCTTGCTTGCATCAGAGCCCAAGACAGGCTGGCTACGCAAAGTTGGACTTCTTCAGGCCTTTGGAAATTTATGTTTTGCAACAGCTCCATTTAAAAACGAATTCTGGACTGAGCGGCATAATTACACGTAAACAAGGACTGAGGTTTTCTAACAAAAAAATATTTTTTATTATGTAGGTAAATGTTTGTTTTACAGCAAAATGTGAGGATTTTAAACTTGTACCTAATGGGGTCTATTCATAAACTGCATTTTGTAATACAATTAGTACAATTATAGTGGTACTACTCACATATTACGAATTGCTTTTCTTAATCCTACTTGTGAACAGCTCTACATCTCCTATGTTTTGTATGTGGAAATCTCCATCCTAATTCTGGAGGTTTGTACACCGGTATAGTAATATTTTACTAGTAAATGTGGGAGAGACATCAGAGTGGCTGAACAATCTGGAGTATTTACTACTAAATGGAAGGGATTAGGGAGGAATAGGAGTAGTTAAGAGAGGGCTAGAGAAGGGTTTAGAGAGGACAAACATCCATCTCCAAAGCAGAAGGCCATTGCAGTGATGTAATCAATTCTGTCATTTGAGATGTCATCAGTGATGCCATCAATGATATCAATGAACATCTCATGAGGTATTTAATATGTGAGTTCATAAATAGGGCATAGTGAGGGCGCAATTAAAATATAACTGGTATATTTCAGTGTTTTTTTTGTTTTAAAATGATAACGTTTATGTTATTACATGGTCACTTTAACCTATCAGTTTGTCAGTCAATTGCAGGTTTTTTTAATTGGAGCTAAAATCGCAATACCCTAACCATACCATCACTTTAACATTTGTGGTCTCAGTATATTACCTACAGGCAGCTGCCAGTAAGTAGTTATAGTTAGGACCTTCTTACCATAGCAAAATCATCTTTTGTTTTGCCTATAACTTTTGTGCCACTTGATGAATCTTCTCGAAATGTTCAAAACTAGTGTCCTGGTCACTTCAGCTGCCCTCTGGAAAGTTTCAGGGTGATCCATCAAGCAGGGGCTGAAAAAAAGGGGGGGACATTTTCCCTATGCAATTCCTCATAGGGATTTTAGACAAGTCTACAGCCACACCGGCTGAATGGAATTACACTAAATTTAGTAAAAAGCTAGATCTTCGTCCAGAAAGATCTCTTTTCATAATTTGGTGCAGTTCCATTTAGTAGTTTTTGTGTTAATAAAGAGAAATGAAATATAGGTATCTAGGGGCTCGGATCCTCTGTTGATCTGATAGATCTCATGCTGAGATTAGATTGTCTGCCAGCATTTCAACCAGTAAGTGTTAGCAGTTGTCTTGGGACTCCGACTCAGTCGAGTCCCAAGAAAAAGTGTGAAAAAAAGAAGGAGGCAGTGTAAAAATACCCTGATCCCCTAGGTCTGGAGGTGGCCAAAACATTTTTTTCCAATTTTGCAAAAAATCATGTATGAGCTGCAGCAATATTAAAAAAAAAAAAACACGACCTCCTGTGCTTTTTTTTTTAGGTCCCTAGGGGGACCAGGTCTGATTATTAAATCTCCTAAAGACTCTGGCCCTCATTACAACCCTGGCGGTCGGTAATAAAGCGGCAGAAACACCGCCAACAGGCTGGCGGTAAAAAAAAATTGAATCATGACCATGGCGGAAACCGCCAACACATACAGCCACTTTAACACACCGACCGCCACAGTGGTATCAACAAACACCACAGGGGTAACCGCAATCAGCCAGGGAGAAGACAATGTACCACCCACAGCAGTACAACAGGCCTATAAGCCAGCATTTCCGGGGCAGTACCAACACCATCAAAAGCACTGCAGAAACGGAACACTGAAGGGAAACTACTCACCTCTCAACACACAAGGAAGAACCACAACGCCATGGAGCCCGAGCTGCACTTTTTTCCAATGCTGGTGTACCTTCTCATACACCAGGAACACGAATGCAGGCGAAGACGACCACGGTGAGTACTGCACCTAGCACACAAGGGGGGGGAGAGTGACACACATGCAACACACAACACCTCCACCCCCACCCCTAACACCATACATACAAATATATGCAACAACATTACATATACACCCTGTAACTCTCAGGAATAACTCAAGGACAAAAGGAATGGAGTAAAATGAGAGTAATCGTACAGTTTTAGATATATATGTCCTTAAACAATAAACAGTATGTACAATATATCCAAAAGGAGGGACAATGCCCACTCCAAAATGTCCGTGGCCCACGGGGTCATAACACAGAGGCCAAGGCCACACTTGACTCCAGCCTCAATACGGAGAGAACACTGCAGGGGCATCAGGTCAAAAAAACACAGGCGTCTCAGGGGGATGGTGAATGGGGGGGCACCTCAGCTGGAAGATGGTACAATGCCACTGGCCCAAGAGCAGGCTCTATCCCCACTGTTTGGTCTTGGGGAGTGCAAAGCCACAGTCTCTCAAGTGGGTGGTTTGCCCACTGCTTGGTCCTGGGGAGTGCAAAGCCACAGTCTCTCAAGTGGATGGCTTCTTCCACTAGTTCTGGAGGGGGCCTTGTGCCCAGTGTGCTTCATCCTGCCAAGGAGGGGCTGAGTGTGCTGGAGGGGGGCTTTTGCCCAGTGTGCTTCATCCTGGAAAGGAGGGGATGAGTGTATGCCTTCTTCTACTGGTGCTGGAGGGAGCCTTCTGCCCAGTGTGCTTCATCCTGGCAAGGCGGGGCTGAGTGGATGGCTTCTTTCACTGGTGATGGAGGGGGCCATGTGCCCTGTGTGCTTCATCCTGGCAAGGAGGGGCTGAGAGGATGGCTTCTTCCACTGGTGCTGTAGTGGGCCTTGTGCTCAGTGTGCTTCATCCTGGCAAGGAGGGGCTGAGTGGATGGCTTTCCACTGGTGCTGGAGGGGGCCTTGTGCCCTGTGTGCTTCATCCTGGCAAGGAGGGGCTGAGTGGATGCCTTCTTCCACTGGTGCTGGAGAGGGTCTTGTTCCCAGTGTGCTTCATCCTGGATGGGAAAAGGTTACAGTCTCTCACCTGGGTGTCACACCGACAGGTGTTGCAGGGGCCAGGACGCACTGCAGCCCATGTAGTCACCACTACACACTGCTCGCCGGCGGTGAAGGCTGCCCAGTGGATGCCAGTTGAGCTGCAGGTGGCGGTGCTGTCAGTGGTGGTGGTAGCCTCCAGGCCTTCATCTGTAGCCTCGGACGGCTGCCCACTAGAGCTGCTGCTGCTAACAGTGGTGCTGCTAGAGCCGGGCAGGTGGCGGTGCTGGCAGTGGGGCAGGATGTGGTGCTGTCCGCATTGCAGGTGGCGGTGCTGTCAGTGGTGGTGGTAGCCTCCAGGCCTGCACCTGCAGCCTCAGACAGCTGCTCACTGGGGCTGCTGCTGGCAGTGGTGCTGCTGGTGGCGGCGCTGGCCGCAGGGCAGGTGGTGGTGCTGGTCTTGGTGCAGGAGACAATGCTGTCAGTGGTGGTGGTAGCCTCCGGGACTTCACCTGCAGCCTCGGACAGCTGCCCACTGGGGCTGCTGCTGCTGGCAGTGGTGCTTCTGGTGGCGGGGCAGGTGGTGGTGCTGGCCGATGTACAGGTGGCGGTGATGGATGTGGTGGTGGTAGCCTCCAGGCCTTCACCTGCAGCCTCGGATGGCTGAAGTGCCATGGCTGCTGTTGTGTGCCCCTTCCTGCCCTTGGCAGATGGTGGCGCCTCCTTGCTTCTGCCAGCTGGTGTCTTTTTCGTGCTCTTGCTGGCTGGTGGTGCCTCCTTCCCCTTGCTGGCTGGTGGTGCCTTTTTTCCCTTGCTGGCTGGTGTCCCCTTCTTGCCCTTGCTAGGTGGCGGACCCTTCTTGGCCTCGGCAGGTGGTGCTTACACACTGGCTGGGCAGATGGGTGCCTCCTTGGAGCCTCTCACACCTGCAGTGGCTGCAGAAACCACAGTGGCCATGGACTGAGTGGCTGAGGTGCTGGGCTGGGTTCTGGCCACCCTGGCCCGAAGTGAAGGACGTGGGTGGAGAGGTAGGGAATAGGTCAATGGTGGCAAGGAAACGTTACTTAGGGACACTGGGGCAGGAAGAGGGGGAAGGTTTGGGTGTGGTGGAAGAGGGAGTGGTTGTAGGAGGTGTCAGTCTGCTGTGCTTGGGTGCGGGTGCATGGGCTGGATGCTGTTGTGAGGTGGATGGCTGTTGTGTGGCTGAGGGCTTGCGTCTGTGTACTTTGGGAGGAAGGGTCACAGACACAGTGGGAGAGGACACAGGGGACGTGTGCATGGATGTGGGGGTGGTGACTGCCAGTGAGGGGCGTGTAGTGATAGGAGTGCTGGTGATGGAGGTAGTGGATGAGGATGTCATGCATGCAGGTGTGAGTGGAGACACTACTGGGAGGGGGTTGGACGATGAGGAGGAAGGGGACACAGTGGAGGCATTGGATTTTGGTGTGTCTACATGTGGATGGTGCTTGTGTGAGTGCCTGTGAGGTGAAGTGTAGTGCTTGTGTTTACCTGAGCCACTTCTTTGTGTTGATTTGGGTGATTGCTGGTATGAAGGTGTGCTTGGGATAGGCTGGGGTTGAGGGGATTGGAACTGGGTAGAGGAAGTTGGAGGGGGTGGCTGGAGACAGGGACAATGGCTGCCATCAGTGAGTTCGCCTGAGCCTGGAATGCTCTCTGTTGGGCTGCCACACCAGAGTGAATGCCCTCTAGGTATGCATTTGTTTGTTGCAAATACCCTGCTAAACCCTGGATGGCATTCAGTATGGTTGTCTGCCCAACAGTGAGGGATCTCAGGAGGTCAATAGCCTCCTCGCTGAGGGCAAAAGGGCTGACTGGGGCAGGGCCTGAGGTGCCTGGGGCGAAGGAGATGCCAACCCTCCTGGGTGAGTGGGCACGGGAAACATGCTGAGGGGCTGCTGGGAGGGCGGAGTTGGGGTGGCCACAGAGGTGTCTGCCACCGCCAGGGAGCTTCCATCGGAGGAGGAGTCGCTGTCGGGACTGTCCCCTCCTGTCTCCGTCGTGGTGCTTCCCTCGCCTTCCGTCCCACTGGTGCCCTCACTGATGGTAGATTCGGACTCCAGGCCCATGTGGAATGCAGCTCCCTCTGTCACTGGTGCCTCTGCTCCTCCGCCGGATGATGCTAATGCACACAAGGACACGGTGACAAAACAAAAAGGAGGGGGAGAGACAGAGGATACACTTGGTGAATGCCAGCAACAACACTACCGTTGGCGTACACAACTCACAGGGATCATCCCTATGCACTAGGCCATGCACTACCAGTTACAATGCTAGTCACCAGCCCATGGGGTACAATGCCTAACGCCATTAGCTGCACACCTGAAACCCACAGGACCCTGCCCAGTAGTAGATGCCCACTAACATTATTGGGGTTGGAGTGCATCTGAGCTTGCCCATCATTGAACATACCCTGCCATGTTCATCCTGGCCTAGGGGCACCCACAGCTCACATCCCCCACCCAGGTAATACCTTAACGTGTGCAAAGTAATGATTCTGAATCTGTACTCACCCCCTTCTGGCTGCTGTGGTGCCTTCAGGCGCCCATCCAACTCCGGATAGGCCACCTCCAAGATGCAGAACATCAGGGGGGTCAGGGTACGATGCACACCTCTTCCTGGTTGGGAGGCTAGCCCCAACTGGGCCTCCGCTGTCTTCCTCACCCAGCGGCGCAGGTCCTCCCAACAATTGCGGCAATGGGTGCTCCGCCTGTCAAAGACCCCCAGGGTCCACACCTCCTTGGCGATTGAACAGACAGAAAATGGCGGTCACGTCTGCGGCGGTGCGTACCATCACCGCCAGCGTACATTGCCATTGGCTCCTGGAACCCATACGCCCCTGTGATAACCAATGCAGTGTTGCACGGCGGTCATCGACCGCCGACTGTAACGGCGCACAATGCCACCAGAATTACCTCATATTCACTTGTCCCTACATACAGGTCAGGCAGCCGCCATTTGAGGGGGCGCAGGCCATGGCACCTAACTGCGTCACAGCAGACATTGGTACATCAACTGACTTACGAGTTTACATACTGTTTCTGTAAAGCAAAAATTGCATATTATTGTGAAAATATGTTTGGATATGACCTTCTGCTCACCGTTTTTCACCCTAGAGTTCAACCACTGAGGATGAATAGGAGATGGAGACATCCCCCGTGTACAGACCCCTGGTGGACCTGGCGACAATGGAGGACAGGCACAATATCCTAACCTACAGACTTGATAGGGCCACAATCCAAAAACTGTGTGCCCAATTGGAGCCAGACCTAATATCAGCTATCCGCCACCCAACAGGTATCCCCCCTCTAGTGCTTTAGTGCAGGTCCTGTCAGTGCTCCATTTCCTGGCAAATGGTTCCTTCCAAGCGACAGTGGCCATGGCATCAGGGATGTCACAGCCTATGTTCTCAAACGTGCTGACCAGAGTATTGTCTGCCCTGATGAAACACATGCGCAGCAACATCGTTTTCCCACAGGTGGAGGATTTGGCCACAGTGAAGGCTGACTTCTATGCACTGGGACATATCCCAACATCATTGGTGCCATTGATGGTACACATATTGCATTTGTCCCCCCCCGGAGAAATGAACAAGTGTTCAGAAATAGAAAAAAGCTTTCACTCTCTGAATGTGCAGATGATGTGTTTGGCGGACCAGTACATCTCCCATGTCAATGCAAAGTATCCTGGTTCTGTGCATGATGCCTTTATCTTAAGGAATAGCAGCATCCCATATGTGAGGTCTCAACTCCAGAGGCACAGGGTGTGGCTAATAGGTGAGCCCATGGTCCCCACCCAGTTGATGTAGGTATATGGGTGTGGGTTTGGCCCTACTGGTGAGTGTCTGGCTAGCAGGTATCCCTCGATATTTGCAGGTGACTCTGGTTACCCCAACCTCTAATGGCTACTGACCCCAGTGAGGAATGCCAGGACAAGGCAGAGGAACATTACAATGAGGCACATGGGCAAACAAGGAGGATCATTGACCGAACCTTTGGCCTCCGGTAGGCCAGATACCGGTGCCTCCATCTGACAGGTCGATCCCTGTACTACTCACCCGAGAAAGTGTGCCAGATCATTGTTGCATGTTGCACAACCTGGCCTTGAGACGCCAGGTGCCTTTTCTGCAGGAGGATGAGTCTGGGGATGGTCGTGCGGCAGCGGTGGAGCCTGTGGACAGTGACGAAGAGGGACAGAGGAAGAGGATGTAGACAATAGAACTACACTAATTCAACAGTACTTCCAGTGACACACAGGTAAGACACTGTAACTTCACCTTCCATTGCAGTTTTGTTTTGGACATTGAACATGGTAGCCTGATTTCCCTATTTCTATGGCCACTTACTGTACCCTTTGGCATCTCTATTTTCAGGTCTCTGTGCCCCACTCTGGCTCATGGTGTGTTTACTGCTGCCCACTGCAGGTCATACCTATGTAAATATTATAGTACATTTGAATTGCAATGTTTACAGTTTGTAATACTAATACATATGTCAAACAATTGACAGACTCCATACTTGTAATAGTTCCAAGGGTGTTTATTTCAGTGCTGAAAAGTAAATGGAGATGTGCAATGGGGTGGATTGATGATGGAGGAAAGTCCAGGATAGAGTTCAGTCTATTTGTATCACAGGTACATTGTCCAAGTGGACATAGGAAGTGGAGCAATGTCAGTTCAAGGTGGACAGGGTGACAGAGTGGGACAGAAGGGTGACAATTAGGAGAGTTTTATTTCCTGGTGGGGGTCTTGGCAATGTTCTCTGGCTTCTGCCTGGGTCGCAGGGACCGTTTGCGGGGTGGTTCTCCTTCTGCAGGGGATGGGGTGCTGGTGGCCTGTTGTTCGTGTGGCGGGACCTCCTGTCCACTAGTGCCGGCAGAGGTGGAGGGCTGTTCTTCGCTGTGGCTAGTGTCAGGGGCCCATTGGTTTGCCGCTGCCTCCCTCATGGTGTTGGCCATGTCTGTCAGCACCCCTGCAATGGTGACCAGGGTGGTTTGGATATCTCTCAGGTCCTCCCTGATTCCCAGGTACTGACCCTCCTGCAGCCGCTGGGTCTCCTGCAGCTTGGCCACTATCTGGCCCATGGTCACCTGGGAATGGTGGTATGCTACCAGAATGTTGGTGAGTGCCTCGTGGAGAGTCGGTTCCCTGGGCCTGTCCTCCCCCTGTCGCACAGCAGTCCTCCCAGCTTCCCTGTTGTCCTGTGCCTCTGTCCCCTGAACCGTGTGCCCACTGCCACTGACCCCAGGCCCCTGATCGTCCTGTGTTTGTGGGGTTGCCTGGGTTACCTGTAGTGGTGGACACACTGCTGATTGACGTGTCCTGGGGACAGAAGGATGGGCCCGCTGGGTGTGTGCTGTGGTGGTGTTTCCTGAGGGGGGAGGCTCTGTGGTGGGTTGTGACTGTGCCTGGGTAACCGGCTGTCCAGAAGTCCCTGATGGGCCAGGTTGGTCATCGTGATCCAGGCGTGCAGAGCTGCTGTCATCACTGTGTGCCTCTTCTGGGGGAGGGACTAGATGTTGCTGGCACCTCCTCTCCGGTGACGTTGAATGGGGGTCCTGTGGGGATATAAATGCAGTGTTATTGTTTCTGCATGTGCCATCTTGTGCATGGGTATGTTTCCCTCTATGGTTGTTATCTGCAAGGCAGCATTGGCTTTGTTTGAGTTGTGATTTGTTTGGCTAAGTGATTGTCACTAGTGTGCATGCTGTGGTGATGGGTGTCCATGCAGGTCTGTGATGGGGGTCCACGCATTGATGTTTCATGCAGGGCTTGGTATTGGGATGGGTGGGTTGTGATGGTGGGGTATATGTGAGGTGGTGGGGTGATTGGGGTGAGGGTAGGGGTTCTTGTTTGTGATGGCATGCAGGTAGGGTGGGGGATAACGTAGTAAAGATTTGACTTACCAGAGTCCAGTCCTCCTGCTACTCCTGCCCGGCCCTCAGGATGCATAATCACCAAGACTTGCTCTTCCCATGTTGTTAGCTGTGGGGGTCCACCGCCAGTCCTCTGTACAGCTATCTGGTGTCTTGCAACCACAGAACGTACCTTCCCCCGTAGGTCGTTCCACCTCTTCCTGATGTCATCCCTTGTTCTTGGGTGCTATGGTGTATGGGTGATGGTGTTTTGTGGCTCAGATTCAGTGGGTGCTCCTGGCTTGTCTCTCTCTCTCACTTGCCAAATTCTTTGGGTCGTAAAGGGTTGTGGGTAGTGTGGGTGTGTGTTTTATACTGGTGTGGGTGTGTGGGTGTGTGGGTGTGGTGTGTGTATGTGTGTCAGGTGAGTGTATTTTGAATTGTCCAATGTGGTGTAGTTTTGTATGTGTGTGTGTATTTTGAGCACAGCGGTCTGAACCGCCAATGGTTTACCACGGTTGAATGCCCACCACAGTGATTCGTGGGTCATGATGCTGTGGGCATATTTCTGTTGCCGTAACTGTGTGGGTTTTGATACCGCCAGTTTATCACTGACCTTTGGGCTGGCAGACTTGTGTGTGTGTCTGTATAGTGGCGGATTTCTATGTGTGACTCATAATACGGGTAGCGATATACCGCCGCGGTCGCAGTATGTAGGCGGCAGTCAGCATGGCGATAAGCGGCACTTACCGTCAATGTTGTAATGAGGGCCTCTGTTTTTTTGAAACTGCACACCCTTGCATTCTCTGGTGGTTGCACATTATAGAAGTGTCATACACCTCACCAGGATGTTTTAAACCTGTCAACAACATTTTACAGCAATGTGCCTAGACAAACAGTCTCTCCCATCAATACGGTGATAGCTAAGAACTTCAAATGCCTTGTATGAGAACAGTAATGTGATTTCTTTGACTGCAAATGAACTGAAATCTTCCAACTTCAGAGACTGATGGTGTCATGCAACATATTGGACCAAGAAAAGAGTGGCTATCATGTGAAGTTCACACAAACTGGTTGAAGAGAAGAGAATTGTAGAGAACAGTTAGAAAACATAGAAAAATGTTTAAAAAAACAGCAAAAATGGTTGCACTCCTAAATGGGGGACTTCATTTTGTTTACCAACCTCTCAAGTACCAGTTTAAAAGTGCACTCACCTCACCTACTCAAACAATATTGTAAAAATATGAAAAGGTCAGAGATTGGAAAACTAGGGCCGTGACTTATTATCATCGCTGCAGCTGGAGTTTCTTCTCAGACAGACAGGGCCCCTCCTGCATGATGCTGTGCAACACTGGGCACTTCCATGCTTGTGGCTGTGAGGAATGATGAAAGCTTCCAGAAATCAGAGTTCCTCCCAGCGGAAGCTGGCTCAGCTCTCTCATTTCAGCCTTTCCCGTTGAACTCTCCCAGGCATTCTCAGGCCATGCTTCGGGGGTCTTTGAGACATGGCTCCTCTCCTGCTGCCCTACTCTGTGCCCCCAGAAGTTCAGACCCTGAGAACAAACTTTGTTTGGCACCCACTATGGGATGCAGCACCCAGCCCTGTCAGTGCGAACTGAAGGGCAAGGCAGGATGACCCACCGCCTGTAGTGTCGCACTTGTGGCAAAACGAGTGCGTACAGTATGAGGGGTCACTAGGTCCCCATCCCCAGGGGTGAGAGAAGTATCTCACCTGTGTATGTGGCTCCATGGTCTAGCCCATGGGGTCACGTGTGCCAGATAATAAAAATGAGACCTGGAGGGGTGGGGATTAGAATAATCCACCACACAAGGCTCAGAAACGTACTTCCCCTGAGTCCGTGTGGTCTTGTGCCTCGGCCCAGCACCTGCCACACAAGCGCACGCTGCCACCACCCACCGGCACCGCCTCGTAATACACGTTGGCCGGGGAACACAACACTGCCCGTAGAGCACAGTTAGGGGGACCCAGGCATCCTAGCGGGCCGTTGATCAAAAGCACAGGGCAACATCTGATTGGGACCTGGCATCAGCAACTTAGAGCAGCCACACAGGAGGCGAGCTCACGAAACCTAGAAAAGCACGAGCGAGTTTCCCACACTGAACATAAGCTGAACCCGCATGAAGAGTATGCCTTTTATCTAAGGGGTGTGCATGTCCTGGAAACTTATAGCTTGATTTGTACACTTGAAACCTACTTCATTCCAGATGGAGGTGAGTGCACTGAGTGGTTGACCTAACGCAGTTCTGCTGAGATTTGTGCACTGACTGGAAAACCAAGCACAGCCCAACTGTGGACCTAAGACCTAGTGAGCGCAGGGGCTTAGTTATTAATGATGCAGTAGATGCAGTGGCTCTGGGGCCCATGGTCTAAGGAGTCAAGACTTTTGAAGATGGATGCCAAACGCCTATTACTGGTCTAATATCAGGGAAACAGGTTGATGTTGAAATTAAGAAGATTGCAAAAATTAAAAAGGAAGGAAATATACGCAAATGGTGGGAAAGCAAGTCCCTCCAACATTATCTAGAGGTTGGTCGCATTCCACGGGGCTTAAGAATATTGGTGGCTCCTAGTTATGAAAACCCCACTCCGGATATGCTATGTAAATGGGCAGAGAGCAACAATAAGGCATCAAAGCAGATGGTGAGCATACTAATAAAGTACGTTGAATTTGACAGATAAAAGATTTTGGAGGAAATTGCCGCTATTTATGTAGATGTTGACAAGGAGACAGAAATTTCATGAAGATCTGAGAGTAGGATTCAATAAGTTGGAAGAGTCATTCAAAGTTAGGAAGGCACAAAAATTCCAACAGAACAAAGCAGATTATGATCGTGGGCAGATATTCAATTTTGCCAAAAAGTTTGAATACTTAAGAAGACAGGGCCTTAGTGAGAAAAAAAACTTGGAGAGGAAAAACTGCATCAGAGGGCGGTATACCGAGTTTGGAAGGATGAGGATGAAGAACCGGCACTGGGCCAGCCTGCTCCCTCTGTGGGGAAAGAACTTGGGCCAGATGTAGGAAGCGTTTTGCATGGCGCAAACTGCGAAAATCACAGTTTGCGCCATGCAAAACGTGCATCGCGATGCACATTCCCATTTCGCAAAATGGGAATGTGACTAGCAAATAGGAAGGGGTGTCCCCTCCTTTCTTGTGGGAGCAATGCCGGCTTCCTTAGGAAGTGGGGAGCCGACTAAGACCACAGGGCCTTGAGACTCCCCTCGCAGTCCTGTCACTCTCTCTCTTCCATCCAGAGACAGAGAGAGAGAGAGAGAGAGAGAGAGATATGGTCTTTGCAATAGTCTCTCCATGCTATGATTTCAAAGTGTCAAACTGGCAAGACGTTTGGTCTTAATGTTATAGTTAAGTTTCTATGCACAGCGGAACAGAGTCACTTCTGGCCTAATGTTCAAGGTCAGTAGGCTGAAGGTTCAAATCATAGTATTGGTTATATTTTTAAACACTAATTTTGTTTATTTTTACTAAATAACTAGACCAGGCGTATCTTAATAAATTCCACATGTAAGTTGCAGTTTCATATAAGAGCATAGCCTAGACAAACAGAACACCCTTCCTTGAGGTGCCAAATAATTCCTCTCACTTACCACAGAAGTACAAATGGTTTCAACACCGATCTCACTTAACGGTGTATCATTCAGCTGCAACTCCTCTATTAGGGCAGAGGAGCGTCACCCCCCTATCCCCACCAGCAGCATCCACTGCAAATTCTTAAACAAACGAAACAACAATAAACCATGTTTATTATCGCTTAGTTTGTTAAAGGGGTGGGGCATTGGGAATAAGGAGATGAGGGAAGTGCGCTGTGCACTCTCCTCACTGTGCATGAATGTTTGGCTGGCTGTCTCAGGGTGGCCAAACATGCATGCGCAGTAGGCTCTCTCCAGCCCAGCAACACAGTTGCCGGGCTGGAGACAGCATGCACAGGCTCCCAGTCTGCCTGGGAGCGCCCTGGCTGTGCCCTCCCTTTAAGCAGCATCAGCATTGGGCGCCGGGCAGCCTGGGAGCCTGTGCCTGCCTGCAGCAATGGGAGAGGAGTTGCGCAGCGGCAGACAAGGAAATAAGTGATTTGAAAAAAATATATATTTAATTTCCCCCGCCCCACCGCACCCGCGTCACCCCACCCCATCAAAGCCCCACGAGCCGCTCCTGGTATCATTTACACAGTCTTCACGCCTTCCTGGGGAAGAGCTCCAGGACTGCTGAGCTGTGAAGCAAATACGTTCATTGCTCGTAGATGGGGTACCAGAGCAGCCAATGGCAGGCCAGTAGAGAAAAAGCCCACAATCCCACCAATAGTTTCGATATTCCATGGAGTTTAAAATGTTCCCCCTTTGCTTGGCCATGAGTCCTTTGATGGCAAGAATTTTCCACATTTGTGAATACCACAAGGCCAAGAAGAGTAGGTCCTTCTCCTACAATGTTGCAACGCATTGCCAGATCAGTGTGTGAATAGTGTGTGTTATTCTAGAATAGTCTTTAAGTGTCAAGCACTATATCAAAGTGTCCAGGTCATCCGATATACCTAACTGCTTTCCAGAGCACTTTAAATGTGAGTCACCCCTAACAGATGTGCACTACATTACCTCTTTGTGTACACCCCCTCCAGCTCTGAGATCTGCATTTGGGAACATCCAGCCGGCCATACTTCAATTTGTAATGTATCTCTTGATTTCCCTACATTTTGAGCTTTTGCCTATGTCCAACTACATGGCTTCCCAGATCTCTGTCTTTAGAGTGTGCTTTAATTTATCTCTACATGTGGTGGGGAGTCTCAAGGGCACATTTAAGAACCCATAGTGCCATTCTAACGACACATTAGCGTAATTGTTTTACACTAATGTGGGGTTAGAAGTCCAAAAATGCTGCGCCATACTTACAGAGTGGCGCCATGAATAGCGCCAATTTGTAACCCTTTGTGCTGCATTATACCTCCGCCAGGCATAATGTATGCAAAGGGGGTGTCCCCCTGTTAGGAGGGGCGAAAAAATGGCGCAAAGAAAACTAGCATATTTCTTTGTGCCATTTTGTTTCAGCACTTTTAATGCCTGCTCAAAGTAGGCGTTAAAAGGAGGCACACCATTGATCACAATGGGCCTCAATGAGCTTTGCAAGATTGGCGTCAAAACTTTTTACGATAATCCTGCAAAGCTCCAGACTAGTGTCAAAAATGTTGTCACTAGTTCACTAAATACTGCCATGGTGCGCCCTATTTTAAATACAGATTTCAGATGTGAGTTGCGAGAAAAGTGATTCGAACACCATCTCATCTCTTGTGATTGTCTCCCAGATTGCAGATACTATTACCAAGTAATCTATCTGAGCGCAATGCAAACACTCCGATTCTTCTAGGGCAACGACCAATTTACACAGTGTGAACAGCTTAATGGAGCCATTTTAGAATATATAAATTATCATTTTATAACCCAGATCCATGCACCTATCGACTGGACCAGCTAGGATAGCCAGCAAAAAATATAACTTGAACTGATTTGGCATGTACAGCAATGGTTAGGTTGTGAAATCCTATGACCAGTCTATGCTCCCCCATACCTTGAGGCCAGTTCACACTGGTGTGTTCAAATATGTGTTAGGCAGTCTCATGCCCCTACATTGCCTGACTACATCCCATTTGGGATGGCCAATAGCTACTCTTTTCATATGGGGCATATTTTAGTCATCACTTTCAACTGTGCAGCTTAGTAATTATCTTGTCCCATTTGGGGGAAGAACAGGGTAGGGTTAGGTTGCTGGGCTCAAGCTGTGGTGGTTTAGGTAATTTTTCACTAGTTTACTGGGGTCCAGTTGACTATGGTTCTGCAAACTGGCCCAGTACCACCCTTTCCACATGACTGTCAGGGTAGCTAGGATGAGCAGCCATGTGCTTCTCAGGGAGGTAGGGTGGAGGGCAAGGACTTCGTACTCAACAGTGCGAGAGGCACAATAACTTAATGTCCAGCCCAGTGCTTTTTGTTTATAGAAAAAGAAAGTACTTCAGTCTCACAGAACTAAATACTACGGATGCCAAGAGATACGTTATATACGTTGGTCATGAGTTGCATTCTAACAGTGAGGTGCTGCACACCCCATTCTTAGTAACCGTTCTCCATCCTGATATGGTTTCCATTCCACTGTTAGTCACCCCAGTACATTATGAGCTTAGGGATTCAGATCTGGTGGAGATGGCTCAGATGATCTCGCTGGTTCTGTAACAACTTAGGGGCTGCGCCACTTTCTTTGTGCCCCTTAGCGCCCCCCTACCGCCACCATGTGTGTGCTGTATTAAACTACTGTAATGGGTAGTAAGGGTGAGAGTTGGCCGCACTCAAGGCAAATGTACATAAGGATTGTAAGTCTGGGAAAAGGACGTGGTGCAAGTGATCAGATCCCCTACTACCCTTGGGCAACAATAATGTGTAGGGTTAATACACAAATAATAGCATACAAAAGAGATCACAGCACACAATATACAATGGTCAAATATAAACGGGATTGAAACATTTTTGTCGTTATGTATTAGGTTGAATGAAACAATCAAACATATCAGTATTCAAGTCTTGTCTTCAGGGAAAAGTTCATTTATTCAAAGCGAAGTAGCGTTCAGTAAGACAGAAAGCATCTTTCCAAGACAGCCAACACGTGTTTCGTCACACCAGTGACTTTTTCAAGGCTGTGAATAAACATATACATATATGCCTGATGTCAGTGTAGCAAATCAGTACAAAACATGATTATATTGTGACAAGGTAGTGAAGTTGTATACAAAAAACTATACGTGAAATGTGACAAGATCAGAGAAACTTAGAAAGAGCGAAAACTATTGGACCGTAAGGGACATGGCTAAGAGTAAACCAAAGCATGGCTAGAAAAGTGTACCATAGGCACCTACGCCAAGAAGAGTCCAAAAGAAAGAAGAAAGGAAAATAAAAATAAAAAGACAACAAAATGGCCCAGTTGAGTCGAAGTGGAGAGTGTATAAGAGAGAAAAGCCCAGATGAGGTAGCTAAAGATATTTTGTTTACTATAGTAATGAGAGCCCACAATCCAAATGAGTGTGAAGAAAAAGGTAAAATATGAAAAGAATGAACAATTGAGAAAAAATTGAAAAATTATATATATCGGTCTCTAAACCTACCCGAAGATTAACGAAAAAGGTTATAAGAAAAAAGGTCCAATGCATCTCAGAACCTATGAAAGTCCAAATAATAACTTGGTAGTCTAAACAGAGGGGAAGAAAAAAAAGGAAACAAAAAGGGGAGAATAATAATAAATATATATATCTAGGTGAGTAGTGTTACATCGGATTTTTCTCTGTTAATTTTTGCATCCACAAACAACATGGCTTCCATTTCTCACTGATGTCTTTCATACTCCTTGTCTGTTTCACTAACTTAGTCCTCTTTCCATCGCGCTGCTGTTTTCAAGTCACGTGCTATACCACGCGTGACTTAAACTCACTTCCAACGCTCGATCTCGTTACAGAGATCAAAACGCTGGCACACGGGCGGACGGCAACAAATTTTACTTATGGTGAGTTAGAACCCCGAATCATTTAACTTCGACAACACGCTTGTGGGCACTTTGTTTGTTTCTCTGTACGCTCGATTGAGACACAGAGACGAATAACGCCGGCACACGGGTGGACGACAGCATTTGTACTAACGGGGACTCGGAACCCCGATTCTTGTTAATTTCGACAGCACTTTTGTGGGCATTTTGTTGCTTCTTTGTGTCTTAGCCATTGTGCCGACACTGCGAATTTTTTTCTTCTTTTTTCTCTTTTAAGGGGGAGGAAAATAAAAATTGTAAAATACTCTCTCACATGATCTCTTGATTTGGAATGCAGTAAAGCCCGTTTTAACAATTTTTTGTGTCGATACTGCGCCCTTTTAATTCTGTAAAAATACTTTTTAGATTACGATCGCTCATACTGGGTCATAATCGTCAGTCTAAACGCACCCCAGACAATACCTAGGACTTATAAGACCTAATGGTGCCCATTTTCCTAGTACTCCCGTTTTGATACTAAGCATAATGCTAGAACCACGCGCCCAATGCTTTATTAACGTTTTAACTTTCACGTTCTGCTCCACCTAGCATACTTGGATTTTCGTCCTTACTCGCGTATTTGTATATTCTTTATTTACCCATAGGAACTTACATTTGGACCTACCAGGGTCCCTCTTCTTAGATGAACAACCTCGCACGGTTTTTTGGAATCTCCACTATATGCTGATGATGATTATTTAGAGGTATTTTCCCAATAACATTTTGGTTTATTTCGCTCTCTTGTAATACATATGGAGAACAACTAGGCTTAGAATAACACTACTCAACTAGATATATATATTTATTATTATTCTCCCCTTTTTGTTTCCTTTTTTTCTTCCCCTCTGTTTAGACTACCAAGTTATTATTTGGACTTTCATAGGTTCTGAGATGCATTGGACCTTTTTTCTTATAACCTTTTTCGTTAATCTTCGGGTAGGTTTAGAGACCGATATATATAATTTTTCATTTTTTTCTCAATTGTTCATTCTTTTCATATTTTACCTTTTTCTTCACACTCATTTGGATTGTGGGCTCTCATTACTGTAGTAAACAAAATATCTTAAGCTACCTCCTCTGGGCTTTTCTCTCTTATACACTCTCCACTTCGACTCAACTGGGCCATTTTGTTGTCTTTTTCTTTTTCTTTTCCTTTCTTCTTTCTTTTGGACTCTTCTTGGCGTAGGTGCCTATGGTACACTTTTCTAGCCATGCTTTGGTTTACTCTTAGCCATGTCCCTTACGGTCCAATAGTTTTCGCTCTTTCTAAGTTTCTCTGATCTTGTCACATTTCACGTATAGTTTTTTGTATACAACTTCACTACCTTGTCACAATATAATCATGTTTTGTACTGATTTGCTACACTGACATCAGGCATATATGTATATGTTTATTCACAGCCTTGAAAAAGTCACTGGTGTGACGAAACACGTGTTGGCTGTCTTGGAAAGATGCTTTCTGTCTTACTGAACGCTACTTCGCTTTGAATAAATGAACTTTTCCCTGAAGACAAGACTTGTATACCGATATGTTTGATTGTTTCATTCAACCTAATACATAACGACAAAAATGTTTCAATCCCGTTTATATTTGACCATTGTATATTGTGTGCTGTGATCTCTTTTGTATGCTGTATTAAAATACGGTGCACCACGTCGCAGGGAAGGGGGCAATAGCTTCAGAATTTCTGACGCTATTGATGTACTCTGTAGGAGTAGCACCTGCTCTACGGCATTAAAAGTGCCTAAAAAAATGACACAACGAAATCCTTTAATTTTCTTGCTCCATTTGTCCGCCCCCCTAGCGGAGAACGCCCACCTTACATACATTATGCCTGGCGCAGGAATAATGTGGCACAAGGATTTACAAGGTGGCGCGATGCATGCATTGTGCCACTTTGTAAACATGTCGCGAGTAAAAAGTCACTTTAGCGCCCCCTTAGCATGAAAAAAATTATGCTATGACGATGCTAAGGTGCCACTAGGGCCACCTTAATCAGGCTCTTAGTTTGATTTAATTTTTATCCTATGTTGCAAATAGCCTCAAGAGCGTACAGCGGACTCGGCTACCTGCGTCAGTCTCTGGTCTCCAGGTGCAGGCTAAGCCTGCAGTTTACTTTCTTTTCATTCATACTAGTTAGTGCTGGGTGGGAGCTTAGGGCGGCTTATAGGCTAAAGCCAGACAGACCCAATTTGGGGACTCACATTTTCTGAAGCCAAAAAATACTTTATTTCAGCTTTCTCTCGCCTGAAATAAATGGGAAAATACATTCTCTCTATTATTATTTTTTTTCAATCTCCCACTTTCCTCTTCTAAAATGTTGGCATGTATGCTAAATTCCTTTAAGCCCAGTGGCTAGGCTTGGCTTTCAAGATGGTACAGCATTTGCTCTACAGGCCTTAAAATCCCTTCTGTCACTTGGATTAAATAATGACAATTTGATAATACGTGTGCCTTTTTAAATTATTGGTTTTGCTGAGATTTGAGCTTTTTTCCTTTTCAAAGGAGTGATGGGGATTACCGGACATGAGTGGCGGAGCAGGTCCGATAAGGAGATGTGGCCCACTGAGAATCGTTTAAAATATCAATCGAATGCACTGTGTACAGACAGGTCGTGAGGACAGACGTTATGTTGAACACATTATTTATTTTAAAATTACGAAAACGTACATAAATTCTATAATTCCTTTGAAATTATGTTAACCTTGTTCTTAATTTATATAATAATACAAATATTTCAGAATTAAATTACAATTTGTTTATAAACATCCGTGCCTTCACAGCAGCACCAAAAACAGAAACCTGGCAACGAAACACTTATGAGGTCACAGGCCCTCGAGTAGAAGACCCGGGTACGTGCAGAGGGGAGGCCTCCACTGCACCAGAGAAAAAATGAGAGGCCACTGATGGGGACGTTATATCTGGAAGCATGGGGTCTTTTAAAACAGAAGGATCCCATCAAGAATGCAGATTTTGCACTTTCCTTGTCTTGATCCCCCTGTTAACATGAAAAACGTGGTATTACCCACACGGGTGATCTGTGATGACATGCTGAAAGGTCCGCATTGTGACGTGTCCTTGGTATAAAAGGCTGGTAACCAGGGACCCGCAGCATTGCACACAAGGACACCAGACCGGGAGGACCAATTCGGGTGACTGGAGCTGGGGACACCGAGAAGCCGGAAGCTGTATGGGCTGGGAAAGGATGGGAACAGGGGATGGGGAGCAAGAGATCAAGGTGAGTAAATGAACCAAATGAAAACTAAACTGAAAACCAAGCTGAACTCAAAACCAAACGTAACTCATAACCAAACCGAATACTGACTTGAAGCGCATCTGAAATTATTTTGTTCCTTACTTTCTTCACTACTATTTTTTCAACTCGCAACTCTTCCTACTCAATCCTTCACATCTCAATCTAATATTTTCTCTAGTTCATTCTCTTCCTTTGGTGCCCGTCTTTTTCCCCTTCCCTCCACTGCCTCCATCTCTGCTTCCCTTCTCTCCAGCGCTACCCCCTTCCTGTTCTCTTCCAGTTCTCTCTCTTCTCTTCCTTCCCAACCCCAAATGTTCCTCTAATTCCAACCCACATCTTTCTCTCATTTCTTTCTCTTCAACCGCTTCCCTTCCCTTCTTTTCACATTCGCTTTGTTCCATTCAATTCCACAACCTTTTTCCACTGCTTCTCTTCCCTTCCACCAGGGGCGGGCGGTAATTTTAGGAGGGAGGGAGGTGGACTGCACATTCAGACTCATTTATTCACACACGAACATCCATTCACAACACTCATCAACATTCAAACATACATGCACACACCAAACATTCATTAAAAAAACACACACACACTTACCTTCAGCTCCGAGGTCCCAGGAGGGTTGGGACTGCTGCCTTCTGTCTCTGGCTGACCTTAGGTCAGCCAATGAGGGAAGGCAGCATTCCCAACTTCGTCTCACAGTGGGATGGGGTCAGTGAGACTGCTGACCCCTCCCCATCAGTGATGAGGTCACACTGATTGACACTCGCCCTGAATGCTTCAGGGCTTAAACCTGTAGCGCCCAGGTCGAAGTCAATGGGTGATGCTTCACTTCATCACCGAGGGAAAGGGCCTCAAGGCACCTTTGCTGGGCTGAGGAAGTCACGCACATAGGAGCTGTGACCTTTTCAGCCCAGCACAATTCAGCTCCGACAGCCAGGAGTGTGCGCAAATCACGCATGTCTCGCTCCTGGCTGCCTGAGCTGAACATGAAGAGTGTCTGTCAGGCTGACCTTTGCTCAGACTGACAGGCACTCTTCATGAGGGGCAAAAGGTGGGAGGGCGTGGTCCCTCCGCCGTAAAGGATGGGCCGCGGCGGCTTTCCACTTTTTGCACCTGCCAACATATCCCCCTCACCTCCTCTCTCTTCTTGTCTACCATGTCCCTCCCATCCACCTCCCATCTCCTTCTCTACCGCCCCATTTCCTTTCCATTTTCCTCCAACCCACCCACAAATGCTTTCCTCTCTTTCCTTCCACTCCCCCTCCCATCCCATCATCTTCCTTCCTCTCGTCCCATCCACTTCCCACTCAGCTTCACCCTCCCATGCCCTCTGACCCCCCTCTTCCACTTCCCTCTCCCTCCCATTCCCTACTACTCCCCTCACATCTCTTCCTCTCTCCTCCATCTTCTTCCCTCCCTGATTCCAGTTCCCTCCCCTCCTATCACCTTCCCCCACTCCCATCCCATTCTACTCTCCCACAACCCCTTCTCTTCTCCCTACCACTTCTCAACCCTCCTCTCATCCTCCAACCTCCCATCCCCTCCTCTCAACTTCAGTCCACTTCCCCGCCTTCCTCTCTCCCAACCCCTCTTTTATCTACTGAATGCCCTCTTCCATCACATATCCTACTCTCCCTTTTCCTTCCCCTCCCATGCCCTCCTCTTCTCCTCCTTTCCTCAACTCCCCCTCATATCCCTTTCTTTCTCCTGTCCTCACCTCTTCCCTTCCACCCCTTCCTGCCTCCCTTCCCCTCTTTCCGCCTCCCCTATTTCCTTCCACTTCTATCCCCTCCACCCACCCATTCCCTCCTCTCTATGCACCATACCTCCCCATGCCCTACCCTCTCATCTTCTCTCAAGTTCCCTCCCATCCTCTCCTTCCCCTCTTCATCTCCTCCCATTCCAATCTCGTGCTTCCCCTCTTCCTTCACACTTCCCTCCACATTCCATCTTCCCCTCTACTTACCCTCCTATTCATTTCCACCACCCATCACCTCTTCTCCCCTCCCTTGTTTCCTTCCACTTCCCTCCCCTTCCCCTTCCCCTTCTATACACTCCCCCTTCTTTACCATCCGTACTCCTCCATTCTCTCCTCTCCCCTTCCTTCTTCCATTCCACTTACTTACCTTCCCTTTCCCTTCCCCTCCTCTCACCTTTTTCCCATTCCCTTGCCTCCCCTCCTCGCCACTTTCCTTCTCCCATCCCATCTAATCCCATCCAATTATTTTGCCTCCTCAGCCTCTTTCACCTTTCTCCTCATCCTTCCCCCTTATTCCTCCTCCCCTCCTCATTTCCCTTTCCTTCCCTCCCCTTTCTTCACCTCCCCACTCCCTTTTTTCTACCTCCTCACACTTCTCTTCCCTTCCACTTCTCTTTCCTCTTCCCAACTCTCCTATTCTGTTCGGCCCCCTCCCCTCATCCCTATTCCATTCTTTCCTCCTCCACTCTTCAACATACCCTTCTTCCCTTCCACTTTCCACTTCCCCTCCCCTCCCTCTTCTCTTGTCTCTCCCATCTCCCTACTAACCTCGGCCCTTCCACTACCCTCCTCCCCATTTCCTTCTATGATCTCTCCCATTCTCCACTCTTCACTTCCATTCACTCCTCCCATATCCTCTTGCTTCTCTCACATCCTCTCTTCTCCCTTCTTCCATTTTCCTCCTGTTCCCCTCCCGTTCCATTCTCTCCTCTTCCCATCAACTCTCTTCCTAGTACTTTATTTTCACTCGCCTCCTCTCCCTTCCGTCCTCCCTCTCATCTCAAACCCCCTCCCCTCCTCTTCCTTCTCCTCTTTCCTACCTCTTCATTTCCCTCCCCTCCCTAGCCCCTGCTCTCCCAGCCCAATCCCCTTCTCTCCCACCATCATCTCCTCCCTCCCCACTCCCATTGCCATCCTGTCCTCTATCCCTTCCACTTCCCCCAATATCATCCTTTCCTGTTCTCTTCTACTTCCCTCTCATGCCCACCTCTTCCCTCCCCTACCATGCCCTCCCCTCCTGCCTTGCACCTCCCTCAACTCCCCCACCCATCCTGTGTCCTCTTCCCCTTCATCCCCTCTCATCATCTCCTCTCCCCTCTTCCCTCCCACTTCCCTCCCCAGCTGCCTCCCATCCCTTCTGCCCCTCCTCTTCCTCTCTACGCACCTCTTCCCATTCACTCCATTCCTCTGCCCTCACAATCCATCCTCTCTTGCACCATCCCCTTCTTTCCCCCCACCCCTCGTTCCCTCTTCCTCTCCTATCCCCATCTCTCCATAACCCTCTTCCTTTAAACTTCTCTCCTATCCTCCTCCTATTTCCTCTCTTCCTTTCCACTTACCTTTCCTCCCCTACCCTACTACTTTCCTTCCTTTTCACCCTTCCATTCCCTCTTCTCCCTCTTCCCTTCTACTTACCTCTCCTCCTCCAACTCTCCTCTCACTACTCAGTCCACTTCTCTCCCTTCCCTTCTTCCCCTCCACTTCTGCCTCTACTCATCCCACCATGTACCCCTTTCCCGTCCTCTCCCGTCATCTCTTCCTTATTCCCTAATCACTCTTCTCCCCTCCTCTCCACTTGCCAACTCCTATCCCATCCCTTCTAATCCAAACCCATCTTTTCTCCCCTTCCTTCTTCCTCCTCCTACTTAGCCTCCCTCCTTATCATCCTTCCCCCTCATTCCTTTGCCTCCTTCCTCTTTCCCCTTTTCTTTCCTTTCTTCCCTTTCCCTCCTGTTTCCCTTCTTCCTCACTCCCCTTTTGCCTCCTCCCCACCCCCTCTTCCCTGCCCCCACTTCCCTCCTATCTATTTCACTCTTTCCTCCTCCCCAGTCCCCTATTCCCTCTTCTGCAGTCCCCTCTTCCCTTCCACTTCCCTCTGCACTTTACTCTTCCCTTCCACTTATTTTTCCTTCTCCCCTCCCTTTTCTCTCTTCTCTTCCATTCTCCCACACCCCTCTTTCCATCCCTCCTTCCCACTCCCATCTCCATTCTCTCCCATCCCCCACTCTTCCCTTTCCCTCCACTTCCCTCCTTCCCCTCCCCTCTCCCTCTCATCCTATCCCCTTCTCTCTTCCACTTAGCCTCCCTCCTTATCATCCTTCCCCCTCATTCCTTTGCCTCCTTCCTCTTTCCCCTTTTCTTTCCTTTCTTCCCTTTCCCTCCTGTTTCCCTTCTTCCTCACTCCCCTTTTGCCTCCTCCCCACCCCCTCTTCCCTGCCCCCACTTCCCTCCTATCTATTTCACTCTTTCCTCCTCCCCAGTCCCCTATTCCCTCTTCTGCAGTCCCCTCTTCCCTTCCACTTCCCTCTGCACTTTACTCTTCCCTTCCACTTATTTTTCCTTCTCCCCTCCCTTTTCTCTCTTCTCTTCCATTCTCCCACACCCCTCTTTCCATCCCTCCTTCCCACTCCCATCTCCATTCTCTCCCATCCCCCACTCTTCCCTTTCCCTCCACTTCCCTCCTTCCCCTCCCCTCTCCCTCTCATCCTATCCCCTTCTCTCTTCCACTTCTGTCCCCTGCTTCTTTTTTATCCCCACACCTTTTCACTTATCTCCCCTCTCATTCCCTCCTCTCTTCCTTCCAGTTCCCTCCCCTCCTCCCTGTCATACCACCCTCCACACTCTCACCCCTCCTCCCCTCTAATCATTTCTCCCACTTCCCTCCCCTCCACTCTCTCATCCCCTTCTCTACCTGGCCAATCCCCTATTTCCTCCCATTACCTACCCTCCAATTTTCCTCCCATGCTCTTCTCTCGCCTCCCCCTTTCACTTCATCTTCCTTCCCATCCCTTTCTTCTCTCCACCCTCCCATCCTATCCCCTCTTACCTTCAACTTCTCACTGCTCTTGCCTCCCATCCCTTTCTATCCCCTCCACCCTCCCATTTTCTCCTCTTCCCTCCTCTCTTCCCCACTCCCCTCTTGCCTCATCCCCACTCCTGTCTTCCTTCCCCTCTTCACCACTCCCCTCTTGCCTCCTCCCCACTCCTGTCTTCCCTCCCCTCTTCCCCACTCCCCTCTTGCCTCCTCCCGACTCCTGTCTTCCCTCCATACTCCCCCACTCCCATCCCTCTTTTCCCTCCACCCTCCAATTCTCTCCTCTTCCCTCCCTTCTTCCTCACTCCCCTCTTGCCTCCCCTCCCCACTCCTCCCCACTCCTGTCTTCCCTCCCCACTCCACTTCCCTCGTACCAACTACCCTATTCTCTCTTACTGACTCCACTCTTTCCTCCTCCCTAACCCACTCTTTTCTTCTCCCCAGTCCCCTATTCTCTTGTCTCCACCCCCCTCTTCCCTTCCACTTTCACTTTCCTCTGCACTTTCCTCATCCTCCCATTCCCTCCTCTCGCCCCTCTTTCCTCCACTTCTCTCCAGGAGTGCCTTCCAGCGCATTGAAGGGGCCGTGAGGCACATGCATGGTAGTAATAAAAGAACAAAAAGAACTCACATTTCTCGCCACTGCCACCATTGCACCGGTCGTCTGCTACAGCTGCAAGCACAGGCTCTCAGCCTGCATTGTGGCCAATCTCAACACTGCTGTAATGCTGCCTTCAGCATGACAGCAGCGTTCGGATTAGCCAGAGCGCCCAGTCAGGGCACTCCGAAGCAGAGTGAAAGCCTCTGCCTGCTCGCTCCAACCCGGCAACACAGTGCCGGATTGGAGAGATCGCAGTGCGCACGTGTGTTTGGCCAGCCTGAGACGGCCGGCCAAACATACATGTGCACTGAGGGAGAGTGCTGTGCACTCCCCCTCTGTCATTGTCATAGCCCGTGGTCCCACCCCTTTGACTATAAAATTATAATAAACGTAGTTTATTATTGTGTTATAGTGAAAGGTTTGCAGCTGCTGCTGCTGGCGGGGGTGACACTCCTCTGCGCCTTTGTCTACTGCCTTTACGACATGGAAATCTCCTGGTCATCATCCATGTCGCTGTCTGACGAGGTGGTGGGGAGGGCAGCTATGGCCTTGATGGTTTTCTTGGGAGTAGGCGGTGCTTCGGGTGCCGAGCAGCACACTTTCGCAAACTGATTGAGCTTGCCACATGGGCTACAGGTTTTTGCTGAGGCAGGGCAGCCGATAGGGTGCGGCAGGGGGCACCGCACCATTTGCAAAGTCTATCTCTTGGTTTTGCCCTGATGTGCGCCGCCTTGCTCTTGGGGTTGCCTGTGACCACTGCATTGATGGGCTCAGACTTCACTTGGACTGTCATCAGTTGTTCCATGTGTGCAACCCTTGCTTTCAACAGTTCCTGGGAGCGCCCTAGTGTGAGGATATCTCTCATCTGCATATTAGGTTCTTGCAGAATGTGCTTGTGGAGATTCGAGTATGCGCACCCCTGGATAAACTGGGCTCTGATGACATCCTCTTCCTCTGGTAGTGTGCATGTACTGGCTAGCCCTTTCAGGCGTGAATAAAATACGTCCACAGACTCCTCTGACTTCTGGAGCACTTGGCGCAACAGGTAACGTTCATAGTTGGGGTTCGCATATGATTCAAAATGCATAGAAATGGCATCCCTCAGCATGGCATACGTGAGGGGGTTGCTTCGACCACTGACTTGGATACTTTATGTATGTCAGCCCCACCCAGGTGCAGGAGCAAATGCCTTTTTTGTTCATCTTTGACTTCTAGAGACTCAAAGTAGGTTTCAAGGTATTCAATCCAGACTTTTCATCTTGCCGCTTGTGTGGCAAATGCCCCTGTAATTGTGAAAGGTTCAAGAGCTGGTATGCTGGCCATGTAGTAGGGAGCCGCAGGCTGTTGTCGGCTATCTTGGGGGGTCCCTTTGGCTGTGTAGAGTTGCCAGTATTGTTGTCTGACTCTTTCTTCCCCACAGGTGACGTCTTGGGCCTGTTTGGTGTGAGCCCAGGTGTTGTGCGCAGCCTGGGGCTAATGTGTGCTGGATGTTGGGTTAGGGCTTAAAATTGGATGCTTCCCCCTTCATGCACCATTTATGAGGGCCGCCACAGGCTGAGCGAGGAGTCTGTAACAGGCACAGTACCTTGACCGGTCTTTGTGCACTGTAGCATGTGTCAGGCAGCTTCCGCAATGGCCTCGGCAGCCGTTGCCAGGGGAATGCTTACTGATCACTGCAGCAGACAGGCAGGTGGGGTACTGTGAAGGCCGGAGAAGCAGCTGCATTGGCAGGTAGCGCCCGCTAGCGTCATGGGTGGCAGCAGGGAGTCCGGAGGCTGGCCTTGCCGTAAAGACAGCAACCGCATGCACGACAGCAGCTGCCGATGGAGAATTGGTCCCACCTGTTCCTCATCTCTGACGGTGTAGCCAGGTGGAGGTTCGAAACACCACACCACGCGGTGGTGTCCCAGAGGATAATGGTGCGCACGGGTGCAGGTTGGAGGCACAGGGTGACCGGCCCTCATCGCCAATGTAGAGTAGGGCCCTGAACAAAGATGCCACCGGGCCCTGGAGCTAGTTATGTTATTGAATAAGCCCAACAGCTCACTATTTCCACACTAACTTTCCCGCTGCACCGGACTTATATTTAACTTTTTTGCTAAACGTCATCGCAGCACTACAACAGCTCCTCGCAAAGGAGGTGTGTGACCGCTCTGACCCCTCAGCGAACCATAGCAATGGGTTTGCTTGAACATAGGCAAATACTACAATCTTGTCTCTTGTCTCTTCCTCTTATCTCATCCCCATTTTTACCTCCCCTCCCACCACCTCCTTTCCCCATCCTTCATCCATTCTTCTCCCTTCCTCCCTTCCCCTCTTCTTCCCTCTCTTCACCTCCCCTCCCTTCTCCCTCAGCTTCTCTCTCCTCTACCTCTAAAATGCATTCATCTACCCTTGCCTTCTCTCGTAGTCTCCTCTCCCCTCCTTTGCCTCCAATCCCTCTCCTCATCTTACTTCTAATCTCCTATCCACTCAAATCTTATCCTATCCCCTCTTGTTACCCTATTTCCCTCCCCTCCCCTCCACCTCCCATACTCTCCTTTCCCATCTCCTCTTCCCTTCCACTAATCTCCTCTTCCCTTTCACTACCCTCCACATCTGCCCTCCACTCCCATCCTGTTCTCTTGTCTCCCACATCCCCTCGCCTCCTTCCATCTCTCTTTCCTTTCATTCTCCCTCTTTCCTTTCCTCCCCTCTCTCCCTTCTCTGACATCCCATTCTTCCTTTCACTCCCCTTCCCCTATCACCTTGCTTCCCCTCACTTCGCTTTCCTCTCCTCCCTCCATTTATCTCTCTTCTCACCTTTTCACCTCCCTCTCTCCTCCTCCCCTACAACCCCCTCCTCTACCCTTACCTCCCCACATACTTTAATACACCCCTATAGAGACCACAAATGTTTCAAAACCACCAAAGAACTCTAAAAACCTACCCCACAGTTAGTGAAGAGTAGAGGTGACCACTCCCTGTGTTTTGGGATCCTAATAAAAATATAGTATAAAAATATAGTATACAGTGCTGGTGAGCTCCATAGCCCTTAGAAGTTATATGAGTACAATGAGGGAAAACGCTATAGTGAACGTTGTAAAAATATGTGAAATAAAGTTTAGCTTTTGTGAAACAAAAATTTGAAACATCTTTACATTTTCTAAAATGATCAGGTCTGTAACCTGAATGTAAATCTGCTCAATTCAAAAGATTTGGCTATTGCCCAGTAATATTCATTAATCATTTTAAGTAAACATGTGGGCTGATACCAGATGAATGAATGTCTTATGAGTAGCTGGGCTCGAGGGAAGGGAGAGTAGCTGCAAAACTGACTGAATAGCAGCCCTAGTCAAAGGGGACAGCTAGAGACTGACGAGTCATAGGAGGGACCACCAAATAAAACAAGACATACACTAGTTGCAGGCCAGACCTCATCATCAGTACCAGCCCATCAAGAGAAGCCGTACCTCCGGGAGCACCAGGGTCGTTTGAGGCCTTATTAGAGAGGCGTCAGCTGCTCAGATGCAGAGATGTGGTCCATTGAGAATGCTTTAGTGCATTCACCTAAGGAGTTGTGTACAGACAGGTTGTGAGGATGGGTTAATGTTATATATGTCATTTATTTTAAACTCTGATAAACATACATTCTAAAATTCATTTAAAAGCACCAGAAGCAGTACCTTGAAAGTAAAACACTTATGAGTTCTCAGGCCCTGCAACGCAATATCTCAAAGACCCGGGTGAGAGAGCGTAGCTTATATAATCAATATTAACATGAAATGTTTGGGTTCAGGCCTAGTTTTCAAGGCCACTGTTCAGTCGGTTCTGTTACTGCAATGTTCATGTTCTTATTTGTTAATTCACACACAAGGCAAGGGTTTTAAAAACATTATTGACACAACTGAGGCGCCAAACAAGTTAAAGTTAAAGGGAAAACAAAATGTAAGCCCCTCACAAACGCATGTCTCCTTAACTAAAAACAAAGACTGCCATTGTGAAAAACTACCCAAAACCACCCATCCACCATGAGCCAGACACAGATTATTTCATGGAATGTCAACGGTCTCCTTGACAAAATCAAACGCACCGCAATATTCTCATATATACAGAGATATCGACCAGAAATACTTATGCTGCAAGAAACGCACCTGCTGGATGATAGCTGTCCATTTCTGGCCCGCCACGGGTTTGACAGAGTGTATCATGCAGGATTTACACGCGGATCACAAGAGGTAGCTATAATACTACGCCACACGTTCCCCATGACACACATCCAGATAAGGAGAGACAAGGAAAGTCGATACATAGCCCTCACCGGCAAAATTGAAGGAGCCACAATTAATTTAATCAGTGTCTACACTCCTCCGCCCTTGATCAGTAAAACACTCCAAGCCCTCACCACACTCCTTTCTGACCTACCCCCAGGTCGTACTATACTAGGTGGCGACTTCAACGCAACTCCAGACCCAACCCTTGATATAACCGGACCAATTTCAACACATAGGTCTACATTAGCGACAGAAATCAGCGGCTGGCTCTCAGCGACAGGGCTATGCGATGCCTGGCGAATATGGCACCCTAGAAAGTGACAATTCACTCATACCTCGGCAGCTCATGGCTCCCAATCTAGAATAGACCTGGTACTTCTCCCAAGCACTGAATGTGCAGCCCTTACACACGTGGAAATTCTGGCAAGAGGAATCTCAGATCACGCTCCACTCCGGCTCACTCTGGGCCAGCCCCAAACGCAGCTCCGCCCGATATGGCAACTAAATGCATGGTACCTACAAGACAAACAATACAGGGAACAAATACAACAGGCATTAACAGAATACTTTCACTTCAATGAAACATCAGTGTCCACAACAGGCACCCTATGGGCAGCGGGTAAAGCGGTACTACGAGGGGTAGCAAAAAATCTGATACGTAATCAAGAACGCACCAAAACCCAACTAATCACACAACTAGAACTCCGGGCGATCGCCCTTGAAAATCAAAACACAACAAACCCAAGTGAGAAGCACAGGAGGCAACTCCTTCTGATCCGAGAGGAAATCCGAGACCGCTCCCTAGAAACGGCAAAACACATATGGAGGGCAAACACTGGGAGATTGTACGGGTGAGGGGATAAGACCGGAAAAATGCTATACTCGCTAATTTTCCATCAACATGCCTCCAGAATTGTCCCCGAAGTCTATGATAAGGGAACCACCCTGGTCACAGGACACGCCGAAATTGCAAATGCCTTCGCCAAATATTACACTTCTCTATACCAAGCATCCACACAAATAGACCTACACCAGGCCCGTCAAACACTAGAGGGGACCCCCCTCCCACAACTGCCCATGGTAGAAATACGAACATTGGAAGAACCCATCGGGATAGAGGAAATTGGTGAAGTAATTTCAACTCTAGGCACGGGTAAGATGCCAGGCCCAGATGGGTTCCCTTCGGAGTACTACAAAACATACAGAGAAGAACTGACCCCATACCTGTTGCACCTTTACACGGAAATCGGAGAAAAAGGGTCCTTCCACCAAAAGCTAGACACTGCCACGATTGTGGTACTCCCCAAAACCCAACCCCCCTCACCACATTGCGCAGACTATAGACCACTATTACTAATAAACACGGAGGTTAAAATCTTTCCATCTATCCTAGCCACTCGTCTCAAAAGGATCCTGCCGCAACTAATACACCCAGATCAATGTGGGTTTATGGCAACCCGTAGTACACGTCACTGCATCCGCAGATTACATGTGGCTTTCGCAGAGAGACACCGATTGCCCCGAAACACTGCCCTTCTGCTCATCGATTTCGAAAAGACATTCGACTCGGTTGATTGGGGTTTCCTTCTCCTGGTGCTCCAACGCGCAGGTTTTTTAGCACAATTTTGTCGATGGGTCCAAGCATTGTACGCCAACCCTACGGCTCGGGTGCTAGTTAACGGGACATTGCCCCCTGCATTTGATATCCGCAGGGGCACGCAGCAGGGATGCCCCTTGTCCCCTCTCTTATTTACCCCGGCCATCGAGCCTTTAGCCCAGATGATCAGGACTGACACAATCTACCACGGGTGGAGATGGGGCCCCTCTCATGAGGACAGGATAGCACTGTAAGCTGATGATGTCTTGCTATACATGCAAGAGCCCAACATAACCGGCCCAAGAAGACTTAGGGCCTGATTCTAACTTTGGAGGACGGTGTTAAACCGTCCCAAAAGTGGCGGATATACCACCTACCGTATTACGAGTTCCATAGGATATAATGGACTCGTAATACGGTAGGTGGTATATCCGCCACTTTTGGGACGGTTTAACACCGTCCTCCAAAGTTAGAATAAGGCCCTTAATCTTTTACGAACATATGAACAAATATCAGGACTCAAAATGAACTCTACTAAATCGATTCTGAGCCCGTTGGCAAATTCATGTGACTTCTTTGATTGGCAAAGCACAATACCCCTGCGTAGGCTCAGCTTCAAATATTTAGGTATCTGGGTGTCCCTCCTGCCTGAGATGACATGGGCTAAAAACGTATCCCCCTTGCTAACACAAATTAAAATAGACTTACAGAAATGGCAAACCCTGCCACTAAACGTGATGGGCTGAGTTTCCCTATATAAAATGATGATCCTACCAAGACTCCTTTACATATTTCAAAACTTTCCCCTCCCTATCCCTCACTCCTGGTTCAGAAACCTCAAAGGTATCACAGGGAAATTTCTTTGACACAGAGTTGCAATACACCACTGTCGGAAAGGAGTATTTGACGGAGGCCTTGGCGCAACAGACCCCTATTTGTATTATTTGGCCACCCAGCTAATTGTGATCCATGATTGGTTTACTGGGGGCTGGGACGATCCGGCTTACAAAACAGAACTGACAATCCTGGGCTTCCCCTGTGTTCTTGACATGCTCTACGGTTCGCCACTCCCCCAAAATATGGAGGACGTAACTAAGGCAGTCTTCCTGGCTTGGCGAGCGGCTCTGCGGTACACCAATTGGAACACCATTGTAACCCTCCAGACCCCGTTGTGGAGAGGGAAATGGCTGAGCGCCTCAGCTGCAATAAAGGGATTTACAGAATGGGACCGAATAGGTATTTCCTTGGTGGGAGACATATGGAGGGGGAAATCCATGAAATCATTTCTGGAACTCCAGAAAGAATTTCAACTAAACGTGACACAATTCTTCAGATACCTCCAACTTCGACACGCCCTGAAAATACACTTGCCCACCACAGGCCATATGCCAGAATTTAACCCGCTCGAAGCCAAATTACTTATGGGAAACCTAGAAGGGAAAGGCATCTCGCAAATATACAAGACACTAATTAATAACACCCCAGATAAACTATCCCCAATTAGGACCAAGTGGGAAACCTGGGTGGGAACCCTGGAAGAGGCAGAATGGAGAGAGGCCCCGATGGCACCCAAAGTACTGGCGGTGTCAACTAGATTCCGTGTAATACAATTTTATTACCTGTACGAAGCATACTTACACCATACAGACTTCACAAAATGGGAGTCCGCCCCTCTACCAGATGCCCAAGATGCCTGTGCGACCCAGCAGACTTCTTCCACATGGTATGGACCTGCCCAATAATACAGAAATATTGGGATGGGGTATTTCAGGAATTGGAAAGAGCCCTGGGGCAGGAGATACACAAGTCTGCAAAATTAACTCTATTAGGAATAATGGAAGAGATGGATGGAACACGTGCAAAACGCGCCCTAGTAGCCACAGCATTGCTAGTTGCCAAAAGAGACATTGCAGAAGCATGGAGCCTCCCCGGAGGCCCATCGCTCAAAAAATGGAAGAGAGGGGTGGACTGGTGTGCTAACCAGGAGAAGATAGTCTTCGAGTCCAGAGGATGCCCACCCGAAAGATCTGGGGACGATGGTTAGAACTATTGACATAAACATGATCACATGGCAAAAATTACTTAAAATAATGTATTGCTACATGATTGTAATATGGTAAAGAGGAATGAAAGGCTACTACAATAATTGTCAGTCCCTCAAACAACAATGATGCTGTCTAATTATTACTATGAAGATGGAAATTAAACTTTTGTAAGATGCATGCGCCCCTTGCCTTGTACCCTTCCCTTTTTTCCCTTCCCTTTGAAAATAATAAAAAAAGGTTTACCAAAAAAAAAAAACATGAAATGTTTATGAACTAATGTGTAATAATGCTGCATAGAAAATGTATTAATGTATTTTACTAAACGTGCGCTAGAAATGTGCCCACGGGGAGTGGCCGTCAACATATACGGGGACTAATGAAACAGATTAATAATGTTGAAATGCTATATTATGATATGACTTTATAATATTAATATATAATAGATATATGTAAAGGTTTTTGCTAATAAATTATTAGGCCTTAGTTAGCATGAGTCGAGGCCTAGCTGCCTGACTCTCATATTAAATGTGTTTTTCTAACGTGTAGTGTGATGACTTGCTGAAGGACATGAACTCTTGTTTTTCTCCAAACTAGAAGCTGAATGTAACTGTAGTAGATCCGTTCTCATGAAATTCGACTTGCTTGTAGAAACATTTTAGCTGAATGCAACAGTGTAGATTAGTAGGAGGTACAAGGTCGTCTGAACCGGTACAGACAATGGAGCCACTGACTGAAGATATGCAAAGGACCACAAGACTATGAAATCATACCAGACATTCCACCCGTTGGAGATGTCAATCATAAGGACCAATAAAATACATGAGAACTGTTATGGAGTGACAAATTCAATGAGCTAATTCGAAGACAATTGGATAAAGATAGTGGGGTGCAACCCCTTGTCCAACCACATTTTAGGGGAATGTACAACGAAAATGGGATGAAAACCCTTGACACCAGGAAGTAAATTAGACTAGAGAACAGGAGAGAATAGGAGACGAGGAGAGAGTTAGGGAGATGCTGATGTGTTTTGCTATGACCCAGACACTTTGTCACTCTGCACAGAGACTTTGCTGTTTGGTTCTTAAAACCAATCCTACCTGATACTGCCCAATTACACTTTACCTCCTTATGAGGGAAATGCCCCCTTTCCCCGATTGCTGTATTCCTGATAGCGAACCAACTGATGTCCTTAGGAGGACGACCAAACCTGAGTGCTGACCCAAATACGGAGGGTAACTATATGACAATGAAATTGTAATTGTCTGTTTGCTTTTCCTTTCTAGGTACCAACTGCTTCTTTTGACAGAGACCATAGCTAGATGTTTTCTAAATTGATGTTACTGAAATTGTGTTGCATGAAGCCCAACATGCTAATGCTAATTCGAGGTTAGGAGAGGGGTTCACTAAACTGACGCAAATAGACAAATGACTGAATCTATGCTTTGTTGAATAACGTGATGATACTCTGCTGAAGTGAATCTATGTTGATGCCGTGTTATTTTCTAATATTCATGATTCTTACTTTGATGAAATCTTATCAGAGTTGCCATATTGTGACTATGCTAATGTGTTTCTTGGTTTTGAGACTAATAAACTTGCTAGTAGAATTGTAATCAGTAGGGAATAAACTTCACAAATCATACTAAAACTTGCGTGGTTATTCATGACTGAAAGGTCATGGTGGTTTTCGAATTTATTAAATGTCTTTGATTAATTTGAATTGTCATATTACTGTGAACTTTGATGACATTATTGACATATTGATTGATATGTTGATTAGCTATCTCGTCCTAAGGTGTCTTCAATCAGGGTCAAAAGATTCATTGGCCTAAAACGAGTCCCGAAGTGAGTAAATTAGTCATAAAGGGACACGTTAACAGTTCTGGTAGTAGAGCGGCGGTTTAGGCCCTTTGGGGCGCTAGGACGGAGGACCATTGTTTAAAAGTATTTTTCGAGATAATGCCAATTGGAGATATGGGCCCTCATTCTGACCTTGGCGGGCGGCGGAGGCCGCCCGCCAAAGTCCCGCCGTCAGGTTACCGTTCCGCGGTCGAAAGACCGCGGCGGTAATTCTGACTTTCCCGCTGGGCTGGCGGGCGGTCGCCTTCAGACCGCCAGCCAGCCCAGCGGGAAAGAGGCTTCCACGATGAAGCCGGCTCGGAATCGAGCCGGCGGAGTGGAAGCTGTGCGACGGGTGCAGTTGCACCCGTCGCGTATTTCACTGTCTGCGCAGCAGACAGTGAAATACATGTAGGGGCCCTCTTACGGGGGCCCCTGCAATGCCCATGCCAGTGGCATGGGCACTGCAGGGGCCCCCAGGGGCCCCGCGACCCCCCCTACCGCCATCCGGATCTCGGCGGTCTGACCGCCGGGATCTGGATGGCGGTAGGGGGGGTCGGAATCCCCGCGGCGGTGCAGCAAGCTGCGCCGCCGCGGAGGATTCAATGGGGCCGCGGTACACTGGCGGGACCCCGCCAGTGGTGCCGGTCCGACCGCGGCTTTACCGCCGCGGTCGGAATCCCCATTGGAGCACCGCCGGCCTGTCGGCGGTGCTCCCGCGGTCCTCCGCCCTGGCGGTCAAAGACCGCCAGGGTCAGAATGACCACCATGATGTGTTTCTAAATTCCCCATGACTTTCCTGGAATCTCGGAGCTTGCCTAAGTGAGTTGGGTATGTTCTCGGCGTTTTAGTATGTGTGGTGTAGAATTTGCGCTTGCTCAGCTTATGCATATTGCAGGTGTTTTATGAAGTTTGGGTGAATTTAGGCCAGGTAATGTTGTTTTAGTAGGAGTGGGCAAACTCCGCAGTATGAGAGTAGGGAAGTCGGCGAACTTCATGTGAGTGTGGCGCTTTGTGCTCAAAATTATCCACGTGGTTGTTGGTGATGTACGGACCCGTCGTGGTCTAAGACTTTGGAGTATATTGACAAGTATAGGAGACACTTGGGTTTATGTTGTAATTTGAGCGGTTTAATAGGTCAATGGGGCGTGGTTGACAAGTCGGGTTTGAGTCAAATTGTGTGAGTGAAACCTTCAATGGAGATTTGGCAAGTTCTAAAGTGCACTAGGGCAAACCATTGACAAGTCAAGAGTAGGATTTGCAGGTCAAATTCTGCTTGCGAGTGCGGGAGCTGAGAAGGAGAGAGTAGAGCCGAGGCTTCAAGTGAAATCTCTGTAAAGTTCTGAAGCGATAGTGTTACCTTTCCTGTAGTAAACTGGCAAATTTTGGGTTTTGTTGTTAAAAGGTGCTCGCAGTATATTGCATTAGTGTGTGTGTTTGTGAAGAGGACAAGCCGCAAGACTTTGTCAGCTGCAGTGTGTGAGTGTGACGTCAGTGTCGTCGCGCTGGGATAGGTCGGTTGGTGAGAGGGGTCGCGCACGTATTGGCAGCCGTCCGTGAGAGGCAATTGGTTGAGAAAGGTGGGTGAAGAGTGTTCTGGGAATTAAAGTCACTTTCTGATCAGATTCTAAACAAAAATAAAAGACGTGAAAATTAAGTTTTTTAAGGCGCTAAAGAGTGCTTTAAAAGGAGATACATATATTATGGCAAGTGAAGGAGAGCCTTTACCGCCTGAAGGTACTCCAGCTTATATTGTAATGAAGGAAAAGGGAGTCGCGCCATGTCTTTGGATGAAGCAGTGGCGCAAATTAACAGAGAAGGAGGGATGTTTAGCGTTTCCAGAGCATGGAACGTTCAATGCAAGAATTTTAGAGAACTTAAGGTGGATGTTAAATGTGTAAAAGCCGCCTCCGAGACCAGCTCAGTATGAGGCATTAGCAGTCTGAGATTTAATGGCCATACGACAAAGACAGCAAAAATATGAAAGAAGAATGAAAAGGGCAGAAAATACTTTAGCGGAGGCTAGATGAGACAATGAGAGCAGGATGTGAAGATAAGGAATAGTTGACGGACTTAAATTGTTTCCGGCAATAACCCAGGAAGATGAGACACAGGAAAAGAAAGCCACCTGTAAGACATACAAGGGCTCTTGCAAGTCAAAGGAGACTCAGAGGTCTTGTGCAGATTGAGCCAACTCCGCAATTGCTGCCCCAACCACAGCAACAGCTGGTTCCTAGTTACAATGCAGTTGTAGGACCGCAATCAGTAGCTACAGTACCTATGATGAATCGAGCTATGGGAGTTAATGCTCCACAGGGTTTGGGACCTGGACAGTCACCAGCTGCTATATCGTTGCCAATTACTGTCGGTCCACCAGTACCGCTGTATGCGCAGGGTAAGCCTGGCGTGTGTGATCAGGAAATAATGACCCAAGAGGCAATAAGAGGAGGGTTCACAGGAACTCCCCAAGTAATGACACAAAGAGAACAGACAGCAGAAGGACTCAGGTCTCTGTTAGACCTTAGTCCGATTGGGGCTCCTTTGGAGACAATGAGGCAAGCAGGGTTAGGTGTGTTAACCCCACAGATAATGAGTACAAATACATCACAGACACCATTGATGCATTCAGGGAACATATTGTTGCAGGGCTTTTCCATGCAACAGTTGAATGAGTGGTTAGAAAAAGTTCAACGCTTCACAAACTACTGCAGTGACCGCAGAGAAGTCAGAAGGGGCAGAACACCTGAATTTTGTGAGACTGGGTGTAGAAGCCATGGAACTAGTGGAAGGAACAATGGGAGTGAACAGATTAGAGTCATACACAGAAGCAGAATTGAGGTATCTATGCCCCAAAATCACTAAAGAAGTGAGCAAGGTGCATCAGAGGTTGGCAAACTTGGCAGATAAATATGGCATAGATATTGAGAATACAAAACATTTGAAAAGAAGCTACAGATTAGATTTCGATTCTAAAGATTTTGATCACATGAGGTCTACTGGAATGAAAGCGCATCTTAAAGAAATACTGCAAAATGCTCAAATTTGGGGAGCCTTAGAGAAATGAGAAGGCAGATGGGCAAAGAAAAGAGATAAAGAGAAAGGCGAAGGTTCGGAACCAAAGCAGGCTAAAGCCGCACCGGACACGGGGACAATAAAAATGTTTCCAATGAGAGAAACAGCCGGAGGGGTTCTAGTCCATGTACCGTGGTCTAGGGGAGACATCTTGTCATTCACAGATGATTATCCCAGGTTGAGGGAGAAGCCAATAGAATGGTACCAGCAGACAGACAGATTTGTGAAGCTGGCAAAATGTCTCTGGGAGGACTTGAATACCCTGTTTGAGATTATAGTTCCACCTGACTTATGGCTTGAGTGTAAGAGAGGTGTGGACTGGCCGACACAGGAACCAGCAAGGGATAAGGTGACTGGAGCACCATCTGAGGAGGTGATGAAGTATTATCATAAAGTGATTGAGTTTTTGAAGCAGAAAGTGTCGCCGAAAGTAACTGATTGGCAGAAAATCGATCGAACATCACAGGAGGCCAAAGAATCGATTCATGCCTACCACGAGAGATTGTTGAAGGCATTTAAACATTACACTGGCACTGAGGTCATTGAGCCAAAAGACATGAATCATCTTGTGTTCAGGTTTGTTGAAGGGCTGAGACCAGAGATTGGTCAGATGATTAAGAATCATTTGATCTGTTGGCAAGCGAAACCGATTGATGAGGTGTTGCAGTATGCGAAATACTGTATTGACGAGATTGAGCTGAAGCAGAGAAAGTTAAAAGAGAAGGTGATAGTGATGCAGATTAAGGCAGAGCAAGCAGGAATGCAGGGGAATGGAATACAACAGGTGGTACAACAGCAACCGCAGGGGAATGGCATGTTTCAGGCACAACCAAGAGGTCGAGGTCGAAGTCGAGGAGGTTTTGTGAACCGAGGTCCAGACTTGAATACTGTTGTGGTTCAAAATGATGTGCAGGGAGTGAAAAAGATGTCACCATGTCATGCCTGCGGGGGTGTGGGGCATTGGAAGCGGGAATGCCCAATGGTGGTGCAGGATGGTGTTGTTCAACAAAGCAATGATGTTGGTACATTTCAAAATGTGAGGGGTCCAAAGATGAGGGTCCAAAATCCGAACTTCTAGAATAACATGGTTCAGATGCAGGGGTTACAGCCCGTGCAGCAAATGCAAATGCCGCGTGTTCAACCAGCACAAATGCAGCAGGTACAACAGCAGGTTCCCATGGTACCTAGACAGCAAATGCAAATACCATTAGCTCCAATGGGACAGCAACAGGTGATGCTTCCTCAACAGGTCACAGGCCAAACAACGAGTCAAAATAACACAGTACAACAGTTCCCATTGCGTGGTGAGGATGGAATAAACGATGAATGGTTGGATGATTGTTCAGACAGTGAGGAGTGCAGGCTTGCAGTGTCCCTAGAAGTTGATCAAAGGGGACCCTATGTAGAGGGAAAGGTGATGGGTCATAAGGTTTCGTTCCTAGTTGATACAGGAGCTACATGCTCTACAGTCAGAAGTGCAGAGGTTCTGAAATTACCACTTTCGGGGCGTACCATAAGGGTGGTAGGAGTAGCAAATCAGTTCCTGACAAATACGATTACAGACCCGGTCCAAGTTGAGATTGGCAACTTCCAGGTATTGCACAAATTTGTAGTCTGTGATTCGAGTCCCGTATCCCTACTGGGAAGAGACTTTTTGTGCAAAACAAGCTGTTCAATTACCTGTTCCAATGAAGGGATTGAAGTGCTGACAAACAGTGATGATGAAGGGGACGATGGTCAGTTTCCAGAGATAGAGATGGATACCGCAACTGAGGAATACCTTTGATAACCTTATTCCCAATGCTTACAGTAACAGATTTACCACCTGAGCTGCAGGGAACAGTGACAGAGAAAGTGTGGGACCTGACAGGAAAAGAAGTGGGATTGATAAAGGGAGTAGAACCGGTCAAAGTACAGGTAAAGCAGAATGCAATGTTTCCTCAGGTACTGCAATACCACGTGGCACAAGATGTCCTCATTCAAGTAGCGCAGATAATTGCGGACTTTGTGAAGCAAGGGATTTTGAAAGAAGTGCTAAGTAGCCCATGTAATTCATCAATAATGGGTCTGAAAAAGCCTTGTGGGAAGGTTCGAATTGTGCAAGATTTGAGGAAAATAAACAAAATTGTGGTAAAATTTTGCCCCATAGTGCCAAATCCAGCTGTGATCATTTTTCAGGTTCCGTGAGATGCAGAGTGTTTCACAGTTGTGGACCTGTCTCAAGCATTCTTTTCAGTGCCTCTTCATGAGGATAGCCAATTTCTCTTCAGTTTCAAATTCCTGGATAAGGTGTACAGTTGGTGCAGAATTCCTCAAGGGTTTTCCGAGTCGCATTCCATTTTCAATCAGATATTGAAGAAGGACTTGGAGTTATTGGAACTGCCTTTCAGTTTGACTCTAGTACAGTACATTGATGATTTGTTAATCGCGTCCAGAACAAAAGATGACTGCAGGTATGACACAATTGCCTTACTGAACCATTTGGGAAAGAATGGACATAAAGGGGGTTTTTCTGACCCCGGCGGTCTTAGACCGCCGGGGCCAGGGTCGGCGGGAGCACCGCCGACAGGCCGGCGGTGCCCCGCAGGGCATTCTGACCGCGGCGCTTTGGCCGCGGTCAGTGCAGGAAAACCGGCGGTCTCCCGCCGGTTTTCCGCTGCCCCTAAGAATCCTCCAAGGCGGCGCAGCTCGCTGCGCCGCCGAGGGGATTCTGACCCCCCCTACCGCCATCCTGTTCATGGCGGGAAAGCCGCCATGAACAGGATGGCGGTAGGGGGGGTCGCGGGGCCCCTGGGGGCCCCTGCCGTGCCCATGCCAATGGCATGGGCACGGCAGGGGCCCCCGTAAGAGGGCCCCGCAAAGTATTTCAGTGTCTGCCTTGCAGACACTGAAATACGCGACGGGTGCCACTGCACCCGTCGCACCTTCCCACTCCGCCGGCTCGATTACGAGCCGGCATCCTCGTGGGAAGGGAGTTTTTCCCTGGGCTGGCGGGCGGTCTTTTGGAGACCGCCCGCCAGCCCAGGGAAAAACTCATAATACCCTCCGCGGTCTTCTGACCGCGGAGCGGTATAAGGGAGGGCGGAATCCTGGCGGGCGGCCTCCGCCGCCCGCCAGAATCAGAATCACCCCCAAAGTGTCCCCAATGAAGCTGTAATACAGTCTGAGAGAAGTGAAGTATTTAGGTCACCTGATTGAGAAAGGGTCAAGAAAAATATCTAAAGAACGAGTGACAGCCATATTGCAGATGAATCCCTCGACAACCAAGAGAGACGTCATAATGTTTTTGGGAATGGTGGGCTATTGTCGTCAGTGGATTCCCAACTTTTCGATTATCTCTAAACCATTGGTGAAATTAACAGTTAAGGAAGTTCAGGATGACCCAGGTACCATAATCTTTTCCGAGAAAGAAATGGAGGCATTCGTGGAATTAAGAGAATGTATGTGCAGGGCACCAGCTTTAGGTATGCCGGATTACACAAAGTCTTTTCTACTGTTTTGCCATGAACGTGATGCATGTTCTTTGTCTGTTTTAACACAGGTCCATGGAGGTGCAAACCGCCCATTAGCATATTTTTCAGCTACATTGGACCCAGTCGCAGCAGCCTTACCGGGTTGTTTTCGTGCAGTTGCAGCAGTTGGTCAAAGCCTCACACAGTGTGAAGGCATAGTGATGGGACATCCCTTAACAGTAATGGTTCCTCATTCAGTTGAAATTCTGTTAACCCGAACCAAGACACAACATATGACAAATGCGAAGTTGACTAAGTATGAGACAATCATACTGGGGTCACCAAATGTGTCCCTCAAGAGATGTACTGTATTGAACCCGGCAACTTTACTTCCTATTGAACATGCAGACATTAGTGATGCTGAAGAGGTAGAACATGATTGTCTTGAGGTAACAGAACTATGCACCAAACCAAGACCTGACATCAAAGATACCCAATTGGAAGAAAATGACTATATTATGTTTGTTGATGGTTCATGCTTGAGAGACTCAGAAGGAGTACTGAGAGCTGGATATGCCGTGTGTACAATCATCGGTATTTTAGAAGCTTCTTGGCTTGAAAGAGTGTACTCTGCACAAGTGGCTGAATTAATTGCCCTTACTAAGGCATACCACGCAGCTGAAAACCTGAAAGTCACTATTTATACTGTCAGCAGATACAGATTTGGAATTGTACATGATTTTGGCCAACTATGGTCACAGAGGGGTTTCATGACCTCTTCTGGTTCACCAGTGAAAAATGGCGAAAAGATTAAGGATTTGTTGCACGTGATTCAGTTACCTCTTGAAATTGCCATGGTGAAATGCAATGCTCATGTTAAGTCACAAGACTTTGTGTCAATGGGAAACAGCTATGCAGATCAAGTTGCAAGGTTTTGCGCATTGAACTGTATATCATTCTGAGATCAGTGGGAATTGTTACCTGAAACTGAGAATGAAATATGTTTGAATTTTGCATTAAGGGTGGTTGACACATTAGATGAGCTAAAATCACTGCAGGGATGTGCTGGCAAAGAAAAGAAACGCTCCTGGCAGAGAATGCACTGTGTACAAAGAGCTGATGACTTATGGGTCTCAGAGGAGGGGGAAATGGTTTTGCCAAACAGTCTTCTGTCACAGTTTGCGAGGTTCTATCATGGCCAAGCCCATATAGGGAGAGACGCAATGATCAGGTTGTTTAAAATTGATCGGTTCAATCCAAAATTCAGACAAGCTGCAGAGGTTATCTGTCACAGGTGCATCATCTGTCAGCAGATGAACGCAGGAAAAGGGATGGTGGTGAATATGAGCCACGTTGGGAGAGATGGCGGTCCATTTAGCAGGATGCAGATGGATTTCATTGAAATGCCTGTGTGTGGAGGACTGAGATATGTGTTGGTGATTGTGTGTGTTTTCAGTCACTGGATTGAAGCTTACCCTACATGTAGGAATTACAGTCTCACAGTAGCAAAGCTGCTGCTTAGGGAGTTAATACCACGTTTCGGATTCCCGATCTCTTTAGAATCAGATAGGGGCAGACACTTCGACAATGAGGTGATTAAGCTCTTGTGTGCTGCATTGAACATTGAGCAGAAGCTGCATTGTAGCTATCGCCCTCAAGCATCAGGATTAGTGGAACAGATGAATGGTACCTTGAAGTCGAGAATGGCAAAAATGTGCGCAGCTACCAATCTGAAATGGCCAGATGCATTGCCCTTAGTAATGATGTCAATGAGAAATACACCTGACAGGAAAACAGGACTATCTCCTCATGAGATTCTGATGGGTCGAACTATGCGATTACCCGCAGTACCTGCAAATGCTCTTGTGAATATCATGGATGATATGGTGTTGGACTACTGCAAGGGTCTGGCTGATGTGGTCCGCTCTTTTTCTCACAAGGTGGAGGCTACTACATTGCTACCGATCAGTGATCCAGCTCACACCCTGAAAGCCGGTGACTGGGTTGTTGTCAAGAAGCACGTGAGGAAATCGTGTTTGGAGCCACGTTGGAAGGGACCATATCAAGTAATACTGACAACTACCACTGCTGTGAAATGTGCAGGCCTTCCAAATTGGATACATGCCAGTCACACAAAGAAGGTGACATGTCCGACTGATGAGGAACTTGAAGTATCCAAAACAACAGCTGTAGAAAAGGAAGTCTCAGGGCCGGAGAGTATTCAAAGGGGGAACTCAGACTGAAGGAGAGCCCACTGAGGATGGCTTAGTCACTCAAAGTGAGTTCCAGAGGGGTGACAGTGAGCCTATCCCAGCTGAGGTAACAGGGGAACCAACACAAAGAGAGGTTCTCCCAGAAGTAGACGGATACAGGTTTGAAGTTGAACCCATAACAGACCCTGAAGGCGAAGGGGAAGAAGCAGAGGGAGGTCAAAGTGCACTGACCCCTCCTGAGCTGCTTGCAGGTCCATCAAGAGAAAGGAGGAGGGCGCTGTTCAACGTTCTGAAAGGCAAAGCAGGAAGAATACACATAAAGGAGATAACTGGCTGAGGCCACAAGCTGCAGGAGAGAAAGTGATCCCTAGTGAAACCATAGAAGAAGAAGTTGACATAACCAGACAGGAGGATCTCAGTGAAGGAGAGTTGCAAAGTGAGCGCAAATTGAAAAGAAAAAGAGTCGCAAATAGAAGGTATGCAGGTCCTGAATGGGCGTATGCAACATCTGCTGAATGGCAACAAGAATTCTTGGCGTTCTGTTTTGTTTGAGAGGTACCACATCAATACTACTGCACCTGAATTCAACTCTAGAAAGAGACTGTGTTAAAATATTGAAATTAAAATCGAAAGTGGATAAGCTGAGAAAAGAGACTGATAAATTACCGGATGTGACACTGATAACCTGAATTGACTTTGAAAAACCGATTATGACAAGCTGCTAAACCTGATGTGACAAAAGGGTCGTAAAGTGAGTGAAACGCTGTAAATACTCGCAGAGAGGCTTTTTGCACAAGAAAAAAAAAAGAGCTTTATATTGTCCTCAAGTTAATTGTTTGTTTCATATTATTCTGCTATCTGATTCTTAACAGATCATGAGTTACACTAAAGGTAATGGTAAAAAGGGTAGGATGTGTGGTTGGTTGAGTGCCATTCTAGGTATTGTATGTGCAATAATAATTATAGGTGTGGTTGTGGAAATGCCATGGATGGATAAGAAAGTGACAAACAATGCTTCAAATCCTGAAACTGCTACATTAACACCATGGGAGAAGTTTGAGCAGGATGCAAAATACTTGCATGAGGGAACTAACCCAAAAGGGAACCTATCTACTAATGTCTTCTATTACTTGCTGAACTAGTATGTTGACACAATGGATGCAAAGAATTGTTATGTGTGCACAAAGATTCCTTCATCAGTACAAGAAAGAGTTACTTATCATAGTCTGCCACTTGCTTACGGGATAAGCTGTAGTTTGCTGTTAACAAGATTCTATGATCAAGAACATGTGCAATACTTCTACTCTAACTTAGATGTAGTCTTTTCCTTTGTGCCCATGATTGAGTTTCTAAATAAATTATGTAAAGAACACAGCACAAAATTAGTTAGGGGTTTCTTTGAGCCGACATTGACATTTGGAACAGCTTATGCGCACCGTAGAAAAGAGCTTCTTAGATCACACTGATGATAGACGAAAAGCATTAAAGGAAAGGATAGAAAAGGGATTAGAAAAACGCACGCTTGCAAATGATTATGCTTACACTGCTATAAAGACAAAGGGCAAGTTAGCTATAGACGCATTACATGTAGGTAGGCTTTGTATATATATAGGCCGAAATCTGAGCATGACACTTTATTTGTGGGAACGAGTGAATGCAGGCATGTGTTTTTGTTTCAGAGTAAAGGGACATTCATTTTAAATGGACAGGATCCAGCGATCCCTGGGATCTATTAGATATGTGGACTTAATGCTTATTACCGTCTTCCAAAGGGATGGTATGGGACATGTTATTTGGGAATAGTTTTCCCTAAGATTTACCAGATTGGTGACTTAAAGCAAATTCCTAAAATGTCTGATTTGCAACACACTATACAAAAGAGAGAGACAGCGACTGCTGTCATTGGTGACATATTTGGAGCCATAATTCCTTCAGTAGGGGTTATCTTAAACTCCATAAAGATTCGAAAGTTGTCTACTATTGTGGATAACATGCTGACAAACTTCACTGGGGCTATACTCCTGATGGATACTGAACTTGCTGCGGAAAGAGCTTTGACTCTTCAAAACAGGCTTGCTTTAGACATTCTTTTAGCAAAGAGTGGCGGAGTTTGTAAGATGCTTAATGAGCGCCATTGTTGAGCATTCATGTCAACACCAGAGCAGTACGTGCTCTATTGGCGACAAAAATGCAAAATCCCAGCACTCTCAAAACAAAGTAATTTATGCATTGTGCTGATATGTTGTGGTTTAACCTTTTGCATTGCAGAGTTCAATCCTGAAAACTATTTGGATTTTCCAGTCTTCTGCCCTTCATCCTTCATTGGTGATCATTGTTCCAGGCGGTAAGACGGTGGTTGGACTGTCCCGACACCGTTATTGAGAATTTTCATATTCTTGTTTTAATTCGTAAATGAGTAACAGATTACTTGCGCGCTACCATTTCTTGACATTTATATGGTAGTTTACAAATAGGCAAGACGCGCGATTGGTTTCATAAAGGTTTGATTTTGTTATTCATTGCGTGCTACCATTTCTTGACATTGGCATAGTGGCTTAAGAATCGGCAAGACGCGCAATTCGTTTTATGGTGTTTAAACATTGTTGTCCATTGCACGCTACTATTTCTTGACATTTACATGAAGTTTTACGAATTGACAAGACGTGCAACTCGTTTCATGAGGATTTAACTTTGTTGTTCATTGCACGCTACCATTTCCTGACATTTACATGGTGGCTTAAGAATCGGCAAAAGAAGCGCGATTGGTTTCATTGTACTTTGATCTTGTTATTTGTTGTGTGCTGTTATTTCTTGACATTTACGTTGTGTTTTACGAATTGGCAAGACGCGCGATTCGATTAATGATGATTTAACCTTGATATTCATTGCGTATTACCATTTCTTGGTATTTTACATGGTGACATTCGAATCGGCAAGACGCACGATTCTCTCCTTGAGTTTATTTCATGTTGTTTATTGTATGCCACTATTCTAAGATATTTATTATGTAATATTCGAGTTGACAAGTTATGTGATTTGTTTCCTGAATCCATATCGTGTTATTCATGGTGCGCAATCCTTTTAGGGTGTTTACCATATATATATATATATATATATATATATATATATATATATATATATATATATATATCTGCAATATGCTCAATTCGTGTTGAAACATTTTAAGAGTACACAGAATGCCAGAGTTTCTAGATGCAATATTGTATGGTCCTAGTATACATTCTCAAAACAGGATTTATATGACTGGTTTAAAATTTTGTCAGAATGTTTTTCTGATTCTCATGTAAAGGAAAGTACTTGAATAAGAAAGTTTTAATTTAATTCATCTTGATTCCCCTACAGGTATCCGGCCATCTTGAAACTTAATCATTTTAAACTTAACTCTTAGATTGTTTATGTTTTCAGAGTGACTACGCTTAGAATCATAGTCTAGTATTGATTTCAGGAGATATAATTTTCATATTGTGTGTTCTAACCTTTTTCTTACTGCAGGTCTCCTTCCCAGCAGTTCCCTTCCTAATACCCTCTTCCCCTCTTGAACTCTCTCAGTCTCTGTGATTTATCTATCAGAGTCTTGGAGCTGTTCAGTGGTGGACGTGTTGGGAACGTGCACAGACACAGAGGATCTGGTGACTCTGACAGTTCATACCAGATAACAGCAAAAAGATTAGAGGTATGCTTACTAACTTAACAAGAGGTAGTGCAGATTTGAAGGAGCTAAAGGAACCTGGAGTTTGGGAGAAAGTTGGGAGAGGAATTACCAGAGTAGGGAATTGGTTTAGTAATATTTGGAATGGGGTTCTTGCAAAAATATTAGGGGGTTTATTAATCGTTCTGGTTTGTTTATTGGGATTATGGTTATCATGTAATTTGACAAAACGAAAAAAACCAAATGAAGAAAATGAATGAGAGACAATGTTTAATGAAATTTGGGAAAGCTCACACAAAGGACAAGATGTTGAAATGCGCATAATGCGGAAAGTGAAAGGTTAAGAAGGGAAAGGTTTGTGTGATGTCAAGTGTCATCAGAGGAGGGACTGAGAGAGCCTAGATTATATAATCAATATTAACATGAAATGTTTATGAACTAATGTGTAATAATGCTGCATAGAAAATGTATTAATGTATTTTACTAAACGTGCGCTTGAAATGTGCCCACGGGGAGTGGCCGCCAACATATACGGGGGACTAATGAAACTGACTAATAATGTTGACATGCTATATTATGATATAACTTTATAATATTAATAATACATATATGTAAAGGTTTTTGCTAATAACTTATTAGGCCTTAGTTAGCATGAGTCGAGGCCTAGCTGCCTGACTTCTCATATTAAATGTGTTTTTCTAACGTGCACTGTGCTGACTTGCTGAAGGACATGAACCCTTGTTTTTCTCCAAACTAGAAGCTGAATGTAACTGTAGTAGATCCGTTCTCTTGAAATTCGACTTGCTTGTAGAAACATTTTAGCTGAATGCAACAGTGTAGATTAGTAGCAGGTACAAGGTCGCCTGAACCGGTACAGACAATGGAGCCATTGACTGAAGATGTGCAAAGGACCTCAAGACTATGAAATCATACCGGACATTCCACCCGCTGAAGACGTCAATCATAAGGACCAATAAAATACGTGAGAACTGTTATGGGGTGACAAATTCAATGAGCTAATTTGAAGACAATTGGATAAAGATAGTGGGGTGCAACCCCTTGTCCAACCACATTTTAGGGGAATGTACAACGAAAATGGGATAAAAACCCTTGACACCAGGAAGTAAATTAGACTAGAGAACAGGAGAGAATAGGAGACTAGGAGAGAGTTAGAGAGATGCTGTTGCGTTTTGCTATGACCCAGACACTTTGTCACTCTGCATAGAGACTTTGCTGTTTGGTTCTTAAAACCAATTCTGCCTGATATTGCCCGATTACACTTTACCTCCTTATGAGGGAAGTGCCCCCTTTCCCCGATTGCTGTATTACTGATGGCGAACCAACTGATGTCCTGAGGACGAAGACCGAACCTGAGTGCTGACCCAAATACGGAGGGTAAGTATATGACAATGAAATTGTAACTGTCTGTTTGCTTTTCCTTTCTAGGTACCAACTGCTTCTTTTGACAGAGACCATAGCTAGATGTTTTCTAAATTGATGTTACTAAATTGTTTTGCATGAAGCCCAACATGCTAATGCTAATTCGAGGTTAGGAGAGGGGTTCACTAAACTGACGCAAATAGACAAATGACTGAATCTATGCTTTGTTGAATAACGTGATGATACTCTGCTGAAGTGAATCTATGTTGATGCTGTGTTATGTTATAATATTCGTGATTCTTGCTTTGATGAAATCTTATCAGAGTTGCCATATTGTGACTATGCTAATGTGTTTCTTGGTTTTGAGACTAATGAACTTGCTAGTAGAATTGTAATCAACAGGGAATAAACTTCACAAATCATACTAAAACTTGTGTGGTTATTTATGACTGAAAGGTCATGGTGGTTTTCGAGTTTATTAAATGTCTTTGATTAATTTGAATTTTCGTATTACTGTGAACTTTGATGACATATTGATTGATAACTAAGGTGTCTTCAATCAGGGTCAAAAGATTCATTGGCCTAAAACGAGTCCTGAAGTGAGTAAATTAGTCATAAAGGGATGCGTTAACACTGGTATGTGCAGAGCGGAGGTCTCCACTGCAGCACAGAAAAGGAAAGGCAACTGCTGTGGGTGTTATATCTGGTAGTATGGGGTCTTCTTTCAGGTTCACGTCTGAATCATTTCCAGTGACAGGAGCTGGATCTTGTCAAGAAATCACATCTTGTCCATCCATTCCGTGACATGATCCCTCTGTTAACTTTGAAAATGTGGTATCACCCACAGATGTAGTGTATGATGACATGTTGAAAGGTCTCTATTGTGACGTATCCTTGGTTTAAAAGGCTGGTATCCAGGGACCTGCAGCATTGTCCACAAGGACACAACACGAGGAGGACCACTGTGGGTGTCTAAAGCTGGGGGCACTGAGAATCCTGAAGCTGCAGGAGCTGCACAGGCTCCAAAAATGATGGGGGAAAGGGAAGGGGCAAAGGACCGAGGTGAGTAAATGAACTAAATGAAAACTGAACTGAAAACCAAACTGAAACTGATTTGAAACACTAATTTATCTCAATCATTAATTTCTGTACCCGATCCCTCCAACTGAAATACTCTCCAACTCATTTCTTCTAATCTCAACCTAATTCTCTTGTCTAATCCATTCTCTTTCACTCTCGTCCCCTTTCTTCTCCCCCCACTCATTCTCTGCTTAGCTTCGTTCTGCATCCCCCTGCCTTTCCTAATCTAATGGCCCTTTTCTCTTCTCATGGCATTGCCACATTAATTCTAAACCCTACCCCATCTCTTTCTCCGATTCCTTTCTCTTTGCCTTCTCCTTGCAGTTCAGTTATGCGCTTTTCTTCACACTTCCTCCTTCCCTTCCCATCTACTGTTCCCGCACTATTCCCTTCTCCCTTCCCTTGCTTTTCTATAGCCTGAGCCATTCATTTCCCCTCGTTTCATTTAATTCCTCTCCTCCTCCCTTTCCATCTTTTATCCCATCCATTCAGCTCCTCCTTTTCCTTCCTGACTTCTTTTCTCAATCCCCTTCCGATCCGTTACTGTGCTCCCTATTCCAACTATTCTCACTGCACCTTTCCTCTTACCTTTGCTTCCTCTTGCTTCCCTTCATTATCCTTCTTTGCACCCCATTCCCCTTTGTTCTCTTCCCACCCCAATCCCTTTCCTTTCTACCTTATACCATCCCCTATCACTGTCCATTTTTGCCTATTCTTTACTCTAGTTTTCCCTTTCTAAAATCCCTCTTGTCTCATACCCTCTTGTCTCGTACATTTTCTTTCCTGTCGTTTGCTTTCCTTTCCAGCCCTTCCCAAACCCCTCACCTAAGAACCTGTTTGCCTTCCCTTACCTTTCCTTACCTTCTCATTCCTGCACTTCCCTTCTCAAGCCTCTTCCCTTCCATTCACTTCTATACCACTGTCTGTCAATTTCCCTTGCCTTCCTTCCCCTTCCCCTCTATTTCCCAAACCAATATCTCTTCCTAATGCCCTTCCCTTAAGTTTACTTCCCTTCTCCCTTGGACCACGTATTTCTTTATTCTTTCCATTATCCTTTCTTTATCCTTTCCTTTCTTTATCATTTCCTTTCCCTTTTCTCCCATTCCTTTCCAAACCTCTTTTGATGTTTACCGACCCATTTCTTTACTCTCTTTTCTTCCCTTTTGCTCCATTGCTAAATTCCCTCTGCTTTCCCTTACCCATTTTCTCTTCCTCCCCTTCTCATTCTTCCTCTCTCCCACTTCTCTCTTCCCATGCCTCCAAATTCCTGTCCCTCTCCGTCATTCTCCTCACCTTTCTTTTTCTCTTCTGTCAGTACCTTCTTCCCCTTCAATTGTCTTCCATTTCCAACCCTCTTCCCCTAGCTTTCTTTTCATTTTGAGTTTGAGATTTCCTTTAGACTGTGAATTAGTATTAAATATGCTGATGTGCTCAAGAGGTTTTGAAGATCCTCCCAATTCACACCCTCCAACCATGTTTTGTTTTCTCCACATCAAATAAGGGGATACATCACTAAGGAATATACAGGAAAGGAGCAAAGTAAAAGATAAAAGAAGGAGAAGGAAAGGGAAAGATGAATATATAGAAAGCTATGGATACATAATAGTATAGAAGGAAAAGGTGGAGGTAAAGGTGAATTGTAGGACAGTGCCCTTTTGTATAGTCACTCCCACACTTTTAGCCCCAGTGTTGTTGATTATGACTCTGAATGTATACTGAAGCCTGCTAACCAGGCCTTGGTGCCACTGCCCTCCCCTAAAATCGATAAAGTTAAAATGGTATCCCCAATTGGTAAAGACTTTAACCCCCTTACAAGTCCCTAGTGTATGATACCAACAGTGCCCAGAGCATGGGTGTTAAAGGGGTCACCAGGCCCTGAAGTACTGATTGTGCCACCCTGAGAGACCCAAGTAAACAGATGTCAGCAGGCCTGGCATGGCAGACTGCAGGAGCAATGTAAACTGCTCAAACTCAACACTGAACACACCATGGGCCAGATGTATCATCAAACCATTTTGCGATTCTCTAATAGTGATTTTTAAGAAATCAGTATTTTGAAATGCAAAATGGTATGTATAATTTTTGCGATTCGGTAATAGCAATTTCTTAAAAATTACTGAATCGCAAATTTCGATTCCAACCCCATTCGCACCTATGGGCCTGTAGGCCCATATCTGCGAATTTTTTTTATTTCCCAAATTGCGAATTCCTAACTGGAATTCGCAATTTGGGAAATGCAAACCCCAGGGTGCTGGGGGCCTAACGCCCCCTCTGCTGCACCCCAAAAAATTATTTTAGGACATGTAAGGTGCACACATGCCAAAGGGGCATGTGTGCGTTACATGTACATTTTAAAAATGAAAATGCATTTTTAAAATTTGCACATAGTTACCACCAAATTGTATTTGGTGGTAATTGCGATTCCTTAATGCCCAATTCGGGTTAAGGAAAAGCTTGATACATGTGCTTAAGAAATCGCAAATAAGGATTCCTTTTTTGTGATTTCTTATTTAGAGAATCGCAATTTGCGATTCTCTAAACGGGGTTGCAATTTTAAGTAATCGCTATTTTAGTGATTCCTTAAAATTGCATAGCGAATGCCTTTCATACGTAATGAAAGGCATTTTTACATTCGCAAACGGCCATTCGCACCATTTGCAAATGCAAAAACGATTGATACATCTGGCCCCATGTGTAGCAAGGTCAAAGCACTGCTTTTATTACATGCCAGTCACCCCTAAGGTAGGTCTTATGAGCCCAGGAGGCAAGGTGCATTACATTACAAGTGTGGACATATAAGTGCAAGCCTATATGTCCCTATAGTAGCCTTTTCAATTAAAGATTACTATAAGTGATCAGAGGTCCATAGCAGAACATGGAGTGGCACCCCTGCAAATGCCTACTCCATTATAGCCCCAGTGAAGTATGTCATGTTTGGTATCAAACAACTTTTCTCATTATACTTGACTCAAATCCAAAGTCAGATTTAATGTGAAATGCACCCAGGTGGCTACCTTACAGGTTGCCCAATTGGTTGCCTGTGCCCTGGCTGACAGTTTGCAACTGCTGCTGCCAAGACAGGATTATGAACCCCTGGAAAGAAGTGTGAACACTCCCATAGACTCAGAAACGAATGCCTGCCCGGGTGGGAGGTGTCACAGCCCATCTTGACAGGAAGACTACTGAAGTGGCACATCAAGTCAGTGAGCTTCAAAGGTGCACCGCCTATTATATGTAAGTAGGCTACCCCCAGAGGAGGAAAAAGGTGTCCCCTTGACCTCAGGCACATTTGCACTTTAGATAGTCAGGAGGCGTACACTAGGGTGGGCTGTCCGGTCTGTAAAGCCAAGGATGGGTTTTGCCATCTTGAAATGTGGCAAAATAGAGGGTTCTGGGTAGGAAAGGTGACACACACGCCTGGATGTGATCACCTCAGGGGCAGAATAGCTGCAGTGACTAGTAGCCCATTGGCCAATTGTCTCCATAACTCCCCTAAATAAAGGATTTAAGGGGCAACCTTGACTCTGGAACCCCAGATCTGCTGTGAACTGCGACCAAGAACAAAAAAGAGACCCATGCCTTCATCTCCAGGACTCCATGAAGAAAATGGGCAAAGTCTGCACTTGTGGCAGCCACCCTGCAATTGCACGAGTACCACTTTTCCTGGACCAAAGACCGGTTCCAAAAGGAAGGCGAGCCCCTCTGCAACCAAAAGGTATCACCAGAACTCCCTTGTGCTCGAGGTACTAGTCCCCTGCAGTCTGCAGGTAGAAACTGCTCTCCCAGAACAAAGAAGTTATTGGCCATCGAGCCTGCCAAGGGATAGCCCAAAAGTGAATGGTTTAGTAGTTTTTGGAAAATGTAGTCCTGACCTCCAGCAAGTTTCAGTTGACTAGTGATTTCTCCCGGACGCCTGGACATCGAAGTTTCCAAGCTCTGTGTTTGCCACTGTCATGGTTTGGTGAAGGCCAGTTGGGCTACTGAGCTCTTTGTTCCGTGCTGCACCTCAAGTTAACACCCCTGCAACTTTAACAACCCACCTCAGTGGCTCCGTTGTACATTTTTTGCATCCATTTTCTCACCAGCACCATCTCAGTGGTAAAGAAAGTACCTGTATCTTCCAATCAGCACCAAAGATAGCAAAGCACACTTCTGCACCGATGACACCCGAGCTAGGTAGAGTTGTTATGCCTGGTGAGTCCTGGTCCAGGGACCCACACAAGCTTAACCCCCATTTGGCTCCTCTGAACTCGACCTGTAAGTGATTGAATTTTACAAGTGTGATTTTTCAGCACCCGCAGCTCGCTCCTATGCTCAGCACTAAGGACAGCCAGGACCCTCTGCACCTGTGCCCCACAAGCTAGGTAAAATTAGTCTGACTGTTGAAGCTTGGTCCTGGAACTCGCATTACCTTAACTCCCAGTGGCTTCCCCCGAACTCATCCTGCAAGTGACCGAATGTCACTAGTGATTTTTCCCATTGACCGCAATGGTAAAGTTTGACACCTGGTGAAGTAATTATTTATTTTGTTTTAAATTAATAGAACAATCTGCTCTATTTTTATAAATTGGTGTCAGATTTCTTTTGAATCATGTCATTTACTTACTGTCCATGTTGGTACTCTGAAATGCTTAACACATGTTCCTCTAGTAAAGCCTGACTGCTCTTTGCCACACTATCAGGACTGAGCTAGGGATGTATTAGTGTGAATCCACGTGACCTAGTTTGGAGTATTGTGAGGGTATTGCATAGTGAGACTTTCACAGCCTCACTAAATAATACTCCACTTTCCTTCATGAACGGAAAGGAAGAGGGTTGGGAAAAGAAAGGAAAGCAAAGTGAATTTAGCAAGTTAAGTAAGACTAAAGGGAGTACGGGCAAAAGAAGGAGAGAAAGAAAAGTATGAAGAAGAAAATGCAGTATGGTATAGGAAGGAAGGTTTGCAATTAAGGAAGGGAAGGTAAGGTAAAGAAAGGAAGGAAGGGAATGGAAAGGAAAGGACAAGGGGGATGACAAGGAGGGAAGAGATGGAGAAGAGGAGGGGTGAGAAGAGAAGAGGCCAGAGAGAAGGAGTGATGAGAAAAGAGCAGAGTAGTGGGTGGGAACGGGAGGGACTAACAAGAGTGGAAGAGGGAGACAGTAAGAGGGGGGTCGGAGTGGAAGTAAACGTAAATGGTTGGAGTAGGGTAAGCTAATGGAAGTGAAAGTGGCTTGGAAAAGCAAGAAACTGAAAGGGAAGGGAAAGTTGGTTTAGAAGGTAAAGGAAGGATGGGACTGGGAGGTGGAAGGGAAAGAAAGGGGATGGGTGAATTGGAGAGGATGGGAGAAGTGGAGGGGAAAAGGCGACAATATGGGAAGGAAGGGAAGTGGAAGAGTAACTGGGAGAAGAGAGGATTGGGTGAAGAAAATGGGAAGAGAATATGGAAGACAAGGGAATGGGAAGGGCAAGAAAAGTGGAACAGTTGAGGAGGGAATGGGAGGGACGTGGTGGACAGGAAGGATTTGAAGATGGGGGGATGAGGGGCTATAGTGGAAGAGAAGAGAGAAGAAAAGGTGATTGGAGTGGGGAGGTGGAAGGGAAGTGGAATATAAGAGGAAGGGATAGGACAGGGAAAAGGAGGGGAGGAAGTGAAAAGGAAGAGGGGAAGGAAGGAGAGAAGATAGGAGGTGGAACGGGAGAGGTGAGGAGGTGATGTGAGGGCAAAGTGAGGTGTAAGTGAAGAGGTGAGTGGGTTGTAAAGAGGGAAGAGGGTAGTAGGAAAAAGGGGGAGGGAAGAAGAGAGTGGGGAGAGGACGGATTGGAAGCAGGGAAGTGGAAGAGAAGAGGGGAGGGAAGTAAGAGAGAGGAGTGGGGAGGAGAGAGTTGGAAAGAAAGACAGGAGTGTGAGGGAAGGAGGGACGAGGAAAGTAGAGAAGAGTGGGTAGGAAGGAAGAGAGGAGTGGGGAGGAGGGAAGTAAAGGTGGTGGAGAGAGAATGAGATGGTTAAGTGAAAGGAAAGAGAAGAGCATAGAAGTGGGAGGAAATTGAAAGGGAAGAGAGGAGGGGATGGGAAAGGTAGAGGAGGAGATGGGAGAGGGAAGGGAAACGGGAAGGGAAAGGAAGGGAAGAGTGGAGTTGAAGGGTGGGAAAAAAGAGAATTGGGGGTAGGATGGAAATAGGAGAGAGGGTAGTGGATGTAGTGGGAGCAAAGAGAGGAGGGAGGTAGAAAGGAAGAGTGGGAGGATGGGAGGGAATGGAGATGGGATGGGGAGGAGGGTAGTGGAAGGGAACAGGTAAGTGGGGGATGGAGGAAAAAATAGGAGAGGGGAAAGGAAAGTGGGAAATGGGGATAGAAAAGGAAGGGAAGTGAGGTGTGGAGGGGGAAGAGGTGAGGAGTAAAGAGTGGAATAGGGAGAAGGAATGGGAAAGAGGAGTTTGGGGAAGAGGGAACAGGGAGGGAAAGAGAAGAGGGGATTACAGTGAGTGTAGGGGGAGGGAAGTGGAGGAGATGATGGAAGGGGGGTTCAGGGGGGGTGGAGGAGATGGGAAGCAGGAGGGAAGTGGAAAAGGAAGATGGGACGGTAGAGCAGATGTTTGGAGGGCAGAGGGGAGAGAAATGGATGAATGGAGGCAAGGAGGTAGCAGGGGGATTTGAGGGAAGAAGAAGGGAAGGAGAGAGGAGGGCATCAAGGAAGGGAAGTAGAAAGGAATGGAGAAGGGGAGAGGGAGGGTATGGAAAGGGGAGGGAGATGGAAGGGGAGCGGATGAGATAGGAAAGTCAATGTGGAGGGGAGAAGGTGTGATGGGAGGGATGAGGATGAGATGCAAGGGTAGAGGGGATTGGGTGTGGAGAGCAGGAGATGGGGGAGAGGAGGAAAGAGGGGACAGGACACAAAGGGTGATGGGAGAGGAGTGGAGGATAGAGGAGGTTGGGTAAGGTGAGCAGAGTATAGGAGACAGAAGAGAAGCAGAAGAAATGAGGAGAGGAGGAAGTAGGGGATGAGAGGGAAGATAGGATGGGAGGTGAGAGAAAGGGATTGGGGAGGTAGAGGAGGGGATGAGAGAGGAGAGGACTGGGGAAGGATGAGAAGGAGGAAGGTGAAGGAAGAGGACAGGATGTAGTTCGGTGGGATCGGTGTGGGTAAGTGGAGCGGAGGAAAGAGGGAGAGGTGAGGTAATGTGGAAGAGGTGACAGGAGTGGAAGGGAAGGGGGACATGAAGCGATGGGAAAGGTAGGCAAGATGGGAGGATAGAGGAGAGGATGAAAGGATGAAGGGGTGAGGGGACGTATGGGAAGGGGAAGGAAGTGTAAGAGAACAGGAGAAGGGAGAAGAGCAGATGGAGAGGGAAAAGGGGGTCAGAGGGAAGGTGAGGAGGTGTGACAGAAGGGGATGTGTTGAGAGTAGAGGATGGAAGTGGAAGGAAAGGGAAGGGAAGTGAGAGGAGGCAGTGGGAGGGGTAGGAAGGGATGGGAGGCAGGAGAGGATGGAAGTGGAGGGAAAAAGAGGAGAGGAGAGGATATGGGGGTTAATAGAATGAGAGGCAGGAGCAGAGAGGAAAAGAACTGAACAAGGGAGGAAAATATGGGAGGGAAGAGAAGGTATTTAGGGGAGAGGAGACAAGCAGATAGGAGGGGGAGGTGATGGAAGTGGAAGAAAAGGGGAAGGGAGAGGCAGGAATGAGAGGGGGACACGAGGGGGAAATAGGATGGAATGTAAGTAGAAGGGAACAGAGGAGAGGAGGTTATGGGTAGGGAAATGGAAAGGCAGAGGAGCAGACGGGGGAGTGGAAGGTAAATATCAAGGTAAGAGGAGGTGAGGGAAAGGAGGGGGTGGGAGGGTAGAAAAGGGTATTGGGCAGGTGAGCAGGGGATAGAAGAGGCGATGGAACTGGAAGTAAAGAGGGGAGGGGATTGAAGAGGATAGGATAAGAGGGAGGAAAGAAGGGAAGGGAGGAGGTTATGGTGGGGGAAGACAAGGGTATGGGAGTCAGGAGGGTAGAAAAGAGGTTGGAAGAGGGGACAGGATGGGAGAGAATAGAAAGGGCAGGGGGAAGAGGAAAATAGAAGTGAAAAGAGGGGGATGGGCGAGAGTAGAGATGGGAGTGGGGAGGGGGTAGTTTAAAGGACAAGAGAATGAGTGAAGGAAGGAAGAGAAGCCAGGGGAGGGGAGGTGGAAGAGGAAGGGAGGTGGAGAGAAGGGAAGAAGAGAGTTGGGAGGAGGGGATCGGAGGGTGGGGATAACGATGAGTGGGAGAGGGAAGTGTCAAGGAAGTGAGTAGTTAATGTGGGGGAGAAGAGGATGGGAGGAGGAAGGGGGACATGAGGGAAAAGGAAGTGGAATAGAAAAAGGAGTGGAGAGAAGGGGTTAGGGAGGGGAAGGAATGACATGGGAGGGGGAGGGAAGTGAAAGGGAAGAGTGGGGGAGCGAAGATGGAATGTGAGTCAGAGGTGGAAGGGAAGTGAAAGGGAAGTGAAGTAGAGAAGACAAGTAATGTGAAGGCAAAGGGAGAGAAGTGTCAAAGATGAAGGAAAGAGCATAATGGGGTTGGGATTGGAGGCGATGGGAGGGGAAAATAGGGGAGGGGAAGAGAGGTGAGAGGGGATGGAAGTGAAAGAAAAGTGGTAGGGAAGGGAGAAGGAGATGGGGAGGGGAGAGAAGAGGATGTGTGTGGGGAGGAGACAGAGAAAGGGATTGGAGGATGAAAGGAGAGAAGTGGGAGGAAGGAATGGGACAGAATAGAGAGGGGTGAGGAAGGATGGAAGAAGAGAGGAGTGGGGAGTAAGAGAGGGCAGTGGAGAAGTGGGATGGGAGGGCAGAGGAGAGAGAAGGGGATGGGAGTAGAAGGGAAGACAAGAGATGGGAGGGTAGAGTTGAGGGAAGTGGAAACAAAGAGGGGAGTGGTGGCATGGGAGGGAGGGGTCGGGATGGAAGGGATGTAGAAAGGAAGAGGGGAGTTCAAAGAGGGGGTGGGAGGAGGAGAGAAGTGGAAGAAGAAGAGATGTGAAGGGGAGGGAAGTGGAATAGAAATTGGGAGGGGAAGAGGTGGTAAGAGGGATGGGAGAAGTGGTAATTGGAAGGGTGAGGAGGGGAGAAAAGGGAATGGGAGGGGAGAGGATGAGCAGAAGGGGAGAGGATGAGAGGGAAGTGGAAGGCAAGAGGAGGGGGAGAACAGGGGATGGGAGGGGGAGGAAGGATGAGAGCGAGAAGGGGAGGAAATTGAAAGGGAGAAATGTGATGGGAAGGGGAGAGAAGGGGATGGGAGTTGGGAGGTATGAAATGGGAGAGGTGAAAAGTGGAAGAGGGGATGTAGAGCATGGGAGAGAAAAGAGTTGGGAGGAGGAGAAGTGTATGGGGAATAGAGAGCATCGGGGGGAGGAAGATACAAGAAAAATCGGGAGTGGGGATGGAAGAAAAGAGGGTGAGGATGAACAAGTGGGGAGGGAAGAGGGGAGTGGGGACAAATGAGTACAGTAGGGAGGAGGGAAGAGGGGAGTGAGGAGGAAAGAAGGGATTGGGGAACATGGCAGAGGGAAGGTTTTGTACAGAGGAGGGAAGTGGTAGAGAAAACGGGAGTGGGGAGGAAGAAAGGGGAGTGGGGACGTGTGGAAGGAAGGAGGAGGAATGAGTGGGGAAGGATGAGAAAGTGACAGTGTAGGAAGAAAGAGGATGGGGTGGGGTGGGATGAGATGGGAGTAGGTAAGTAGAGAGAATGGGAGAGCAGAGATAAGAGAATGCAGAAGAGGTGACAGAAGGGGACGGGAGTGGGGCACATTAGGGGATGGGAAAGTGAGGGAAATGGAAATGGAGGGGGAAAAGGGAGGGCAGAAAAGGGATGAGGGGAGTAGGGAGGAAGAAAGAGTGGAGTAGGGAGTAGTGGAAAGGGAGGAGGAGGGAAGAGGGAAGTGGAAGGGGAGTGGGGAGGAGGTAAAAGGTGAGGGAGAAGATAGAAGAATGAGGAGGAAGGATGAAGATGAAGGAGGAAGGTGAACTAGGAGAAGGATGTAGGATAGGATGGGATAGGATGGGAGTAGGCAAGTAGAGAAGATGGGAGAGGAGAGGTGAGGGAATGGGGAAGAGGTGATAGCAGGGGAAGGGGTGAAAGTGGAAGAGGAAAGAGGAGAGGAGAGGATCAGAGTGTGTATTGGAGAGAAGAGGATTGAAGGGGAGAGGAACTAACGGGATGGGGAGTTTGAGGGAAGTGGAAGGGAAGAGGGGTAGGGAAAGGAGATCATGGGGGAGGAGATGGAAGGAAAGTGGAAGGGAAGAGAAGAAGTACGGAGGGGGAGAGAAGTAGAAGGGGAGAGGATGGGAAGGGAAGTGGAAGGGCCAAAGGGAGGGGAGAGGAGGTGATGGGAGAAGGGAGGGAAGAGGGCAGGAAAAGCATGGTAATGGGAGGGAATGGAAAGGGAAAGTAGGGGATTTGGTGGGGTCAGCAGGTGATTACAATAGGGGAGGGAAGTGGAACGAAAAAGGAGAGAAGGGGAGAAGAGAGAAGAGAAGAGGAGAGGAGAGGAGAGGAGGGTATGGGAAGGTAGACAGGAGGGAGGTGGAAGGGTAGAAGTGAGGGCAAATGAGGGGATGGTAGGGTGGAGGCAGGGATGAAAGGGAGGAGGGAAGTGGTAGGAAGAGAGGAGGTGTTGGGTGAGGGGAGGGAAGTAAATAGGAGTCGGGGTACAGAAGAGGATGTCAAAGGAGGGAAGAGGGGACAGGAGAAGATGGGAAAAACAGAGAATTAGGAGGTATATAGAAAGGAAGAGTGGGGGTGGTAAAGAGTTGAGATTTGAATGGGTAGGAAGGTAGTTGAAAGCAAGAGGGGAGTAAGGGAAGGAAGAGAAGCAAGGAGAGGGAGGAGTGAAGAGTTGGGAGGAGGAAAGGAGGAAAGGAGGAAAGGAGGAAAGGAGAAAGGAAGGGTGGGGAGGCGGGAAGAGGGAAGTGGAAGGGAAGAGGAGAGGGGAGAGTAGGGGACGGGATAGGGGGATGGGTAATGGAACAAGAGGAGGGAAGGAAGAGGTAGGGAAGAGGGGAGAGGAGAAAAGAGGACAGGAGAGGGATGTGGAACAGAAGTGAAAGGGAAGACAGGGAAAGGGAGGACAGGGATGAACAGGGGCAGGGAATGGAAAGTATGAAAGTAGTGGAAGGACAGCTGGGAAAGGAGAGGGGTGGAGGGCATTGGGGAGGCAAAGGAGAGGGTAGAGAAAGGATGGAAGGGGAAGGAAAGTGGGGGATGAGAGGGGGTTGGGGAACTGAGGGGATCGGAGGGTGGAGTATGGAATGACAATGAGAAGGTGAGGTAAGTGAAAGGGAAGTAGAAAGAAGAGATGAGGTGATGGGGAGGGAAGGAGAGAGAAGGGGATGGGAGTGGGAAAGGAGAAGTGGATGGGAGGGGGAGAAAAATGGAAGAGCAAGAAGAGAGGAGGGAAATGGGAGGAAAGAGTGGAAGATGGGGAGAATAGAGGTGAGTGAGGAGGAGGGTAGTGGAGAGTGGGGAGAAGGAAAGTGGAAAGGAGGTAAGAGGAGAGTGAAAAGGAGGGAAGAGAGGCAAGAAAAGAGAGGATAGAAGGGAAGAGAGGAGGGAGTGGAATGAAGAAGGAAGGATGAGGAGAAAGGTGAAGGAGGGAGGAAGAGGAGGAGAGAGGATGGGATAGATGTGATGGGAGTAATTAATTGTAGAGGAGGGGAGAGGATAGACCAAGGACTGTAGAAGAGGTGACGCGATGGGAAGGGAAAGAGAGACGTGAGGGGGGGGGAACAGAAAACGGGACATAAGGGGGTGGTAAGGGAAAGTGGGGGACGTGGATGGGAAAAAGAGAAAACAGAGGAGTGAGAGGAGGGGAGAGGATGAGGGTAGGGGAGAGGAGGGGATGGGCAGGGATGTGAAAGAGCTGATAGTACGGGAACAGGAGGGGTGGAAGGGTAGAGGAGCTAGAAGTGTAAGGGAAGAAGGGAGAAGAGGGGGACAGGAGGAGAGGATCGGAGGCGGGAGTGATGGGAAGTGGAAGAGAAGAGGAGAGAGGAAAGGATGGAAGTGCTGAAGTGACACAAGGGGGTGGACGGGGAAGTTGAGGGAGCTGGAAAGGAAGAGGGGAGAGGAGGGCTGGGAGGGTGGGGGAGAGAGAAGGGTTGGCACGGAGGGGAAAGACCAGAGGATGGGAGGAGGGGTTGAGGAAAGTGGCAGGGAGCAATAGAGAGGTGGGCATGGGAGGGGAAAAGGTGGGGATAGGACATCGGAGGAAAGTAGAAAGGAAGAGGGGAGGAGAGAATAGTATGGATGGAGAAGGGACATGGAAGGGTAGACAAGGGGATAGAAAGGGAGGTGGAAGGGAAATGGGGGAGAAGTGAAGGGAGGGTGGAGTGAAGAGCAGACAGGGGAGACGGGGTAATAGAAGAGAAGAGGAGGAGATCAGAGGGAAGAGGAGAGAAGGGAGAGGAGTGGATTGAGTGGGGAAAGCAGGAGAGGGGAGGGAAGTGGAAGGAAAATTGAGAGAGGGTGAGAGGGTGGAGGATGGGATAAGAAAGGGGAGGGGAGAGGAGTGGTAGAGGCAAAAAGAGGTGATGGGGAGGGGAAAGAAGAGGATGGAAGTGGGGAGAGAGGAAGTTGTGGTTGAGGAGGGAAATGGAAGGGAATGGGGAGAAGAGCCTGGGAGGGTGGTGAGGGAAGAAGGGAAGCGAGAGGATGGGATGGGATGGGATGGGGAGGTGGAAGGGAAGAGAGAAGGGTAAGGGAAAGTGGGAGGTGAGGGAAGTGGAAGGGAAATGATGAAGATAAAGAACGGAACAGCAGAGAGGAGGGTTAGAGGAGGGAAGTGGTAGGAAAAAGGGGAGGGGAAGGAGGAAACATGAGGTGGTGAAAAGTGAATGGAGCAGAAGGAACATAAAAAAAAAGGAACGTGAGTAGGGAAGGCAAAAATGGGAGAAGTGAGTGGGAATTAGAGGACTATGGGCCTCATTCCAACCCGGACGGGCGGCGGACGCCGCCCGCCGGGCGGAAACCGCCCAAACACCGCCCCGCGGTCAGAAGACCGCGGGGGGCATTTCAACTTTCCCGCTGGGCCGGCGGGCGATCTGCAAAAGATCGCCCGCCGGCCCAGCGGGAAAGCGCCTTCCACGAGGATGCCGGCTCCGAATGGAGCCGGCGGAGTGGAAGGTGTGCGACGGGTGCTGTGGCACCCGTCGCGCTTTTCAGTGTCTGCTAAGCAGACACTGAAAAGCAATGTGGGGCCCCCAGGGGCCCCACGACACCCGTTCCCGCCAGCCAGGTTCTGGCGGTGTAAACCGCCAGAACCAGGCTGGCGGGAAGGGGGTCGGAATCCCCATGGTGGCGCAGCTTGCTGCGCCGCCATGGAGGATTCCCATGGGCAGCTGGAAACCGGCGGGAGACCGCTGGTTTCCCGTTTCTGACCGCGGCGGTAACGCCGCGGTCAGAATGCCCATGAATGCACCGCCAGCCTGTTGGCGGTGCATTCGCTGCCCTCGGCCCTGGCGGATTCAATCCGCCAGGGTCAGAATGAGGGCCTATGTGGGGTTGGGAGGAAAGAAAAGAAGGGGGAGTGGAAGAGGAGAACAGGAAAGAGGTAGCACTGGAGAGGATGGGGAATAGAGAGGGGGACTGGCGGTAAAACGAGAATGAACTGGAGGAAATATTAGGTTGAAAAATAAAGGGTTTGATACAGAAAGGGCCGTGAAATTAATGAATAGTTGTGAAAATGTAAGGAAAATGGGAATTTCAAGTCCGTTTCAAGTCAGTTTTCTATTTGACTTCGAGTTCAGTTTGGTTTTCAATGCAGTTTGGTTTTCAGTTCATTTTTCACTTGGTTCATTTACTCACCTTGTTCTCTTGCGCCCCAACCAATGTCCCTTCCTTTTTTGTGGCCTGCTCAGTCCCTGCAGCTTCAGTCTTCTCAGTGTCCTCAGCTCCTGTCGCCCGCAGTGGTCCCCTCCGTCTGGTGTCCTTGTGTACAATGCTGCGGGTCCCTGGTTGCCAGCGTTTTATACCAAGCTCACGTCATAATAGAGACCTTTCAACATGTCATCACACACCACCTCTGCGGGTGACAGCACGTTTTCCATGTTAACAGGGAGATCAGGGCAAGGCAAGTTCAAAATCCGACTTCTTTGACGGATCCATCTATTTAAAACATGATCAGGCCATGAACAGTAAAAAAAAGACCCAAAACTATCCAACAAAGTCGCCAGTGGCCTCTCTTTTTCTCTCTGCTGCAGTGGGGCCTCCCCTCTGCGCGTACCCGGGCCCTCTACTCGAGGCACGTGGTTGCAGGGCCTGTGATCTCAGCAGTGCTCCGTTGCCAGGGTTCTGCTTCTGGTGCTGCTGTGAAGGCACCAACTGTAATGTAATTGGGAAATATTACTTCAAGATCATGTAAATACCGAAAACAGGTTAACATAATTTCAAATTAATTTTACAATGAACGTTTTTCTCATTCTTAAATAAGTATTTTCAGTGTAATGCCTATCCTTACAACCGGTCTTCAGAACGTATTCGATTTTTATTTTGAACGATTCTCAGTGGACCACGTTTTCGTATGGGACCCGCCTTCTTCATGTCTATTAAATCCCCTCACTCCTTTGAAAAAACTCAAATCTGAATAAACCCTGGATTTTTGGGAAAGGCACGTACATCTTTTATCAAATTGTGATGATTTAATTCAGATGACAGAAGGGATCGCCTCTGGGGGTCTGTAGAAGCAACGTTGTGCCAAGTTGGGAGCCAGACCTAGCCAGGTGGCGATGAGTGCTCCAGCCCCCACCCCCCTCTACGCCCCCGCTGTCTTCAGGTTCCCTGGTCTGGACTGGATGAGCTGAGACTGCTGACCTAACCTGTGTTTGCTGCCTTTCTCGGCTATATCAAATCTAAGTTAGCATTAAAAACTAAGGCCCATATTTATACTTTTTGACGCTAAACTGCGCTAACGCAGTTTAGCGTCAAAAAATTTAGCGCCGTCTAACGCCATTCTGAAGCGCCATGCGGGCGCCGTATTTATGGAATGGCGTTAGCCGGCGCTAGCAGACCGGCGCTGCCTGGTGTGCGTGGAAAAAAACCACGTAGACCAGACAGCGCCGGCGTAGGGGGAAAATGGCGTATGGGCGTCTTAAAATGGGGCAAGTCAGGTTGCGTCGAAAAAATCGTCTTAACCCGACTTGCGCCATTTTTTAACGACGCCCATCCCCCATCAACATGACTCCTATCATTGTAAAGATAGGAGTCATGCCCCCTTGCCCAATGGCCATGCCCAGGGGACTTCTGTCCCCTGGGCATGGTCATTGGGCATAGTGGCATGTAGGGGGGCACAAATCAGGCCCCCCTATGCCACAAAAAATAAATAAAAAAATACTTACCTGAACTTACCTTAATGTCCATGGGATGGGTCCCTCCGTCCTTGGGTGTCCTCCTGGGGTGGGCAAGGGTGGCAGGGGGGGTCCCTGGGGGCAGGGGAGGGCACTCTGGGCTCATTTTGAGCCCACTTGTCCCTTAACGCCATGCCTGACCCAGGCGTTAAAAAGCGGCGCAAATGCGCCGTTTTTGGCCACGCCCACTCCCGGGCGTCATTTTTGCCCGGGAGTATAAATACCACGTAAAGGCCTGGGAGTCATTTTTTAAGACGGGAACGCCTCCCTTGCATATCATTAACGCAAGGAAGGGGTTCACGCTAAAAAATGACGCACACTCCGGGCACTTTGGCGCCCGAAGCGTCTAACGCCATAGTATAAATATGGCGTTAGTTGGCGTTAGTTTAGCGTCGAATTTGCGTCGAAAAAACCGACGCAAATTCGGCGCAACCAGAGTATAAATACGGCCCTAAGGGCCGTATTTATACTTTTTTTAGCGCCGCATTTGCGCCGCTTTTTGACGCAAAACGGCGCAAACCTACAAAATACAATGGTATTTTGCAAGTCTGCGCCGTTTTTGCGTCAAAAAACGACGCAAATGCGGCGCAAAAAAAGTATAAATACTGGCCTAAGTGTCTCAATTCTCGATTAAAGAACTGTGACTTGGGTTAATTAAAGTGGCATGTAAAAGTCGGCATGGTCGAACCCAACGTCCTACATACATTATTAGCAAATAAACGTGGTGCTCCACATTTCCATATGTCAAATTACTGTTGAAAGACAAATATGCAGTTAAAAGACAGAGTTCCAGATTTGACAAGGCTTTGACGCAAAACGACACCAAGTCTTGAATTGTAATATACTTTCCAGTTCAAATGTTGACTTGGGCCAAAAGTAGTGCTAAAGCAATACAGGGTAGCGCTTTGCGCTACTGTGCATCAAGTTCCACTTATGGAATTGTGCAATGTAGGCCTTCCCATGCAGCCACCTATGGTTTTTGATGAAAATCCCGATCTACTAAAAACTTTAAAAAAAGGAAGACAGGGCTTTGCCCCAAAAATGTACACCTCTTCTGGTCAGGCACAATGTTGGAGAAAAAGGTTTTTTTTCTCTAAACCTTCCTAACTATGCATGTGTACTGTGCTGTACTGCACACATAAAAACTTTGAAAAGTTTAAAATTGTGTCTAAGCGGAGATTTAAGCCTGTGCTACGCATCATACATGCAGCCATGCACTATGGAGCAAGATTCCGTATGTTGTGCAAGAATGCCTAAACTGCACCAACACAGGAGATGATCGCTGGAGCACCATATCTTATCACATATAGGCCCAGATTTATAAAAAGTGGTACTGCACCCAGTGCAGCGCCACTTTTCTTGCATCCATTAGTGTCCCCCTAACGTCACCATTTGTGTGTCATATTTAAAAATACGGCATACCATGGAGGTAGTCAGGGGGACTAGCATCATCATTTTTTACACTAGTCCGGCGCTATGAATGACTAGCGTCAAAAATGTTTACGCTAATCCTGAAAAGCACCCAGAGGCCCACTGAACACAATGGGAGCCTCTTTTTAATGCCTGCACTTAGCAGGCATTAAAAAATGCAGATAAAAATTACGCGAAGGAATCTCATAGATTCCTTTGCTCCATTTTTAAGCCCCCTAGCACCGGAAGGCCCCCCTTGCATACATTATGCCTGCTGCAGGCATAATGTGGTGCAAGGGGTTACAAAGTGGTGCACTGCAAGAATTGTGCCACTTTGTAAATATGGTGCAGTGTTTTTGCCCTTCCAACGCCACAATAGCGGAAAAAAATGAAGCTAATGTGGTGTTGGAATGGCACTAGGCCTCCAGAAATCTGGGCCATAGTGGTGTCTTTCTGTCTCCCTTCCATGCAACAAGCTACGGACATCTGGCCTGACAGTGTTTTGCCAGAAGAATTTAGCTTCCAAAGAAAAAGCCTGTGAAATGAGTCCAGTATATTAAATTATAACAAACATTCTAATAGTGGTTAGTTAGTTTAAAAAAAAAAAAATTGGTGCTGTGAAGCCGCTGAAATTGTTCAGCAATATTTAAATGTGATGAGTGTAAATGAAATATTAGATTCTGCATCAAGTAAAAAAACAACGTTCATCATACGCAGTTAGATATAGGTAGTCATAAGTGTCATTATTGTGCTGTTTGTAGAAGTCTAAGCGTAATTTGCAGATATTTTCAATTCAGTTCCGTCAAGGGTGTCTCAACATTTCACCCTTCCGAGACTGATAAAATTGACATCAATGATTAATGACAGAACACGTATTTACAGAGATACAAAAGTAGAATATGATAAAGTGTGCAAAATGTGTGTATTTTGCTTTTGTGTCGTTCCGAGAAATTTCTGAAAAATAAGCCAGATTGCACGTAATTACGCAAAACGTGACACTGACATTCAGTATTGGATTTTACTGTAAAATGCAAGGACGCTTTTCTTGCAAAAAAATAATGTGTGCAAACATGCAAAAGCGCTGCTTGCATCCGTTTTTTTGCATTGTTCACTGCATTCTCCAGAAAATTGTTACTGCGAATGTTTGTCGTATTAGTTGTATATTTTTACAACAAATGGGGCATAATTACGCCATTCTGGAATTTCACGAAACAAGAGCAATGCAAAGTTACAGAAATTACAATAGATTCCACAGACATTTCACCCATGCCTAAGCAGCATCGACGCTTATTCGCACATGTAGCTGGTTCCTGTCTGAGCTGGAATGATGGGGTTGAAAACAACGGACTGTGAAGTAGCTCCAAGTAATTTTCAACTGGTTGTGAATACTTCAAGCACTCTACTCATCACTTTTTTATTTATTATTTCTGACACTCAAAGTGCATCAGGTATTCCCAGACATGCCATCAAAGTCCAACTGTACTATACTGATGAGATCCACATAGACTGAATACAGTTTGGTGTTACTTTTTGTACCATTCAAAAGGGACTTGGCCTGGCCGTTTGAGCTGGACTGCTACTACTAGAGGAGGAATAAGGCTGATTGCATATGACTGGTTTCCAACTGAGGTGGAATGATGGGCAAAAAACTGATAGACTGGAATGCAGCCATGTAATAACCAGTGGTTGAAATTAGTTCAGGCATTGAACCCATCACGTTTTGCTTTCTGCAATATTTGTTGAAGCAAGTGCTAAGTAGAACAGTAAATCTGCTGTAAAAAAAACTACATAGAACTCAGTGAAATAGAGTGGTTCAATGGAACTCACTGCAGTTTGTACAATTGCCTGCCTGGTGCGTATGTGACTGCTGTGATTGCAGGACCCTTTTATGTGTATTAGAATATATTCCACTCACACACGGTGGGAAATCCAGGTTGATGGTAGAGCACTTTAAGGGCCAACAGATACTGAAAAAATTGTGGGTTTGCAGCAGGGTGAGTGTGCTGATGGAAAGGTGACCCCAAGTACAGGGAAACATGATAGACTGGATTCAGAGTAGACTTGGAGGTCAAATGAGGACCACAGACAGAAAACCAGTGAAGGTTAACTGCTGGGTAAGAGGTTCTGATAAATGATTTGTAAGTCCCTGAGGATTGTAAAAGGGCTGACTGAGGATGCGTCAGAGCTAGCAGAGATGACTCTGAAGTAACCTTATTGGCTGAAGTAAAGTTTAGAGTCTTTTATTATGATCCCAGTGTCTATGAGTGGCAGAAAAGGGTTTGCAAGAGCTGAGCATAATGCAGTGGCCAGGTCTAGCGTCCTGAAAGCCAGCAAACAATCTGTGATAGTATATTTAGTCTAAACAAGTACCCAATAGCACCTAACTACACAGTCCCTGGCAAATTATGACTCTATGCAAACATACATTTGCAGAAGGATTATAATTATAAGTGGAGTGATCCCCGTACAATAAAGTTTGCACCTTCCTTTAAAGCTCAGCAAGTAAAGTACTGGAATTTAATGAGTGCCCAGTATTAAGTGAGGCATGCAGATTTTTGTGTGGTATGGACCGAAAACTGGACGCCATTCCCATCTAAATTGATCTGCTCAGAATTAGGCGGTGGATGGACTCTCACAGAATTCACACTGCGGAATTCCGCAGAGTTACAGAAAAACTCCACAGGATTCCGTGGAGTTACACCCACCCCTAAATTGAAGCCTGAGGAATACACAAAAAAAAATGAAAACAGAGTAACATACTATATTATCAAGTTTAATTCTTAAAAATATGGTTTATAGAATGGCAGCACTGTCACAGAAAGAAATGCGTAGTTCTTGGATAAATGGCACAGTAGGTGCAGGCTATGAAGCGGGTGCTTGCTTAGGGAAAGCACAACAGAGATTGCACCTTACAGACAGGGAGGTCGGCCTGCTCCCTGTTCTCATGGAAGCAACAGCACCAGCACAGGTCGAACTGGATAGCCAGCTATGGGCAAGAAGATGCAGATGTGGGGAGCAGGGACAACCCATGACAAAGTTGAAGTGCAAGTGGCTCTCAGCTGCGGATCACACTAAAGAACTGATTGTGTGGCTGATAGTCCTGTCCGCGTGAGCCTGCCTTAGTGACAAACCTACTTACCAGCGATAATCCCATCCACACAAGCCACTGCTGTCTTCTGGATGCCCACAAGTGTAGGCCCTGACTGACACAGGCATACTGGATTAATTCATCCCGTTCATGCAGGTTTGTTCAAAAGCACAGTCAACCATTAGTAAAAGGTAAGCATCTCTGCACCTCTATCGCTGAGGCTGGCCGACTGACAGAAGGCGGGGAAGTGCAATAGCTAACTGCTGAGCCGTGGGCATGCAGTCTCTGAGGCTCAATATCCAATAGCTAAACCGTTACCCCTGCCAACGTAACACTGCAGTGTAGTATTTTGGGTTTAACAGCTAATAAACAAGTGACGATAATCAGCACCATGGCCAATCAAAAAAAATAAAATGTCTCAGTCAATATTACCTCAGACCAATCACACGTCAGTACAGGGAGTTTCCGCTGTATTGGAAAATGTTTTTGCCCATGTGATTGGGTGTGTTGTGTTTTAGGTGTCGAATGCTGCTCACTTTATTTAGAGCTAAATGATTAATTCCGCAACCAGGCGCCTAACCTAAAGAACATGGCTGTGAAAGGCTGATGTAGAGCTCGTATGCCAACTGTTAGACTTGGCATCCTTGCTGTGGTCTCCCCTGTTCGCCGGTTTCTCAGGTTGCTGATGTATTCTGGACTCTGTTTTGCTGTTTTTTTGTCACTCTGGGCGCTTTAATACTGCTATCCAGTGCTAAAGTGCAAGTGCTCCTATGTAAAATGTATATGTAATTGACTTTCCATGATTGGCGTATTTGATTTACTGGTAAGTCTCTAGCATAGTGCACTAGAGGTGCCTGTAAATTAAATGCAGCCACACTAGTAGCCCTGTAAATGTGGCTCAGGCCTGCCTCTGCAGTGTCTGTGAGTGCGGTTTTAAACTGCCAATTCGACTTGGCAAGTGTACCCTCTTGCCAGGCCTAAACCTTTCCTTTTTATATATGTAAGGCACCCCTAAGGTAGGCCCTAGGTAGCTCCATGGGCAGGGGAGGAGTGGTCACTTACACCTGAAAGGGCTGTGCCTGCCCTCACACAATGCAGTCTCTGGCCCCTGGTATGCGTCTGGGGCCTGGCCTGGGCAAGGTAGGATTTTACAAACAAGAGGGACTTTCCTTTGAAGTAGGCCTACTTTGTCGCGTAGGCTCTCATTATTCTAATGAGACTACTGCATTTTGAGCAGCAAGATCGTCTACGGTGTGGGAGACTGAGTCCGACCCACGGTGGGTGACACCTGTCGCTCCAAATCCGAGTGCATTACATATTAGGCTGCTCAGGGAAGTCGTGGTCACTCAGGTCACATCCGGTTCTCTCATTCACAACACAGTCTCATATATAAATGACAGACAGAAGCAGTATATGTTTCAATGATAGGTTTAATAAAACAACTGCATCTTAGATAGAATAGCGTGAGCTGCAATAACCAGGACGACATAACATGACAGTATTAAAATGGTGATGAGAAGAGAGAAGCATAAGAATAACGCTATAATATTGTCACTATAATCGATGGATTATTTCCTATCTAAATCATAATCTGAGCACAGCATGTTAAACTCTAATTCGGCCTTTCAGGTTCCCCCGGGAGGGCATCAACCCTCATACCTGAGTAAAGGCCTGTAGTCTGCGTTAGCATTTGTAGCGAAGCATTCAGCAATCAGCATACAGTTGTGGTTCCCTGGCTGGAATCTCCCTCTTAACATGTAATGGGACTAGGAAGTGTTTTTATAATAACATAGCTGATGTTCTAAGAAAATGTCCCTACGTAAGGATGTGTATTTTCTACGAATGTTGGAGACTAAACTTCTACCATGTTCACCGGCAATGTACCAATCTGTAGCCTTGAATGAAGCACAGAATGATCAAGAATGTCTTGTTTGAGAGCACAGTGCTGAACTAAGCAAAAACAGTTAGATGAAACTAAAACAAGACCGTAAAACTGGTTATTGTAAAAATAACAACACAAAGCCGAATAAAATACATCTAGGTTAAAGTGCACAGTGGCCTAATGTGTCAAACTAACGTGCATGGAGCTATTTCTAAAATGGCTACAAAACAACTTCAAAGGCAGAAAAGGGTATAAGAGCCCCCAAGACCCCAGAAAATCAGATCACTTCTTAAATCAAGAGGAACCTCTGCCAAGGAGAAGAGCTGAAGAGCTGAGGAGAAGTGCTGCCCTGCCTGTGACTGTGCTTTGTGGAGCTATCCTGCAGTTGCTGCTTCTGTCTGTGAAAGGGGACAAAGACTGGACTTTGTTGTGCATTCCTGCTTGAGAAGAATCTCCAAGAGCTTGGACTGAGCTTGCCCCCTGTTCTGAAGTCTCAGGGCCATCAAAGACTTCCCCTGCCAGCACCTGGACTCTCTGCTGAGACTCCTTTCATGACAAGTTGTGCCCTATTCCCTTCCCTGGACCCTGGAAAGGAGAAGCTGGTGAAAATCCAGGAAAAACAGATTTTGGACGACTCCGGACCGACGCCGCTGCCGAATCCCGTGACGCTACCTGCAACCGACTCCGTGGTCCTCTCTGGAGTGCGACACCCTTGCAGACCCAACACTGCTGCAGTCCTGCCGAAGTCCGCGACTCCGTGGAAGTCGCTGCACCATGTCATGACTGAGGCTACCCGAAGTGCACGAATTCAATGCATCGCGCTGACACTGCCACACCTCCACCGCTCTGCAGCATGGACCCGAGCCTCTTCATTACTCCTCCACTCCTGCACCCGCAGTATTGGAACCGACTCCACCTCCGATCCAGCGACGCTGCAATCCCTGAATACGCACACCAGCTTGGTTTCCCGTTTTACTAAAGTACTGTACCCGGGGGTCTGCGTGACTCCGTACCAGGCGCCATTGGCGTCGGATTGTTGGGAACGACTCCGTCACAATGCTGTGTTATCACCTCTTCAAAGCATTTTGTGTTTCTAAGCACTGTTTTTGAGTTTAATCTTTAAAAATTCATACCTTGACTCGTGTATGTCGGATGTTTGTCGTTTTGGTCTTGTTTTGTTTAGATAAATATTGGCTATTTTTATAAACCTGTGTTGAGTCATTTAGAGGTGTTTTTACTGCATTACTGTATGTGTTGGTACAAATACTTTACACCTTGTCTCTAAAGTTAAGCCTGCCTGCTTGTGCCAAGCTACCAAGGGAGTAAACGGGGGTTAGCTGATGGTGATTCTCCTTTACCCTGACTAGAGTGAGGGTCCTAGCGTGGCCAGGGGGTAACCTGACTGCCAACCAAAGACCCCACTGCGCAGAAGCACGAGGACATCTCCACAAAGACGCACTAATAACAATAACTTTGCCAAAGGCACACAAGGTTGCTGGAGACATTTTCACCGTGGTCCATCAAGTAGCTTTAGTGTACAATATAAACGGTGCATATAAAACATGCTAGGTAACGCTTACTGACTTACTGGTAGAAAATACTCCGGTTTGGTAGGCCATGATACTCATTTTACAGAAACTAAACCTCAACAGGAAGCACTTACAAATATAAACGTAGCAGGTGCCCCAGTTGAATCTCAGCTTCTGGAAAGGACAAGCCATCCTAACTCTTGGGCTTGGCAAAGATAAAGCAAGGCTGTGCGCTCAGAGATTCCATAGCAGGAAAAGATCTAGAATCCTTCCTGGAGGTGAATTGATGATGTACTGGAGCATAATCTGTATCTGACTTGAATAACGGGTTCTATCTTCCTCTCCTGGAGAAACAGAGTAGAAGGTTCTCCCTTTATAAATCACCTGTAAGCTCCGCCCGGTGAGCCACGCCCCGTCCACCCTCGTAGTAGGCAAAGGAATTCCCGCCTTTTACCAGGATGCTGGACAGATTTCCAAAACGACCCCACTGCGTTTCCCTCCGATTCAGGTGCTGCGTTGTTGATGCGCAGAAGCATGAGGACATCTCCACAAAGACGCACTAGTAACAATCACATTGCCAAAGGCACACAAGGTTGTTGGGGACGTTTCCCCCATGACCCATCACGAATCAAGAATTCCGCAGCCAGGCTACTACTACATATAAAGCCGCAAGCACACATCTCCCCTGCCTTGAGAGCACTACACTGGTTACCCGTTGCCAGAAGATGCACTTTCAAGCTGCTTTGTATCACCCACAAAACTATACATGGAACAGGACCGCTTTTTATCAGAAAGAAAATGACCAAATACATCCAACAAAGAACCCTCCGCTCAAGACTGGCACCCCGCCTTAGAACACCACCATACAAGAAAAAGACTATAGGTGGTACATCCTTCTCCGTCCAAGCAGCCAAACTATGGAATTCATTACCCCCAACTATAAGAGCCACAGATAACTTTCTGGTCTTCAGAAAACTGCTCAAGAGTTGGCTCTTTCCTTCATAACCACCTTTTTCAAACAACTATGAACTGCATATGCCTATGTGGATAATTATTTTTTTCAGATTATATGTATATTTCTATTTATTTATAGTTTCTTTGGAAAATATGTATTGCTACTATGTCATAACAATAAAATACACACACACTCTTTAAACCTGTCTGACTAAGTATTTTTTTACCCATGATTCTAATTATGTATTGTATGTGCATATGTGTGTGTGTGTGTGTGTATATATATATATACATATATATATATATATATATATATATATATATATGTGTGTGTGTATATGTGTATATATGTATATGTGTATGAGTATATGTTGTTTCTGTGCTTGGCATGTTCGTGGATCATTGCATGGCTCCTGGGTTTTTTGGGTTGTTATACTAGATATCTATGAATTCCTGCTCTCATCTTATCACACTTATCTACTCATCACTCTTATGTCATGTCTCTATCAAACTATCCTCCATTCTCACTCTGACTCATCCCAAATCCCTTCTACCACTTTCATCTCCTAAATATCTCTGCCTAAGCTCTTCCCTCCACATCTAACTCACCAAACCTCACTCTACCTCTGTGACCTCCCACACAACCCTACTAAATTCTCCTGCACTCATCTCACGCTGCTACTATGCTCTCCCTAACCCTTCCACATTCTCTTCCCCCTCCACCCCCCTTTACTCATCCCAAGCCTTTGGGTTGAGTAAATGAAGGATATACTCCCAATTAACACCTCTGGATTTATTTCCTCCTCCACCCCTCCATTACTCCAGTCTAACTAACAAACTCTCATATCCGTGGCTCAAATTAACTCATATTAATACTAAAACTGTACTCATTATTTAACAATACTAATCCATCACTAATTCTTGTTGGGTTCTGGAGTAGCGTGCTACTCATCTAAAAGCGCTTCGACGCCTCGTCAGGGGTAGTAAGCGCTATATAAATACAATTACAATACAATACAATAAACAATGTTCTTCTCACAGCATTTCAGCTCGTCACACAACAGTTGACTTATGCATGTGAAAATGGTTTGGCAAGGGGCATCACAAAAAAAATAAAGGGAAACTCTTGGGACACAGCTTCCCAGCCGTAGTCCTTGACAAATTTGCCAACTCCATGAAGACAGGAAAATGTTTCCTTTTAATTTTTGAAGCAGTTTTGAAAAAATCCTTTATACCTACCTGTCGTTATTTTATTGGGAATATCTAGGGAAGGAGTTGAAGCCAGACGTGACAAACATTTACATTTTATTTATTGTATCTTTAAGCAAAAGTTGCTGCATTTGGTCACCAGTCTAGGGTTCAAGTTAAAGATTTGTTTAGGAAGAAAGTAGCAGAGATCCCAAGCATGCAGAGATGATTATGTGCAAACAAATGACCGTAATGTTTTCATAATTGTATCTGAAAACGTGCACTCATCTTTTCAATGATCTTTATCTTCAATTTCGGCTTGGGTCAAAGTGTAATGATAGGTACATCTTACGGGTATATCACAATACTTGAGGGTGACGTCCTTTTCGTGGGTTTCTTACAAAAATCTCGAGGTACTTAAATCATTACATCAAAAACAATGGATATAAAAGACTGGGAGAGATTCACTTAAAGGTTTTCGAAACGGAAGGAAAGCACAGGATTTTGTCTTCCTCTAAAAATAAAATCGAAAATACAAGATTTAGCCCAAATTTCCCAATTTTAAACAGTGATTAATCAACATGAGAAAAACATATGAAACCCACATGAGGGATCATTCGTAATCAGGGTGGCGGCTCTGTCCAATGAATTTATACTGAGGATTATTTTCAATACTTTGTACTACCTTTTATGTCAATTTGTTTCAATAAATGTTTCCTTTTATTGAGCTTCCCGAGTGCGAGCTTTAATGTTGTCTTTCATTGACAGTTTTTGGCCTGTCTGTTTCTTTTAAAGTGCCTGCATCAAAGTATTCATTAGGACCTGGGGACCAACGGCAAAAAGAGTACAGAGAAGTGAAAGTGAAATCTTTCAATTTTGAGATTCTTAGAGTAGTGGTGTGAACTATGAGGACATGCCACAGGAAACAAGCATTTGCAATCCAACGGGTCTCGCATTTCTCTGAGTTAGAGCTATTAGCAGTTTTAAACTCCCATCCGGATTTTTCTTGCCTCATTAAATGGAAAAAAAACTAGCGTGATCGCGCTGCTAAACAAGTGTGATTGCGCTGCGAAAAAAGAGAAAAAGTAGTCCACAAACCGGACAGAAAACAGCGAGCCTCATATGTTTTCAGTACTTGGTCCCTGCGCTTGAGGAGGGCTAACCGCTGGAAAAGGCATGATGTATGCATGCCTTCACTAATGAAATCAAGCAGATTTTAAAAGGCAAACCCACAAACAAATGAAAAACAGTGACATGACATGGGCAGGGCTCCGAACCCTTTTCTAACTGCTACAGAGTCTTGCAAGCGAAACGCATGCGAAACGCATGCGCAAGTGCATGCTACGCAGGCTCGACCCTAAAAAGGGTAAATCATACCTCTAATTCTCAGATGAAAGCGTACTTGGGTATCTCAGAAAGGGACAAAACATATCTTATAAAAACAAAGAAAATTCTTACCACAAAAATGTAATCTTATTCTGCGACCCCTGGCTTGCCATTTGTGACCCTTGGCAATGCCTTTGCGACCTCTGGCCTCAGAGGTGGCAAATGCGGTGCGAGGACACACAGTGGCAACTCGTTCTTATTGGGGCTCCGCTCTCTTTGTTTTCTGTCAACTATTATTTCACTAATGGTGAGTAATAATAGATTATTCACCATTAGTGTAATACAAGGCAGAAAAGGGTATTTAGCTGGAATATGCCCTTCCATAGCAGCTGAGGTAAGTAAAAATGTTTTTAGGTGTATGTTGTGTGTGTGCTTTTGGGTGAGAGTTTGTTTATGTGAGAGACAGTGTATGGAAGTGTGATAATGTGTGTATATGTACGTATGTCTGTGTGAGTGAGGGGGAAGTTCAAAGGGCATGTGATGTAATTTCTGCTACCGCTGGCATTCTTGTGAATTGATATCCATGATCTTTTTATAACATATTAAGCTCTGAAAAGTTGATTTCAGCTTCTTATAGAAAAACCTAGGTTACTGCAATGCAACAAAATGTCTAGTGTAACCATAAAACAGTTTATTAGTCTGTAGAACAACAAGTCTTTCTGACTTTTCTGTAACAAAGCATATTTTGTGAAAAGATTTAAAGAAATATGTGGATAGGCAATTACGGACCATTTCATATAGCGTATCAATAACTTCTGACCAGCCCCAATTTAATATGTGACATGACATATTGAACAATGAGTCTATCACGAAAGACATCAAACAATTCTTTACCTAAGATATAATCTGTTGGTTATGAAGCCCAACTCCACTTTTCATTCCAGTGCTTAATCTGAGCTGATGGTTGCAGATGCCACTGCACTTATTTGTGGGGAACAACACTTATTTTGACTCATCAGACATTGACCCAGAGCAAGAGAGAGAAAAATTCAAAAAGTAGAAATAAAAAGGGAGAGAAAGACAGACACATACTGACATCAAAAGAAGGCAGGGAATGAAAAAAAATGGAAACAGGTAGATAAGTGAGCAAGGAGTGACTAGTGTTGGATGAAAGTGGTGTGAGGTAAAATCAAGGAAATGCAGCATTTGTTTTAGGCACCACTGATATTCAAAAGCGCCAGGTGTGGTCTTCAACTGCTCTTAATTGGAACATTGAGATCTTGCTGGGTCCTACAAAATATATCCAATGTTTAAAAAAAATGCTTGCTGTATAACTAATAGCCTAAAAACCCACTTCTTCTGTTTAACATCAATAAACCCCTAATAACTGGCTCTTAGTTAGTGAATTTATCAATAGCACAATTGAAAATTATCATAGTTCTTTATTTCTAATCGTGGGCAATCTTAATGCAAAGATGTCTGCAAAGTTACTCAGAATGATAAAGAAACTAAGAAATTGAAGATGCTTGGACCACAGTAGAATCAATCTTTCTAGGTGAATACTAGGCGGACTAGCAGTGCAGAAGTTTGCTTGATTTTCTTAACACAATTTGTGGTACTGTAGTTATATTCTTAACACACTTGGTGGTATTATAATTAACAGAATAAATATACCTGATGTAGCCATAAGAACAACTAGAACAGGCAGATCTGGATAATCAATAATTGACTACATAATCTCTAGCTATGATCTATTTGGCTACATTCTTGAGATGAATCAAGTGGACCAAAAGAACAATGACCACACAGCTCTCCAAGAATGACCTCAAGATTCTGCTTCAATTTACAGCAGAGTGGTCCCTGGGTATTGGTAATTGTCAGATTGTCATCGCTCTCAAACAAGGCTGAATCCACTGGAACACAAAGGATATCGATTGTTTCAATAAAAGACACTTGGAAACATGGGTTCTAGTCAGAGATTCTAAATCGAATATAATTATGGTATTTGAAAACCTCATATTGAGGGGAAAAGATGAAGTTCTAAGATAGAAAAGGTCTAGGAAGCAATGTCTGTTTCAGACTGTATATTACAGTAAAGAAATTCAGGCCCTGAGGAAAGCCAGGAAAAAAAACTAATGGATTTGATAAGGAAACTACTGATCAAAAACGTGTCCTAAAATAGGGGGCTAAAATCGGAATTCGTCTCATTTCTGGAGACTAATAACACTTACTTGTGGGTCCAAAAATAACATCTCAGTCACTTGTATTTCTCCACAGGCTTGATCTGACTACATTACTACGTTATGGGCTCGGAACATAAATGTTCCAGCTCATGACCCTCTTCTTGATTCTTATTTAATTGAATTGCAGCTCTTTAAGGAGGTGCTCCACCCATCAAGTGAACAGATTGTTAAGTATATAAGAACTAGATCCTTAAGAGCCATCGGATAAAATCAAATCCAGTTTTTGCACTGAAAGCTGATCTGGAAGCATGGGGGGGCTTTTTAACTCCACTATATGAACATTTCTTCAAAAAGGTCTGTATACCAAGCTCATGGAAAGGTAGCATTATTTCCACTGTTTATTAAAGGTGACAGATCATATCCTACCAAATTTCAACAAGCAACATTTTTGCACAAAGCATCTTAGAACATCTGCAAGACTTGACGTACAATAAAGATATTATCCCATGAGAACAATTGGGCTATAGGCCTATATGTTAAGTAATTGACAATATTAAAGTTGTTCAAATGTTAATTGACAAAGTGTAATTTTTAAGTTGCAAATACTCTATACTGTTTTAATAGATTTCTCCACCATTTTTGGTAGAGTTGATAGATTTGTTTTGTGGATAAAACTAGTTGGATTAGGCATCCTATCAAATCTGCTAAGAGTAATAATTGCACGCCTCCATTCAACCTGGTGTAAGGTTCTGATGGGAGGGAGTAAAGAATTAACACCTGAGATTAAAAAAAAAGTTAATGACTTGAACCAGGGCCGTGTTTTGTCCCCACTCATGTAGTCCCAGTTTTTATGTGACCTACCATAGCATTTCATACAGGTTAGGAACTTTCCTCCTAGAATAGGATATCAGTCCCTGCACTTTTTCATGTATGCGGATGATATGAGATTATTTGATCTGACACCAATTGGATCACAAAGGAATTTAAATGTGATTTATGAGTATACAGATATGCATTACATTAAAATTGATATGTCTAAAACTAAGGTGTTAGCGTTTAGGGGTAGAAAACACTGTAATCCATTCCATTTGTCACTTGGTGGTGGGAAACTGGAACAAGTTAAGTGCTATACCTACCTCAATCGAATTTTCAATCACATCCTTCGTAGTAAGCAACATTTTACAAGAAATGGGAGTCATGCCTTAGGACATTCAGTGGCACGTAATACATTTTATACTTTTCTGGGAAGATGTCATTTCTCACATCTGCTAGAAATTTATAAAGTAAAAATTCCTCCTAATCTAAGTTATGTCTTGGAGTATATACCAACATCTAAACGATCTCGTTTGTATATGTATGAAGGACAGGTTCTCAAGGAATTTAGTTCAGCAAATTCTGAAATTCCAATTCAGGCCTTACACCTAAAATGCAATTATGAATGTTATAGAATGGGCATAAAATATAATCCATGCAGAAAAAGGTTCTCTTAGGAATTGACTTTAGCCCAACATGAGAATGATACTTTTGTAGTAAATGTAAATCTAAACTTGTTTGTTCAATTTGTTCAATATCATTTCTTGATTCCTGGTTCCTGGCCAGTTGTAACTATATCTCATGTAACATGCTCTATCTAGATTGAGCTTCAAGATTGGTAGTGAACAGTGTAGTAAATAAAATTGTATAATTCTTTTCCAAATATAGTATCCTGTTTTAGGGCCAAATCTACCTTCCCTGTTCCTAACCCATAGTGCAAAAGGTTAGTGCTCTTATTAAGACTTGGAAATCTTCCTCTGAAATCTCTTACACATTTTATGTGATATCTCTGTAATGGAGGCAACCAAGATTAAGCCATGTGTTCTTTATCTGTCCAGCTCTCGCCGAATCTCATAGACTGTTTCTAAATCCCTTTTATCGTAAATTTAATATGACAACCATGAATGAATGTATGCATTTCATAATGTCTTAGCGGAACGCATGTGTTATAATCTTTTTTATTGTTTTTCCTAAGAATATTTTAACTAGGTTTTGAATTGATCATTTTATTGATAGTTGGTCAGAGGATTAAGAGGAATATTTTATTGTTATGCCTTGTATTTTGTATTATGTATTTTAGTATTGTTGACCTCAGTCAAGGTCTAAACCAGCCTTAAAAATAAAACTTGTAAACAAAACTTTGGTGTTCAGCACTTAGGGGGTCATTCCAATGTTGGCGGGCGGCGGAGGCCGCCCGCCAGAATTCCCCCATCCGAAATACCGCGCCGCGGTCAAAAGACTGCGGCGGGTATTAAAAGTTTTCCCCTGGGCTGGCGGGCGGTTGCTGAAAAACCGCCCGCCAGCCCAGGGGAAAACGACCTTCCCACGAGGATGCTGGCTCGTAATCGAGCCGGCGGAGTGGGAAGGTGCGACGGGTGCAGTGGCACCCGTCGCGTATTTCAGTGTCTGCAAGGCAGACACTGAAATACTTTGCGGGGCCCTCTTACGGGGGCCCCTGCCGTGCCCATGCCACTGGCATGGGCACGGCAGGGGCCCCCAGGGGCCCCGCGACCCCCCTACCGCCATCCTGTTCATGGCGGCTTTCCCGCCATGAACAGGATGGCGGTAGGGGGGGTCGGAATCCTCATGGCTGCAGAGCGCGCTCCGCAGCCATGGAGGATTCACACGAGCAGCGGAAAGTCGGCGGGAGACCGCTGACTTTCCGCTTCTGACCGCGGCTGAACCGCCGCGGTCAGAATGCTCGTTGGAGCACCGCCAGCCTGTTGGCGGTGCTCCCGTGGTCGGTGGCCCTGGCGGCCACCGGCCGCCAGGGTCAGAATGACCCTCTTATTCTTTTGCAAATAATCATTGACCACACCATGAATTGCAGAGCAACTATTAGCTGTAGGATTCAGCATCCAGTATGAACTTCTGAAAAGGACAATAATTATATGGGCTAAGGACTTGCCTTAGTGGAGTCAAATAGGAAAAAGAAGCCCACTGTAGGTTTGAGCAATTGAGTTTTGAGGAGGAGACAATGGAGATCACAGGCAGCCAGTGTGAGTTGGCAAAAGGGGATGTAGGGGTGTAAAAAAGTGGATAATATACAAAAGGATAAATGCGGATTTAAATGCATTCCTTGCAGCTGCTCTTGTTCAAAAACTAAACTTTCCACTTTGGAACAGCTATTGCTTGAACTCATCCCACTGACAAAGATGACCTCACCAGAACCCAATTACCTCATACCACCCTTTTTCACGAAACATAAACTGCAGCCCTTACCCACTTATAATGCTATACAATAAAACAAAATGTACTATTCCCCAAAATCAGAACATAATACAGAAAGAGAACCTTATACTAAAATGCATAAATCTCAATTGAGGAAATAAATGTAATAACTTATAAATAACAGATAACCTTTGGATAACTGGTTGTATAACAACCCTTTACTTCCTACTGTACATCACCACATACTTAGGTGCTTTTACAACTCTTTGGGCCAGATGTATGAAAAGTTTTTGCACTCGGAAACGGTGCGAATCGCAAAAATCTGCCGTTTGCGAGTGCAAAAACGTGGTCTGCGATGCATTAAAGGCATTCGCAGACCAAAAAAAAGAAATCGCAAAAAGTGCGATTTTTTGCGGTGCGACCGGGTTTTGCAAGTCGCATTTTGCGATTCGGTATTTCCAGTAGGAAATTGGGAGGTGCAAAATGCGAATCGCAAAATCTGAATCGCAAAGAGATGCATCAAAAAATTGCAATTAGCGATTTTTCACAGAATGGCATTTTGCACATGCAAAATACCACTAAGTGAAAGCAGGTGGTAACCAGGTGCAGCCTATATAAAGAGGCCCAGAATGCCTCAGACTCTCTACCACAATGGCTGCACTCTACGTCATGGCGAGGAAGATGAGGATCCTGGCAGGTTTGAGGAGAGGGAGGAGGAGACAGGAGCGCATTTTCAGAGTGCGCATTACACTTTTTGACCTGACAGAGGAGGAAATATATGAGAGGTATAGGTTGAACTCAGCCATGATACTTGACCTGATAGCTGAGCTACAACCCATACTGCAGCGCAGAACACTAAGGACACATAGTATCCCCACCCATGTGCAGGTATTATGCTCCTTACACCTACTCGCCTCAGGGAGCTATCAAGGGGTTATAGCAGCGGCTGGGGGGTCTCACAGAGCACCCTCTCCAGATTCTTCAATGCATTTATCAACGCCATGCTAAGCAAACTCCAACAGTACATCAGATTCCCCCACACCCCACAGGAAATACAGCAGACAAAAATGGACTTTTATCAGATAGCACAGTTCCCCCACGTCATAGGTGCCATAGATGGCACGCATGTGGCAATATGTCCACCTTCTGTCACAAAGTATGTGTACCGAAACCGTAAACACCAACATTCCATGAATATACATGTGATATGCAATGCCTCCTACATCATAAATGATGTTGTGGCCAGGTACCCAGGGAGCACACATGATTCATACATCTTTCGCCACAGCGGCATTCACACAAGACTGCTAGCTGGGGAGTTTGGTGAAGGATATCTACTAGGTAATGTCACTCTTTACAATGGCGCATAGATAACAAACCCTTTTCAGATGGCTGAGGTACTCATCAAACCTTCTGTCCCTTTCAGGAGACAGTGCCTATGCAGTGCGCACCTACATGATGACGCCCTACCTCAATCCCACCACACCGGCAGAACGGAGATACAATGCAGCACACAGGGCAACCCGCAACATGGTGGAGCGCACATTTGGCCTCCTGAAGAGTCGCTTCCGTTGCCTCCACAAGAGTGGAGGGGCACGCCAGTACAGTTCAGAAACCACATGTAGAATAGTGGCTACTTGTGCAATCTTGCACAATATTGCTACAACCAGGGGCATTCCTATAGAAATCAGTGACACTGAATCAGATGAGGATGACGATCCCATACCATCTCTACAGCCAGTAGACAGGACCAGTGCAGCAGAGGGACGGCAAAGGCGTGCTGACATCACACACAACCATTTCAGACGTGAGTATGTATAACAAAATTCCACTGACAACTGTAGCTGTAGTGATAGAAATATTTATTCCCTTACGTCAGGTTATTAATTGTGATGAAAGAAGTAAAAAGGTGAATGATAAAAACGAAAATCAACAAATGAACTGAGTCCCACACTATTACTTCATAGTGGGGACACCAGAGTCAATGCGGCAAGAGTCACTTCCTCCTCCCTTGCACACCACTGGGGTGCCCAGTTGACTCACTGGCACCCTGAATGTCAGCCTCAGTGGCAGTGCTGCGCCTGGCACTGCGCCGTCTGGTGTCTGAAAAATGTACGTGCACACTACTGAGGCTTGAAGTGTCCTCCGTGTCCCCCAAGGCAACCTCACTGGGAGTGGCCGACCTCTGTCCCATTACTAGTTCTATCACATTGGTGATTTGGACAAGGCCCTGAACCACATCCCTGCTGGTGTGTGCAGCCTCCACCAGGCCCGCCACAGCACGACGGGCGATGAGGGAGGTGGAGTTGGCCATACGATTTGAGGACCTGTAGTAGTTCGCAAACATGGTGCGAAAACGGTGCTCATGTCTGCGTCAACTCACTCTTTCGTGTCTCAGCTCCTCACACAGGTCACGCACTGCACTGGTCAGCTCCCTAGTGTCCTGGGAGGCCTGCACCTGTCCCTCACGCAGCTGGTTGATATTTTCGTTCAGGGTGTCAAGTCTCCGATGCAGGCCAACCATATTTCTGTTGTGGACTCTAAGGTTCCTGTCCAGACTCAGTATTCTTCTGTTTTGCAGGCGCTGTTGCTGCAACATAGCAGCCTCAAGTCCACCAAACAGGGATGTACCCTCAGCTGCCTCCTGCAGTTGCTGTTGGGACACTGTGGCACTTCTACGATGCGCTGAATGACCCCTGTCCTCTGGTACCTGGCTGCGCCTCTCGGGTGCAGATGGTGTGCCTGGCCCCTCCTGCTGCACATCGGAGTCACCACTGAGGTCTGGAAGTGGCAATGGCCTGGGCCTGCGGCGCACAGTTGAGACATTGATGGACCCACTGGTGTTGGTGTCAGAGGGCAGCTGTGTGTCCGTCTCCCCTACACACGCAATTTCTGTGTCTGCTGTGCCAGGCCCACCTGCAACAACAATATGCAGCATGTCAGTTCTGTATGTTACATTCTCTTTCCAGAAATGGCAATAAAGCTATAGGTACTGCTACATGGTGTAGTGTGTGTTGTGTTACCTTGGGTGTCACTATGCTCGCTTACATTATCATGCCACTGTCTGTACTAGTTTGTGGACCACGACTCCCATAATGCATTGTTGTGCTGTTACTAAAATGTGGAGTGGACTACTTCACACACTACTTCACATTACATGCTAATTCCTAAGGGCCTTTTATGCATGCACATATTGGGTTCACACGACAACATTGCACTTACCTTGGCTGGTACTTGGTTGAGCGGAGGTGTCTATATCTGTGACCCCTGTCACTGCTTCTGGTAGGAGTGTTGATTCCACCAGGTCCTCCAGTGGTGTGGCAGGTGGCTCGGTTGGTGGTCCTCCTCCTGTGCTCCTGGCCTCTGCAAATCGCCTTGCCACCCTCTCCTTTGCCCGGGACCGTAGGTCATACCAGCGTTTCTTGATTTCTTCAATGGAGCGCTGTGCCACTCCAATTGCGCAGATTTTACTTTGGATCTCAAGCCAAAGTCTTCTCTTCTCACTCTCTGGCACCTGGAGGGATGATTTGCCAAACAGGCGGTCATGACTCCTTACCACCTCTTCTGTTAAGACCTCCAGCTCCTGCTCACTGAACTTCAGTTTGCGCTTCCTCTCCTGCTTCTCAGATCCTGGACCTTGGGGCTCCATTGTGGCTCAGGTGATGCTGCTCCTTCACAGTGCTGCTCACAGTGGCTGGGCTGCTCTCACTCAGGATGCTGGTTTGGGTGTGGCACCTGTAACTGCCTGGGATGACTAATTTCCTGCTGGTGATGTCATCAGGCTCCTCCAGGTGTGCATTCTCGAACTTTCTCGCATTTTGCGATTTTTTTTACCAAATCGCAAAAAAATCGCATATTGCGAGACTGCAAATTGCGATTCGGTAAATGGGCCTCGCAAACCACAAATAGCGATTTTTAAGAAATCGCTAATTCTGAATCGCAATTTTGTTACATGGCCAATTGCGACTCGGAAATTGCGATTTCTTAAAAATCGCATTTCGCGATTCGCAGACCCCAGTTTTCATACATCTGGCCCTTTGACTTTTTCTTGTATGAAATGGAGGTCAGTAAGAAACAAGGGAAGGCTTTCACTAGTGGGATTGAAAGTAAGTAAATTGTGGGGTTTCTGAGGAATCTCATAGGAAGAGAAGGTATATCAGATGTGTTGCTTACAGACAATGGAGTTCAGTTGGTTTCCAAGGAGATGGAGGTTTTTTTGATGGAAAATGGCATCAAGTACAACAATTGTGTATTATATAATCCCAAGGCTAGGGTAGTGGGTGAATGGTTTAATAGGGTATTGAAGGAAACCATACAAATAGCGAAACTTTGTAGTTTGGAGTGGAAGAATGAGGTGACTCGAAGAGTTGAAGTGCATCATTTGATGCCACACTCAATTACTGGAAAAAACTCCTTCTGAATTGTGTAGAGGAAAGAAGCCAAATAGTTTGGTGTTTCCCTTTTGCATGAATGCTAAATGTGAAAGGATTGATGGTGAAGAAGAGGTCTGGCAGGAGATAGAAGTGAGGAAGGTGAACGAGAGGAAGAAATGGTTTGATGAAAAAAGAGGAGTGAAAGTGACAGTGATTGTAGGTGACTGGGTAAGAATTTAAAAAAACCTGCTTATGATCCTGGTGTCCGATTCTCAAATCACATCCACGTTGCCAGTGTAACAAATTAAATCATTTTCAAAAGGATAAACGCAGGTTTTACATTTATGCCTCAATCGGTTTACTAAGTCGGGAGAACAAGCCCATCCATCTTCCTCGCAGCTGCTCCAGTTCAAAACGAAACACTCCTCTTTGGAACAGCTACTACTTAAACACATTCCACTGACACCGATGACATCACCAGAGCCCAGATACCACAGCGGGTCTTTTTGTCATTGATTTAGTGGGTGACCAGTAGGATGGGAAGAAAAAGAGAAACAGCATAAGGTAGGGTACAAGGAAGAAATGTCACAGCATGGAATGATGGATTACATTTCCAATTGTAATTTGTCTGATTGTATTACAAAAGGGCTAAATTTGTCGGCAGGGAAACATTTGTCATGGATGGTCCAGTTATGATATGCACTGCAGTAGCCGGCAGGACTTGTGCTGCAATGCTTCATATGCCTGCACTCAAAGTCAATGTGCTACTTTTAGATACTGGCCCCAATATGGTGCACAATTCCTCTATCCCAACACATGCATCAGTAGCTGTTGCAATGGTAGCTGACCAATCGATTTCATGTCTTCCCCAAAACCTCACTACTTTGGTCAGTATAACATGTTCATTAACAAACATAGCTTTTCATTATACATTCGATATACCAGTTGCTGAATGTCACACCATATTATTAGGAGCCTGACTTGAAATAAAGAAGTTATTACTGTTATGTCACTCCTAACAGGCTTTTCTGTCTCTAAATGTATAGGTAGTGTTCTCTCAAAGATGCAAATAAATCAAAAGTAAGGCTAATGTAATACAATACCCATTTCCAGGTACTACATCCTCATGCAAGCCATGTGACATTATATATCAAACAGGTTTGCACTTCTCCCTCAAAGTTATAATGATATCAAATGTGAATGTAATGTACACTGGTGTCTGTAATAGACCTGCCAACCTAGAAAAACAAGCACTGGCAAAGCCAATAGGTTTCGCCTTTGCAAATTCTATTGGCTTTGTCAGTGTTAGACATGTTACACAGCAGCAGGAGCTGCTGTACACCATGGCTTAGCGTGAAAATACAAAAGTGCTATGAACGGCCAGCGTTGACCTCTTCATAGGACTTTTTTTTTTTTAACTCTGAGCCACAGCATGTTGCTCTACTGTGCAACATGTTTTTAAAAATGAAAGTGTTCTACATAATGTAAGTGGTGTTCATGTAAAGCGATCCAATACCTTTGGGTCATATTTGCGCTGTATAAAGGTGCCCCAAAAAATAATTAAGTAAAAAACATGTTACAAAGCGCTGCATCATGATTTCTATTTACTTGAGTTTCGGGGGTGCTTTTATATATTGCAAACTTGACCCATAGGTATTGTAGTGCTTTACATGAGCACTTCTGATATTACAGAGGGACATTCATTTTTAAAAACATGTTACACAGCAGCACAAGCTGCTGTGGCATACAGTTGAAGAAAAAAAACCTATGATACGGTCAACCCTGGCCGAGTCATAGCGGTTTCTTATTTAAACTGTAAGCCATGTACAGCAGATAGCGCTGCTTTGCAACATGCTTTAAAAATGAATGTGTCCATATGTGATTTAAGTGGTGGTTATGCAAAGCACTCCTGTGATTCTGGGCAAATGTATTCTTCATGGTGGGCCTTGGACAATGTTGGGGGTGTGGTAAGTAGGCTGTGTAGCGGGGGAGGCTCTACCTGGCTGGACGCGACTGGAGAAAAAGGGTGGACGGCTTTACCTCGAAAGAAGTTGTTATTGATGTACGGTGGGGCGGTGGGAATCACGTTGCCTGAGCTGACTACAGACAGCAACGGCGAGCACTCGTCCACCAGTCGGCAGCCATGACTGCTGCAGCTGAACCTCCTCTGTCTAGGAGGAGGGGCAGAGGAAGGGCCAGTAAGTGGCTGCAACCTTTTAGTGCCTACTATTTTGCAAGGGGAGCAGGAGGTTTCAGGGAGGCCTGGCCAATAAACCACAATGTTGATGCCCAATTTCACATGTCTGTGGAGAGGTACAGTAGCTCTCCAAAAGAAAACAGCAAAGGTAAGAAGCACAGCAGCACAAATCACATGGAGTTGGCCAATGAGCTTCGCGCTCAAAGCAGATGACATGCTGGCCAATCAGAAGCATGGAAATAAAAACAACATTGAACTAAGTCAATTGTAAATTCAGGTAAGTAAAGGTGGGCCCTAAGCCCCGTCTATGTTTTTTTTATTTATTCACAAAAGACTTTTCAAGCAGCGGGCAAGTGCAGGTGCAGGCGAAACCCTAAAAATCTCTGTGTTATACAGGAGAGGCCTCGGAGGGAGCAGGCCTCCCTGGTCAAACAGCCATTCCTCCCTTCCCAAGACCACAAAAAACAAAGGCTTCCAACACAGCCTACCATGTGATGGGGAGGTTGTAAAACACAAACATATTTCAGAGGGCTCAGAGCCTGCCTGCATGCACGAGCCAGAAAACTACTCATCATATTGGTTTCTAACTCATTTTGTGTTCGTTGTCTCATACTTTCACTGGGTGACCCTGTGAACAGTGCAGATTTCATCAGAAACATGTTGGCACCGTGTGATTTGACACGTCTGCTCGACCATAACATGCATGGCTCCATATCCTCAGTCAATGTCATGTCACAGCAGACAGGCTTGCCTATTACTACCTCCAAACAATGGATTGTTCCCCCAATAACATGATTGTATTATTAAAAAGGAAATTGGAGATTTCACTCTGTATCATTAAGCACTTCATGCTAAATTATCAAGCGAGCTGATGCAAGATCCTGACACAAAAATTAAAAAAATGTTTCAAAATATATTTTGAAAGACAAAAACCACTAAACCAACTCTGATTGCCTGCCTTTCATTGAAATCCAAAATAATGATCCATTTATGATACATTTTTCTACCCTCGGTAAAATAAATAATAATTTGTTCTGTCTAGGTCAGTGTACACCTTCAATACAAACACAAGAATATTAATGGGGCACAATATCGAGCCAAAACATAGAGAATAAAATATCGACAGGTATGTAAGTTTAGACTTTATATTATGTACATAACTCCACATATATATATATATAAAACTCTGAGCTAAGTAGCTGTAGAGTTACAAATAGTAAATATATGCTTCCCTAAATGCACTTACCTTTAGATGTTTTGTCTTTTGATATTCTGTCCTGGATATTCTTGTACCAAAATATTCTGGGGTGAATATTCAGTAGTGCAACTTGTGTAAACTTTGTTCAAAATGTCCCTTATAAAATATCATCTTAATACCTACTATTCAGTCCTGCTTACAGCATCTCCCCGCCTCAGACTCTGAAGGATAGACTGGTGACAAGCTGCAGAAGCTTGGGCTCTTCATAGTCCAAGAATTCATCATCGTTTCATGGCCTGAACTTATCAAAAGTTCAATGAGCTGAACAAGCGCAGAAGAGAGTCGCAATTCAGATAGCTCAGATCTAACTAGTTCACCTGAGAGTATTTAGGAGCAAAGAGCTGCAGTTTGCAAAACAAAAATTCAAAATAGTGAAACTTAATTCAAACGGCAGAATAGTATAGCTTAAAATATCATTCCGCGAGTGGGATGCCAGGAGTTAGAAGGCATCATTAATTTGTGCGGCTTGAGTATTTCCACCATGCTGAAATTCAACCTCTTCTTTGTCAGCTTGTTGGCAAGATTTGTGTTGCCTTTTCAGAGCTAAGCCTCAGTGTCAACTTAATGAACACACTGTGACTTCTATTTCACTGGTGAGATTCCTGCCAGCGCAGCACTGTGACAAATAACGTGATTGATTATATTGCATGTCAGTCTTGTTTTCTATGGATCTGTCTACAAAATGTCTGAATTGAAGAAGTCGGTGGGTAAATTAGCGGGCAGGCTTCTCTTGGGTTTCTCGCTTTTGATCTATTTTAGATTTAGTGTTGTTTGCCCAGTTGGAATAATTTGTAAATCACCACTGGGAGGCAGAGAGGGTCGTTGGGATTAGCATCAGCTGGCTAAACCGCTTTACATCTTGTTTCACTCGGTTTCTTTGTTCTAAATTTAGCCCGATCAAGTACAAAAAAGAACAAGTAATTATACATCTGTCAACCAAACTAATTTAAAGCATGATGCACTCCTGCTACTTTGATCTACATCAAAACATCTTCCAATGGCATTGTGCTGTATTGTGTTGCCTTTGTCAGAAGTGGAAATAAATGTTAACTATAAAAAATATATTGGAAGTAGGATACTTCCGGGGGCTATTTGAAGCATGCATTTGAATACATGATTAACCGTATATTCCATTTCCTTGTTCCACTACTCAGCAATGCATTTTCCTGTGTGCACAGGAGACAGACAAACCTAGTCAGCTCCCAAAGACACACACACCCTGGTGTAAATTGGTTTGTTCAGGAACCCTACAAGAAGGTACATAGATACCTTATTTTTTAGTTCGCATCTCCTTGCACTGACTGTTTATTCGGCCTGCTGCAGATCGAAGGTCTTCCCCATTGAACGAAGGTCCTACTGTAACTGCAGGTCGCCGACCTTCCCTGAGCTTTATAGGCAGGTGTCAAGGACTTTTTAAACATGTACTTGACTTTGCAAAGCTTTTCTGGCATATCCTCTCTCTACTGACATGGACCTCCCAATGTTATGTGCAATTGTGCAGCTTAATAAAGCCCAGGACATGTGTCTATGTTGGGATTAGACAGTATTTGGACACTGAATGCACAACAATGCCAGGGTACCTCAGGGCTGCTGTGCACTCTGGGGCTGGAACACTTTAGGCAGGCAGCAAAGCAGCAGTCCGTGTTGTCCTCTTATTGAAGTACTAGAGGAAGGGGTGCCAGAACATAGATTACAGCTGGAACCCCCTGTCTGCCACTCAGGGCTCACATTCTGCTCACCTGCTGCAGCGTGGTCAGCCGCAAGTCTCCATGAGCAGACCTGCCTGCTACACACTTTAACACAGCAGGAGTGAGCTGTCAATTTCAACTGACTATTAGAAAGGAGTACCCCATTGAGGACCTCAGAGGTGCAAGATATGTTTGAAGTGTCGACAATCAATGTGCCCTATGTCAAGGTTGCCCTTATCCTGTTATGTAGCACTGAAAGAAGCACTCAATTTTATCTATGAGGAACTCCAATAACAGAACAAATTGGATCAACAGATTAAATGAACAATTGTGAAAATCCTTGTGTTGGTATTGGTGCCTCCAAATTTTTGAATTTGCATTCAGTCACTCACTCATTTACCCATTTATGCACTCACACGTCCTTCCAAACACTGACTAATTTTCTCTTTCTCCAGCTCACCTGTGCTCACAACTGCATACACACGGTCCCTTTCACAGGGGCACATTGAAAAACCACAAACCAATTTACATCTGCAAACCTACATTTATAGCTGAAAATCACTCCTTCGCCACATTTCAGGTATCATCAAAAGGCTTTTTGGGAGATTGAGTGGTTTCACTTGTGTGTATTTGTATGCCACGGCTGCACACAATTACTCATTAGTAAACCCCATGCAAAGGGGCCCCGTTGGGCAATTAAGGTGCGGTTGCATTACGAGTGTGTGAGCACCTGAGAAATGGTTGGATATTTACTCATGCAATTGGTTGGAGTAACTACCCTTACAGAGTGAGAAGGAGAAAGGAACCAGCCCCCAACCTTTGTTGGGTCCAGGAAATGGTTTCTCCACAGGGACAAAGGTTTTCCCTGACAAGCCTTCCTGTGAAAAAAATAATACGTATTTGCTCAGTGGGCAGTTGTATTGCCCGTGCAACATGGGAAATAGCAAATGTAACATAATGTTAAAATTAGTATGCCTGAAAAGATGCACCTGATGGAGCTTTTCGGTCGTACTACTGGAAATGTATATGATTTTCTAAAACTCAAATCTACAGTCTTGCTGTACAGCTGTAGACTTATAAGTATTTTCTGAGAAACGAGCTCACAAACTCACCAATCATTGGAGAACCACATGGAATCTATTTCTGGAAAAGCAAGGCCTGTTGGACTTATCGGTACTTGTTTGCCTTCCTCACCAGCTTGTAAAAGCAATTACAAGCAACCATCAAATGAAGCGCTCTACCAATAAAAAAACTTTTAAAAAATCTGTGGTGTTACATATGTTGAAAAGAGAGATGCCCTGTCAGCAGTAATTACCACAATGGAAAAGGATAATTTAAAATAACTCAACATGATCAAGACAGAATGTCGAAAAAATGGGCACTTGAATCAGACGATTTACTTAAATCCAGATGTTTCTCTGTTTGTAAACAATGGCTGCTCTTGTGGTTTCAGAAGTGCTGCCAATCCAGATAGGTCTCTTTGGCCAGCCTCTTGCAAACACAGACAAACAGGCCTGTCTGGAGTCTGTAACTCTTGGGACGCGTGCTCGCCCTTGAGGAATAAATTAAATAGATTGCTGAGTGTGTACTTACCTAGGCCAGACGAGTGATTTAGCCAAAACAAGTGCAGGTAGACAGAGAATCAAAGCTGACACAGTTTCTGCTTCTCGAAGTACTGTGGTGGCATGGCAAGGAATATGTTACCTCAGACAGCATGAGCTTTCACTGTTCACAGCATAAAGTACTGAAACAAAATTAAAGGCATCAACTGCATCTCTAAAACCGTCACATACATTGCATAGCACAGGCAATTAAACAATTCCCCACCAGAGAGAATGAACTGTTTGTATTTAATTATCTGTATTTTTTTATAGATATTTGTCCTTGCTATGAATTAATTACAGTGGAACAGAGCACTTTAGAGCCATGTTGTACAAATGAATACAAAATAGATAAGCATATACACAAAACACAAATGATGCATACAAGCAGATAGGATAACTTAGGCCCTTGAAGAAGCATCAGTATTTGGTGACAGTAGAGGTTAAGTAGCTAAGAAGTACACGGGGAGAAATGGAGAGGATCACAGCATGTATTGTAGGTGGGAGTTAGAATACTAGGGTGCTGTAGTTCTGGGAACAGGTCGGATACTTATTGAAGAGTTGAGGGAGTGGCGGCTGGTGATTGTTGAAAGTGATTGGGTGTAATTTTAGCTTGAATTCCAGCAAACGAAGTGAGCAAGCCATTTTAATTCCAAAACGGTTTAGGGGAGCTCTCTTCTTGAGAACATTTTGATAAAATGAGGTCAAATATTGCATTTAAAAGAATATTTTTAACATACATTTTCTCAACCTACATAGGCTATGAAAGAGCAATCATTAAATATTCAAGTCCTTTTATTCTGTGTCAAACCAATAAAATCTGATGACTTGTAAAAGTAGAGCCCATTTTTTTCAAAAAATGCATTGAGCACACTGATAGATTAAAATTACCTTGATTGTGGCATGGCCAGCAACTTATTATTGGTGCCACCACATGCCACGGGTTCCTCCTTATGCCAAAAATTACAAACAATATACCAGTGGCAGGAATTTGCCATTGATGCCATGCAAATATCATGGATGACACCTGTCAAAAAGAACCTCTAGTGTATCAAGGCTAGCATTTTGTCATGGTTCTCTTGCTCCAATATCTAATAGTTGTCCCCTTGTATCAAGGTATCTCTCTAATGTATCAGCAGCAGCAGCATTTTGCCAAGGGTGGCCCATATACTAATAATCATCTCTAGAATGTCCACACCAACATTTTTCCACAGGTGCCCAATATGCCAAGAATTACTTTTACTATGCCAGTGTCAGTATTTTGTCATAGGTGTAGAATATGACTAGAATTATCTTCATTATGCCAGTGCCAGCAGTTTTCAATGAGGGTCCCATATGACAAGTATCCCATGTATTACCTTTAATATGCTGGTGCCAGATATTACATCTTGTAGGGCAGTGCCAATATTTTGTCACATGTGCTGTTATGCTAAGAATTATTTCCAATATGTCAGACCTGTTTTTTGCCATGGGTGCCTCTGTAAACCAGAATTTACCTTCATTATGTTAGGGACAACAGGAGACTCACAAGCACATCACATTTTCACTCACACATGTTTACTTACATTCAATAAATAACACTGAAACTCACGCTCTCTCATTCTCACTCACTCACTCTATACATGCTCATCTCTTACTCATTTTTACTAATTTACTGCCACTTACCTTTACTCACTTGTTCACTCATACAACCTCTTGCAGTCACTCTTAATGTCATTCTCACTGAGTATGACTTATTCATTCACAGTTACTCTCATTCGCACTTGCATGCACTCCTACTCTCACTCACTCATTCTGACTCACTTGCAGTCAGTTGCACTCACTCATTCTCATTCATTCATTAAAAATTATTCTCATTCTGTTGCACTCACTCATTCTCACTCACACTCACACTCTCACCCACTTATTCTCACTAGTTCACCTAAACGTGCTTCTACTCTCACTCACTCATTCTCACTCATTCATTCTCACTCTCTTTCACATACTCCTACATTCACTTATTCTCTCCCACTCACTTGCACAACTTTTCTCATTTACTCTTACTCACACTGACTCATGTCCTGTCATTCTTACTCTCACTCACTCATTCTCATTCACTCCCAGTCACTTGTACTCTCTCTTACTTTCACAAACTCTTACTGACATGCAATCACTTGTTCTCACTCATTCATTCCAAGTCACTGTAATTATCTTGCACTTACTCTTACTTTCACATATTCTCACTCACTCATTCTCACTTATGTGCATTCAGTCTTACACTCACTCATTCTCATCCACTCTTACTATTGCACTCTCATTTTACTTACTGATTAAGTTGCACTCATTTTTACTCTGTCACTCATACTCAATATCACTCTCATGCACTCTGGCTCACTCCTTCTCACTTTCTTTCACACACATAGACACATGGAAAAACACTCACACTTGCACTCTCTCTCTCTCTCTCACACACACACAGTCTGAGCCTCACAGATGCACACAACATTTAAAAGCATCTTTGTACTTTCCTTGCTGTCTGGGGAGGTCCAGTTTGAGCTCTTGTTGGCCTATTTACCCTTAGGTCAGCCACCCAGCTCCTTCCTCGCTCAAGCAGGACTGAAACATGAAACCTCGAATCTGCTCAGTTGCAGGTTCCAGGTTTCCTTGTCTTGCCTTTTTTAGCCCCACCCTATCCTACCTCTGGGACGAGCTAGAAAAGTGTGGGGTAACAGGTTGATTGGCTTTTAGCCCTTGGCACTGCAGGGCTTAAGCCTACACCACTTGGTACTACTCTTAGTAGTGACACTTCAGCACGTCACTGATGGGGAGGCACTTAGGCATACCTGACCCGAGGCCAAGAATAGGGCTCAACCAGAACTAAACAATGTTTTTGATGACTGGGGCAGGCGCCTTCATCTGCCAGCACCAACCATCAGAAAGATGCAATGGCTGCAGGTTGCTGCTCCATCCAAGAGTCAATAAGATATTTATTGTAACAGAAGAGAATAATGGGGCATTATTATTGCATTATCCACTGCTGCTTTAATAACAAAACAGCTCATAAAATCAGGCTGGTGGAGCCCATACCACCACCAGTTGAAGGAGAGTCTACACAGGGTAAGATTTGGTGGGAGAGGAGGGACAGACTTCCTCAAACAAGGTCTTATTTGTTCAATAGTAAGGTCCTCTTTTATTAAGGGGTTGAATGGCAATTGCTCACAAACTCATGGAAGTGTTTAAAATGATAAGTAGACTGACGCTATCTTTCGCAGTACATTTCGTGACCACTCCTGCAAAAGTTTAGAAAACGAGATTCTTAGGTTACTATTGGTTGAAATACGCTGTTCTGCGATTCTGCTGGTAAGTGCAGGTTTTGAGATTTATTTTTGGGCGTTTTTAAATGAATTTATAGAGTGGTAAATTGGAAACGCGACATTTCAGAAATATTTTCTGTAAAATCGGGAACGTTCAAAACCCAAGCATAAGCACTGAAATATCTTCTCTTTATTATCAACTTATTGACTCTTTTCAAAGGCTGCTTTATGGAAAATTCTTTTAAGAGGTTGCTTAATTTAAACTAATGACGTATCTAAATCCACCACAGAGCATGTGCATAAAGAATGATCAAAATTGAGTACATCAAACAAATTAGAATTAGGTTTAACAGCTGAGGTACACGACGTGCTCCAGCGGGAAAGCATAATGTACTTTGATTGAACAATCAAAAATTGAACAATGATTGAACAATGCTGTTACATCCCGGCGGTTTAGTTTAACTTGGTTGCACAGTCTCAAAATGAGTTCTTTATTGTGCTGCCTCTGCCGGAATAAATCTCAACAGGCTTTTAAAGAAATCTAGATGCACTTTTGGGCCGCATTGAGTGATAGAATCAGCCCCCAGAATCATTTTATCTAAACTGATATGACATTATGGTATGGTCATGTGGACCTCTCTGCCTGTCTGATTTCAATCGCGGCAATTTCTGCATTGCTGCAATTCTTTTTATCTAGTTCGGTTAGACTGATGTGAATAATACAGACACATGATTGTTTTATTTGCTGAACTGGCGGCTCCTTCCTTTCATGTTGTATCTCAGGTACTGGGAAACCAGATAAACTGATAGTTTCTCTTTGTTAGTAACACCTATCTTTAAAGGATATAATTAATGTATATAAAATGATGGAATGTAAGCACGCACCTTGTTGGCTGACACATAATTCAGACAATTTCCATTGTTATCCTTTATACCATATGATCATATTTGTGCTAGCTCAATGAAAGGGTGTTTGCCAGACTGAAAGAGACTACCAGGGGGTTACATAATGGGCTTGTTTACTGTGTTGTATAAGACGTTTCTTGTCCCTACATTATTAATTTCAGCATATACACCATAATCCTTTTCATTGTTTCTCGAACAATTTAAGAAATGTTTTAGGGTTTCCTTATGTTTCAAAACAAGTTTCTTGGCATTACTTCCTAAAAAAGTGCACCACGGCTGTTTTAAGTGGGATAAGCACAATGAAGAGATTATTGGTATATAGACAAGTGACGTACGGGAATGACCACCATATCTACTTGCAAAGCGCCATTGCAAAGTTGAGGGTAGAGACCTTGGCTAGGCTGGTCATTCCGCCCACTTTAAGAGTTATGGCACAAGTCCAATCATGGTCTCTTCTCGCATGGGGCTGGTTTGAACATTTTAGTGTCGGCGGCGGGGAGTTAGGCCTTTCCCACAGGGGGTAGGATTGGCCTTTGGGCCCCAGGTATCCCAACAACCAGGGCCGAATACAAATAAATAGGGAGAAGACCTGCGGCCCCCACATCCTGAGCCTTTGTGGGCCCCAGGGACGCTATCCTGTGGGGCCAAAAGTAATAAAAAAGGGACCCTATGTTTTTTTAAGGGGAGGAGGGCCATGTGGCCCACCTTCCTGAGCCATAGAGGGCCTTGGGTCTGCATCCCTCTGGGCCTGTTTCTTTAAAGGGAAGGGGGATGTGTTGCCTCCCTGGGCCCTGGCAAACCACTGGAGGTTTTTAACAAGCAAGATCAGGAGCCCGCCCTTGATTTTTTATTTTTTTATTTTGCAGTTAATTTGCAGATCCTCTGCAAATTTATAGCAAAATAAATGTAAAACGAATTTGGGCCCCCAGACAGGGTCCTCTGGGACCCCACCACTAGGCTTAGTGCGTCAAGGTTTCCCTACCCTGCCCTCTTTTATCTTCTTTTGTTTTTTTGAACTTAGGACTGAGCCGGGAATCCTAACACGGCTGCCACCACTTACTTGTTGATGTGGTGGCAACCAATCAGATCTCAGCAGAAGATCTGTCATATCCACAGAGGTTTCGGGTTCCTAAATTAACAAAGTGTTTGAGTATTAATTGCTCAAAAACTAATGACCCAATTGACATCAAATTACAAAAAAGCACTCTTTCTGGACCAAGCTCTAGCTTTCTGCCAAATTTGGTGTAAATCTGTTCAGCGGTTTGGACTGTAGCTGTGTCTAAAGTTCCTATGAAAAAAGGAATGGGGAAAACACGTTTTGGGGCCCCTCTTTTACTCAGCCTCAGCTTGACGAATCACCTCGAAATTTTCCTTGCACTAACTAGTGAGAAAGTAGCACTTTTTTGGAATGTTTTGTGGTTATTCGTCAAACAAGGCCAAAGTTATTTGCAACACAGAAAACATTTCTCAAGGAAACACAATCGTTACTATATCTATCCAGTGGCAACCAAATCATGAAAAGCACAATCTGTGTACCAAGATCTAGCTTCCTGCCAAATTTGGTGTAATTCAGGCCAGCAGTTTTTGCTGTAGCCCTGTCTAAAGAAGACTATGGAAAACGCATGGGGATTTTGCATTTTGAGACCCCTCTTTTGCCTCAGCCCCCGCTTGACAGATCACCCCAAAAGTATCCGTGCACAAACCAGTCAGCACCTTTTTGGACATTTTCCTGGAGATTCGTCAAATGATGCCAAAGTTATTAGCAACAAAAAAATGCATGGAAACGCTGACCTACTGGATAGTGATAGTTAGGTCAGCATATTGCTACTGCTCGCAGGGCGCACCTATTTTTGCTGCTCCCTGTGGGTGGGAGAAATATCTTTACTTGTTTCCCTCCCTGCATCAGTGCGGGCAGGGAAAAACATCAAAAGTCTGCTCCTAGCTGGCAGGTGCATTTTCAAAGCTCCTGCCCGCTGGGAGCAGACTTTGTTTTTGCTCCTGTTTGGCAAGAGTTTTAAAAATGCATCAGCAAGGTGGGAGCAAGCACAGGTTTCCCTTTCCGTGCAGGTGTTGGCAGGGAAATCACTGTGTCCCTGGGGTGGGCTCCCAAGGACACAACAAGTGAGCGGGCACCGGGGGATGGAGTCCCTGGCGTCAAGGCTCAAGGAGGGCGGGGTGAAGCCCTTCTCCCTTCCTAAAAATGTAGCAGCCTTGACCGATGAGGTCCCTAGAGCCTTTTCACTGCCTCCTCCCCTTTTTAAAGATATTTGGCCCCAGGGTGGGCTGCCGGGGGCCTATATTGGTTCGGGGGGGGGCTGTGCAGCCCCCTTCACCTTTGTAAAGGATTTGAGCCCTGTAATGGGCTCCCTGGGGTCTATAATAGTTCAGGGAGGAGTGGCCATGCAGGCCCCTGCCCTTCTTATAAAGGCATAAGACTAGGGAATTGGGTCCCCAGGGACTTTTAAAGTCACCGGAAGGGGGGGATGGGTGCCCCTTCCCCTTAAAAAATATTTTGGGCCCCAATGGATGGGGTGTCCGGGGCTAACAAGGACTAGGGAAGGGGGCTGTGAAGCCCCATGCTTAAAGACCATTGGGCCCCAGGTGATGGGATTCCGGGGCTGAATACTCCTTAGGAAACGGGCCACGCACACCCCTCCCCATATTAATTTAATTGGGCTCAGGGGTATGGGATTCCTGGGGCCTAATAAGGCCTGGGGAGGGGGCTACCTGCCCCTCTGCCATTTAAATAAAATACAGCCCCAGGGAATGAGGTCACTGGAGCTTAAACAGGCTCAGGGAGAGGGGTCATGCAGCCCTCCTCCCCTTTGAAATGTAATGATACCCCAGCAAAAAGGGTCCCTGGGGCCTAATAAGGGGGGGGGGGCGCTTATGGCCTTCCTTTGCCTTAAAAAAAAATAGAGAGCCCTAGGGGATGGGCTCCCTGGGTCTAAAGGAGGCTTGGAGAGGAGGGCTACATGGCCCCCTCACCCTTTAAAAAACAGGCGGTCCCAGGAGATTTGTTCACAGGGGCCTGAGAAGGCTTAGGGAGGGGGACCATTCAGCCCCCTCCCCTTATAAAAAAATGAATGGCTCCAGGTGATGTGGCCCCCCAGGACCTAATAAAGCTCGGGAAGGGGGCTGCACACCCTCCTCCCCTTTTATTTAGAATTGGCCCAATGGAATCCCCATAATGTATATGTTTTGCCCCAGGGGATACGGTCCTTGGGCCCAAAGGTAAATCCTACACTGTTCCCTCCTATGGCTGTGCACGGTTAGCAGCCTGCAGGGAGTTTGGACACAGGGTCATCAGTGATGTCATTAATTATAGAGATGTCATCAGGGATATCATAAATGATATCCTAGGACGTCATGAGTGATGGCATGTGTGAGATCATAAGCAATGTATGACGGGGCACACATTATAGTTAGTGCTACTAATTAAAACTGCTGTATTTCTTTGTTTTTTAGTTCAGAACGTTACTGTTGTCAGTGAGAAATTCACCTAACTATAATTTTACTTTAATCTTTATTTTTTTGCAGTGAATTTCTAACGTTTTTTTTTCAATGAAAACATATATTTTTATTAAACCTAACTATAATGTTACTTCTACTTTTGCTTTTTTCAGTGAATTTCAAAGGTTTTTTTCAAAAGTAAATTCATTGTTTCTGTGAATGTATGTATGATAGAAAGACTATAATATATGTTGTGTTTAGCCATTATTTTAGTAAAATATTATTTTTTACTGTAACAAAATAGGATATAATGGAGAGTTTGCAAAATTCTTTGTAAAATGAGTGTGAGTATTGAATAGATAAATATTTAGAAGAATATATTTATTTGCTCAGTTATTGTAACTCTGACAACAATAGATGCCACCACCAATCTTTTTTTTCAGGTGTCAATTTTCTTGCGTGAGAATTGCTAAAAGCTTGTGGGAGACTTTTGACATCATAAACTTAAACATTTTATTGTCATCTATTCTTTATGGTACTTTATCATGTTTTCAGTATGCCTGTATGGATTGTGCAGAGTCAGGCTATGTGGAACTCCACGAAGTGGCCCAAAAACTCTGCCGCACTACCAAGAGTTGCACGGGCTAGCGGAGTTCCCCATTGCACCCATTCGCATTGTGTTTTACATTAAATGCAATCACGCAGTTCACATGGCCGCAGTCATCTGGTTTTTCATACTCTGTTCATGGTTCTGGGCCTACTTTGAGTCCTTCTATTATCTTTTCAATCCTCCACCCCCTCAATTAATCTACACCTCATTTTTATTTATTGTATTAGTGTGTCTTTTTATATTTGTGTATTTTACGTTTTTTTTAAATGTGTTCATTTTTTTGTGATTTTTTTGTATTTTTGTTTATTATTTTTCCCTTTACTTCCTTATTTCACTTCCTTCCTTCCTTCTTTCCTTCCTTCCTTCCTTCCTTCCTTCCTTCCTTCCTTCCTTCCTTCCTTCCTTCCTTCCTTCTTTCCCCTGTTTCTTTTCATTTTCTTTACCCCACCCAGGACAGTGCCATGGCAGAGCAGGGCAGTGAGCAGAGGAGCAGCGGAGCCAGGCCCTCCCAAGCAGCCAGCAGCAGCCGCCTACTTTGTGGGCAGCGGTGCCACTAAGTGGTGCAGCACCGGCCCATCATTTGCTGGATGAGGTGGCAGCACTTGTTTTTTATGTGCAGCACCACCTCCCCTCCATGGTGGCAGCAGATGGCAGGCCTGGCAGGGGGTAACGCCATGGTAGTATCAGCTGTGTTAGGGGAGGGTGTGCTGCTGTGTGTGGCACAGCAGCCAGATACAGCGCACCATCCCGCAGCTGACACTCCGCTGGGTGGATATCATCGACAACAAACAGGACCTGCTCAACCCACTAGGTGTAGAGATTCTAGAACTCTGTGAGTATTAACTATATTATTGTGTTTGTGTTCTACAATGCTAACTGTTTTCCAAATGGCATGCTGATCACACTCAGAGGTAAGTTAAGTCTAGTTTACATTAAGAATATTATTATGTGATCCAGTTAGAGCTAGGTGGATGCTCGGCGCTACCTCATCGTACTTGTCGGCGCTCGCTTTGGCTGATTATTTAAGAAGCCATTGTAATGCAGACTCCTCTGTCCTGTCACGACAGTGAATTAATGATACCAGTGAGTTAGTGTTCTCTATGACTTTTTACTTTTATCTATGTAGCTCGTACATTCCCAAGCAGTTTCACAGTGATGTGTAGTACTATTAGTATGCATCCATGCATTGCAAAACAGGGAGACTGAGTTGGTCCATCAAGGAGGTTGAGAAACGAGAATAGAACCAAAGATCATTCATGGCAATGCATTATTTCCCAATGTAGTTTTTGGTAAGGAAATTTGGAATAGGGATTTTAGGAGTATAGCCAACTCAACGATAGTTGCTCATACTAGTACTTTAGGCCATCGATATAGATAAGTACTTTGTCACTGCGTCTGCCTGTTATAATAATTTGGTGGAGATTACCTGTACCACTAATCTATGTTTTTTTAATCTTCTTTATTTCTTACGTCAGCACCCAATGGCAGGAAGAGGGGCACAGAGGGGGATCCGGCAAGTGCTGGGGAGGAGGTGACAACCACCAGTGCCAATACTGAGGGCTCTGCTCATCCCAGTAAGTCTTATTATTTATTATTATTATTATTATTATTATTTCCTTAACTTTTACCTCTGCCCACTATTATACTACTTTTAAGTTTGCCTTATTTCTTTTTTTAAACTGCCTCCTTTTTTTCCAACTCCCCTATCCAATGTTTAATTCCTGTTATCCCTGCATTATCTTTTTTATCTGTTTTTTATTGGCCATTTTATTCAACTCCTTCATTGTGCTTCAATGATTCTGATTCATCTTCATCATAGGCTATAGCTCTGCCCCTCCATTGTGAAAAGGTTTTTGGTTGGCTTGACTACCTAGCTTTTTTAACATTATGAACCAACAAAATGCCCAGAGTGATATTTTTGATAGAAGATACGGCAGTGCGAACCAAACTGTAGCGATGTATTGTGGTTGCATTTTTGTGAGTAAAAAAATTAAGTGGAGGCTTACCTGGCATCTAAAACTGTATAATGTTTTTTTCTATCCACACCGACCACCAGTGTCAGTGGCTCAAGTGCTGCTGCAGGAGGAGATGGATCGGGGGGGAGTGGTGGCAGGGACAGTTGGTGGTAAATCACATTGATTGTTTATTGACAATTACTGTTACACTCACTAGCTATAGGAACATTGTTGTGATTGTGAACCTCGTGTGTTGCCAGCTACAGCAGTGGTTGGGTTATGCAGTCTATCTGCAACTCAGCAAAAGCACACATAATACATGCTTAAAATGATGGCTTTATAGAAACCGGAAAGAACAGAAGGTTAAGAGAGAGGGTGGGTGAGATGAGTGAATGGAAAGGAAGTGGGTGGGTGAAAAATGTATGGGTGAGTATTGGTTAAATGGATGGAAGAGTGAAAGAATGATTGAAAGAAAGGATGGTTAGTGGAAACTGAATGGATGGATAATGGATTGTGAATTTTGGTGAAAGATTAGATGAGAGAAAGTGAAGCTTGGTGGCTATGGGTGAATATAGTAGGAAGAATGAAAGGATGATTGAATAAATGCTTGGATGAATAAACAAGGGAGCTCTTCTTTAGAGGGGATGCTGCTCACCTATTTCTCTTACTTTTTTTTATGGTTATCAAAGCGAGGCAGATATCCCACCTATCATCATTCATCAACCCCCTCCCTGCCCATGGCTTTTCACCACCCATGACCGAAGAAGTGCAGTATGGTTCAATTTGTGACTGCAGTGTTGTCTGTGCAATGTACATGGTTTCCCGTAACAGATTTATTTTATGCCTGTTCAGATTTTTCTCTTTAGACTTTCATCTACACAGTAACTGAATAATCCAAAGCTTAGGCACAGGATGAATCGATGATCAGTGACACCCCTTCATTCTATAGCAAAAACTCTACCTACCCACCTAATCCCTATGCCTTACCCTGCAGTAGAGTAAGTCAAGTTTCCTTTCCTTACTAGCCAGTGGATGAATTTCTTGGAAAGGATTTGTAGTGGTGGGCAAGGCCAGTGAGTAAAGTGGGACTTGTAAGTGCCAATTTTGATTTCAAGTTTGGTGTAAAGGATACTCTTTGATGAACGTGCCAAATACAATCTATATAGTCCGTCCCTTTCCCAGTAGTGCAGTGCAACATTTTCCCCACCATCTACTTACAACAGACAGGATAATATATCTTAATTTTCTACGTGACACGTGTGACGCATCTTATTTATTATTCTTTGGAGTCAGGGTAGAAACTAGGCGAAAGTCATTTGGAGAACAGCAGGGCCATTGGAATTAAAGATAGGTAATTGTGAACTACAAGTGCCCCAGCTTCAAACTGTAGCAAAGTACACAAAGCGCTGACTAGCATGCCTCCATTCATTTGGCACAACAACTTGAAATACATTTTGCTAAAAGCTTTATTCAGAAGTGAGAGGTAATTCATCTTTCTTTTTCCTTCAAAAATGTCTCTTTAGTTACTAGAAAAGCCTTTAAAAGAGAAAAAAATCAAATCACTGTTTTTTTTTAATGTGGTGTTCTTCTGCCTTAATTATTTTCAACCAGACAGCCAGTGCTTTTTATGTGAGGCATGTGTGGATAAACAAATAAAATTTGCCCTGTGACTCTCTTAATCATAATCACATCAAATTCCAATATCCCTCGGGGACCAGCAATGTACTGCTACTGTGCCACCCACTACCTACTTTTGAAGAAGTGATTGCTCAAAGCATTGTTTATAATTTGTCTTTTTTTATTTTTGTTTTTCTCGATTTAGCTACTCCTTCTGATTGACCAGCACCACTCACCAGGCAGGAGATAGTGGCCCGTCTGCAGCAGCAGAGGCTAGAGAGTATACAAGGCAAATACCGGTGGCTGGTGGTCCTGGAGGAGGAAAAGGAGAAAATAGCTGTCTCTGACCAAGGACACAGTTCAGCAGCACACCAGCCCCAGCCTCCATCCTCTCAACCACTAGGGTCCCTGGTTGCACCTACTTCCGCCCCTCCTGCTTTGACAGGGCATTGCTCCACCATATCCTGCAGTGGATGGATGGCATGGAGAGCTGGCTCGCAAGGATGGTGCAGAGCATGGACCAGCTCCAGACCGAAATAGAGAGTGCCCTCTTCTGAGCCCTTTTTAAAAACAAATTGTTTTGGTGGGAGGGATTTGTTGTGGCTGGAGAGGGTGGGGAGGGTGTTGGGACCGGGTTTCACTTTGGACTTTTGTTGGACTTTTTGGGAATGGAGGTAGTTGTTTGGGGAGAGCGGTGGACCTGCTGTGGGTAGAAAGGGTGGGGTTTCTTTTTGTTAAAAATAAAAGGGGCTAATTTATTTTAGTAAATTTGTACCTCAAATGTTTATTTTGGTGTTTTAGTATGCACTGCTGTCTTTTAGTGTAGCATGTTTTTACATCTGCTAAAACAGTGTATGTCATTTACTTATACCTTTGCTCTATTGCCTTCTGCAACTATATTGACCACTAGTGGATGATTGCCTATTTTGTCTCCAAAGACCTAGATACAAACAAACAACCTCTTCTTCAGTATAAGTGAATTACTAACTAAACAAGTTCACATCAACCTATAGTTCTTCTCTCACCTGAATAGATGAAGCTAGGGAGTCTTCTTGCTGCAGGTTTTCCCAAGGTAGCATCTTAAGGGGGAGCTAGGTAGTAGTAGTAGTAGCAGGCTAGCACACTAACAGGGAAGGCAGAAGGCAGCACTCTCACCTATCCAAGCTCCAACCACATGATTAATCAAAGGGTTATCCATCAGTGTCAACTAGATTGAAAGAAAACAGAGAGTTAGTGGCTCACATTATTTCATAAATTTAGGAAGACAGAAACCGATTACCACAATGACATCATCTGACATACAACAAAGAAGACCTGATATGAAAATAAAAACTGGCAATATCAACTTCTTCTGAGCATTGTTGGGAAACTAGTATTTAAAAACTAAACTTAGGAAATGAAATTATGGAGTCAGGAGAAGTGGGCTCATAGTCAGGAGCGGTTGGACTAGGTTAAGCGTTTACACAATACACAACAAAAGGCCTTAATGATGACGTTGATGTGGCCGATGTGGAATATTGCTCGGGTTATAGAAGGTCATGCAGTGACTTGGTGTCGTTTTCATCACATCCGCGCCAGCAAGAGAGTGATCCATTTATGGTGTAAAATTGTCAGATCTCAATAAATCAATTCCTGGGGTAAGAGCGTTAGGGGCTCTATTAATAGATGGAAAAGGTGTAAAAAAAGACAAATGCGACCCAAAAGAAATCATGACAATATTCATTGGGCGCTGAACAGCACACCACCATCAATTTGTTGTGGGAGGAAACGATGAAGGGATAAGTATGAGACAGTTCAGTTAAATGCATTGTAAACAGTCCTTCTGACCCAAAGAGACCCAAGGTAGTATATCTATGAATGTTATGTCTTCTAAGTTTGAAAAATACAAATTATGGAGGATTGAAGATAACCCACCCAGTTCTAGAAATTATGATCGTTAAAAGGAAAATGATACTCCATTGTCAAATTGGGCAATTCATCTTCATTCTTTTTGGAATGTCCGTCACTCTTGGGTGCCTGGCTGAATCTGTCTGTCTGTCTGTTGATCTTTCACCAAGTTTTGTTTGTGCAGGAGAAGACTGGGAGAAGGCCTCCGTATAAAAAAAAACAGTAAATGAATTATAGAATAAAGGAGAAGGACAAAATGAAGTAAGGTAAGCTTCATGATTAGTCATAGTGTACCAAGAAGACTGAGAGACAGAGCAAGAACATAAGAGGAGTTTCATGTTTGAGCCAGCAATGCAGCAAACAGATACTCAGCAGCATTTCCCAAATCAATTCACCTCTCTCCAGTCCACAGAGCTGAGTGAGCACTGGGCCTCAGAGTCTTCACCATCATCATGGTTTCTCTTTGAAGTCAATAACATTTGCCTTCTAGCTCATGAGGTAGTCCCAACCTAAGTCCTTCCACCCTCCTCCTCCTGATTCTGAGTAACTCCTTCCCAGTCCCAAACCAAGCGAGGTAGACCTGCGTGTTTCACTGCTGTAGAAGAAACAGAACTGATCTGATGCACCAGAAAAAAGGAGTGGACCCTGCAGGTAAATTTCACAAAGTTTGAAAGGCCAATCTCTTTCAGGAAAGAAATGATTATCCATCAGCCCCCAAACATTGCAAATCATCATAAATAAGTTTACAAATTTGTTGAACTCCCTCACTCACTATCAGCCACCACATACATCATCAATCATCACTTACAATCACTCAAAATGTCATCACGACTCATTGGTGCACTAGTTAGTAGTTACCTCTTCCAATCCAAGCACTGTGGTTTAACAATATATTATCTCCTCTTTGATGGTAGCAACACATCAGACTTTGGCATTGGTATTGGCAGTCTTTTAATCAATGACCTTCTGGGGCAGCCCTGCCAGGTGGTGTAGAAAAAGAATAGGCAATGGCATGTGAGGAAGGCAGGCATCATCTCCAATGTCCTGAAGGGAATATGGGGGCTTGCAACTCCAATCCGGCTATATATGTGACTAAAAAATGGCAGGGCAGCATAAATCTGACACAAACATAATGTTCCACTAGCAATTGTTTTTTGTTTGCAAAGAAAGAAGTTTGATTATAAATAATTCAAAAGTTCTATGATGGCACTAGCATACTCAGTCTGAGAAGTAGAATTAATCTTCAAACTCAGGTGGTTTCACCCAGAAATTGGTCAGCAAGCATGGTTTTGACCAATCATCCTCTTCCTCCTCCTGTGGTGTTTTGGAAATAAACAGGTGGTATAAAATGCAGGCTCATTTTGATCATGGTTAATCTCTCCGCATTTTGAGGTGAGAGACTGGTCCCTCTTACTGTTACAACTGCAATAGCTGCACTGAACATAGGTTTAGGAGACACACTGGCTACAGGTCAAGCCAGATTATTTATCACCAGCCTGCTGAGCTTTGGCCACTGGCAAATCTTCCCGTACCAATACAACAACAAGTTCTGATCCTCATACACCTCTTTTGGGTCATCTAGATACTCCTGGAACATCCTCTGAAGTGTCATTGGGGCTGCCACTTGCTAAACCTCTTTTGCCTTTGCCTCTACACTGGACTGAAACCAAGTCAATGCAGAGGTTGGGTCCAATTCTTCTGATGCTGTTGATGCCGGTGTTCTTGTTGACAGTTTTGGCTGCTGTGAGACAGGACTGCCCTCTCTGGAAGTTGAAGACGGCACACCAGAACTTCAGAGTGATACTCTAAGTTCTAGCAGTCCTTCTTCCAGTTCTCCGGCTCAACAATTCACCTGATGTATTTTGAAACATCCCCTTCAGAAAAAGGAATGAAAGTGGGAAGATTTTTTTTGTAACGTGGATCAAGTAGGGTGGCACAGATGTACTCTTTGGATGAGATAATGTCATTTTGCAGCCTTGCATTAAAAGCCAAGTGAAGGATTAAGCTATTGACTAAGACATGCACATATGGTTTTTCATTCACACCTCTGAGTGCAAACCATTCAGACACCTTCTTTAGCTGCTCCTGTAGCAGATGTAACACGGGGATAGTTTGGCCCATTGTACTGTCCCTCTTGCTAACTTCCCACGTGAAAACCTCAAAAGGGAGTGACAAATGTATCAGGCATTTTACTATGCCCCATTTGTCCACATCCATGGTCATAGCTTTACCAATTGCATCCCCTCTTAGAATTTTATAGTCATTGATCTGTCTGTACTGCTCATCCAGATGTTGCAACATATAGTAGGTTGAGTTCCAATGTGTTAGCGCCTCCTGTATCAGGGCTTTAACTTATACTCTGTTACCATGCTGAACAATCTGGAACTGCTTCTGGACTTTAAAAGGATGGCTGGAATTAGTGCAGATTCATCTGCAGGTGGTCAGTATGTTGCTGACTATGTCTTCTTCTTTGAAAAAGTCTTGCACAACCAGGTTGATACAGTGTGCCAAACACAGGTCCCTGAAATAGCCACCATCTGCCATGCCTTGATTATGTTACTGCCAGTGTCCATGGCAACAAATCCAATCTGGAGACCTCTGGGGCGCAGCCATTTAGACACCTTGCCATTAAATTTGTTCAAGATGTTTGCAGCTGTATGTGATTTCTCTATGGTGAATATGGCTACTGTTGCATGCCGCCAAATGCTCTTAAAAATTTATTCAGGGACAAGACCTGTAGATAGCATTTGCTTTACCCCCGCAAAACAGATCCAGTGTGCAGTGATGCGCATGTAATCAGTAGCCTGACAACTGGTCCACATGTCTGTCATGGACAACACTTTGCTGCAAAGCTTGTCCGACCAATTGCAGGACATCATGATGCAGCGCTGGAACAGCAAATCAGGAAAAATAGGTCCAACTTGAAACTTTCCATTTTGGGCAGATAGCTGCCACAAACTCTAAGAATCCCACTCCTTCTACAAAAGAAAAAGGAAGGAGGTCCAGTGCTAACATTTTTGCCAGCTTCCCATTGTACAAACGTGCCATTGGGTGGTTGTGGTCATACGGCCCGTCTGCCTAAACATGCACATAATTGTAGCCTGTATTTTCTTCTTTTCTGGGGCCACTGACGCAGATGACTTTTGAGATGTAAGTGGTGGTAGACTCAATGTGCGTTGTGGTGCAAACATTGTATGCCAAGGTGTCTCTATCTGACTGTGAGTCTTCCTGTGCCATTGTGAGGTCCCTGAGGTAGGCGATTCTAGCACCCTTCTGGGGTCAAGGCTGCTTTGCATGAGAATGCCACCCTCTTCTTCCTCTCCTTCCACTGTGATTTGACCAGTTGTAGCTGATGTTTCCAGGCTCTCCTCACCTTCACCACTGCAACCATGTTCAGCAGTTTTTTTAGGTGCTTTTTTCATATGGGTCATCTGGCCTTCAGTACCATAATGTGAACCAGGCTTACCTGAACGAACACTTCCGTGGCAAATGGAGCATATCGCAATGTTCTCCTCCTGTCTGCTAATCGTGAGAAAGTCCCAAACTGGGTAGAAGTACTTTCTCACTGGGCCACTGCAGATGTCTGAAGAAGAACTGGATGTAAGCAGGGGTGTTGCTTGCCTCTCTGCAGCGCATACTTCTACTGAGTTACGGGTTGGAGCAGGTCCATGCTGGGACCTAACAAATATGGGAGCTGGCGGTGCTGCCTGTGCCACAGGGCAGGTTGGATAGTAATGTCGCATACCTCTGTGCCAGCTTCTACAATGACTGGCACATTGTCATCATCCACCTTACCATCATCCCCTGCCATGATTCTAAGGTTTTCTGTAACTTTTTATTTCCCTTGCCTATCTTGGCGTCTCCCGGACTCTGCTGGGGTCCACTCCATGTCTGTATCATCATCATCCTCATCAGAAATGGTGCTTGTAGAAGATGGTAGAGTAGAAAACGTCCTTTTCCTTGCTGGAGATGTCAAAGCTATTGATTCTAGAAGAGAAGGTTCTTTGCTCGGAAGGAAGCTTGATCTCCTGTTCTATTCCAATTTCTGGAAGATTAACTATTGCTACTATTGCTGTGTACTGTATTGTTGCCTATCTTGCTGCCGCTTCGTTATTTATACTATCTTGTACTGTACTGCTGCCTGTCTTGCTGCTGTTTGTTCCCCCTGATTCCAGCTGTCTGATTGTGGTACCGTTGGTACTGTTACCGTTGCAGCTTTCCCTTACCCTTGACCCCGCCACCTGCCTACTGGCATTTGTTTTTGTTTCGCTCGCACCCCTACCACTGTGCCCCGCCTTCAGGACCTACTTAATGTAAATCGTCTGTGACTGCGCAGCGGGTGTTCCACTAGCGTGCCAAATGTTTGCCAAAGGCAAACCCATCTGCGCCCATCCGTCCCCGGACCATACCCTGCACCACGACCCCTGGATCTGCAGACGAACACCACCAAACGCCCGATGAGCTCCAAAACTCCTGCCGAAGACCCAGAACACCCACTGCAGCATCGCCTCGATCCACTCTTGCCATAATTCCCACTTCTCCTGCAATGTATCAATGACCTCAACTTCCGACAGTGGACTCGCAGCCACAAACCACGACTCCACTGCACCCTAGATCTGGGACACCAGGGACCCCCCGGATACAAGATAATCCACTGCCTCAACAGACACGCTGGAGGCATTGCCATCATGCACAAGGACACTCCACTGCATCTCCTTAGATGACACAACACCGATCATGGAACACCTCAACTTCTGGATCAAGCCTGATGCCAATACCACCATCAGAGGAACCCTCACCCCTTAGGCCCTCTGAGCCATGCCTCAACTTCTGCAACCACTTCCCAGACTTCATTGCCCCCCTGGCAATCAAATCCAACCACTGCATCTTCCTAGGAGACCTGAACTTCCATCTAGAAGACTCAAATGACTACAACTCTGCCTCATCCCACAAAAACATGAACATCATAGGCCTCTGTTAGCTGGTCACCAGCCCCACCCAAAGCGCAGGACACACTCTGGACCTCATTTTTTCCACGACTTAGCCAAATTCTCGCACACTACTGAGATAACATTGACCATCTACAACATCGTACACTTCGCCAGGGATTGACTACATGACTCCTCAACGAAACCCCCGCCCTTCCACGCCGCAATTTGGGAAATGTCACTGAAACTCCCTGGATCGCCACCCTCAAGGACACCAGACCCAGTCCTGCAGACACCCTCAAGCTCCACGTCCAAAACCTCTTCCACTGCCAACATGATCGCTTGGTGAAAACTACCACCAGCAACAGAACCACCAAGCAAGTCACATAGTTCACCCCAGAACTTCAGACCCTCAAATGTCTCTGCAGAAAACTAGAGAGACAAGACACTGGTACTCCAATAAGACCCCTGCCAGCCTCAACTCCTGCAGGTCCACCCTCAAAACTTACCACCACCGACTCAGGGAGGCCAAGAAAGAAGCACTTGCTACCCGCTACCCGCATTGAGGCAAGCACCAGCCACGCCAGAGAACTCTTCACCATCGTCTGATAAATCTTCTGCCCCGCCACCACTGAGAACACAATCCACCCCTCACAACCCCTTTGCAACAAATTATCGAACTACTTCCGCCTCAAGATCTCTGGCCTCTACAGCAACTTCGACCCCCAGCCCACTGATCTCAACCTCCCCCATATACTACACCCTCAATCACCCCCCAGGATCAAGGAGCGGAAGCAGCTCTCCTCCAAAGACACCATCGCCATAATGATCTCCATCCACTCTTGATCCCTTACGGACTCCTGCCCGCACCACTTCTACAGCCTGGGAAAATAAATAATTGGAGCACCCCTCACAGAAATCCTCACCATCCCCCATACCATCCCCCATGCCTGGAAACATGCCAAGATCAAACCCCTTCTGAAGAAACCTTCAAAAGTCCCCCAGAGAGCTCAAAAACTACTGTTACATATTTCTCCTCCCATTCCCCTCCAAAGTCCTGGAAAAGGTCATCAACAACCAGCTCACTGACTACCTCGAATACAACAACCTGCTCGACCCATCCCGATCTGGCTTCTGGTCAAATCACAGCACCCTGATAGGAGCACCGGACGAAATTAGATGCCTCCTCTACCTCTGAGGAACACCAGCCCTCATCCTCCTCAACCTATCTGCAGCCTTCAAAACTGTCACCCACCACACCCTCATCACCAAACTCCACAGCATCGGCTTCCAAGGGAACTCCCCCAACTGAATTTCTTTCTTTCTCTCTGGCTGAACTCAGAGGATCCACCTCCCACCCTATGTCAGACCCCCAAAAGACATCATCTGTGGCATTCCTCAGGGCTCCTCCCTCAGCCTCACCCTCTTCAATGCCTACATGACTCCTCTAGTCACCGTCACACGCACCCACGAACTCAACATCATTTCCTATGCTGACGACACCCAGTTTCCGCTACCTCACAGATGATGCCCCCACCACTCGGACCAACTTCCAAATCACGATGTCTGACATCATCACCTGGATGCGAACCAACTGCCTCAAGCGAAACTCTTAAAAAACGGAGATCCTCACCTTCGATAACAAGCCATCCACCTGGGATGACTCCTGGTGGCCCACCATCCTTGAACCCCAACCCATGCCCTCTGGCCAAGCACGGAGGGATCATCCTTGACACCCAACTGACCATGAAACAACAGATCAATGCTATCTCCTCTGCCTGCTTCCACATCTTCTGCATGCTCCGCAAGATCTTCTGATGGATACCCAGCTCCACCAGGAAAACAGTCACACAAGCCCTCATCTCCAACCGCCTCAACTATGGCAACACACTCTACTCCGGAGTCACAAAGCAGCTCTTGAGCTGCCTCCAAACCATCCAGAATGCCACAGCAAGGCTCATACTCAACCACCCCAGAAGAACCAACATCACTCCCCACCTCAGGGCCCTCCACTGGCTCCCTATCTACAACAGATGCCTCTTCAAACTCCTCATGCATGCCTGTAAGACCCTCCAAAACACTGCACCTGCCTACATCAACAACCACCTCGTGTCCCATTGACTGACCAGAGAACTATGCTCAGCCACCCTCGCCCTGGCACAGGTCCCCCACATCCACCGTGAACGCCTCCGAGGACGCTCCTTCTCTCAGCTCACTGCCAGCCTGGAACGACCTCCACCTCTGCACTCCCCCCTTCCTGAAGGACTTCAAAAAGCAGCTCAAGACCTGGCTCTCCGACCACCACTGACAACCAGATGACAACCACTACACCACACCAGCACCCCCAGGGTGAAAACCTCGCACTTCACAAGAAACATACTGATTGCTGGCTATTGTCCATTTTGCTCTGTTTCCTGAAACAATTGGGTACTACTTTGCGGAAGTGACAAATCCAATTCAATGTCACTGCTTGTTGGCGTTGCCATGATTGAGTGGCTGCCTCACTGGCAGGCATGGTCTTGGGCTTAGGTTGAAGTGGTGCTATAGATGTGGGAGTGCTGCTCCCAAATTCCTCCCTGGAGGCTGGTGTGGCAGGCACATGTCTCCAGAAAAAGATTGGGGTCAACACACTACTGGTGGAAAGCTGCTTCTTCTCACTGACCATTTTCTTGGGAGTAACTTTATTTGGGGCCATCTTTAAGCTCTCAGTTTGGCAAAGGCACTACGCTGCACAAGCAGAAAAGATTTGAGGACTTAACTGTACAGGCCTTCTCTTTGGCAGTACTGTGGGTGATGTGACGTTACTTGTGTTGTGCACCTAAAAAGCAACCAAGCAAGAAAAACATGTAATTAGTGAAATGTGGGATTATTGCAGGTTGAAATAGTCCAGACAAATGCAATCTTAGTGCAATTTATTACTTATGTAATAAATATGGATGTAATCACACATTGTAACGTCAAACTACACCACCTCACCATAATATTTTATTTCAAATCAGGCAGCACAACATGCAGATATAGCTCTTTGCTTTATCTCCATCTGTTTTAAAGGAGATGCCTGAGATAGTCAGAGAGAGGTGCATGGGTAAATGGAATAATCCTAAAAAAAAGCCTATGGTGGGAAGGGGGTCCAGAGGAAAGGCAATATTCATAAAAAAAATTAATTATGCTACTGATTTGCCTGTAGTGCACTGCAGCCAGGGTGTCCAGGAGGAAATTGAATTATTATACACCTAAAGAAACCGAATGCTGTAGTGTGGCTGTTCGTCTGAGGTGGATTGATGGATGGAGGAATGGATGTGGATGGATGGATGGATCAAGGCAAAATGCAGGATTAAATAAAAGGAAATAAAAAATACAAAATTCTAAAAAATTAAAATAAAAAAACAAGAAATTAAACAAAATTTAAAATAACTAATTAAAATAATAAAATTAAATTAAAAAAAATAAAAAGAAAATTAAAAAGAAATGCAAATTAAATTTATCAAATAATAGACTAAAAAACTAAAATAAAAAATTAAAATATAGAAAATTAAAAGTAAAAATTTAAAATAGAAAATTAAAATAAACAAATGATCAATAACTGATGATGTTTGTATGTAAGCCTATGGCAAAGAAACACTGGCGGGATGCACAAAATGGCTTCCAGCCACATAGTAAAACAACAACAAGGAGCAAGGATGCATGGAAAACAAAGAACACATGCTAGCCTATGGCAAAGGGACACTAGCTGGACACACAAAATGGCTGCCAGCCACGTGATAAAATAACAAGGAGCAAGGAGGCATGGCAAACAAAGAATACATGCAAGCCTATGACAAAGGGACACTGGCTGGGTGATGGACAAAATAGCTGCCAGCCACATGGTCAAACAACAAGAAGCAAGGAGGCATGGGGAACAAAGAAGAACCTATGCAAGCCTATGGCAAAGACACACTGGCTGGATGCACAAAATGTCTGGCAGTCACATGGTAAAACAACAAGGAGCAAGGAGGCATGTCAAACAAAGAACACATGCAAGCCTATGGCAAAGGGACACTGGCTAGATGCACAAAATGGCTGCCAGCCATGTGGTAAAAGAACAACAAGGAACAAGGAGGCATGACAAACAAAGAACACATGAAAGCATATGGCAATGGGACACTGGCTGGGTGATGGACAAAATGGTCATCAGCCACATAGCCAAACAACAAGGAGCAAGGAGGCATGGGGAAAAAAGAAGAACCCATGCAAGCCTATAGCAAGGACATACTGGCTGGATGCACAAAATGGCTGGTAGCCACATGGTAAACAACAACAAGCAGCAAGGAGGCATGGAAACCAAAGAACAGATGTAATCCCATGGCAAAGAAACACTGGCTGGACGGACAAAATGGCTGCCAGCCACATGGTAAAACAACAACAAGAAACACAGAGAACAAAGAAGAACATATGCAAGCCTATGGCAAAGACACACTGGCTGGATGCAGAAAATGGCCGCTAACCACATGGCCAAACAACAACTGCGAACCAGGAGACATGGAGAACAAAGAACATATGCAAGCCTATGTATAAAGACTACACAAAATGGCCCCTGGCTACACGTCATGGAAAACAAAGACACATGGTGAATGATGACAAACACACACCATATACATGCACACTGGCCATAAGGAGACCTGGTGGTAACACTGAAGAAAACACTAACTGTTGGACCTGGTCCTTTTTGCAGGGTCATCCCCAAACTTTTTGCCTCCTTTCTTCTATTTTTTCTGACCTGTTCTTGTTAGCTTTAGGGCTCGGGCACTTTACCACTGCTAACCAGTGCTAAAGTGCATATGCTCTCTGTCTAAATTGTATTTGTGATTGGTTTATTCATGATTGGCATATATAATTTAATGGTAAGTCCCTAGTAAAGTGCACTATGTGTGCCCAGGGCCTGTAAATCAAATGCTACTACTGAGTCTGCAGCACTGATTATGCCACCCACACGAGTAGCTCTTTAAACATGTCTCAGACCTGCCACTGCAATGTCTGTGTGTGCAGTTTTGTACTGGCAATTGACCCACTTGCCAGGCCCAAACCTTCCCTTTTACTACATGTAAGCCACCCCTAAGGTAGGCTCAAGGCAGACCCATGGGCAGGATTTAGTATATTTAAAAAGTAGGACAGGCACTGGTGTGTTCTACATGTCCTGATTGTGAAACACTGCCAAATTCAGTTTTCACTATTGCAAGGCCTATCTCCTCCCTAGGTTAACATGGGGATTGCCTTTAAATATCTTTTAAGTGATGTTTCCCATTGGGAGCAGATTGAGATATGGAGTTTAGGGTCTCTGAACTCACAAGTTAAAATTACTTCTTTTAGTGAAGTTGGATTTCAGATTGTAATTTTGAAAATGCCACTTTTAGAAAGTGGGCATTTTTTTGCTTAACCATTCTGTGCCCCTACCTGGCTGCCAAATACAAGTCTGGGTCAGACTGACAGTTGGGCTGTTTTGAATTCACTCTAGACAGTGACACAAAGAGAGCTGAGGTGTGTCCTGCATATATTGATGAGTCTTCCTGGGCTAGAGTGGGAGGAGCTGATACCTGCACTTGAAAGAGTCATGCCTGTCCTCACACAATACAGTTTCCAACCCCCTAAAGTATGTTTGGGGCAGGGCAAGGAAGAGGCAGGGTCTTGTGCACTACAAAGACTTCCCTTTAAGGTTTGACTACTTCAAAGGCAGAAATGAGTGCAAGTATTCGCCTGCTGACCCCACAACTTCAGAACACTTCTGGATCAAGAGGAACCTCTGCCAGGGAGAAGAGCTGGATGCTTGAGGATAACCTGCCACTCTGCCTGTTTCTTTGCTGTGCTGGCTTGCTGCTGCTACCTATGTCCTGAGAGTGAAAAGACTGGACTTTGCTGTGTATCTTGCTTACGAAGATTCTCAAAGGGCTTGGACTGAGCTTGCCTCCTGTTAAGGCATCTGAGGGACATCAAAGACTTCACCTGGAAGCACCTTGGTACTTCTGCTGAGGATCCTGACTGGCCAAGTGGTGCTGATCCAGTTCCTGGACACTTGGGAGTGAAAGCTGGCTTGAAACCAAGAAAAACCAGGCACACCGACTCCGGACGACTCCAGAACGGGCACCGCTGCATGATTCTGCGCCGCTTCCTGTAACTCAAAGCTGCGGTCCTCGCTGGACGACCCCGACCGATGCCGCTGGCCCGATGCACCACAGCTTAAATGAAGTCCTACGACATTGTGAGTCCCAAGTGCCCTGTCACCGACTTCCATGGCACCTGACTCCACTACGTCACCTGTAGCCCCGTGGTGTGGCCATGACCCCGAGAGGTCACCCCGCTGTTACTTGACCCACTGGATTCATCAACCCCACCGGATTGTAAGGAACCATGCCTCGCCCCAAGTCTGCATCACCTCCACTGTTCTGCAGTAAGGAGCCGATGGTGCACTGACGCCTCACCTCCCCAACTCCATGCACTGGTTTGTTTTCCTCATTACCAAAGGTGCTGTACCTGAGGGTCCGTGCGACTCCATGACTGGCGCAATCCTCCCTGCGAGTGGCGTCGGACTGTTGGGAACAACTCAGTGAACGATGTTGTGATAGCTTCAGTTGGAGCTATTGTGTTTTTAAGTGTTTTTATTGGGATTTAATTTTTTAAAATTCATATCTCTGCTTTTGTATGTTGGATTTTTGCCATTTTGGTCTTCTTTGATTTAGATAAATCTTGGCTATTTTCCTAAACTGGTGTGGAGTCCTTTTGTGGTGTTTGCACTGTGTTACTGTGTGTGTTTGTAGAAATACGTTACACATTGCCTCTACGATAAACCTGACTGCTTGCACCAAGCTATCAAGGGGGTAAGCAGGGGTTATATGAGCTGTGTATATCCCTTATTCTGACTAAATTGAGGGTCCCTACTTGGACAGGGTGTAAACTGACTGCCAACTAGAGACATCCTAACATTAATTAAGCAATGTAAAAAATTAATATTAACTGAGCTATACAAATTTCACTGCGACAGTACACACATCCTCCTATGCCATCAAATATTACAACGCAACATATATACGTATTGCAAAAAAATGAAATGCAAACAATAGCCAACATTTTTAATTTAATCCAATGCCATCCCTGCCCTAAATCAAGTTTTTACATACACCACTGAAATATTCATTCGATGCACTGATGACTACTAGTACTGGGCCTTCTGGCTAGATGGCCCTTTGAAAATCTAGGCCATATAGTAAAATAATATTGAAAATATTACCAACATGTATATGAGGACAGATACTGTGCTGTTGAACAATTTTCCTTTCCAAATGATGAAAAATCAATGAAATGCAAAATAGATAACTAAGCCATCACTTACCACAGAAGCTGCACTTCAGTCATCCAATTGATCACCATGACCCTACAGATGTGCTGCTGCATGCAACCTATACAAATAACGGGAGGCGAATAAAATGGATATCAGAGACCACACCTGTCCTGGCAGAAAAAGTCAAGGGAATGTGGTCCCTTAAACTGGACCTAACAGGCCCTGACCTAACAGCATAAGCAGCACAAGCAGCACAAGCAGCACAAGCAGCACAAGTAGCCTGGGAAGCGTTTGTAGGGGAATTTCTGGCATCCTGTCAACAGCAGTCTCAAGGCACATGAAATTACAGTCCTCAAAGACATCCATCTGGATGACGAACAAAGATACTCAAACACAATTTAAACTTTGTCCTTCTTCAGAAAGAGCCTAGAAATGAGGCCTTGAGAGCGCTGGTGTCCGCCTCCAGATCTGACTACTGAGGCCACTTGGGGGGGGGTGCACCAAATAGACAAGGCAGCCGGGCTAGCAGGGAAGCTCCTACTCACATTAAAGTCAAATAGGCATGCAAAGTTATGGAGACATATAAACAGTCTAAGTTCTGCAACACACGCCCGCTCCATAATTAACACCTCTGAGCCTACTTGGTATCAATATCTCCCCTGCCACTTTGGTCCACCGACGCAGGGTCTCGTAAGTGAAGGTCCCTGGCCCCAGGAAATAACACAAGCTCAAGCACAGAGTGCCACCTTCTTTTCTTCACAACCACGCAGCTGCCTTCGAATTCTCTCAGAAACAATGAGAAAGAGAATCATTAAGTGTTGGAGCGAGGGAGCACCAGGAACCAATTGTATTCCTGCCGCCTTGTACAAAGAGAACTCAGACTTTTGGGCAAAACATCTCTCAGCACCATACAACTGCATACTCGCCACTAACATAATTCCGCAAACATGAAGAGGCTCAATCATCTCCCCAATCTTCAAATGAGGCTTGACCAACGACCCAGCAAACTACCGATTGATTGCACTTTTAGGTGTTGAATCCAGAATCTTTACAGGGATCCTCTGGGAGGAACTAGAAACCTGGGCTGCTGACAATAACTTGATCCTGTTTAACCAAACCAGGTTTTCTAAATTGGTTGGTACAATTGCTAATCTTATGGCTGTATCACTACTATTCTATCAATGCCAGCATGCAAGACGTACCTCTTTCTCTCTTTCATAGACTACAAAGCAGCGTTTGATTGAGTAGGCAGAGGGAAATTACGGTCTAAGCTAGCAAAATGGGCCATTATGGGCCACCTGTTAAAAGTGATAGGTATTCTCCACACTAATACTCGGGTGAGGATCAAATTAGGTGACAGGACGCACCTCTCCAGAAATGTTCCTACCTCTCAGGATCTGCGGCAGGGATGTGTCCTTGCACCTCTTCTTTTTAATCTCTTTCTGGCATATGTACCGGCGAGACTGGACAAGGCGAACTTGCATTCACTAAGATTGGGGAAAACTGTATGGCATGCTTGATGTAAGCCGACGATCTTATCCTTTTCAGCCATACCAGACTAGGACTGCAGAGGCTACTCAACACAGCAGCAGAATTTTCAGAAGAAAATGCTCTTCTCATTAACTTGGGCAAATCAAAAATGATGTCCTTCAGGGTGGCCGCGGCACCAGTGGTACCTGGGCAACAACAAAATTGAATCAGTGTGTGAATATAAATACCTAGGCGTCCTCCTTGACTGCAACAGCTCTTTCAAGCCCCACCTGGAAAGCCTCAGCCGGGATTCCATCTCTCTTACATTTGCATTTAAGCACGTTAAAAATGCCACTGGTTCTCCAACTTACCTGCTGTTACTAAAGGTCATCCAAACCAAACTAATACTATCAATTACATACGGTAGTGAAGCATTGAGGGGTAGAGGAGAGGAGCACCTGGACAAAACAATTGTCAAGCTCTTCAATGGGCTGCTCAGCTTACCAAACTGTGCTTCACCGGCCCAGGACCGTCTTGAATTTGGCTTGGTCAGACAGTCTCTAGCAAGAAAAGGGACATTTATTAACTTAGGCTATAAGCTTACGACAGCAAGACAAGGCTCTCTGAGCTCCCTCATCTGGGCTGAAATCACTGTGCAATCCAACTCCCCCTTTCATCTTTATTTTGAGTCCTCTCTGGCGGCATTGGGCCTGGTAGACCAACTACCCCAATTCAGCTCATACCAGCTCATCAAGCGTGTGACGAAAGAAAGAGAAAAGTCCCTCTCCCAGATAATGGACAAAGAAGTTTTATTGAAACAAAGCCATGCCTGGCTCATCCTGTCATCATGTAATAGTCTACCTGGGAGTAGCGGTCAATCCACGGATTAAAGCAGCTTTTATGAAATATCGAATGGGCTGTCTTCCAACGTATGTCCACCTCCCCAGGTGGACACAAGGTAACATGACGGGCTCCTGTCAGCTCTGTGGGCTGGCTCCGGAAACACTGATTTATCAGATATGCCTCTGCAAAAGAACTATGATGGACCGCAAAAGGCTCCTATGACCACTATGGTTTCAAAGGGGACTGCGTAGGTGCAGGCCAGTCATTTTGGCTGGATTCAAAGGGGGGGGGCGATGTGCAGCTTAGCTGCAGGCTGGTGGAATTTATGGACAAATTAGGGATCCCGCTCCTAGAGATCGAGAGCTCAGGGCAGGGGCACACAGTTAGTCAGCAAGCAATTCTGTAACACTCCACAATCAAGTTGCATATTTTAATTTAAAATCGGCCTTTTTCGTATTTTATATTTTAACTGTATATTGATTGTGTAATGGTTTTAAGTAACCGAACACTGGTAAAATAAAAATTACAAGAATGTTCATGAAGTCAGCCAATAGAAAGCACACACTGTTTATCAAGTTACTGTGCACCATACACACAGCAGTTGGTTACAATCTATCTTACTTTTGTAACTGCCAAAAACCTACCAATTACAGTTATCATTTGGCCACCTTCCCATTGTACTCTCCTCATATGACTCCACATAGCTCCTTAAGCTTACCCATTCTGCTAAGCACTCCTCTTGTGACTGAGATCTCCATACAGCACAACTTTTCGCCTCTGGATTTTGGGCCACAGCTTCATCCACTGGGCTAGAGAACATGCCATTGTTTGTGGTATTGACAAGAATCTTGGGCTTCTAATATTGGACCTAACTTTGGCCACTGAGGTATGAAGTGGGATCAATTGCTACCACTGGTTTAGAGCATTTTGGATTGTGACCACACATATCTATAGTGCACTGTGGTGGACATTACCTAAACCCAATCATAGGCGTTGGGCTTGAAATCCGAATGAAGGAGACCTTTTCACAATTTATGTCTCTCTTTTCTCAAACTGCTTTTGTATATTTTAATACATAACAAAGGGAGAAATGGCAATGGTCAAAAAGGGGTTGCCCTAAGATTGAGAAATCCCAGAAGCATGTCAATAAATGGCAATGTCAGAAATGGCAATGGTCAAAAAGGGGTTGTCCTAAGATTGAGAAATCCCAGAAGCATGTCAATAAAACAGTTTCTGAATTTCTTCGTGATCATGGTGTGGGCTCTATATATCACAACAACATCTGGTTTGAAATGCCAGTTGTCTGTAAGTGAGATGGAGTGCACTTCTCCGCAGAAGGCAAAAGGATCTTGAGTAATAAAATCAAGGAATGCAGCCAGTTCTATGTGTAGCTGACCATTACGCACTAACACAAAGGCTCCTGTCAAAGCCTCTTTATTGTAACATTATTGATTATTTCATGGTGTAAATCCGTTTTTTGGAATACTGACACCCGCAAGAAACTTGGGGGGGGCACACAAACGCCTGCTCTCACTCATATATTTGTCAAACTTTCACGAGAGTCTTGCAAGCTCGAACATTCAAACTATATTTAATGTATATTAGCTCTGTATCATAGGGTGTGAGTATGACTTTCTATACCCTACTACTTTTTTTTTCTTTTTATTTTATCCAAAGAGAGTCTCGCAAGATTGTAAATATTTTGGGGAAAAATTTACACTTTCCTTCATTAAAGTACTTATTCCTTTTTGTCCAAACTAGTAGGGTGTGGGGAGAAAGTAGCCTCCACACTGATACTTCTTACACTATTACAGCAATGTATAGTGGGGTGTGAGGAGAAAGCGGGTTCTCCACTAATACCCAGACCTACAAGTGCATAACGTAGGTTGTAGGGAGAGACAGTCTCTCCAGTAACACCTTGCATCACGATTTTGTGTGCCCCACAATTTTTTATGATCCTGTGAGTGTCTCGCCAGATAGTAATCTTTTTCAGTATTAGAATTTACACTTTCCTTTAGTACATTACTTATGCCTTAAAGTTTTCATTAGTAGGTTGTGGGGAGAAAGTAGACTCTTCAATTAGACTTTTTCCTGGTATGACCACAGTGCATCATAGGGCATAAAGAGACACTGCAATCTCACTGACACCTTTCAATAGTCTAACAACTGTGTATAGTAGAGTACTGGGAGAGACTGAACTCTCCAATGAGAACTTGCATGAAGGTAACCAGTGTATAGAGCAGGGTATAAAGAGACACTGCCTCTCCACTCATACCTTTTCCAAGTCTCAACTAGGTGTAGAGATAAAGTTACATCTATGCTAAGAAATCTGTCTTGCATAGCTATAGAAATTATAGTGTGGAAACACACTACCCTGTCAGCTGAGACATCTCTCCAGAGTAGCAAATGTGCAAAGGAGACCACGGGTAGGGACTGTTTTCTCTTTGCATCACTCTCTTAATCAGGATGAATTTCCATAGAGTATGAAATGGAGTATAGCCTCTGTTGAAAGCTATGTCTTTCACAATTGGTCACCATAGTTTATTGTGGTAATATACTCACCTCACTTTCAGACAACTCTCAGTGTTGACAGCCATACATAATACTGTGTGCACAATAAGTGATAGGAGTTCATATTAGAATCAAAAGATGCACTACTCTCTGTGACAATAATTCTCTCTTGTATCAGAGGTCCCTATTCTACAGCGTGGACAATGAATGATCTCTCTACTAACACCTCACTGATGCATAACAAAATAATTGGCTTCTCCATTACCAAGTGTTTCTAGTACAAAAGATGTGCATACTACCATAGAGATACATATACATGCTGCAGTATATATACAGTCCCTTAAGATGGAAATGACAGTTTTGGTAAATATTGCAACAATATAATGAAATTGACATTTATAGTATGTAATAGGGTAGAAGTTATAAGTAACTTGAAACGTTTTTATTGCAACAAAACAATTTAACAAAAGTACACAATTACAACTATATTACTATACTACATCACCATCTATTAAATACACAAAACAAACAGGTATATAACTTAAAGAGAAAGTTTTAAATGTTTTTGGACACTTAACAGGAGTTGCCAACATCTCCCCCCTTTTTGCTTTATTTGCCTACTAGAGTTTGATTCAGGTATCACTTCTTTTCCTGTCTTTTAGCTACCCTAGCCTGCCAAAAAGGTTTCATTTTACTAGTATATATTAGCAGGCTAGGAGACAAGAAAGTGTCAGAGAAGCATTATGTCTATACTTTACAATTCACAGAGTTAGATTGTGCTGCTGAACTGCACAACTGTCCAGTCACTGCCACATCCTTCCAATTTTAAAACACAGTGCTTCAAAACGTAGGTATTCCCCAACAGCACAATAAACCTAATTGTGTTAACAAGGCTCTTTTTTGCTGCTCATGTAAACAGATAATTTTTTCCTCAGACACAAGTTTAAATTGTTCTCATCAAAACGGCACAATAACAAAAAAGATAAAAATAACATACTGATCAGTAATTCATAACAGTGATATATCAATATATTGTCCAACCTTTACTACATTTGTCACCCGCAATCACATATGTATATCTAGTGTACCACTAACTTGTTTATCCTGAAAAATACCACACCCTCAATCAATCTATTGTCATATTTTTTCAATTATAGAATAACATGCCATAAACTCTGCTTCTATAACAGTTTCTAAAGTAACAGAATCATCTTATCACACATTTGCTTACACTCACCATAGTGTTTTATTCACAAAATAGTAATATCACCACTCAAACATCTTATAGGGCAAAAATACATATACAATGAGGTTCATGACGGTAGAGCGTGTATGGTTATGTTATTTGTTTTATAATTTAAGAAATAGTGCTGACCTTTACTGACAAGTGTATGCAGTTGAAACACTTTGGGGGTGATTCTAACCCCGGCGGTCGGCGGAGAGGCGGCGGTCGGACCGCGAACAGACCGGCGGTCCAAAAAATGGCATTCTGACCGCGGCGGTCACCGCCGCGATCGACCGCCACTTTCCCACTCCGACCGCCACGGCGGTCATGACCGACGGGCTGGAGTTTGCGCACTCCGGCCCGGCGGTCGACCCAAGACCGCCAACCGCATCATGACCCTGCTTACCGCCGCGGTTTTTGGCGGTCGGGAACCGCCATGCGAACCATGGCGGTAGGCACTATCGGGGCCAGGGAATTCCATCCCTGGCACTGATAGGGGTCTCCCCCACCCCCCACTACCCCCCACGAGTCCCCCTCCACCCCCTGCCACCCCCCAGAGATGTTACAAACCCCCTGCCCCCCCCACCCCGACATGCACATACACGCACCCCGACATGCACGCACCCCCAACATGCACATATGCACACCCCCTACACACACACATACACAACGGGGGCACATACCCGCACACATACATGCCAACATGCGCACCCGCCGAACTACACACATTGCCCATAGGCACAGCAGCAACCCCCGCCCGCATGCACGCACTCACACACCCCTTCTACACACCCCCATGCCCGCACACATCACACAACACCCCCCCCACCCCCTCCCCTCACGGACGATCAACTTACCTTGCGTTGGTCCTCCGGGAGGCGACGGGAGCCATAGGGACGTGACCGCCAACAGAAGACCGCCAACAGAAGACCGCCACACAGAAATGTGGGTCGTAATTCTGTGGGCGGTGTTCTGATGGCGTGGCGGTGGAGGTTGACCAGTCTCCACTTTCCCGCCGACCGCCAGTGTGGCTGCTGGCGGTTTTCCGGCGGAACGCTCCCAGCGGTCGGAATACGCGCCGCGGCATACCGCCGCGGTCGGCGGTCTTTACCGCGGCGGTAACTCGGCGGTCTTGCGAAAAGACCGCCAAGGTCAGAATCACCCCCTTTGTGTTTTACCACAATCTGCAAACCTTGCTCACATCTCTCTGTCTTATAATGTGCACCTCTCAAAACCTCTATCAACACATCTACACCTCCTGAAACAGCGATTCACTCTGTAAACATGTGTGGAATAAGAGTACCAACATTCGTACAATTACTGACACTTCACAACAAAGTTTATAAAATATATTATTCAATACCTGAACTTGAAACTTGAAGTTCTTTCTCAAATGAAAATGAAGACACAAGTGTCTTTCAGCTCCACATAAATTCACTTTGGTTGAGCACAACTCAAACAGACGTCTTTCTCCTCCAAAGTACCAAGGACAAACTGAGCTATCTCTGGTTCTGCAGCCAATCACATCACAGCATTTCTTCAAACATGTAATAAGAATGGTAACTATTGGTTGAGCTCTGGCCCTTCTTTAAACTTCCTCCCATATGATCTTGCAAGACTCTTGTGAGATCATAAACACCTTGTGACAAGCCCAGTAATTTTCCATGCAGGTTTTGCTAGAGGCTCCTGGCATCGTAAAACACCTTGTAGTAGGCTCAGTAAATTTCCATGCATGTCCCACAAGTGTCTTGTGAGACCGTGGCATTCAACTTGCGGGATCGTAAAACACTTCATGGTAGGCTCAGTAATTTTCTATGTGAGTGTCTTGTGAGATATTAACAATTTTTTAAAATAAGAATAAGCAATCTACTAATCACAGTACTTATCTCTTACACACTTTCTCTCAAAAACAAGCACTACAATATCCATTCCAACTAATAGAATTTATTGTGAACTACTCTACTCATTTTTACTATTCCAGGTCCCGCGATAGCCCCACGAGATCGTAAAAAGTTGTTAAAAACAATATACATTTATAATAGTCATAGTAGTTATCCTTTAGATACCTCCTCTCTAAATCTAGGGGGACAGCATGAACTTCTGCTGCCCTCTTATATAGCTTTTTACCTCATTTCCACAACACCTCCAGTTTTTCACAGTAAACATTAATGGTAGCCATTTCATTTCTAATATTCCAAGTGCCAGCCAATCAGAGCTCAAGGCTCATAGAAAAAACAGGCCTCTTGACCACTCACATGCCTCCATTTTTAAATTTGCGCTCTATCGAGATTCCCACAGGACTCGCACGAGTGCAACCAGCCAACTATACAATTATTTTTTTACCCTTATTTTCTCAAAAACTACTGCACAGATTTATACCAAATCACAAAAAGCACCACCTCGCTTTAGGTCATTATTATCACAAAGTCCTGTCATGATCTTTTCACCTACAAAACAATGGTTTCAGGTGGTCAACTGTGTGAAAGGCATTCTATGGATTAAGGATGATTGGTAAGGTGGTTAGCTTATAATTAGGGATCCCGGTTTTCCATTTTGCTGATTTTTACACATCAGTTGAGAGGGAAAGAAATGTGTTTTCCTTTCTATCTATCTATCTATCTATCTATCTATCTATCTATCTATCTATCTATCTATCTATCTATCTCTCTCTCTCTCTATATATATATATAAATAATGGAAGATGAAGGATCACCAGCCAGGGCAAAAATCTGGATCCCAGAGGATGCAATGAGTCACAAGAAAATGTAATATCCAAGAAAGATGTGACTCAAGCAGATGATCTCACCAAAGAACAAAAATATATTCCTACTACACCATTTCAGCATCCGCCTGCCTCAGGTAGTACAAGATAGTTTGCTCAGTGGCTGCACAGCTGACACTGCTGGATTTTCTAAAAGCATAATGAGTGAAGATTCCAGTTGGAATGCGCAATTAATGCAGTCTCGAGAACTCTTCAGAGATGCAGAAATCAAGTGGTATTGTCAGTGATATTCAGTGTATCTGGATGCAGTATCTTGTCCGAAGTCCCCACGTCTCTTCCACATAGGCATATAAGTCTCTCTCACGCCACATAGACTTTCAAATAGACCCCATACACATATATTATCTTTAGGTCCTCTGTTTTTTGGACGAAAGCTTCACAATCTTCTGGCCGCATTTGAGAAGGTGCAGGGATGCAGGTGGCATCGGCAGCTAATCAGGTCTGCCAGCACCATATGTCACAACACAAGCATCTGGTAGACAAGGTGACCCTGCCACCCTTCATTAGCGCTCTCAGCCTCGCATCTCTGTTAGAGCCCACCAGCCAGCGAGGAGGCAGAGCCAGTGCCTAAGGAAGAGAGTGACTGTGTCAGACAATGTGCCTCCAACAAAGCTGGCAACCCGACCATCCAAAAGCTGCATCCATCTGTATAATTCACACCAATGATCTGTTTCTCAATTTTTTTTATTTTTAATATCCACACACCGTCCCTCATGCCCCCTCGAAATAATCTTTCCAGATTTTTTGGAAAAAGAGAGCATTGTTTTCCCTCTTTCCCAGCACAGATGGTGCCCCTCTCCCCCTGTCCTCCTCATTCTTGTGTTCTTCACTCTGAGAGAGGTTTGGGGATGGGACGATTGCTGGAGCAGGTGCCTGTGTGTAATTCTTGGCTACACAGCTGGAAGTTATTCGTGCAGCTGGAGGCGTCTTTTATCTGGTGGCGCCTTTCCGTAACTCAGGCGGACATGGGAGAGGAAGTTTTACAGTATGTGTTGGAGCTGTAGAGGACTGGGTGGGAGATGATGGCACAGGGTCAGAATTGGAACTTGTTAGGCCTCACTGCGATCCCACCAGACTGTGCCCAGATGTGCAGGACACATGTTCGGTTCATCACAATCTTATTCGGAGTGAGCAATTTAGGAAATGGTAATTTTCGTGCACGCGTTTTCTGTCCTCCCTCCACTTCCTCTTCCTTTCCCGTCCCTTCCTGTCCCATCCATTCTCTTCCCTTCACCAAATACTAAAGTGGCTTGTCCACCTCCATTGTCAGCCATTCAGCACACTTTACCCTTTCCGGTCTTCCTACATAAATTCAATAGGACCAATCTTCAACTACTAATGGACAGAAGCACCTCAGATGCCATTGTCGATGGTCCAAAACAGCCACCACCCGCCTTTGCCAGCCAGTCAGCTTGGTACCTCCTGTTGCTCCTATCTTTAAACACCACTACAAGGACTTATGTTGTCTAAGTGTCCTTGGCAAAGGTCACATGAGGACAAGGCTACAGCCTGTTTGAACCTTTTAGCGGCAGACCCTACCTCTTCGCCACAGATATGCAATCCACACTGTATGAATACCCTTTCATTGGTTACCAACTCTCCCCCAGTGAAAACCCACCAGTAAAATCTTGCTAATCTCACTGTTGCCCACTGTACGGGCCTATTCACAAACTGGATTTTGTACTATGTTTACTAGTGCCGCAATATTACTACTACAGTACTGTCATGGACGGAAATTAAAAAGAGGTTCTTCCTCACTCACGTGCACACACAGGTTATCCATCCATCCATGTTCTCACTTCTGCCTCACATATACACACTTTCTGATGCACAGCTTCGTATACGATTTAGATACTTTTTACAGGTATACAAATGTAGGTGCAGACCTATATACCCATACATGTAGGTGTTATGCACATATATATATATATATATATATATATATATATATATATATATATATATATATATATATATAAATGAATGTATGTATAGGTGCATATGTTTATGTAGAGACGAGTACAAACGCAGGCCTGCGCCTACAGGTGTACAACTTTGGTGGATCACAGTATTTTTTATGTGGTGGACTCCAACAACTCAGTGCACACACAGTGTAAAGAAGGGGCCGCTCCTGACATTAGTGCTGATGGCAAAACTGCTCTGGTCAATACAAGCACAGTTTTTTAAACAACAATGCGAGCTGTTAATTTGCCTTTTAGGAGCTACCGCACATTTACGATTTGTGGTTACTGATGCGTAATCAGTGAGGGTCTGCATGTTTAAATTCAAAAGCTATATAAAACAAACTTTTAGTAACTTTACTTACAAACTATGGCATAGCCTTACTTTTAGCACAGTTGTCCCCTGCCCCGCCCTTACAGCGATTAGTCTCAAAACTACGCAGAACCTTTTGAGAAAATGGCAATTGCTGCATCTGCTGAAATGATTGCCAAACTTTTGGAGAATCAGATAGTGCAGACGGCCAACATAATGCAGCAGGTTTCCCATCCCAAGAGCTCCTTGGCCCACCATACCGTGACTGCGGTGGTATTCCGCTACGGGTATTATGACCCACACTGAGAAATCCGCCACAATACAGACACCCACACAAGTCCGCCAGTCCAAAAGTCTGTGATAAATTGGTGGTACCAAAACCCACACTGTTACGCCAACAGGAATACGCCCACAGTATCAGGACCCACGAAGCACTGTGGCGGTCTTTCAACCACAGTCAACCATTCGCAGTACACACCGCCACCCTCAAAATACACACACACTTACAAAACCACACCACATTGGACAATTCAAACTACACATACCTGACACACATACACACACCCACACACTCAGACCACTATCAAACACACACCCACATTACCCACAACCCTTTCAACGCAAAAAAAGGTTGCCAACAGAGAGAGAGACAAGCCAGGAGCACCCGCTCAATCTGAGCCACAGAACACCATCATCCATACACCATCCACGCACCTCACAACACACTCCACAACACATCACCCCACACATCACCCCACACATCCTCACACATATCACTCACACCACATCCATGGCACCCCAAAGACACCCCAGGTTTTCAGAGGAGGAGCTAAGGGTCAGGGTTGGGGAAATCATCTGGGTAAAGCCACAGCTATTCAGATCACAGGTGCAGCAGACGTCCATTGCAAAGAAGATGGAGCTATGGCGGAGAATCGTGGACAGGGTCAATGCAGGGGGACAGCATCCAAAAACAAGTGATGACATCGGGAAGAGGTGGAACGACCTACGGGCGAAGGTGCGTTCCGTGGTTGCAAGACACCAGGTAGCTGTACAGAGGACTGGCGGTGGACCCCCACCTCCTCCTCCACAACTAACAAGATGGGAGGAGCAAGTCTTGGCAATAATGCATCCTGAGGGCCTTGCAGGAGTAGCAAGAGGACTGGACTGTGGTAAGTAAAATCTTTACTACTATATCCCCCACCCTACCTGCATGCCATCACAAACTCCTACCCCTACCCTCACCCCCATCACTCCATCACCTCACATATACCCCACTATCACAACCCACCCATCCCAAAACCAAGCCCTGCATGTAACACCAATCCATGGATCCCCATCACAGACCTGCATGGACACCCATCACCACAGCATGCCCATTAGAGAGAATCACCTAGCCCACAAAATCAACACGCACACAAGCCTAAGCTGCCAGGGCTATCCCAACTATACAGGGAAACAAACCCATGCACAAGATGGCACACGCAGCTACAATAACACTGCATTTTCATCCCCACAGGACCCCTACTCAACGTCACCGGAGAGGAGTTGCCACCAACATCCAGTCCCCCCCCAGAGGAGGTCCACAGTGATGACGGCAGCTCTGCACGCCTGGATCACGATGACCAGCCTGGCCCATCAGAGACCTCTGGACAGTCGGTTACCCTGCCACAGTCCCAACCCACCACAGAGCCTCCCCCCTCAGGAAATACCATGCCACTGTCCCCAGGACACGTCAATCAGCAGTGTGTCCACCACTACAGGGACCCCAGGCAACCCCACAAACACAGAACGATCAGGGACCTGCGGTCAGTGACAATGGGCACACAGTTCAAGGGACAGAGGCACAGGACAACAGGGAAGCTGGGAGGACTGCTGTGTGACAGGGGGAGGACAGGCCCAGGGAACCCACTCTCCAAGAGGCACTGTCCAACATCCTGGGAGCATACCACTATCCCAAGAGACCAGGCACCAGATGCTGTACAAGTTTCAGGAGACCCAGCGGCTGCAGGAGGGACAGTACCAGGGGTCAGGGAGGACCTCAAAAACATCTACACCATCCTGGTCACCGTTGCAGGGGTGCTGGCAGGTCCATCAGGGAGGCAGTGGCACAACAATGGGACCCTGACACTAGCCACATCGAAGAACAGCCCTCCACCTCTGCCGGCGCTAGTGGACAGGAGGCCCGCCACAGGACCAACAGGCCACCAGCACCCCACCCCCTGCAGAAGGAGAACCACCCCCCCAAACGGTCCCTGTGATCCAGACAGAAGCCAGAGAACATTGCCAAGACCCCTGCCAGGAAATAAGACTCTCCTGATTGTCACCCTTCTGTCCCACTCTGTCACCCTGTCCACCTTGAACTGCCATTACTCCCCTTTCTATGCCCCATTGGACAATGCACCTGTGATACCAAGAGACTGGACTCTAACTGGACATTCCTCCACCATCACACCAGCCCATTGCACATCCCCCTCTACGTATGAGCACCTAAAAAAACACCTGTGGAACAAATAGAAATCTTGAGTCTGTCAAATGATTGAATTATTTGTTAGGACAACATTCTGAGAACATTGCAAGTAATATATAAAGTCATTTATACATTGGTATGACCTTTAGTGGGCAGCAGTAAACATACCAGGAGGCAGAGTGGGCCACAGAGATCTGACATTAGAGATGCCAAAGGGTACAGTAAGTGGCCATAGACATAGGGAAATCAGGCTGCCATGTACTATGTCCAACAGAAAACTGAAATGTAAAGTGAAGTTACAGTGTCTTACCTGTGTGTCACTGGAAGTACTGCTGTATCATATTACTTCTGTTGTCCACATCTTCTTCCTCTGCCTCCTCTTCCTCACTGTCCATAGACTCCACCACTGCCACAAGACCATCTCCAGGCTCATCCTCCTGCAGAAAAGGCACCTGACGTCTCAAGGCCAGGTTGTGCAACATGCAACATGCAACGATGATCTGGCACACCTTCTTGGGTGAGTAGTACAGGGATTCACCTATCAGATAGAGGCACCGGAACCTGGCCTTCAGGAGGCCAAAGGTTCTTTCAATTATCCTCCTTGTTCGCCCATGTGCCTCATTGTAACGTTCCTCTGCCCTTGACCTGGGATTCCTCACTGGGGTCAGTAGCCATGAGAGGTTGAGGTAACCAGACTCACCTGCAAATATCGACGGATACCTGTTAGACACACACTAACCCTTAGGGACAACCCCATACCCAGACACCAACTTATACTGGGTAGGGACCTTGGGCTCACCTATTAGCCACACCCGGTGCCTCTGGAGTTGGCCCATCACATATGGGATGCTGCTATTGAAGATAAAGGCGCCATGCACAGAGCCAGGAAACTTGGCATTCACATGGGAGATGTACTGGTCCGCCAAACACACCATCTGCACATTCATAGAGTGATAGCTTTTTCTATTCCTGAACACTTGTTCATTTCTCTGGGGGGGGGACAAATGCTACATTTGTACCATCAATGGCACCAATGATGTTGGAGATATGTCCCAGGGCATAAAAGTCAGCTTTCACTGTGGCCAAAACCTCCATCTGGGGGAATATGATGTAGCTGCACATGTGTTTCAGCAGGGCTGACAACACTATAGTCAGCACGTTGGAGAACATTGGCTGAGACATCCCTGATGCCAGGGCCACTGCTGTTGAAGGAACCACTTGCCAGGGAATGGAACACTGACAGGGCCTGCACTGGAGGGGGGATACCTGTGGGCTGGCGGATAGGTGACATCAGGTCTGGCTCCAAATTGGGCACACAGTTCTTGGATTGTAGCCTGATCAAGTCTGTAGGTTAGGATTATGTGTCTGTCCTCCATAGTCTCAAGGTCCACCAGGGGTCTGTACACCAGAGGATGTTGCCATCTCATATTCATCCTCAGCTGCAGAAGCCTATGGAGGGAAACGGTGAGCAGAGGGTCATATTTACACATCAATGGAAATAATGATGCCTCTTTTCTTTTACAGAACCTGTATGTGAATCTGAAAGTCAATTGCTGTGCCAATGTCTGCTGTGACGCAGTTAGGTGACATGGCCTGTGCCCCCCTTAAATGGTGGCTGCCTGACCTATGAGGAGGCACAAGTGGAAACGAGGTAATTCCGCTGGCATTGTGCACCGTTGCGGTAGGCGGTCAATGACCGCTGCGCAACTTTGCATTGGTTATCATTGGGCCCTATGGGTTCCAGGAGACAATTGCGATGTACGCCGGCGGTGACGGTACGCACCACCTTGGATGTGACCGCCATTTTCTCTCTGTGCACTCACTTGCTACCTGACCTTCAACTGGAGAGGACCTACACTGCAAGTGCTGCTGTGACCTGTGTCTGGAAGCGACAATGGCTCATGTGTCTGGGAAAGGGCCCCTGCCTTCACTGCATAGGAGTTGGAGAAACTGGTGGATGGGGTCCTACCCCAGTACACGTTACTCTACGGTCCTGAAGACAAACAGGTGAGTACACTGTGAGCATGATGCGTGGGCCATGAATGTATGGATTGCTGTGTGTGTAAGCCACATGTAGGGGGGGCTGAGGCGTCCTGGCCACGGTGCTGCATGTATGGTGGTCAATGTATGTGCATCAACGGATGGGAGCGATCTGGTGGGCCATGAGTGTGATGGTCTGGATGGTTAACTGATTCCCTTTTCTGCTGTTTTTTCCATGCAGGTCAGCGCCCATCAGAAAAAGGGTATTTGGCGTGCCATCGCTAAGGAGGTGCGGACCCTGGGGGTCTTTGACAGGCAGAGCACCCACTACCGCAAACAGTGCAGGGACCTGCACCACTGGGCAAGGAGGATGGCGGAGGCCCAGCTGGGGCTGGCCTCCCAATGAGGAAGGGGTGCCTGTCATACCCTGACCCCCCTGATGTTCCGCATCCTGGCGGTGACCTATCTGGAGTTGGATGGGCGCTTGAAGGCATCACAGCAGCCACACGGGGGTGAGTACAGATTCAGATTAATGACTGTGGGCGCGTTAAGGTTTACCTGGGTGGGGGATGTGGGCTGTGGGTGCCCCTAGGCCAGGGCGAACATGGCAGGATAGGTCCCTTGTTGGGCAGGCTCTGAAGCCCTCCACCCCCAATAGTGTCAGTGGGCATCTACTACTGGACAGGGTCCTGTGGGTTTCAGATGTGCAGCTGATGGCATTATGCTGGGCTGGTGACTATCTTAGTAACTGGTAGTGCATGGCCTAGTGCAAGGGGCTGCTCCCTGTGAGTTGTCTATGCCAACAGGAGTGTTGTTGCTGGCATTGACCAAGTGTATCCTCTGTCTCTCCCCCCCTTTTTGTTTTGTCACCCTGTCCTTGTGTGCACCGGCTACAGAGGGAGCAGCATCCCACATGGACCTGGAGGCCGAATCCACCGGCGGTGAGGGCACCAGTGGGACGGAGGGTGAGGGGAGCACCACGACAGGGACAGGAGGGGACACCACAGGCAGCGACTCCTCCTCCGATGGAAGCTCCCTGGCGGTGGCGGACACCTCTGTGCCCACTCCAACAACAGGTACAGCCGCCACCCCCCCACCACCACCACCCTCCCAGCAGCTCCTCAGCGTGTTTCCCGTGCCCGCTAACCCAGGAGGGTGGGCATCTCCTTCACCCCAGGCACCTCAGGCCCTGCCCCAGTCAGCCCTGCTGCCCTCAGTGAGGAGGCTATTGACCTCCTGAGATCCCTCACAGTTGGGCAGTCAACCATACTGAATGCCATCCAGGGTGTCGAGAGGCATTTGCAATAAACAAATGCATACCTGGAAGGCATTCACTCTGGCGTGGTGGCCCAACAGAGAGCATTTCAGGCTCTGGCTTCAGCACTGATGGCAGCCATTGTCCCTGTCTCTAGCCTCCCTCCTCCAACTTCCTCTACCCAGTCCCAATCCCCTCAACCTCAACCTATCCCAAGCACACCTTCAGACCAGCATTCACCCAAATCACCACACAAAAGTGGCTCAGGCAAACACAAGTACCACACTTCATCTCCAAGGCACTCACACAAGCACCATCCCCATGCAGACACACCAACATCCACTGCCTCCACTGTGTCCCCCTCCTCCTCCTCATCCACCTCTCTCCCAGTGGCATCTCCACTCACACCTGCATGCACTACATCCTCATCCACTACCTCTATCACCAGCACGCCCATCACAACACATCCCTCACTGGCAGTCACCACCCTCACATCCATGCACACATCCCTGTGTCCTCTCCCAATGTGTCTGTGACCCCTCCTTCCAAAGTACACAAACGGAAGCACCCACCCACCCAACAGCCATCCACCTCACAACAGCATCCAGCCCATGTACCTGCACCCAAACTCAGCAGACAGACACCTCCGACAACCACTCCCTCTTCCTCCATTCCCAAACCCTCTCTCTCTTCCTGCCCCAGTGTCCCAAAGAAGATTTTCCTGGGCAACTTTGACCTCTTCCCTACCCCTCCCCCCGTCCTTCCCCTCGGGCCAGGGTGGCCAGAAGCCAGCCCAGCACCTCAGCCACCAAATCGTCATCCGCTGTGGTTCCTGCAGCTATCAAAGGCTCAAAGGGGGCACCCGTCAGCCCAGCCAGTGTGCCACCAAACCCTGCCACGGCCAAAACCATTCTGCCACAAGGTGAATAGGGGGACAGGATCCAGCAAGGGGAAGGGACCACAACCACCTAGCAAGGCCACCTCAAAGACTTCAGCTGCCATACCCTAGGTCACACCACCATCTGCCAAGGTGAGGAAGGGGCAGAAAACACCAGCCAAGGCACTTCAGGCGTCCGAGGCTGCATGTGAAGTCCTGGTGGGTACTAGCACAACTGCCAGCACCGCCACCTGCACCGCGGCCAACCCCGCCAGCAGCCCCGCCGCTAGCACCGCCGCAAGCCCCGCCACCTGCACCACCGCAAGCACCACTACTGTCAGCAGCAGCAGACCCAGTGGGCAGCCGTCCGAGGCTGCAGGATTAGGGCTGGAGCCTCCCTCCACCACTGGCAGCACCGGCACCTGCACCAAAGCCAGCAACGCCACATGCACCGTATCTAGCACCGCCGCTGGCTCCTCCACAAGCACCGCCACCTGCACCGCTGACAGTAGCACCACTACCAGCAGCAACAGCCCCAGTGGGCAGCCGTCCGAGGCTGCAGGAGAAGGTCTGGAGTCTCTCTCCACCACTGGCAGCACCCCCACCAGCCCCGGCACTACCACCAGTTTGAAGCCATAGCCGTCGCCGGATGGAGTCTAGCCCTGCCTCCATGGACTATCATGCAACCTGGTCCCTGCAAATCTCGTGCCTCAGACACCCAGGTGATGGACTGTGAACTGCCACATCCCAAGTGTTGCATCACTGGGCACAAATCCTACTTCAGAACCAGTGGAGATATACATTCACTCACCCTATCCTTGGCAGGATGAAGCACACTGGGTAGAAATCCCCCTCCAGAACCAGTGGAAGAAGGCATCCACTCACCCAATCCTTGGCAGGATTAAGCACACTGGGCAGAGAGCCCCCTCCAGAATCAGTGGAAGAAGGCATCCACTCACCCTATCCTTGTCAGTATGAAGCACACTGGGCACAACGCCCCCTCCAGAATCAGTGGAGATATGCATCTACTCACCCAATCCTTGGCAGGATAAAGCACACTGGGCAGAAAGCCTCCTCCAGAACCAGTGGAAGAAGGCATCCACTCACCCTACCCTTGGCAGGATGAAGCACACTGGGCACAAAGCCCCCTGCAGAACCAGTGGAGATATGCATCCACTCACCCTATCCTTGGTAGGATGAAGCACACTGGGCAGAAAGCCGCCTCCAGAACCAGTGGAGATATGCAACCAGTGGAAGAAGGCAGCTACTCGATAGACCGTGGCCTTGCACTTCCCAGGACCAAGCAGTGGGCAACCCACCCACTAGAGAGACTGTACCTTTGCACTCCCCAGGACATCACTGTGGGCAACCCACCCACTTGAGAGACTGTGGCCTTGCACTCCCCAGGACAAATCTGTGGCCATGGAGCCCCCTCCAGGAGCAGTGGCGTTCTACCATCTTCCGGCTGAGGTGCACCCGCCTTCACCCTCCCCCTAAGGTGCCTGTGTGTTTTCAACCTGATGCCCCTGCAGTGTTCTCTCCATATTGAAGCAGGAGTCAAGTGTGGACTTGGCCTATGAGTTTTGATCCAGTGGCCCACGGACATTTTGTGTGGACAATGTACCGCCTTATGTACATATTGTATATTTTTGTAAATACTGTTTTTTAAATTCTTACGTATATCTGACTATTTCTAATATATCACTGTTTTGACTCTATACCTTTTGTCCTTGCATTCTTCCACGGAGTTACGGGGTGTAAATGTAATGTTGATGCATGTGTTTGTGTGTATTGTGTTGTGGGTGAGTGTTGGGTGGGGGTGGAGGGGTGGCGTGTTGCGTGTGTGTGACTCTCTTTTTCCTCTCCCCTCCCCTGTGTACTAGGTGCAGTTCTCACCGTGGTCATCGCCGTTGATACTCCTGGTAGATAAGGAGGTAGACCAGCATGGGGAGGACCTGCAGCTCGGGCTCCATGGCATCCTGGTTCTTCGTTGAGTGTCGAGAGGTGAGTGGTTTCCCTTCCAAGTACTGTTTCTGCCGTGCTTTTGATGGCATTGGTACCACCCCGGAAAAGCTGGCGGATGGGTGGGTTGTGATGGAGAGGGCGGTACATTGACTTCCGCGGTGTTTGTTGCTACCGCTGTGGCGGTCGGTGTGTTAAAGTGGCTATATATTTTGGCGGTTTCTGCCATGGTCGTGATCCCATTTTCTTTACCTGCGGCCTGTTGGCGGTATTACCGCCGCTTTAACACCGACCCCCAGGGTTGTAATGAGGGCCTTAGTGTTTTAAAACTAGCCTTTAATAACTCTTGTCTTTCACGCTAATGGAGACAGAAATGAGCTGAACCTTAAAGATCAACATTTTGTGCCATATGTCTATAAATGTTGGGTTTAATGACACTGTTTTTGGGATGAGTCCAGCGTGGGAAGCTAGATAACATTCTATGCTGTGGGTGGAAACAGGGTGTTCAATTATAGCACCAAACTACTAACGCTGAGAATTACAGAATCACCTCGAAAATTATGTTTTTTTATATAACAGGTTAAAAAAGGTGGGCTTTTCTTTGCATTGGTTGCTGTAGGAAGCTGGCTCTGTATGTACTATATCAAAGTGAGATATAGGCGGTCATTACAACATTGGCGGTAAAAGCCGCATACCGCCGTGCAGAAGACCGCCAACACACCGCCGTGGCCGCAGAAAACCGCCACAGCCATTATGACCCACAGCACGGAATCCGCCAAAATTCAGACACCCACACAAGTACGCCACACCAAAGGTCAGTGATAAACTGGCAAAAACAAAACCTCCACCATCACGCCAACAGAAATACGCCCACACTATCACAACACACAAATCCATGCGGCGGTCTTTCAACCGCGGTATTCCATTGGCAGTACACACCGCCGCGCTCAAATTACACACACTCTTACAAAAACACATCCACATTGGACAATTCGAAATACACACACCTGATACACATACACACACCACTCCCACACACCCAATACAATATATAACACACACCCACATCACCCACAAACCCCTACAACCAAAAGTCACAAACGAAGGCCAGATAGAGACACCACCATCAACAATACTAGCATCGACAGGCACACAACACCATCACCCACATAACTTCCACGCACCTCACACTACACACCACTACATATCAGGACACTTATCACCCCACACACCACCCCACACATCACCTACACCACCCCATGGCACGTCAAAGACACCCCAGGTTCTCGGAGGAGGAGCTCAGGGTCATGGTGGAGGAAATCGTGCAGGTAGAGCCACAGCTATTCGGATCACAGGTGCAGCACACCTCAATTGCAAGGAAGATGGAGCTATGGCGAAGAATAGTGGACAGGGTAAACGCAGTGGGACAGCACCCAAGAAATCAGGAGGATATCAGGAAGAGGTGGAACGACCTACAGGGTAAGGTGCGTTCCGTGGACTCAAGACACCACATGGCGATTCAGCGGACTGGCAGCGGACCCCCAGCTCCTCCCCCACAACTAACAACATGGGAGGAGCAGGTCTTGCCGATTCTGCATCCTGAGGGCCTCGCAGGAGTAGGTGGAGGAATGGACTCTGGTAAGTCAAATCTTAACTATTACATCCCCCACCCTACCTGCATGCCAGCACATACTCCCACCCTCACCCTCACCCCCATCACTCTAACTCCTCACAAATGTCCCAAAATCACAAACCACACATCCTAACCCCAAGCCCTGCATGCAACAACAAAGCATGGACACCCATCAATAAAGCATGCCCACTGCACATACCCATACACCCCCTAAACCATCATCACACAAGGTCCCACACAGGAATGCAAGCACTGGGGTACACGGTCACCCACCCATTGCACACCATGCCACACACAGATGTAATAAACATCCTTTTATACCCCTGCAGGACCCCTACCCAATGCCACCGGACAGGAGGGTCCACACATGTCCACACCACCAACCGAAGAGGCCCACAGTGATGACAGCACCTCTGTCCAACTGGATCTAGATGACCAGCCCGGCCCATCGGGGACCTCGGGACAGTCGGTTCCCATCACCCAGTCACAGGCCGCCACAGAGCTTCCCCCCTCTGGAAACACCAGCACAGCACCCACCCAGCGGGCCCATACCTCCGTCCCCAGGACACTTCAATCAGCAGTGTGTCCACCACTACAGGGAACCCAGGCAAACTCACCACCCCAACCACAACAGGGATCTGGGGGCAGTGGTAGTGGGCACACGGTCCAGGGGATGGAGGCCCAGGAACACAGGGGAACTGGGAGGGCTGCTGTGCGACAGGGGGTGGACAGGCCCAGGGAACCAACTCTCCACAAGGCCCTCTCCTCCATCATGGGAGCCTACCACCACTCCCAGGAGACAATGGCAACGGTACTGGCCAAGTTTCAGGAGACCCAGTGCCTGCAGGAGGAACAGTATATGGGCTTCAGGGAGGAACTCAGAACCATCAATTCCACCCTGGGCACCATCGTAGGGGTACTGAAGGAAGTACTCAACACCAGGAGGGACACTGTGGCACTACAAGGGGCCCCTGACACTAGCCTGGACGATGAACTGCCCACCACCTCCGCCGGCGCTAGTGGACAGGAGGCACCGCCACAGGACCACCACACCAGCACCCCATCCCCTGCAGAGGGAGAACCACCTAGCAAACGGTCCTTGAGATCCAGGAACAAGACGGAGAACGATGCCAAGACCCCCGCCAAGAAATGAGACCACCCTGATTGTCATCCTACTGTCCCACTTTGTCACCCTGTCCATCCTTAAACTGCCCCAGCTCCACTTCCTATGCCCATTTGGGCAATGCACCTGTGAGACTAATAGACTGGACTCTGCCATGGACACTCCTCCGCCATCACCCCTCACCATTTTGCTACCCCCTCCAATTTTGAGCACTAAAATAAACACCCTTAAAGAACAAAATAATCTGTCAGTCTGTGATTTCGGAATACTGTATTAGCAATTACTATGGCAATAAGCTCTTTCATTTGTAATGTCAACATACCTATGTCACACAGCTCTAGTCCTGGAGGAATCAAAGCAGAGGTCACACTGTGGGACCCAGATCTGTGAAATCGTAAGGGAAAGTGACAACTCAGTGACCATACACTGGATGAAAACGACAGACAGTAGAGAGGTAGTAGTGTTTAAGTACATGTAGTAGGCAGGTTTGTATTCTTACCTGTGTTTCACTCGAAATATTGCTGGATCACTGAGTCCCTGTTGTCCATGTCTTCTTCCTCTGCTTCCTCGTCTTCACTGTCCACAGACTCCACAGCTGCAACAACACCACCATCTGGACTATCCTCCTGCAGAAAAGGCACCTGTCATCGCAAAGCCAAGTTGTGAAGCATACAGCAGGCCACGATGATCTGGCACACCTTCTTTGGTGATTAGAATAGGGATCCACCTGTCATATGGAGGCACCTGAACCTGGCCTTCAGGAGGCCGAAGGTCCGCTCAATCACCCTCCTAGTTCGCCCATGAGCCTCATTGTAGCATTCCTCTGCCCTTGTCCTGGGATTCCACACTGGGGTCAGTAGCCATGACAAGTTGGGGTAACCAGAGTCACCTGAAAATGGCGAGGAACAACTGTTAGACACACACTAACCTGGAGGGATATCCCCAGACAACCATTCCCACTGACTAGCTTCCAGGTGCTCACCTAATAGCCACACACAGTGCCTCTGGAGTTGACCCATCACATAAGGGATGCTGCTATTACCCAGGATGTAGGCGTCATGCACTGAGCCCGTGAATTTGGCATTCACATGGGAGATGTACTGGTCGGCGATTATATGATGGAACACCGAATTAAAAACAACTACTAACCTTAACAACGAGGTCGGAACACCGACCTCGTCCTTACTACTAATGATTTTACCACGAATGCCTTAACAACGATATTTCGTTGTAAAGGCATTCCTGATAAAATCATTAGCAATAGGCACCATTCACCCTACATCCCTCACCCCACCCCCCCAACCCCACCCCAAAACCTAAAACCCCCTGACCCCCCACCCACTCCCCAAAACCAAAAACGCCCCACCCCCCCAACCCCACCCCAAAACCTTGCATGTTCGTTGTTCAGAACATACGTAGTTAAGGCACAAAAATACGAAGTCGTGGTTAAAAAAAAGCGTTGTTACGCTTTCGTTAACCACGACTTTCGTAATAAAAAAGTCGTAAAAAAGGATGTTTACCCTGGTCGGCTAAACATACCATCTGTACATACATCGAATGATAACTCTTCCGGTTTCTGTACACCTATTCACTCCTGTGGGGGGGGTACCAAAGCCACATGTGTCCCATCAATGGCACCTATGATGTTGGGGATATGTCCCAGGGCATAGAAATCACCTTTCACTGTAGGCAAATCCTCCACCTGAGGGAAAACGATGTAGCTCCGCATGTGTTTCAGCAGGGCAGACAACACTCTGGACAACACGTTGGAAAACATGGACTGGGACATCCCTGATGCTATGGCCACTGTTGTTTGAAATGACCCACTTGCAAGGAAATGGAGCACTGTCAGCACCTGCCCTTGAGGGGGGATTCCTCTGGGATGGCGGATAGCTGATATCAGGTCTGGCTCCAACTGGGTACACAGTTCCTGGATTGTGGCACGGTCAAGCCTGTAGATGATTATCACATGTCTTTCCTCCATTGTCGACAGGTCCACCAACGGTCGGTACACCGGAGGATGCCGCCATCTCCTCACATGTCCCAGCGGACGGTGCCTATGAAGGACAACAGCGAGCACAGAGTCAAACAACTCAGAGGTATGTACCCACAGTTTACACAGAACACCAATCATAATCTACAAAGTGGCCTGTATGTGTGTTGAGTCTAGGCCTAGGTATGTGTGACACAGTTGAAAATGAAGCCATGTGGGCCCCTGAAATGGCGGCTGCCTGACCTGTAAAGTGGGACAATGGGATGTGAGGTAACTGCGCTGGCGTTGTACACCGTTGCGGTAGGCGGTCAAAGACCACGGTGCAATGCTGCATTGGTTAACATTGGACCCTATGGGTCCCAGGAGCCAATGGCGATGTATGCCGGCGGTGACGGTACGCACCGCCGCGGACGTGACCGCCATTTTCTAACTATTTTTAATCACTCGATACCTGATCTTCGACAGGAGAGGACCTACACTGCAAGTGCTGCTGTGGCCTCGGTCTGGAAGAGACAATGGCTCAAGTGTCTGGGGAAAGGGCCCCTGCCTTCACATCAAAGGAGTTGGAGAAACTCGTGGATGGGGTCCTCCCCCAGTACACGCTACTCTAAGGTCCTCCAGACAAACAGGTAAGTACACTGGGAGCATGTTGTATGGGCTATGCCTGTGTGGAGTGGGGTGGATGTAAGAAGGAAGGGGGGAGAGTGCGGCGTGCATGAAACGACGGTGAGTGCATGTGCCACATGCCAAGGGTAGGGATGGGGGCCAATCACTTTGACGGTGCAGTTGGTAATAAGTTTCTCTTCCCCCTGTACAACTCATGTAGGTCAGCGCCCACCAGGAAAAATATATTTGGCATACCATCGCCAAGGAAGTCCAGACCCTGGTGGTCTACCACAGACGGAACACCCACTGCTGGAAAAGATAGGAGGACATTCGCCGATGGAGCAAGAAGACGGCGGAGGCTCAGCTGAGGATGGCCTCCCAATGTGGGAGGGGTGCCCGTCGCACCATGACCCCCCTGATGTTCAGGATCCTGGCGGTGGCTTACCCGGAGTTGGATGGGAGCTTGAGGGCATCACAGCAGCCACAAGGGGGTGAGTACACTCTCATTCTGCTGATTTTGCGCGCAGTGGAGGGGTCTGGGTGGGGGAGGTGGGCTGTGGGTTTCCCTAGGCCAGGGCGAGTTCCGTAGGCAAGGTCCCTCTGTAAGGCAGGCCATGTGGCACCCCACCGCACCTCTGTAGAGTGCCAACTACACCTAGTCATGCCCCTGTGTCATCCATGTGTGCATATGTCGTCCATAGCCTAGTAGGCCATTTCCCAACAATTGAACAGTGGAGCCCAAGATCGCGGCGTAGTGCACGGGCTTCTGTGTCTGTTGTGTCCGCCAACGGTAGAGGTAATGCATGCACTCAACATGTCTTTCTTCTGTCGTCCCCCCTTTTTGTGGTCTCCCTGTTCTTGTGTGCATTAGCATCATCAGGCGGAGGAGCAGTGGCACCGTAGCACAAGGGGGCTGCATCCCACATGGCCATGGAGGGCCACACTACGGAATCAGACTTCACCAGTGGGACGAAGGGCGAGGGGAGCTCCACGGCGCGGACAGGAACTGACACCAGTGACACAGACTCGTCCTCTGATGGGAGCTCCCTTGTGGTGGCGGCAACATCTGTGCCACCCCATCTACAGGTACAGCCGCCACCCCCCTTCCAGCACTGCCCTCCCAGCAGCCCCTCAGCCTTTGCCCCGTGCCTGGTCACTCAGGAGGGTGGGCATCACCTTCACCCCAGGCACATCAGGCCCTGCCCCAGTCACCCCTGCTGCCCTCAGTGAGGAGGCCATTGACTTCCACAGGTCCCTCACTGTTGGGCAGTCTACCATTTTGAATGCCATCCAGGGTGTAGAAAGGCAGTTGCAACAAACAAATGCATTCCTGGAGGGCATTCATTCTGGTCAGGCGGCCCTTCAGCGAGCTTTTCAGACTCTGGCCTCAGCACTGATGGAAGCTATTGTCCCTGTCTCTAGCCTCCCCCCTCCAACTTCCTCCACCCAGACCCAATCCCCTGTACCCCAGCCTATCCCAAGCACACCTCTAGACCAGCATGTCCCTGTCTCTAGCCTCCCCCCTCCAACTTCCTCCACCCAGACCCAATCCCCTGTACCCCAGCCTATCCCAAGCACACCTCTAGACCAGCATGAACACACGTCAACACACAAGGGAAGCTCAGGTAAACATAAACACCACACATCCCACAGGCACTCACGCAAGCATCATACCCAAGCAGACACACCAACATCCACTGCCTCCACTGTGTCTACCTCCTCCCTCCCAGTCTCGTCTACACTCACACCTGCATGCACTACCTCTGCAGCCACTACTACCATCACCAGCACACCCACCACCACACCCCGCTCACGTGCACTCACCACCCCCACTACCATTCACACGTCCCCTGTGTCCTCTTCCAGTGTGTCTGTGACGCCCCCTCTCAAGATACACAAACGCAGGCACACACCCACCCAACAGCCATCCAACTCACGACAGCCTCCAGCGCATACACCTTCACCCAAAGTCAGCAAACGAACACCTCCTACAACCACAACCTCTTCCTCCACTCCCATACCCCCTCCAGCTACCCGTCCCAGTGTCTCCCAAAAACTTTTCCTGTCCAACCTTGACCTCTTTCCCACACCTCCCTCACCCGTCCGTCTCCTAGGTCCCAATCTAGCACCTAAGCCACAACCTCTCCGGGACTAGTGGTGTCTGTAGTCACCGTAATCTGGAGTGCACCGGCCACCAGGGCAGCCATTGTGGCACGGAGCCACAGCACAGACAGTCCCCCACCTGTCAAGCATCAGAAGTTGGCCAGTGCCCGGCGGGAGAGGGGGAAGACTCCAGCCACCAAAGCCGCTCCCAGGGGTACAGGTGGGAGTGTGGAGTCAGCTGTGACACCTTCCAAGGTGGGGAAGGGGCACAAGAAACGCAGCAAGTCTGGGAAGAGCAGCACAGCGGAGAAAAGACCGCCATCATCCCCGCTGCCCAGGAGGCCACCGCCAGCACCAGCCCAGCTGCCCAGGAGGCCACCGCCACCAGCCCTGCTGCCCAGGAGGCCAGCACCAGCCCAGCTGCCCAGGAGGCCAGCACCAGCCCAGCTGCCCAGGAGGCCACCAGTCCTGCTGCCAAGGAGGCCACCGCCAGCACCAGCCCAGCTGCCTAGGAGGCCACCGCCAGCACCAGCCCTGCTGCCCAGGAGGCCACAGCCGTCCTCCCCGCTGGGACAGAGAGGACTGCCAGCACAAGCCCCGCTGGGCCATGAAGGACCGCCAGCACAAGCCCCGCTGGGACAGAGAGGACCGCCAGCACAAGCCCCGCTGGGACAGAGAGGACCACCAGCACATGCCCCGCTGGGCCAGAGAGGACCGCCAGCACAAGCCTCGCTGGGCTAGAGAGGACTGCCAGCACAAGCTCCGCTGGGCCATGAAGGACCGCCAGCAGCTGAGTCTCTGCAAAGGAGCCCGCCGCTCCTAGCACCGTTGAACAGGGCACTGCCGTCTCAAGCACCGCTGAACAGGGCACCGCCGTCTCAAGCACCGCTGAACATGGCACCGCCGTCTCAAGCACAGCTGAACAGGGCACCGCCGTCTCAAGCACCGCTGGCCCATGAGCGCCACGGGCACTGACGCTACTGAGTCAGTCACGGGCAGAATGAAGCACTCTGTGCACCATGCCCCCTCCAGAACCAGTGGAGAGATCCATCCACTACCTCTGTCCTTAGGAGGATGAAGCACTCTGGGCACCATGCCCCCTCCAGAACTAGTGGAGAGATCCATCCACTACCTCTGTCCTTAGCAGGATGAAGCACTCTGGGCACCATGCCCCCTCCAGAACCAGTGGAGACTGTTATCCACTTGAGAGACTGTGGCTTTGCACTCCCCAGGATGGAACAGTGGGAAACCCACCCACTGTGGAGACTTCAGAGACTGTGGCTTTGCACTCCCCAGGATGGAACAGTGGGCAACCCACCCACTGTAGAGACTTGAGAGACTGTGGCTTTGCACTCCCCAGGTTATGGCAGTGGGCAACCCACCCACTGGAAAGACTTGAGAGACTGTGGCTTTGCACTCCCCAGGATATAGCAGTGGGCAAACCACCCACTGTAGAGACTTGAGATACTGTGGCTTTGCACTCCCTAGGATAAAGCAGTGGGCAACCCACCCACTGTAGAGACTTGGGAGACTGTGGCTTTGCACTCCCCAGGATGGAACAGTGGGCAACCCACCCACTGTAGAGACTTGAGAGACTGTGGCTTCGCACTCCCCAGGTTGGAACAGTGGGCAACCCACCCACTGTAGAGACTTGAGAGACTGTGGCTTTGCACTCCCCAGGATATGGCAATGGGTAGACCACCCACTTGTGAGACTGTGGCTTTTCACTCCCCAGGATTGAACAGTGGGCATGTGGCCCTCTCGTGGATTTGGCATCGTGCACTCAAGCGGCTGAGGTGCCCCCCCTTTCCCTCCCCCTGAGGTGCCTGTTTTCTTGCTCTCTGATGCCCCTGCAGTGTTCTCTCCGTCATGGTCGGGGATCTTGTGTGGACCTCGCCCATACCTTGTGGGCCCAGTGTTCCACGGACTTAATTGGAGCACTACCTGACTACTATGCTTGGTGTATATTTTGTTAATGGTGTATATATTTATTTTTGCCTACTTGATTTTAATATATTGCAATGGTTACACTCATTTTCTATTGCTTTGCATTCTTCTTGGGGGGGTTGGGGGTGTAACTGTGATGTATCAATATGTATTAGTGTGTGTGTTGTCGTGGGTGAGGGTGGGGTGGGGGTGGGGGTGGGGGTGTTGCTTGTTGCGTGTGTGTGTCCTTGTTTTTTTCCTCCCCCCTCCCCTGTGTCGTAGGTGCAGTACTCACTGTGGTCTTTGCCGCCGGCGTTCGTGCTCCTGGTAGAGGAGCAGGAAGACTATTGCAGGGAGAATTTGGAGTTCCTGGTCCATGGTGGCCTAGTTCCTCATGGGGTGTGTAGAGGTGAGCGTTTTCCCTTCGGAATCTTGTTTCCGCCGTGTTTTTATCTGCGGTGAATCCGCCCCGGAAAAGGTGGCGGATTGGTAGGTTGTGATACTGTGGGCGGTACATTGTCCTCTGCCTGTCTGTTGGTGGTGACCGCCGCGCTGTTTGTTTGTACCGCCGTGGCGGTCAAAGTGTTAAAGTGGCTATCTTTGTTGGCGGTTTCCACCACGGTCGTAATTGCAAAAAAATTAACGCCAGGGTTGTAATGACTACCATAGTGTGCACAGAGTCTAGGGGTTCCCCAGAGGCTTGACAGAGGCAATAATAGATAATACTAATGCTCTATTTGTGGTAGTGTGGGCAGTGTAACGCGAGGCCAGAGCCCTTGAGGCTCACCGCCAGGTATTACTCTTCCTGCAGGGGGGGGATGAAGCACCTCCACCGAGGACAGGCTTTGTTTCTGACCACAGAGTGCACAAAGGCACTCACCCCATGTGGTCAGAAACTCGTCTGAAAGTGGCAGGCTGGCACAGACCAGTCAGTCTCATGCTAGCAGTTGGGCTAGCATATAAGGGCATCTATAAGATGCCATTTGTGAAAAATTTTCAATAAATACCACATTGGCATCAGTGTCGGTTTATTGTGCTGAGTAGTTTGATACCAAACTTCCCAGTATTCAGTGAAGCCATTATGGTGCTGTGGAGTTCGTAATGACAAACTCCCAGACCATATACTCAATATGGCTACACTGCACTTACAATATCTAAAAATGGACTTAGACACTGTAGGGGCATAGTGCTCAGGCAGCTATGCCCTCACCTGTGGTATAGTGCACCCTTCCTTAGGGATGTAAGGCGTGCTAAGGGGGTGACTTTCCTATGCCACAGGCAGTGGCTTGTAGGCATGGCACCCTGAGAGGGGTGTCATGTCAACATAGCCTTTTTCTCCCCACCAGCACACACAAGCTGCAAGGCAGTGTGCATGTGCTGAGTGAGGGGCCCATAGGGTGGCATAATACATGCTGCAGCCCTTAGAGACTTCCCTGGACACAGGGCCCTTGGCACCATGGGTACCTTTTACAAGGGACTTAACTGTGTGCCATGGCTGTGCCAATTGTGGGAACAAAGGTACAGTTTTAGGGAAAGAACACTGGTGCTGGTGCCTGGTTAGCAGGATGCCAGCACACTTTCAATCAAAGTTGGCATCAACCCTAGGCAAAAAGTGGGGGTAACCATGCCAACAGTGGCATTTTCCTACAGTTGCCATAAACTAATGCATCGAAGGTCTAACGCATGATGTAGGTTTCTAAACAGATGATAATATGGAACCAGAGATTGTATAAACTTAAAACCCAGGTAACTATTCAATTGCTCTGGAACTGTCATGCATAATGTTTTTGTAACTCCTATAACCTATGTTAAATGTCTTCTTTCCAATTACAGACTGTCAACATTTGGATTTGAACGGGCAGGTGTGAGTACCAAGGAAGACCAGGTAATTCTGTAGACGTTCCAGGTGGGATTAAGGGTTTCTAGAAAATTCACGTTCATGATCCACACCTTTGCTTTTATTACAGGTTTGTCGGACCAAGCAAGTTATAAATTTGAATGGGCTGACAGGCGTAGAAGCATAAGGACCAGGTCATTATTTGGTAGGTTCCCCATCTGGGTCACCTGGCACATTATAATATGACAACATAACCAACTGTTAACCATCTTTTCTTTTGTTGCAGGCATCTCAGACAGTACTGGTCATAGATGAGGACAGGCAGACCGGAGTAGCAGCTGAAAGAGCAGGTTATTATTGGCTGTTTTTTCCTTGTGGTGCATCTGAGACATTGAAACAATCAGATACATTAACCATTTTTTCTTCTTGTGCAGGCATCTTAGACCCTGCTACACATTAATTTGAACAGGCACATGTAAGTAGAAGCAGAAAGACAAGGTAATCCGCTCCGACTTCATTGCAGAACTTCGCAGTGCTCGGTATCACACATTGATAATTGATGAGAGCACAGATATTTCAGTTACAAAAATTCTAATCCTCTACTTCAAGTTCCGATCTATAACATCAACAGAGCACAAAACAGTGTTTGGGGGAATTGTAACTCTGAGTACATGCAATGCGGAGAAGCATTATAGCTGTAAAAGAGTTCTACACTGCCAATAAACTGGACCTTATGAAATTGGTCATGTTTACATCAGATGGTGCATCAGTGATGCTGGGAAAGAACAATAGTGTTGCTATCGCCTCAAACAATCCATTCCCCATCTAGTTGAGCAGCATTGTGTTGTGCACAGAGAAGATTTGAGAGTTGATGATGCCTGGAAAAAGTGATGATGATCAGGGAAATGGAAACATTTCTGAGGACTGTCTACAGTGTGTTCTCCCGCTCCCCTGTAAGGAAGTCCAAGCTGGACGAAATTGCTTTGGTCGCTGATTGTGAAGCGGTCTCCTTTTGGCCACTCAATGAAGTGTGGTGGCTTTCAAGGCATTTTGCTGTTGGTGCACTCTTGCGTAATTATGAGGTTGCGCTCAAATATTTTGATCCTGACAGAGTTGAGGAGAATGACCCAATTGTGAAATATTGCTACAAAAAACTATCTGACTCAAACTACCATGTTTACCACTTTGCAGCACTGAATGACATTCTGGGTGAACTTGCATCTTTATGCAAGATGTTTCAGAAAAGCTCTTTGACTACTGTTGAAGCCGTACAGTATGCAAGAGCAAGAATTGGCCAGATAAAGGATCAGTACTTGGGCGACACTGTCTTTTGGAGCAACACAGTAAGAGATCTGATGGCTTTGTATAGAGAAGACCGAGAGTATGATAGTGAGCCGATGTTATCTTTTATTGAACTTCTTTGTGAGCACATGGAAAGAAGGTTCCCAGTAGATGAACTAAGGGAATGGGCAAGTTTTGATTTCCATGCAGTAGCAACACAATCGCAGTTTTATTTTGGGACTGGGAATGTAGAAAGACTTTTTGAAAAGTATAAGAAGGTCTTGGTCCTGGGTGATTATGACACACCTGTTGATGTTGTTCAGCAATACAGAGACTATAAATATGTGGTGGCAGAAAATGTAAAAGGCGGATTGTTTTGGACCTTTCAAGACATGGTGAATTTCACTTTGTGGAATGCTGCACAGTATAGTGTTGAATCTCAGCTTGTTGATGTCTGTGCAACTTTTCAGGCTTCAAGTGCAGACTGCGAACAAGGATTCAGCCTCATGAACTCAATCAAGTCTAAATTAAGAAACAGACTAGAGGAGAGTCACCTAGATATGTTGATGAGGACAAAGGCCTACCTCTCAAATGGGAAAGTTGACTTAGATCGAGTTTACCAGCACTAGAAGAATGGCAAGGACCGGCAAGAGAAGCAAACATGTCACGTATCTAGTGTCGGCACCTGACTTGTAAACTCTGATGCGGCTCCTCCTACAGTCCATATGTGGCTTGGGTAAGAACATTTCTCAGCCTGTCTCTTGGCAGGAGCCTCATGGCATTTATCAGTAGTGTGTTCATCAAATTGTAAATGTTAACTAATTGTACAATGTGCTCTATTTGATGTCCATGGCCCTCTGTAGCACACTGAGAGTATTCATTAAAGTTTCATAATGGTTCAACTACCTGATTTCTGTTTTCTGTGACTGCGGTGTGGGTGGCACTCAACAGGCCATGTCCTTGGGGTGTGCCACCAGGGCACAAAATTGTCTAACGCCCTATTACATGGAGCAATGTTTATACAAATATCCCTTTTTTGCTTTAGTGGTAAAACAAAGCTATGGAGAGGCAAATGCCTAAGATCTTGGTAGTTATGCACTGCGCTCACGTGAATGGTCAATTTCTTGGTGCACCTATCCTTGGCTGCAGCGCACCGAGACCTTACACTGCTGCACACAGTGGAAAAAAATTAGAGGGAACATTGGCTCCACAACCCATTTTTCTCATACCAACACTTACTCTGTGGCAATATACAATAGTTATTAAGTACAACTTAATTTCCTGGGTCAGAAAACTAGAAGATTAGGGAGAGAGTGGAGGTAAAATACTGGAATGAGCATATCAACCCCATGCACTGGAACTACTATCTGAGCCATGGAGACAGCCATGGGGTGAATTTGCTGGAGTACAACCACAGGTATATTCCTTGGGAGCTGTCACACAGCCTGACAGTTTCACTAGATAGGCCAAAATGAATTAATTGTGGAAATTAATTCTGGGGTGGAGTTCCTAGCAAAACCAAGGGGAAGTGCTGTAATTTTTTGAATCCAGTATTGCAGTTACATAACATGCACCTGATTTTTCGAAACATGCATTTATCACCTCTATAAATATTGGGGCCTTACTATATATATATATAGACTTCAACAGACGTCAGTGATACAGATTTTTGTCATTGTGGTAAGTAACATAATATGAAGGTGTATGCAAGATAAAAGCGGTTAAGAGAGACGCCTTATTGTATATATCGCAAATGCTGTGTAAAATGGTATATTCATAAGCTGGAGCTACTTGGCACATTAGTCCCTGCTAAGAGACAAGTGTTGATTTTTTTTAAAATGTATAATAAGTAGAGAGTATAGCACTGTTTAAAAATAAAACTGGTCTATTGCTCAAGGGTGGTATTTGAATCCTGACCTTTACAAGATAAACCTTACTGTGATTCAGTGTTTTTTTGCAAACACAGATTGAGTACCAGGAAAGGTCTCTGTCGGGCAATAAAGAATTCAAGAGGAGTTGCAATGTCGTACATGATGCGTGTACGAGGAACACTGTGCACTGATCATATCTGGACACTGTATTATATTACAACACTTCTATTGTGCTTACTTCAAGTATATGGGGCTCTGAAGAGCTTGCTTTCATGGGTAGCATATTACCCAATGTAAGATGTGTGGCTGGAAGTATGTTGTCTTGTTTCATGTCATGCATGACCACCAAGGTGTGATTATTGTATTATGGGTTGCAGCACTTAGCAGTGTGATGGAAGAAATGTGAGAAAAATAGGTTTATGGGTTTCAGTAGGCTGGGAGTTTTGACCAGCACTGCAGGTTCCTTTATGGTATTTCTTGTGATCATAGTCTATTTGGTTGATTACTGCCCTGGGATGTCCATTCTAGATATTGTTTTTAAATACTAGGGTCCTGAGCAGGCAAATGTTAGAAAAAGACATGGTGGAGAGATGTGCTGGTTGGACTATGGTAATGTCATCCTTTTTCTGATTGTCATTCTCACATGAAAGAGGCAGTCATAGTATGTAGCTTGTTAGGACCTGAAATGGTGGACTAAATTAAAGTCCTCCTTTGGTCAGTGGCATGTGGAAGATCTCTTTCTTTATTCCATGGCTGTTCAGTTGGTGATGGGTGGTTTATTGCTGTGGAATGGTACAGTACTGGATGGTCTTCACTGGTAGCAGTTTCCTCTTATATGAGTGTGAGGATGTGACACAGTATAAGGAAGTTATTTTGGACTCTGTATGAACTACAAATGACTACCTGACAGCTAAGTGCAATGGCATTAGTATTAGTGTGGGTCAGGCAGGGTATACATTGTATTGTACTGTAATTACATTTATATAATGCATACTATTCCAGATGAAGCACTGAAACACTTTACACCGGGCATGCTCTGGAACACAAGATCAGTTGTTTTTTCAGCAGTTGTTTCTTTGTTGGGATTAGTCTTGTGCTCTTAAGGAAAATTGTTCCATGCATTTACTCCAGTTTCAAAGTGGCAGATTAAATTAATAGGAGCTAGGTGTGATCTGTGGAGGGAGGGGGTTTGTGAATTCATGAAAATGGTTGGAGTTAATAATTGATGAGTTACAGGAGATTAAGGGCCTGATTACGATCTTGTTTGTGGAGGAGTATCCCATCTGCTGTTTTACAAGTTCCATAGGATATAATGGAACTTGTAATATGGTGGGCAGAATATCCGTATCCCACCGGCCAAAGTCGAAAAACAGGCCCTAGGTGTTGTTAGGTTGAAGGGTTATGACTTTTAAAGGAGAGGGTTTGATCTTTGAGATGAGGTGTTTGCAATTTGCAGAAATACAATGATAGGGATTGAGGTGAACATTCATGTGATTTAGAGAAGGCTGTGTCCAGAGAGAGGAGGCATGCAGAGGATGGAAAGTGAGGGGAGAGTCAATTCGAAGAAAAAGAAGAGTTGACAATCTGAAGTTCTAAAGCAAGATCAGTTTTTCAGTCAGGTTTTTTAGGAATATTGTGGAGGCTTTTTGAGATCGCATGCAATACTGTAGAGAGCAAAAATTTAATTTGCAGACAAGATAGTGCTACATTAAATACTTTGATAGGAACTAGAATCAGGTAAACAGTCTCTCCGCTGCTAGGCTCATTCTATGCTACCACTTAATCAGGGACAGCGGATCTCTGCAGAGGCTAGAAGTGTAAAGTAATGATTGGTTGCATATAAAGGAGCATTTTGGGAGCTTTAGGTTAGATTCAAAAGAGGCAGTAACATCAAAGTCATATAAACTTGAGGGTAAAAAAATGCAACATTGAAAAGGAGATTCTACAAATGCTAGAGTGGGTATTTTTTGATGGTCACCCTTAAGGGTTGGATAACAATATAATTTAGAAAAGAAAGTGGAATCCAATATAACTGGCCCTTCTTCAGCATGGCAAAGGATGGAGGTGAGGACAGACTTCACAGACAGTTGAAATGTGTTGCCTACATTCCTGTGGCTTGAGGGTGGAGCCTAGACACCGCCGTGAGAAAGAATGAAGACAGGGTGTCCCTTGAAAATTCAATGACAGTCTTGTTAGAAAGGGGCTGCTGATTGTTTTTGCTAAGCACTGAACGATTGGTAGTTGGTAAGCGTAAGTGGTGGGTCTGCAGTTTCTGCTGTTCAGGTGAGACAGTTTCTAGACAGGGCCTGCCCTTTTGTGTCTGTCCTGCGAAGGCTGGATGACTGCAAGGTGCAAGATTTTACATTTATTGTGCCTATGTACTGGGTGCTCCTGGTTGAGATAGCTGCAGTGCTACCTGCCCTGAGAAGAATTACCTTACACAAACATCGTTGTTCTCTTTTATACAACCATGAGTATAACGTAGTTTACTCTCCATTAACATAGCAAACATAGGAATGGAAATCTTAATTTCAAATATACAACATACAATATATTTCAATTTAGATATTTATTATAGCTAATTAAACATTCAGTTCGCACATAATATAATCAACATAGAATCAACCAAAAAAATATAGTACAACCTCCTAACCTAAAAGAAACATACATATATGAAAACATAAATAACATACCAGTAGATACGCAAAAATAAACAAAAAACACAAAACCAACAAAATCACAAAATAGTATACATACAAATTTACAACCGCCTCATACATGAGAGGATATTTAAACAGCACAATAAAGTTACTGCTTTGATGCTACAATTATGCGTTGTAGTTTGGATTAAAATTCAACATAATAACAGGCAATTCTAGGTTATAATTTCCTGATTCAAATTCTCGTGTTACAGGCCTGATGGTAGCCAATCCTGGTCAGGGCTTCAAATTTGCCAATTTCAAACACTTCATGCCAATGTTCAAGACATGCCAATTTACAAGCCGACGCGCGTTTCGGTGAGTGAAGAAAAATATAAATACACCTTCATCAGGACTTTATGATTCAGTATAATTGGCATACGTACATCTTGTAATCTGCCTATCAAAGAAACATCAAAATTATTCATTACAGTTCTTTGCATAGGGGGAAGGCTATAATCATGTCAGATTTGCAACCAGACCAACTCAAGTGACTTAATTAAGAAACAACACCGATAAAGTGCCCAAGATCAAAATCTATAAAACCAATGCTTAATAAAGGTAAATAAATCTAAAGATCCAAGGAAAGCACCATTAGTGTCCAGCAAAATGCTAGATAAAGTGCAGAAATAGAATCACCTATAGCATAAACGTGTTGGATTACCACCGAGAGAATCTAGTCAAGAATAGTCAAAGACTAGTTTGTTTATATTAAAATGAGATAAAATACCTTAGAAATGAAAGAACTTAGATATCCCTTACAGGCTGGATTAAACACTCTCCAACTTCAAATTTGTAGTACAAAATGAAGGACTGACACATGGATAGAAAAGAAAAAAAATCTGCTCATATGTACAATCGCTAACTACAGACTTATCTACAAGTTCAGATGGTTTAAAAAACGTAATCCACAGTTAGCAAGTTGTTCCCTACGAGTTTGGTATCCTTGTGGGTTCCCCTGTGGATTACGTTTTTTAAACCATGTGAACTTGTAGATAAGTCTGTAGTTAGCGATTGTACATATGAGCAGATTTTTTTTCTTTTCTATCCTGTGGACTTTCCTGCCCTGTGCAAGCTAATGATTTCATTATGTTTGCTTTTAGAGTGAGAAAGCATAGCTTCATTTAGCTATATCCATGTGTCAGTCCTTCATTTTGTACTACAAATTTGAAGTTGGAGAGTGTTTAATCCAGCCTGTAAGGGATATCTAAGTTCTTTCATTTCTAAGGTATTTTATCTTATTTTAATATAAACAAACTAGTCTTTCACTATTCTTGACTAGATTCTCTCGGTGGTAATCCAACACGTTTATGCTATAGGTGATTCTATTTCTGCACTTTATCTAGCATTTTGCTGGACACTAATGGTGCTTTCCTTGGATCTTTAGATTTATTTACCTTTATTAAGCATTGGTTTTATAGATTTTGATCTTGGGCACTTTATCGGTGTTGTTTCTTAATTAAGTCACTTGAGTTGGTCTGGTTGCAAATCTGACATGATTCGAGCCTTCCCCCTATGCAAAGAACTGTAATGAATAATTTTGATGTTTCTTTGATAGGCAGATTACAAGATGTACGTATGCCAATTATACTGAATCATAAAGTCCTGATGAAGGTGTATTTATATTTTTCTTCACTCACCGAAACGCGCGTCGGCTTGTAAATTGGCATGTCTTGAACATTGGCATGAAGTGTTTAAAATTGGCAAATTTGAAGCACTGACCAGGATTGGCTACCATCAGGCATGTAACACAAGAATTTGAATCAGGAAATTATAACCCAGAATTGCCTGTTATTATGCTGAATTTTATACAATCCAAACTACAACGCATAATTGTAGCATCAAAGCAGTAACTTTATTGTGCTGTTTAAATATCCTCTCATGTATGAGGCGGTTGTAAATTTGTATGTATACTATTTTGTGATTTTGTTGGTTTTGTGTTTTTTGTTTATTTTTGCGTATCTACTGGTATGTTATTTATGTTTTCATATATGTATATCTTTTAGGTTAGGGGGTTGTACTATATTTTTTTGGTTGATTCTATGTTGATTATATTATGTGCGAACTGAATGTTTAATTAGCTATAATAAATATCTAAATTGAAATATATTGTATGTTGTATATTTGAAATTAAGATTTCCAATCCTATGTTTGCTATGTTAATGGAGAGTAAACTACGTTATACTCATAGTATTGCTTCCCTGTGTGTTACTCTCTGTATCTAGCTCAGGGACCCTGTTTAGATACGAGGACTCTTTTATACAACCATCATCATCAGAGGAATTTGCAGGTGCATCTTTAACTTCCGGGACAAGCGCCCGCCGAGTAGGTTTCCGGCTGCTGGACTTCACGACAAATAGTCACGTGAGTCCTATGGTTCGTTTGATCCCAAGGAACTCATTCCCTAGGAGGGTTTGCTTATTCAGGCATTTTACAGTGCAGTGTTTAAGTAAGTAATCTTGATTTTTCAGATGACTCATTGGAGACATTTGGTACAGCAGAAAGATTGTTGTGATTACAGATCCTGATGAAGCACTGCACGATCCGTAGGGACAATGAGAGCACGAAATATGTTGACCGTATATATGACTTCATACTGAAGTTAAAGGGAGGAGCGTCCCTATTAACCTTTTTTTCTAGTGAGTGGGGGATCCTTATTCCTCGCCCACTCCTGATTTGTTCTTAATCTTGACCAAGGTCCTTCATTTCAATAAAACTCACTGTCCAGAGGTCCTTGAGCCAATTTTACTTTGTTCTTTTTTCTCTTCTGCTTTTCACCTTTTTTAAGGGTAGGTTTGAATTCTTTCCTAACCCTACTTTTTGGCACACGCTTTTATTGAAGATCTCGGGCTAAGTGCCTCCCATGGGGGCCCGTCAGACATTGCAGCGCTGGTCTGGCGTGGAGCGGGCCCTATGATGAAGCATGACATCCAATGGAAGTGTGAGGGCCTGTACTTCTAAATAATAAAAGTATCGGAGTTGAACCTGTGCCTGTACACTTTGCGTCTAGGAACTGTGTACCCGTTTTGATGTGTTGAATAGTTTGGGAGGCCGTACACTGGACCTTATTTAATCTCCCTGTCCCTTTCTTTCTTTTTTGCATCTTTAACTCCCACATTTAAATTAAATCATTCCTGTTTTTGCGTTATCCTTCTACCAGATTGTAAGGGAAAATGAAACCCGATTTAATTCTACTTACCCCGTGGGTGATGGTAGTGTGTGTGCGACTTTTAGTTATCAAGGGTGTGCAAGAAGATGCAAGCACACATTTCAAAGTGTATTTTTTTTACTCTTTTCGTTCTTTAATTTGGTGGATCAGCTTTTTTTTGCTCTAGAGGATATTTTTAAGAAGGCATTGGTATTTAAAATCGGGAGTTCCTGTTTTGAAAAATGGTCTGCCACTCAGGTGCCACTACAACACCTGCCGCAACTTTAGTGTTACAGTATTTTTCTCTCCCATGTTGTACAGCATAGAAGCTATGTGTGTCATTACTCGAAACGCTTAACTAGCTGAGGTCCAAAATCTATAATTTATTAGGAGGGCGGGTCTATGTGCAAGCAAGGTCCTCCTGTTCCCTGTTTGGTGCTACAACATAGCCATACTTGGGGGGAAGTGGGCCCTCACACACCTTGACCACGGTTCCTGACAGGCATGTTTCGGCATTAGGCTTGATGTATCTTTGTTTCTGTGCATGTATCCTGCTTCCCACGCAAAATTCATGTTTAGGCAATAAACCGAGTTTACAGCTAGTGAATCTAACCAATGGAAATAATGTGCTGGTTTCTACCGACCTAGTTTTTTACTTGCACGTTGTTACATCATTTGTCATCACGACTCATGAAACACATACAAAAACGTTTCAACTAAAAATAAATATTTATGTGGATTACAGCTGATTGATCTCAGTCTGTTTCGGTGTGGTTTGAACTGTGCTTTACGGTGGGTTTCGGTCACACCTTCTGTCAACAGAGCTCCATGGACCACTCGCGTCTGCATGCCTTGGGGTGCCTTTATAGATGTTTGCCAAACATCTGGTATGTGGTTATTCAGATACAATCTCACGAAGCAATACCCTCGTTTAAATTTATGACTGCGCTTGCCGTTTCCTGTTGTTATAATATGTGGCAAAAAGCGATTGAACTGTAGCAGTTACTATGGTTGATTTATACAAGATAAACGCATTTTCTCCAGTTATATTTCTTTTGGAATGTGTCTGAATTCAGGTGGAGAATGTGCCTGGCCACAGAACATTATTGTCATCATGGAACACTACACAAAAGACAAACTTAATTCAGTATGCTGTAATTACATTATTTTATTAATTTATTTTTGGAACTTTGGGTGACTAGCCAAAAGTATTGCAAATGAAAGCCACGATTTGCAATATTTTTGCAATAATTTCGTTTGCTTTGAGCTCACGTAATTGAAAAATGTTGAAATTGCACACAAGTTGATTTAGAAAGTATCTGTAAATTCAGATCTCTGAATGCCAACTGTCTGTCTCTGCTTAATTTGCGAAAGAAAGAGTGCTGGTGCCCCAAGCTCTGCTCAGAAGCCGGTGGCCGGTGCAATTAATGGTCAACTACCAAGACAGGTACTACCATAAAGGATAAGTGTGCCCTAACCTGAAAAGAAAGTACTTAGTCTTGTCTAGTTTTTTAACTGGAATCAGAAGACTGCAAGAGGCTCTGTCCAAGAAGCTCAAGAGGAGGTGAACCCAGACCTCTGAAGGGAAGACACAAGAAGCGGCACAGAAGACAGGGTCACAGGATCATCAGGAAGGCTTGGAAGACTAGAGTCCTGAAAGTTCGGGCGACTCAGTAGTTGAGTGCAGGGACAAAGCTTGCGCAGGACTGGAATGCTGGAAGATCCGGGCAACTCGGGTGGTGAGTGCAGGGACAATGCTTGTTCAGGATGGGGACGAAGACAAGTACAGATGCAGGTTCAGAGCGGGTATTTATCATAGAAGAAAAGAGTGTTCCAGAAAGGCATGTGTCCCAGGTGGCAGAGTGGAAACTTCCAAAGAACCTGGGGAAAATCATGTGTTACTTACAACAGGTGTGAGGCCTTGCAGGTGGTAGGTGCAAATAGTAAACGGAAACAATGAACAATTATAGTGGAACCGCAGTGCATGATGGGACAGTTCACTGGGTCACCAAGGAAGCATACGTATCCTAAAAAAACATGTGGATAATCTGCGGGTGAAAAACACACTAAATTTGCAGAGCTACAGAACAGAAGTGTCAATGGTTCAGCCTTACTAGGAAGGGAATCATGGAGTGCCCGAGACTGGAAGGTGCCACAAGGGAAACAAGACTTGGAGTACTCAGGGCAGGGAGGCGCCACAAGGGAAAGGTGACGTGAGCCCAGTGAGTAAAAGTCACCTCAGATAGGGCATAAGATTGAGTCATGATACTCTTCCTCTGCTGAACCAGCATAAAAGGACATTTGACAGGTATCAGGGCTTTGAAGTTTCACCCCAATGCTGGCCAAAGGGGAAGGACTCTGCAGGATGAACTACTGCTGTGTATGTCCTCGAAAGAAGTTGTAGTGCCAGTGTGGGAAGAGAAGCTGCACCTGTACAAGGCAAAAATGAGAATAACCCACAAACTGGAGCTTTTATGGGGGTAGACATGAGGAAAGGAATCATAAAAGAGCCAAGGTGACATTGCAGACTAGCTGAGCAAAACCAAACAGAAACTATTAGTTGTTCATGAGGGTCAAGGGACTGTATGAGACATGAGTATGTTGCGTCTGCAATTCCCTAAATGAATCGACCATGACATTGTGGTTGCTCATATCATCCCTTTTCCACCTCGAGAGGGATGTAGGATTTTTTCTTCTCTCACCCTAGGCCTTGTCTCTTCCACATACAGTCCCAAGGATATCTCATAATTAGGACCTTGCCAGACACTAAGCATAACTTTAAGCCATCCTGTGGATGGCCTATCCACTCAAATGCTTGTCCCTGATCAGTCCTTCATTAACTATGAGCCTCTAAACTTATGTTGGGTGCTATCAACATCTGACTTTAGAGACCAGTTACAGCTGCTAATGTTATATGCAGTGCCCAATACGTCAGTTATTGGTGCCCAGTGACCCAGAAGTCCAATCATTGGAATTTTGGCTTGGAGGCCAAGATTGTTGACACCATGCTTCTGCTGGGATTGAAGTTAGCTTTTGGGTCATAGGTTAATGGTGTTTCAAAACTGGAGTCAAGCCCACTGGGACAACATTCTTGCACTCAGAGCCCCCAAGAAAATCTAACAAAGGGCAGTCATGTCATGACTTCTTAGATACATCTGTGGCTTTAAGGCCCTCATCGTGACATTGGCGGTAAATGGCGCTTACCGCCATGCTGATGGTCGCCAACTAACCGCTGCGCTGATGAACATCCGTTCACCATATTATGACACACACACACCAATCCGACAGAATACAGCCACATACACAAATCTGACAGACCAAAGGTCAGTGATAAAGTGGTGGTCCCAAAACCCACACCGTTACGCCAACAGAACAACGCTCATCACATTATGACCCACGAATCACCACAGCGGACTTTCAATGGCGGTAAACCATTGGCGGTACATACCGCTGCACTCACAATGGACAACCACACACAAAACAACACTACATTAGACAATTCAAACAACACACACCTGACACTCATACACACACCACACACACCCCCCCACACCATTATGAAACACACACCCACATTATCCATAACCCTTTACCAACAACTATTGCCACCACAAGACTGAGAAGAAGAGCACAGAGACAACTAGACACACACACCACTTACACCCAGACACCACTCACGCACTCCACATTAACCAATACACCCTCACCAACACATATCACACAACACCCATGGCACCACAAAGGCACCCCCATTTCACTGAGGAGGAGTTAAGGGTCATGATGGAGGAAATCATCAGGGTAGAGCCACAGCTCTTTGGAGCACAGGTGCAGCAGATATCAATAGCAAGGAAGATGGAGCTAGGGCGGAGAATCGTGGACAGGGTCAACGCCGTGGGACAGCACCCCAGAACAAGGGACAACATCAGGAAGAGGTGGAACAACCTACTGGTTCCATAGTAGCAAGAGACCAGCTCCCCATACAGAGAACTGGCGGTGGACCCCCATCTCCTCCCCCACAACTCACAGCATGGGAGGAGCAGGAACTGACACTACTGCATCCTGAAGGCCTGGCCGGAGTTGGAGGAGGACTGGACACTGGTAAGTCAACTGTTAACAATTATCACCCCCATACCTGCATACCATCACACATGCATACCATCACACACCCTCACCCTCACTCCCATCACTCCATTTCATCCCACACACTCCACCATCACATCACACTAATCCCAATGCTGAGGCCTGCATGCTGTACCAATGCATGGACACCCCTCCCAGCCCTGCATGGACACCCATCCCCAAAGCATGCACAGCATAGGGAAACTAACATAACCACAATACACTAACAACAACCATAGAGGGGAAGCTACAGAAGTACAAATGTCAGACACCTGAAGCATAATACATCATTTACATCCCCACAGGTACCCCAGCCAATGTCACTGGAGAGGAGGTGCCACCACTATCCAATCCCCCAGCAGAAGAGGCCCACAATGATGACAGTAACTCTGGACTTCAGGATCTGGACGATCTACCTGGCCCATCAGGGACCACTGGACAGTCGGTCACCCAAGCCCAGTCACAGACCACCACAGAGCCTCCCCCATCAGGAACCAACACCACAGCACCCACCCAGCGTACCCACACCTCAGTTCCCAGGACACATCAATCAGCAGTGTGCCCACCTCTACAGGGACCCCAGTCTGCACCTCACACCCAACACAATCAGGGACCTGGGGTCAGCTGTGCACCGAGGGCAGGACAGGACCAGGGAACTGACTCTCAAGGAGGCACTCTCTGAGATCCTGGGAGCATACCAACATTCCCAGGACACGATGGGCCACATCCTAGACAACGAGCAGGAGAACAGGAGGCTACAGGAGGGACAATATCAGGGGATCAGGGAGGACTTGCAGGCCACCAACAACACCCTGATCTCCATACCAGGGGTGCTGGCAGACATGGCCAACATTATGATTGAGGCAGTGTCACACCAGCAGGCTCCTACCACTAGCCAGTCATCTGAACAGCCCTCCACTTCCGCTGCCACTAGTGGACAGGAGGCCCCGCCACAGGACCAACAGGACACCAGCACCCCTGCCCCTGCAGAAGGTGAACCACCCTGCAAATGTTCCCTGTGAACCAGACAGAAGCCAGAGACACTTGCCAAGACCACCGTCAGGAAATGAGACTCTCCTGATTGTCTCTCTTGTGTCCCACTCAGTCACCTTGTCCACTTTGAACTGTCATTGCTCCCCTTCCTATGTCCTCATGGACAATGCATATGTGCTACAAACAGATTGCAAAAATACCCTGGACTTTCCTCCATCATCACCCCATTCCATTGCACTTTCCCCTCTATATTTTAGCACTACAATAAACACCCTTGGATAAAAATCGAATACTAGTATATCATGTATTTCAAATTTGTATTCATTGAAAGAGCTACATCCATTGCAAATGAACTGTACATACAATGAGCATAGAATGATTGACCTGTAGCTGGCTGTTCTGATCACACCAGGAGAATGTGTCATATCACCAACATCTGCAAAATTAATATCCAGAGGTAACAGTTAGTGGGCAAAGAAGTGTGTAATGCCAGCATTGCAATGCCACACAGAATACAACAATCGTCATAGAAAAGTAAATTTGAACTGTCTCCCCTGTGTGTCATTGGAAGTACTGACGTATCACAGATGTTCTGTTGTCCACATCCTCATCCTCATCCTCTGCCTCCTCATCATCACTGTCCTCAGGGTCCTCTGATGCCACAGGGATATCTCCAGTCTCATCCTCCTGCAGAAAAGGTACATGGCGTCTGAGGGCCAGGTTGTGCAACACGCAGCATGCCACTGCTATCTGGCAGACCGTCTTGGGTGAGTAGCACAGAGGTCCACCTGTTAGATGGAGGCACCTGAACCTGTCCTTCAGGAGGCCAAAGTTCCTTTCAATGATCTTTCTGGTTCACCCATGTGCCTTATTATAACGTTCTTCTGCCCTTATCCTGGCATTCCTCACAGGGGTCAGCAGCCATGATAGGTTTGGGTAACCAAAGTCACCTGCAAATATTGAGGGACAACATTTATCCACACACTATCCTATATGGCCAACACCATAGGCATACATCAACATATACTGGGTGGGAACCAGGGCTCACCTATTAGCCACACCCTGTGCCTCTGTAGTTGGGACATCACATTTGGGATGCTGCTATTCCTCAGGACAAAGGCATCATGCACTGACCCTGGATACTGACATGAGAGATGTACTGGTCCACCAAGCACACCATTTGCACATTCATGGAGTGGAAACTCTTATGGGTCCTGAACACCTGTTCATTCTGGCGGGGCACAAATGCGATATGTGTTCTGTCAATCGCCCCAATTATATTGGGAATATGTCCCATTGCATAGAATCCAGCCTTTACAGTGGCCAAATCCTCAACCTGGGGGAATGCAATGTAGCGGCACATGTGTTTTATCAGGGCAGACAACTCTTGTTAGCACTTTTGAGAACATTGGCTGTGACGTTCCTTCTGCCAAGCCCACTGTCACTTGGAAAGAACCAGTTGCCAGGAAATGGAGAACTGATAGCACTTGCACAAGAGGGGGGATCCCAGTGGGATGACGGATAGCAGATGTCAGGTCAGGCTCCAATTAGGCACACAGTTCTGTGATTGTGGCCCTATCCAGTCTATAGGTAAGTATTATGTGCCTGTCCTCCAGTGTAGCCAAGTCCACCAGGGGTCTGTACATGGGGGGATGTCTCCACCTCCTATTAATCCGCAGTGGTAGGTATCTAAGGGACACAAGAGGGAGAAGGCTGTCACAAACTGAACAATGGAGCCACAACAGCAGTCCACAATATGAAAACATGTTATGGGACAGTGTAATTTGTGAAGTATGTGCCTACTGATCCTGTGAAGCAGCAATAATCGACAGGCCTGTTCACCTCCCAAAAATGGCACCCGCCTGTCCTGTGTGTAGGGACAGGTGGAAGTGAGGTAATGCCACTGACGTTGTGGGCTGTGGTGGTAGGCAGTCGGGAACAGCCGTGCAATTCATCATTGGTTAATATTGGGCCCTAAGGGGTACAGTGGCCAATGGTCTTCTACGCCGGCAGTGACGTATGCACTGCCGCGGACGTGACTGCCACTTTCTATCTGATTCCTCACTTGTTTTCTGACCTTCAATAGAAGAGGACCTACACTGCAAGTGCTGCTGTGACCTCTGTCTGGAGCCTACCATGGCATGTGTGACCCGGGAAAGGACCCCAGCCTTCAGTTCGAAGGAGTTGGAGCGACTGGTGTATGGGGTCCTACCCCAGTACGGACTGCTGTATGGGCCTCCAGACCAACATGTGAGTATACCTTGTGCACGATGCATGTGGCATGAATGCTTGGCATTGTGTGTGAAAGCCTCGTGTAAGTAGGGTGGGTGGATGTTTTCTTGGCGGTGTACATGTTGTGGGCTGGGCTATGTGTGTGCCAATGGTGATGCAAACGGGTATGGTGGGCCATTTGTGTTACAGGCTGAACTGTTTGTCTAAAGGTGTTCTCCTGTCTGTTTTGCCCCTGTAGGTCAGTGCCCATCAAAAGAAGGGAATATGGCGTGCCATCGCCAAGGAGGTGCGGACCCTGGGGGTCTATGGCAGGCGGAGCACCCACTGTCAGAAACGTTGGGAGGACCTGAGACGCTGGGCACGGAAGATAGCAAAGGCCCAGCTGGGGATGGCCTCCCAATGAGGAAGGGGTGCCCGTCGGACCCTGACCCACCTGATGGCCGCATACTGGCGGTGGCCTACCCTAAGCTGGATGGGCACTTGAGGGCATCACAGCAGCCACAAGGGGGTGAGTACAGTGGCTATCATTACAACTTACGGCTGGTGGGGTGGTACTGGGGTGGTTGTTGTGTATCAGTGGGTGCCCATAGGCCAGGCCAGACATTGCAGCGTAGGTCCTCTGGTGGCTAAGTGTTTGAATGTGAAATATTGCTTACCTAGCTTGTTAATATTCACTCCTGGGCAGGCCTGTGTTGGTCCCAGATGTGCTGCAGTTGGCGGTGTGTGCCCCTCCCCAATCCTTGGTGACTAGCCATTTCACTGGTAGTGCCATGCATAATGCTAGGCCTGTTCCCTGTGTGTGATGGTGCTGTGCACGCCAACAGTCGTGTTGGTGCAGTCATTGACCCAGTGTATCCTTTGTCTCTATTCCCCTTTTCTTGTTTTGTCATCTTGTCCTTATGTGCATTACCATCATCTGGTTGAGGAGCAGAGGCACCGGTGACAGAGGGAGCTGCATCCACCGCAGAGTCCACCGACGCAGAGGGCACCAGTGGAACGGAGGGCGAGGGGAGCACCATGGCGGAGACTGGAGGGGACAATACAGACTCTGATACCTCCTCCTGAGGGAGCTCCCTGGTGGTGGCGGACACCTCTGTGACCACCCTAGCTGCAGGTACAGCCGCCACCCCCCATACCAGCACTGCCCTCCCAGTATCCCCTCAGAGAGTTGCCAGTGCCCGCTCACCCAGGAGGGTGGGCATCTCCTTCAGCCCCAGGCACCTCAGACCCTGCCCCAGTGAGCCCTGCTGCCCTGAGTGAGGAGGCTATTGACCTCCTGAGATCCATCTCTGTAGGGCAAACAAGGATTGTGGATGCCACCCAGGGGCTGGCAGCCCAGATGCAGCAATCAACTGCATTCCTGGAGGGCATTCACGTTGGATTGGCTGCCCAACAGAGATCGATTCAGGCTCTGACCTCCTCTCTGGTGGCAGCCATTGTCCTTGCTTCAACCGTCCCCCCTCCAACTTCCACTTTCCAGTCCCATTGTCCTCAACCCCAACCGATTCTGAGCACACAGCCAGATGAGCATGCACACAAGACAACACCCAAGAGTGTCACAGGCAAACACAAGCACCACACTTCATCACACAGGCACTCACACAAACACCATTCAGTTGCAGACACGACAACATCCACTATCTCCACTGTCTCCCCGTCCTCCTCCACCTCCCACCCAGTTGTGCCTACACTCATACGTGCATGCAATCTATCAATATCCACTACCAGCATCATCACCACACCAAGCAGAACACACACCACACTGGCAGACACCTCCACAACATCCATGCATGCGTCCCCTGTGTCCTCTCCCACCGTGTCTGTCTCCCCTCCTAAAGCTACATAAATGCAAGCACTCAGACACCCAACAGCCATCCACCTCACCTCACAACAGCATACATCCCATGCACCTGCACCCACATCCAGCAGAGAAACACCTCCAACAACCACTCCCTCATCCTCCTTTCCCATTACTCCTCCCTCTTCCTGCCCCACCATCCCTAAAAAGCGTTTTCTTTCCCAGATTGACCTCTTCCCTACCCCCCCCTGTCCTGCACGTATGGGCAGGGTAGCAGGGACCCAGCCAAGCACCTCAGCCAAACAGTCCACGGGCCCAGTGGTAGCACCACCTACTCGTGGCAGAAAGGATTCCAGGCCAACAATACTGAAGGGGAAGGAACCTGCAGCAGCTGCAAAGAAGGGGAAGGAGCCTGCACCAGCTGCTAAGAAGGGGAAGGAGCCTGCAGCAGCTGCAAAGAAGGGGAAGGAGACTGCAGCTGCTGCTAAGAAAGGGAAGGATCCTGCACTAGGCAGAGGGCGGAAGAGCCTATTCACCAGTGCCAGGAAGGGATCCCCAACCCATGAGCAGGAGGAGAGGAGGTAGTCTGCGCAAGCGGAAGCTGACAGCTAAACACCGCCACCACCAGCAGCTGTCACAGGACCCCCACCGCCGGCCGTGGTTGTGCAGCCATCAGAGGGTGCAGGGGCTGAGCAGGAGCCTCCCACAATCACCACAACAGTGCAGCCATCGGAGACTGTAGGGGCTGAGCAGGAGCCTCTCACAACCACCACCACAGTACTGCCATCGGAGGGTGGAGGGACTGAGCAGGAACCTCCCACAACCACCACCACAGTGCAGCCGTCACTGCCGGTGGACGCCATGTAGTCCAGCCTCCAGGGCTGCTCTGCATCCTGCCCCCACCAGAACTAGTGGGTATGACACCCACTTGAGAGACTGTAGCCTTGCGCTCCCCAGGACACAGCACAGGACATTTTGCCCCCTCCAGAACCAGTGGGGTATTCACCCACTTTGAGAGACTGTGGCTTTGCACTCCCCAGTACAAAGCAAATGGCATGTTGCCCCCTCCAGAACCAGTGAAGTATTCACCCACTTCAAGAGACTTTGGTCTTGCCCTCCCCAGGACAAAAGCAATGGGTATGTTGCCCCCTCCAGAACCAGTATTCACCCACTTCGAGAGACTGTGGCCTTGCTCTCCCCAGGACAAAGAGCAATGGCATGTTGTCCCCTCCAGAACCAGTGGGCAAGACACCCACTTGAGAAACTGTGGCCTTGCACACCCCAGGACAAAGAGCAATTGGAATGGTGCCCCCTCCAGAACCAGTGGATTATTCACCCACTTTGAGAGACTGTAGCCTTGCACTACCCAGGACAAAGCACAGGGCATGTTGCCCCCTCCAGAACCAGTGGGCAAGACACCCACTTGAGAGACTGTGGCCTTGCACTCCCCAGGACAAAGAGCAATGGGCGTGTTGCCCCCTCCAGAACCAGTGGGGTATTCACCCACTTTGAGAGACTATGGCCTTGCACTCCCTAGGACAAAGCACAGGGCATGTTGCCCCATCCAAAACCAGTGGGGCATTCACCCACTTCGAGAGACTGTGGCCTTGCACTCCCCAGGAGAAAGCACAGGGCATTTTTCCCCATCCAGAACCAGTGGCCTTGTTCCCGCATCCGGCTGAGGTGCCTGCCTATTTGACAACTGATGCCCCTGCAGTGTTCTCTCTGGTTTGGTGCAGGATTCGAGTGGGGCCTTGGACTGTGCCCTGTGGTCATGTGGGCCCTGTGAACTATGAACTGAGCAGTGTCCCTTTGTTATACATTTGTACAGATTTGTTTAGTGGCCAAATCAGATTTTTCATTTTCTTGTTTTTGACTGATTACAATCATTTCCGTAAATTCCTGTAGTCTTTACATTATTCTGCAGATTTTCGTGGTCAAATTGTTTTTGTATTGCATTTGGTTGTGTTTATGGCGTGTGTGTGTGTCAGGTGTGTGTTGTGCGTGTGTGTGTGTCACTCTCATTTTCCTCCCCCCCTCCCTTGTGTTCATCGTCGTCTTCACCGGCATTGGTGTTTCAGGTGGAGCATAACGTAGAAGATCATCTGAAAGACTTACAGTTCTGGTTCCATGGCGGTGTGGTTCTTCCTTGTGTCCAATGGTGAGTCCTATATCTTCTGTGATGTGTTTCTGCCAGGGTTTTGATGGCATTGGTACTGCCCCGGAAAAGGTGGCAGAATAGTGTGTCAAAATATGGTGGGAGGTACTTTGTTTACCGCCTGGCTGTAGGTGGCTACCGCCATGGTGCCTATTGTTTCCGCCCTGGCGGTCGGTGTGGTTCATTGGCTGTCTATGGGAGATATCACCGGCATGGTCATAATTTGGCAGTAATTACCGCCAGCCTGTTGGCGGTATTACCGCCACTTTATCACTGACCGCCAGTTTCGTAGTGAGGGCCTAAGTCTCATACCTATGTTCAACTAACCAGAGATAATAAACAAAGTTATAATATGATGCTCAGAAACATCCTCCGCCTGAGGCCCAATGATTTATGTCCTTTAGTGCCATAATGTGCAGGTGGTATAAACATGTTTGGGATCATAGCTTGGGTCCATAGTAAGCCATACATTGTTTGTGCCACTGATGGTGAGAAGAGCTACTGCCGCTTCCTGGTAAATCAATTTACTTGCACATATTGGGTACCTTCAGTGAGCCTATGTGGAGGTAACTGTCTGAAAATAAGCAACGCAAAAGCAAACAAGGCCTGGCAGTCTAGCTGGTGGAACCTAGCTGATAATATCTACTTTATAAGAAGGTCAATGAGGAGTCGGAGGCATTTCAGGGTAGTGAATGCAGTTAGCCTGTATCACCTTAGCTTGTTTCATACCATCCCTGGACTTTTGGCTACCTGTATCTCTGATTTCAGACTGGTTTATACCATTTCTCTAAGTTCCACAGATAAATGCACAATTGGACGGTAACCCCAAACATGTTTCTCAGTTAATACAGATGCAAGAGTTGTGACTGGCACATGGTGGTCCAAGTAGCTATGTTGATGCTTCAAGTCACTTAACATTAAGGAAGGTCAATTTGCAGAAAAGAAGAACCCTAGTGTTAAATAATCAGCCAATACCTTTGCTGAAAAATGTGCACAATAAGGCTTCTTCTGGTTCTCAGTTTATATATTTTTTGCAAATGTCAAAATAATTATTACAGAAAATAATGTGTTAGAAGACAAATTCATTAATAAACGCAATATTGTAATGTGCCTTTAAGAAATGAAGTAGCCACAGCCCATTAATAAGTAGTCACATTTATAAGAAGCCCTAATGCAAAAGGACTTCAGAATCTAGTCCTTTTTAGTACAACAGCCGAAAAGATGTAACTCCTCGCAAACAGTACATCTTTTATAATATTCCTGAAAAAGAAATCACACAATATTACTTGTGCATTAGACTATTCAATCAAACTGTTTGTTTCCAAAACACCTATTATTTGTATTGGACATTAACTTAACATCACTCACAGAGGAAATAAACAAGAAGTTACCTTTTACACAATGGACTTTACTGCAGATTCATAATGCCAGCAGAATAATGGAGATCTTAGTAAATAACGTTGTCTTGTTTCAAAAGCAAACCACTTCTGTCTGAGGAAACTAGTAAAATGTAAATTTAAATTTACAGAGACAATATGGTGGCTGGAACTGAATTTCAGTTATTTTCCGAAAAGCAAATGAAAAGAAATGCTGGGGTACAATATTTAAACATGCATTTTGCATAATGTGGCCGAGTGCAGCCTCGTTATGCTCGCTGCACCAAAGCTATGTTAGTCATTATTTTCTGAATTAAAAACGTTTCTCCTAATCCTCCCTCTGATAACTGAAAATCACCACACCACCAAACTATTACAACTCAGTCATCATTCTTTATCTTGTAGGATCTTTCTCTGCAATGCTTTCATTTTGTTGGATACCTACCCCTTTCTATTTTCAAGAGTAACTTCTTCATTCGTCATTCGCTCATCATCTTTTTATTGCTCCTGCAGTTATATTTGAAGTCCTTTACACAAATGTATTCACGTAAACATAAACGTTAAAGGAACGCTTATCTTTATTATTATTATAAATATCGTTATGATTGAAACAAATCTTTTCTAATATGTCTATGCCTGTCCCATAATCTGTGAGCCTATCTTTTTCAAGATTCCAGGTTCTCCTAATTGTGAATCTCAATGTTAGTCAGGTTATCAATTTATTTATTAATAATACTCTCACTATTGTGTGGATATAAGTACAGCACTGTTTCTTTCTTATATGACAAATGCCTCACTCTTTTGCTAACAGCATATTTAAAGCCGTTCTGTTTTGAATAACCACCAGAATCTAATCGCAAGCCCCCGTTATTAATAGGAGGGGTGGGTGGAACTCACAAAGTCTTACTCAGTCTAATTCCATGTATTTACAAAAAAACTCAATGAGTTTACGCTGTTTTCCATGAATGGATGGAAACTGGCACTCGTTCTGCAGAGATAAATCAACACAAACTGCACCACATGGCTTGTCAGAGGGTGCTGCTGCTTGAGCTGCTTTTGCTACAGCTTAAGTTGATTTTCAAATCAAGCGGTAGCTTTCTCACCGCTAGTGGTTGCAACTGTCCACAGCTGTTTATGGTGAGAAGATCTCACCGGATGCCCCCCCCCAGTGCCCGAAAATCATGCTAGGTGACACCATTTCTCGCTCGTACTCACCAACAGGCCATGTGCAAAAAAATATTTGGCCAGAACTCCACAGGGCGGAATTTATTTCCCACACCTAATTAATACAAGCTAATACACCTGCTGTATTATCTACCTATCTCTCTACTAGAGAGTAGAGAGGTTCTAATCTTCGCTTCATTCCAAGCGATCTCCATGAGAGGAATCAAAACACCAAACATTTCTAATGATTGTTGACTTACACTTATTTTCTTCATTCTCACATGATGCACATCACTCAACCTATCCACGTGATTATGTTTTGTACAGACTAAAGCTAAATAACAAGTACCTGCCCAATGTTGTAGAAGAGTAAAATAAGCTGTTTGTTACAAGCATGATGAACACATCAAATAGGACATATCTATGATATATTCATAAGCACACATATTAGTCCCTATCATTGCTGGTCTATATTTCAATCACATCATACGTACATTCCTTTCCTTTACTTTCCAACTTCTCACACAAGGGTGTATTCATGAATTTTTAGTCACAGTCTCTTTTCTTGATTCAAATCTAATTTCTTTGAACTCAACCTATCATGATATCTTTTCTTGTTATATTTTTTTAAATAAAGTTATGTTGTACATCAGTCAACTTATATACATTCTATGCTTCGGCACTTGTTAGTACTGTGAAATTCTATAGGACACTTAAATGGTCCAGTTTCTTCAAGGTTTGAAATAAAAGGTAAGTCATTCATTGAAAGATCATATTCTGCATTAGATTTTTCTGAATACTCCTGTGCATGATCAGTGAATAATGTTCTGCACATGATAAACTATAAGAAGGAGGTAACTGTGTATAAGTCTCATCTGCTGAAACAGAAAGTAGTGAGTACAAATTTAGCAACCAGACAAATTCATTATGTCTCTATAAATCTTCAAAACATTTATGAAAGAGTTTTCCCTAAACTCTTTATCATAACGGTTTCTATTTCCTAAAGTAGTATTCAGAAATATAAAGCTATTAGTAGTGTTTAAGAGCTAACCATCAGGACGAAATATAGACACTATCACACCAATACCTGCGTCTGAAACAAGAATCATTAAAAATTTGTGGATAGCCGTGTGAATCCTATAATTTCTTGAAGACATTTTCTACATAATAAATAGCCCTGTCAATGTTCAATCTTCAAAAGCAAAAACACAAATGTTTCAAAAGGTATTTAGCAATCCAATAATTGGTAGTTAGCATCTCAAAAATCAAACCTATCTAAAACAGAAATTCAAAGAAGAAAAACAGTCTTTTAAACATTTTAGACAGCAGGTCACTTGCTGGTTGAGGAACTTATTCAGCATGAAACATTTCTCAGCCTATTAACGCCTTCCCAGTGATTCTTGGGAATATTCAAACAAAATTGAAACCTTTTCAAATTAATGTCTCTTTAATAAGATACACTTGTTAAGGAACTGTGTACTTCTTTTTTAGAACTATTTTTCTTCTTGATTTTATTGTTCCATTGCTTGTTGTTGTACCCCCTTCTGATGCTTCTCCAGTGTACATTTCAGCCTTTTTATCAACACCTCCTTTACTTGCTTCAGCTGATTTCGCACCACTTTGCTCAGAATCGTCTGTCATTTTTCAGACAGATGAACTTGATTCATGTTTCCATCTTCTTTGTCTGCTTCTTCTTAGTTTGTTTGTTTTTCCTTATGTTTATTTTCACTCCACTCTCAATCCATGTATCAAACATAACTTTTGCTTGTGGTTCTGCAGATTATTTCACCATGCCCTCATGAGCAGCACATACTCTCTTTGTATGAGATGCATATGTCCATTATTAAAAAGCCTCCACACTTCACAGCCATACTTGTCATCAACATCACTTGCAAGGGGCCCTTCCAGCACTTTTCCAAGCACTATTTCCTTACATGCTTCTTGATCAGGACCCACTCTCCTGCCTGCAGATCATAACACAATTCCGTATGTTCAGAAGGTGTAGCGATTTCCACCTGGTGAGGGACACAGCGTACTGTATCAGGTGGATGCCTGCAGTAATCCAAGATGAAATCATCAGTTATAGTAAGCAAAGCTCCTGATGGAAAACCCTGGGGCCTTATTGCCCTTGCCATGATCACTTCATGGGTGCCCAATCCAGTTTGTTGTTTGGAGTACATCTCATGAGCTGCAACACACCAAAAAAAAAAGCATCTGCCCATATCAGAGTTGTTGAAGAACACACTTTCGCAAGCTTATCCTTCAGTGAACCATTATTCCTTGTAACACCGCCTGACACCTCTGGATGATAACTATAATTGAACTTCTGATCAATGTTCATTGTTTCACTTTTGGAGTGTGTCACCATGCCTGACCCAACAGAAGCTGGCATTCTAAATCTAAAGGCCAATTCGTCAACAATAATTGTACACTTGTTATTACATCACACCTCCTTGTAGGATATGCCTTAACCCATTTTAAACAGAAGCAAATGATAACCAGTATGGAACCCAAACCACTACATCATGGCATCTCTAAAAATCAATGTATAGTCTTGTGGACTAGCTATGTTTCCTCAGTGACTCACTATGTTGAACGTTTTTCTTCCTATATTGTTTTGCTGGCACATTCAAATGTTATACTGTACCTATGAATCAAGTAGGACTGTGTATCTGGTCATCATAAATGTCAGGGTATAGAGACTCAGGCCGCATATAACATCAGGAAATGTTGACACTGTTTATGGCTAGCTCACAGTGCCCCATCTGAACCCCTAAACACACCAGAGTACCAGATATGGCTTGCAACCTCAAACATGACTAGTTAGACTCCAAAGGAATTATGGAAACACATCTGCTCTTTCGTTGTCCTTTACAGTATGCAAGATTAGACACAAGAAAAATGTGAAAATGTTGTTTAGAGCATTTATTGCAACAATCTCATTCTTGAATAAAAAACATGGGCTCCAATTATTAGGGAAACTAGACAAAGCATGGTAACCAGCATTTCAAAGATGGTGAAAAAGATAAACAATTCAACCATGGATTCGTGATTGTGCTGGTTAACTGTTGTCTGTAACTACCTATACTGCTGAGAGTACAGTGGGAGCACAATCTGCCAGATCTATTTGGAAAACCCAACCCCCGATACCTGAGTAAGATGTACTGGGAAACTAGGAAGCCGGTTTGATGTAGTGCAGGCTATTGGTCCTGTGGATGGCAGAGGTCGAATTCAGGATCAGAGTCAGCCAGCTTCATCTGGGACACTGAGTACCACATTCCCAGATAAGCCTAGCAGAAGTGCTCCTCTATCTCAAATGGTGCAGAGGCAGTTTTTATCATATAAGCACCATCGGTATCATACTATGTCAGAGGTGCAAGTTCAACGTTATGATATGTCTACAAAGATAGAGCTGGATCCACAGACAATCAGAATGTTTAGGCATCTTGTTCTGTGTACTCAGCCTTGGACAGAGTGTGCAGACTAGATGGCATCAACGCTTACTAGGAACAAGCAACATGTGCCATGATTTCTCAGTACCTTTTCACATAAATGAGAAGCCATGTAAAAGGTTACAGACAGAAAAGAAACACTAAATGAAAAATGTGCATTTAAAAATGGAGACTCTAACCAGGCCCTAGCATGCTTTACTACACCGCCCTCTTGGCCATGAGAAAGAGAGTTCATATAATATAAAAACATGGCTTAAATCTATGTAAAAACACTATTCATGTAAAATGTAAAATGCATTTAAAATATAAAAGCAAAGGAAAACCATATTTCGAAAAAATATGCTGATTAAAAAGCTAACAACAACTTATAAATACATTTAATCAAAAACAAAATGGGGCCAAATGAAACTCTAGGTGGTTCCTGACATATTTCCATGTCCAAAGTCAATAGGATCCACGAAAGAACCCACAACCGCAGACAACAGACATGTTGCTTGTTTATAGTAAGTGCAGACGACAGATCCACCGAGGCGTGAGTAGTAAATTCCAAAGAACAGAAATGGTCAGATCCAGCCAACTCAGCCGAGGCTGCAAGCAAGACAGCCAAGTGTGTATCTGCAGTGCTAAAGCCATATTCCAGGAATCCCAAAGCATACATATCAACCGGAAAACAAGGCTTATAACACGCTTCTGGCAGCAAAGGCAGCCTCATAGAAAAGCAGTGTGCGTCTTCATCTAACTCATGTGCAGGTCAATGTTCACAGACCGAACCAATTGCATAGCCAGACACAGGTCCAGTGCACTCTCAAAAGGGCACAGCAGACGGCAGAACATAGGCTGCATAAATTGTAACCACACTAGTCGAAATGACAGAGACCTATCCATGTACAATTCCTGGAGCAGAGACACTCCAAAGTACTGTATCTTGTGTTCATGACACATCAGGGTGTGTGGCAGATTCATAACTATTTGGCCCTGTGGTGGTGAAACATTCATTATGGAACAGACAAACAAAAACAAAATAGTGATGACTAAGAAAAGTACAATCAGTATACCTCAAAAACATTGGAAACCAGAGTACAGAAAGGAGGGGATCACTCCAAATACAGTCTGGAATGTGCTCACCAACCCAGAGCCAGCTTATCTAAATTCACAATAAAATAGAGATTCAAAGTCACATGGCAGTCTCTTTTACTACATGGGAGGGAGAAATTAACACATTATTACAGCAGGTTATGACCCTGGAGACCATCACCACATATCGGACACCTGGTTTTATCCCCCAGCAACCTTGGTCTTTCAGAACCAAATAACTCAAGAGTAACCGGAACACTGGGCAAATCAAGGAAACTAGTGTGCCTTTCATATAACACGCTAGATATGTCATAGATGCATTATACATGCCATGCAGCATGACCTCTTTACAAAGTAATGTGTGGCCAAATGAAGATTCATCTTTATTTCCACTGAGGAAGACTTCAGTTTCCCCAAGCACACACTTGTAATTGAAAGGCAGAGCCCAGGACTCGTGAACAAAATTATCCCCCATAGCTTCATCTATCTACTTGACGGTGTTATAAACAGGATGTGAACTGGAATGTAGAGATTGGTAACAATATAAAGCCATGGATTAGCCATACGGCTGATGGCGTTTTGGCTACGGAAAAGGGTAATTTATCTAAAAGCTCTATGTTCAGCATGGTGTAAATTGCATCTTTTTGCCATAATCCTCTGTATACATGTTAACCCCTTCCCCGCCACGGACGTAATGGTTACGTCCATGGCAGCGCCCGTGTGGCGCCATGGACGTAACCATTACGTCCTGGGACTGGCAGTCGGGGGAAGCGCTAGCGCTTCCCCCGAGGGCCACCCCCCAACACCCCCAGGCCAGGGCTGAAAGGGGAATCCCTTCCCCTTTCACGCCCACCCCCCCCCCCACCCCCCTCCCATGACGTCAGCGCGCGATCGCGCGCTGATTTCAGGGAAAGGGGGAAAGACGCGCTGGAAGCCATTTGCTTCCAGCGCGTCTAAGGGAGAAGGTGAGTTTTTCACCTTCGTGCGGGGTGGGGGTGCTCTCAGAGAGGCATCGAGGGAAAGGAAAGGGTTTTCCTTTCCCTCGATGTCTCTTTGAGCATTCCTGCTGCCCGATCGCGATGCGATCGGGCAGCAGGAATGCCCACTAGACACCAGGGATTTCAGTATGTGTGTGTGTGTGTGTGAATATTAGTGTAGGGGAGCGACCCCTTGGGCAAGGGTCGCTCCCCTTTGGGGGCACATGCATTTTACGTCGTTTCTGCCCCCCCTGGGGGCAGATTGGCCCTATTTTTAGGCCGATCTGCCCCCAAGGGGGGCAGAAAGCCACTAGACACCAGGGATTTTATTGTTGCTTTGTATTTTTTGTGTTGGGGGGCGGCCCCTTGGGCAAGGGTCGCTCCCCTTTGGGGGCACATGTATTTTACGTCGTTTCTGCCCCCCCCTGGGGGCAGATTAGCCCTATTTTTAGGCCGATCTGCCCCCAAGGGGGGCAGAAAGCCACTAGACACCAGGGATTTTATTGTTGATTTGTATTTTTTGTGTTGGGGGGCGGCCCCTTGGGCAAGGGTCGCCCCCAGGGGCCCTCATGTATTTTTGGGCAGTTCTGCCCCAAGGCCTATTTTTTTAGGCCTTTCTGCCCCCAAGGGGGGCAGAATCCCAATAGCGCCAGAAATAGTATGTATGTATGTGTGCTTTGTGTTGGGGGGTGGCCCCTTGGGCAAGGGTCGCTCCCCCCAGGGGCGCAATGTATTTATTGTCGTTTCTGCCCCCCTTGGGGGCAGATTGGCCCTATTTTTAGGCCGATCTGCCCCCAAGGGGGGCAGAAAGCCACTAGACACCAGGGATTTTATTGTTGATTTTTATTTTTTGTGTTGGGGGGTGGCCCCTTGGGCAAGGGTCGCCCCCATGGGCCCACATGTATTTTTGGGCAGTTCTGCCCCCCTTGGGGGCAGAGAGGCCTATTTGTTTTAGGCCTTTCTGCCCCCAAGGGGGGCAGAATCCCAATAGCGCCAGAAAGATATGTTTGTATGTGTGCTTTGTGTTGGGGGGTGGCCCCTTGGGCAAGGGTCGCTCCCCCCGGGGGCGCAATGTATTTATTGTCGTTTCTGCCCCCCTTGGGGGCAGATTGGCCCTATTTTTACGCCGATCTGCCCCCAAGGGGGGCAGAAAGCCACTAGACACCAGGGATTTTATTGTTGGTTTTTATTTTTTGTGTTGGGGGGCGGCCCCTTGGGCAAGGGTCGCCCCCAGGGGCCCACATGTATTTTTGGGCAGTTCAGCCCCCCTAGGGGGCAGATATGCCTATTTTTTAGGCCTTTCTGTCCCCAAGGGGGGCAGAATCCCCATAGCGCCAGGGATACTATGTGTGTGTGCTTTGTGTGGCGGTGTGGCCCCTTGGGCAAGGGTCGCCCCCCCCCCAAAGGGTGCAATGTAATCTGGGCGATTTCTGCCCCCTCCCCTTGGGGGTAGATTGGCCTATTTTTTTTTAGGCCCATCTTCCCCCAAGCAGAGAAGACTAGACACAGGGGAAAATGAAAAAATGGTTAGTGGCGGAGTGTTTGTCAACTGGCGAAGTATTTGCTTTTATGATAATAACAGTTTTTCTCCTTTTTGTTTTAGTTCAAAGCTTTTGCTGACTTTGCTGTGGCTTGTTGCAGTTTTGGCAGTAGTTGTCCTGCGGTTTGCGTAGTTGCATGTTTTAGGTAAGTAAATAAATTTACTCCAAGTGAGTATTGTTGCAATGCATGAATGACATGTTTGTAGGTGGTGTACTGAATGCAGGATTGTGTGTGAAATTGTCCTTAGAGTTATGCACAATGATTATTGTGTTGTCTTATGTCTAATTTGCTTTTTTTTTTCTCTCTTTTTAGTGGGATATCGTTGGTGATTTCTGTGGCTGTGCAGAGTAGTTGCTGGTGAGTCAAGCTTTTTCAGGCAAGTGAGCAGTATAGTTTTTGAGTTTATAATTCTTAGTGATAAACCTATACTTTGTTACTTATCTTACACAGTGCTGGTTGTTGGTGGTGTATTTGTCCAGTTAATTTTAGTAGGAAGGATCATGGCCAGCCGTAGGATGACCGCTCAGCAGGTTGTTAGTGTGCTTTTTGAGTCATCTTCTGACCATGAATATGAGACTGACTCTGCATCTGAGGCAGAGGAGGAAGTGCAGGATTCTGGAAGTGAATTTTCTGTCAGAGATGAATCATCTGATGATGAAGCCACTCTCAGTGCTGATGAAGGGCCTGTTTTAGAGGAGGACAGTGATGTGCCAATGGTGCAGGAGCCAGCGGCTGAAAGGCTTCCCATTGGAAGACCTGACGCATGGGTTGCACCAAACATGGAGCAGCCACAGTTGCCTGCGTTTACTGGTTTTCCAGGGTGTCGAGTTAATACGGAAAACTTTTTGCCCGTCAACTTTTTTGAGTTGTTTATGGACGATATATTTTTGGAAGAGATTGTTGAGCAGACTAATTTGTATGCAGAGCAGTTTTTGAGGGACAACGCTGCCAGACTTAGGCCACACTCTAGAGCTAGCCGGTGGATTCCCACAAATCTGGAAGAGTTGAAAAAGTTCTTGGGTTTAACTTTTTTGATGGGGCTGATAAGGAAGCCGTCGCTGTCTTCATATTGGTCTACTAGTCCCTTGATGGCAACTGCTATATTTCCTGCCATCATGAGTCGTAACCGGTATGAGCTTCTTCTTCGGATGTTGCATTTTGTAGATAATGCTTTAGCCTTGCCACGAGATCATCCTGATTCTGACCGTCTTTTTAAGATTAGACCTGTCCTTGATCATTTGGTAGATCGGTTTTCAGAGATCTATGTTCCAGGGAAAGAAATATCTGTAGATGAGTCTTTGGTCCTGTTCAAGGGTCGTTTGGTTTTTAGGCAGTACATTCCTAGCAAGAGGGCACGGTATGGAATTAAATTGTATATGCTGTTAGAAAGTAGTACAGGATATGTTTATAATTTCCGGGTCTACACTGGTAGGGATTCCAATATTGACCCCCCTGGTTGTCCTCCCACTTTTGGAGTTAGTGAGAAAATTGTGTGGGAACTTGGTAGACGACTGTTTAACAAAGGTCACCATTTATATGTAGATAACTTCTACACTGGAGTTCGGTTGTTCAAGGAGTTGTTCAGAGTGGACACTGTTGCTTGTGGCACAATCCGCTCTAATCGGAAAGGCTATCCAAAAGAGCTTGTCTGTAAAAAACTTGAGAAGGGACAGTGCAGTGCCTTGCGGAATGATGAGCTGCTAGCTCTGAAATTTGTAGACAAGAGGGATGTATACATGCTAAGCAACATCCATGATGAGAGTACTTCACCTGTGGCTGTTTGGGGTCAGGTTGCCGAAGTGCGCAAACCTGTGTGCATCTTAGACTATAATAAGCACATGGGTGGTGTTGATAGAGTAGATCAGAGGTTAGAACCTTACACTGCTGCTTGTAAGTCTTATGTGTGGTATAAGAAATTAGCGCTTCACTTGTTCCACTTGGCAACTTTTAATGCTTTTGTTGTGTTTAAGGATAGTTCTCCAGAGTCAAGGATGACATTTGTGAAATTTCAGGAGTCTATCATAGCTAGCCTTGTTGTGCTGGAACAGGCAAGAGTTCCTAGAGAAGCAGTGGTGGAGGATGTGGCTAGATTGAAAGATCGTCACTTTGCTGAGCACATTCCTCCCACGGCCAAAAAAAACTTTCCTGCTAAGAGATGTAGAGTCTGTGCTCGAAGAGGTATCAGGAAGGAGACTAGGATGTACTGCCCTGATTGTCCTTCAAAGCCTGGGCTGTGTGTGGGTGGCTGTTTCAGGAGCTACCACACACAGAAGAATTATTGGGAAATTCCGTGAGCGTAAACTGGTGTTTTATATTTTTATATGTTCGGTTTCACGGTTGGCATTAGTCATGTATTCAGTTAGAGCTTTTGTGTTTGTAGTTTTGTACTAATTTATGATTAGTGGTTTCTTTGTTGTTTAAAAACAAAAAAAAGGGGATGGCATGTGTAGAGTGGCGCTTGGCTGGCGGCGTGGGTGTGGTGGCGCTTGGCTGGCGGTGTGTGTGGGGTGGCGCTTGGCTGGCGGTGTGTGTGGGGTGGCGCTTGGCTGGCGGTGTGTGTGGGGTGGCGCTGGGCTGGCGGTGTGTGTGGGGTGGCGCTTGGCTGGTGGTGTGGGTGGGGTGGCGCTTGGCTGGTGGTGTGGCGCTTGGCTGGCAGTGCCGGCCAAACGCCAGTCCACACACTCATCAGCTGGTGTGATTGCTGTATCAGGCATGTGGGCGTATGAAAGTGATGGGCCCTTGACTGGCGCTGTCTGTGGATGCGAGTCTTGTAATGTGCTGGGCCCGTGGCTGGCGGCGTGAATGGTCTAGTGCATGTCATGTATGAAAGGTGTGTGAATGGACTGTAAAGCGGTTGGTGCCTTGTCGTGGCTTGACAGCTCACGAGCTGTGAGTCATTGGTTCAGTTTTTTGGCCTTTCAGTTATAACCAGTGCATTTCACTTTTGTGAAATCTCTTGTTAATAAAATTTGATCTACTGAACCATCACTCACCCTCGTGCCAAATCCAACCAGTATGTGTGGTACAAATGACAAAACCTGCTCCGCTGTAATCAGGCGTCGCAGCACACTTGAGACACGCTAGGTGCCTCAGGTGGGACCCCGATGATGAAGCATGCCACCAACTTGGTTGGTGGGTGAGGGGTCTTCTTCACATAACCTAAGTGTGTTTCTTTTCACAATTTTAGTGTTTGGCACATCACGGACGTATGTGCACACATCAAAGTGATATATTCCAAAAATACCTGTGTTTGGGGGGGAGGGCCCACCTATGTTTTTGGTCCTGGGTGCGGCCGTCATGTAGGGAAACCTACAAAACCCAGAAACTTTTTAAAACTAGGCACCCCAAGGAGTCTAGGGAGGTGTGGCTTGTGTGGCTCCCCCAACATTTTCTTACCCAGACTCCTCTGTAAACCTCACAATTTGCATAAAAAAGCATATTTTCCTGATTTTTCTTAGTAGGATCACCGCTCCAGCACAAAATTCCTACTCCCCAGTTTTCCCCTCAGTCTCCCAAGTAAAATGACACCTCACTTATGTGGGTCCCCAAAGCAGAGTCCGTCTAAAGATGTATAAAAGAATATGCCCTTATAAACTTGCTGTGCTATCCCTTCTATCCCTTCAGGTTTTGGGCCTTATTATGTTGCAGGCACCTGGGCCACCCACACAAGTGAGGTATCATTTTTATCGGGAGACTTGGGGGAACGCTGGGTGGAAGGAAATTTGTGGCTCCTATCAGATTCCAGAACTTTCTGCCACAGAAATGTGAGGAACATGTGTTTTTTTAGCCAAATTTTGAGGTTTGCAAAGGATTCTGGGTAACAGAACCTGGTCCGAGCCCCGCAAGTCACCACTCCTTGGATTCCCCTAGGTCTCTAGTTTTCAGAAATGCACTGGTTTGGTAGGTTTCCCTAGGCGCCGGGTGAGCTACAGGCCAAAATCCACAGGTAGGCACTGTTTTCTCCCAAAATTGTGGATGTGTCCACGTTGCGCTTTGGGGTGTTTCCTGTCGCAGGCGCTAGGCCTACCCACGCAAGTGAGGTATCATTTTTATCGGGAGACTTGGGGGAACGCTGGGTGGAAGGAAATTTGTAGCTCCTCTCAGATTCCAGAACTTTCTGCCACAGAAATGTGAGGAACATGTGTTTTTTTAGCCAAATTTTGAGGTTTGCAAAGGATTCTGGGTAACAGAACCTGGTCCGAGCCCCGCAAGTCACCCCTCCTTGGATCCCCCTAGGTCTCTAGTTTTCAGAAATGCACAGGTTTGGTAGGTTTCCCTAGGTGGCGGCTGAGCTAGAGGCCAAAATCTACAGGTAGTCACTTTGCTAAAAACAGCTCTGTTTTCTGTGATATGTCCACGTTGTGTTTTGGGGCATATCCTGTCGCGGGCGCTAGGCCTACCCACACAAGTGAGGTATCATTTTTATCGGGAGACGTGGGGGAACGCTGGGGGGAAGGAAATTTGTGGCTCCTCTCAGATTCCAGAACTTTCTGCCACAGAAATGTGAGGAACATGTGTTTTTTTAGCCAAATTTTGAGGTTTGCAAAGGATTCTGGGTAACAGAACCTGGTCCGAGCCCCGCAAGTCACCCCTTCTTGGATCCCCCTAGGTCTCTAGTTTTCAGAAATGCACAGGTTTGGTAGGTTTCCCTAGGTGGCGGCTGAGCTAGAGGCCAAAATCTACAGGTAGTCACTTTGCTAAAAACAGCTCTGTTTTCTGTGATATGTCCACGTTGTGTTTTGGGGCATATCCTGTCGCGGGCGCTAGGCCTACCCACACAAGTGAGGTATCATTTTTATCGGGAGACGTGGGGCAACGCTGGGTGGAAGGAAATTTGTAGCTCCTCTCAGATTCCAGAACTTTCTGCCACAGAAATGTGAGGAACATGTGTTTTTTTAGCCAAATTTTGAGGGTTGCAAAGGATTCTGGGTAACAGAACCTGGTCCGAGCCCCGCAAGTCACCCCTCCTTGGATTCCCCTAGGTCTCTAGTTTTCAGAAATGCACAGGTTTGGTAGGTTTCCCTAGGTGCCGGCTGAGCTAGAGGCCAAAATCTACAGGTAGGCACTTTGCAAAAAACACCTCTGTTTTTTTCCAAAATTTAGGATGTGTCCACGTTGCGCTTTGGGGTGTTTCCTGTCGCCGGCGCTAGGCCTACCCACGCAAGTGAGGTATCATTTTTATCGGGAGACTTGGGGGAACGCTGGGTGGAAGGAAATTTGTAGCTCCTCTCAGATTCCAGAACTTTCTGCCACAGAAATGTGAGGGACATGTGTTTTTTTAGCCAAATTTTGAGGTTTGCAAAGGATTCTGGGTAACAGAACCTGGTCCGAGCCACACAAGTCACCCCTCCTTGGATTCCCCTAGGTCTCTAGTTTTCAGAAATGCATAGGTTTGGTAGGTTTCCCTAGGTGGCGGCTGAGCTAGAGGCCAAAATCTACAGGTAGTCACTTTGCTAAAAACAGCTCTGTTTTCTGTGATATGTCCACGTTGTGTTTTGGGGCATATCCTGTCGCGGGCGCTAGGCCTACCCACACAAGTGAGGTATCATTTTTATCGGGAGACGTGGGGGAACGCTGGGTGGAAGGAAATTTGTGGCTCCTCTCAGATTCCAGAACTTTCTGCCACAGAAATGTGAGGAACATGTGTTTTTTTAGCCAAATTTTGAGGTTTGCAAAGGATTCTGGGTAACAGAACCTGGTCCGAGCCCCGCAAGTCACCCCTCCTTGGATCCCCCTAGGTCTCTAGTTTTCAGAAATGCACAGGTTTGGTAGGTTTCCCTAGGTGGCGGCTGAGCTAGAGGCCAAAATCTACAGGTAGTCACTTTGCTAAAAACAGCTCTGTTTTCTGTGATATGTCCACGTTGTGTTTTGGGGCATATCCTGTCGCGGGCGCTAGGCCTACCCACACAAGTGAGGTATCATTTTTATCGGGAGACGTGGGGGAACGCTGGGTGGAAGGAAATTTGTAGCTCCTCTCAGATTCCAGAACTTTCTGCCACAGAAATGTGAGGAACATGTGTTTTTTTAGCCATATTTTGAGGTTTGCAAAGGATTCTGGGTAACAGAACCTGGTCCGAGCCCCGCTAGTCACCCCTCCTTGGATTCCCCTAGGTCTCTAGTTTTCAGAAATGCACAGGTTTGGTAGGTTTCCCTAGGTGCCGGCTGAGCTAGAGGCCAAAATCTACAGGTAGGCACTTCGCAAAAAACACCTCTGTTTTTTTCCAAAATTTAGGATGTGTCCACGTTGCGCTTTGGGGTGTTTCCTGTCGCCGGCGCTAGGCCTACCCACGCAAGTGAGGTATCATTTTTATCGGGAGACTTGGGGGAACGCTGGGTGGAAGGAAATTTGTAGCTCCTCTCAGATTCCAGAACTTTCTGCCACAGAAATGTGAGGGACATGTGTTTTTTTTAGCCAAATTTTGAGGTTTGCAAAGGATTCTGGGTAACAGAACCTGGTCCGAGCCCCACAAGTCACCCCTACTTGGATCCCTCTAGGTCTCTAGTTTTCAGAAATGCACAGGTTTGGTAGGTTTCCCTAGGTGGCGGCTGAGCTAGAGGCCAAAATCTACAGGTAGTCACTTTGCTAAAAACAGCTCTGTTTTCTGTGATATGTCCACGTTGTGTTTTGGGGCATATCCTGTCGCGGGCGCTAGGCCTACCCACACAAGTGAGGTATCATTTTTATCGGGAGACGTGGGGGAACGCTGGGTGGAAGGAAATTTGTGGCTCCTCTCAGATTCCAGAAGTTTCTGCCACAGAAATGTGAGGAACATGTGTTTTTTTAGCCAAATTTTGAGGTTTGCAAAGGATTCTGGGTAACAGAACCTCGTCCGAGCCACACAAGTCACCCCTCCTTGGATTCCCCTAGGTCTCTAGTTTTCAGAAATATATAGGTTTGGTAGGTTTCCCTAGGTGGCGGCTGAGCTAGAGGCCAAAATCTACAGGTAGTCACTTTGCTAAAAACAGCTCTGTTTTCTGTGATATGTCCACGTTGTGTTTTGGGGCATATCCTGTCGCGGGCGCTAGGCCTACCCACACAAGTGAGGTATCATTTTTATCGGGAGACGTGGGGGAACGCTGGGTGGAAGGAAATTTGTGGCTCCTCTCAGATTCCAGAACTTTCTGCCACAGAAATGTGAGGAACATGTGTTTTTTTAGCCAAATTTTGAGGTTTGCAAAGGATTCTGGGTAACAGAACCTGGTCCGAGCCCCGCAAGTCACCCCTCCTTGGATCCCTCTAGGTCTCTAGTTTTCAGAAATGCACAGGTTTGGTAGGTTTCCCTAGGTGGCGGCTGAGCTAGAGGCCAAAATCTACAGGTAGTCACTTTGCTAAAAACAGCTCTGTTTTCTGTGATATGTCCACGTTGTGTTTTGGGGCATATCCTGTCGCGGGCGCTAGGCCTACCCACACAAGTGAGGTATCATTTTTATCGGGAGACGTGGGGGAACGCTGGGTGGAAGGAAATTTGTGGCTCCTCTCAGATTCCAGAACTTTCTGCCACAGAAATGTGAGGAACATGTGTTTTTTTAGCCAAATTTTGAGGGTTGCAAAGGATTCTGGGTAACAGAACCTGGTCCGAGCCCCGCAAGTCACCCCTCCTTGGATCCCCCTAGGTCTCTAGTTTTCAGAAATGCACAGGTTTGGTAGGTTTCCCTAGGTGGCGGCTGAGCTAGAGGCCAACATCTACAGGTAGTCACTTTGCTAAAAACAGCTCTGTTTTCTGTGATATGTCCACGTTGTGTTTTGGGGCATATCCTGTCGCGGGCGCTAGGCCTACCCACACAAGTGAGGTATCATTTTTATCGGGAGACGTGGGGGAACGCTGGGTGGAAGGAAATTTGTGGCTCCTCTCAGATTCCAGAAGTTTCTGCCACAGAAATGTGAGGAACATGTGTTTTTTTAGCCAAATTTTGAGGTTTGCAAAGGATTCTGGGTAACAGAACCTGGTCCGAGCCCCGCAAGTCACCCCTACTTGGATCCCCCTAGGTCTCTAGTTTTCAGAAATGCACAGGTTTGGTAGGTTTCCCTAGGTGGCGGCTGAGCTAGAGGCCAAAATCTACAGGTAGTCACTTTGCTAAAAACAGCTCTGTTTTCTGTGATATGTCCACGTTGTGTTTTGGGGCATATCCTGTCGCGGGCGCTAGGCCTACCCACACAAGTGAGGTATCATTTTTATCGGGAGACGTGGGGGAACGCTGGGTGGAAGGAAATTTGTGGCTCCTCTCAGATTCCAGAAGTTTCTGCCACAGAAATGTGAGGAACATGTGTTTTTTTAGCCAAATTTTGAGGTTTGCAAAGGATTCTGGGTAACAGAACCTCGTCCGAGCCACACAAGTCACCCCTCCTTGGATTCCCCTAGGTCTCTAGTTTTCAGAAATATATAGGTTTGGTAGGTTTCCCTAGGTGGCGGCTGAGCTAGAGGCCAAAATCTACAGGTAGTCACTTTGCTAAAAACAGCTCTGTTTTCTGTGATATGTCCACGTTGTGTTTTGGGGCATATCCTGTCGCGGGCGCTAGGCCTACCCACACAAGTGAGGTATCATTTTTATCGGGAGACGTGGGGGAACGCTGGGTGGAAGGAAATTTGTGGCTCCTCTCAGATTCCAGAACTTTCTGCCACAGAAATGTGAGGAACATGTGTTTTTTTAGCCAAATTTTGAGGTTTGCAAAGGATTCTGGGTAACAGAACCTGGTCCGAGCCCCGCAAGTCACCCCTCCTTGGATCCCTCTAGGTCTCTAGTTTTCAGAAATGCACAGGTTTGGTAGGTTTCCCTAGGTGGCGGCTGAGCTAGAGGCCAACATCTACAGGTAGTCACTTTGCTAAAAACAGCTCTGTTTTCTGTGATATGTCCACGTTGTGTTTTGGGGCATATCCTGTCGCGGGCGCTAGGCCTACCCACACAAGTGAGGTATCATTTTTATCGGGAGACGTGGGGGAACGCTGGGTGGAAGGAAATTTGTGGCTCCTCTCAGATTCCAGAACTTTCTGCCACAGAAATGTGAGGAACATGTGTTTTTTTAGCCAAATTTTGAGGGTTGCAAAGGATTCTGGGTAACAGAACCTGGTCCGAGCCCCGCAAGTCACCCCTCCTTGGATCCCCCTAGGTCTCTAGTTTTCAGAAATGCACAGGTTTGGTAGGTTTCCCTAGGTGGCGGCTGAGCTAGAGGCCAACATCTACAGGTAGTCACTTTGCTAAAAACAGCTCTGTTTTCTGTGATATGTCCACGTTGTGTTTTGGGGCATATCCTGTCGCGGGCGCTAGGCCTACCCACACAAGTGAGGTATCATTTTTATCGGGAGACGTGGGGGAACGCTAGGTGGAAGGAAATTTGTGGCTCCTCTCAGATTCCAGAACTTTCTGCCACAGAAATGTGAGGAACATGTGTTTTTTTAGCCAAATTTTGAGGTTTGCAAAGGATTCTGGGTAACAGAACCTGGTCCGAGCCCCGCTAGTCACCCCTCCTTGGATTCCCCTAGGTCTCTAGTTTTCAGAAATGCACAGGTTTGGTAGGTTTCCCTAGGTGCCGGCTGAGCTAGAGGCCAAAATCTACAGGTAGGCACTTCGCAAAAAACACCTCTGTTTTTTTCCAAAATTTAGGATGTGTCCACGTTGCGCTTTGGGGTGTTTCCTGTCGCCGGCGCTAGGCCTACCCACGCAAGTGAGGTATCATTTTTATCGGGAGACTTGGGGGAACGCTGGGTGGAAGGAAATTTGTAGCTCCTCTCAGATTCCAGAACTTTCTGCCACAGAAATGTGAGGGACATGTGTTTTTTTTAGCCAAATTTTGAGGTTTGCAAAGGATTCTGGGTAACAGAACCTGGTCCGAGCCCCGCAAGTCACCCCTACTTGGATCCCCCTAGGTCTCTAGTTTTCAGAAATGCACAGGTTTGGTAGGTTTCCCTAGGTGGCGGCTGAGCTAGAGGCCAAAATCTACAGGTAGTCACTTTGCTAAAAACAGCTCTGTTTTCTGTGATATGTCCACGTTGTGTTTTGGGGCATATCCTGTCGCGGGCGCTAGGCCTACCCACACAAGTGAGGTATCATTTTTATCGGGAGACGTGGGGGAACGCTGGGTGGAAGGAAATTTGTGGCTCCTCTCAGATTCCAGAAGTTTCTGCCACAGAAATGTGAGGAACATGTGTTTTTTTAGCCAAATTTTGAGGTTTGCAAAGGATTCTGGGTAACAGAACCTCGTCCGAGCCACACAAGTCACCCCTCCTTGGATTCCCCTAGGTCTCTAGTTTTCAGAAATATATAGGTTTGGTAGGTTTCCCTAGGTGGCGGCTGAGCTAGAGGCCAAAATCTACAGGTAGTCACTTTGCTAAAAACAGCTCTGTTTTCTGTGATATGTCCACGTTGTGTTTTGGGGCATATCCTGTCGCGGGCGCTAGGCCTACCCACACAAGTGAGGTATCATTTTTATCGGGAGACGTGGGGGAACGCTGGGTGGAAGGAAATTTGTGGCTCCTCTCAGATTCCAGAACTTTCTGCCACAGAAATGTGAGGAACATGTGTTTTTTTAGCCAAATTTTGAGGTTTGCAAAGGATTCTGGGTAACAGAACCTGGTCCGAGCCCCGCAAGTCACCCCTCCTTGGATCCCTCTAGGTCTCTAGTTTTCAGAAATGCACAGGTTTGGTAGGTTTCCCTAGGTGGCGGCTGAGCTAGAGGCCAAAATCTACAGGTAGTCACTTTGCTAAAAACAGCTCTGTTTTCTGTGATATGTCCACGTTGTGTTTTGGGGCATATCCTGTCGCGGGCGCTAGGCCTACCCACACAAGTGAGGTATCATTTTTATCGGGAGACGTGGGGGAACGCTGGGTGGAAGGAAATTTGTGGCTCCTCTCAGATTCCAGAACTTTCTGCCACAGAAATGTGAGGAACATGTGTTTTTTTAGCCAAATTTTGAGGGTTGCAAAGGATTCTGGGTAACAGAACCTGGTCCGAGCCCCGCAAGTCACCCCTCCTTGGATCCCCCTAGGTCTCTAGTTTTCAGAAATGCACAGGTTTGGTAGGTTTCCCTAGGTGGCGGCTGAGCTAGAGGCCAAAATCTACAGGTAGTCACTTTGCTAAAAACAGCTCTGTTTTCTGTGATATGTCCACGTTGTGTTTTGGGGCATATCCTGTCGCGGGCGCTAGGCCTACCCACACAAGTGAGGTATCATTTTTATCGGGAGACGTGGGGGAACGCTAGGTGGAAGGAAATTTGTGGCTCCTCTCAGATTCCAGAACTTTCTGCCACAGAAATGTGAGGAACATGTGTTTTTTTAGCCATATTTTGAGGTTTGCAAAGGATTCTGGGTAACAGAACCTGGTCCGAGCCCCGCTAGTCACCCCTCCTTGGATTCCCCTAGGTCTCTAGTTTTCAGAAATGCACAGGTTTGGTAGGTTTCCCTAGGTGCCGGCTGAGCTAGAGGCCAAAATCTACAGGTAGGCACTTCGCAAAAAACACCTCTGTTTTTTTCCAAAATTTAGGATGTGTCCACGTTGCGCTTTGGGGTGTTTCCTGTCGCCGGCGCTAGGCCTACCCACGCAAGTGAGGTATCATTTTTATCGGGAGACTTGGGGGAACGCTGGGTGGAAGGAAATTTGTAGCTCCTCTCAGATTCCAGAACTTTCTGCCACAGAAATGTGAGGGACATGTGTTTTTTTTAGCCAAATTTTGAGGTTTGCAAAGGATTCTGGGTAACAGAACCTGGTCCGAGCCCCGCAAGTCACCCCTACTTGGATCCCCCTAGGTCTCTAGTTTTCAGAAATGCACAGGTTTGGTAGGTTTCCCTAGGTGGCGGCTGAGCTAGAGGCCAAAATCTACAGGTAGTCACTTTGCTAAAAACAGCTCTGTTTTCTGTGATATGTCCACGTTGTGTTTTGGGGCATATCCTGTCGCGGGCGCTAGGCCTACCCACACAAGTGAGGTATCATTTTTATCGGGAGACGTGGGGGAACGCTGGGTGGAAGGAAATTTGTGGCTCCTCTCAGATTCCAGAAGTTTCTGCCACAGAAATGTGAGGAACATGTGTTTTTTTAGCCAAATTTTGAGGTTTGCAAAGGATTCTGGGTAACAGAACCTCGTCCGAGCCACACAAGTCACCCCTCCTTGGATTCCCCTAGGTCTCTAGTTTTCAGAAATATATAGGTTTGGTAGGTTTCCCTAGGTGGCGGCTGAGCTAGAGGCCAAAATCTACAGGTAGTCACTTTGCTAAAAACAGCTCTGTTTTCTGTGATATGTCCACGTTGTGTTTTGGGGCATATCCTGTCGCGGGCGCTAGGCCTACCCACACAAGTGAGGTATCATTTTTATCGGGAGACGTGGGGGAACGCTGGGTGGAAGGAAATTTGTGGCTCCTCTCAGATTCCAGAACTTTCTGCCACAGAAATGTGAGGAACATGTGTTTTTTTAGCCAAATTTTGAGGTTTGCAAAGGATTCTGGGTAACAGAACCTGGTCCGAGCCCCGCAAGTCACCCCTCCTTGGATCCCTCTAGGTCTCTAGTTTTCAGAAATGCACAGGTTTGGTAGGTTTCCCTAGGTGGCGGCTGAGCTAGAGGCCAAAATCTACAGGTAGTCACTTTGCTAAAAACAGCTCTGTTTTCTGTGATATGTCCACGTTGTGTTTTGGGGCATATCCTGTCGCGGGCGCTAGGCCTACCCACACAAGTGAGGTATCATTTTTATCGGGAGACGTGGGGGAACGCTGGGTGGAAGGAAATTTGTGGCTCCTCTCAGATTCCAGAACTTTCTGCCACAGAAATGTGAGGAACATGTGTTTTTTTAGCCAAATTTTGAGGGTTGCAAAGGATTCTGGGTAACAGAACCTGGTCCGAGCCCCGCAAGTCACCCCTCCTTGGATCCCCCTAGGTCTCTAGTTTTCAGAAATGCACAGGTTTGGTAGGTTTCCCTAGGTGGCGGCTGAGCTAGAGGCCAAAATCTACAGGTAGTCACTTTGCTAAAAACAGCTCTGTTTTCTGTGATATGTCCACGTTGTGTTTTGGGGCATATCCTGTCGCGGGCGCTAGGCCTACCCACACAAGTGAGGTATCATTTTTATCGGGAGACGTGGGGGAACGCTAGGTGGAAGGAAATTTGTGGCTCCTCTCAGATTCCAGAACTTTCTGCCACAGAAATGTGAGGAACATGTGTTTTTTTAGCCAAATTTTGAGGTTTGCAAAGGATTCTGGGTAACCGAACCTGGTCCGAGCCACACAAGTCACCCCTCCTTGGATTTCCCTAGGTCTCTAGTTTTCAGAAATGCACAGGTTTGGTAGGTTTCCCTAGGTGGCGGCTGAGCTAGAGGCCAAAATCTACAGGTAGTCACTTTGCTAAAAACAGCTCTGTTTTCTGTGATGTGTCCAGGTTGTGTTTTGGGGCATATCCTGTCGCGGGCGCTAGGCCTACCCACACAAGTGAGGTATCATTTTTATCGGGAGACGTGGGGGAATGCTGGGTGGAAGGAAATTTGTCGCTCCTCTCAGATTCCAGAACTTTCTGCCACAGAAATGTGAGGAACATGTGTTTTTTTAGCCAAATTTTGAGGTTTGCAAAGGATTCTGGGTAACAGAACCTGGTCCGAGCCACACAAGTCACCCCTCCTTGGATTCCCCTAGGTCTCTAGTTTTCAGAAATGCACAGGTTTGGTAGGTTTCCCTAGGTGCCGGCTGAGCTAGAGGCCAAAATCTACAGGTAGTCACTTTGCTAAAAACAGCTCTGTTTTCTGTGATGTGTCCACGTTGTGTTTTGGGGCATATCCTGTCGCGGGCGCTAGGCCTACCCAAACAAGTGAGGTATCATTTTTATCGGGGAACATAGAATAGCAAAACAAGTGTTATTGCCCCTTGTCTTTCTCTACATTTATTCCTTCCAAATATAGGGGTGTGTGTAAAAAAGACATCTATTTGAGAAATTCCATGTAATTCACGTGCTACTATGGTCACCCCGGAATTCAGAGATGTGCAAATAACCACTGCTCCTCAACACCTTATCTTGTGCCCTTTTTGGAAATGCAAAGGTTTTCTTGATAGCTATTTTTTACTCCTTATATTTCAGCAAATGAATTACTGTATACCCGGTATAGAATGAAAACGCACTGCAGGGTGCAGCTCATTTATTGGCTCTGGGTTCCTCTTCTCGATGAACCTACAAACCCTATATATCCCCGCAACCAGAGGAGTCCAGCAGACGTAACGGTATATTGCTTTCGATAATCTGACATTGCAGGGAAAAGTTACAGAGTAAAAAGTAGAGAAAAATTGATGTTTTTTTCACCTCAATTTCAATATTTTTCTTTTTCAGCTGTTATTTTCTGTAGGAAACCCTTGTAGGATCTACACAAATGACCCCTTTCTGAATTCAGAATTTTGTCTACTTTTCAGAAATGTTTAGGTTTCTGGGATCCAGCATTGGTTTCATGACCATTCCGGTCACTGACTGGAAGGAGGCTGAAAGCACAAAAAATTGCACAAATGGGGTATGCCCCAGTAAAATGCCAAAATTGTGTTGAAAAATTGGGTTTTCGGATTCAAGTCTGCCTGTTCCTGAAAGCTGGGAAGCTGCTGAGTTTAGCACCGCAAACCCTTTGTTGATGCCATTTTCAGGGGAAAAACCACAAGCCTTCTTCTGCAGCCCCTTTTTCCAATTTTTTTGAAAAAAACGAAATTTTCACTGTATTTTGGCCAATTTCTTGGCCTCCTTCAGGGGAACCCACAAAGTCTGGGTACCTTTAGAATCGCTAGGATGTTGGAAAAAAAGGACGCAAATTTGGCTTGGTTAGCTTATGTGGACAAAAAGTTATGAGGGCCTAAGCGCAAACTGCCCCAAATAGGCAAAAAAAGGCCTGGCACAGGAGGGGGAAAAGGCCTGGCAGCGAAGTGGTTAAATTAAAAGGCAAAAACAACCCTATTGTGTTCAGGTATTTACTATTTTGATTTTTAAACGTGTAATGTCCAACTCAGTTGCATAATCAATCTCAGCTGGTTTTGTCCACACTGTATTAAAGACATATCATCTTGTATAATATTGAATGCAGATTACATAATGTTATTCAAAGAACATTCAAAGAATAAATTCAAGTTGACAGAGTAGTCATACTGTTATCCACAACAGCTAAAGCTTTTTTCTAAATTTTCCCTATCAATCTGTCTTAATTGTTCAGCAGCTTCTTGCTGGGAAATTTTCCCAATCTCGCTATATATGTCATATAAGCATTTCTGATGTGGTATTCTAGGACCTGAAATATCAAAAAAATAAATGTCTGCACTCCTCAGAAAAACAAATGTAATTGATTGGTTGTCATTGAGTTGAAAAGTACTCCAGGTGCATCAGGGTACTGTCCTCTAATCCTGGGTGTGAGTCAGAAATATGAGTAGTGTTCTTCCTGGTCTGGAGAGACGTCCCCTAAATGCACTCTCTTTGAAAAGGTGGCAATGAGTCACATGTGATATCTCTGATTCTTATGTAATTCTTCAAATCAGTACTCCACATCGCATACCTGAGCTTCAAATAAAGATTATATTTATTCCTTGATCGTGGTACCATTGTCTTCTTTCACACATATCTATTATGACATCATTACAGTGGGTTGGTCAAAGTTTCTGGCCACATCTTTCCATGCATTCCCTTGTCCCAATACATTTCGGACCTACCTCTTCATCAGGGGATTAGTTTCCTGAAAAATAATCCATAACCATCTGGTTCATAGAAATAGGAGTCAAAAGACCGCAGCGGCCATCCCGGCTTTCCCGCTGGGCCGGCGGGCGACCGCCAGAAGACCGCCGGCCGGCCCAGCGGGACAGCCCCTTCAACAATGAAGCCGGCTCGGAATGGAGCCGGCGGAGTTGAAGGGGTGCGACGGGTGCAGTGGCACCCGTCGCGATTTTCACTGTCTGCAAAGCAGACAGTGAAAATCTTTGTGGGGCCCTGTTAGGGGGCCCCTGCACTGCCCATGCCAGTGGCATGGGCAGTGCAGGGGCCCCCAGGGGCCCCACGGCACCCGTTCCCGCCATCCTGGTTCTGGCGGTGGACACCGGCAGAAACAGGCTGGCGGGAAGGCGCTCGGAATCCCCATGGCGGTGCTGCAAGCAGCGCCGCCATGGCGGATTCCCTGGGCCAGCGGGAAACCGGCGGGAAACCGCCGGCTCCCCTTTTCCGACCGCGGCTTTACCGCTGCGGTCAGAATCGCCCAGGAAGCACCGCCAGCCTGTTGGCGGTGCTTCCGCCGCCTTCCGCCATGGTGGTCATGGGCCGCCAAGGTCAGAATGACCCCCTATATCTTTAAAACAAATTGCCTACATTTAATGAGCGAGTTGTTAATCAGGCCAGTGAAAGCATGCTACATGAATGTCAACATATCAAGAAGTAAACGGTGCCTCTAATTGTGCCTGGTTCAAACCCAATGTGAAACATGCCATGTGGAATCAGCCACTTACCTACATTTTGTGTGTTCAGGTGGAATGTGTCTTGCAATCACATACAAAGTGAGACCAGTGGTAAAACCGGCCATCTTCTGTTTATTGCATTTATTGCTATACAGATAAACATCAGGTAGTTCAACGTAATTCTATAAATCACTTCAAACAGTTGAACAATCACCACAGTGTACAGCATGTTAAGATAGTGAACATAACTATCCTGCTATTGACAATCTCAATTGCAAAATATGATGAAAGTTGGTATAAAAATACCCACAAAACTATCATGCTGTTAAAAGAACCCATTACACCGAGTGGTCGCAACCAGTGGAAGGTAAGCTAAGGTAGTGAACATAACTTTAATACTATTAATAAACTTGTTTGTGACATGAAATAAGCTGGCATGGCTTTTGTACTGTTAGTGACATTTCAACAGCGGTGCATATTATTGTTTTCCACTGCCTGATCCGAAGTACTTAACATCTGTTTCCCTTTCCTCGATGAAACGTGCACCCGAATGTGTGTAATTCCTCTCAGTGTCCGTGATGGTCCCCATCTTGTCCAAGTTATTGACCAAGCTGGTAAACATAAAGAACAGACCATTCTACGATGCCATGCATGCCATCTTTAAACATTGTAGGTGTAACCTAATATATTGCGTTTGTATCAAAAAAATTACCTAAACAAGGATTTGCCTGCTATAAACTGTATGAATTGCGCTTTGTCTCTGCTTATAGTGTCCAACAGGTGTATGGTACTGAATGATACCAAAATGTTTCCCCACTCCATTAGCAACACTCAGCTGACCCTATGTTCATGAGTCAAACAACGTCTTCCCAGCCTCAGAAAACCAACAAAATCATGGTCAGAACATGTCATCATAAGCAATGATCTGTCCTGAGTAAGTTATTTCTGTTGTCACAGTCATCTCTAATGGGTACATTTTCTAGGACCAGAAATCTCAATTGACTGACATTACAGCCGTAAGTATTAAAGTGTGGGGCTACTGTGGACTTGTCATTTGTGCTGTGAAAATTATTCTTGTGTTCTATCAACCTAGTCTTAATTTTTCTGTTCTGTTTTGCCCTAGGACCTAACGTGAAATCGTGAAAATCCATGTCATCAGATAGGAGAGATAGGTGTTCTTTCATTGCAGCTACTGTGGAATATTGTAACCATTGTTGCCACAATTTCCCTACACTGTAAATTGTCTCTAGCCCTGAATGTTGTGACTGAAAGTATAAGGTGTCTGGTGTTCTAACTTTAAAACCCAAAGTGGCATATGAAAAATCTACCATGACAACCATTAGATTCAACTGGCCACACTAACCACCTGGGAGGACCTAAAAGAGAAGAATTATATGTATCATTCTGTATCATGTCATTTAATTGATCTTCTGTATTGTTGCAAAATGTTGCCAATTTTCAAAACGTGTAATAGAGGGAATGCTAGGCTTAGTCATGTCTTCAGTTTTGGCCAGACCCATGCAAGTTGTTTGTGGCACTGTCCATTGGTATTAGGCAGGCTGTAAATACATTTGTACCCCATACCTGCCAATAAGGTGTCCCCAAAATTGACTTCAAATCAATAATGTTATTTCAATATTAATAACCCTGTAGGGTTAATTCAGATATAAATGAAATTAAATGAATCAATCTAGTATGTGTAAGCATGTTTTTCATTGCTTGTGAAGGGGTAAGTTTATAATAATAGGACGTAGAGTCCAAGTGTTTCTGCCCTGAAAAATATGCAAACTTCCTCATGAATGTTTTTGAACTGTCTACTGGTGGTGTCCAGCAATTTTACCACTGTGTGCAATTAAAAACTGTAGAGGGAGAACTAACACTTCATAAATAATGATGAGCATAATGATGGTAACAAAACATTTCACCGTCATCAGCATAATTCAAATACAAATCTTCAGTTTCAAATACAGAACAGCTTTCCCATTCGGACTGCATACTTCTCACCATCGTCATATCCCATTAATAAGAGATAGCACCAGGAACAATACCATGGTCCATTGAAATTTTTTAAATATATGGCATTTGTAGAGTTTCGTTAGGACATAAAATATTAAACAGGACCTTATCCCACACAATTCCATCAGAGAAGGATTAATGCAGAAATGTCCACAAGGGAAAGGTCTCTCTGCAACCTGAGGACGAATGTGGCTTCAACACCTCGGCTACCAGATCGGGAGCAGTGAGTTCTGGAAGGTAATGGCCATTTAAAATCAAGAAGAATGCTTTGACAAACCCAATCCAAATGAGGAGAAAAAAAGTGAACTTTCAATCCAAATGCAGGATTAAGGAGGAATTATGTAAATCTTTTTTAACCAGGCAAGAAAGACACGTATTCCATGCAAAGAAGTGTGTGAAAAAATTGAAGAAAAATCATCAATGTCTTTAAATTAACCAGAAGCAGGCTGTGTAAAAAGAGGGACCTCACATGGTGAAGGGGAACAGGTAGACTCTTCCAAAGGTGGCTGGTAATACACAATTTCATTTTTGGGAACAGTAGTTGAAAACTGTAAATTCACATCTGGAGCTTGTCCTTTGTTAGCAGTAGTAACAGGAACCAATCAAAATGCAGCATATGTAAACCCCAACGAGGGAGTAGCATTACTTCTGTTAATACATTTTTGCAGAGGGATCTCATACAGAGTAGTAAGAGGAGGAAGGTAACTACTCAGGAGCCCTTGTGCCCTACTGTGTAGGACTGGCCACATGGTACAGCTTTATCTGGTCTATTGAGACAAAGGGATTAATTTTACAACCTGCAAACATGAGCAAAATCACAGTTCTTGTATCTTGAATGCCTAGGACTGGTACCGGTGTGTGGTATGATGGTCCAAATTCTTTATTGTTGACAATCTTCTCGCGGGCTAGATTCCCAAATTGTGGACCTCAGCTAGGAAGTGCTGGTTGCTCCTTCACTTCAGCAGTGGCAGAACATTTGGTAATTTCATTTGAACGCTTGTCACTGAAGACTTGTAATTCCTGTAAAACAGAAAAACATTCATTTATGCCAAATGGCTGCTCTGCTGCCACTATGCCAGGATTATAACGATCAGGAACGTGCATCTGGATGCCAAAAAACACCGCATACGGGATCCAGCCTCCCAACGATCTTCTGGACAGAATATTTAAAGCCCTATGGACTCCAACCAAGTGCATAGTCAGTGCAGGGGCCTGCATGGAGCCCCCAGTACCCTGTCTCCACCAGCCTTTGCATGGCGGTGCAACCGCTGGCAGACATGGGGGTCATCATCCCCAGCGCAGCAGTGCCCTGGAGGATTCAGACCACTGGTATCACCAGGCCATCGGCCGGTAAAAATGTGAGGATGCCGGCAGTCTGACTGTGTCATTTTCACCACTGTCCTGATGTGGATGCTGGTCCGACCGCCACTGTAAGGGACTCGTAATGAGGACCTCAGTGTGTGAATTACATGAACCCCTGGCAGACAATCTTTGAGATGTGCCACCTTTTCTGAAAACAATTTATGCTTGATCATGCTCTGTTTGGAGCCTCTGAATCCATTCAGGTGCCAATAATGCACATTTTCATGTGAGACTGGACACAGTAGTATGAATTGTACACTGTCAGGGTGGAGAATTCAGGGTCCGTATTCTCACTGAAGGGAATCAGAACTTTTAATTCAGCCAGCTGAGCTGTGCAAACCCCTGAGTACTACATGAGCATTTTTATTGACTGGAATGCACCATTTTTCATGACACCATGTTCGCTATGCTAGCAGCCAATATAGTTGCCACCATGAGGGACTCATAATGAGGGCCTCGGTGTGTGAATTACATGAACTTCTGGCAGACAATCTTTGAGATGTGCCACCTTTTCTGAAAACAATTTATGCTTGATTGTACTCTGTTTGGAGCCTCTGAATCCATTCAGGTGCAAATAATGCACATTTTCATATGAGACAGGGCACAGTAGTATGAATTGCACACTGTCAATGTGGAGAATTCAGGGTCCGTATTCCCACTGGAGGGAATAACAACTTTTAATTCAGCCAGTGAGCTGTGCAAACTCCTAGGTACTACGTAAGCATTTTTATTGACTGGAATTCATAATTTTTCATGACACCATGTATGCTATGATAGCAGCCAATATACTGTAGTTGCTTGGTGCCTATCAGTGGTTGTGCTGAACCATCAATATAGTGTATATAATCATACTATTCAAGAGGCAAAGGGGGTCATTCTGACCCTGGCGGTCGGTGATAAAGCGGCGGCCAATCCGCCAACAGGCTGGCGGTTCAAAAAATGGAATTCTGACCCTGGCGGGAACCGCCAACAGAGCCCGCCACTTTACCACTCCGACCGCCACGGCGGGACAGACAAACAGCGCGGCGGTCACCGCCAACAGGCAGGCGGCAGACAAAGTACCGCCCACCCTATCACAACTCACCAATCCGCCACCTCATCCGGGGCGGGAGCCCCGCCGATAAAAACACGGCGGAAACAGACTACGAACGGGAAAACGCTCACCTCTATACACTCCACGAGGACGGAGGACAGCATGGAGCCCGAATTACACATCCTACCCGCTCTCGTCTACCTGCTCATCTACCACGAGTACGAACTCCGGCGCAGACGACAACGGTGAGTACCGCACCTACGACACAGGGGAAGGGGGGAGGAGGAAGGGTTACGGGCACACACATACGCATCACACCCACCCCCCAACTATCTACACACCAATGCAGAGCACCAAGTCAAAGTTACCCCACCCAAACCCCCCGGAATAACGAAAAGATATGATTCAAGTGAGAAACAACATTTATGTACAAAATAGGTTCATTGAAGACATGGCAAAATAGGAAAATGATGGAAATATTATCTAATGTAAACATTGCATGACCGAGAAATAGAGGCAGAAAGTCCCGCACAGTCACAGAAAATGCAAATGTCCGTGGGCCGAAGTGTATCAACACATGGGCAAAGCCCACAAAGGAGACCTGAGTCCGTTGGAGAGAACACTGCAGGGGCATCACATGACAAAACTACAGGCACCTCAGGGGGAAAGGAAGGGGGGGCACCACAGCCACATGAGTCCACAACGCCAGATCCAAGAAGGGGCCACCATGCCCACCGTCCAATCCTGGGTAGTGTAAAGCCACAGTCTCTCAAGTCTCTACAGTGGGTGGCTTGCCCACTGTGATATCCTGGGGAGTGCAAAGCCACAGTCTCTCAAGTCTCACAAGTGGGTGGCTTGCCCACTGTCATATCCTGGGGAGTGCAAAGTCACAGTCCATCAAGTGGATAACAGTCTCCACAGGCAATGGAGGAGGCAGGGTGGGCCGAGTGCAGCGTGAACATTAGCACGACACAGAACCGGCACAGTCATTGGCCCAGCGGTGCATGAGACGGCGGGGCCCAGCGGAGCGGTGCTTGAGATGAAGGGCCCAGCGGAGCGGTGCTTGAGACGGCGGGGCCCAGCGGAGCGGTGCTTGAGATGAAGGGCCCAGCGGAGCGGTGCTTGACAGGAAGGGCCCAGCGGAGCGGTGCTTGACAGGAAGGGCCCAGCGGAGCGGTGCTTGAGACGGCAGGGCCCAGCGGAGCGGTGCTTGAGATGAAGGGCCCAGCGGAGCGGTGCTTGAGACGGCGGGGCCCAGCGGAGCGGTGCCTGAGATGAAGGGCCCAGCGGAGCGGTGCTTGAGATGAAGGGCCCAGCGGAGCGGTGCTTGAGACAGCGGGGCCCAGCGGAGCGGGGCCTGTCTTGGCGGGGCCCTCTTCAGCGGTGCCTTTCAGGACGGCGGGGCCCTCTTCAGCGGTGCCTTCCTGCATGGCGGGGCCCTCTTCAGCGGTGCCTTTCTGGACGGCGGGGCCCTCTTCAGCGGTGCCTTCCTGCACGGCGGGCCCTCTTCAGCGGTGCCTTTCAGGACGGAGGGGCCCTCTTCAGCGGTGCCTTTCTGGACGGCGGGGCCCTCTTCAGCGGTGCCTTCCTGCACGGCGGGGCCCTCTTCAGCGGTGCCTCCCTGCACGGCGGGGCCCTCTTCAGCGGTGCCTTTCTGGACGGCGGGGCCCTCTTCAGCGGTGCCTTCCTGCACGGCGGGGCCCTCTTCAGCGGTGCCTTTCAGGACGGCGGGGCCCTCTTCAGCGGTGCCTTTCAGGACGGCGGGGCCCTCTTCAGTGGTGCCTTTCTGGACGGCGGGGCCCTCTTCAGCGGTGCCTTCCTGCACGGCGGGGCCCTCTTCAGCGGTGTTTGGCCTGTAATTCCAGGGAGTCTGACCTGGGCAGGACTCCCTGCTCAGTCGCCCTCCGACCGTGCAGTTGCTGGACCCTTCGGTGACGGTGTCCTGAGCCCTTGGGTGTCCTCCCTCACACCCGGGATGGGGCTTGTGGGGCCCTCCTGGTCCGCGCTCCTGCTGCCTGACTTCTCCGCCCTGCTGCCCTTGCCCTCCTTCGCTGTGGCTCTCTGGGCCTTGCCTCCCCTGGATGTTGTGGCAGGTGAAGTGTCCGAACTTTGGTCCTTGGGGGCAGCCATGGCACTCCTCCCGCGGCGGCCCCTCACTTTCCGGGTCCTCTTTCCAGGGGGGGAGGGGCTGGCTGTCCCCTTGCTGCTGATCGATGTCTCACTGCTGGCAAAGGGGGGACTCCAAAATCCATGGACTACGCTGACACGTGAACCCGGGCTGGTGGTGGCTGAGGTGCTCTTGGGACTCTTAGCAGATGGAGGGGGTGGGTCAGGTGAGAGAAAGAGGTCAAGATTGGAGAGGTAACACTTTTTAGGACCAAGGTAAAAGGTAGGTGCAGTGTTTATGGGAGTGGAGGAAGAGGAGGTGGTTGTAGGAGAGTCAGGTGTGCTGTCCTTGGGTGAAGGTGCATGGACTGGAGGCTGTTGTGAGGTGGTTGGCTGTTGGGTGGTTGGCTGCCTGCGTTTGTGTGTCTTGGAAGAGGGGGTGACAGACACAGTGGGAGAGGACACAGGGGACGTGTAAACGGCAGTGGGGGTGGTGACTGCACGTGTGCGGACTGTAATGGAGGGTGTGCTGGTGATGGGTGTACTGGCTGTTGGTGGTGTGCATGCAGGTGTGAGTGGCGACGTCACAGGGAGGGAGGAGGGAGACGAGGAGGTGGGGGACACAGAGGTGGTAGTGGCTGTTGGCATGTCTGCATCTGGGTGTTGCTTGGGTGAATGTTTGTGTGATCTGTGGTGCTTATGTCTGGAAGAGCTGCCCTTGGGTGTTGAGGTGTGTGCAGGCTGGTCTGATGGTGTGGGTGGGATAGGCAGAGGAACAGGAGACAGAGACAGGGTGGAGGCAGTTAGAAGAGGGAGGCTGGAAACAGGGACAATGGCTGCCGTCAGTGCTGAGGCCAGAGAATTGAACGATCGTTGATGGGCAGACTGACCCGAATGAATGCCCTCCAGGTATGCATTGCTACGATGCACCTCCCTCTCTACCCCCTGGATGGCATTCAAAAGGGTAGTCTGCCCAACAATGATGGTCCTCAGGAGGTCAATGACCTCCTCACTGAGGGCAGCAGGGGTAACAGTGGCAGGGCCTGAGGTGCCTGGGGCGAAGGAGACGCCCGCCTTCTTGGGCGAGCGGGCACAGAGCGTAGGCTGAGGGGCTGCTGGGAGCGCGGAGCTGGTGCGCTGGGTGGCGGCTGTACCTGTAGAGGAGGGGGGCACGGATGTTGCCACCACCGCTAGGGAGCTCCCTTCCGAGGACGTGTCGGTGTCGCTGGTTTCACCACGGCTCCCCGTTGTGAAGCTCCCCTCGCCCTCCGTATCACTGGTGGCCTCGGTGTCTGTGCCATGGCCCACCGGGGCCTTGTGAGTCGCAGCTCCCTCGTGCTCCGGTGCCAAGTCTCCTCCGCCTGATGATGCTGAAGCACACATGCACAAGAACACAAAGAAAAAGGGTGGGGGGAGACATAATAAAAGGTTGAGTACATGCATTGTCAACACCGTTGGCGGAGAGGACAGACACAGGAGCCTCATGCACTAAGCCGCGCAATCGGGGTACACTACTGAGCACTTGTGACTGGGCCAACAGGTCTAGGGACAACAAACGCGCACATGGGTGATGCAGGACCATGGCTAGCTGTACCTGGCACCGTACTGGAGGTTGGGGGCGGGGGCACAGGGCCATGCCTAAAGGAGGGGACTACACTACAGAAAGCGCCATGGCCTAATGTCACCCACAGCCCTCCTCCCCCACCCAGACGCCTCCACTGCGTGTAAAGATAGCTGAATGTGCTGGTACTCACCCCCTTGTGTCTGCTGTGATGTCGTCACGCGCCCATCCAAATCGGGGTAGGCCACCGCCAGGATCCGGGACATCAGGGGGGTCAGGGTACGGCTGGCACCCCTCCTAGGTTGGGAGGCCATCCCCAGCAGTGACTCGGCGGTCTTCCTGGTCCCGCGGCGGATGTCCTCCCACCTCTTGCGGCAGTGGGTGCCCCGTCTATTGTGGACCCCCAGGTTCCGGACTTCCTTGGCGATGGCACGCCAAATGTCGATCTTCTAATGGGCGCTGACCTATTTGACATGTACAGGGTGGAAATTGAAATATCATAAATTTTCCGCATGATAGATGCGATTGGCCCCCCCTCCCCAACCTTGCCATGTGGCACATGCTCTCATCTGTCGTGCCTTGCACTCCTCAATCGCTCCCCACCCCACCATCTTACATCCACCATACACAACCCAGGCATAGCCCATGCAACATGCACACAGTGTACTTACCTGTTGGTCTGGAGGACCGTAGAGTCGCGCATACTGGGGCAGGACCCCATCCACAAGTTTCTCCAACTCTTCTGTCGTGAAGGCAGGGGCCCTTTCCCCAGTCGCAGCAGCCATTGTATCTCCCAGACTGAGGTCACAGCAGCACTTGCAGTATAGGTCCTCTCCTGTGGATGATCAGGTCTCGAGTGATTAATCAGATAGAAAATGGCGGTCACGCCCGCGGCGGCGCGTACCGCCGCGGTGCGTTCCGCGACCGCCGGCGCAGCTAGTCATTGGCCCGTGAAACCCATAGGGTTCGATGTTAACCAATGCGGCTTTGCGCCGCGGTCTTCGAACGCCTACCGCCACGGTGTGTCACGCCAGCGCATTGACCTCACATCCCATTGTCACACTTCTCAGGTCAGGCAGCCGCCATTACAAGGGGCCACAGGGCTTAATTACTACTGCGTCACACAGGCCTAGGCCTTGCATTGCCACTCATACAAGCCATTCAATGCATTGACAATCGTGTACTGTGCAAGCTGTAGTTACGTACCTGTGGGTTGTTTGACTCTGTGCTCCATGTTGTCCTTCCTAGGCACCGTCCGCTGGGACTTGCGAGGAGAAGGATGAATCCTCCCGTGTACCGACCGCTGGTGGACCTGTCGACAATGGAGGAACGTCATATAATACTTCGATACCGACTTGACCGAGCCACTATACATGAACTGTGTGCCCAGCTGGAGCCAGCACTGATGTCCACCATCCGCCAACCCACAGGAATTCCCCCTCTGGTGCAGGTTCTGTCAGTCCTCCATTTCTTGGCAAGTGGGTCTTTTCAGACAACAGTGGCCATGTCATCAGGGATGTCTCAGCCTATGTTTTCTAAGATTTTGTCCAGAGTGTTGTCTGCCCTGACGAAATACATGCGGAGCTACATAATTTTCCCTGAGGAGGGTGAATTGGCCACTGTGAAGGCTGACTTCTATGCCCTTGGACATATCCCCAACATCATTGGTGCCATTGATGGGACCCATGTGGCCTTAGTACCCCCAAAAGACGATGAGCAGGTGTACAGAAACAGGAAAAGTTACCATTCTATGAATGTCCAGGTGGTCTGTTTGGCTGACCAGTACATCTCCCATGTAAATGCCAAGTTCCCTGGGTCAGTGCATGACGCGTATGTTATGCGAAATAGCAGCATCCCCTATGTGATGGAACAGCTACAGAGACAGCGTGTGTGGCTAATTGGTGACTCTGGTTACCCCAACCTGCCGTGGCTACTGACCCCAGTGAGGAATCCCCGGACCAGGGCAGAGGAACGGTACAATGAGGCCCATGGGCGATCTAGGAGGATCATAGAAAGGACCTTCGGCCTCCTGAAGGCCAGGTTTAGGTGCCTGCATATGACAGGGGGATCCCTCATGTACTCACCAAAGAAGGTGTGCCAGATCATCGTGGCCTGCTGTATGCTTCACAATCTTGCATTGCGACGCCAGGTGCCTTTTCTGCATGAGGATGGTCCAGATGGTGGTGTTGAAGCAGCTGTGGAGCCTGTGGAGAGTGAAGAGGAGGAAGACGACGGGGACGACACGGACAACAGGGACACGGTCATACAACAGTATTTTCAGTAGCACCCAGGTAAGAATCCCCCACGTCATTTTACATTTCCTTCTGGCCTCCTGCATCTCTACTTTCTGTGTTTCCCCCCAGTTCCTTTCAACTGAATTGTGACTTTCCCTTGGCTTTTCAGAGCTGTATGACCCACTGCATGACATCTGGTTTGTTCGGCAATGGAGTAAAGCAAATTGACATTGGTATGTTGTCATCACAAAGTAACTGCACATTTTTGACCCGTTATGCATAATACATTTGTTAAGAATACAAGCAGACTCCTGAGTGTTTTATGTGCAATAAGTGATTTATTTAAAGTGCTACATATAGGTCCATGATAGTAAAACGGTGATGGGTGGGGGTGGAGTGATGTCCATGGCAGAGTCCAGTTCTCGGTCGCACAGGTGCATTGTCCATATGCCTGTGGAAGGATGGAGCAGGGGCAGTTCAAGGTTGGACAGGGTGACGATGTGGGACAGTGGAATGACATCCGGGGGGATCTTAGGCTGGCGGGGGTATTGGCATCCTACTCTGTCTTCCTTTGTGATCTCAGGCTCCTCTTGCGGGGTGGTTGATCTTCAGCAGGAGGTGGGGTTCTGGTGGCCCGTCGTTGTGTGGGGGCCTCCTGTCCACTAGCGCCGGCGGAGATGGTAGGCTGTTCCTGGTCCGGGCTGGGGACAGGGGCCCTTTGGGGTGCCACATGGTCCCGCAATGTGGTGACTATTAGGTTCAGGGCCTGGACGATGTTCCTGAGCTCCTCTCTGTACCCCATGTACCGTTCCTCCTGCTGTGCCTGGATCTCCTGGAACCTGGCCATTACACGTCGCCATCGTCTCCTGGGAGCGGTGGTATGCTCCCATGATGGTGGTGAGGGCCTCTTGGAGAGTCGGTTCCCTGGGCCTGTCCTCCCCCCCCTGTCGCACTGCAGCCCTCCCAGTTGCCCTGTTTCCCCGGGCCTCTGTCCCCTGGACGGTGTGCCCGCTACCACTGCCCCCAGGTCCCTGTTGTTGTTGGGGTGTTGGGTCAGCCTGGGTGCCCTGTAGTGGCGGACACACCGCTGATTGACCTGTCCTGGAGACAGAGGCATGGGCCCGCTGGGTGGGAGCGGTGCTGATATTCCCAGAAGGGGTTAGGTCTGCTGTGGCCTGTGTCTGTGTGTGGGGAACCGACTGTCCAGAGGTCCCCGATGGTCCGGGCTGGTCATCAGGTTCCAGGTCGACAGAGCTGCTGTCCTCACTGTGGGCCTGTTCTGGGGGTGGGATGGACATATCTGGACCCTCCTGGCCGGTGTGTTGGCGTTCGGGCCCTGCAGGGGTGAAAGAGTATGGTTATTGCTTCTGTGTGTTCCATGGTGTGCGATTTGTGGGTGCCCTTGTCCCCCAGTGCTGGCATCCCCTTGTGGCAGGAGTTGTGAGGGTGGTTTGTGGGGGGGATGGGTATGTGCAGTGGTCATGCATAGGTGATGGGTGTCCATGGTTTGTGTTGGCATTCAGGGTTTGGTTTTGGGTTGGGTGGGTTGTGCTGGTGAGACATTGGCAGGGAGGCTGTGTGCTGGGGGGTTGGGGGTGAGGGTGGGGGTGTGGGTTGGCATGCTGGTGGTTGGGTGGGGGGAGTAGTTGAGACTAGACTTACCAGAGCCCATTCCTCCGCCTACTCCAGCGAGGCCCGCAGGATGCAGGATGTTGAAGACCTCTTGCTCCCATGCTGTGAATTCGGGAGGGGTGGGTGGTGGTCCGCCGCCAGTCCTCTGCACAGCGATGTTGTGTCTGGAGACCATCGACCGTACCTTCCCCCGTAGGTCGTTCCAGCGCTTTCTGATGTCTTCCCGGTTTCTGGGATGCTGTCCCACAGCGTTGACCCTGTCGACAATCCTCTGCCATAGCTCCGCCTTCCTGGCTATTGTGGTGTGTTGCACCTGTGTGCCGAAGAGCTGGGGCTCTACCCTTATGATTTCCTCCACCATGACCCGGAGTTCTTGGTCAGAAAACCTGGGGTGTCTTTGGGGTGCCATGGGGTGGTGTGGATGAGGTGTGGGGTGGTGTTTGCGGTGATGTGAGTGGTGGTGTGTGGTGATGTGTGCGTAGATGTGGTGTGGTTGATGATGTTGGGTTCCTGTGTGTGTTGGGGTTTTCGATTGATGTTCTCTCTCTCTCTCTCTCTCTCTCTCTCTCTCTCTCTCGCCTTCTCTCCGATTTCCAACTAGTGGGGGTTTGTGGGTGATGTGGGTGTGTGTTTTATAGTTGCTTGGATGTGTGGGAGTGGTGTTTGTATGTGTATCAGGTGTGTGTATTTCAAATTGTCCAATGTGGCTGGGTTTTGGAGCCTGGGTGTGTATTTTGACCCCGGCGGTGTGTACCGCCAATGGAATACCGCGGCTGAAAGACCGCCGCGTGGATTGGTGGGTCGTAATGGCATGGGCATGTTTGTGTTGGCGTGGCGGTGGAGGTTTGGTCATCTCCAGTTTATCGCTGCCCGCTGATGAGGCGGCCCTCCGTGGATGTCGGGTTTTTGGCGGCTTGGCAGTTGTTGGTCAGAATGACCGTGGCGGCTTTCCACGGCCGCGGCGGTAGAATGGCGGTCTTCTGATCTGCGGTAGGAGCCTTTTACCGCCGAGGTCAGAATGACCCCCAAAATGTCCTTGACACAGGGTATTCCTGTTAGTATAGAGGAAATTCTTGATTCTGCAGTTGAATCAAAGACGTAAGGCTCACCTTGGTAACTGCCTCTACAGTTGGGACTGGGGTTACAACAATAATGTGGTTCCCCTGAGCCAATTGTCTTTCCTTTATGACAGCCATCTGAACTGACTTAAATGCAAGGGGCACTTGTGTCTCCTTCATGTGCCTCCTTCATTTAGTTCTGGGATGTCTGTTGTTGGGTAGCTGTTTGCGCTTTATAAGATGAGTTAACGTAACATAACATAACATAACATAACATAACATGATATAACATAACATAACATAACATGCCATTGAAGGAGACATAAATGTAGCTAGTGGAACCTGCATTGGCATGTGTTACCAGATTCATTGTGTTGACACTACTGTGTAAATGTTTAAATGCTAGAATGTCAGTCTGCAATGATCTGTGTATTTGTGTGTGTTCAGATGTTCAATGTGTACTGGAAATTTCTGGATGAATTAAATAATTCAACAGTTTAATCCACTGTGCATAGTCTGGTATGTATGGCCTACCAAAATTTAGGAAGCCTGGCAGTGAATGTAGTTTCTTTATGGTGTCTGGTGGGTGTAAAAGAGCACACTTCTCTAGGAAGTCTGGGGCAAGGCTTTTGGCTTCATCAGGCACTTTGTATCTGAGAAACAGGACCCTAAGAGAATCATTTTTTGATTTGGGAAATTAAATTTGTAGCAGTATTTGTCAAATACCACCACTATGTGACCTACTAATGCTAAAGGCCTCATTATGACTTTGGAAGTCTTTTGGCAACACTGCCGCGCTGACGGCCGCCAAGAGACCACCATGTTGGCGGTCATCTGACCATCGTATTACCCCCCACACTGTGAAGACTGCCAAAATCAGCCAAAAATCCGAAACCGCCAGGACACTGGAAGGCACGAAAGAGGCTGTTCCATCACCAGCACTGCCAGCCTGACACAAATCCGCCCACCAGATTTCGACCCAAAAATCACCACCGTTTTTTACCATTGCAGAAAAACATTGGTGGTGCTGGCCACCGCGGTCAGAAATCACCACTGACAGAACACAACACCACATTGGACAGTTTGAATACCTCACACCTGACCCACATCCACACACCAACACACCTACACATACCACTATATAGCACACTCCTACACATCCCAGAAGCCTTTGCAACAAAACCACAATACTGAGAAACAGAGAGCAGGCACATACACAGAGAAAACATCCTAACACTACAGGCACACACACATCACACGCATCACACACCAGCTAAATAAACACAATACACTCAGTAGGACCAGTAGGACCACAACTATTTGGAGCACAGGTCCAGCAAACTTCAATTTCCGGGAAAATGGAGTTATGCCAAAGAATAATCAACAGGGTCAACTCAGTAGGCAGTCATCCACACACAAGGGATGACATAAGCGAGAGGTGGAACGACCTAGGGGGGAAGGTGAGTTCCATGGCATCGAGACACCAGATAGCCATGCAGAAGACTGGAGGTGGGCCCCCATCAACTCCCCAACAGTTCACATCTTGGGAGGAGAAGGTCTTAGATGTACTGTATCCTGAGGGCCTGACTGGAATACCTTGGGGACTGGAGTCTGGTAAGTACCCACAACACCAATCACACAATTGTCGTGTCCTGCATGCTTCCTCACCACCCAAATACCCCCTAATTCACTGAATGTCCCACTACACCTACCTGCCAATCACCCAATGCCCCTCTCCTGCATGTCACCACCCCACACAGCCCTTGGCAAGGGCACAGATACTGCAGGCTAATCCTATCACCACGACTCCCACAATGCACTAACCCATTAATGCGAAAACCTGCAATTTGCACATCATGTCACATTTCATGCATGTATAACTATTGTACTACCTACACCAAATATAGGGGGTCATTACAACATTGGCGGTAAAAGGAGCTTACCACCGTGCAGAAGACCGCCAATACACCGCCGCGGCCACGGAATTCCGCCACAGCTATTATGACCCACATCTCGGAATCCGCCGAAATTCAGACACCCACACAAGTCCGCCACACCAAAGGTCAGTGTTAAACTGGCGAAAACAATTCCTCCACCGTCACGCCAACAGAAACATGCCCATGCTATTATGACCCACGAATCCACGCGGCAGTCTTTCAACCGCGGTATTCCATTGTCGGTACACACCGCAGCGCTCAAAATACACACACATCTCCAAAACACTGCCACATTGGACAATTCCAAATACACACACCTGAGACACATACAAACACCACTCCCACAGACCCAATTCAATATAAAACACATACCCACATCACCCACAAACCCCTACGACCAGAAATGTTGAGGAAGCCGAGAGACAGACAGCACAGCAATTGAGAACCCCACCACACAGAGGCACACAACACCATCACCCACACAACAATCCACGCACAAAACACCACACACCACTACACATCACCACACACATCTACACTTACACCACCCCACACAGCACCCACACCACCCCATGTCATGCCAAAGACACCCCAGGTTTTCCAAGTAGGAGCTCAGGGTCATGGTGGAGGAAATCCTACGGGTAGAGCCACAGCTATTTGGCTCACAGGTGCAGCACACCTCCATAGCCAGGAAGATGGAGCTATGGCGCAGAATCGTGGACAGGGTCAACGCTGTGGGACAGCATCCAAGAAATCGGGAGGACATCAGGAAGAGGTGGAACGACCTAAGGGTGAGGTGCATTCTGTGGTCTCCAGGCACAACATCGCGGTTCAGCGGACTGGCGGAGGGCCCCCACCTGCTCCCCCGCAACTAACAACATGGGAGGAGCAGGCCTTGACCATCATGCATCCAGAGGGCCTCGGAGGAGTCGGTGGAGGAATGGACACTGGTAAGTCAAATCTTAACTATCATATCCCCCACCCTACCTACATACTATCACACACCCCCACCCTCATCCCCTCCCCTATCACTACAACTCCTCACTAATGTACTAATAACACAAACCACCCATCCCAACACCAAGCCCTGCATGACACAACGAAGCATGGACACCCATCACTGAAGCATGCTCACTGTACATACCCATAACAACCCCCTAACCATCATCACACAAACCCACACACAGGAATGCTTGCACTGGGGTACACGCACACCCACCCATTTCACACCATTACACACACACATGCAATAATCATGCTCTTATACCCCTGCAGGACCACTACCCAACGTCACCACACAGGAGGGTCCAGACATCTCCACTCCACCCGCAGAAGAGGCCCACAGTGACGACAGCAGCTCTGCCCTACTGGATCCTGATGACCAGCCCGGACCATCGAGGGCCTCGGGACAGTCGGTTCCTCTTGCACAGGCACAGCCCAACAATGACCTTCCACCCTCTGGTAACACCAGCACAGCACCCACCCAGCGGGCCCATACCTCCGTACCCAGGGCACATCAATCAGCGGTGTGTCCACCACTACAGGGAACCCAGGATAACCCACCACCTCAACAACAACAGGGACCTGGGGGCAGTGGTAGTGGGCACACGGTCCAGGGGTTGGAGGCACAGGAAAACAGGGGAACTGGGAGGGCTGCTGTGCGACAGGGGGCAGACAGGCCAAGGGAACCCACCCTCCACGAGGCCCTCACCTCCATCATGGGAGCATACCACCACTCCCAGGAGACGATGGCGACGGTCCTGGCCAAGTTTCAGGAGACCCAGCGCCTGCAGGACGAACAGCATTTGGGCTTCAGGGAGGAGCTCAGAACCATCACCTCCGCCCTGGGCACCATCGTAGGGGTGCTGAAGGACATACAACAGACCATGAGGGACACCGTGGCACTCCAAGGGGCCCCTGACACTAGCATGGACGATGAACTGCCCACCACCTCCGCCAGTGCTAGTGGACAGGACGCCCCGCCACAGGACCACAACACCAGCAGATGGAGAACCACCCCGCAAGCGGTCCCTGAGGTCCAGAAACAGGACAGAGCAAGATGGCAAGACCCCCGCCAGGAAATGAGACCACCCTGATTGTCATCCCACTGTCCCACTCTGTTACCCTGTCCATACTGAAACTGCCCCAGCTCCACTTCCTATGCCCATATGGGCAGTGCACCTGTGTGACCAATAGACTGGACTCTGCCATGGACATTCCTCCACCGTCCCCCATCACCATTTTACAACCCCCCTCCATTTTTGAGCACTTAAATAAACACCCTTGAAGCACAAAACAATCTGGAGTCAATCTGTGATTTGGTAAATTTGTATTATCAATGACAGTGTCAAAATGCGTTCTCAATTGTAAAGCCAGCAGATGACACACGTTGGTAACCACACCTGTGAAACCGTAATGGAAAGGTACAACTCAGTTACCAAATACTGCTACTAAATGACAGACAGGATAGAGGTAGAAGTGTGAAAGTCAATGTGATAGTAAAATAAAATTTTCTCACCTGTGTGTCACTGGAAATATTGCTGTATGACTGACTCCCTGTTGTCTATGTCTTCTTCCTCAGCTTCCTCCTCATCACTGTCCACAGGCTCCACAGCTGCCACAACACGGCCATCTGGACCATCGTCCTGCAGAAAAGGCACCTGGTGTCGCAAAGCAAGATTGTGAAGCATCGAGCAGGCGATGATGATCTGGCACACCTTCCTTGGTGAGTAGAATAGGGAACCACCTGTCATATGGAGGCACCTGAACCTGGCCTTCAGGAGGCCGAAGGTGCGTTCGATCACCCTCCCAGTCCGCCCATGGGCTTCATTGTAGCGTTCCTCTGCCCTGGTCTTGGGATTCCTCACTGGGGTCAATAGCCAGGACAGGTTAGGGTAACCAGAATCCCCTAATAGCTACACACAGTGCCTCTGGAGTTGACCCATCACATAGGGATACTGCTATTCCGCAGGATGTAGGCGTCATGCACAGAGCCAGAGAACATAGCATTTACCTGGGAGATGTACTGGTCTACCAAACATACCATCTGTACATTCATCGAATGATAACTCTTCCAGTTCCTGTACACCTGTTCACTCCTGTGGGGGGGGGACCACAGCTACATGGGTCCCATCAATAGCACCTATGACGTTGGGGATATGTCCAAGGGCATAGAAGTCACTTTGACTGTAGCCAAATCCTCCACCTGAGGGAAAATGATGTAGCTCCTTACGTGTTTCAGCAGGGCAGACAACACTCTTGACAGCACGTTGGAAAACATAGGCTGGGACATCCCTGATGCCATGGCCACTGTTGTCTGAAAAGACCCACTTGCAAGGAAATGGAGCACTGACAGCACCTGCACGTCAGGTGGGATTCCAGTGGGATGGTGGATTGGTGACATCAGGTCTGGCTCCAACTGGGTACATAGTTCCTGGATAGTGGCACGGTCAAACCTGTAGGTGATGATCAAATGTCGCTCCTCTATTATCAACAGGTCCACCAGCGGTCGGTACACCGGAGGATTCAGCCATCTTCTCAAATGTCCCAGCTGACGGTGCCTAGGAAGGACAACAGCGACCACAGAGTCAACAAATTCCCAGGTATGTACCCACAGATACACAGAACACTACACAAAACTGTTCCTGTATGTGTATTGAGTGTAGGCCTAGGTATGTGTGAAGCAGTTGGTTATTAGGGCATGTGCCCCCCTGAAATGGCGGCTGCCTGACCTCTAAAGTGGGACAATGGGATGTGAGGTAACTGCGCTGGCGTTGTACACCGTCGCGGTAGGCGGTCGAAGACCGCAGCGCAATGCTGCATTGGTTAACATTGCACCCTATGGGTCCCAGGAGCCAATGATGAAGTGCGCCGGCAGTGATGACACGCACCGCCGCGGACGTGACTGCCATTTTCTATCTGTTCAATCACTCGATACCTGATCTTCAACAGGAGAGGACCTACCCTGCAAGTGCTGCTTTGACCTCGGTCTGGAAGAGACAATGGATGCTGCGTCTGGTGATAGGGCCCCTGCCTTCACTGCTCAGGAGTTGGAAAAGCTCGTGGACGGGGTCCTCCCCCAGTACACGCTACTCTACGGTCCTACAGACCAACAGATAAGTGCACAGGGAGCACGTTGTATGGGCTATGCCTGGGTGGAGAGGGCTGGATGTGAGTCGGAAGGGGGCAGAGTTCAGGGAACATCAAGGAGTGTGAATGCATGTGCCACATGGCAAGGGTAGGGATGGGGGCCACTCACATCGACGGTGCAATTGGTAATGACTTCTCTTCTTCCCCTGTGCATGTCATGTAGGTCAGCGCCCACCAGAAGAAGGACATTTGGCGTGCCATCGCCAAGGAAGTCTGAACCCTGGGGGTCCACCAGAGATGGGGCACCCACTGCCGGAAAAGATGGGAGGACATTCGCCGCTGGAGCAAGAAGACGGCGGAGGCTCAGCTGGGGATGGCCTCGAAACGTGGGAGGGGTGCCCGTCGCACCATGACCCCCCTGATGTTCCGGATCCTGGCGGTGGCCTACCCGGAGTTGGATGGGCGCTTGAGGGCATCACAGCAGACACAAGGGGGTGAGTACACTCGCATTCTGGGGACTTTGCGCGCAGTGAAGGGGTCTGGGTGGGGGAGGAGGGCTGTGGGTTTCCCTAGGCCAGGGCGAGTTACATAGGCTAGGCCCCTCCGTAATGCAGGCCATGTGTCACTCCACCCCACCTCAGTAGAGTGCCAAGTATAGGTATACATGCCCCTGTGGCATCTATGTGTGCAGATGTCCACCATAGCCATGTAGGCCAGATCCCAGGAATTGCATCTGTAGAGGCCAAGAGCACGGCGTAGTGCAGGGGGCTGCTGTGTCTGTATTGTCCGCCAACGGTAGCTGTAAGCCATGCACTCAACCTGTCTTTCTTCTGTCGTCCCTCCCCCCCCTTTTTCTGCTCTCCCTGTTCTTTTGTGCATCAGCATCATCAGGCGGAGGTTCAGTGGCACCGGAGCACGAGGGAGCTGCATCCCACATGGCCATGGAGGGCCACACCACAGACTCTGAATACACCAGTGGGACGGAGGGCGAGGGGAGCTTCACGTCGGGTACAGGATCACCAAACAGCGACACGGACTCGTCCGCCGATGGGAGTTCCTTTGTGGTGGCGGCACAATCTGTGCCCCCCACTTCTACAGGTACAGCCGCCACCTCCCCTACCAGCACCGCCCTCCCAGCAGCCCCTCAGCGTTCGCCCCGTGTCCACTCACCCAGGAGGGTGGGCATCACCTTTGCCTCAGGCACCTCAGCCCCTGCCCCTGTCACCCCTGCTGCCCTCAGTGAGGCCATTGACCTCCCCAGGTCACTCACTGTTGGGCAGTCTACCATTGTAAATGCCATCCAGGGTGTTGAACGGGAGTTGCAACACGGTAATGTATTCCTGGAGGGCATTCATTCTGGTCAGGCTGCCCTTCATCGAACCCTGCAATCTCTGGCCTCAGCACTGATGGCAGACATTGTCCCTGTGTCTATCCTCCCACCTCCAACTTCCTCCACCCAGACCCAATCCCCTGTACCCCAGCCTATCCCAAGCACACCATCAGACAAGCATGCATACACCTCAACACACACAAGTAGCTCAGGCAAACATAAGCACCACACAACCCACAGGCACTCCCACAAGCATCACCCACATACAGACACCGCAACATCCACTGCCTCCACTGTGTCCCCCTCCTCGTCGTCTCCCTCCTCCCTCCCAGTGTCATCTACACTCTCACCTGCATGCACTACATCTACAGGCACTAGGACTTGCACCAGAACAACCAGAACCACACCCCGCTCACCTGCACTCACCACCCCCACTACCATTTACACATCCCCTGTGTCCACTCCCAGTGTGTCTTTTTACGCCCCCTCCCAAAGTACACAAACGCGGCCACTCACACACCCAACATCCATCCACCACACAACAGCCTCCAGTACCTGCACCTGCACCCAAACCACCTAAAGCTACACCTCCTACAACCACCTCCTCTTCCTCCACTCCCAGACCCCCTCCAGCTACCCATCCCAGTCTTCGTCAGCAACTCTTCCTCAGCAACGTTGACCTCTTTGCCCCCACCCCCACCCCTCCAATTGATAGGTCCCATAGTAGCACCTCAGCCAAAAAAAGTCCAGAACCAGTGGTGCGTGTCAAAGGTGTGTGGAGTGCACCAGCCACCAGGGCAGCCAGTGTGACACGGAGCCAAAGCACTGCCAGTCCACCCCCTGTAAAGCACCTCAAGTTGGAAAGTGGCTGACGGGACAGGGTGAAGACTCCTGGCGGAAAACCTGCTCACAAGGGTCCCAGGGGGAGTGCGGAGTCAGCTGTGACTCCTCCAAAGGTGGTGAAGGGCCAGAGGAAGTCTGCACAGTCTGGGAAGAGCAGCACAGCGGAGAAGGCCGCCATCCTCCCCGGCGGCCGGGACGCCACCGCCAGCACTGTTGTCACTGGTCAGGAGACCACCGCCAGAGTCAGTGCCCAGGAGGGCAGCAGTATCGTCACTGGTCAGGAGACCACCGCCGGAGTCAGTGCCCAGGAGGGCAGCAGTCTCGTCACTGGTCAGGAGACCACCGCCAGAGTCAGTGCCCAGGAGGGTAGCAGCATCGTCACTGGTCCTGAGACCACCGCCGGAGTCAGTGCCCACCGCCGGAGTCAGTGCCCGTGAGGGCAGCAGTATCGTCACTGGTCCTGAGACCACCGCTGAAGTCAGTGCCCAGGAGGTCAGCAGTATCGTCACTGGTCAGGAGACCACCGCCGGAGTCAGTGCCCAGGAGGGCAGCAGTATCGTCACTGGTCCTGAGACTACCGCCGGAGTCAGTGCCCAGGAGGGCAGCAGTATTGTCACTGGTCAGGAGACCACCGCCGGAGTCAGTGCCCAGGAGGGCAGCAGTATCGTCACTGGTCAGGAGACCACCGCCGGAGTCAGTGCCCAGGAGGGCAGCAGTATCGTCACTGGTCAGGAGACCACCGCCAGAGTCAGTGCCCAGGAGGGCAGCAGTATCGTCACTGGTCCTGAGACCACCGCCGGAGTCAGTGCCCAGGAGGGCCCCGGCAGCCACAGCCCCGCTGGGCAATGAAGGACCGTCATGCCACACACCAATGAACAGGTCAGAGACCGCCATGGCAAAGCACTGCTGAACAGGGCAAAGCACCAATGAACAGGTCAGAGACCGCCATGGCAAAGCACCGCTGAACAGGGCAAAGCACCAATGAACAGGTCAGAGACCGCCATGGCAAAGCACCGCTGAACAGGGAAAAGACCGCCATGGTGAAGACCACTGAACAGGGCAAAGCACCGCTGAACAGGGCAAAGCACCAATGCACAGGTCAGAGACCGCCATGGCAAAGCACCGCTGAACAGGGCAAAGACCGACATGCCAAAGCACCGCTGGACAGGGAAAAAAAACGCCACATCAAGCATCGTTATCCCATGTGCAGCTGGGACAGGAACCGTCACGGGGAGCCTGATGCAGTCTGGGCACCATTCCCCCTCCAGAACCAGTGGAGACATGCATCCACTCCGTCTGTCCTTAACAGGATGAAGCACTCTGGGCATCAGTCCCCCTCCAGAACCAGTGGAGACTGCTATCCACTTGAGAGACTGTGGCTTTGCACTCCCCAGGATGGTACAGTGGGCAAACCACCCACTGTAGAGACTTGTGAGATTGTGGCTTTGCACTCCCCAGGATGTAACAGTGGGCAAACCACCCACTGAAAAGACTTGTGAGACTGTGGCTTTGCACTCCCCAGGATACATCAATGGGCATGGAGCCCCGTCGTGGATCTGGCGTGGTGCTGTCATCCGGCTGAGGTGCCCCACTTCCCTTCCCCCTGAGGTGCCTGTTGTATTTCTATCTGATGCCCCTGCAGTGTTCTCTCCGTTTGTGGACAGGTATCTAGTGTGGGCCTCGCCCATGCGTTTTGGGCCCAGTGGTGCACGGACATTGATATGTGCATACCTGCACTACTTCTCGTAATGTATAATATTTTGATTGTGTATATCTATCTGTATATATTTGGTAACTGTATTTTGATACATTACAATGTTTGAACTGATTTCCTTTTGTCTTTGCATTCTTCCGGGGGGGGTTGTGGGTTGTTACTGTGTTGTTTGGAAATGCATTGATGTGTGTGTTGTAATGTGCGAGGGTGGGGGTGGGGGTTTTGTGTGTGTCCCCCTGACTTTTGCCTCCCCCCTCCCCTATGTCGTAGGTGCAGTACTCACGTTGTCTTCGGCGCCGCCATTGCTGATGTTCGTAGACGAGCAGGAAGACAAGGGCAGGGAGTATTTGTAGTTCGGGCTCCATGGTGTCCTCCTTCCTCTTGGAGTGTGTTAAGGTGAGCATTTTTCCATTGCAGAAGCTGTTTCTGCCGTGATTTTATCCACGGTGAATCTGCCCCGGAAAAGGTGGCGGATTGGCGGGTTGTAATACTGTGGGTGGTACTTTGTCTTCCGCCTGTCTGTTGGTGGTGACCGCCGCGCTGCTTGTCTATACCGCCGTGGTGGTCGGAGTGTTAAAGTGGCTGTCTTTGTTGGCGGTTTCCGCCACGGTCATAATTCCCTTTTTTTTTCGCTGGCCTGTTTGCGGTATTACCGCAGCTTTAACACCGTCTGCCAGGGTTGTAATGACCCCCATAATGTATGACTGAGGACCAGTACATGGCAAAGACAGCAATGCAATGGCACACCACAATGGCAAGCAAGGAAAAACACTGCTACAGCTCAGTGACTTTTCCGAATGGACACTATTCCATAGCCCCAAGCCTGTAATGGACTAACCATGGGTTGGAAAGTAAGATGCCAGACTCCATTCACATGCACAAAATCCAGAGACTGGAATTTTACCCTGCATATCCGCAACCCGTGTTCCCAATGGGACACCATGTTGCAATGTGCAGCCATATTGTGTGACAACTACCAAGCCTGACTACTCATTAGATAACCGAGTCAAATAGTCATGTCAAGTATTAGATAGTAACATAACCCATCAGCAGTGCCATATGTACAAATCATTGATGACAGCACCCAACATGGAGTATTGCACTCCTGTCACATACGTGTATGTACTACCAAGGTATGCTGAGCAGCATCTGTCATTGTCATTGTCATTGCAGGGAATCATGGTAAGGCTGTGTCTTGATCTCACAAAAAGGGAACCAAACACACTTTCTTAACTGTACTCTGTGTCTCACTCCATCCACAGGTAACCCTGCCATTGCCACCAGGGAGAGGATACCAGACACTGCCCTATTCAGGATGAAGGCCCCAGTGAGGAGAACACTCCTGGTTGTCTGGACAATGACCACCTACCTGGCCCATCCCTGCCCACAACAATCCCCCCCACCCCTGTTGCTCCGACATCACAGCCAAGCAAGCACCCCCAAACCTGTCTCCCAAGGACTGTTCAATCGATTGTGTGCTCCACAGTACAGGGACCTGAGTTCGACCTTCACACCCGAGACAATAATTGTCCTGCTAACACTGGGAGTGGGCACACCATGCCAGGGGCACAGGTACCTGGAGACAGGCAGCATGGGAGGGATGCTATGGGCCAGAGGATGGGGCACCCAGGGGACTCCACTGACCAGGATACCATCTCCCAAGTCCTGGGAGCATACCAATCTTCCCAGGACAGGGTGAGCCAGATCATCACCATGTTGGGGGAAAATCAAAGGCTGCAGAGAGAATACCACCAGGAAGTCATGCAGTATCAAATATTACCATGGCCTCTATAGCAGGAGTGTTGAGGGACATGACCAGCACCCTGCGTGGTTTAGCAACCCACCTTCAGCCCCTTCCACTAGCAACGTGACATCTACCCCCTCTACATCAGGAGCAGCTAGTGGAATGGAGGCCCTGCCAGGGGAACCCCAAGCCTCAGGCAGCCCTCCCTCTGTAGCTGAAGAACCTCCCGCAAACGTGGACGTCTATACAGATACCAAGACCAAACCCACTGCCAGGAAATTAACCTCTCCTGCTTTGTCACCCTTGTGTGCCACGGATATACCCTGTTGACTGTTCTGCAACAGAACTCAATGTTCCCATGGTACAAGGACAATGGAGCTCTGTGTGACCAAATGTTGTAGCAGCTACTCTGATCAATCCATCAAGACACCTCATACAAGCACTCCTTCTCCCTCCAATCCCAAACCCTTTTGCCATGACCATCCCCATGTGTTGAACAAGTTTTTCCTCTCAGAGTTTTCCCTTTTCCCTACTCCTCTCCCACCCTGTGTGACCCAAAGTCCAGCCCTACCACCTCCAAGTCCTCCCCTGCCACCTGCTACTACTGATGCCCCTCCCCGCCAAGAAGTTGACCCCTCCTATTTGTTCCCATCCTTCCCCTAAGCCACGTCTAAAGCTTCCCCTCCCAAGCCCAAACCTCCCCCTCTCACCCCCTCTCACCCCCTAATCCCTGAGGTGCCTGCCTACCCCCTTTATGCCCCTACCTGTGGAGGAAATTTAGCAGTCAGGAGGCAAGTAGGGGAACTCAGATATGTCATATTTTGTTTGGACTGGCCTAAAGGCTATTTTGTATTGTACATAGTCCATTATTTATAAATATTTATATATTTTTATATATACATCTATGCCGACCAGTTTTTGGTCCCAACGTTTCATTTTGTGCTAATAACTGTTATGGTCTTAACTGCTTTCTTTTGTGTGTGTGTGTTTTGTGTGTGTGGTGGTTGTGCTACCAGTTGTGTCTGGGCTGCATGTGTGGGTGTGTTTTTTGCATTTGTCCCACAGTGATGGCTTGGTATGGTGTGTTGGGCATGTATGTGTTTGGGACATTCATTTATGATGATATTGTGTGTATTGATAGTGTTGGCATTTGTTATTTGGAATGTGGTGTGCCCTTGCGTAGCTGTATTGTGTGCGTGCACGCGTGTGTGTGGTGATTGGTATGTCATAACCGCTGTGTGGTGTGTTTGCGTGGTGTGACGTTTCCCTAGTTGTATGGCTGTGTGAATGTGTATATCGGTACACTGGTGTTCTTACATTGTGTTGTTTGTATGTATTGTCAGGTGGGGGTTTAGAGAAACTTTTCAGAACTTTGTAAAAAGTTTAAGAGGAGAAAAGCAAAACATTTTGGTTAGGTGCACATACACTGAACTGTTTTGTATATTATTCTCTTATGAAAAGTACACAATGACAAAGTGGTAAGTAGTTACAAGTACTTATCCCACCGCTGCACAACCAATGTAGGAGGCTGGCCTGGCTTGTAGTGGGTACCAGAGGTACTTACACCTTATACCAGGTCCAGTTATCCCTTATTAGTGAAGAAGAGGTGTTTCTAGCAGCTTAGGCTGATAGAAGGTAGCTAGGACTCCTAGTTGAGCTAGGAGACATGTAAAACTCCTACGATACCACTGGTGTCATATGCACAATATCATAAGAAAACACAATACACAGAAGTACTAAAAATAAAGGTACTTTATTTTTATGACAATATGCCAAAAGTATCTCAGTGAGTACCCTCAGTATGAGGATAAATTATATACACAAGATATATGTACACAAACCAAAATTATGCAGGTAATAGCAAGAAAAGTAATGCAAGCAGTGTAAAATTACAGTAGATTGCAATAGGAGCACATAGGTATAGGGGCAACACAAACCATATACTCCAAAAGTGGAATGCGAACCACGAATGGACCCCAAACCTATGTGAGCTTGTAGAGGGTCGCTGGGACTGTAAGAAAACAGTGAGGGTTAGAAAAATAGCCCACCCCAAGACCCTGAAAGGTAGGTGTAAAGTGCACCTACTATCCCCAGCGAGCACAGAAGTCATGATAGGGGGATTCTGCAGGAAGAACAAACACCAGCAATGCAAGAACAGTGGATTTCCGGACCTGAGTACCTGTAAGACAAGGGGACCAAGTCCAATAGTCGTGACAGTGTCGAGAGTGGGAAGGAGCCCAGGAAATGCCAGCTGAGGGTGCAAGGAAGCTGCCACCGGATAGAAGAAGCTTGGAGTTCTGCAAGAAAGAAGAGGACTAGGAACTTCTTCTTTGGATGATGGATGTCCCACGTTGCGATGAAGCTTGCAGAGGTGTTCCCACACAGAAAGACTGCAAATAAGCCTTGCTAGCTGCAAGGGTTGCGGTAGAGGTTTTTGGGTGCTGCTGTGGTCCGGGAGGGACCAGGATGTCGCCACTTGGAGGAGGAAACAGAGGGGGTGCCCAGCAAGTGAGGGAGCCCTCACAGAAGCAGGCAGAACCTGCAGAAGTACCTGAAGAGGCACTTGGAAGGAAAGTGGACTGGAGTCCACCCAAAGTCACAAAAGGGAGTCCCACGACGCCAGAGGACAACTCAGAAGGTTGTGCACTGCGGGAAGGAGTGTCAGGGACCCAGGCTTGGCTGTGCACAAAGGAAATCCTGGAAGAGTGCACAGGAGCCGGAGCAGCTGCAAATCACGCAGTACCCAGCAATGCAGTCTAGCGTGGTGAGGCAAGGACTTACCTTCACCAAACTTGGACTGAAGAGTCACTGGACTGTGGGAGTCACTTGGACAGAGTTGCTGAGTTTCAGGGACCAAGCTCGTTGTGCTGAGAGGGGACCCAGAGGACCAGTGATGCAGTCTTTTGGTGCCTGAGGTTGCAGGGGGAAGATTCCGTCTACCCACAGGAGATTTCTTCAGAGTTCCTGGTGCAGAGAGGAGGCAGGCTACCCCCAGAGCATGCACCACCTGGAAACAGTCGAGAAAGCCGGCAGGATGAGGCGATACAAGGTTGCTAGTAGTCGTCTTGCTACTTTGTTGCAGTTTTGCAGGCGTCCTGAGCAGTCAGGGGTCGATCCTTTGGTAGAAGGTGAAGAGGGAGATGCAGAGGAACTCTGGTGAGCTCTTGCATTCGTTATCTACAGAATTCCCCAAAGCAGAGACACTAAATAGCCATAAAAGGAGGCTTGGCTACCAAGGAAGGAGGATTGGCTACAAAGAGAGGGAAGAGCCTATCAGAAGGAGGCTCTGACGTCACCTGCTGGCACTGGCCACTCAGAGCAGTCCAGTGTGCCACAAACACCTCTGTTTCCAAGATGGCAGAGGTCTGGGACACACCGGAGGAGCTCTGGGCACCTCCCCTGGGAGGTGCAGGTCAGGGGAGTGGTCACAGTTTCACCCCAGAGCAGGGCTGGGGGATCCCTGAACCGGTGTAGACTGGCTTATGCAGAGATGGGCACCATCTGTGCCCATCAAAGCATTTCCAGAGGCTGGGGGAGGCTACTCCTCCCCTGCCCTCACACCTATTTCCAAAGGGAGGGGGTGTTACACCCTCTCTCAGAGGAAGTCCTTTGTTCTGACTTCCTGGGCCAGGGCTGCCTGGACCCCAGGAGGGCAGACACCTGTCTGAGGGGTTGGCAGCAGCAGCAGCTGCAGTGGAGACCCCGGAAAGGCAGTTTGGCAGTACCCAGGTACTATGCTAGAGACCCGGGGGATCATGGAATTGTCCCCCCAATGCCAGAATGGCATTGGGTGACAATTCCATGATCTTAGACATGTTACATGACCATGTTCGAAGTTACCATTGTGACGCTGTACATAGGTATTGACCTATGTACAGTGCACACGTGTAATGGTGTCCCGCACTCACAAAGTCCAGGGAATTTGCCCTGAACGATGTGGGGGCACCTTGGCTAGTGCCAGGGTGCCCACACGCTAAGTAACTTTGCACCCAACCTTCACCAGGTGAAGATTAGACATATAGGTGACTTATAAGTTACTTAAGTGCAGTGGTAAATGGCTGTGAAATAACGTGGACGTTATTTCACGCAGGCTGCAATGGCAGGCCTGTGTAAGAATTGTCAGAGCTCCCTATGGGTGGCAAAAGAAATGCTGCAGCCCATAGGGATCTCCTGGAACCCCAATACCCTGGGTACCTCAGTACCATATACTAGGGAATTATATGGGTGTACCAGTATGCCAATGTGAATTGGTAAATTTAGTCACTAGCCTGTTAGTGACAAATTTTGAAAGCAGAGAGAGCATAACCACTGAGGTTCTGGTTAGCCGAGCCTCAGTGTGACAGTTAGGCATTACACAGAGAACACATACAGGACACATACTTATGAGCACTGGGGCCCTGCCTGGCAGGGTCCCAATAGCACATAGACTAAAACAACATATATACAGTGAAATATGGGGGTAACATGCCAGGCAAGATGGTACTTTCCTACAGGTGTGTGTTGTGGAGTGTTGACGGTGCGTATCAGGTGTTGCGGTTGTTGTGTAGTTGTGTACTTTGACGGTGTTGTGTGTTGTGTTTGACAGTGCTGGTGCGGTGTGTCTGTGGCTTGGTGTGTCTTTTGGCAGTGTGTGTACTGAGTCGGTGCATGTGTGTACGTGACTGTGTGTGAATGTACCTGTCAGTTTTGGAGTACGTGTAGGTGTTACCATCGCCACCAGTACCGGATATGTATGCTGTGTGTGCGTCACGACCTTGGCATTATGCAGCAGTGACAGGTAAGTGTGTGTACTCATGGTTGCCGCTGTGGTCGTCATCGCTGGTCCTGAGTTGTTGGGCAAGCAGGAGCAGCGGAAAGACATCTAGTTCAGGTTCAATAGTGGCTCAGGACGGGTATGGCTTCCTGAAGGTGAGTGTCTCCATTTATACTGTTGGTTTCTGCCAGGGTTTCCTTAGTAATGTGACAGCGGCAGAAACCTTAGCGGTGTGCAACTTCGCAATCAGCCTAAAGGTGCCTCCCGCCACCCATGGTGGCCTGACCGCACTGGCGGTGCCAGCAGTTAGTTGGCTATATTCTGTTATGAAGACCACCATGGTCATAATTTGGCGGTCATCCGGGCCGGCCTGTTGGCAGTACGACCACCACCTCCAACCTGGTGGTCATGGAACCGCCAAACTCATAATGACCCCCTACCTTTCTGTTTAAGTCATCATCTGTCAGATAGATATAATCAACATAGGACAATGTAAACTAGAAAGGGAGCACCCTGCCTCACACTCCAGCATGCAGTCAGCCCCAATGCTTCATGCTAAATGCAGTCAAAGTTCATTTTTTGTCCATAAAGTAAACTGTAGTTTTTCACCTTAGTAGGTGCAACAAGTGCTGTAAATCTCTGGATACATGTTTCTGGGTTCAGCCCTTCATCAGCAGTAGCTTAGTTTGTGGGGTTGCTGGAAACACTGCCAAAAGTCCTCTCAGTTGTATGTACCACTCACTGGCATGCAGGTGCTCAACAAGAGCTCGTCACTCGTTGGCTCAAGGGAGCCTTCTTAAACAGGAAAACCAGAAAAGAAGCACCATGTCTCACACTCCAGCATGCAGTCAGCCCCAATGCATCATGGTAAATGCAATCAAAGTTCATTTTTTGTCCATAAAGTAAACTGTACTTTTTCATCTTAGTAGGTGCAGCAAGTGCTGGAAATCTCTGGACACATGTTACTGTGTTCAGCCCTTCATCAGCAGAGAGTAGCTATGTCTGTGGGGTTGCTGGAAACGCTGCCAAAAGTCCTCTCAGGTTTATGTACCACTCACTGGCATGCAGGTGCTCAACCAGAGCTCACCAGCTCGCTGGCTCAAGGGAGCCTTCTTAAACAGGAAAACCAGAAAGGGAGCACCCTGCCTCACACTCCAGCATGCATTCAGCCCCAATGCATCATGGTAAATGCAGTCAAAGTTAATTTTGTGTCCATAAAGTAAACTGTACTTTTTCACCTTAGTAGGTGCAGCAAGTGTTGTAAATCTCTAAACACGTGTTTCTGGGTTCAGCCCTTCATCAACAGAGAGCGTCTTTGTCTGCAGGGTTGCTGGAAACGCTGCCAAAAGTCCTCTAAGGTTTCTGTACCACTCACTGGCATGCAGGCCACATTATGACCATGGTGGAAAGAGCTCAGACAGACAGACACTTTACCACACAGACCGTCAGGGTGAAATCGACAGGCACCACAGCGGTAGCCGCCAACAGCCAGGCAGAAGTCAATGTTCCGCCCACTGTATTATGACAGGCCAATCCGTCACCTTTTTCGGGGCTGTACCAACAACATTAAAAGCTTGGGGGAAACACTGCACAGAAGGGAAATAGCTCACCATTGTAGACACAGGGAAGAACCACGCTGCCATGGAGCCCGAACTGCAGATCTTCCCAATGCTATTCTACGCCCTGCTCTACCAAGAACACCAATGACGGCTAAGACAACTACGGTGAGTTTAGCCTCCTAGCACACAGGGGAGAGGAAAAAGAGAGTGACGCACACACACGCAACACACAACACCCTCACCCCAACACCATACACACAAGCAGATGCAGCAAGAAAACATATTGATCCCGTACCCCTCAGGAATAATGCAAGGACTACAGGAGTACATGAAAGTGAGTGTAATAGTATAAATATAGTAGAAATATGAAAATTCAATCTAAAACTATATACATACGTACAAACAAGGGTCACTGCCCAGTCCTCAGTCTGTGTGGGCCACAGGGCCACATTACAAAGTCCAAGGCCCCACTTGACTCCTGCAACAACACAGAGAGAACACTGCAAGGGCATCAGTTCGAAAATAGGCAGGCACCTCAGGTGGACAGGAAAAACGGGGGCAGCTCAGCTGGCAGATGATACAACACCACTGGTCCTAGAGGGGCCAACATGCCCTGTGCTTGGTCCTGTGGAGTGCAAGGTCGCAGTCTCTCAACTAGGTGAATACCCCACTGGTTCTGGAGGGAGCAACATGCCCTGTGCTCTGTCCTGGGGAGTGCAAGGCCACAGTCTCTCAAGTGGGTGATTTGCCCACATGCTCTAGAGGGGAAACATGCCCTGCGCTTGGTCCTGAGGAGTGCAAGGCCACAGTCTCTCAAGTGGGTGACTTGCCCACATGCTCTGGAGGGGGCAACATGCCGTGTGCTTGGTCCTGGGGAGGCTGGGGTTGGTGGGTGGCTTACCCACTGGTTCTGGATGGAGCATTGTGCTCTGTGATCTTCATCTTTGGGAGGATGGGGTGAGTGGGTGCTATACCCACTGGTTCTGGAGGGGACATCATGCCCTGTGATCTTCATCCTGGAGAGGATGGGGTGAGTGGGTGCCATGCCCACTGGTTCTGGAGGGGGGATCGTGCATTGTGTTCTTCATCCTGGGGAGGATGGGGTGAGTGGGTGCCACGGCAGGGGCAGGGGCAGAGGCAGAAGACGAGGAAGAGGCAGAAGGGTACATTGGGCACAGGAAGAACCCCAAATGGTCACACGGAGCCAGGGCAAAAATCAACCACCCAGGACTTAGTTATCAACCTTTCTGAAAAACCACTCTCTTCTGTAGAAATGAGTGTTCTCAATAAGGGGCTGGGATTTGTCCCCACCCCTAGGGAAGACTTTTTCCGCCTACAAAGCGAACTGTCCCAGTTCTTTAGGAAAATTCGTCTGCAGGCCTTCTTTAGCGATATAGTACCTGATTCAACACTCACAGACTCTGGCCTTAGAAAACCGTCTAAATTTACGCCTTCCGCAGCCACTCCCTGTGAGGTTTTGGCATTTGAGAAAGCGGTCAATTCTGATCTCAATAAATTACGACCTAAATATGGTTTTGTCAACATACCCAATTTAGAGAGTGACGCCCTAAAAAAACTGGCGGCTGATAATAGTATCACCATCAAGCCGGCAGATAAAGGCGGCGCCATAGTCGTGTTAAATTCAACAGACTATAGACAAGAATGTCTCCGCCTTTTGAGTGATTCTACTTACTACACACCTATCGATCACGATCCAACTACTAGATTACAGACAGAGATCAGAGGAATGATCAATGAGGCTACTAACAACTCCTGGATCTCACAAAAAGAGGCTGATTACCTAGACACCGCTAATCCTAAGATTCCATACTTTTATTGCCTGCCCAAAATTCATAAAGGGAAAACTCCACCCCCGGGCCGTCCTATTGTGTCTGGAATAGGATCTATCCTTGAACCATTGTCCACATATTGTGATCATTTTTTGCAACCTCTTGTACAACAATCTTCCACATATTTACGGGACACCAAAGATGTCCTCAACCTCATTGAATCCATCAACTCTGAAGGTAATGTCCGTGCATTGATTACTATGGATGTTGAAGCACTATATACTAACATCCCTCAACAGGCTACCTTGTCAGTAGTAGAATCAGCTCTCCTAACAACCAACTTGACACTGACCAGCCCGGTACATTTCATTATGCACTGCGCTAGTTTAGCATTGAAAGAGAACTTCTTTAAGTTTGAAGATTCATTGTTTCACCAGACTCGAGGTACATCAATGGGCAGTACCTTTGCTCCAAGCCTAGCATGTCTCTACATGTATGATTTCGAGAAACGATTCATACTTCCTACCACCAATCCTTACTTTCATCAGATTAAACTGTGGCGTCGATATATTGACGATGTCCTGGTCATTTGGCAAGGCCCCATCGAGAAAGTAATGGATTTCACAACATGGGTCAATAACCTTGATCCATATCTGAACTTCACCTCCTCTGTCTCTTCCACCAATATTACCTTCCTGGATTTGGTCATCAATATTGACAGGGGCATATTAACCACATACACACATCACAAAACTACAGATCGGAACAGTCTACTACTTTACGACAGTTACCATCCGAAAGCACTAAGAGATAATCTCCTATTTGGTCAATTTTTACGGTTACGCCGTAATTGTAGTAATATTCGCTCATTTGACACACAAGCCACAGAACTTAAACACAAACTATATGACCGACATTACCCTGTTAAGGTGGTTAACACGGCCTACAAACGTGCTAAATATAGTGATAGGGGCCAACTACTACAAACAGCACCAAAATGTGGAGAGAATAAACTTACCTGTGTTACTACTTTCACACCTTTGTCTAATACAGTCAAGAAAATTATCAACAAGAGATGGGAGATCCTCCGCTGTGGGGGTGAGAGCATCCCTAAACCACTATTTGCCTTTAGAAGGACCTCTAACCTGAGAGACTTACTGATACATACCAGGCCTAGACCTCGCGAGGTAACTAGCAAACAGAGCACTCTTTGGGAACTACCACCAGTGACTGGTCATTTTCCTTGTGGGAATTGCAATGTGTGCCCTCTAACCAAACGACTAAACTCATTGGAACTTGTTCTAGTTGGCCACTGGGAATTACGTAGACACACTAATTGTAACACTCGCAACTGTGTGTACTTGATTACATGCCCCTGTGGCCTTCAATATGTGGGGATGACCACTAGAGCAGTCAAACTAAGGATCAATGAACACCGCAGCAACATTCGGTGTGGACGTGCTTCAACTAAACTAAGCATCCACTATATTGAAGCACAACATAGTCCGGATGACATGTGGTGGATTATACTACAGACCTGCCCACAAAAAGACGTTGCGTCTCTTTTTGAACTAGAACAACGATGGGTTTTCAAGCTCGGTACCCACCGTAGTGGACTTAATGACGATATCCCTTGGATTAATTTCTCCCCTTGAATAAATAGTACTGAGAAATTGATAAGACAGCTGTTTCTCCATATGACCATAACTATATACGATGGCCTTTTTACCTTCCTAAATGGTTGTCTCGTACCCAATGTGTTCCAAGACATGACCTTTTGGGGAACTTACACAACAATGAGTAGATCATATATATATACATTTTATATTGGGTCTACTACTCCCCCTGTTCGACTCAAGTGTTTCTATGGAACCTCTACCTGCTTCTATGCAGTGAAATAACTTTTCCAACATGGCCGCAACTTATCTATAGGGACGTAAATTTTTAGTACTTTACTGGACAGATACGAGTAATACTTCTAACATGGCCGCCATTTTTTCCTTAAACGCTACCAACAGAGCGTTTTACGCTCGTGTACTCCGCACGACGAACGTCGGTGCCGAGACACACGAACGTTGCGTAGCAACGCGTACTGAACGCGATTCCTACGTCCTCCTCCTTTTTAATCCCCACACTACCGCGCTCCCCCGTCTTTCCGGGAGCGCGACGAAGGGGTAGGTGGTACTGCCGTCTACATGGTCCTAACAAGTAAGTGTTGTGCCTGTGCCATCTGTGTGAAAGACTCGTTGCTTCACAATACTTACGTGTAGCGTTTAACCGACTAAGATGTCGCTTATACCCAGGCGATTGATTCTTATTCATGGGACTTTTACAGGCAATCCCATGTGGATAAATGAGACTCTTTACTTATTATTTAACCATATGTGTCCCTCCCAGACATGGTTCCTTAACACAGAGTTGATTTATGAACCTGATTACCATGATGATCTTCACCTTAGATATATATCAATGACAACTATCTGTTTTACACAATACTCTTTTAAGATCAACGACTAATCACTTATTAGTGTGGTTTCCTCTCCTATTTAAACTTTTCTCCCCACTTTCTTGGTGACGCATATACGAGGGTATCATTATAATTATATATATGATATCCGGAGTGAGATTAGTTTTTTTCATGACTTGACATTCTGTTTTTGTCTTTTGTTCCTTTACCTGCTAACTAGAGCCTTGGGGACCAGGTATTTGGTCCGCGTTATCCCATGAAGCCCTGTCTCAGTGTAGGAGGGTAAGCATATTTCGTTCACCACACCAACACGGGTGTATGAATGTTTATCACAGATCACCGTGTGCCACACACATTGAATGCCCACACATTCAAGTGCTACTCTTGATATGTTGAGTTGGACTTTTGTTAATTTTATATTCTTTCTTAAAAACCTCTATACTTTTATAGGGCGACGAATAGGAACGAAAGACTGGGTCATAATGGACTCATGTAAGTGACTGGTGATAATTATACTCCCCCCTTTTCTGATTATCAGTTGACGGAGGCAATAGTCACTCTAATTTATTTGTAGAGAAGCATCATGTCTTGTAACTAGGTCCTGAGGAAGCGTCGCTGGATCCTGTGGGACCTCATAGACGCGAAACATGTCGACCCATTGTTGAGGTGGGTCTTGTAATACCTTGACTTCCTCGTTATGTATAATACAGTCTGAGAGTAGTCGAGCATTATATCGACCCTACCCTCCTGTTTATCGTTTTAATCTTGTCCAAGACCCCACATTAATAAAAGGAAACTTTGAGTAGGGTACTTGAGCCAATTTTAATTTTTCAATCTAAGTTTTTGCTCTCTCTTTCTCCTTTCCCCTTCACCGATTTGTGGGAAAGGTTGGCATCATCAAAAAGATCTCCGGCAAAGAGCCCCCCGAAAGGGTGGTGCCCGCCAGACATTGCAGCGCCAGTCTGGCGAGGAGCTGGTCCAATGATGAAGCATGACACCTAACTAGGTGTGTGAGGACTCTTGCTCCTACTTAATGGGACCCTTTTTGACTCTCTCTGTCGTTTCCTTGCTTTCTAGGAACAGTGTATCACATTATAAATAGCCATACCCACTGGTTCTGGAGGGGGCATTGTGCTCTGTACTTCAGATCCTGGGGAGTGCAAGGTCACAGTCGCTCAGGTGGGTGTCATACCCACAGGATTTGCAGGGGGCAAGCCGCACAACAGCCCATGGAGGCAGGACTACAAACTGTCCGCCGGTGGTGATGGCTGCTCAGTGGTGGTGCTGCTGCTGCTGGTGGTGGTGGTGGGGGGAGGCTCTTGCCCATCCACTGCAGCCTCGGATGGCTGCCCACAGGTGGTGGTGGTGCTGCTGATGCTGGTGGGGGGAGGCTCCAGTCCATCCCCTGCAGCTTCAGACGGATGCCCACTGTTGCTAGTGGTGCTCCTGATGCTGGTGGGGGGAGGCTCCAGCCCATCCCCTGCAGCCTCGGACGGCTGCCCACAGGTGGTGGTGGTGCTGCTGATGCTGGTGGGGGAGGCTCCAGCCCATCCCATGCAACCTCGGACGGCTGCACTACCATGGTTGGAGGTGGGGGCTCTGACTGAGTCCCAGCACCAGGCCTCTTGTCCTTTCTGCCTGCTGGTGCAGACCCTTTGCCCTTCCTGGCAGCAGCTGGGGAGATCTCCTTCCCCTTCCTGGCAGCAGCTGGGGATTCTACCTTCCCCTTCCTGGCAGTAGCTGGGGATTCCTCCGTCCCCTTCCTGGCAGCAGCTGGGGATTGTTCCTTACCCTTCCTGGCAGCAGCTGGGGATGGCACCTTGACCTTCCTAGCAGCACTTGGGGCAGGCACCCTTTCTGTGTGGCTGGCTGGTGGCCTGGATCCTTTACCACCACGGGTTGCTGTGGAAACGACTGGGCCCGTGGACTGGGTAGCTGAGGTGCTTGCCTGGGTTTTACACACCCTGGCCAGACGTGAAGGACGGGGGGAGGGGTAGGGAAGAGGTCAATGGTGGAGAGGAAAACCTTCTTAGGGACATTGCAGCACGTAGAAGGAGAAGGTTTGGAAGTGGAGGAAGAGGGAATGGTTGTGGGAGGTGTCTGTCTGCTGTGTTTGGGTGTAGGTTCATGGGCTGGATGCTGTTGTGAGGTGGATGGCTGTTGGTTGTCTGAGTGCTTGCATTTGTGTACTTTGGGAGGGGGCCACAGACACAGTGTGAGAGGACACAGGGGACATGCGCATGGATGTTGGGGTGGTGGCTGCCAGTGAGGTGTGTGTTCTGATAGGTGTGCTGGTGATGGAGGTAGTGGATGAGGATGTTGTGTATGCAGGTGTGAGTGTAGATGCAACTGGGAGGGAGGAGAAGGACGAGGAGGAGGGGGCCACAGTGGAGGCAGTGGATGTTGGTATGGCTGCATCTGGATGGTGTTTGTGTGAGTGCCTGGGGGATGATGTGTGGTGCTTTTGTTTACCATGTCTACTCTTGTGTGTTGTCCTGTGTGCATGCTCATCTCTCTGTGTGTTTGGGATCGGTTGGGGTTGAGGGGAATGGGATTGCGCAGAGGAAGTCGGAGGGGGGAGGGTGGAAACAGGGACAATGGCTGCCATCAGAGAGGAGCCCAGAGCCTGGATTGAACTCTGTTGGGCCGCCGAGCCAGTGTGAATGCCCTCAAGAAATGCATTGGTCTATTGCATTTGGGCTGCCAGCCCCTGGATGGCATTCACAATGGTTGACAGCCCAACAGAGATGGATCTCAGGAGGTCAATAGCCTCCTCACTCAGGGCTGCAGGACCTGAGGTGCCTGGGGCGAAGGAGATGCCCACCCTCCTGGGTGAGCGGGCACAGGCAACTCGCTGAGGGGCTGCTGGGAGGGTGGTGCTGAACCTGTATCTGTGGTGGGCACAGAGGTGTCCGCCACCACCAGGGAGCTTCCATCAGAGGAGGTATCCATGTCCGAACTGTCCCCTCCAGTCTCCGCCGTTGTGCCCCCCTCACCTCCCTCGCCCTACGTCCCACTGGTGCCCTCAGCGTCAGTGGACTCTGCCTCATGGGTCCTGTGGGACCCGGTCACCGGTGCCTCTGCTCCTCTGCCAGATGATGCTAATGCACTTAAGGACAGAGTGACAAAACAAAAAAGGGGTAAGAGACAAGGGATACACTTGGTCAATGGCTGCACCAACACCACCGTTGGCGTACATATCACCCTCACACACAGGGAACAGCCTTGTGCACTATGCAATGCCCTACCAGTAACAATGCTAGTCACCAGGGCATGGGGAGGGACACATACCGCCAACTGCAGCATACCTGGGACCCACACAGCCCTGCCCAGTAGTGGATGCCTACTAGCTAGGTTGGAGGTTTTTCCAACCACAACCCTGGCCAACATTGGGACCTACTCTGCTATGTCAGGCCTGGTCTAGGGGCACCCACAGACACACATCCCCCACCCGGATACCACCCCACCAAGCTGTAATGATGGGCACTGTACTCACCCCCTTGTGGTTGCTGTGGTGCCCTTAAGTGCCCATCCAGCTCTGGATAGGCCTCTGCCAGAATGTGGGCCAACAGGGGGGGTCAGGGTTCGACGGGCACCCCTTCCTCATTAGGAGGCCACCCCCAGCTGGGCCTCCGCCATCTTCCGAGCCCAGCGTCTCAGGTCCTCCCACTGTTTCCGACAGTGGGCACTCCACCTGCCGTAGACCCCCAGGTTCCGCACCTCCTTGGCGATGGCACGTCATATACCCTTCTTTTGATGGGCGCTGACCTGCAGAGGAAACATACACAGGGAAAGGTATTAGTTAGACCATCCTGCCTGTTACACTCATGGCCCACCATAGCCCTTCCCATCCCCTTTCGCACAGACATGGCCCAGCATACATGCTGCATGCTGCCCAAGGCCCATTCAACTAACCACTCCTACACGAGGCCTTCACTCACAGCACTCCTTGCATTCATGTCCCATGCATCGTGCTCACAGTGTACTCACCTGTTGGTCTAGATGCTCATCCCGCAGTCTGTATTGGGGTAGGACTCCATCCACTAGTCTCTCCAACTCCCCCGAGGTGAAGGCAGGGGCCCTTTCCCCAGTCACACAGGCCATGGTAGGTTCCAGATACAGGTCACAGCAACACATGCAGTGTAGGTCCTCTCCTGTTGAAGGTCAGGTAACAAGCGAGTGAACAGATAGAAAATGGCGTTGACGTCCAAGGCGGTGCATACCGTTACCGCCGGTGTACATCACCATTGGCCACTGTAACCCATTGGGCCCAATTATAACCAATGAGGAGTTGCACAGCGGTTCGCGATTGCCTCCTGCAACGGCGCACAACGTCAGCGGAATTACCTCACTTCCACCTGTCCCTCTATATAGGACAGGCAGACGCCATTTCAGGGAGGAGCAGTGCATGGAACATAACTGCGTCACAGATCACAATTGTATACAAAGGACATATGCCAGTAATACATTTAAAATTCACATCATGCATTGAACTGTAGTGGCTACAATGTACACTTTATGACCGGATCCTCACTCTTTTGCCCCATAGGTTGCAACCGCTGCGGATGAATAGGAGATGGAGACATCCTCCTGTGTACAGACCCCTGGTGGACTTGGCAACAATGGAGGATAGGCATATTTTACTCACCTACAGACTTGACAGGGTTACTATCACCGAGCTGTGTACCCAATTGGAGCCTGACCTGATACCTGCTATCTGTCACCCAACTGGGATCCCCCCTCTTGTACAAGTCCTATCTGTGCTCTATTTCTTGACAACTGGTTCTTTCCAAGTGACAGTGGGCTTAGCAGCAAGAATGTCACAGCCAATGTTCTCAATAGTGCTGACAGTAGTGTTGGGTGCCCTGTTTAAACACATGTGCAGCTACATTGTTTTCCCCCAGGTGGAGGATTTGCCCATGGTGAAGGCTGACTTCTATGCAATGGGACATGTCCCCAACATAATTGGGGCGATTGATGGAACACATATTGCACTTGTTCCCCCCCCGGCAAAATGAACAGGTCTTCAGAAACCTTGACCCTGATTTGATTCTATCGCTACCACTGATCGCTCTTAAAAAAACCTTGAAAGAGGTGACATGGTCTAAAAGATTTTCTACAGATCTGGAGTCCAGTTTCTTAAAGAGGAGACTAACAATACTGACTAAATCTGTAATGTTTAAACATTCTCAGTCATACTTAGCCTGAAATCTCCCACACGGGGTGAGATTTTTTTTATCTTGTCGAGATTAAATAGATTGCCACTGCAAGAACTTACCTCCAAATGGGACGGATCGTCGAACATTTGTGATTTATGCCAACTGGTGGTGCAGAACCTTAAGAATGTCATGTTTGGCTGCCCCTCTATGGCAATCTTTAGGAACAAAAAGGGCTGAAACCCCTCTACCTGAATTTTAATATTTCTTCTGCCACAGAGGCCTTGGACATTTTGTACAACCCACCGAATTAACTATTTTGTCACAGGGTTTTTAAAATTTTCAGGGCTTTTTAAACATTTTATTGAGTTTTTGTATCAGTAGGGTACACGAGAAATGTATTTATTCTACCTTGGCAGGGTAAAGACCCTATATGATTCTTAATGAGCTTTAACGAGGAGGGGTTATAGACCACACTAATTGCTTGCATGGTATGATGCAGCCTTGTGGTGATTGGGATTTAGTTCAAGGTCTTTTTGCATAAAAGTTAATCTCATTAATCGCATGCACTTTATTCACATTTTGTACTGTATGTGAAGGATTATGGACTTCTAACTCGAGGGGGACTTAGTGAATGTAATTTATTTTTAGAGAATGCAGTGTTTCATACTGGTTTTAAATTGGACTTTTGTGGTCATTTTTGCATATTATTTGTATTATGTCTGCATGTGGACCTCTTTGGAGCTCCAGTTCATGAATTAAATAAAACTGAAATTGTCAAGGGTGGGCAGGCTCCCCATCAGAAGAAGTGTGGTGGGGGTAAGGGTAAACAGGGGGAGTTCTCTAAAGAGCCCCAACCTAGTTTCCAGGGTAAAGAATCTAAGCCCCCAGTCAAAAATAAACCATGGGTCTCTACAGGGAAACCTGCAGAGAAGGGTCCATGCAAGTGCTTTGCATGTGATCAGGAAGGTCACATGAGGGGGGACCCCAAATGTCCCAAGTGGACACCAGCACCCACTGGTGCTCAGTCACAGGGTTTGACCAGTGTAGCGCTTGGGGAGGAGATGGTTCCAGGTGGGTAGGAGCCAGCTGAGATGACACTTGCCTCACTAGGGGACAGTGAGATGGTCCAGAGGAAGCTCGTGCCTGATAACATTAAGAAGTACAGGTGGTGGGTGACCATCGATGGACAGAGAGTGGAGGCTCTGAGAGACACAGGAGCCAGTGTGACTACAGTGAGGAGTCACCTGGTGTGAAAAGCAGATAGATCCCTGTGTACTTCACCAAGTAGTTGCAGTGGACAACTCAGAGTGCCTGTCCAGAGGGTCTCAGGTTCCTAGAAGGTAGCTGTGAGGTTCCTGAGCTGTCATAGTGGCAGCAGGAAGGGGGGCCCACCAGGGAAGCACTCTGTGAGGCACAGAAAACATGCCCTATTCTGGAGGGTTTGCTTCAGCAGGCTGCAGACCAGGCGTGTGGCAAGGAGCCTAGATCACATTTGATTTACTGGGAGGATGATCTCCTATATAGCAAGCCTAAGATTCCTGAGCCTGGGTCAACCTGTGTGCTGGTGGTACCCCAGTACTTCAGAGCCTTCCTACTCGGTCTGGCTCATGACGTGCCTTTAACTGGTCATTTGGAGCAGGGCAAGACCTTTGAGTGGCTTGTCACCCACTTCTATTAGCCCCAAATGCATAGGCACTTTGATGCTCAGGCAAGTGGAAGAGTGGGGGGAAATGCAAGACTCCCCTCCAACCTTTCCCTGTGGTTAGTACCCCAAGGAGGTGGTGTCCGATAGGGGTACCAACATCATATCAACTTATATGAAGTCTCTGTGAAAGTGTGTGGGGTAACGTACAGGTTCACCACACATTACCACCCCCAATGCAATGGTCTGATGGGACATTCAACTGTACCTTGAAGGGCATGATAATGGGCCTGTCAGAGCCCTTGAGGTGGAAGTGGAGTGTCTTCTTGCTATGCCTTCTGTTCGCTTACAGGGAGGTGCCTCAAAAAGGGCTTTAGTCCTTTTGAGTTGTTGTATGGCCACCCTGTGAGGGGACCTTTGAGTCTGGTAAAGGAGGCTTTGGAGAAATCCCCTACTAACCCCCCAGGATGTATTCAGGTACATGCTGGTTCTGAGAAACCAGACTGCCCACTTCAGAGCTCTGGCACAAGACAACTTGGAAGTAAGCCAGGAAGACATGAAACACTGGTATGACCAGAATGCCACTCTGCCCGAGTTTCAACTTGGTCAAAAAGTGTGGGTGATGGCACCAGTGGAGTCTAGGGCACTCCAGGACAAATGGACTGGGCCATTTGAGGTGGTGGAGCTCAAGAGTGAAGTCACCTACCTGGTGGACTCACTAACTCCCTGGAACCCCTTGAGGGTCCTGCATGTGAACCGGCTCGAGTCACACTTTGAGCAGATTGAATTTTCCATGTTCCTAGCAACAGATGATGGGGTGGAAGAAGAGAATGAGCCTCTTCCTGACCTCCTGTCTGCTGGAGAAAAATATGGGTCTGTGGAGGGAGTGATCCTCTCCCCCTCCCTGACCCCAGAGCAGCAGAGGGACTGTCGTCAGGTGTTGGGTGAGTTCGCCTCACTGTTGTCCCTGATCCTAGTGGTCACACACTTGTGTACATATGATGTGGACACTGGGAACAGTCCTCCTGTTAAACATACAGTTTACAGAGTGACTGACAGGGTCAGGGCTAACATTAAAGATGAGGTTTCTAAAATGTTAGCGTTGAGGGTTATTGAGTTTTCTAGCAGGCCCTGGCCGAGCCCTGTGGTTTTGGTCCTCAAGCCTCCTGTTCTTGGTGCCACTCCAGAGCTCCAGTTCTGTGTGGATTACCAGAGACTCAATGCAGTCACTAAGACTGACGCACATCCCATTGCCCAAGTTGATGAGCTCATTGACCGGTTGGGAGCTGCAAAGTTCCTAAGTACGTTTGATCTTACCTCTGGGTACTGGCAGATCACCCTGACTGAGGGGGCTAAGGAGATGTCCGCATTCTCCACACCCGATAGGCACTACCAGTTTAGGGTTATGCCCTTTGGGATGAACAATGCCCCTGTCACCTTTCAGAGGTTGGTCAACCAGGTGTTGGATGGACTGGATGATTTCAGTGCTGCCTACCTGGATGACATTGCTGTCTTTGGTCCCACATGGGAGGAACACTTGCAACACCTCTGTAAAGTGTTGGAGGCCCTGCAGAAGGCAGGCCTCACTATTAAGGCAAACAAGTGCCAAATAGGGCAGGGTTCTGTGGTGTACTTGGGACACCAGGTGGAGAGTGACCAGGTGGCACCCCTACAGCCAAAAACTTAGACCATTCTAGCTTGGGAGCCTCCCAAGACCCAGACTGAGGTGAGAGCCTTTTTCGGTCTCACTGAATACTATGGGAGGTTTGTCGAGGGGTATAGGACAATTGTAGCACCCTTGACTGAGTTAACTTCTAAAAAGCAGCCCAGAGATGTGATCTGGACTGAGTCTTGCCAGCCCTGAAGGCTGTCATGTGCATAGCACCTGTGCTGAAGGCACCTGACTATTCCAAGGAATTTGTTGTGCAAACAGACACCTCACAGCATGGTATTGGAGCATTTCTCACAGGTTAATAAAGAGGGCCTAGATCAACCTGTACCCTTCATTAGCAGGATGTTACTTCCCAGGGAATGTAGGTGGAGTGCAGCACGTGCGTGAAGCTTTTGAAATGGTCTGAGCACTGAAGAAGCTAAGACCCTACTTGTTTGGGACTCACTTCTGTGGTCAGACAGACCACAGGCACCTCAGATGGTTAATGCAAATGGGGAGTGAGAATCCCAAATTGTTGAGGTGGTCCATCTCTCTACAGGGAATGGACTTTACGGTGGAACACCGCCCTGGCACTGACCACGCCAATGCTGGTGGTCTGTCCAGATTCTTCCACCTTAGTGATGAGAACTCCCATGAGGTTGGGTAGTTGCTCCCCACTTTCAGCTGGGGGGGACACATGTTAGACTTGGCATCATTGGCATGGTCTCCCCTAACATTTTGCCTCTACTTACCAGGTTGCTTCTGTGTGCTGGACTCTGTTTTTGCTGTTTTTGTTTGCTCTGGACACTTTACCAGTGCTGACCAGTGCTAAAGTGTAAGGCCCATATTTATACTTTTTCTTGTGCCACATTTGCATAATTTTTTGACGCAAAAGCAGTGCAAACTTACAAAATACAATTATATTTTGAAAGTTTGCACCACTTTTGCGTCAAAATATTACGCAAATGCGGGGCAAAAAAAGTATAAAGATGGGCCTAAGTGTTCTCTGTATAAATTATATGTGTACATTGGCTTATCCATGATTGGCATGTTTGATTTACTAGTAAGTCCCTAGTAAAGTGCACTAAAGGTGCCCAGGGCCTGTAAATTAAATGCTACTAGTGGGCCTGCAGCACTGATTGTGCCACCCAAATTAGTAGCCCTGTAAACATGGCACAGACCTGCCAATGCAGTGTCTGTGAGTACCCACTTGCCAGGCCAAACCATCCCTTTCTATACATGTAAGGCACCCCTAAGGTAGGGCCTAGGTAGCCCCATGGGCAGGGTGCAGTGTATGTGAAAGGTGGGACATGTACTTATATGTTCTACATGTCCTGACAGTGAAATACTGCTGAATTCGGTTTTCACTGTTGTTAGGTCTAGCTCTCTCAAAGATTAACATGGGGGGCTGCCTTTAAACATTATTAAAGCGCAGATTCCCTTTGGTAGCAGATAGACATGAATTTTTGGGTCTTTGAACTCCCAATTTAAAAATACATCTTTTAGTGAAGTTAGTTTTCAGATTGCGTGTTTGAAAATGCCTCTTTTAGAAAGTAGGCATTTTCTTGCTTAAACCATTCTGTGACATTGTTTGTTTGTAGGTTCCCTGTCGGGGTCACTTTGAAAGTTGGGCTGTTTGCACCTCTCCTTTAGACAGTGACACAAAGGGAGCTGGGGTGTAGCCTGCATATCCTGATGGGCCATCTGGACTGAGGGGAAGGAAGGAGTGGTCACTTACACCTGAAAGGGCTATGCCTGCTCTCACACAATGCAGTCTCCAACTCTCTGGTATGTGTCTGGGGCCTGGCCTGGGCAAGGCAGGATCTTGAAAACAACAGAGACTTATCTTTGAAGTAAGCCTACTTCAAAGGAAGAAAGGGGTATAAGAAGAGCACCCAAAACCCCTGAAGATCAGATTACTTCTGGAACCAAGAAGAACCTCTGCCCTGAAGAAGAGCTGGAGAAGATGGAGGTGGTGTACTGCCACTTTGCCTGTGGCTGTACATTGCTAGGTTGGCCAGTATTAGCTGCTTCTACCTGAGAGAGGACAAAGACTGACTTTTGTGTGACTTCCCACTGGCGAAGAATCTCCAAGGGCTTCAACAGAGGGTGTGGAAAATCAACGCAAAGCCTGCCCTGACCCGAGGTGCATTTCTCTCGCGTGGGAAAGAAGAAACAACACACGTTCTCAGTAGTGAGTGAGAAATCGATGCATCGTTGGCCTTTTACAATCCACACTTGCCTGTGCGGCTTTATTTTGATGCTACCCAGGTATTTTTGTGCAATAACAGCGTTCCCACTGTTTTCTAAAGGATTTAAGACTCTTTATTTTTTGTATTCATAACTTGACTTCTGTATGTCGGATTTTTATTGTTTTGGGCTTGTTTTTTTTAGATGAATATTACCTATTTTTCTAAACCAGTGTTGTGTTCTTTTGTGGTGGGTTCTCTGGGTTACTGTATATGTTGGTAGAAATACTTTACACCTTGCTCCTGAAGTTACGCCTGCCTGCTCGTGCCAAGCATCCAAGAGGGTGAGGGGGGGTTACCTGAGGGTGATTCTTCTTTACCCTGGTTAGAATGAGGATCCTTGCTTGGACAGGGGGTAACCTGACTGCCAACCAAAGACCCTATTCTCAGCATTGGGAATAAGAGGATTATTCAAAGGAGACACATATGGTTCAATTACACACTGGTACTCAATGTATGAGAGAATTTTCCTCACTGCTGTTTTGCTTCCTGTTTAAGAGGGTATTGTGGTCGCACTTGAGCCTATTGGTATTATATGGTAGGAGGGACCTTTATCCCAATGTACATGATTGCATTATAGTGCTGGGGCTTGTTGCTACAGCCCAGGATTCATATTATGCCTTTTTAACTGCTTCGGGAACAAGAACTGAGAAGGATGGTAGTATAACATCTTCTCCCTGTGGGACTTTACTAACAAACTCAGGTGCCTAATCTACTTCAGCCAAGAGAATGTTGTAACTGTATGTCAATTTTTCCCAGAAAATCACTTTTATGGTGTGTTTGATGTTGTTCTCAATTTGAATGCCCAAATCATTTAGGCCCTCATTACGGTGATAAAGTGGCAGTAATACCGCCAACAGGCCGGCGGTAACTACTGCCAAATTATGACCGTGGCGGAAAGATCTCTGAAAGACCGCCAATGTACCACACCGGCCGCCAGGGTGGAAAAAACAGGCACCACGGCGGTAGCCACCTAAAGCCACGGGGAAGTCAAAGCTCCGCTCACCATATTATGAGAAGATAATCCACCACCTTTTCCGGGGCGGTACCGACATCAAAAGCCTGGCAGAAACACTGCACAGAAGTGAAAGGACTCACCAGTGGAGAGACAGGGAAGAACCATGCCGCCATGGAACCAGAACTGCAAGTATTTCTAATGATATGCTCCACCACGAACACCAACGCCGGTGAAGACGACGACGGTGAGTACAGCTGCCTAGCAAACAAGGGAGTGTGAGTGGAAAACAACAGTGACACACACACATGCACCATACACACCCAACACACCATACACACATCCAGCTGCCCAAGAAAACAAGTTAATTCCCCTAAATCGGCTGAATAATGCAAGGACAACAGGAATGTACCAAAGTGATTGTAATAAGATCAACACAGTATAAATAACAATTTAGCCAATGCTACAGATATTCAAAAATGTACAGAAAAAGGGACACTGCCCAGTCCTCAGTTCGCATGGGCCACATGGCCACAGGGCAAATTCCAAGGCCCCACTTGTCACCTGCTTCAATACGGAAAGAACACTGCAGGGGCCTCAGTTGGCAAATAGGCAGGCACCTCAGGGGTGGGGGGACACCTTAGCCAGAAGCAGAAACAAGACCACTGGTTCTGGAGGGGGCAACATGCCCTGTGCTTGGTCCTGGGGAGTGAAAGGCCACAGTCTCTCGAGTGGGTGTCTTCCCCACTGGTTCTGGAGGGGGCAACATGCCCTGTGCTTTGTCCTAGGGAGTGATAGGCCACAGTCTCTCGAGTGGGTGTCTTTCCCACTGGTTCTGGAGTGGACAGGCAGCACAGCAGCCCATGAGGCAGGATCACATTGCGTCCACCGGCGGTGACAGCTGCACTGTGGTGGTGCTGGAAGTGGTGGTGGGAGGCTCCTGCACAGCTCCTGCACCCTCGGATGACTGCACTGTGGTGGTGCTGGTGGTGGTGGTGGGAGGTTCCCACACAGCGCCTGCACCCTCCAATGGCTGCACTGTGGTGGTGGAGTGAGGCTTCTGCACAGCCCCTGCACCCTGCGATGGCTGCACAACCATGGTTAGCGGTTGGGGCTCTGTGACAGCTGCTCCTTCCCCATCTTGCCTGTTGGTGCAGGCTCCTTCCCCTTCTTGCCTGCTGGTGCAGGCTCCTAGCCCTTCTTGCCTGCTGGTGCAGGGTCCTTCCACTTTCAGGTGGCAGGTGCAGGCTCCTTCCCCTTCTAGCCTTCTGTTGCAGGCTCCTTGCCCTTCTTGCCTGCTGGTGCAGGCTCCTTCCCCTTTCGGATGGCAGGTGCAGGCTCCTTCCCCTTTCAGCTGGCAGGTGCAGGCTCCTTCCCCTTTCAGCTGGCTGGTGCAGGCTCCTTCCCCTTCAGTATATGTGGCCTGGAATCCTTTCTACCATGAGTAGGTGCAGATGGAACTGGGCCCTTGGACTGTGTGGCTGAGGTGCTTAGCTGGGTACTTGACACCTTGGCTATACGTGCAGGATGGGGGGAGGGGTAGGGAAGAGGTCAATGGTGGAAAGGAAAAGCTTGTTAGGGACATTGGGGCGGGAAGAGGGAGAAGTAATGGGAGTGGAGGATGAGGGAGTGGTTGTTGGAGGTGTCTGTCTGCTGGTTTGGGTACAGGTGTATGGGCTGTATGCTGTTGTGAGGTGGAAGGCTGTTGGGTGTCTGAGTGCTTGAGTTTGTGTACTTTAGGAGGAGGGACAAACACAGTGGGAGAGGACACAGGGGACAAGTGCATCGCTGTTGTGGAGGTATCTGTCAGTGAGGTGTGTGTTCTGCTTGTGGTGATGATGCCAGTAGTGGATGATGATGTAGTGCATGCAGGTGTGAGTGTAGACGTAACTGGGTGGGAGGTGGGGGAGGAGGAAGAGCGGGAGACAGTGGAAATAGTGGATGTTGTTGTGTCTGCAAATGGATGGTGTTTGTGTGAGTGCCTATGGGATGAAGTGTGGTGCTTGTGTTTGCCTGTGACACTCTTGGGTGTTGTCCTGTGTGCATGCTCGTCTGGCTGTGTGCTTGAGATGGGTTGGGGTTGAGGGGAATGGGACTGGGAAGTGGTAGTTGGAGGGGGACAGTAGAAACAGGGACAATGGCTGCCATCAGAGAGGAGGCTGGAGCCTGGATCGATCTCTGTTGGGCCGCCAATCCAGTATGAATGCTCTCCAGGATTGCATTAGATTGTTGCATCTGAGCTGCCAGCCCCTGGATGGCATTCACAATGGTTGACTGCACTACAGAGGTGGATCTCAGGAAGTCAATAGCCTCCTCACTCAGGGCAGCAGGGCTCACTGGGGCAGGGCCTGAGGTGCCTGGGGCGAAGGAGATGCCCACCCTCCTGGGTGAGCGGGCACAGGCAACTCGCTGAGGGGCTGCTGGGAGGGTGGTGCTGGTATGGGGGTGGCGGTTGTACCTGTATCTGTGGTTGGCACAGAGGTGTCCGCCACCACCAGGGAGCTTCCATCAGAGGAGGTATCCATGTCCGAACAGTCCCCTCCAGAGCCTGTCGTGATTCTCCCCTCGCTCTCCATCCCACTGGTGCCCTCAGCGTCGGTGGATACTGCCGCCTGAGTCCTGTGGGATGCAGCTCCCTCTGTCACCGGTCCCTCTGCTCCTCCGCCAGATGATGCTAATGCACATGGACAGGATGACAAAACAAGAAAGGGATGGAGAGAGACAAAGGATACACTGGGTCAATGGCTGCACCAACACCACCATTGGCGTACACAGCACCCTCACACACAGGGAACAGGCCTATGCACTATGCATTGCACCACCACTGATATTGCTAGCCACCAAGGCATGAGGAGGGGCACACACCGCCAACTGCAGCACACCTGGGACCCACGCAGGCCTGACCAGTAGTGGATGCTCACAAGCTAGGTAGGCAGGATTATCCTTTCAGACCCCTAGCCACCAGAGGGCCTACGCTGCTATGTCAGGCCTGACCAAGGGACACACACTAACACACATCCACCACCCAGGTACTACCCCATCAGCCCTAAGTTGTAATGAAAGCCACTCTACTCAACCCCTTGTGGCTGCTGTGATGCCCTCAAGCAGCCATCCAGCTCTGGATAGGCCACTGCCAGTATGCGGGCAATCAAGGGTGTCAGGGTCCAACGGGCACCCGGTCCTCGTTTGGGCGCCATCCCCAGCTGGGCCTCCTCCATCTTCTGTTCACAGGTCCTCCCACCGTTTGTGACAGTGGGTGTTCCGCCTGCCATAGACCCCCAGGGTCTGCACATCCTTGGCGATGGCACGCCATAAACCCTTCTTTTGATGGGTGCTGACCTGCAGAGGCAATTCACACAGGAAAACACCATTAGACAAACAGTCCAGCCAGTTACACATCTGGCCCACCATACCCATTTACATCACCATTGGCACACACATAGCCCAGCACACAATGTGTACACCACAAAGAGGACATCCTCCCACCCCCCCCCTTACACGAGGCCTTCACACACACAACTCCATGCATTCATGCCACATGCATCGTGCCCACAGTGTACTCACCTGTTGGTCTGGAGGCTCATACTGTACTGGGGTAGGACCCCATCCACTAGTCTCTCCAACTTCTCCGAAGTGAAGGGTGGGGCCCTTTCCTTGGTCACATGGGCCATGGTAGTTTCCAGACACAGGTCACAGCACATGCAGTGTAGGTCCTCTCCTATGGAAGGTCAGGTAGCAAGTGAGGAATATGATAGATAATGGAGGGCACGTCCGCAGCAGTTCATACGTCACCGATCACCATTGGCCACTGTACCCCATAGGGCCCAATTTTAACCAATGAGGAATTGCACAGCGGTTCCCGACCGCCTCCCGCCATGGGCAACAACGTCAGTGGAATTATCTCACTTCCACCTGTCCCTCCACACAGGACAGGCGGACGCCATTTCAGGGGGCAGCCCTGTGGAATCATGCTGCGTCACAGGAGAAATAGGCACATACTGGGCAAATCACACTGACCCATTACATGTTTACAGAATGCAAACTACTGTTATGGCTCCAATGTTCAGTTTGTGACAGCCTCCTCACTCTTGTGTCCTTTAGATACCTACCACTGCGGATTAACAGGAGATGAAGACTCATCCCCGTATACAGACTCCTGGTGGACTTGGCTACACTGGGGGACAGGCACATTCTCCTCACCTATAGACTTGACAGTGCCACATTCACAGAGCTGTGTGCTCAATTGGAGCCTGACCTGATATCTGCTATCCGTCACCCCACTGGGATCCCCCCCTCTTGTGCAAGTGCTATCTGTACTCCATTTCCTGGCAACTGGTTCTTTCCAAATGACAGTGGGCTTGGCAGCAGGAATGTCACAGCCAATGTTCTCAATAGTGCTGACAAGAATGTTGTCTGCCCTGATAAAACAGATGTGCAGCTACATTGGTTTCCCTCAGGTTGAGGATTTGGCCACAGTGAAGGCCAAGTTTTATGCAATGGGACATATCCCCAACATAATTGGGGTGATTGATGGTACACATATTGCATTTGTACCCTCCCCGCCAGAATGAACAGGTGTTCAGGAATCATAAGAGTTTCCACTCAATGGATGTTCAGATGGTGTGCTTGGCGGACCAGTACATCTCCCACGTCACTGCTAAGTATCCTGGGTCGGTGCATGATGCCTTTGACCTAAGAAATAGCAGCATCTCAAATGTGATGTCCCAACTACAGAGGCACAGGGTGTGGCTAATAGGTGAGCCATGGTTCCCACCCAGTATATGTTGGTGTATGCCTGTGGTGTTGGCCATATAGGATAGTCTGTGGCTAAATGTTGTCCCTCAATATTTAAATGTGACTCTGGTTACCCAAACCTATCATGGCTGCTGACCCCTGTGAGGAATGCCAGGACAAGGGCAGAAGAACGTTATAATGAGGCACATGAGCGAACCAGAAGTATAATTGAGAGAACCTTTGGCCTCCTGAAGGCCAGGTTCCGGTGCCTCCATCTAACAGGTGGACCTCTGTGCTACTTACTCAAGAAGGTCTGCCAGATAGTCGTGGCATGCTGCATGTTGCACAACCTGGCCCTCAGACGCCATGTCCCTTTTCTGCAGGAGGAGGTGACTGGAGATGCCCCTGTGGAAGCAGTAGACCCTGTGGACAGTGAGGATGAGGAGGCGGGGAATGAGGATGAGGACAACAGAACCTCTGTGATCCAGCAATACTTCCAATGACACACAGGTAAGACAGTGTAACTTTACATTTCAATGACTTTGGTTGTAATCTGTGTGGCAATGGCATGCTGATATTTCCCACTTCTAGGCCCACTTACTGTTCCCTCTGGCAATTCATTTTGCAGATGTTGGTGATTTGACAAATACTCCTGGTAAGATCACTATAGCCAGCTACAGGTCATTAATCTATGTTCATTCTATGTACAGTGCATTTGCAATGTTTGTACCTGTTTTAAAAAATAAATTTTTGATATACATGACATACATACTCCAAAGGTATTTTTTTCCAAGGGTGTTTATTGAAGTGCTAACATACACGGGGAAAGTGCAATGGGATGGGGTGATGATGGAGGAAAGTCCAGGGTATTGTTCCAGTCTGTTTGTAGCACAGGTGCATTGTCCAATGGGACATAGGAAGGGAAGCAATGGAAGTTCAAGATGGGACACAAGAGGGACAATCAGGAGAGTCTCATTCCCTGGCAGGGGTCTTGGCATGTGTCTCTGGCTTCTGTCTGGATCGCATGGAACGTTTGCGAGGTGGTTCACCTTCTGCAGGGGGAGGGGTGCTGGTGAGTCCTGTGGGGGGGCCTCCTGGCCACTAGCGGCAGCATAAGTGGAAGGCTGTTCAGATGTCTGGCTAGTGGCAGGGGCCCGCTGGTGTGACACTGCCTCACTCATAATGTTGGCCATGTCTGCCAGCACCCCTGGCATGGATATCAGGGTGTTGTTGATGGCTTGCAAGTCCTCCCTGATCCCCTGGTACTGTCCCTCCTGCAGCCGCCTGTTCTCCTGCATCTTGTCCAGGATCTGGCCATCGTGTCCTGGGACTGTTGGTAGGCTCCCAGGATTTCGGAGAGTGCCTCCCGGAGAGTCGGTTCCCTAGGCCTGTCCTCCCCCTGGCGCACAGCACTCCTCCCAGTTTCCCTGTTGGCCTGTGCCTCTCTCCCCTGAACCGTGTGCCCCCTGCCACTGACCAAAGGTCCCTGATTGTTTTGTGTGCAAGGTGTGGGCTGGGGTCCCTGTAGAGGTGGACACACTGCGGATTGACATGTCATGGGTACAGAGGTGTTGGTACGCTGGGTGGGTGCTATGTTGTTGGCTCCTGATGGGGAAGGCTCTGTGGTGGTCTGTGACTGGGCTTGGGTAACCGGCTGTCCAGTGGTCCCTGATGGGCCAGGTAGATCGTTCAGATCCGGAAGTCCAGAATTACTGTCATCACTGTGGGCCTCTTCATTTGGGGGACTGGATAATGCTGGCACCTCCTCTCCGGTGACATTGGCTGTGTTACCTCTGGGGGAAAGTAAATGATGTGTCATGGTTGATGTGTATGACATGCTGTACATCCTTGGCTTCCCCTCTATGGTTGGGCTTGCCCTGCAAGCTTTCACTTTTGTATGTTAGTGTATGATGGGATTGTTAGTTCTCTATGCTGTGCATGCTTTAGTGATGAGTGTCCATGATGAGTTTCCATGCAGGGCTTGGCACTGGGATAAGTGAGATGTGATAGTGGAGTGTTTGGGATGTAGTGGAGTGATGGGAGTAAGGGTGAGGGTGAGGGTATGTGGTGGCATGCAGGTAGGGTGGTGGTAATAATAGAGAGTTCACTTACCAGAGTCCAGTCCTCAGTCCGACTCTGGCCAGACCCCCAAGATAAAGTACTGCTAAGACTTACTCTTCCCATGCTGTGAGTTGTGGGGGAGGAGGTGGGGGCCCACCGCCAGTCCTCTGGCTAGCGAGCTGGTGTCTTGCTGCTATGGAACGTACCTTCCCCCGTAGGTCATTTCACCTCTTTCTGATGTCATCCCTAGTTCTGGGGTGCTGTCCCACGGCATTGACCCTGTCCACGATTCTCTGCCATAGCTCCTTCTTCCTGGCTATTGATATCTGCTGCACCTGTGCTCCAAATAGCTGTAGCTCTACCCTGACAATTTCCTACACCATGACCCTTAGCACCTCCTCTGTGAAATGGTGGTGTCTTTGTGGTGCCATGGGTGTTTTGAGAGGTGTGTTGGTAAGGGTGTGTTGGGTAATGTGTTAGGGTGTGTGATGTGGAGTGTGTGAGTGGTGTACAGGTGTGAGTAGTGTATGGCTCTAGTTGTCTTAGTGGTCTTGGTGTCTCTCTGGTGGCAGTGATTTGTAATCATAAAGGGTTGTGGGTAATGTGGGTGTGTGTTTTATAGCGGTGTGGATGTGTGGGTGTGATGTGTGTATGGGTGTCAGGTGTGTGTTGTTTGAATTGTTCAATGTGGTGTTGTTTTGTATGTGAGTGTCCATTGTGAGCGCGGCGGTATGTACCGCCAATGGTTTACCGCCATTGAATGTCCGTCGTGGTGATTCATGGGTCATAATGTGATGGGCGTTGATCTGTTGGTGTAATGGTGTGGGTTTTAATACTGGCGGATTTTTGTTTGTGGCTGAATTCTGGCGGATTGGTGTGTGTGTGTTATAATATGGTGAACAGATATCCGCCACCACTGCGGTAAGCTGGCGGCCGTCAGCATGGCAGTAAGCAGGATTTACCGCCAATGTCATAATGAGGGCCTTAGTCTGCTAGGAACACTCACCCTCGAATCAAGTATTTCAACTTCTAAAAATGTACTAGTTGCTCTTGAAACCAGAAACCCTTGAAGATTCCAGCAAATTATTTGTGACCTTTACTACGCTGTCTAGCAGTGCCAATGTCTGCATCTTGTTCAGTAGTGTTCTCAGTATTTGTTGCATATTTAAAATAAATACCTGCCATTTTCTTCTTTTTGAATTGTGTTTTTTTTGTGGAAGTTTCTCCCCCTTTTTTATGATGATATCAGATGAGCATTTTGAGTCTGTTTTCAGTTTCACATGCTGTTCGTGCTTGCGCTTGGACCAGCCTCCTTTCTAAGAGCATTTGTCTGGTGAGTCCTTAAAGAAGCAAGAAGGACGTGTATCAGTATATTGACACCCAACAGGCTGTTTCAATGTATCATCGTTACGCAAGTTGTAACATTTTTCAGTGGGCTCCAGTTGCGGAGATCCACTCCATGTGTTTTTTTGAATCTTTTTTTGTTGTTTGTCTGTTAAAACATTTCTTACAGGACTCTGGTGCCTACTTGGAACCTTCTTGGTCAGATTTACTTTTAAGCTGTGGCCAATTAGGCCTGGCTCCCAATTTACCTCAACCTATAGATGTATAGGAGACCCCAATATTTTTTGGCAACTCGCATTACTGAACCCGTACAATAACTTGTGCGAGTTGTTGCCGGGTTGCCAGTGCTGCTCCCTCCACTTTACTATTGCTAAATATAGATTAGGGACCATGGCAAAATTACCAATTAACTTCATCCCCAAGTCCATGGCAGGGGCATCCCGTATTCATTTTGAATATGTTCTTAGCACTTCCGTCAAAACAGCTATTGATAGTGTACCATGATTTATGGTATATACGTCAGCAAAAAAGTGCCCAAGGTGGCACAGTCTTCAACAGGGAAACCATACCAAGTGGTAGGTACATTGTAAGATGCCTTTGTTTATCTTGGGGTCCCGTTTGGGAACACAGCTTCAAGCTAATTTGTTTTTTGTGCAATCCAGAACGGAATCTCTTCCCGTTTGGTGGGAACCTTACCTATTGTTGCATAAACAGTGACAGGACTAATCTCAGGCACAGCTTGAACAGCCCTGGCTGAGTCAGCTGGTATCATTCGCATAACACATCAAACTTCTATATAACTTTACAAGATTGTTGTATAAAGGATGGAGCTCATTAACATTTAATGCTATCATATTGGGATATGGTGTATTTGTAGTTAGGACTGGCCAGGTAGCCCCATCATTACTGAGGGGACCCAGGTAAGAAAGTTGGAATACATGTGGAAGGGCACCTTGGAACCAATTGTTAGCAGTATTTCTAAACCGTGATACAATCTTTAATGATTAGGTGTTGCCACCTCAGTGTATAAATGAAATGTCTGTGTTTACGTCAACTGTAGGAAAAGTGACCTATAAATAAAAAACTGCATTTCTATGTTTCATGGGTTTCTACCATGAAGGTTACTTCACCTCCCATGTTAGGGAGGTGAAGTGCCAAATAAGTTGTGACTACCTGTCTACAGCTAATCAGAATGTTATCAGAGTGGGAGCACTATAGTGTGGTAATCCTTTTAAAGCTTCAAGCGTGAACAAATTACAGACTAAAATAGGGGGTTCCTATTAAGTTTAGGAGGATTAATTCCTAACACCATGGACGTCTCCATATAAAGTGAGAAGGGAACACTTGGGTACTTAACACTGCTCAAGAGACCCATTAAATAGGTACCTGACCTAGAACATTGGTGGCGCCATGTCATGTTTCATGCAAATCAAGTAGGACTGTGTATCTGTCCAACATAAATGTTAGTGTATAGGGACTTAGTTCCGTTTATACCATCAGGAAATGTTGACATGGTTCCTAGCTAGCTCACAGTTACCCATACGAACCCCTAAACACACCAGGGTACCAGAGGGGTTTTGCAACCTCGAACAAGACTGCCCAGATTCCCTAGGAATTGTGGAAACAGATCTACCCTTTCGTTGTCACTTACAGTATTCAAGGTTAGATACAAGAAAGATGCGAAAATGTTGTTTAGAGTATTTATTGTAACAATCATACTATTGCATAAAAACATGGGCTGCAATTAGTAGGCAAAGGAGACAATGAATGGTAACCAGCATTACAAACATGATGAACACTTTTTACAATTTATCCATGGTTTTGGGATTGTGTTGGTACACTCCTATCTGTCACTACCTTTACTGCTGAGAGTATAGTGGGAGCACCCTCTGCCAGATCTATTGGGAAAACCTGACCCCTCCTACCTGGGTAAGATGTACCGGGAAACCAGGAAGCCAGTCTGATGTAGTGCAGGCTATTGGAAGTGTGGAGGGTAGAGGTAGGATTCAGAAATGACATCAGAGTCAGACAGCTGCAACTCGTGCACTGCATGCCACATTCTAGGATAAGGCCAATGGAAGAACTCCTCTATCACATATGTCGCAGAGGCAGTTTTTATAATACAAGCACTCTCCATTCACACTGTGTCAGAGAGACAATCTTGATGCTGTGATATGTCTACAAATGTGGAGTTGACTCCACCGACAATCAGATTGTTTAGACATTGTGGGGGTTATTACAACTTTGGAGGAGGTGTTAATCCGTCCCAAATGTGACGGATATACCACCAGCCGTATTACGAGTTCCATAGGATATAATGGACTCGTAATACGGCTGGTGGTATATCCGTCACTTTACCGTCACTTTTGGGACGGATTAACACCTTCTCCTAAGTTGTAATAACCCCCTGTGTGTTCTGTGTACTCAACCTTGGACAGAGTGTATAGACTAGTTGGCAATAACACTTACTAGGCATAAGCAACATGTACAATGATTTAGCAATACATTATTAAGTAAACAAAAAGCCATGTAAAAGGTTAACAACAGGAAAGAAATGCTAAATGAAAAATTAGCATTTAAATGTGGAGGCTCTAAGCAGGTCCTGGCATGTTCTACTACAATGAATCGCTATATAGTACTCCTCAGCAACTGTTCTGAATGATGATTGAATCAGTGAGTATTAAATAAATATTATGGCAACACAAGATGATGATGACAGAGTGCTAAAACTTTTTAAACACTTACCCCAAGTCACAGATCTGGGTTTAATCCATTGTTCTTCTGCTCACCATGCCACTCCAGTTCGGATCCAGTCAGATGCAAATCAGTCTTGACCCTGCTCCCCATGGAAACAGTCTAGCCTGAACTGCTAGGCCAGGTCCTCCCTGGACCAGAAACAAGCATCCTGGGACCGGTTTTGTAGTATCACCCCTAATCAGCTAGGCTAGCTTGATTCCAGTGACACAGTGAGCAATGGACCCACATCTGGGCATACCCTGGCTACTTACGGCGACTTTAGCAACACAAAAGGATAATGGAAGGAGTACTGAAACATTTCAAACACACACCTCCAGTCACAGATCTGGATTAAATTCATTGTTCTTTTGCTCACCATGCCACCCTAGTTGGACCCAACGATTAGCAAATCAGTCTTGACCTCCCTGTTCCCCATGAGAGTTGAGCCCGAACTGCCAGGACAGGTCCTCCCTGGACCAGACAACTACACCATTTCATCATGTCACACATGTGTAGGCCAGTGAAGGAGTCTTACTGTCTGCAGTAGCTGTGAATCTGGCAAGTTAAACCTCCTATCCATGTCTCCATATATGTCTTCGTATATAGGTCTTTATTCTGTTTACATCCTACATTTTCCCACCTGTTTTTTGTTCATCTGACATCGCATTATGTGCATCTCTCAATTCTTCAAATATTTGTAGTAACGCACAAACAAAAGTATTCTCAACCTATTCTGAATTTTCATCTGTCTTCTTGTATAATGCAGCATTTATTTTGACATATTTTGCAACTGTATTTGCATAGTTGTTAACTTTAGTAACATCACATCCATTTCCAGGAGCAGCACATTTAACCATTGATATTTTTGATGGCACTTTAAAAATGTACAACAAATCAAGAATGTGTAGTCCATTGCGAATTGGTGGCCTAAGTGAAGTCGTGAAACATCGCTGTGATCACAACTGGCCAAAGTCATAGATTACTCCATATCTATATTGACTACTGCAGATTGTACCACTCAATGTATGGGCTATTCAGCAAGGTCTAGTGATGGCAACCAATTCAGCCACTTGTTCAAAAGTTACGCTACGCAAGTGTGTTGCATCTATAATGCATGCCACCATGCAAACTGAATATGCTGCTTATAAATTTTCTTGGGCTTCTCTCAATCATAATCCGACGCCAAACCAAATGGAGTGGCACATCTTAAATATTTGCTTGTGGTTTAGTGTACATCTGTGTTACATCAATGCGGTTAAATCCAGTTACAGATACATCTTCATCTTTTGGATATGGCATAATAGTTGCCTGATTTAAAATGCTATATCATTCTATTGGCACATTTGGTGATTCTTTGCCAGTGAGCTCATATTTAGTCAACCTAGCATTAGTAGGCTGATGAGTTCTGGTATAAGTCAAGAGTCTTTACACTGAACGAGGCACTAAAGCAATTACGATATGACCCATGACAACTATGTTGGTAGTAGAAATTTCTCCCACTGATTCCAAGCAGCCAGGCAAAGCTGTGGCATCTCAACCTAGAGTTCCAGAAAAATATGCAACAGATCTTTTTCTATTACTGTGCTGTTATGCAAGCACAGAAAGTGAGCACCTTTTTTCATGAGAGTATAAATTAAATTATTTTTCATATTGGGCATATTAAGATAGGGTGCCATACACAAAGCAAGGCAAGCATACATTCTTCATCCATAGGTACCCGATTAACTACATCACAGTGAGTCAATCCCTGTAACTGCTTTGCAATAAAGAAAAAATAGGAATCCACTGATCACTGCGGAAAACCATCCCTAAAAAACACTCTAACTTTTCTCCATGTAGTGGGAGGATTCATGCTCAGAATTGCAGAATTGCAATCTTTGGACACCTTCCTACCTTCTTTTTGAAAATTTGATGTCCCAAATAATTAACTTCTGTCTGACATTAAAGTAACTTTGTAGGTGAAACATTATGCCCATTATCAGCTAATTAATTTATCAATGCAGTGGTGTTCAATTTACATCCCTCTTTTATTTTCACTTCAGTCATCAAATCATCAATGTATTGCACCAAATCTGACTCACAGGGTACCTCCAATGATTACCAAATTATTTTTAAGAACTTGGGAAAAGATTGAGGGTGTCTGTGTATACTCTTGTCAGATTCTTGCCCAAATGAATATCTTATCTTTAAATCTGAATGACAAAGGATACTGGTTATCCTCATGCAAAATAATGGAGAAAAATGTGGAACACAAACAATCTCTGTGAACCACTCGGCATCTGCCCGAATTGGAAACAAAGTCACTGATGGATTTGGTACCATAGGACAACATATTTTGCTACTATACTGAACTATTCTCCACATTCCCTTTGTTCTAACTAGTCCAATATATAGGTGAGTTGCATGCCCGCCTCAAAACTTTCCCTCAAGAGGCCTTTCTGCACCATCTTTTCAATCACAGGTGTAATCCCTTCCTGCGCTTCACAAGAAAGTCTATTGTTGGGGAATGCATGGATACAATGAATTTGTTTTAGCAGTAAAATACGCTGGATTAGCACTTTTAATGATCCAACATATTTTCTTGTAAAATCCTAAAATAATTTCTTCACTATCTGTCCTAAATATGGATGAATGTTCTATTCTCTGAGGACTAAAAATATATAATTTCTTACTTCTTCAAATTTCAGCTTTCAGTCTACTTTTGAGTCTCTCATATGAATGTAGACACCATCGGTGTGCAATAAAGTATACAATTTAACTTGAACAACATATCTCGATCCAACACATACACTAGACTAGTTTCACTAATCATAAATTCATGTTCATTTGCAACTAAGCCTATTTTAACTGAACAGTTCTTGACTATTTGCTAATCTCTTGTTTATTTAAAATACCTACCAATTGAGCTTGTTTTCTGTGAGGGGTAGATCAGAAACCTCCACCAGTCTAACTGTGGAATGGGTAGCTCCAGTATCAACCGAATGATATGGGATGGCCATTAACTACTCTTCCACAAGTGGGCCATGCTGGTGTATCTCTAGAACTGTACCAAGCAGGAAATCCTCCTGGCACTGTCATTGTGTCTGACTCAGTCTTTGTGGTACTTCAAAGGTAGCTGCAAGTTGTGGAATCAAATCGCTAATCTCTGAGTGTCTCACTTGAAGTTGAACAAAATTTTGATGAACTGGCTGAAAATTCTGCGTAAATCCTACTTTGCTATTCAGCATCTAAGGTGAAAGACGTGAAAGGCATAATTCTGTAGAAGAGCTTTGTATTCTGAACAGGTGCTAGTGGGACTAAGACCACTGACTTAGGTGACTCAGTAAACATAGTCTGTTGCAAGGAGTTCATTTGAGGCATCATTTGTGTCCTATTAGCATATAGCTGTCCATTAAATCTACACTTTTTCTTCTAATGTCCCTCTTCAACACAACTGTGACAGCTAAAGTTTTCCTGATACCACTGTTGACATTGTTATTAAATACTCTCCCTCAAAACTACCTCCACGCCTCAGAGGATGTTGAAACAGTGCACTATATCTCTGAGGTGCCAATGCTTGCTCCCATTACTGAAAAACTTAGGGCCTGATTTAGACTTCTGCAGATGGGTTACTCCATCACAACGGTGAAGGATATCCCATCTGCCAAAATATAGATCCCATAGGGAATAATGTGATTTGTATTTCAGCGGATGGGAAATACGTCACCATTGTGACGGAGTAACCTGTTCATCAAAATCAAAATCAAGCCCTTAGTCTGTACACCCTTAGTCTGTACCACCATAAATTTCTCCTTTATACATTTATTTTTTACATTTTTAAAATTTCATTGAGCAACTTTGCTTGCAAGCTCATCACACTCTGTTGAATCGCAGTACTCAATTCCAGTCATAAATCCAACATAAAGGCTGACAAAAACCCTAAAGCACACTTTTTTAGCTTGGTCTTCCATTCCACTGTATTCTCTGCATATCTGCATCAATCTCTCAATCCACATGAACCAATTCCTCTGCATTTTGCGTTGTCCTCATGATTTTCAACCAATTACACAGTTTAACAGAGACCTTTCCTTCTTATGCTCAATAACCACAGCATATTTATCCGTAATCACTGATGGAGGCTTACAGCTTAGCGAACTCCTAAACAGTTCTTCTTCTGGCCACTCTACCATCATCTTGCATTCAATCCACACATTTTATTGTCACTAGGACCATAAACAATGTATTCAAATCTTCCTATAATACTTTCAACACCTCTGTGTACCACTTCTCAGGCTTTCCGCTACATTTTGGGAAATCTTTCACAAAAGCCCGCAATTCATGTCTACCCCTAGGGAAGTGAGAATAAACCGGACAAGTAGCTACTGGCACTTCTCCCAATAGAAATTCTTCTTAAAAAACGTTATGCTTATAATTGCTCACAGCTATCATTACTTGATCCTTCAGCTGCTTTGAAACCTATCCTTTTTTGTGTTTTTTCTATTTTCTCCTAATCTCTGGTTAACTCCACTATCTTTCTCACATTTGCTCTCAGTTGTATAATTATCTATTTTCACATTTTAGGTTCTGTCAAGAATTCCACATCCTCCTCTTTTGCAAATTCACATAGAGGACTCTAGACACATTCTCAAGCTTCTCATATGCACACCAAGTGTGCCTTCTTGCTTCCATACACAACAACACCAACTCATCAAACATGAAATGTAAAGACGTCTTTCACAATTAGTTCTCAAACCAATACGTTTTTGCCAATAAATTTTACTTGTAGAAGCACCATCAGGAGCATCTTTTAATAAACTCATCTGTATTTCTCCATATTCTAATCAACAGTCTATTATCTCAATTTTAACTCCAACCTCATTAGGAGGTTTGTCGTCTCTGTGCTAATAATTCTTTCTTTTTTTCACAAGCTCCTTTGATTTCTCCTTTGCCTGATCCCCATCTACAACAGGACATGAACCAATATTTTCCAACACTTGATTATGGTGTGCCTTTTTTAAAGCACAATTTAACCTCCATCCAGTCATGAACAGCTTTACTGTTACTAACCTGGCTTTACAAGATAGTATGCTGTGCTTTCAATTTGGCCTCAGTATCCCATTCATTTAATGCTCCAAGCTGTACAGGGCCTAGTTGTGGAGTCATACTTTTCAAACAAAATCTCAAATAAGCAATTTTTTAAATAAAAAGTACCAACCTCTGGAAATTATAGATTTTTTCATTCTTAGTAGCATGTTGCCTCTCTGTAAGCCATAACCAAGAACGCATCCAATCAATCATAAGCCTCTGATATGCCAGACGTCCAACTGGTGGTGGGGATTGTGCTTCTGTTAGTGATGTAGATTTAGACTTACGCAATTCTGTACTCATGTTAAATTTAAACAGTCTTCCCAATACACCACACATTCAAATACAATATAACCACAATGCAATATATTGTAAAACAGAATAAGTCTCAAGACAGTAAAACTTGTGTCTATACACCAGGAAGCGAGACAGAAAGCAAACTCACCACAACAGCTGTGGTGCTTCAAAGAGCTACAGAGTAGCACATCAAAGATAAGCCTTGACCAGCAACGATCTACTATTGAACCTGAAATGATTACCTTTAACCTTTGTTCGTCTATAATGAACTAGCACTATTCCACTTCTAAATTAGTACACTTACTAGTAAACTATTAAGAAAACCATAAACCCAAATCTTAAACGCTGAAACTTTAAATTTCCACTGACCACTATACCTAATTCTTGAGTTCCCAAAATGCAAAATCTTCACATAAAGTACATAGGCCCATATTTATACTTTTTTAGCACTGCATTTGCGTCTCTTTTTGATGCAAAAGTGGCGCAAACATCCAAAATACAATTGTATTTTGTAAGCTTCTGCCGCTTTTGCGTCAAAAAGTGGTGCAAATGCGACACTAAAAAAGTATAAATATGGGCCATAGTGTCAAGATAAATGATCCACAACATTTCAACATGCACCATCACTAAGGGCCAATAATAATCCATGTGCAGAACGAAAGACCTTAATACAAGATGGACGCAATCACCAACAACAAATCCCATCACATAATACACCTTACTAGGCACAACACATCATCATAAAGTCATACTCACCAATCGTCCAAGAGATGAATCAAATCTTTGCCAGCTTTAACACAGCACAGCTTCACCACAAGACAATCCACTTGTGCACATATCATCAATCCTCATGATTCTCAACGAGGGTTTACTTATCTACTAAGTAGCCAATATTTAACCTTTGCCCTAAATTAATACTCTTTTTGATTAGGGCATTTCTGTTGGCACTCCAACTCATTAAACATTAGGGAGCCTCAATTCATGGGAACAGGAGTGTGCTGGGATTAAATAATCAGGCAAGACTATTACTGAAAAATGTGCACAGTTAGACTTCTTCCAGTTATCAGTTTATAAATTTATTTAAATGTCAAATTAATCATTACAGAAAGTAAAAAGTTAGTTAGAATCAGAAACCAAATTAATTAATAAATGCAATAATACAATGTGCCTTTAAGAAATTAAGTAGATACAGTGCATCAGGAAATAGCTGAATTAATAATAGCAAGCCTTAATGCAAAATGACCACAGCATCTAGCCCTCTCTAGTACAACAGCAGCATAAGATTAACTACTCCCAAATAGCAAATGTTTTCTAATGTTACAGACAAAGAAAGCACGCAATTTCATTGCATGTTTTTAGGTAGGAAGGCAGACATGAAATGATACTTGCACATTAAACCAATCCGAATGCTGATGTGCAAAACTTTTACTTGCATACTATTTTCATTGGACATTAAGATAATGCACACAGAAAATTTAACATGTAATAAAACATTACACAACTGACTTTTAATGCTGCTTCATAACAGCGTCATTAAATGGAAATCCCAGCCCATAACCTTGTAATGTTTCAAAAGCATTTTTAATCGGTCGAGGAAGTTAGGAAAACGTTTCTTTGAACTTTCAGAAATAGACTGTGGTCCTCATTATGACTTTTGCAATCTTCCATGAAGACCGCTAAAGCCAGGGGCGCCAAGAGACTGCCAATGCTGGCGGTCTCCCGCCCACCATATCACGGGTACTTCTGGATTTCCGCTACACTTGGGGCGGAAATGCCGGCAGTAGTTGTGCTGAGGGGCGAAGGCGCTCTGGCAGTTCCACCACCTGCACCGCCCCACCAGTAGGACACCGGCCGCCATATTATGTGTCCTGCTGACGGGGCGCTGACGGCGGTGGAAGCGCCCCTTCCCGTTCCCTGCTTGACGACCTTCTCCCTGGAGCAGGTAAGGTGATCGCCTGACAGGGGAGGGGGTGGGAGGGTGGGAGGTGTTGTGGGTGCATATATGAGTGTGTGGTGTCTGCGTGTGTGCCTGAAAGTGTGTGTGAATGGTTGTATGTGTGTCTGTATGTTGACATGAGTGCATGTCTGCATGTCAGTGTGTATGCATGTGAGTATGAGTGTTTGGATGGGTGTGAGTATGCATGCATGAATACGTGGATGAATGGAGTTGTGAGCGCGTGTATGAAAGGAGTTTTGAGTGTGTGCATAAATGTATGCATGTATACGGAGAGGGGGGGTGGAGTAGGGGGTAGGGGGAGAAGAATGATGTGGCTGAAGGGGTGTGGGGAGTCAGGGGAGGGGGAGAGGAACGATGTGGCTGAATAGGGGTAGGAGCAGGGGGAGGGGGATGTAGTGCTTGCTGGAGGGGCGGGGGAGCCGTCTACCGGTGACAGGGAAGAAATTCCCTGTTCACCAGTAGCCGAAATTCCCTGTCACTGGTAGGCTTTCCGCCATGGTTTTCATGGCAGTGCTACTTCAGCGGAAACCATGGTGGAAACCCGCCTCCTAATACCGCCGGCGGATTTTTGTGGACCGCTGGGTCAGAGATGATCATCTCCGGCCCAGCAGTTCTGACCGCCATGGAGGTATCAGTGGAGCTGTGGCGGGTTGGGAGAGGCCAACCCACCACACTCATAATGTGACGGTCTTCACTGCCAGCCTGTTGGTGGTGAGACCGCCACATTTACCCCAGCGGTCAGAAGCAACTAAAAACAAATGCTAATGTACAACTTTTAAATATGAATTTTCATAATGTGGCCTAGTGCATGGGGTCTCTGGTTGGCAGTCAGGTTGCACTCTGTTCAAGCAGGAATCATCACTCTAGTCAGAGCAATCGAGATACACACTTAAGTTAACCCCTGCTCAACCCCTTGCTAGCTTGGCATAAGCAGTCAGGCTTATCTCAAAGGCAATGTGTAAAGTATTTCTACCAAAGGACACAGTAACACAGTGAAAACACTACAAAATGAACACCACACCAGTTTAGAGAAATAGCCAATATCTATCTAAATCAAAAAAGACCAAAACGACAAAAATTCAATATACACAAGTAAAATTATGAATTGTAAAAATAATAGAATCTTACTCCATTGAAAACAATGGAAAAGTTGTTGTTACACAAAGTACTTGGTTTGCGTCAAAAATAAAGCTGCATGGTTGAGCATGTGTCAGAAAAGTCAGTGATGCATCAATTCCTTACTCGCAAGTGAGGCTGTGCATCGTTTCTTCTCCAGTCGGATAGGCGATGCGTAATTTTTCTCTCCTGCAAGAGAGTAATCCATCGATTTCCAGATGGGGCACCAAGGTCCGCACAGGTTCACGTTGACTTTGACATCCAGCAATGATGCATGCGAAATCTGGCTGCACAGCGATGGCAAACCGCGCTGCATAGGGTTTGGATCGATTTTAGCAGCTGCAAGCCGGTGTAGCGTCGTTTCTCCAGCTACAATGTGGGTGATGCGTCGATTTCCCAGCCGCAATGCAGGTGGTGCATCGATTTCAGACGCAATGCGTGTGGCATGTCATTTTTACAGCTGCGTTGAGGGTGGTGTGTCGAAAATGTTCCCCGCACGGCTCCTTTGTGTGGATTTCCACCTTGGTTCCACCAGCTTCACCTTTCAAGGGCCCAGCGACTAGATAGGGAACCACTTGGCAGAGTAGGAGTCTCAGCAGAGAGTCTAGGTGCTGGCAGAGGAAATCTTAGATGGCCCTGAGACTTCAAAACATCGGGCAAGCTCAGTCCAAGCCCTTGGAGGCACTTCGCAAGCAGGAATATACCACAAAGTCCAGTCTTTGTCCTCTTTCATGCAGAAGCAGCAACTGCAGGCCAATCCAGCAAAGCACAGTCACAGGCAAAGGGGAAGTACTCCTCCTCCAGCTCTTCAACTCTTCTCCTTAGCAGAGGTTCTTCTTGGTTCCAGAAGTAATCTAAAAATCTGGAGTTTTGGGGCCACTACTTATACCCCTTTCTGCCTTTGAAGTTGGCAAACTTCAAAGGAAAGTCACTGTTGTTCACAAGATCCTTCCTTGCCAGGCCTGGCCCCAGACACACACCAGGGGGTTGGAGAATGCATTGTGTGAGGGAAGGCACAGTCCATTCAGGTGTAAGCGTCAGCTCCTCCCACCACTCTAGCCCAGATAACCCATCAGGATATAGAGGCTACACCCCAGTTCACTTTATGTCACTGTCTAGTGGAGTTTCACAAACAGGCCAACTGTCAGTCTGACCCAGACAGGGAATACACAAGCAGGCAAATTCACAGAATGGTTTAAGCAAGAAAATGCCCACTTTCTAAAAGTGGCATTTACAAACTGACAATTCAAAAAACAACTTTACCAAAAGATGTATTGTTACATTGTGATTTCAGAGACCCCAAACTCCCTATGTCCATCTGCTCCCAAAGGGAAACTACACGTAAAAGATATTTAAAGGCAGCCCCCATGTTAATCTATGAGAGACATAGGCATTGCAGTGAAAACTGCATTTGGCAGCATTTCACTGTCAGGACATGTAGAACACACCAGTACATGTCATACCATTAACATACACTGCTCCCTTCTCATGGGGTTACCTAGAGCCTACCTTAGGGGTGCCTTACATGTATAAAAAGGGAAGGTTTGGGTCTAGCACGTGGGTATACTTGCCAGGTCGAATTGGCAGTTTAAAGCTGCACACCCAGACACTGCAGTGGCAGGTCTGAGCCATGCTTACAGGGCTACTCGTGGGTGGCACAACCAGTGCTGCAGGCCCACTAGTAGCATTTGATTTACAGGCTCTGGGCAGCTCTAGTGCATTTTACTAGGGACTTACTATTAAATCAAATATGCCAATCATGGGAAAGCCAATTACAAACACAATTTACAAAGAAAGCATATGCACTTTAGCACTGGTTAACAGTGGTAATGTGCCCAGAGTTCTAAAGTCAACAGAAACTGGTCAGAAATATAGGAGGAAGGAGGCAAATGTTTGGGGATGACCCTGCAAAAAGGGCCAGGTCCATCACTCATGTTCAACTTTCAAATATGAATTTTCATAATGTGGACTAGTGCAGCCTGGTAGTGCTAACTGGACTAAACATACTGAAGCATTATTTTTACAATACAAATAAAATTAACACTGTTATCCTACATCTCTTGGCTAAACATTCTTGTGAAAGGGACTTCTGATATGTCGTACTCCCAGGGAATTTACTTTGACTACTTGTCCAGTCACAGGCCTAAAAGTCTCTCTATTGGAACATTTGATTCTGATGTCAGCTGAAGGTACAAATAAATGGTCGGTGACCTTTGTTCCTGTCCTTTAAAATAAAGCCATGTGGCTGAACATTGTAATGTGGACTTTAAAATCCAGTTCTTCAGCTCTCTAGATCCATAATTTGAGTTATAGGTTGAACTGCATTAAATGTGAGACTGGCTATGTGCAGCTTATATAGATTCATAGTACTGAGTGTACTTTTGACCACTACAGTTCCCGTGTTTACTTGAAAAAACAATGAATTAACAAAGAAAGACCTGACTGGAATAAAAGCTAATAATTACTTTGGTCTGTGTTAAAAAACAACCATATAATTACTTAGATGAAAGATGTAACTAGATGTCTTAAAGACATTTTAGGACTGATGGATGATGTTTACAAAATTATTAACTAGTATTCCAATTGCTTAATTGATTAACAAGAGAACATGGATTCAAAAATATACATGTTGAGGTTCCAACTTTTCGATATGTAACATTACATATGTGATTTATTGGAATAATGTAATAAATAAAAATGCTGACATATGAATGACAATTTACTTTTTGTGATTGCACTGACTGCTGGAATTGTGACATTATTGCCTAAAAGGCACCCATTTGCTGCTAGGCAATTATCTCGTGACTCATGTAGAGACGCATTTCACGATCTGCAGGGGTACCGTTTATGCCATCATCAGCAGTATGAATAGTTGCTGTTTGAGGCCAAAACATCTGAAAGTGGTGGCATCCGTGGGCAGGATCTGCTGTCTGAAACCATAGAATCTCTTCAAGTTGAACGTTGGCTCCACTCTGAGGAGATAAGTTCTGCTTAAACTGAGAGATAGCTCTGCTGTCTGAGCTCTGATTCCGTGACAATGTGCAGCTTTTAATTTGTCAATTTCCCCCGCAAGAAAAGTGTTGGTATTATAATATGAATGATTACCTCACTGGGATAGGTGCACGATGAGAACATTTTAAAAAGTGGAGCGTAGAACTAAAGACAAATGCTTCATACATTTTCAAAAATTATAGTGAGTGTGTCATGCTACATACCCATGTTAAGTGAACTGACTTTTCACTTAACTTCGTAGCGAATTTGTGCTGCAAAATTCACTTTTTTGGGTAACCTCTTTAAACATTTTCTTTCGAGGAGACTCTCCAAAACATAACAGACCATGGGATATTGGTGTATTTTGTGATGAACATTCTTTAGCCTGTTCAAAATTGTCTAGGTTGATAACCTGCCTCATCCCTCACAGCCAGGTAAGCCACATTCACTTTGCTCACAGTGCATTTTGTTTAAGTATTACAGATCACCACTTGGAAAGCTCACAAGCTACCAATAATTAATAGATTCGAACCCCTTGCAACTTTGGAAGGCCTAGATTGACTCAGCGTGAATAAGAAAGAGACACCACATGAAATGGCATCGGAAACATATATGGAAGGGAGGCAGTCAAGTCAGAGAGATCCCTCCTTAATATTAATTCATACATCCCGTGGAGACATATCGCCCCGGCCCACAAATAAATTACATTGTCAAATTCAGCAGAAACTGGAAATAGCTTTACTTTATTGGAATGTGGCAGGCTTAACTAATAAGCCCAGTAATGAGCTCTGGACGAATTTCATTGAAGATTTCTCATGTCTATGCCTCCAGGAAACTTGGCTCATAAATCCTGTCCACATAAATGGATACAAAACATTCCATACACCAGCAGTACAGACTAAAAATGGTAGGCCAAATGGGGGTTCATACACAAATATATCCAATAAGCTCCCCCTGTCATATCTAAAGATGCAAGTCTTGAGAGTATATTACCAAATGATTGAGAGTAATCTGGACCAGAAGACCCATCTAGTAATCATCAATTTCTATAATAACACACCATTAGGAGAAGTTCCCACTATTTTAATAGAGATGGGAGAAGACTTAGAGAAAATATGTGCAAACACTAGACGGGAAAGCCTTATTATATGGGGCGGTGATTTTAATGTCGACCTCTGTAAAGAAACCTCGAAGATGGTTTGCGGTTGGGATATGGAAGACACTGGCTTGAGGCCTCATTTCTCACATAACATGCAAGGTGATGCGATGAACTTATTGGCTCAAAAATATAACTTGTCTTTTGTAAATGAACGTTATTTTGCAGTCCCACAGTTCAAACCAACTTTTAACGCGAGGGGCGCTGACACGGTGATTGATTATGTTTTAATGTCTTCTCACTTTGCACATTATCTTATCAATTATATACTCCATGATATTGCGATACGTGATCATTTCCCCCAGAGCGTGAAAGTTCCACTAACCTCCCCTATACTGGCAACAGAGGACAAAGCTGTGTTGGTAAATGATACTGAACTTGCTCCGCGTAATGGATACACATTGAGATGGTCGCAGATAGATTCCGAGGTCTTACTAAAACAGTTCATTTGTGACCATAACCAAGCCTTTGCAGATTGCCTTAGTGACGACATAGGCCCAGGAAAATACTCAAGCGCTTTCTCGGTGATAACGCAAGGTGTGAAATAAGCCCTTATTATTAAAGTGGGAAAGGCAGGACAGAAAAGGGCTGGTTTGATCATGATTGTACAAAAGCACATAAGAGATTAAAAAAGGCCTTAAGTGCCCCAACAAGATGCTTGAATGAAATATGTTTGGTAGGCAGGATTATAAGGCGGCTATTAAAAAAAGGAAATCCACTCTTAAAGGAAACTTGTGGGAAAGTTTACATAAATCTAGCCTTACAAAGGATAATATCCTCTTTTGGAAAACAATAAACACCCTTGCCCTAGGGGACAGACATGTCCCTAGAATGGAAACTGCGATTTCAGAAAAGGATTGGATTGAATACTTTTCTAAGTTATACTGCCAGGCTAGTGATATAGAACCAATAGACCCCCCTAATGAGCTTAGTCGTCCAGGAAGACCCACGTATGATTATAACACCTCAGTTTAGTCTAGAGGAGGTAGTGTAAGCCTCTGTGTTCTTCTGTATTCTTCTCTGTTCTTCTGTACTCCTCTCTGTTCTTCTGTGTTCTTCTGTGTGTCTTCTGCTCTTCCGGTCTTCTGCTCTTCCGGTCTTCAGTCCTTCCGGTCTTCTGCTCTTCTGTTCTTCTTTTCTTCTGTTCTTCTTTTCTTCTGTTCTTCTTTTCTTCTTGTCTTCTGCCTTCGGCTCTTCTGCCTCCTCCGTCCTCTTCTCCCCGCGCCTGCCCTCCTGCTCCTGCCTCATCCCCCTCCCCCACTCGCATCCCCCCCTCTATCTCCCCTATCTAACCCGTTCACTTTCTACCTCCCTCACTCCTCCTATCTACCTATCTCTCCATCTCTCTATCCCACTATCCAACTCCCTCACTCTCCACCTCCTCCTATCTTCCTATCTCTCTATCTTTTTCCCTATCTATCGATTTCTCTATCTACCTTTTCTCTCTACCTATTTCTCTATCTCTCCCCCCCTCCCGCCACCCCCTCTATTACCTATCTTCCTATCCCCTCACTCTACCTCTCACCCTCACCCACCTCTACAACCCCCCCTCCCCTATCTTCACAACCCTACACCTATCTTTCTCCCTAATCTCCTAAACCTCCTAACACTCTCCCCCCTCCACCCTTAAACCCCCCTCCCCCAGCTCTTCTCACTCTACCTGTCCCCCCCCCCTCCCTCGCGCTTTCCCGCCGCGACCTCCTGCACACCCCCGCCCCCCAGCTCCCATTCGCCCCCAGCTGACCCCTCCCCCCCCTCCTACCTCATATGGCGGCCGCTGCGCGACCGCGCAGCGGGCGCGCCTCTGGCGCGCCAGAGGCAAGCCCGTCTGCGCCCGTCCGCGCCTGGCCCGCACCCAGCGCCATGACCCCTGGTCCCCAGCGCTCCCAAGCCCCGATGATCCGCTATGACCCCACCACCCTCCATGCCCTCAACCCAGGACGCTCCAACACCTGCTTCCAAGCTCACCCCAAACGCACCCATGGATCCTTCGCCTGCAACTCCTGCAAACGCATCTTCCACCACGCAACAACTACGACCACAAGCCCACGCGCCATCAACCACCTCAAGTGCATCCTAGTCAACGCTCGCTCCGTTCACAAACACGCCGTTGAACTCTGGGACCTCCTAGACTCCACAGCACCAGACGTCGCCTTCATCACGGAGACCTGGATGAACGCCTCCTGTGCTCCAGACATCGCCACCGCCATCCCCGAAGGCTACAAGATCTCCAGGAAAGACCGCACCAACCAAGTAGGAGGAGGCATCGCCATCGTCTTCAAAGACTCCATCAGCGTCACCACCTCCACTGAAGACTCCCCTCTTGCCGCTGAACACCTGCATTTTCAGATTCGCACCGACCCGAGGACCACCCTCAGAGGATCCCTCGTCTACCGTCCTCCCGGACCTCGCGCCCCTTTCAGCGACACCATCGCCGACTTCATCTCCCCGCACGCCCTCGCCTCACCGGACTACATCCTCCTAGGCGACCTCAACTTCCATCTGGAACAAAACAACGACCCCAACACCACCACCCTGCTCGACAACCTCGCCAACCTCGGCCTCAAACAACTGGTGAACACTGCCACCCACATCGCCGGACACACACTCGACCCTATCTTCTCCGCCAGCAAACACGTCTTCTTCAGCCACGCCTCCGCCCTTCATTGGACCGACCACAGCTGCGTCCACTTCACATTCCGACGCGAGACCCGCCACCTCCGCACTCAACCCATCCCTCGCCGACAGTGGAACAAGATCCCTGAAGAGCAACTCTTCGCCGCACTCGCCGCCAACCAACCCACCCTCACCACCGACCCCAACGTCGCAGCCCTCAACCTCACAAACTGGATCTCCAACTGCGCAGACAACCTTGCTCCCCTCAAACGCTCGCAGCGACAGAACAACACCAAGAAACCCCTCTGGTTCTCTGACACCCTCAAAGAATCAAAGAAAACTTGTCGCGCACTTGAGAAAGCCTGGCGCAAGGACCGCACCGCTGACAACATGGCCGCCCTCAAGAACGCTACCCGCAAACACCACCACCTGATCCGCACTGCCAAAAGGAATTTTTTCACCGACAGACTGGACAAAAACAGCCACAACAGCAGAGAACTCTTCAGCATCGTCAAGGATTTCTCCAACCCCAGCGCCAACGCCGTCACGCCCTCACAGGATCTATGCGAATCCCTCGCCACTTTCTTCCATCGCAAGATCAGCGACCTCCACGACAGCTTCGGACACCAGACCCAACCTAACACCACCGAACCCACATCCCCGACCATCACCCTCAACAACTGGACCCACATCAGCACGGAAGAAACCAAATCCATCATGAACTCTATCCACTCCGGCGCCCCTTCGGACCCCTGCCCGCACTTCATCTTTAACAAAGCCGACAACATCATCGCCCCGCACCTCCAGACCGTCATCAACTCTTCTTTTTCTTCTGCTACCTTCCCCGAATGCTGGAAACACGCCGAAGTCAACGCCCTACTAAAGAAACCTACGGCTGACCCGAGCGACCTGAAAAACTTCCGCCCCATCTCCCTTCTGCCTTTCCCAGCCAAAGTAATAGAGAAGACCGTCAACAAACAGCTGACCACCTTCCTGGAAGACAACAACCTGCTCGACCCCTCACAGACCGGATTCCGAACCAACCACAGCACTGAATATGCCCTCATCTCAGTCACAGACGACATCAGAACCCTGATGGACAACGGTGAAACAGTCGCCCTCATTCTTCTCGACCTCTCGGCTGCCTTTGACACCGTCTGTCACCGCACCCTAATCACCCGCCTCCGCTCCACCGGGATCCAAGACCAGGCCCTGGACTGGATCGCCTCCTTCCTCGTAAACCGCTCCCAAAGAGTCTACCTCCCTCCGTTTCGCTCAGAACCCACTGAGATCATCTGCGGCGTACCTCAAGGCTCATCACTCAGCCCGACACTCTTCAATGTCTACATGAGCCCCCTCGCTAACATCGTACGCAAGCACGACATCATCATCACCTCCTACGCCGACGACACCCAACTTATACTCTCCCTCACCAAGGACCCCGCCAGCGCCAAGACCAACCTACAAGAGGGTATGAAGGACGTCGCAGATTGGATGAGGCTCAGCCACCTAAAGCTGAACTCTGAAAAAACTGAAGTCCTCATCCTCGGCAACACCCCTTCCGCCTGGGACGAGTCCTGGTGGCCCACGGCCCTCGGCACCGCACCGACCCCCGCAGACCACGCCCGCAACCTCGGCTTCATCTTGGACCCCCTTCTCACCATGACCAAGCAAGTCAACGCCGTGTCCTCCGCCTGCTTCCTCACCCTCCGCATGCTCTGCAAGATCTTCCGCTGGATCCCCGCCGACACCAGAAAAACCGTGACCCACGCCCTCGTCACGAGCCGCCTGGACTACAGCAACACCCTCTACGCTGGGACCACCGCCAAACTCCAAAATCGCCTGCAACGCATTCAAAACGCCTCAGCCCGCCTCATCCTCGACGTACCCCGCAACAGCCACATCTCCGCACACCTGAGACACCTGCATTGGCTCCCAGTCAGCAAAAGGATCACCTTCCGACTTCTCACCCACGCACACAAAGCCCTCCACGACAAGGGACCGGAATACCTCAACAGACGGCTCAACTTCTACGTCCCCACCCGCCCCCTCCGCTCCTCTGGCCTCGCACTCGCCGCCGTCCCTCGCATCCGACGCTCCACGGCGGGTGGGAGATCTTTCTCCTTCCTGGCGGCCAAGACCTGGAACTCCCTCCCCACCAGCCTCAGGACCACCCAGGACCACTCCGCTTTCCGGAGACTCCTAAAGACCTGGCTGTTCGAGCAGCGATAACCACCCCCTTTGTCCCTAGCGCCTTGAGACCCGCACGGGTGAGTAGCGCGCTTTATAAATGCTAATGATTTGATCTGATTTGATAAACTCAAGTAAAGCAGGGAAAGCGCCGGGCCCTGATGGTGTTCCGGTTTACTTATATAAGGCAAACACACAAATATGGGGCCCCCTATTGACGCAGACACTGAGGGTTTTCTGTATGCAGGGATTGCCACCATCATAGCGAGATTCCATTATCGTCCCTATACATAAAAAAGGCGATCGCCATAATCCAGCCTGCTACAGACTAATCTCCTTACTCGATACATCAGCCAAATTAGCGGGGAGAATTATTTTGAATAGACTGCAATCATGGGCGGAGGAAAACGGCATTTTATCTGAATTACAGTATGGCTTCCGCACAGGAATTGGTACGGTGGAACAGGGCCTGAACTTAAATATCATAATTGGGAAATACACAAAGACCAGGGAGGGCAACTTGTACTTGGCCTTTATAGATTTATCTTCAGCATTCGACTGCGTAGTACACAGAAAATTATGGGACATTTTAAGCAGCATAGGGGTAGAACCAGCAATAATTCAGTTCATACCGGACCTGTATACAGGCTGTAGGGCAAGAGTGAGATATGGGGCAAGAGGAGAATGTACCAGGCCCTTTGGCATACACAGAGGAGTACGACAAGGCTGTGTATTAGCTCCACTCTTGTTCTCATTATATATAAATAATTTAGAATGTGAACTGATAAATAAATGTAAAGATCTCCCTCAAATAGGTCATCGCCCTGTCTCAGCGCTACTTTATGCAGATGACGCTGTACTCATGGCCCAGACTCCACTAGCCCTCCAAAAACTTCTGACCACTTGTATAACCTTTATGACAGACCTGGGCCTTACCGTTAACCGCTCTAAAACTTTTATAATGAATTACAGTAGGAAATTGAGCAAGATCTATGACATCACTACACAAGATGGGAAAATTGATACAGCCAGAGCATTTTCATACCTGGGTATAATGTTTTATAAACACGGTTCCTGGGCACATTGTGTGAAAATTAAAAAAGCGCAGATCACGAAAGCAATGGCGGCCTTGAAGATCTTCTCAAAAAGGTTAGGGGGGATCACCCCACAGAACATGGTAAAAGTCTACAGAGCCAAGTGTATACCGGCCGCCATGTATGGATCAGGTATTTGGGGATACACTAATTGTAACCCGATCCAGACGGTGAAAAATGATTTCCTGAGATACTTGTTGATGGTATCAAATGGTACCTCATCGTACATCAGTCATGCTGAACTAGGGGTTTCTTTCCTAGTTGACTTAATAAAGATACGGTCATTATTATTATGGCAGAAAGTCTGGATTCAGAACACACTGGACTAAACAAGGCAATTTTACGTGACTGCATGGCATCAATACATTCTTTAAGAGTCCCATGGCTGAGGTATATTATGGCCTTTTTTGAAAACAGGGGCCATAAAGAATATTACACAAATCCTAAATTACTGGAAAGACTTACTAGGAAGGATCTGGGGCCTTGACTTTGAAGTACTTAGAAGATCAGTGATGGGAAGTAGAATCAAAAAGGTGTAGTGTTATGTCTAACCAATTAATCTTGTCCACAGAGGGCATGCAGCCCTATCTGGTAAACGCAGTAAAATCCCGGTATCTTTTTGTCCTTACAAGATTAAGGTTAGATACGTTCCATCATTTAGTAACCTTTCCGACTGTGAATGATTGGAGTGTATCCTTAGGGCCATGTCCCTGTGACGCAAAGGCAGCTCAAACTACGATACAAGTGGTCCTCTTTTGCAAATTTTATGAAAAACAGAGAAAGCGTTTTTTTGTGCCTTTTTTAAGATCTATTAACTTGTGACAGTGTTGCACTGCGTATATTAATTTACAGATTTTATCTTCAATTGAAACATGCGGAATCTTGGCAAATTTCCTATGCTCTGTAATAACTGCAAGAAAGTCTATGGGTGTATTGGTGTCAACATAATCAGGACATTTAAATATTTGTGACTGGATTAATTAATACGACAATGTATCTTATCCTTGGTATTTATTCTTTTTAATGTATTTATTATGTTTTTTCTCCTTTTTTATATATAAGATGTGTTTTTATCTGTTGCTTTTATGACGTTGGAAAGTCGAATAAAGTTCTCTACACACACAATAAGACGTTTCAAAAAACATTTTTGTTTGGTATATATTCTCACCATACCCGTTTATGACTGTTTTAGCAAAATAAAATTATTTGATGATAATTATTTCTTGCTCTTCTCATTATGCAGTACCCAGGAAGGATCTAGTGTTGTTCTTGTGTGTAATATATATTGCTTCTCACGCATCATCTTATAGGCCCTTACTTGGCACCAAAAATAGCAATTGGAAGGAGTGACTTGCCTGAGCATAGGTATGTCTAAAGTTTACAGCAGGTGCATTTTTCCCTGCTCCTGGCCTGTTACAAGACAGCGGTTGTCGCACCTCGATCTGGCAGTCAGTGGGTGTATCTGGGCTGGCAACATAATTTTCCTGATGATCCTTAGGGGGGCGTAAATGTAATACAAAGACCCAATGGCATGACAGAAGCAGTCTAGAGCAGGTTCACTAGCTGAAGAGACCTATGGAAAGAGCCTGAAGGAGAGGAGACGGGCCACATTTTAGAGGTGGCCTGAACACACCAGTGGTCAAGAGATGGTACACTTAGATGACTTTTGTCTTGTAGGGGTAGATCTTGCTTTTAATAAGAGGCCTCCAAGTGAGGGTAATTGAATACTCAGTGCAGCATGCCTCCAAAGAGGAAATGATGAAAAGTAGGAAAGAAAATAGGAACTTTTTTCTCCATGGACCTCTACTCGACAAGTTGACAATAAGAAAGAGATAGTGGGTTTCAGTGAAGTGAAAATTCACAGATGTACATCCAGGAGCAATCACTGATTCGGTCTATATTACATGATTTTCAACAAACCACCACAGATCCTTGAAAAAGTAACCTCATTAGAGGCTACTATGGCCCTTAACAGAGTCTATCCACAATAGAGGGCCATGTTAGAATGAGGAGGTGAAGATTACCAACGAGAAACCTGAGAGTTGACACTGCACAAGGAGAATATAACAAAGTGAGATTTCAAATAATGCACAGTTCCAGATTTCATTTGCAGGCATTCTCAGACCAACGTCGTATAAGATCAGCACTCAATGTCCACTTTTTGGAGGTAATAAAGCAGTTCACAGCAGATAAATCCCTGAGAGCACTGCCACAAAAGGTGCATTGGCTTCCCTCAATGGTCGCTTGCGCAATAGAGATTCAGGATTTATCATCATTGCTGGACTGAGCCCAATATAAAAGAAAGAGGAGACATTGAGGGTAACACGGGCACGTTAAACAGCATTCATCAAACAAAGACCGCCTTGATTTTCTGGGATACAGCCGCTGCATGTAAACAGGTGTTAAAAGATGTTTCAAACAAATTATTGACTGATGTTGGGCTGGTGATGTCTCCAAGGCATCTTGCCAAGTTGAAGGCTCTTTTAGGGATATACAGGAAAATGGGTGTTTGACTTTTTCCCTTTTGCCGGGTCATCCCCAATCTTTTTGCCTCCTTCCTCCTATTTTTTCTGACCTGTTGTTGTTGGCTTTTGGACTATGGGCACTTTACCACTGCTAACTGGTGCTAAAGAGCATGTGCTCTCTGTGTAAATTGAATTGTTGATTGGCTTTTCATGTTTGGCATATTTGACGTACTAGTATGTCTCTAGTACAGTGCACTAGAGGTGCCCAGGGCCTGTAAATCAAATGCTACTAGTGGGCCTGCAGCACTGATTTAGCCACCCACATTAGTAGCCCTGTAAACATGGCTCAGACCTTCCACTGCAGTGTCTCTGAGTGCAGTTTTGAACTGCCAATTCGACTTGGTAAGTGTACCCACTTGTCAGGCCTAAACCTTTCCTTTGTATACATGTAAGGCACCCCTAGGGCAGCCCTCTGTAGCCCCTAGGGCAGTGTGCAGTGTATGTTAAAGGTGGGACACGTACTTATGTGTTTTACATGTCCTGACAGTGAAATACTGCCAAATTCATTTTTCTCTATTACAATGCATAGCTCTCTCATAGGTTAACATGGGGGCTGCCTCTAAACATTATTAAAGTGCAGTTCCCTTTGGGAGCAGATCGACATATGGAGCTTGGGGTCGCTGAACTCACAATTTAAAAATACATATTTTAGTGAAGTTGGTTTTTAGAAAATGCCACTTTTAGAAAGTAGACATTTTCTTGCTTAAACCATTCTGTGACTCTGTCTGTTTGTGGATTCCCTGTCTTGGTCAATTTGACAGTTGGCCTGTTTTCACCTCTCTCTAGACAGTGACACAAAGGGAGCTGCGGTGTAACCTGCATATCCTGATGAGCCATCTGGGCTGAGGGGAGGAGTGGTCATTTACACCTGAAAGGGCTGTGCCTGTCCTTACACAATGCAATCTCCGACCCCCTGGTGTGTGTCTGGGGCTTGGCCTGGGCAAGGTAGGATCTTACACCCAAGAGAGACTTTCCTTTGAAGTAGGCCTACTTCAAAGGCAGAAAGGTGTATAAGAAGAGGACCCAAAACCCCCAAATATTAGATTACTTCAAGGATTCAAGAGGAATCTCTGCCTGGAGAAGAGCTGAAGAGCTGAGGAGAAGTCCTGCCTTGCCTGTTACTGTGCTTTGTGGAGCTGTCCTGCAGTTGTGGCTTCTGCCTGTGCAAGGGGAGAGACTGGACTTTGTTGCATTCCTGCTTGAGAAGTGACTCCCAGGGCTTGGAGTAGAGGCTTGCCTCCTGTTTTGAAGCCTCAGCGACAGCAAAGGCTTCACCAACCAGACCTGAGTCTACTTGCTGTGGAATATAGCTTGCCAGAGGGTGCCATTCCAGTGCCTGGACCCCTGGAAGTGAATTCCTGGAGAAAAAACAGTCTACAGACATCAGATGATGTTGTGCGACTTTGTAAAGGATGCCGCTACCCAGAACCACAATGCTACTTGCCCTAAGGCCATGGACCTTGCTGAGTGTGAATCCGATGACCCTGTGAGCTGACTCTGCTACCCCGGAACAACGACGCTGCCTTCCTCAAGGTCGTGGACCTTGTATAAGTCTGATGACCCTGTAGGCCTCACGTCGCTTCAACTGTTGATCCTACCTGACTTCGCTGACATCGGAGTGTCATAATTCCAACGTCTGTGACGATCCGATGCCATCACAGCACCTGCAGCCCTGTGGCTTCATCATGACCCGGTGAGGTCATCCTGAAGCATCGTAACCCCGCCGGACTTCGCATCTGCTGGAACCAAGGGACCGACTTTGCATCCAATGCCACCTCACCTCTACCACTCTGTAGAGAGGCCCCTGTGCCTCTGCGTGACGCTGCAGTCCTTCTGCCCCATGGCACCGGAACCGATGCTGCTTTGGAACCAGCGAAGCCGCTCTCCCCGACTCCGTGCACCGGCCTGTTTTCTACTTGTACTGAAGGTACTGTACCTGGGGATCAACCGGCTCTGTGAACAGCGCCAATGGTGTCCCATTGTAGGAAACAACGTCTTTACGACACCATGTTTTACCAACTTGCAGTGTTTTCACCTCCAATCACTGTTTTCTTGCTTGTAAGTGCTAAATTTGTATTTTTAACTGTATATTGTGGATTTTTATTGTATTTGGTCTTGTTTATTTAGATAAAATATTTAATATTTTTCTAAACCTGTGTTGTGTCATTTTGCAGTGGTTCACTGTATTACTGTGTGTGTTGGTACAAAAACTTAACAAATTGCCACCGAGATAAGCCTGCCTGCTCGTGCCAAGCTACCAAGGGGGTGAGTGGGGGTTAACTGAGTGTGATTCTCCTGTACCCTGACTAGAGTGAGTGTCCTTGCTTAGACAGTGAGTAACTTGACTGCAAACCAAAGACCCCATTTCTAACATTGGTGGTCAGCGTTGAGGATTTGAACTTGCATTTGTTCTTGACATACAGTGATTAAGTGCACACTACTGTTTTCAGTGCAGACCATTACATGACCACATACAGTTTTTCCTTTTTGTTCTCAAGTGTCCTCCTGGATATATTGTGGTTACTTAGACTCTGGTATTTGGTTGCACCTGTGAAGCCTTTGCAGAATGGAAGTCAATCTCTGGCACTTGGAGATCTATTCAAAGAGGGAGGTACAAGTTTTCTGCAAGAAAAGGAGGCTGGCTGTGAAGAGAAGGTCCCAAAGATGGGTTCTTGAGACAGCCCTGTTTCAGTATGAGATGACACACTGGAAAGCAAACATACCAGATGATCCTGAGGAGGAGGACTACTCTGAGGAGGAGGGCAGTGGCCCTGAGGGGAGAACTGAAAGAGATGGATGGCTCCAAGCTCAAGAGCATAGGCTGAGAGAGCTAGGCGAATAGAGCCTTAGCCCTGTGAAAAGAAATGGTTGCAGCTCATGAGCTGAGCTACAAAGAGCTGAAGCTGGAAGTCAGGAGGTCTAAGTCCTGTTCAGATGGTGGCAGCAAAAATCTTATGTTCAGTGCTGATGCCCAGATACTTGGGGCCCAACTTGAAGGAGGGCGTTTACACACACCAGGAGGTTCAGGGGTATGGAGTAGTTCCAGTGATGCGTAGGGTCCCTGAGGTGGATTGGGGAACTGGCATGGGGAGTCATATTCCTAGTAATGGGAGGCACACTCTACTGGCTCTAGGTGAGAATGACAGGGAGAGGAGTTCCCCCCAGGTAGAAGTCTTGGTTATGGAGTGTGAAGACATGCCAGAAGAGTGTGGGTTGGGTGTCAGGGACAGTCAGGTGATCTCTCACCAGTCTCAGGAGGGTGCTGTGGGGTACTTTTTCAAGGATGAGTCACTGGATGGTTGGTTAAAGGGTAGTTTGGTTAACGCATGTGAGGGGCTGTGTGATGTTTTTGCTGGAGAGCATATGTCCAGTCCTTGTTTTTCAGAGCTACTCCAACACCGGGTAAAGTGTGAGTTCTCTGACCCCAGGCATATTTGATTTACTAGTATGTCCCTAATACAGTGCACTAGAGGTGCCCATGGCCTGTAAATCAAATGCTACTAGTGGGCCTGCAGCACTGGTTGTGCCACCCACATTGGTAGCCCTGTAAACATGGCTCAGACATGCCACTGCAGTGTTTGTGACTGCAGTTTTAAACTGCCAATTCGACTTAACAAATGTATCCACTTGCCAGGCCTAAACCTTCCCTTTTTATACATGTAAGGCACCCCTAGGGTAGGCCCTAGGTGGCCCCATGGGCAGCGTGCAGTGCATGTTAAAGGTGGGGCATGTACTTATGTGTTTTACATGCCCTGACAGTGAAATACTGCCTAATTCGGTTTTCATTGTTACAAGGCCTATCTCTCTTATAGGTTACCATGGGGGCTGCTTTTTCATATTATTAAGCGCAGATTCCCTTTGGAGGCAGATAAACATGTGAAGTTTGGGGTCTCTGAACTCACAATTTAAAAATACATCTTTTAGTGAAGTTGTTTTTTAGAAAGTAGGCATTTTCTTGCTTAAACCATTCTGGGACTCTGCCTGGGTCAGTTTGACAGTTGGGCTGTTTCACCTCTCTTTAGACAGTGACACAAAGGGAGCTGGGGTATAGCCTGCATATCCTGATGAGCCATCTGGGCTGAGGAGAGGGGATGAGTGGCCACTTATACCTGAAAGGGCTGTGCCTGCCTTCACACAATGCAGTCTCCGACCCCCTGGTGTGTATCTGAGGCCTAGCCTTGGCAAGGCAGGATCTTACACACAAGAGAGACTTTCCTTTGAAGTAGGCCTACTTCAAAGGCAGAAAGGGGTATAAGAAGAAGACCCAAAATCCCAGAAGATTAGATTACTTCAAGGATTCAAGAGGAACCTTTGCCTGGAGAAGAGCCGAAGAGCTGAGGAGTAGTGCTGCCCTGCCTGTGACTGTGCTTTGTGGAGCTATCCTGCAGTAGCTGCGTCTGCCTGTGCAAGTAGACAAAGACTGGACTTTGTTGCATTCCTGCTTGACAAGTGACTCCAAGGGCTTGCAGCCTGTTTTGAAGCCTCAGGGACAGCAAAGGCTTCACCAACCTGACCTGGTTCTACTTGCTGTGGACTCTAGCTTGCCAGAGGGTGCCATTCCAGTTCCTAGACCCCTGGAAGTGAATTCCTGGAGAAAAAACAGTCTACCGATGTCAGACGATGCCGTGCGACTTCATAAAAGACGCCGCTGCCCGGAAGCGCGACACCGCTTGCCCCGAGGCCTTGGGCCTCGCTGAGAGTGAAACTGATGACCCTGTGAGCTGACGCCGCTACCCCAGAACCGCGCCACCGCCTGCCCGAGGCAGTGGATGTCGTAGAAGTCTGACGACCCTGTAGGCCTCGCCTCACTGCAACTGCTGATCCTGCCCGACTTCATTGTCACCGGAGTGTCATAAGTCCAACATCTGTGACGATCCGATGCCATCACAGCGCCTGTGGTCCTGCGGTGTAATCGCGACCCTGTGAAGTCGCCCTGAAGCATCGTAACTCCACCGGACTTCGCATCTTCTGGAACCAAGGGACCGACTTCACATCCAATGCCACCTCACCTCCGTCGCCCTGTAGAGAGGTCCCGATGCTGCCGCGCGACGCCGCAGTCCTTCTGCCCCATGACACCGGAACTGATGCTGCATCGGAACCAGCAAAGCCGATCTCCATGACTCCGTGCACCACCCTGATTTCTACTTGTTCTGGAGGTACTGTACCCGGGGGTTAACCGACTCTGTGAACGATGCCATTGGCATCGCATTGTAGGAAACTACACCGTTACAACACTGTGTTTTACTAACTTACAGTATTTTCACCTCAAATCACTGTTTTCTTGCTTTTAAGTGCTAAATTCATATTTGTAATTGTATATTGTGGATTTTTATAGTATTTGGTCTTATTTATTTGGATACATTTTTTAATATTTTTCTAAACCTGTGTTGTGTCAATTTGTAGTGGTTCACTGTATTACTGTGTATGTTGGTAGAAATACTTAACACATTGTCTCCGAGTTAAGCCTGCCTGCTCGTGCCAAGCTACCAAGGGGGTGAGCAGGGGTTAACTGAGTGTGATTCTCCTTTACCCTGATTAGAGTGAGGGTCCTTGCTTGGACAGGGGGTAACCTCACTGCCAACCAAAAACCTTGTTTCTAACAATGGGTACAATGGGTTTAGGGTACTCAATTTCAGTAATGTGAATCGTTGTTCGGATTGTTATTTTTTCCTATTTTGCTCTTACCTCACCCTCCTAACAGTTTTGACTGTGGGCCCACCCAGCTACGTTTCTGTAGTGTTTCTGAAAAAACAATTTTTAAATGAGCAGGCAAACCCTAACTAAAATGTTTGAAAAATAAAAAAACTATAATTTTAATTATTTTTTTGTGTGCAGCTTTATATAGCGCGAACTCGTCCCGAAGGTATTGGAGCGTTTTACATGAGCACCAGTTACATTACACAAGGACCCGTTGATTTTTGGTAGCCACAGGTAGTATATTAACTGATTTGTCTAGATTCACAGGATGTTGAGCCTGGCTCCTTAGCTCCAAGGTCCACATGTCTGGCTGTTACACCACATCCTCTCCCCAATTATTGTGCCCTTCTGTGCTCAAGCAGAATAAGTTTCTTCCAGATTATGAACTCTTTTGTCGCCATGATTTTTGAAAAGCTGAAAAACGAATCTCTTTCTAAAAATATATGGTTATGTGGACTGCAGATGTCGGATCTGTTAATCTCTTTGAGACGGGTTTGGTTGTTGGTCTTCAGAGTTGCGTGCAATTCTAAAATGTTTGTTGTGCACTGGTGCACTTCTACAAATGTTTGCCAAACATCTGGTATCCGGATATTCAGACGCAAACCTTTGAAGGAATGTCTTGATTTAAATTAGAAAATATAATTGTGATTGAATCGTGGCTGCCATCTCCTGTTCGGTTTCGTTATATAGCTAGTAAGCCAGCCAACTCTTAAAACTAAGAAGGCCAATATAGTGGCTTTAAAATACATTTGTGTTTGAAATCAGTATCTAGTCTCCGACGCCAACCAAAGAACAGTTGAAAATGTAAAGACTATTATTGCTGGGTAGAGGTAAAGTTGGTAAATGTAGGAATAACAGCTGAGGAAACACACACTAATGAAAGCGAGGACTCTGGGCATCAAGAGAGATTCACTTGAAGAAGGGCTGCATGGCAAGGCAGTTTTTATCCACAGAATGCAAATAGCACGTGCCCACTCACCCACGTAGTGTGATTAAAAGCCAAGGGTTGGCATCAGCAGACTGCAGCAGTGGGGAAGAGCACCATGGAGGTTGTGGCCATTGTGGTGGTGTGGCTTGTCCCTCTGGCTGACTTAACTCAGTTGCGATAGTGCCAGCTTCCTTTCATCCGGCGTTGGGATTTATCATCTTTTCTCTAACTGTGCTGTTAGGGTTCAGATTCACATCAGTTGCTTCAGGTGGTACATCTGGGAAATCTGGCAGTGGGGGCGAGTAAGTAAATTATTTAAAACAAAGATTGACATTGCACCGTTAAGTCATCATACTTGTTAATGCTGACCATTTCAGCTCCCTTGTAACTGCTGTTATCTCTTTTGCTACCGCTTGTGGGTCCCCTTGCTGTCCAGTCTGACACACAAGTGAGCAGTGCTCACTTAATGGGCTAGAGAGACACTTCTTCATGACTTCTTCAGATCCACTTTTGAGGATACATCTGTCTCCAACATCCAGAACCAGTCAGATTGCTGAGACTTCAATTACCCTGCTTCGGAGCAGGCTCTAGACAATTTGGCACAGACCGTAAATAACCTGCAAAACCTCTCCACAGAAGCTCAAGAAAGCCAGAAAAAAGAAGGCCGTTGTTCTTAGGGACCTGGTGCGGGCAATATTTAGACTCTATTGGCTATACACCTTTTGGTTCTGCCTCCTCTGCGTCTTCATCCTTGTCAACCTTTTCTTTAGGGGTTGCCTTTTCTCCCATGCTCACAAGATTCCAGGGAAATCCTTCAGAATTTGCCAACTTCCTGGTAGAATGTCAAATCCACTCCACAAACCTGCCTCAAGTGTAAGCCGTGGGAAAGCCAATGCAACTTTCATTTTCTTGATTTTAGGGGTAATACCCTATAATGGGCAGCCCAGTTACTGAAAACAAGACCGTTGGTTGGATGTCCTGTTTTTAGCAGCCTATAGAGATGTCTGAACTTAAGAATGCTCTGTACTCGATACACAATAAACTTATGGATCTAAAACAAGGAACGTATGACATTTTCAACTACTGTATATCACCTATTTTGAGAGCCAGTTGGCTGTGATTAAATAGGCAAAAGTTGTCCATGGAGTGGCGTTCTGTAGGGATCTTACAGATGAACTAAAAGAGTCTCTGAGTCAAATGGTTTCTCCCTAGAGAACACAGCTTCCCTTATCATTTAGTATTTCAATTAGAGCAGACACAGGGGGCACTATGGGGTGACGAAGCATGTTCCCTTCTTCCTGAAAAGAAAATCCCACAAATATGGAATATGTGCATTGAAATGCTAAATGTGCATGTGTGATTTATCATAGATAGGTCTTTGAATTTGTCTCAAAAAGTGTAGGAGCCCGGCAAGAACAATATAGGTTTAACTACAAATATATGTGCAAATTTCACGTTAAAGCATGCAAGCCGCATATCTGTATGCCCCATGCCATATGCTCGAGGAGACATCACTTCACTGCATCAGCAGGCTCTTCATTTCACTAATTTCTTCAAGGTCCTACTCATCGTCAATTACTGCCTTAGAGGGCAAAGTTGTGATCAGAATAAAACCACTACAGCCAGCAGAAGGCAGGAGTTATTCCATTTCGTTAAAATAGCCACTATATAACATATTGATTCTCCTCGAGGCTAAATTGCAATTGAGCCAAGTTGCTAAAATGTTGCGATGAAAACAAGATTGTGTTAGAATTGTAATGGTGGCTCTGGCAGAAGCACTATATTTCTTTTATTCAAACTCTATCTGCTTGATTTGTATGAACAGTTCCTGATTCATGCTGAAGCCTACAATATTCTGATCTTTCTGATCTAGTGTTCCGTCAAAAGGAAACCTATGTTTTAAAGTCATGAAGTATGTTTACTTCCTCAGATTTCCACTCAGGTTATGAGTAAATCTGTTTTTTTCATAATTCTCAAAAACATAAAGGAGTACTCACCATTGTACATTTTAGACGTTCACACATGGTGTATATTTGCCTAAGTAAACGTGTAGCACAGTGGAGCCATCAGCCCCATAACTCACTCTAATACTCACAGCTAGACCATAAGCTTGGCCCAGGGTGCTAGATAAGCATACTTATCCTCTGAATGTAACATTTGTTGATGGGGTTTGGGGGGTGAAGTTTGAGGTTTCTCATTTGCCTCAATTTATGTGTTAATCTGTTGTTGATAAGAGTTCTGTGGGTGAAAGATGCTTCCGGGGTAGAAGTTTGGGGTGGTGGTAATAGTTATACTGGGTGTTATGTTTGGTCTTTAATTGATTTCACTAACTGTTACTGTGAAGTTATGCTCTTCTGATTGCCCTATCTGCTCCATGACCCCACTGTCGTTACTCCAACCAGGGGTTCCCATCTGTCTACTACTGACCCCACCATGAAGTTTAATCTCCTCTCCTGGAGCGTAAACAGTCTATTGGGCAGTATCAAATGAGCTACAGTCCTTCAGTCCCTTCAACGTCATCGCCCTGCTCTAGCTCTCCTGCAAGAGACCCACCTTCTTGTTACTTGATGTTCCTTTCTATGCCTCTTTGGGTACAATCAAATCTTCCACTCTGGCTTCACTAGAGGCTCCAAGTGTGCAGCAAACCTTCTCTTCAAGTCCTTTCTGTCGGTGATTGCCCAGGTACTACACAACCCACTAAGGAGGTATATTGGGGTGGTGGGCACACTGGAAGGGTAGCCTTACACCTTCTTTAGTTTAACATTCCCCTACAACTACTACATAAGCAGACGTTTTGAGACCTAATTCAATTTATAGCAAACTTTCCCCAGGGCACACTCCTCTCTGGAGGGGATTTTAATGTAGTGTTAAACCCTACTCTGGACGTCTCTGGCCCGATCACCCATGACTGCGATGCTCACTGTTGCTCCCTTACTTCTTGGCTATCTTCCGTTATACCCTGAGATACCTGGAGGATTTGGAACCCCAATGTTACTGCCTACTCACATACCTCAGCATCCAGTCATAATATGTCCCGCACAGACTATGTTTTCCTACCAGGATTTGACCTCCCTGCCACAACAGACGCTTCTATGCTCCCCCAGGGCACATAAGACCACTCTCCACAAATCCTCAAACTTGCCAGCCTTCCACAGGCACCCTATGTGGTGCCTTAACACATGGCTTCTTACAGACGAACGCCTAGTCACACACCTGGCTGAAGGACTTGAGCTCATTTTTATACCAATAAAGACACGGTTGCTAATGCTAGCACTCTATGGGAAGCCAGTAAACCGACGATCTGGGGGGGGTGGCGAAATGATACCTTGGACACAGGGAAAGAGAGAGAGACAACGTGACATGGCATATCTTTAGCAGTGAAATCACAATTGCAATTCATGCTATTGAAACCGGACTCACCAACGCAAACTAGACAGAATGGCACTCCAACATCTGGTCTCAAATGAGGCTTGTGCACAACCATCCAACGTATGTACAAACACGGTGACAAAAGCTGTGTCCTTCTATACTGCCAGGAGATCAAAAATCTCGAATTACACTTTATCACTGCTGTGAAGACTACTTTGGAGGCCCTTGCAAACACAGCTGAAGACATAGCAGTTGCTTTTGCTGCCTCCCAAAGAGGCCTCTATATCCATTTCCCAGGCCCACCGGTGGAGCAGGCCCAACCATTGATAGTGGATATACCTCTCCCCGCTCTCAATAAGGCCCAACGAACCTCCCTGGATGAACCTTTTAAGATGGAGGAAATGTAAGGGATTTATAACCCTAGAAAACCCCAGGCCTCGATGGCCTCCCCCTCGAATACCACTCAACCTTCTGTGATGTAGTATTCCCTTATCTGCTTCAACTGTATACAGAAGTGCTGCATACCGGATTTTTCCCGTGGGAGCTAGACTTAGCGACCATCGTTGGTATTCCCAAGACTGACCTACTGTCCATTGACAGTGGGGCTTACCACCCTATCACGTTAATTAATACTGACAATAAAATCTTCGCAAAAATCTTAGCAACACGACTCCAGATGGTCATCAGGTCACTAATCCACCCAGACCGATGCTGCTTTATGCCTAGCCACAACAGGAGACACTGTATACTGTGCCTTCAAGTCACCATCACTCACACACATGAGCTTCATACAAAGACTGTCCTCCTGCTTGTCGGTTTTGAAAAAGCTTTTGACACAGGTGTCTGGGACTATTTGCGGACAGTGCTTGATCAAATGCGGTTTGGCGCCCGCTTCCCTGCAATTATTTCTCTCCTATTCTTCCATCCGTCAGCTCAGGTCATGATCAACAGAGTGCTGTCTGAATCATTCCCAATTGAACACTGCACCCCACATGGCAGCCCACTTTCTTCCCTCCTCTTTGCCCTTGCTATTGAACCCCTAGCGAGATTGATTAGATGCAATGCATGGGTGAGGGGCTGACGGTGTGAGGAAGCCTCTGAAGACCGAAGCGCCCTGCTCGCCGATGATGTTTTCCGGCATCTGTAAAACCACTAAGAACAACCTAATGGCCTGGCAAAATCTCCCCCTCAACCTCCTATGTTGGGTCACCCTGATTAAAATCATGGTATACCCCACTTCTTGTACACTCTACAGAACTTCACATCCCTGATACCTGGTTGCACAAGATTGCAGCCCTACTTCGCTCCTTTCTTTGTGTGGTTGCCCACGCCCCCGAATTGCTCATGCCAAATGGCACTGGTCAGTTTATGATGGAGGGATTGCTACAGTGGATATCCTCCTCTACTATTAGGCTTTGCATCTCCTAGTTATAAATGATTGGCTGGCAAGCGGATGGGACAACCCAACAAATCTATTGGAGCTAGGTGACCTTGGCCTGGATGTGGTGATGCACTACCTCTATGGTTGGACAATTCTCCTCTCAATCCTGGACCTTACCAGGGAGATATTCTTGATGTGGCGGGGGCCTTCTGTTTTATGGGTTGGGATGGCTGCCTAACAGGCCAAACCCCTCTGTGGAGAGGTCGTATGTTGAGACAATTGTCATGACTGAAGGGCTCCCACAAATGGGACTCAGTGCGGAGCACTACTCTGGCCTAGGGTCAATCATGTACTCTTTCACTGACCTTCAAACCCAGTTCTCCCTTTCCCGCACTCAATTCCAAATATATCTCCAAATGCGGCATGCTCTTAATAATTACACCCCCACCTTCAGTATCACAGAAATGTACCCTACTGTGGAAAACTATTGATGGGAAGAAGGGAACAGTGTGCTATCTCCAGCTATATCACACCCTGCTAAACAATGCCCCAGAGACAATAGAGAGGTTCCACCAGAGGTAGGAGGAATGGGTCAGGGTGATGGAGGAGGCTGAAAGGCGTCAGGCAAGCATGGCTCCTCGTGAGCTGGAGATATCAGCTCGCCTCCACCAGATACAACTGCATTACCTACACCAGACTTATATGTCTCTGTGGCGCCTCGATGCAGCAGGCATCCTTTCTGATACCGTCGTCACATGTTTTTTATCACATGGTGTGGCAGTGTCAGAAAATTGCCCAATCCTGGTCTAACATTGGAAACACACTTTCAGATATCCTTGACACCCATATCCAAGTGACTCCTAAACTGGCATTGCTGGGTGTGCTGGAGGACCTTGGAGGCCCCCAGGGAGATAGAGCATTAGTGGGATTGGCGACTCTGGTGGCAAAAAGGGACATAGCTCAATCCTGGAAACTCTCTGATCCTCCACTGTTAAACTGATGGTGTACCGGCATCGATTAGTGCACCAAGCAGGAGAAGCCAATCTACTCGGCCCCAAAAACTTCACAAAAATCTGGGATAGATAGTGGGAATGCTACAGTTTATCTGTTAAGGTGGCTGATATACCATGTGATGTTGATGGACCTTTTGTGGCTGATGGTGGGAAGTAATGGATCAGAAATTGTGACTGTATTTCTAAACAGGGGATTCGCTCCTCCTATACTTTTGTTTGTATGGAACTATGGTCTCTCAGCTACTTTATTGCAAAATTCAATAACATTTGTTTATCAAAAAAAATGTGTAGCAAAAGTGCACTTTTCGTTCGTAACTTTCTTTTTCTCTAGGGGAAATATTTTCGCCGTTGTGAATTCCTTTCTTCTTCAGCAGGTTTTAATGCCCACGAATCATTTGACTATCGCGGTGCTTGAACTACTCAATGCAGTCGGTGCTGCATAACACCAGAAGGCAGGGAGTTCAGATACATTATTGACAGTTATAATTAGTAAGACCCCACCCCCCCAGAGTATAATGTCTTTCAAATCACTGCAGATGCACTTATAAATGGTATGTTTAAATGTATGCAACTCTAGAGCGATACCATGTTTTACATTAAAATTTAGTTTGTGAGAGTCCTTTAGAGGGTGAAAAACTGAGGAATATAAAAAGTGACTTACCAGACACAAATGTAAAAAAACAACTTTAACCCCCTTTCTAAATTGTTCAAATAATAAAAATAAGGAAAGGAACAATGGGCCTGATGATTATGGAATGTGATGTGAAGAAAGTTGCAAACCTACAAATGAGTGTGATTTGTAACATTTCTGTAAAATACCATTCGCTTACAAAGTCAGTGATTTTGGAACATTGCTATGCAATGCCAGGATGAGCTGAGTTTGATTGTGTTATATTAAGCCATGTAATTGAGCAAACCCATTGGTAGTGCTAGTGGGGATGACTATCATACCATTAACCGGTACATAACAGGATCTCACTCCAGATCCACCTATACTAGTTGACTTACTACACCTATATACGGCACCCTATTAAACAACATTTGTTTGCATTGTTTAGATGGCCTGGTCTGATATGAGTATGATGTCCAAAACATATTGCTTTGCAAACTCTGCACAAATGCAGCAGCTGAAAAACAAATGATCAATTCTGTAATAGAAAAAATAGGAAATAAAAGAACAATTGTTTACAAACACACCCTGCAATACAAAGAATGGGCACTTAACATGACCACAAGTACGAATGTGTTCATAAATATATAATAGACATTAAAAATGCAAGACTTGATGGCTCACGCAATATTCTATTCACAAATTAAAATGCATGTACCATAAATCGCCTAATTTCGAACTGTCGGGTAAGTGGGTGAGGCTGCAGGAATTCCTCCCTGGACTGGTGAACGGCCAAAAGCATCAGGCTGGTCTACAGAACCATCTGGAAATGTATATGCACAAACTCTGGCAAGAGGGTAGGATGGCAAGGGCTTTGACCAGGAGGGGGCTACTCTGTGAGGGCGTGTTCTGGGTAAACTCTGTTTGTGCTCAAGAGTGTGAGAGGACACAAAACCCTCCTTGTTTGGCACCGTTGTCTCCTTGACTACTCGGCGAGCAGGCCATCATCTCAAGCTCTGCTCGTAGTATTTGTTTGGTATTTTTCAAAGTAGATTTTAGTAAGTTCTCATACTATCTCAATCTATGTATTCGATTTTTTCAACAGTACGGGCAAATTCCAGAAAGATGTTCGGGTGCTTAGAGAAAAGAATAATAGTACATTTGTGACTTAACATTCACATATACGATCGAACACTGTAATGGTATACCATCAAATGAGACAACAATGTGGTGCAATGATGCCACCTGAACTCAGTTGAAGGAATAACAGTTCTTTTAGTTGTCAGAGATAACCAAGCATTATTTTGGTCGGCGTAAGCAAGCAGCAGAGGTTATGACGCAGACAAGAAGAGGGAGGAGAAGAGGAGCTTGGCAGAAAAAGCCAGAGGTGATGGCCAAGGTTCCCCAAAGAAGGAAGATAAGTGTCAGGGGTATTAGAAGGCACAAGACCAACAAGAGCAGGAAACAAGCACTGCATGCATGGAAGCGAGATTAGAGAATTTGGAGGGCTGGTCAGGTGTGTGTGAGATACAAAGATATCAGTTGAGCCTTCCAGGTCAGAACCATTAAAAGACCAGCCAGATGGATGCCAGTTGGACCTGGCCCTTTTTGCAAGGTCATCCCCAAACTTTTTGTCTCCTTCCTCCTATGTTTTCTGACCCAGGTGAGAGTGACAAGTAGAAGTCCTGGTTGTGAAATATGGAGGCACCCCAGAAGCGTGTGGGTTGAGTGTCAGCGACAGTCACTGTCTCACCAGTCTCAGGAGGGTGATGTGGGGTACTGTTTCAAGGCTGAGGCACTGGATGGCTGGGTGAAGGGTAGTTTGGTTAACTTATGTGAGGGGCCGTGTAATGTGATTGCTGGTGAGGATATGTCCAGTCCTTGTTTTCCAGAGCTACACTAACACCAGGTGGAGTGTGAGTTATCTCACCCTAGGGAACTTGCACTGGAGGCAGACCTCTGAGTAAGTACCAGAGGGTCTGAAGGGGCATTTCGGGGTGCTCCTGAAGGGAGTTCTCTAGGAATTTCCCAACCAGGTGAGGTGGGAAAGGCTTGCAGTGTCCAAGGTAGGTCCCAGTGTAGTGGGATGGGTGAGGGATCCCATGTCTGGTCTCTGAGGAGAGGGAATGGGGGTGGGCTGAGTCCCAGGATGCCCAAGATCCAGACCCAGAACCGGGAGGGTCCCATGAGTGAATGCCAGGAGGGGAACCTAGCCTGTACCATAGGGCCATCTGCTGAGGAGAACCTCATAGCATCAGGGAAACTTGGGGGGAGGCTGTCGCCAGCATCCCACCAGTTCCTGTGTCTGGCATTAACACTCCTAGTGAGGGGGTGCAAAAGTCTAGACAGAGGATTGAGAGGGGGTTGCGGGCACCAGTGGAGAACCTGGAGGATCAGCGGTCAGCTCTAAGGGCAGAGCCCCCCAGGAATGACCTTGGTGATACCATTTCTGGGCTGGGGGGATCCAAGCTCTGCCAGATGGGCAGAGGTCAGTAGCATGTTGTCTTCTGGGGGTACCGCTCTGGGCAAGAGGGTGCAGAGCCCCAGAAGGAGGGGGAGGGCTGCCTCACCCCTGACCTCTTCCCAGCCTATGGGTGCAGACCCTGGGCAGGGGGCCCAGTGCCCACTCCTAGTGGGGAGGCTGCAGGACTCCCCGAAGGTGGGGTAGCAGGAGGAAAGCCTTGCCACTCACCCTGGCTCAACCTGAGGGTACAGACCCCAGGTGGGAGACCTTTTGAGGGTTAACATCTCTGCACTGGTGAGAGAATTGTGCAGGACTGCTTCCACAAGCACCCTGACAATTTGGGACTCTGGGAGGGCCACTCCTAGTGGGCGGGGGGGGGGTGCAGGACCGCAGAAGGTGGGGCAAGGAAGGTTCGCCTCTGACCCTGGTCCAACCTGAGGGTACAGACTCCAGGTTGGCAGACCAGTTACAAGTTAACATCCCTGCACTGGTGGAAGCATTGTGCAGGACTGCTTATACAAGCATCCTGACTATTCTTGACTCTGGGGGAGCCGCTCCTAGGGGGGTACAGAGCACCAGAGAGGAGGACCAGTGTCAGACAACCATCTCTGACCTGGTAGGAGGGAGAGTGGACAAAGGGTGCCTGGCCCTGGGGCTACCACCCACCACTCTTCAACGTCACAGTGGTTAGAGAGCCCTGAAAGGCCTGGGGACCAGCTCTCGTCCCTGACAGCTGTCAGTGGCCACTGTGGCTTGCTGTCTTGGTGGACAGAGTTGCCCCTGGTGAGGGACAGGAGTCACATCCCAGGGATGGACTGGGCCACACCACTGTGTTGGCCATGGTGGTACTGTCTGCCCACCTGGATACATCTGTGAGCAAAGTAAGGTTAGGGGTTGCACAGATGCTATCCACAGGTGAGGAGGAGGGTTCCCCATGGGTTAGTTTAGTAGGCCCTGAGAGTATGGACAGAGAGATCCAACTGGAGTCATGAAGGCATAAAACTGGAACATGCCCCTGCTGTTGCATGCCAGGGTCCATGTTCTATTGCCCCAATCAGGAAAGTCCATCAAGGCATTGGTTGGTCTCCCCTGGCTTTAGACTGGTGGGGGGTTGTGTTGGACCTGGCCCTTTTTGCAGGGTTATCCCCAAACGTTTTGCCTCCTTCCTCCTATGTTTTCTGACCTGTTTTTGTTGGCTTTTGGACTCTGGGCACTTTATCACTGCTAACCAGTGTCTGTGTGTGCAGTCTTACAATTTGACCTGGCAAGTGTACCGACTTGCCGGGCTCAAACCTTCCCTTATTATACATGTAAGGCACCCCTAAGGTAGGCCCTAGGTAGCCCTATGGGCAGGGTGAAGTGTATGTTAAAGGTGGGACATGTCCTGATGTGTTTTACTTGTCCTTAAAGTGAAATACTGCCAAATTTGGTTTTCACTGCTGCAGGCGTTTCTCTCCCATAGGTTAACATGTGGGCTGCCTTTAAACAACTTTTAAGTACAGTTTCCCTTTCGGAGCAGATGGAAATGTGGAATTTGGAGTCCCTGAACTCGTTGGTATATTTGGTTTTTAAATTGTCAGTTTAAAAATGCCACTTGCTTAAACTATTCTGTGACTCGACATGCTTGTGTAATCCCTGTCTGTGTCAGACTCACTGTTTGTGAATCCCCGCTAGACTGTGACACAAATGGAGCTCGGTGTAGCCTTCATATTTTGATGGGCCATCTGGGCTACAGTGGAGGGAGGAGTGGTCACTTACACCTGAATGGACTGTGCCTGCACTCACACAATGCAGTCTCTAACCCCTTGGTGTGAGTCTGGAGTCACAAATCCAACATACAGAAGTAAAGATATGAATTTTCACAATAATAGAGTCTTACTCCATAGAAAACAATGGAAACGTTGTTGTTACACAAAATACCTAGTTTGAGTAAAAAAAAAAAAAAACGCACAGGCGAGCGTGCGTCGGACAAGTCAGAAATGAGTAGATTCCTTACTCGCAAGTGAGGCTGTGTGTTGTTTCTTCTCCAGTCAGGTAGGCCATGCGTCATTTTTCTCTCCTGCAAGACAGCGATGCATCGATTTCCGGATGGTGCACTTCAGATCCGCGTAGGTTCATATTGACTTTGACGACAATGTGTGAGAAATCCGTCCGCATGGTGATAGAAAACAGCGATGCGTGGAATTTACGTCTTTTTCAGCAGCCGCAAGTAGGTGATATGTCGATTTCCCAGCCATGGTGCAGGTGGTGCATCGATTTCAGTCGCGAGGCGGGCGGTGCATAGTTTATCAGCCACATCGTGGAAAGTGCATCATAAATTTCCCAGCACAGCATTCTGTGCATGGAGTTTCACTTCTTGTCTGCCAGCTTCACCTTTCAAGGGCTCAGAGACTGAATAGGGCACCACTTGGGAGGGCAGGAGTCTCAGCAGAGAGTCCAGGTGCTGGCAGAGGAAGTCTTTGATGGCCTTGAGACTTCAACAACAACAGGCAAGCTCAGTTCAAGCCCTTGGAGATTCTTCTCAAGTAGGAATGCAAAACAAAGTCTAGTCTTTGTCCCCTTTCACAGACAGAAGCAGCAACTGCAGGATAGCCCAACAAAGCACAGTCACAGGCAGGGGCAGCACTTCTAGTCAGCACTTCAGCTCTTCTCCTTGGCAGAGGTCCTCTTGATTCCAGATGTAATCTCATTTTCAGGGGCTTTGGGTCCACTATTTATACCTCTTTCTGCCTTTGAAGTTGGCAAACTTCAAAGGAAAGTCTCTCTTGTTTGTAAGATCCTACCTTGCCCAGGCCAGGCCCCAGACACACACCAGGGGATTGGAGACTGCATTGTGTGAGGGCAGGCACAGCCCTTTCGGGTGTGAGTGACCACTCCCCCCTCCCAGCACAGATGGCTCATCAGAATATGCAGGCTACGCCCCAGCTCCCTTTGTGTCACTGTCTAGAGGAGAGGTGCAAACAACCCAACTGTTAAACTGACCCAGACAGGCAGAGTCACAGAATGGTTTAAGCAAGAAAATTACTACTTTCTAAAAGTCGCATTTTCAAACACACAATCTAAAAACAAACTTTACTAAATTGTGAGTTCAGAAACCCTAAACTCCATATTTCTATCTGCCCCCAAAAAGAATCTGCACTTTAATAATTTTTAAAGGCAGCCCCCATGTTAAATTATAAGAGAGCTAGGCCTTGCTCAGTGAAAACCGAATTTGGCAGTATTTCACTGCTAGGACATATAAAAAACATCAGTATATGTCATACCTTAAACATACACTGCACCCTGCCCAGGGGGGTACCTAGGGCCTACCTTAAGGTTGCTTTACATGTAAGAAAAGGAAAGGTTTAGGCCTGGCAAGTGGGTACACTTGTCAAGTCGAGTTGGTGGTTTAAAACTTCACACACAGACACTGCAGTGGCAGGTCTGAGCCATGTATACAGGGCTACTCATGTGGGAGGCACAACCAGTGCTGCAGGCCCACTAGTAGCATTTGATTTACATGCCCTGGGCTCCTCTAGTGCATTGTACTAGGGACTCACAAGTAAATCAAATATGCCAATCATGGAAAGCCAATTACACTTACAATTTACATAGGAGCACTTGCACTTTAGCACTAGATAGCAGTAGTAAAGTGCCCAGAGTGTCAAAAAACAGCAAAACAGAGTCCAGCATACATCAGAAACCTGAGAAACAGAGGCAGAATGTTAGGGGAGACCACGTCAAGGATGCCAAGTCTAACAAACCCTATTTAGGAGGTGACAAAGATAGCTTAAACATGTAGAGTATTGTGCATAAGGTCACACTAGTCAAAAGTTGTCTACACAACACATACTTCATTATGAATAAACTCAACATTTGCTGTTTTTCAAACATTAGTCACCTCATGATATGTAGTGGACAAATCAGGGGCGGCTCCTCCCCTAGGGAGGAGGAGTGTCACCCCCACCAGCAGCAGAAGCTGCCAAACTTCTACAATACAGCGATCATAAACTATGTTTATGATCGCTGTATTGTAGAAGGGCAGGGCCACGGGGTGATGAGCACAGAGGGGGAGTTCTCAGCACTCCCTCTCAGTGCGCATGTATGTTTGGCCGGCCGTCTCAGTCCGGCCAAACCTACATGCGCACTAAGCTCTGTGTAACCCGGCAACGCAGTGCCGGCTTGGAGAGAGCAGGCAGACTCTCCCTATCAGCCTGGGAGCGCCCTGGCCAGGCACTCCGACCAATCCGAATGCTGCTGTCATGCAGCATCAGCATGACAGCAGCGTTCAGATTCAGATTGGTTGCAAGGCAGGCAGGGAGCCAGTGCCTGCGGCGAAGAAAAGAGGAGCTGCGCAGTAGTGGCGGCAGCGGATTCAGGTACATTTGTTTTTATTATTAATTTTTCTCCACTGACCCCCCCACCCCGCCACATGCTGCAAGCCGCTCCTGGGTCAAAAACCTTTGAGAAATTGGGTTACTTGCAGCACCCACAATCTTTATCAGGGTGAGGCTCAAGTACATCCCAAATTAACCTGTGGTCAACCCAATGGTAGCTTGGCACATAGCAGTCAGGCTTAACTGAGAGGCAATGTGCAAATTATTTATGCAGTACTTCAAACAGTTATAGAGTGAAAAAGCAACGCACTAAAACTCCCACACAAAATTATAAAAAGAGACCCATATTTAATAAATAAATCAAGATTAAAATGACATAAATTCAATCAGTAGAACCAGAAATATGCAATTTTAAAGATTTAAGTGAAAATAGCACCATTCACTGCTATCTGGTCATGCAAAGAAGCAAGGACTGTTTGTGGTAGAGGGGGCCGCGAGGAGCAGGGAAGCTTTAAGGATGGTTGTTGATGTAGCAAGACAAGCAGGTTTGGTGTTGCAGACATTCATTGCTGTGGCACGTAGATCTAACTGTCATCGCAAATGGTCGGGCTGGAGCATCGCATGGGCGCTCCCAGGGAGTGGTCGATGCTGTAGCGCGAAGAGTCGGTTGAGGAAACTTCACATTGATGGGAAGTGTGAGCAACAAGGTTTGGCACTAACATGCACATTCTTAGTTGCAAAGAGCCCCGAAACTTACCTTCAGCTCCACTGAGGCCACACCAAGGGTCCGAGACCTAGCTGGATCTGGGTGCTGGTTCAGGTAGTTGGGAGCCTGTTATGTCCCTGTCCTCTGAACAGGATGCCAGCAGGCTAGTCCTTGAAGTCACAATCTGGCAGTCCTGAGTTCATGTGTAGGTCCAATCCCTCTGGCCCAGGCAGGAAGGCAGCAGGGCAACAACCCAAGCAAGGCAACAGTCCAGCAAAGCAGTAGTCCAGCAGGACAGCAGTCTAGCATAGTGGCAGTCCGTTCAGCAGCACAGCAGTCATTTGTCCTGGCAGAGTCTCCATGGGTCCAGAAGTGTGCTGAAGAGTTTGTGTTGAATATATTTGGTCCAATATTTATAGCAGGTGCCTCCTTTGAAATGGGAGAAAAGATTGAAAAGAGCACATTTGTGTATCAGGAGCCAGTGGTGCCCTCTGAGGTGTGGTGTAATGTGAGTTCTGTGTGGGAAGCTGAGGAGGAGTCTGGCTGCTGAATATGAGGCCTATTTACAAGTAGGTTTGTGCATGTCTAAAAATAATATACTCACCAATTCACTAATATTGTTCTATGAAGCAGTGGGACTTACATTTTTAGAAATCCTGACTTACCCGTGAATTTCAGGAATAAACCATGAGTACACTTGGAGCTCTGGAGTACAACAAAAGGAAGCCACAGTAAAATATGTGTGAACTGGCACCTCTAAGTCTCACAAAATATTACTATTTAAAAGTTAACAAGGTATTAAGTATGAGTGAGGATAAATAGTGTGGAAACTGTTGTGTGGATAGGATGATGGACTTAGATAGGGATCTCTCCTATTAACTATTTTCAGCCCTTTAAAAATCTATACCACCATAAATCAGTACAACCCACACTTCAAGTCAAATTGTTTTGAAACTAATGTTTTAAACATCTTCATTAACACTTCTGTACTCCTTTACTTCAGCGTATTCCTTCAAAAAGGCTTTACATTCAACAGTTCCTACTCCAGCAACATGCCACTCATTCTGGTCATGAATATAAAACTCACATTATTCATGAGAATTGTGTTGAAGTTACTGCAGAATACTGACAGACTGCTGCTGTAGATATTACATGCTCCAATATACCTGAAACCTTCCTCAATGGATGAGAAAGATTTTTGAACATTTCTAGAACATGTGCGATCATTTTAGCTTTCTGAAGCCTTAACTATTGTTTGGATGAAAGAATTCAACACATCATTTTGCTCACTTACTACAGCCTGCACCTTAGGGAATGCTTTCATTTCTACCGCTCATAATAAAGCAATATGATACTCAGGTGTTGCACATATTCACACAAATATGGAATGCTAACATTCTAGCTATTCATTGGATCTCTGTTTCAAAGCTACAGTAAAACACTGGACGCCAACTGACAGACTGCTGATACTAGAAGTACATCATGTTCCCAGCATGCCAGCCTTTTTTTCTTTCATGGATGAGGAAGATATCTGTGAACATGTAGAAAATGAGTCATCGTTATGGCTTCAGAAGCAGTTCACTAGGAAAATGATGAGGGAAAAGAGTGTTCCCATAATTAAATCCAAGGAAACTATTGTCACAGTTTGAAATTTGTAAAGGAAAGTGCCAGTTCTATTAAGAACAGGGCCTCTGGTCCTGACATAAAATTACCTTAGAACTCACCGCAACTTCCAAACAATATGATATATGTTGTGTTATCATCCTTTTTATACTCCTTTTTGTTAGCTTCAAAACCAGGCATTCACAACAATGTATTTCATTAAGACAAAAATATCCAATGGCTCTTGTAATGTTCCATCTAAATAGTAGCATAACAATATCTAACAAATAATTTTGTGAATTTCACTCCAAGTTTTAAGGGTTGATTTACAATAGCAAGAAGGATATTACTCTATTGTAATTATTGACCAGAATAAAGTAGAGCCCTCGGCCTCATCCTCTAACTTCACCTTGGCTCAACAACTACCTGGGACTGCGCTCTACCATGGGCAATATTACCTTAATAAATATGACATGTTTGTAAAAGTGGGTTTAAAGAAAACCATATCTTGTTATGCTAAAAGCACTAATTGTTACACCAGTTCTGCCCAGAACTGTAGGTCACTTCCGACAGGGCTCAATTTGCTCCAAAGAGCATAACTTGCAGAGTTAGCCAAATATATGTTTTCCTACAATCATTGTATTTCTGGCCATTCAGTTTCTCCTCAACCCTTTGTGTCAACCTGCTTTGGTAACACAGTACTCTTTGTAAATAAATAGTGAAGCACTCACAAAGCCTTTATCCTTGAAGTCTTTTGAGAAGTGGCATCTGCAGCTCACAACCTGTTAATTGTCCATGTAAATTGTTGAACATGGACATACTGCCCAAGCTTGGTTGTTTGCAGTATTTCTTTGTAAGTTCTTAAGACATCATTTATACATTAACTACTGTTGCAGAAAGAAGAGCACTGGTTCCCTGCATTGTAAGGTCCTCAGTGTTAGAAATTGGGTTGTTGGTTGACTGGGGTGTGAGTCATGGACAAGCAACAACCACAATCCTTGTCCGGGTAATGAACAGCAAATCCCAAATTTACCTGTGCTCAGTCCCATGGTAGCTTGGCACACAGTAATCAGGCTTGACCTAGAGGCAATGTTTACAGTATTTGTGTAACACTTCAAACAGTAAAATAGTGGAAATATCCCACAAAACGATCACACACCAGGTTAGAAAAATAAAGCTTAATTTAATAAAGAACACAAGACCAAAATTACAAAAAATTAGAGCAGTAGAATCAGAGTTACACATTTTTGAAAGAATAAATGGCAGTATAGCACCCAAAAGCATAAAGCGGGTACCGCGGCCATCTGGTTGTGCTGGACTGGGTCAAAGTCAAACGTTCAGGCCAACTGAGATGGAGCACGGATTGGATACAGTCCAAGATTAGTCCTGAAGGTATACCTTCTCAAGTGTTGTGCCAAGAGTCCCATTCACATTGGAGAGGATCTACGGGAGTAGGGAGAACATCACGGGTGGTGGTCGGTGTTGTGTGAAGAGCAGGTTGGGCATCACGAACCGGCATTCAGGATCCTCTCATTAGTGTTTCCTGCAGGCTGTCAATGCTGCTGTACAGAGAGACGGATAGCGCAGATTTTTCAAGCAAATGGTACAGTTCTGGTGCAAACAGGCCCATTTGTGGTCACGAGGAGCCCAACAGCATGATTTCAAGAGCACAAGAACCACACCAAGGCCCATATTTATACTTTTTTTGCGCCGCATTTGCGTCATTTTTTGAAGCAAAAGCGGAGCAAACTAACAACATATAATTGTATTTTGTAAGTTTGTGCCGCTTTTGCGTCAAAAAATGACGCAAATGCAGCACCAAAAAAGTATAAATATGGGCCCAAGTGTCCAGGACATGAGAGGCACCATGTGGGGGTTGGGAACTCGCTGAGGATGGGTCCAGGAGCTGTTGGGGAGCCTTTTATGTCTCAGAGACCCCGATCAAGAGGCCAGCCGACTAGCCATTTGAGTCACCCTGGGGTCCTGTGTTCAAGATGGAGTTGCTGGTCCAGTTCTTCTACCTCAGTCAAGAGGGTAGAAGGCAGCAGATCAGCACAGAAGGGCAGCAGTACCTTGTAGAGCAGCACCCCAGAAGAGTGGCAGTCCTTGTAGTAGCACTTTCTTCCACTTATGCGGAGAGGCTGGGTGCGTTAACCTCTTGTGGCCCAGAGTATTGGGTGAGACCTGGGTCAGCATGGAACGACCGACTCGGGCCGCATTGTGGGGCATGGCGACTACAGTAGCAGCCTGCAGCTCTCCAGGCAAATGTAAGCAGAAGGAGAAGAGGGACCCTGGGGCTCATATTGGGGACATGCAGGAGGGCTGTGGGGGGGAGCCCATTACTGAGTCCTCTAAGGAGATACAGGAGTGAGAAGGGGAAATAGAGGGTAAACAGTGGATATTGGGATGGTAGGCCCCTTGGACCTGAGTTTGGCAAAGGCAGGTTACAGCAAGCAGAAGGCAGATGCTCAGGCCCCAAACATGTGTAACAAGGAGAAACAGGCAGGGGACAGCACAAGTAAGCCTAGGGAGGAGGTAGTTTCACAGGAGGATGGCCACAGGAGTGGGGGCATGGTGGTGGGTGTGAGCAGAGTGGGGGAGGCAGGGTGTATGGTTCAGACCGGGTCCCACGGGGAATTGGGCAAGGGGACCCTGCATTGGACCTATGGAGTATGTCCCTGGTGAATTTGGAGGCCAGGATCAAAGAACAGCGCAGGGCGGTAGAGAAGACAGAGAACCTTTGAGAGAGGTTGTGCAGGGCCAGGGATCAAGAGGCAGAACAGGCGTGGCAGATCAAAAAGGCAAAAGGGGCACTGGCCAAAGTGGCAGCTAGGTTAGGGCTGGAGATGCCAGACACGGGAGGACACTGGCTGTGGTGCCTGCAGAGTCAGAAGAAGGAGGTCAGACAGGGGGAGCTGGCGTGGCTTAATGGTCAGGTAATGATGGCAATGCGCCAGGCTGGAGTGGCCTGGCGGGCAGGGGCATGAGGCCAGCAGATGAGGCTGGCAGAAAGTTGGCGACACCAGCGGGGAGCAGCAGGGAGCATGATGGCCTCAGGACGTTAGTCTGAAGAAATAGGGGGGTTCACAATGACCCTCCCTACGAAGAAGAACCATGTGCATTGTGTGACACCTAAGGAGCGGGCGGCCCGGTAAGAGTTGAGGCGTACTTCTATGGATGGACGCTTGAAGGAGCGGGGAGATGCGGTTGATTGTGAGGATGAACTGGAGCTTGATTATGAGGACGCGAGTGATGAGTGGGAGGAAAGTGAGGTCTGGGAGGAAGGAAGGGGTGGTCGAAAGGTGATAGTGGGGCAGGGTGGACTCACAGGCAGCAGAGGTTGGGGTCTTACAGGAGTCAGATGTGGACACGAAGGCAGGCAAGGGCGGTGGAAGCAGTCAGGCACGGCAGCCAGGTGCCCATGGAGGAGTGAAACTGGCATTCCAGCAGGTAAGAAGAATTGGTGGGTTGTGTGGGATGCACAGGAGGGTGGATATGAGAAGAAAACATGCAAATCAATAGGAGTGGGTGATGGGGTGATTGGTAAAGAGGGTGAGTTTCAACAGAAGTCGGAGAGCAAGGAAGGAGCAGGTAGTTCAGGAGCCCAGGGTAGATTCTTCCAAAGTAGGGGAGGGGGTGAGCGAGGAGTCCAAGGAGGATTCAGGTCACAAAAAACGTTTACCCTACATGGGTTTGGCCATGCAGCTGGGGTCCCATTTATCAGACAAGACAAAGGGCAGAATCTGGAAACATGAGTATGTTGATGTGTTTAAGCACCTTCGTAGGGATATTAAGGCGAAGGAAGGGTCAAAAGAAGAACAGTGGAAATTGGCTAGGAGACCCAGGGTTCCCAATACTATGGAGAACTGGACGTCAGCATTTCTGATATACGCTAGCTTGTATTGTGATAAATACCCTGACAGGACCATCACCTTGTTTAAGTACATGGACATTATATGGAAGGCCCAAATACATTTCAGGGGGTTTGCTTGGCTTAGCTACGATGAGGAATTCAGGGCGCAGGTCAGCTTAAACCCTGGTAAGCCATGTGGACTCTGAATTATGGATGCACTGGATGTCGTCCACCTAATCTACAGCCTCGACGCATATGGTGAGTGGTTTGCCTATTACGTACAAGTCCTTTCAACCGCGTCCCGCCCTACCAGGAGCGGGTAAGGCAACCAGGAGCGTGGGCAGAGGTACCTATGCAGGGGGAACATCAGAGACCTGCTGGAACTTTAATAAGGGATTTTGCAACAGGTTCAAGCATGAGTGCTCCAAGTGCGGGGGCAGACATCCCATTACACAATGTTTTATGCTGGCCAGCCCGGCAGAACAATGGAAGGCGGGGAGTGGCAGAGGACAGTTGGGCCCTGCTAGTCCAAAGGGCTCCCATGCAAATTAAGTTGGAGGCAATCATCCTGCCATGGCTGGTACAGTATCCTGATGTAGATGCAGCTTTGAGACTGGAGTGGGGATTCAGGGAAGGTTTTTGAGTGGGTTACGAAGGGCCTAGAGGGTACAGGTGAGCTGACAATTTGAGGTCAGCCAAGGAGCTTCTGGAGGTCGTGAGGAAGAAATTGAGCAAGGAAGTCCAGGAAGGGAGGATTGTGGGCCTCTTTTCGGAATGGCCGCTGCCTGATCTGATGCTATCTCCTTTAAGAGTTGTACCTAAAAAACAAGAAGGGGAGTTTAGGTTGATACATCATTTATCCTGGCCCAAGGGTGGATCCTTTAATGATTTCATAGCCACGGAGAATACTAAGGTGGTGTACGCCTCACTTGACAATGCCATTGGCCTGGTCAAGCAGCGTGGACAGGGAGCAAAGTGACAAAGTGCAGTATTAAATTGGCATTTCGTTTGTTACTGTAGTAGTCTGGCCTGGATTGTAGTGGGTACCAATGGTACTTACACCTTATGCCAGGTCCAGTTATCCCTTATTAGTAGAGTGTAGTAGTGTTCTAGCAGCTTAGGCTGATAGAGGTAGCTATAGCAGAGCAGCCAACGCTGAACTAGGAGACATGCAAAGCTCATGCAATACCACTTGTATCATATAGATACTATATCATAAGAAATATAATACTCATAGTTACTAAAAAATAAAGGTACTTTATTTTAGGGACAATGTGCCAAAAATATCTCAGAGGACTCCCTTAGTAGGTAAGTAACATACACACAATATACACAACTAACCAAATCAGGTAAGTAAAACAGTCAGAAAATAGTGCTAACACTGTAGAATACAATAGGATGCAATAGGCCTAGGGGCAACACAAACCATATACTAAGAAAGTGGAATGCGAACCACGAATGGACCCCTAGGCTAGTGTAGTGTGTAGAGGGTGGCAGAGAGAGTAAGAAAACACAAAGGGTGTAAAAGAGACCCCACTCCAAGACCCTGGAAAGTAGGAGTAAAGTACTACTATTTCCCCCAGAAAAACACTAAAGTCGTGATAAAGGATTTTGTGAGGACCACAACAGACTGCAAAGCACTGAAGATGGATTCCTGGACCTGAAGACCTGCAAAGGAAGGGGACCAAGTCCAAGGGTTGCTAAAGTGTCCAGGGGGGACAGGAGCCCACTAAACTCCAGATGAAGGTGCAAAATGGCTGCCTCAGGTTGGAAGAAGCTGCAGGTTTTGCAACAACGAAGGGAGGTAAGAAGTTCTTCTTCATGTAGAAGATGTCGCACGGCGTGCTGGAGGATGCAGAGTTGTTTCCTTGGCAAAATACCGCAAACAAGCCTTGTTAGCTGCAAGAGTCACGGTAGGAGAAAAAGGGTGCTGCCCTGGTCCAGGAAGGACCAGGATGTTGCCACTTGAGAGAGGAGACAGAGGGGGCCCTCAGCAATGTAGAGAGCCCACATACAGGCAGGAAGCACCCACAGAAGTCCTTGAACATGGGTTCAAGAAGTCTGAACACAGCATTCGTCTCAACACTGCAAAGAGAGGTCCCATGACACCGGAGATCAACTCAGGGAGCTGAGCGAGCATTGCAGGTCGGAGTGCTGGGGATCTAGGCTCGGCTGTGCATGCAGGATTTCTTGGAAATGTGCACAGAAACCCTTGCAGCTGCAGAACACGCAGTGCACAGGATTACTGTCTGGGAGGGGAGGCAAGGACTTACCTCCTCCAAATTCGGACAGTTGGACCACTGGACAGTCTGGGTCACTTAGCTCTACCACCTGTGTTCCAGGGGCCACACTCGTCAGGATGAGCGGGGACCAAAAGTACCAGTGAAGCTGAAGTTTGGTGCCTGCTGAAGCAGGGGGAAGATTCCGTCTACCCACAGGAGATTTCTTCATGGCTTCCAGTGCAGGATGAAGGCAGGCAGCCCCCAGAGCATGTACCACCAGGAAACAGTTGAGAAAGCCGGCAGGACTAGGCGCTACAATATCGCTGGTAGTCTTCTGGCTACTTGGTTGCAGTTTTGCAGGCGTTCTGGAGCAGTCAGCGGTCGATCCTTGGCAGAAGTCGAAGAGAGAGGTGCAGAGGAACCCTGATGAATTCTTGCAAGTTGTAATCTGAGGAAAAGCCCACTGGAGAGACCCTAAATAGCCCTCCGGGGAGGATTGGCTACCTAGTCAGGTATGCACCTATCAGGAGGGGTCTCTGATGTCACCTGATGGCACTGGCCACTCAGAGGCCTCCAGAGTGCCCTCAAACCTCTGGAAACAAGATAGCAGAGGTCTGGGACACACTGGAGGAGCTCTGGGCACCACCCCAGGGGTGGTAATGGACAGGGGAGTGGTCACTCCCCTTTCCTTTGTCCAGTTTCACGCCAGAGCAGGGACTGGGGGTTCCCTAAACTGGTGTAGTCTGGCTTATGCAAGGAGGGCACCATCTGTGCCCTTCAAAGCATTTCCAGAGGCTGGGAGAGGCTACCCCTCCCCAGCCTTTAACACCTATTTTCAAAGGAGAAGGTGTAACACCCTGCTCTCAGAGGAAATGCTTTGTTCTGCCTTCCTGGGACAGGATTGCCCAGGCCCCAGGAGGGCAGAACCCTGTCTGTGGGTTGGCAGCAGCTGTAGCTGCAGAGAAAATCCCAGAGAGCTGGTTTGGCAGTACTGGGGGTCCATAGTGGAGCCCCCAGGATGCATGGAATTGACTCCCCAATACCAGATTTGGAATGGGGGAACAATATCATGATCTTAGACATGTTACATGGCCATATTCGGAGTTACCATTGTGAAGCTACATAGGTATTGACCTATATATAGTGCACGCGTGTGATGGTGTCCCCGCACTCACAAAGTCCGGGTAAATGGCCCTGAACTATGTGAGGGCACCTTTGCTAGTGCAAGGATGCCCTCACACTTAGTAACTTTGCACCTAGCCTTCAGCAAATGAAGGTTAGACATATAGGGGACTTATAAGTTACTTATGTGTAGTGAAAATGGCTGTGAAATAACGTGTGCATTATTTCACTCAGGCTGCAATGGCAGTCCTGTGTAAAGGTTTGTCTGCGCTCCCTATGGGTGGCAAAAGAAATGATGCAGTCCATATGGATCTCCCAGAACCCCAAACCCTGGGTACCTAGGTACCATATACTAGGGAATTATAAGGGTGTTCCAGTATGCCAATTGAAATTAGTAAAAGTGGTCACTAGCCTATAGTGACAAATTTAAAGGCAGAGAGAGCATGAGCACTGAGGTTCTGATTAGCAGAGCCTCAGTGACACAGTTAGGCACTACAAAGGCATACACATTTAGGCCACAAACTATGAGCACTGGGGTCCTGGCTAGCAGGATCCCAGTGAGACAGGCAAAAACAAACTGACATGCATGTAAAATTGGGGTAACATGCTAAGAAAGATGGTACTTTCCTACACAACCCCGCCCCCCCAAACGAGAGACAATAAGGCTAACCGTGCCCAGATGAGTCTTCATTGTCTAAGTGGAAATATCTGGAGAGTCCATCTGCATTGGAGTGGGTACTCCCAGTTCTATGTTCCACTGTATAGTCCATTCACTGTAGGGAGATGGACCACCTCAACAATTTATTATTTTCACCTTTCATTTGTTTAAGCCATAATAGAGGTTTGTGGTCTGTTTGAACAATAAAGTGAGTACCAAAGAGGTATGGTCTCAACTTTTTCAAGGCCCAGACCACAGCAAAGGCCTCCCTCTCTATGGCAGACCAACACTTTTCTCTAGGGGTCAACCTCCTGATGATAAAAGCAACAGGTTGATCCTGGCCCTCTGTGTTTAGCTGTGATAGAACTGTCCCTAATTCAGAAGTATCAGTTTGAACTATGAATCTTTTGGAGTAACACGGGCTTTTAGGACAGGTGCAGAGCACATGGCCTGTTTGAGCTCATCAAAAGCTTTTGACAGCTAGCTGTCCATAATACCTTTTTAGGCATTTTCTTAGATGTGAGGTCATTAAGAGGGGCAGCTATAGTGCCATAATTCTTTATGAACCTCCTGTAGTACCCAGTGAGACCTAGGAAGGCTCTCACTTGGGTTTGAGTTGTAGGGGGAGTCCATTCCATAATTGTTTGGATCTTCCCCTGCAGTGGTGCAATCTGTTCCCCACCTACCACCTACCAGGTGGCCAAGATAAACCACTTTCCCTTGCCCTATCTGGCACCTTGAGCCCTTGATAGTGAGGCCTGCCTTTTGAAGGGCCTCCAAAACTTTCCACAGGTGGACCAAGTGAACATCCCAGGTGGAGCTAAAGACAGCTATATCGTCTAGATATGCTGCTCTGAAGGCTTCCAATCCTTGGAGGACTGTATTCACCAACCTCTGAAAAGTGGCAGGTGCATTTTTCAATCCAAAGGGCATAACTGTGAACTGATAATGCCCTCCTATGGTTGAAAATGCTGTCTTTGGTTTAGCATCTTCTGATAACTTAATCTGCCAATACCCTGCAGTTAAATCAAAAGTGCTTAGATACTTGGCAGAAGCCAGTGTATCTACCAGCTCATCTGCCCTGGGTATAGGGTGAGCATCAGTTTTTGTTACTTGATTGAGACCCCTATAGTCCACACAAAACCACATTTCCTTCCTTTCATCTTCACTATGAGGGTTGGGAATAAGCACCAATGGACTGGCCCAGGGGCTTTCAGAGGGTTTAATCACTCACAGATCTAACATTTTCTGCACCTCTTGTTTGATACAGTCTCTGACATGGTCAGGCTGTCTATAAATCTTACTTTTGACAGGTAAACTGTCTCCAGTATCAATTGTGTGCTCACACCAGGTAGTTGTACCTGGAATTGGTGAGAAGAGGTCAGAGAACTGATCAAGGAGATTTATGCAGTTGTCCGTCTGCTCAGCAGTAAGGCAATCTGCTAATACAACTCCTTCCACTAAGCCATCAGCTTCAGTGGTGGAGAAGAGGTCAGGGAGAGGGTCACTCTCTTCCTCCTGCCCCTCATCTGTGGCCATGAGCAGGGTTAAGTCAGCCCTGTCATAGTAAGGTTTAAGGCGATTGACATGAAGCACCTTAAGGGGGCTTCTGGCAGTGCCCAGGTCCTCCAGGGAGGTGACCTAACCTTTCTTCTCCACAATGAGATGGGGTCCACTCCATTTGTCCTGGAGTGCTCTTGGTGCCACAGGCTCCAATACCCACACCTTCTGTCCTGGTTGGTACTGGGTCAGGACAGTCTTCAGGTCATGCCATTGCTTTTGGAGCTCTTGGCTGGCCTAAAGGTTTTTACTGTTCTTTTTCATGTACTCTGGCCAAACACATAGTCCACAATGTCTTGTTTGGGAGCTTTTAATGGTTGTTCCCAACCATCCTTCACAAGAGCAAGGGGACCTCTTACAGGGTGCCCAAAGAGGAGTTCAAAGGGGCTATAGCCACTCCTTTCTGGGGTACCTCCCTATAAGCAAAAAGGAGGCATGGAAACAGGACATCCCATCTCCTCCTGAGTTTTTCAGGGAGTCCCATGAGCATACCTTTGAGAGTTCTATTAAATCTCTCAACCAATTCATTTTTCTGTGGATGATAAGGAATGGTGAACTTGTAGGTAACAGCATGCTCCTTCCACATTGCTTTTAGATATGCAGACATGAAGTTACTACCTCTGTCTGATACCTCTTCCTTAGGGAAACCCACTCTGGAAAAGATTCCCAGGAGGGCTTTTGCCACTGCAGGAGCTGTAGTGGTCCTTAAGGGTATAGATTCCAGATACCGAGTGGTATACTCCACTACTACTAGGATGAATCTGTTTCCTGAAGCTGTTGGAGGGTCAAGGGTGCAAACAATGTCAACCCCTACCCTCTCAAAGGGTACCCCAACCACTGGAAGTGGAATTAAGGGGGCCTTAGGTGTGCCACCAGTCTTGCCACTGGCTTGGCAGGTCACTCAGGAGCGACAGAACTCCTTGGTGTCATCTGACATATGAGGCCAGTAAAACAATGGAACAAACCTGTCCCAAGTTTTACTTTGGCCCAAGTGCCCAGCCAAAGGAATGGCATGTCAGAAGAAACTCCTTATACTGCAAACGGATGACCATTCTCCTGGCACCTCCAGGTTTAGGGTCCCTTGCCTCAGTATAGAGAAGGTTGTCTTCCCAATAGACTTTGTGGGTGTCCGTGACATCCCCATTTTGCTGTTTGACAGCTTGCTGTCTTAAACCCTCTAGTGTGGGACAGGCCTGCTCTGCCACACTCAGCTGTTCCCTAGCAGGCCCCCCTGCACCCACAAGCTCAGCAGTGTCAGCTTCCAGCTCCTCTGGTGTAGGTTCTGCACAGGGAGAGGATTCCTCTTCCTCAAAAGGGGAATCTTCTGGAGAGGGAGGGATAGTGGGCAAGGATTTACCCTTTCTATCCCTAGCACTTGGTCCATTTTTCCAGGATCCAAGTTTCGCTGTCCTCTTTGCTTCTGGGCCTGTTAATTGTCAATAAACAGAGGTAATGTGAGAATGGGCAGAAGTGGACCTTTATCTACCTGAACCCTAGTGACCTGGCCATTTGGAGTGAAAGGTGTCCTACTGGTGTGTGATCCCCTCCCACTACCAGCTTCACTAGGTGGCCTGACAAGTGAAAGGTCTTCAGAAGTACCCTCCCCAGAGTTCTCAGGACCCTCCCCTGAATCTATCTGGGTATCCCCCTCCTCTGCCTCCTGATCCTGGGTTTGACCAATCTGACTCTGGTCACTTTCAAGGAGAAGGCTAAGGAGGAGATCCTTAGTAGGGTTCTTACCAATCCCCAAACTTATTTCTATACAGAGACCCCTCCGACTTTTAAAGTTTAGATTATAATAAGTTGTCTTCACAACTTTGGGAGTGACCTCTACCACAGACATGGTGAAAAGAAAGTGGTTCGGGGTAAGGGAAAAAGTTCTGAAAACTTTTAAAGAAAAGAGAGAAAAAAACCTTTTCCAAACTTTTTAGAAACGTTTTAGAAAGTTTTTAGGGTGAAAGTAAGACTGTTAAGATTACTTGTCTATATTTCTAAGTATTTAGAATATGGTTTTCTTATGAAAAGCACCAATGACAAAGTGGTAAAGCAGTTACAAGTACTTATCCCACTGCTGCACCACCAATGTAGGAGGCTGGCCTGGCTTGTAGTGGGTACCAATGGTACCTACACCTTATGCCAGGTCCAGTTATCCCTTATTAGTAGAGTGTAGTATTGTTCTAACAGCTTAGGCTGATAGGGGTAGCTACAGCAGAGCAGCCAAAGCTGAACTAGGAGACATGCAAAGCTCATGCAATACCACTTGTATCATATAGGTACTATATCATAAGAAAGACAATACTCATAGTTACTAAAAAATAAAGGTACTTTATTTTAGTGACAATGTGCCAAAAATATCTCAGAGGATATACTCCCTTAGGAGGTAAGTAACATACACAAAATATACACAACTAACCAAATCAGGTAAGTAAAACAGTCAGAAAATAGTGCTAACACTGTAGAATACAATAGGATGCAATAGGCCTAGGGGCAACACAAACCATATACTAAGAAAGTGGAATGCGAACCACGAATGGACCCCTAGGCTAGTGTAGTGTGTAGAGGGTCACTGGGAGTGTCAGAAAACACTAAGGGTGTAAAGGAGACCCCAGCCGAAAACCCTGGAAAGTAGGAGTAATGTACTACTATTTTCCCAGAAACCTCACTAAAGTCGTGATAAAGGATTTTGCGAGGACCACAACAGACTGGAAAGCACAGAAGACGGATTCCTGGACCTGAAGACCTGCAAAGGAAGGGGACCAATTACAAGAGTTGCTAAAGTGTCCAGGGGGGGCAGGAGCCCACTAAACCCCGGATGAAGGTGCAAAATGGCTGTCTCTGGTTAGAAGAAGCTGCTCGTTTTGCAACAACGAAGGAAGGTAGGAAGTTCTTCTTCATGCAAAAGATGTCCCAATGCATGCTGGAGGATGCAGAGTTGTTTCCTTGGCAAAGTCCCGCAAACAAGTCTTGCTAGCTGCAAGAGTCATGGTTGGAGAAAAAGGGTGCTGCCCGGGCCCAGGAAGGACCAGGATGTCAACACTTGGGAGAGGAGACAGAGGGGGCCCTCAGCAATGTAGAGAGCCCATGCACAGGCAGGAAGCACCCGCAGAAGTCCTTGAACATGGGTTCAAGAAGTCAGAACATGGCAGTCATCTCAATACTGCAAAGGGAGGTCCCACTACACCGGAGATCAACTCAGGGAGCTGAGCATCACAGGAAGGAATGCTGGAGACCTAGGCTCAGCTGTGCATGCAGGATTTCTTGGAAATGTGCACAGAAGCCCTTGTAGCTGCAGAACACGTGGTGCACAGGATTACTGTCTGGGGAGGGGAGACAAAGACTTACCTCCTTCAAATTCGGACAGTTGGACCACTGGACAGTCTGGGTCACTTGGGTCCCCCACCTGTGTTCCAGGGATGATGATGAGAGGAGACCCAGAGTACAGGTGAAGCTGAAGTTTGGTGCCTGCTGAAGCATGGGGGAGATTCCATCGACCCACAGAGATTTCTTCGTGGCTTCCAGTGCAGGGTGAAGGCAGGCATCCCCCAGAGCATGCACCACCAGGAAACAGTCGAGAAAGCCGGCAGAATTAGGTGCTACAATGTGGCTGGTAGTCTTCTGGCTACTTTGTTGCAGTTTTGCAGGCGTTCTGGAGCAGTCAGCAGTCGATCCTTGGCAGAAGTCAAAGAGATTGAATGAATGAAAGATGAATTCTTGCAGGTCGTAATCTGAGGAAAACCCCAATGGAGAGACCCTAAATAGCCCTCAGAGGACGATTGGCTACCTAGTCAGGTATGCACCTATCAGGAAGGGTCTCTGACATCACCTGCTGGCACTGGCCACTCAGAGGCCTCCAGAGTGCCCAAACACCTCTGGAAACAAGATAGCAGAGGTCTGGGACACACTGGAGGAGCTCTGGGCACCACCCCTGGGGTGGTGATGGACAGGGGAGTGGTCACTCCCCTTTCCTTTGTCCGGTTTAGCACCAGAGAAGGGACTGGGGGTTCCCTAAACAGGTGTAGACTGGCTTATGCAAGGAGGTCACCATCTGTGCCCTTCAAAACATTTCCAGAGGCTGGGAGAAGCTACCCCTCCCCAGCCTTTAACATCTATTTCCAAAGAGAGAGGGTGTAACACCCTGCTCTCAGAGGAAATGCTTTGTTCTGCCTTCCTAGGACTGGACTTGCCAGGCCCCGGGAGGGCAGAACCCTGTCTGTGGGTTGGCAGCAGCTGTAGCTGCAGAGAAAACCCCAGAGAGCTGGTTTGGCAGTACTGAGGGTCCATAGTGGAGCTCCCAGGATGCATGGAACTGACTCCCCAATACCAGATTTGGAATGGGGGGACAATTCCATGATCTTAGACATGTTACATGGCCATATTCAGAGTTACCATTGTGAAGCTACATATAGGTATTGACCTATATGTAGTGCACACGTGTAATGGTATCCCCGCACTCACAAAGTCTAGGGAAATGGCCCTGAACTATGTGGGGGCACCTTTGCTAGTGCAAGGATGCCCTCACACTTAGTAACTTTGCACCTAGCCTTCAGCAAGTGAAGATTAGACATATAGGTAACTTATAAGTTACTTAAGTGCAGTGAAAATGGCTGTGAAATAACATGTGCGATATTTCACTCAGGCTGCAATGGCAGTCCTGTGTAAAGGTTTGTCTGAGCTCCCTATGGGTGGCAAAAGAAATGCTGCAGCCCATATGGCTCTCCTGGAACCACAATACCCTGGGTACCTAGGTACCATAAACTAGGGAATTACAAGGGTGTTCCAGTATGCCAACTGAAGTTGGTAAAAGTGGTCACTAGCCTATAGTGACACATTTAAAGGCAGAGAGAGCATGAGCACTGAGGTTCTGATAAGCAGAGCCTCAGTGACACAGTTAGGGACTACACTGGCATACACATTTAGGCCACAAACTATGCGCACTGGCGTCCTGGCTAGCAGGGTCCCAGTGAGACAGGCAAAAACAAACTGACATACATGTAAAATTGGGGTAACATGCCAAGAAAGATGGTACTTTCCTACAGTTACCTATTCATCCTGTGGATTTCTCTTTACTGGGGATGCAGTTTGATGGAGCCATCTATGTGGACAGGATATTGCCCATAGGTTGTGCTATTTCTTGTGCACCCTTTTTGAAGCTTTCAGACCCTTTTTGTAATGGGTTTTCATGAAAGGGCGTGGGCACAGAGCGGTCACACACTATCTGGACAATTTCTTGTTTGTGGGTAAGCTGGGTTCTGGTGATTGTGGGAGGGCACTGCAGAAGTTTGAGGACATGGCAGATATTTACAGGGTGCCTCTAGCTCCGGAAAAGACGGAAGGCCCCAGTACGACCTTGGTTTTTCTGGGTATTGAGTTTGATATGGTCAGTATGGTTGCAAGGTTTCCAGGGCAGACAGTACAGGAGATTCAGACTTTTTGGAAGAAGTGATAGATGAAAGACACCTGGAGCTTCGGAAAGCACAAAAATGTTGGGCTTCCTCAACTTTGCTTGCAGAGTACTGGGGAGGGTTGTACATTTTGAAGGTGATTGGGCTTGGCTAAGTCATGCCCCACGCCACCACACCACAGGATTAGAATTTCCATGGCAGTAAGGGCAGATTTAGGGGTGCAGCTCTCCTTTCTGGCCGAGTTAAATGGTGTGTCCATGTGGTTTCAGAAGGAGAGAGTGGTTTGGCAGGTCCAGATTTTTTTTAGATGCATTAGGAGCGAATGGTTTTGGATTGTTTTGGGATGGCAGGTAGTGTGCGGAGCGCTGGCAGGAGCAGTGGTTGCAGCAAGGGTGCAGCTTGCATTCCTGGAGTTTTTTCCACTTCTGGTGGTATTGGCAGTGTGGGGTGACGAGTTTCAGAACAGGACGGTGATTTTTCATGTGGATAACATGACTGTGGTGGAGCTGGTGAACAGGCAGAGAGCACAAGATCTGAGGGCTTTGAGGTTGTGATTCATGTTGTTGTGTCTACGAAAGAATATTTTCTTCAAGGTGACCATGTGCCCGGAGTGAACAATGTTATAGCTGAATCGTTGTCTCGTTCACAGTGGGACCACTTTCGCAGTATGTCACCAGGAGTGGAGGAAGTCAAGATGTTGGTCCCTACAGAAGTCTAGGAGTGGGGGGCTTGAGAGTTTTTAGGCTGGCGGAGATATCTTTAGCTGAGGAGTTTCAGACATTCCAGGAAGAAGCAGGGAGGACCGGGAGAAGGGATCATAGTGACAGGGAAGCATGTGTTTTGCTCTATGGGTTGGAATTAATGGACAAGTGTTTGTCACCCATTACCATTGCATGCAAACTGGCGGGTTTGTCTTTATATGGGAAGCTCCTGTGAGGTTTTGACCTGATGGACGATGAGATACTGGGCAAGGTGCTGAAGGATTGGGGCAAGGAGAAACAGGGTTCCGGAAGAAGATTGAGGGGCGCCATTAGATTTGAATTACTGTGTGAGATTCTGGGATATCTGGATGGGTGCTGCTTTTATACGTTTAAGGTGGCTTTGTTCCACTTGTGCATTATTTGAATGTTTTTGGAGCTTTCAGGGTGTCTGAAGTCTTAGGATTGGGGAGTGTGGATGGGGTGTGATATGAGGAGGTGAGGATGGAATCCGGTTGTCTGGGGATATGGCTGCAGAAGTCCAAGATGGGAGAGGGAAGTGAATCTGGCTGAATGAAGGGAGGGTTGTGAGACAGCTTGCACAGTGATAGAGTGGCAGTCATTTCAAGTGTGGATGGGGGGCAAGCAAGGGGTGGTGTTTTGTCATCAGGATGGCAGCAGGGTCACTGCTTTTCAGCTTTTGACGGTGTTGCACAAATCAGTGGCGGGGTTAGGCCGGGATCCTGTTTCCTTCGGGACCCACTCATTTTGGATTGGGGCAGCGACGACAGCAGTGCAATTGGGGTGGGGAATAACGAAGGTTCTCAAGATTGGGAGATGGAGGTGAAAGGGCAGTGAGCGATATGTGTGGAAGTGAATGGGCAATGGGGGATTCGATGGGGGTTTTTGGTGGTCTGAGGATGGCACCTAATGTTTTTTTCCCCAAGGCGGTGACTTGGATAGTGGGGCACTTGTTCATCCATTGGGCAACAAAGTATGCTGAATGGCAGATATATGGATGCATTCTGCGACTGCCTAGCAGACGGCAACAGGTGCTCTGGTGGGGAAAGGGTGGCATGAGATGGGGTGGTTTACTGCCTTGGCTAGCATCTATGGTGCCTAGAAGGGGATGTCCCGACATGTTGGTCTTGCATTTGGAGGGAAACGATTTGATACAGCTATCAGGACTGACACTACTGCAACACATGCAGCATGGTCTGTAGATTCTGAAGTGCAGACTTTCTAGGACATGTTTGGTGTGGACAGAATTTGTGCCACAAAGGATATGGAGGGGGGCAGTCAAACATGCAGCCATTGACAAGGTGCAGAAGAAAGTTAACAGGGCAATGAGGATTTTTTCTTCGGGGAAAGGCATAAATGTGATGTCACATGAGGGCATCAAGGAATAAGAAGGGGGGGTTCTGGGCTGATAAGGTACACCTTTCTGAGCTGGGCTATACCCATTAAATTTTGGAACTAAGGGACGTTTTGGGGCGATTGTGGAATGAGAGGGTGTGGTGTGGGTGAAGCAGTTGGGGGGTGATTGTAGTGCAGTAGTGAATATGTACAGGGGTGGGGCAGAAAAATACCCTCCAGGGTTTTTCTGGGTGGAGATACATTGAGGGGTGGAGAGTCAGATGCGGGTGGATCCACACCTTGGGAGGAGGAATTAGGTTTTCAGGTGAAGGAAGATCTGGGGGTAGGTTGGCTGGAACAGGTGAATGAAGTGGTGGTTGGAGGATGTTTTGGAAAGGAAGCGAGGAGGACTACGGTGATGGGAGAAAGTGACAGGGGTGAAAGGTGGAACGAATGGACGATGGTGATGGGAGAAAGTGACAGGGGTGCAAGGTGGAACGAATGTGTGAGACACGATGAGAAATTGGGGATATGTTGGCAGAGGAGAAAACACAGTTGTTATGTTAAGGATTTAGATATGTTGTGTTGTTACATGTTGTAATGTTTATTGCAATCCTGTCCTAATAATTGTCCTTTTGCACTAATACTGGAGTCAGTATGATTGTCCCATGAGGGAGGGTCTTGAGGAAGCTAGTCTCAGACTAGTCATCCCCCAGGAAGTTTCGAGGGAATGAGGGAGGGGGGTCCGGATTGGCTAGGCCGGGGGGAAGTGAATAGGTAGATTTAAGGGGCCAGGAAAGGAAATTACGTCCTCTCCCAGCTCACAATGTTACGCGGAAAGGGGCATTTAGACACCTACCCACCCTGCAGTTAGTGGAAAGGGGAGGAGGTGTGATGCCAGTATAGGGTGGGTTGCAGGTGCAGGGGATGGGTACATGGGGGTGGAGAGTCAGATGCGCGCAAATCCACAACTTGGGAGGAGGAATAAGGTTTTCAGGTGAAGGAAGATCTGGGGGTAGATTGGCTGGAGCAAGGAGGACAACGGTGATGGGAGAAAGTGACTGGGGTAAAAGGTGGAAAGAATGAGTGAAACATTATGGTGAGAAATTGGGGACAGGGCAAAGAAGAAAACACAGTTGTTAATGTTAAGAATTTAAATATGTTACGTTGTAATGTTTATTGCAATCCTGTCCTAATAAATGGCCTTTTGTGCTCATACTGGAGTCAGTGTGATTGTCCCACAAAATCCTATTGGGACTACGGCAGGACTCAAAAAGCGCTTGATAATGATTAGTTTATGTATATTGTTTATCAGTCCATGAGCAAGAGCACTGTCTTTCACTCATGTAAATAACAAATTGGGCTCCCGTAGGTGGGGAGTCAGCAGTGCTAGATTAAACCGCGTGGAGGCCCCTAGGCAGTCGAAATGTGGGGGGGTGGGCTTGCAAATTATCTCCTAATATGTTTTTAATTTTAGCGACCAACAATTTTAATAAACCAATTATATTACACAAAACTAAACAATACAGGTATGTAGTTTGCACTGATTTATTTTTACAAACTGACAGAAGATGAGCTTTTAAGAGACAAACTGTTATGTGAATCTGATGTCTATGGTTTATGTGCTTTAAGTTGTTAATAGGTACATTACATTAATACAGTATGTTCTCTATAGATTATTTAATATAAACTTTTAATTTCTTTGAGTTGATTCATTTTTTTCGATCTTTTAGGAACAATTTAAGAAAGCTTGATTGCAATTTTCTTTCAAGATCAAATCAATATTATTTTGAACCTTTGTGGCAGGGCCCCTAAAAGGAGTGGGGCTCATAGGCCACTGCCTATTTTGCCTACTTGGAATTCCGGCACTGGGAGTTAGGAAGACATCTCTCCCCGAGTTGTCTGTGTAATTGGCATAATCTATAGAAGAGAAGCTGGTAGCTAAGTGGTGCGGTGGGTCATACGGTTCTTTCAAGGTCTGGAATCGGATGTGTTAGAAATGGGGTTTAGTAGGCAGTCAGTTTACCCCCTGTCCAAGCAAGGACCCTCACTCTAGTCAGGGTAAGTCACACACAATCCAAATTATCCTGTGCCCACCCTCCGGTAGCTTGGGACTGAGCAGTCATGCTTAATTTAGAAGGCAATGTGTAAAGTATTTGTGCAATAAATCATGCAATTACACAGTGAAAACACCACAAAAATACACCACACAGGTTTAGAAAAATATAGAACATTTATCTGAGTAGATTAAGGTCAAAACAATCAAAATTTGATAAATACAATTTGAAATGTTACTTTTGTAATGATAAATAGAGTCTTTAGTTCCTAAAAACAACAATGGTCTTGTGCGAGCGCAAAGTATCTGATTTGCGTTATAATTATCCACATGAGACCCCAGAGGAGGAGATGCTTGAAAAACGGGAAGGTGTGCGTCGGTTTCTCCGGGCACACACAGGGCTTTGCATCGATTTCCGGCGTGCAGGCTTGGATCCTCTTCGGGTTGCAGGGTATTTGGACGTCCAGAGGACAATGCGGAGAAATCCTGGGCGTGCAAGACGAAGTCACAGGAGTTGCGTTGATTCTTCTCGCATGAAGTCAGGCTGCATTGTTCTGGATTGGCGATGCGTCAATCTGGTGGGCTGTGCGTCGAAGTTCTGGTCACAATGCTGCAGCTGCGTCGATTTCCTCTCGTGGAGCCTGGCTGCATCGTTTCGGTTCGACGAAGCATTGTTTTTTAACACCGTAGTTATTTGCAGAGATTAAGACTTTTTGCCCTAAGACTTCAGGAAACAGGAGGTAAGCTCAATCCAAGCCCTTGGAGAGCACTTCTCAGCAGAGCCAGAGGGCAGCAAGGCAGCAGTCCTTTACAGCAAAACAGTCTGGTGAGCCCTTTGGGCAGCCAGGTAGCTTCTCTGAGCAGGTTGTAGGTTCTGGTTCAGAGTTCCTTTCCCAGTAGGTATCTTCTCAAGACGTGTCTGAGTTGGTAGGGTCAGGGACCCAGTTTATATACCCAAGTGTGCCTTTGAAGTGGAGGAGACTTCAAAGAGCGGCGTAGAAGTGCACAAGGTCCCCTTTCAGTTCCATCCTGTCTGCCCGGGTCCCAGTAGGGGGTTTGGCAGTCCATTGTGTGAGGGCAGGCCCTCCACCCTCCCAGCCCAGGAAGACCCATTTAGTATGCAGATGTGTGCAGGTGTGACTGAGCATCCTGTGTTTGGGGTTGTCTGAGTGAAATGCTCAAGGGATCTGTCAACTAACCCAACAGACGTGGATTATAAGTCACAGAAGGATTTAAGGGCAGAGAAATGCTCACTTTCTAAAAGTGGCATTTTTAAAATAGTAATATTAAATACAACTTTACCAGTCAGCAGGATTTTGTATTACCATTCTGGCCATACTAAATATGACCCTGTTACTCCATTCAGATCAGAATCTACCACTCAAACAGTATATGAGGGTAGCTCTTTCTAGTGCCTGGTCCTTAGTAAGTAAACTTACAAAGGGACGCTTATATGTCGATGAACCTTTTGGATCGCATGGAGTATCCTAGCTATGTAGCAATCGATGAACATCAATAATCAATGCACAAAACAATAATCAATAAACAAACCTTAATCAGCAGTTAATAACATCAACATTTTATGAATGACCACAACTCAAAATACGTATTAATAATTGTATTTCCCTATTTGTTACAATATTAAGTCATCCGGTTAGATCAAACTTTACAGGGAGTGCAGAATTATTAGGCAAATGAGTATTTTGACCACATCATCCTCTTTATGCATGTTGTCTTACTCCAAGCTGTATAGGCTCGAAAGCCTACTACAAATTTAGGCCCATATTTATACTTTTTGACGCTAAACTGCGCTAACGCAGTTTAGCGTCAAAAAGTTTTGCGCCGTCTAACGCCATTCTGAAGCGCCATGCGGGCGCCGTATTTATGGAATGGCGTTAGACGGCGCAATCAGACCGGCGCTGCCTGGTTTGCGTGGGAAAAAACCACGTAGACCAGACAGCGCCGGCGTAGGGGGAAAATGGCGCATGGGCGTCTTAAAATGGGGCAAGTCAGGTTACGTCGAAAAAATCGTCTTAACCCGACTTGCGCCATTTTTTAACGACGCCCATCCCCCATCAACATGACTCCTATCATTGTAAAGATAGGAGTCATGCCCCCTTGCCCAATGGCCATGCCCAGGGGACTTCTGTCCCCTGGGCATGGTCATTGGGCATAGTGGCATGTAGGGGGGCACAAATCAGGCCCCCCCTATGCCACAAAATATTATTAAAAAAAAAAAAAAAAAAACTTACCTGAACTTACCTGAATGTCCCTGGGGTGGGTCCCTCCAGCCTTGGGTGTCCTCCTGGGGTGGGCAAGGGTGGCAGGGGGGGTCCCTGGGGGCAGGGGAGGGCACTGTGGGCTCATTTTGAGCCCACTTGTCCCTTAACGCCATGCCTGACCCAGGCGTTAAAAAGCGGCGCAAATGCGCCGTTTTTAGCCACGCCCACTCCCGGGCATCACTTTTGCCCGGGAGTATAAATACCACGTAAAGGCCTGGGAGTCATTTTTTAGACGGGAACGCCTCCCTTGCATATCATTAACGCAAGGAAGGGGTTCACGCTAAAAAATGACGCACATTCCGGGAACTTTGGCGCTATTCGCCTCTAACGCCATAGTATAAATATGGCGTTAGTTGGCGTTAGTTTTGCGTCGAAATTGCGTCAAAAAAAACGACGCAATTTCGGCGCAAACGGAGTATAAATATGGCCCTAAGCATATTAGGTGATGTGCATCTCTGTAATGAGAAGGGGTGTGGTCTAATGACATCAACACCCTATATCAGGTGTGCATAATTATTAGGCAACTTCCTTTCCTTTGGCAAAATGGGTCAAAAGAAGGACTTGACAGGCTCAGAAAAGTCAAAAATAGTGAGATATCTTGCAGAGGGATGCAGCACTCTTAAAATTGCAAAGCTTCTGAAGCGTGATCATCGAACAATCAAGCGTTTCATTCAAAATAGTCAACAGGGTCGCAAGAAGCGTGTGGAAAAACCAAGGCGCAAAATAACTGCCCATGAACTGAGAAAAGTCAAGCGTGCAGCTGCCACGATGCCACTTGCCACCAGTTTGGCCATATTTCAGAGCTGCAACATCACTGGAGTGCCCAAAAGCACAAGGTGTGCAATACTCAGAGACATGGCCAAGGTAAGAAAGGCTGAAAGACGACCACCACTGAACAAGACACACAAGCTGAAACGTCAAGACTGGGCCAAGAAATATCTCAAGACTGATTTTTCTAAGGTTTTATGGACTGATGAAATGAGAGTGAGTCTTGATGGGCCAGATGGATGGGCCCGTGGCTGGATTGGTAAAGGGCAGAGAGCTCCAGTCCGACTCAGACGCCAGCAAGGTGGAGGTGGAGTACTGGTTTGGGCTGGTATCATCAAAGATGAGCTTGTGGGGCCTTTTCGGGTTGAGGATGGAGCCAAGCTCAACTCCCAGTCCTACTGCCAGTTCCTGGAAGACACCTTCTTCAAGCAGTGGTACAGGAAGAAGTCTGCATCCCTCAAGAAAAACATGATTTTCATGCAGGACAATGCTCCATCACACGCGTCCAAGTACTCCACAGCGTGGCTGGCAAGAAAGGGTATAAAAGAAGGAAATCTAATGACATGGCCTCCTTGTTCACCTGATCTGAACCCCATTGAGAACCTGTGGTCCATCATCAAATGTGAGATTTACAAGGAGGGAAAACAGTACACCTCTCTGAACAGTGTCTGGGAGGCTGTGGTTGCTGCTGCACGCAATGTTGATGGTGAACAGATCAAAACACTGACAGAATCCATGGATGGCAGGCTTTTGAGTGTCCTTGCAAAGAAAGGTGGCTATATTGATCACTGATTTGTTTTTGTTTTGTTTTTGAATGTCAGAAATGTATATTTGTGAATGTTGAGATGTTATATTGGTTTCACTGGTAATAATAAATAATTGAAATGGGTATATATTTTTTTTTGTTAAGTTGCCTAATAATTATGCACAGTAATAGTCACCTGCACACACAGATATCCCCCTAACATAGCTAAAACTAAAAACAAACTAGAAACTACTTCCAAATATATTCAGCTTTGATATTAATGAGGTTTTTGGGTTCATTGAGAACATGGTTGTTGTTCAATAATAAAATTAATCCTCAAAAATACAACTTGCCTAATAATTCTGCACTCCCTGTATTCAATCAGCTCAGAGTTAGCTCATTAGCGACCACCAATAACATAATCTAATCAGAACTTGAGAAAGCATATGCTCTAATGCTTCAGCATAAGTCAACAAAGATGAATATATCAACACTAATAGCAGAGTTCAGCAAAACAGTCCATCATTCATTTGTCCCTATACATGTCAGCATCTCAGAATAGGAATCCTACCTAACCCTAATTAGCATTAGCATGTGGGACTTCATGCGAAAAAACTATTTAGAACATGAATTTGGAAAAACATCTAACTATAAAACAGCGCAGTTGGTACCTAGAAAGTAAAGGCACAAAAGCCAATCAGTCACATTGTTATAGCTACCTATCCATGGAATAGATCAGCAACAAAGTCAGTCTTCATCTTCAGGTCATCAATCAATCAGCAACGCATCAGGCTCTCAAGAGCATGAGCCCAATGACAAAGTCTCGACTCACATTTTCTGGCATCTACATCTGCGTCAGTTCTCTCCTCACATCTGAAGTTTTCCCCCTTTGTCATGACTTTATATTAAAGTTGCACAGTCCATACCCTAATTCTTAATTGGTCAATTAATCATCCTATATGACGATAGTCAATGACTTTTATTTTACAAATCTATGAATTCTAATATTTCACCGCTCTCAGGGTGTAGATTGGTTCACTGTACGATGTCCGCATCATCCGGCTCATCAGGTATCAAAAATGTTGCATCTTCTTCTCTAGTCAGTGTCTCTATTGTTCAAGTCCTGGGAAAGTACACTTTGTCTGCTTTACACCAAGTTTGATACAATTTTGATTCCCTCATCTTCTGTCCGTCGGTTCATTGCAGAAAATTCTAGGCTAAGCAGATTTTATTAATGCAAGTGGTTCAGGATCAGTTCAACACATCAGCTTTTCTACATAGCGCGATTATTCAGCTTCTGCATGAGGCCTGGTAAAACTAGGCCACAACTTTGGCTAAGTTAGCTCTACAGTATAAAGCAAAACATACATTATACATTTCAATATGACATATTACTACATTATTAATACGCATTTTCATCATTTTCACATATTTGTTGTCTTTTTAGTATAATTTGTGAACTGTGGTGACCACTTTCCGTGGGCACATTTCCAGACGTGCACATTATTTTTCTATGTTCACTTTTTCTATCATTTTCTTTTTAATCAAAACGCATAAATATTCATTACTAATTTCTAATTCACATATTTGCTTCAACACCCTAATGTTCGCCTATGAAAGGAGCAGGCCTTGCAGCAGGGAAAAACTAATTTAGGAGTTTTACACTACCAGGACACATAAACTACACAGGTATGGGTCCTGCCTTTTATCTACATAGCACCCTGCCTTTTTGGCTTACCTACAGCCTACCTTAGGGGTGACTTATATGTAGAAAAAGGGGAGTTTAAGGCTTGGCAAGTAATTTTAGATGCCAAGTCGAAGTGGCAGTGAGACTGCACACACAGACATGGTTAAGGAGTTACTTATGTGGGTGGCACAATCAGTGCTGCATGCCCACTAGTAGCATTTAATCTACAGGCCCTGGGCACGTGTAGTGCACTTTACTAGAGACTTATAAGTAAATTAAATAAGCCAATTGGGTATGAGCCAAAGTCACCATGGTTTAAGGGAGAGAGCATATGCACTTTAGCACTGGTTATCAGTGGAAAAGTGTGCAGAGTCCTTAAACCAGCAAAAAAAGTGTCAAAAAGTGGAGGGAGGCAGGCAAAAAGTTGAAAGTGACCACCCTAAGGCTGTCAGGTCTAACAGGATGCAGGCAGTCTCTTTGTCTGGATCGTGCAATCTTATTGGGAGCTAGGTGTCTTGCTGGTTTATTACCTCCTTGCCACCACTTCTGTATCTGAATGAGTGAGGAGGAAAGGTTTGGTTGGAGGATGCCTTCTTTATTAGTTGTAATTGTAATTGTATTTATATAGCGCTTAATACCCCTGGCGAGGCACAATAAAGGTGATAAAGGTGTTTAGGGCAAAGTAGTTTAGGAAATTTAACGTATATACTATCGGGTGTATTGGTGAATATTCGGCAACTTTCATAGCACAGGTCTGGTGTTTTATTTTGTGCCACTGAGGGACAAGGGGAGCATGCAGCTGAGTATATTGAGAGGGTTGAATCGTTACTGGTGGGCAATAAACAGGTACAGCACTGTTTCTAGGTAGGGAAGATGGTGAGGATCAAAGCGTGTATGGAAGGGCAGCATGTGGAATCAGAGTGGTGAGTCAGTAAGTTGGTTTGAAGGCATGCTGGTTACTTTGGATTGTGACTTGGCTGCTGGAGTCCTTGTGATTCTCTGGGTGGGTTAAGAGGTGGCAAGTAATGAGACATTTTATGCATTAGTGAGACAGACTATTAGATATTGTGCCTTAATATTCTGGATTCTATTAATATTGCCTTTTTACAGTTTAGTTTGTTTGAGCAGTGGTGTTGTGTGTCGCCTAGCCTAATTACGTTCCCTCAATTTTTGACTGCGTCATACATATCAAGGACAAACATTAATAAACATATATCACTACTGATTGGGATGTGTACGAATTGCGAAGCAATGAAATCCTATATAAGATGCCAGTTGGATGCCAGAAAGGAGCACTGCTCTGACCCAAGCGATAAGCCAAGCAGAACCGCCCCCTCTCAGTTTGATGACCAGAGTAAAATGCTGTGACTCCAATATTTGTGCTAAAGGTGGTCTGCAGTTAAAAATAGTTTAAATCCTTATTCGAACAATAATATTTAGCCTCTCTAATATATTCATCCGAGGTGCGCAATGATGCAGAGCGTGTCTGAGAGAGCAGGAAGGTTCAATCTGCGCATTATTTAAAGGGCACCGTCTCATTTCCGTACTGTGGCTAGAGCAGTGCCGGTGGGGCCCCACGGAATCAAATTAAGCACTGGCAGAAACTCGTCACGCGTGCAAATCTCTTATATGCGGCGAGTGCGCGCCTCTTTAATGCGGCTAGTGCGCTTCTCTAGACATTGATGTTGATGAATAGTGTCTGTATGTTCAAGGATTTCGTGAGGATTTCTCTGTTAAACACGCCCGAATTATTCGCATTGCAGTTTGAGACAAGATTAGGCATTATTAATTCATGTTAGCTACAAATACTTAAGGATTCCAGGACACAGTTCTGCTAAAATGCGATGAAAGCTATTGATTCTAAGAGAAAGTTAGCATGTGACCTCTTTCATATGACTTAAATGAGCTTTCAGGTCAATGGTGTCACAAGAGATCTCAAAGTCCAAGAGACATAATCAAAGGAAAATGCATTCTGGAATGTCTATTGTTGACGATTTTTAGCGTAAATGGTTGACAAAAGAAAATAGCATTTTCTCTGCATTGGATGGCTCCTTTAATCTAAGAGCTTAAAGAATTGTTCAGAGAGTATCTAGGTGCCTTAATATTAGACAACGCATGTTAAGTCCAAAGCTTGCAGTCACCTGCTCTGCCGTGTCTCTTTGCAGAAACAACACCACTGCTGTTCTAAGGTGTGTGAATTCCTCAAAACAACTTCCATTGTCACCCTCTGTGCAAAGTAAGCGCTCATCAGCTCTTACAATTTGCTCGGGCAGTTGGAGATGTGGAATGAGAAGCATCCACAGTCGCTGAGTTCCTGATATTGCTGGCACACAGAAGACACAAACCTACTGACATTTTGAATAATAAGTTCAATTTAGAACTCCATGAAACTTCTGCAATATTTGGGGGCATTTCACAGAATTCTTTATCATGTTAATTATAGTGGTAAAGTATTATGTCCTGATGATGGTTTGTTGGCTTAAGCCCTCCTTAATTCTGGCCTTTTTCTCACCAGACTCATGTTTTCCAAAAACATTATAAATAACATTACATAAGTATATACATACATAGAGGGGCTTTGGGTCAACAGTCTATATCCATTGATTGGGTGATCTCATTCAATTTTTGACCACTACCGCACACAGCATGGGACACAGCATGGGACAATCGATCATCCCGCTTTAGCCATATGCATAAACGTCTGCAAAATCCTGCCCTGCATTGCCGAGGCTTGTGAGCCAATGTCTCCTTTAAGATCCTTTCTCAAATGAAAATGAGTCAATGTTTATTGCCTTTGCCAGTGTTCATTTTTTTGGGGGACGGCTTTCTTTTATGTCTATTAGTGATAGGTGCCAGCCATCCCTACACATTGAAGGCAGTGTTTTGAAAGCAAAGTCAGCTAAAAAACTCAAACCAACCTTTGTTTGTGTCTCGCTGCTTAGTCCAAGAATGCAAAATATTGATCTGTAAGAGGCACGACTCAAAATTCAAAATATTCAATTATATCAGTTTTTTAACATTGTAAATGATGACCTTACAGTGCACCAGGATACAACAATCTTTGTTGGAGCCTGCCAATGATTCCCTCACTGTCATCATCCAACAGTGCCGCCATCTCTCCATAGCCCCTCTCTCAAATGTATTTCATTTGTTTTATATCGCTTCTCATACTAGTGTAGGGTGTGGAGCACTTTACATCTCACACACACAAAGAGACAATGAATAATATTTCTGTAAATTTGTATACAGAAAATGTTTCATAAGACAAAGGGGACTACAAGGTACAAGATTCGCAAGTTATCCATATTTGTAGGCATTTTTAAGAGGTTTTGGCCTGGAGAGAAATAAACTCAGGATTCAAAACGTAACCCAATGGTTATGGTTGGCTTTATTATTAGGAATGTATTTCTACTCAAACAAACCCTTTTTAGCAATATTGTGCAGTTTGCATGCCATTCTATGATGTCAGTTCATAGCTCACTGTCCCAGGTTACGATTGTAACTTATGAACAGCACATTACCAAAAGGATCTGTGTGTGTGCTGCATTTGTCAATGACAGGGGAATCAGCCTCAGTCATAGGAAAGTTGGTGAAAACAGCCCTCAGGCTACTCCAAGAAGCTCTGGAAAGTTGGGTCAACCATCCAGGCCATCCTGCTCTGTGTGAGGAATACTCACCAAGGCCTTTTTGTCCTCTGTCTGGAAGGAATACACATTTCACCACAAGAGAGGCATTAACAGTTATTGTAAAAAGGTAGATGTGTTTTAATAAGGAAAACGCCAACTTTTTAAAAGTGGAATTTTCAGAAAAATTAATTAAAATCCAACTTTACCATTAATGAGGATTTTAAATTACAATTCAAATAAGTGGAGAGTATTTCCTCCAATCAAGAGCCTTTATTTGTACAGCGTTCCTCACAGTGGGAACAGCTGTAAGCCAGCCCAGGCTACATATTTCAATTTAAGGTAAATTCTGCTCCTGTAGCCCTCTGCCTTGTTATCCAACATTTGGCTTATGATTGCCTCTTGGTAATTGCAGGTGATTAGAGCACCATCTCGAGATGGACATAGTGACAGAAGTATGGGTGAGTTATGCCCTAGTAGGACAATGGTTTATTATATAAAGTTATTAAATATATAAACACTTCCAAATTACCGGACTATAGCCACTTTTATTCTAGATACCACTACTTATAGTCAAGATGTGGTCCTTGAATTAACCATATTGTAACAACAACCAGTACGTATATTCTTCAAATATATTTTTCCTTTTTGGTTCCTTCATGCATGGTACATATTCAATGTCAATCCTTTCCTTATCAGTTCCCCAGGTCATTGCTTGTCCTGATGAGACCCTGGTACCCTCCGCTAGGGTTGAAACATTGTTGACAGTCTAATAAGACAGACCTCTTGCTGTGTTTTGAATGAAGAAAAACTACTGCATTGGTAAATGTACCCAAATTTCAATAAGAGGCTGTCTTTATGAGATGCACCAGAGACTAGAATAATATTAGCAATTTCTTGATTGCTTTTTGATGAGGTGTCTCTTTCACTTGGGGTTCACTTTTTCTCACTATTCTGCTTTGCAATATGATTATACAAGGAATATCCTACGTCATGGTAACGATTTCTTACAATAATAAAAATGTGTGTTGTTACACTTGTTTGGGTACTGGTTTTAAGTGGATCAAATTAGGGAGCTTGTGACAGACGAATTTACTCAAAATTTGTGGGATGATTAAGTCAGTAGCAAGATATTTTTCTGCCACAACAAAACATTTTTCAAAGTGAGTTTAACATGAATATGTGCTTTGTTTCAATTTAGAAAAGTAATATTTCTTTTTATATATGTTTCAAACCAAAGACCTTCAGAACTAACAGAGCGCTGCTGCTGTGTAAAGAAAAAATGACACAACTGTGACGCAAGATCCTTATAAATATCCCCCTGAACGACTGAAAATGCAACTTAAAAGGGAAATTTGTTAGGGGTGGGCAGTGGTAAAGGGAAGTAAGGGTAACTTTAGGGTTTAGGGATGGGTAAAGGTAAAGGGAGGTAAGGGTAATTTTAGGATAAAGGGGTGGGTAGAGGCAAAGGGAAGTACAGGTAACTTTAGTGTTTAGGGTTGTGTAGTGGAAAGGGAACTAAGGGTAATTTTAGGGTTTAGGAGTGGATAGTGGTAAACAGGAGTAAGGGTAATGTTATGGTGTAGGGGTTAGTAGAGGTAAAGGGAGGTTAGGTGTAAATTAGAAACAGGTGGAGTGTCCGCTTTAAAAAATGAAAATAATATATATTATATTAAGTTATCCTTAAGTTATTTAAAATGTGGTAAAGGTATCTGCGTATTAAAGGCTGCAGGGAAAAGGAATGCGTGGCATGTGTGGTAATTGCATGCATTGTATTCCGTTGCATTCAACTGGAGGAATTACCAACTTCAGTGGTTGGTGGAGGAGACAGGCACCGAGACAAGCAGTAAGCACAATGACTAGAGTGCAGTGCAAAGACCATTAATACATAATACTGCTATTGAGACTACCAGATCTGACTGGATGGGGGAGCAAGCGCTTCAGTAAAATATGCACATAACAGAGCATAACTGCTGACACATTAACATGACTTTACTCACAATGGATCTACTGAGGAGCATCTTATGCTACTGTGCATGGTGACAACATGGCAAATGGGAGTATGTGCCCTTGCTTTCAGCCATCAGGAAAGAAACTACTAGGGAGACAGTCACAGCATCCAGTCCTTGGCATTACATGGGTGTCATCATTGATGTAGGTATCCCCTTCATGGCACCAGTGTGGCTGCCTTAGTCCATGCACAACATTAGTACAAAAGCACCATCTGTCCACTCCCCTGCCACACAAAAGTGGCAAAAAGGTTGGGCTTCGGAAAGCCCCCTTTTCTGAAGATGTGTTCCAGCTGATCATGATAAAGTTCCCAATCATAATAACCCACATGGCATGGCTTAATGCATCTGCTTGGTCATTCTGGACCCCTGGTAGTTGTTCTATGCACATGTGTACCTTGTTCGCTATTGCTCAGTCCCACAGCAGTTGCAAATCTACTGAAAGAAAACAAGATCTTGTGCCTCCTTGCTTGATGATCTAACATATTGAGGTTGAGTTTTCTCTCCTGATTCTGGCATGCCAACGTCAGAAGGAATTCTTGCAGCCCTCGGGCCTGATTACGAGTTTGGTGGTCCTGTGACCGCCATGTTGGCGGTCCGACCTCCAACAGTCTGGTGAAGCAGACTGCCGTATTACGAGTATGGCAGTCGTACAAGCAAGACCTCAGTGGTTCCACGGCACCGCCAGGCAGAACAAACCACCACAGTCACAAGGAAGCACAAACAGGCTGGCAGAGACACTGTTTCCGCCCGACCCATTATGAGATTGTACCTTGCCAATGTGGCCATGGTGGTCCAACCACCATGTACAAGAGGCAGGAAAGGCATAAAGTATAAAGGGAGACACACACCTGCAGGCAGCTTTACACATCCAGGGCTGCTGCTTGTTGAAAGACAAAACAAAATCAGTGTAGATGTGGATACCATCAACCATAAGTACACACACCTATCTGTATCATTAACCTTTAAAAACAGCTTGTAGCGCCGGCAAACACTCCATAAGGTGAGTACGCCATGGGCAGCAGGTACACGTCTCATACAACACATACTCGCTAACATACATCAACATGGACAGGTACATACAATGCGCACACTTTGGCCAACCCACTCACACTGCACTTCAGCACTACACAAATACACATGGCCACACAGCTCAGGAACAGGGACACTGAAGGCTACACAACATTGTCACACACAGCAACAACAACACACCTACTGTACATATACAAATACAGCTCACACACTCACATTTCACACTGGCCAGGGACTGTCCACACATACCACACACATATCTATCGATGTGGCATGGAACACAAACAACACCACCAGTAAACAGCCCAGCAATGGACATACACATCACAGCACAATGGAAGCACAATGGCATGCATAAAACACAGAGAGACAAATACACCATGAACAACATAACAACTAAACCTACATAATTTTGATGGGGCTATCTGGGGCACACAGGTAGGAGGCTGCATTGGGACATAGGGACACTTTGAACAGGATCCTCAAACAATATGCCCAAAGGAAATGGCCCCACATGGGTCTCAAGTACAAACAATTCCAAAACTAATTGTCATGCACATCTAAACAATAGGGAAGGGAAAGTCAACAAGGCACATACAACTTCAACTGCATGGGACATACCTCTACAGGAACCATCTGCAATGGACACACACCTAAATGGATACATGGACAGGCAAATGCAAACAAAGGTAACACAATTCAACACATTCTATGTCTGCACATACATAATTCAAGCTGACACACATCACATGTATACATAAGCCAGATCAGGGGGACAAGTCTAACAACATACATGCTCACATTGGACATCACAAAAAGAAGTACTTACCATACCAAACAGTGCACAATGCTGTGACATCACCATTGCATTTACCCCCAAGTACCTAAACACACAAAATATACCCTTCTCCTGGGGGAGAACAGCACAAACTCACATACTGCTAACAACAGCAACTGGAGCAGCAAGCAGGCTCAAACACACACAACTAAAGACACACAACCAAATTCACTCTGGGTCAACAGAAAGCTAGAAAATGAATTGCAGGACAAAGGTGTACCCAAAACAAAACAACTGTTGATTATTAACCCCTTCGCTGCCAGGCCTTTTGCCCCTCAGGTGCCAGGCCTTTTTTTGGCTATTTGGGGCAGGGCACGCTTAGGCCCTCATAACTTTTTGTCCACATAAGCTACCCACGCCAAATTTGCATCCTTTTTTTTCAACATCCTAGATATACTAGAGGTACCCAGACTTGGTGGGTTCCCCTGAGGGAGACCAAGAAATTAGCCAAAATACAGTGAAAATTTCACTTTTAAAAAAAAATGGAAAAAAGGGCTGCAGAAGAAGGCTTGTGTTTTTTTCCCTGAAATTGTCATCAACAAAGGGTTTGCAGTGCTAAAATCACCAGCTTCCCAGCTTTCAGGAACAGGCAGACTTGAATAAGAAAACCCAATTTTTCAACACACTTTTGGCATTTTACTGGGACATACCCCATTTTCACGATTTTTTGTGCTTTCAGCCTCCTTCCAGTCAGTGACAGAAATGGGCATGAAACCAATGCTGGATCCCAGAAACCTAAACATTTCTGAAAAGTAGACAAAATTCTGAATTAAGAAATGGGTAATTTGTGTAGATCCTACAAGGGTTTCCTACAGAAAATAACAACTGAAATAAAAAAATATTGAAATTGAGGTGAAAAAAACAGCCATTTTTCTCTATGTTTTACTATGTAACTTTTTCCTGCAATGCCAGATTTTTTAAAGCAATATACCGTTACGTCTGCTGGACTCTTCTGGTTGCAGGGATATATAGGGCTTGTAGGTTCATCAAGAACCCTAGGTACCCAGAGCCAATAAATGAGCTGCACCTTGCAGTGGGTTTTCATTCTATACAGGGGATACAGCAATTCATTTGCTGAAATATAAAGAGTGAAATATAGGGATCAAGAAAACCTTTGTATTTCCAAAATGGGCACAAGATAAGGTGTTGAGGAGCAGTGGTTATTTGCACATCTCTGAATTCTGGGGTGCCCATACTAGCATCTGAATTACAGGGCATTTCTCAAATGGACGTCCTTTTTACACACTGTCTTATATTTGGAAGGAAAAAATGTAGAGAAAGACAAGGGGCAATAACACTTGTTTTGATATTCTATGTTCCGCCAAGTCTCCTGATAAAAATGGTACCTCACTTATGTGGGTATACCTAGTGCCCGCAACAGGAAATGCTCCAAAACACAAAGTGGACACATCACATTTTCTCAAAGAAAACAGAGGTGTTTTTTGCAAAGTGCCTACTTGTGGATTTTGGCCTCTAGCTCAGCTGCCACCTAGGGAAACCTACCAAACCCGCGCATTTTTTAAAACTAGAGACCTAGGGGAATCCAAGACAGGGTGACGTGTGGGGCTCTCACCAGGTTCTGTTACCCACAATCCTTTGCAAACCTCAAAATGTGGCTTAAAAAAACACTTTTTGATCAGATTTCGGTGACAGAAAGTTCTGGAATCTGAGAGGAGCCACACATTTCCTTCCACCCAGCGTTCCCCCAAGTCTCCCGATAAAAATGGTACCTCACTTGTCGGGGTAGGCCTAGCGCCCGCGGCAGGAAGAGCCCCAAAACACTCAGTGGACACATCACATTTTCACCAAGAAAACAGAGCTGTTTTTTGCAGAGTGCCTACCTCTGGATTTTGGCCTCTAGCTCAGCCGCCACCTAGGGAAACCTATCAAACCTGTGCACTTCTGAAAACTAGAGACCTAAGGGAATCTAAGACGGGGTGACTTGTCGGGCTCTCACCAGGTTCTGTTACCCAGAATCCTTTGCAAACCTCAAAATGTGGCTAAAAAAATACTTTTTTCCTCACATTTCGGTGACAGAAAGTTCTGGAATCTGAAAGGAGCCTCAAATTTCCTTCCATCCAGCGTTCCCCCAAGTCACCTGATAAAAATGGTACCTCACTTGTGTGGGTGGGCCAAGTGTTGGTGACAGGGAAGAGCCAAAAACACGTTGAAATTGAGGGGGAACCAAAGTGGGTCCAAAAAGGCAGTTTGAAAAAAAACATTTTTAGGCTGACAAGTGCATCAGAAATTTTATCGGTATAGATGAGACAATGCTGGGTGGTAGGAATTTTGTGGATTCCTGCAGAATCCGGAAGGTTCCATCACAAAAATGTGGGCAAAATTTGTGCTTTCCAGCAAAGTTGCAGGTTTGCACGGCATTATGGGTAAGGAAATGGTGCGGGGTGCATGTGAAGCACACCACCCTGGAATCAACTAGATGTTTAGTTTTCAGATGTGTCTAGGTCTTGTGGATTTTTCTATATGGCAGCTTCCCAAAGTAAAAAAAAGTGCAGCCCTCACCAAAGCAAAACACACACATACACACACACCAATCCATGGTGTCTAGAGGTTTCTGCCCCGTTTGGGGGAAGATTGGCCTAGCAAAAATAGGCCGATCTGCCACCGGGGGGGCAGAAATGGCCTAATAATAATTCCCCACCCCCCAGGAGCCACCCTTGCCCAAGGGGTCGCTCCCCAAACATAAGAAATTAAAATAAACAAAAAAACAATTATCCCTGGTATCTAGTGGTTTTCTGCCCCCCCCCCCGGGGGCAGATCGGCCTAATAATTTTAGGCCAATCTGCCCCCAGGGATGGCCTAAAAGTCATTTACCCCCACTCCCCTTATGCGCAAGTACAAAAAAAAGAAATCCCTGGTGTCCAGAAATGGCCTAATAATAATTTGCACAGTCCCCCCCCCCCCAAGGGGTCACTCCCCAAACATAAAAAAACAAAAAACAAAAAAAATGATCCCTGGTGTCTAGTGGATTTCTGCCCCCAGGGGGCAGATCGGCCTAATAATATGAAAAACTCAAATAATGGCACACTGCTGTGCCCAAACTTGACTCCTAACTGCCATGTAACCTCCACAGGAAGGGGCATCAAAGGAGCAGGCAGGCACCTCAGGGATTTTCTGTTTGGGGGGATCAGACTTTGGAGATGGGGTTTGGACTGGGGAGGGGCAGTCCTCTTCTTGGGAGGGGTGAGCTTCTTTTTAGGAGGAGTGGGCTTCTTCGGGGGAGAGGAATGGCTACTTGCAGGGGGGGCAAGGAGGCCTTGCAGGTGGAAGGGATGGACTGGAAGCAGGTTGGGGTCCTTCTGGGTCTGATTTGGGGGAACAAGGCAAAGGTTAAGGTAAAAAAAAGGATTTTGTGACACAGGATGCTCATCAGAAGGGGGGTGGGATTTGGAGGTTGAGGGGGTGGTTGTAGGCTGTGTAGGTGTGGAAGTCTTGGGTGCGTGTTTATGGGAGGCATGCTTGTGTGTGGTGGGTGAGAGAGGGTGTTTATGTGTCATGGGCTTGGAGGGGTGGAGGTGCTGGGGGATGCTGTGGTGAGTGGGTGTTGGGGTGGTGACTGTAGGTTTAGTGGATGTGGTGGAGGTAGGTGTGTCTAGTTGTGGTGTCTATGGGTGTGGTGCTTGTGGTGGATGTCTGAGGGTCTGCTTGGGTGGGGTCTGTGAGTAGGATGGGTATGTGGTTGTTTCAGTGACTGTTGCAGTGGTGTCTGTAGGCATGCTTGATGTTGTGTGTGTGATGCTCGGGGTGGTGGAGGGGTCAGGGGAAGTTGTGCCTGTTGCTGTGTCTGTGGTTGGAGTTTGTTTCTGTGTGTGCCGGTGTGTCTTGTGGTGCTTGTGTTTGTGTGCGCTATGTTTGTCTGTTGAGGTGGATGCATGAGCATCGGTCTGTGTGCATTGGGTAAGTACGGGAAGGGGGGATTTGGACTGGGAAGAGGGACCTGGAGGAGGGACGGAAGGTGGAGGGTGACGGCCTGCCATCAGTGTGGAGGTCAGAGCCTGAAAAGATCTCTGTAGACCCGACTTTGCACCAGGAATGCATTAGTCTGTTGGAGTTGATTACCAAACCCTGGGTGGCATTCACAATAGCTATCTAACCCTCAGAGATACTTCTTAGGAGGTCAATAGCCTCCTCACTGAGGGCAGTAGGAGTAACAAGGGCTGGGGTGGAGATGGCTGTGGCAAAGGAGACGCCCACTCTCGTGGGAGAGCAGGCATGGCCAACTAGGTGGGGAGCAACAGGGAAGGCAGTGATAGAACGGGGGTGGCAAACAAGCATGGTACTGGGGGGTACCCAATGGGGCCGGCACTATTAGGGAGTGGCCACTGCAGGAGGAATCCAATGATGAGGGTGTAGATCCCATTCCCCCCAGTGGCACTTCCCTCACCCTCCAGGCCACTGAGTCCCACTCCGTCAGTGGTATCTTGACCTGAGCTGATGCTGCAAAAAAGAATGAGAAATAGTGTCATAACGTACATAACACTTCAATCACAACTCTGACTGACAAACAATACCATCATGTCAAGTAGGCTCCATCAAAAACTTTCACCTAAGTGGCACATTCATGTGCCATAACATATGCATGCCTGGCATATGGACCTTCCAAAGTTATCCACAGGTTAATCAGGATCCCAGACAACTACAGTTGCATGGCTGAAGTCTTGCACCCACAATAACCATTCAACAACTAGGTGATCTCTCCATCCTCACAGCTGTTTCCCATGCAGCAGACCCCAGTTAACTTGTAACCAACAATAGTACTCCTTTGTAAGTATCTTCCCATATTTCACACACAAGTTTATGCATGCATCTATTTTGCACTTACATGATGTACCAACAATGTGAGATGAGGCCAATGAAGCCCATTTATCGCAGATACAAAAGTGCAATATCCTGGAGTAGTTGACATGGAAAAATACCCATTTCACAATGGGCACATTTCAACAATGTACAGCTCAAAGAGTGACAGCTGTCCCAATAGAACTAAGGAGGTAGTATCAATGTCACTCAGATAGGCCTCACATTTGTCATTGAAAGGAACAACATTTAAGCCAGGTCTGATATGTCAGGAAGAGATATATTCAGAATACACACATTAATAAATCAGTAAGCCCCAGGACACACATTACAATTACATCATCCCCAACCTGTTGTCTAATGAGAAGCAACATCACTATCCACATCTTAGACATGTCAACCCTGGTATCTGTCTGTGGATTCTGTGGCTGAATGCCTGAACCAAAACACATGTGATGTCAACATCACTGCAAGTCACTCCATGATGCATGAGAACAGTCAGGGAACAATCCTAAGTCATTAAACATGTGCAGTGCACTTTTCCATATGATGCCACATTAAGGACATAGATAAACACAGAGTAGTTCCACAATCCGGGCCTACTTTTCATGTCACTAATTGCTACTGCAGTCCTACATGCCAAATGACATAATATCACGCATTAAGGTATCTGTCAGACAATAAACAATGACTACTATTCCACTAACAGTTTTTCATGCACATATATGTGAGGGAATACAGACATCATCCCATTAACATGGGTAGAATATGAGCAAAATTGCAGAATAAGGATGTTTCCTAAAGAGAAAAGGACACAAGCTGACATTTAGGCACAAGGAATGTTGGCCACAATCATGGGACATAATTCTACTCAATGGACATTCCCCACTTACTAAGGGAAATTAGCTTGCTACATCTGCAAACCATTAGCCATGTAAGCCATGTCACATCTAAGCTGGGCACAAGCAAGACACAGACTGTATTGAGGCACCAGCACACATACACTGAAGATAACTTGCTTCTGGGTCTCAGATATCTATGTACATAAATGCCTAGACACATGGCAGAGGACAGTGACCCATAACCCACTTACCTTTTGTCTGTGACTTTTAGGGTAAGTCATCTGTGGGTCAGAAATTACACCCACTACAACATAAAGTACATGAAAGATCACCATACACAGCCATTTGTGGTCACAGCAGAGAAAGTTTTTTGAGGATTCCCCCCAGGCTTGCACCAGATCACAGGTCTAGAAGGCAAGTCGTGACAGTTTTGATATACATGACATGTCAACACGAATGATCTCTCATCTACTGTGTGACACATGGCTCATCCCTAATTGTCAAGGGGAGCAATCAGTACCCGGCCCAATAACCTGACAAAGGGATAGACAGGAAGTAGCTTTCTACTTACCCCTTGTGGCTGATGTGCTGCCCTTAAACACCCACCCAGCTCCGGGTAGGCCATTGCCAGAATACGGGCCATTAGGGGGTCATGGACCCAACAGCTAAACCACCTACGTTGGGAGGACAGCCCCAGCTGGGCCTCCATGATTCTTTGGGTCCAGCATCTCAGGTCCTCCCACCTCTTTCTGCAGTGGGTGCTCTGCTGGCTATGGACCTCAAGGGTCAGCACCTTCTAGGACATGGCTCTTCAAATCCCTTTCTTCTGATGGGCGTTGACCTGCATGGATGCAAAAGACAAGAAATTATGTCCACAAGTCCCATCCAAAATGGCTGAGTCACATACATGTCAGTACACAAACCTATGAACATTCTTTTTTACCCAAACTACCCAAGAGTGCCACATATTATCCAATGAGTACAGGGACATGACTACAAATACTTCCCAATCTGCAGGCCAACCCACCACCCTGCTCAGGCCCTCCACTGCCTAGGTGGGGCAACTGACATATTATGGGACATTCTCTAGCATTCTGACTGAGAGTTGAGGAACTATGGGACACATCTCACCACTGTTGCTTCTGAAAGGTAGACTCCTAAGGCATGAATGCATTAAAACACTCACAATCTGTGAGAATAATTCCCTGTATACAGTTCTTTCAGGCTACTGCCAGAGTACAAACGTAAACATTAACCACTTCGCTGCCAGGCCTTTTCCCCCTCCTGTGCCAGGCCTTTTTTTGCCTATTTGGGGCAGTTCGCGCTTAGGCCCTCATAACTTTTTGTCCACATAAGCTAACCAAGCCAAATTTGCGTCCTTTTTTTCCAACATCCTAGCGATTCTAAAGGTACCCAGACTTTGTGGGTTCCCCTGAAGGAGGCCAAGAAATTGGCCAAAATACAGTGAAAATTTCTTTTTTTTCAAAAAAATTGGAAAAAGGGGCTGCAGAAGAAGGCTTGTGGTTTTTCCCCTGAAAATGGCATCAACAAAGGGTTTGCGGTGCTAAACTCAGCAGCTTCCCAGCTTTCAGGAACAGGCAGACTTGAATCCGAAAACCCAATTTTTCAACACAATTTTGGCATTTTACTGGGGCATACCCCATTTGTGCAATTGTTTGTGCTTTCAGCCTCCTTCCAGTCAGTGACCGGAATGGTCATGAAACCAATGCTGGATCCCAGAAACCTAAACATTTCTGAAAAGTAGACAAAATTCTGAATTCAGCAAGGGGTCATTTGTGTAGATCCTACAAGGGTTTCCTACAGAAAATAACAGCTGAAAAAGAAAAATATTGAAATTGAGGTGAAAAAAACATCCATTTTTCTCTACTTTTTACTCTGTAACTTTTCCCTGCAATGTCAGATTATCGAAAGCAATATACCGTTACGTCTGCTGGACTCCTCTGGTTGCGGGGATATATAGGGTTTGTAGGTTCATCAAGAACCCGAGGAACCCAGAGCCAATAAATGAGCTGCACCCTGCAGTGCGTTTTCATTCTATACCGGGTATACAGTAATTCATTTGCTGAAATATAAGGAGTAAAAAATAGCTATCAAGAAAACCTTTGCATTTCCAAAAAGGGCACAAGATAAGGTGTTGAGGAGCAGTGGTTATTTGCACATCTCTGAATTCCGGGGTGACCATAGTAGCACGTGAATTACATGGAATTTCTCAAATAGATGTCTTTTTTACACACACCCCTATATTTGGAAGGAATAAATGTAGAGAAAGACAAGGGGCAATAACACTTGTTTTGCTATTCTATGTTCCCCCAAGTCTCCCGATAAAAATGATACCTCACTTGTTTGGGTAGGCCTAGCGCCCGCGACAGGATATGCCCCAAAACACAACGTGGACACATCACAGAAAACAGAGCTGTTTTTAGCAAAGTGACTACCTGTAGATTTTGGCCTCTAGCTCAGCCGGCACCTAGGGAAACCTACAAAACCTGTGCATTTCTGAAAACTAGAGACCTAGGCGAATCCAAGGAGGGGTGACTTGTGTGGCTCGGACCAGGTTCTGTTACCCAGAATCCTTTGCAAACCTCAAAATTTGGCTAAAAAAACACATGTTCCTCACATTTCTGTGGCAGAAAGTTCTGGAATCTGAGAGGAGCGACAAATTTCCTTCCACCCAGCGTTCCCCCACGTCTCCCGATAAAAATGATACCTCACTTGTGTGGGTAGGCCTAGCGCCCGCGACAGGATATGCCCCAAAACACAACGTGGACATATCACAGAAAACAGAGCTGTTTTTAGCAAAGTGACTACCTGTAGATTTTGGCCTCTAGCTCAGCCGCCACCTAGGGAAACCTACCAAACCTGTGCATTTCTGAAAACTAGAGACCTAGGGGGATCCAAGGAGGGGTGACTTGCGGGGCTCGGACCAGGTTCTGTTACCCAGAATCCTTTGCAAACCTCAAAATTTGGCTAAAAAAACACATGTTCCTCACATTTCTGTGGCAGAAAGTTCTGGAATCTGAGAGGAGCCACAAATTTCCTTCCATCCAGCGTTCCCCCACGTCTCCCGATAAAAATGATACCTCACTTGTGTGGGTAGGCCTAGCGCCCGCGACAGGATATGCCCCAAAACACAACGTGGACATATCACAGAAAACAGAGCTGTTTTTAGCAAAGTGACTACCTGTAGATTTTGGCCTCTAGCTCAGCCACCACCTAGGGAAACCTACCAAACCTGTGCATTTCTGAAAACTAGAGACCTAGGGGGATCCAAGGAGGGGTGACTTGCGGGGCTCGGACCAGGTTCTGTTACCCAGAATCCTTTGCAAACCTCAAAATTTGGCTAAAAAAACACATGTTCCTCATATTTCTGTGGCAGAAAGTTCTGGAATCTGAGAGGAGCCACAAATTTCCTTCCACCCAGCGTTCCCCCACGTCTCCCGATAAAAATTATACCTCACTTGTGTGGGTAGGCCTAGCGCCCGCGACAGGATATGCCCCAAAACACAACGTGGACATATCACAGAAAACAGAGCTGTTTTTAGCAAAGTGACTACCTGTAGATTTTGGCCTCTAGCTCAGCCGCCACCTAGGGAAACCTACCAAACCTGTGCATTTCTGAAAACTAGAGACCTAGGGGGATCCAAGGAGGGGTGACTTGCGGGGCTCGGACCAGGTTCTGTTACCCAGAATCCTTTGCAAACCTCAAAATTTGGCTAAAAAAACACATGTTCCTCACATTTCTGTGGCAGAAAGTTCTGGAATCTGAGAGGAGCCACAAATTTCCTTCCACCCAGCGTTCCCCCACGTCTCCCGATAAAAATGATACCTCACTTGTGTGGGTAGGCCTAGCGCCCGCGACAGGATATGCCCCAAAACACAACGTGGACATATCACAGAAAACAGAGCTGTTTTTAGCAAAGTGACTACCTGTAGATTTTGGCCTCTAGCTCAGCCGCCACCTAGGGAAACCTACCAAACCTGTGCATTTCTGAAAACTAGAGACCTAGGGGGATCCAAGGAGGGGTGACTTGCGGGGCTCGGACCAGGTTCTGTTACCCAGAATCCTTTGCAAACCTCAAAATTTGGCTAAAAATACACATGTTCCTCACATTTCTGTGGCAGAAAGTTCTGGAATCTGAGAGGAGCCACAAATTTCCTTCCACCCAGCGTTCCCCCACGTCTCCCGATAAAAATTATACCTCACTTGTGTGGGTAGGCCTAGCGCCCGCGACAGGATATGCCCCAAAACACAACGTGGACATATCACAGAAAACAGAGCTGTTTTTAGCAAAGTGACTACCTGTAGATTTTGGCCTCTAGCTCAGCCGCCACCTAGGGAAACCTACCAAACCTGTGCATTTCTGAAAACTAAAGACCTAGGGGGATCCAAGGAGGGGTGACTTGCGGGGCTCGGACCAGGTTCTGTTACCCAGAATCCTTTGCAAACCTCAAAATTTGGCTAAAAAAACACATGTCCCTCACATTTCTGTGGCAGAAAGTTCTGGAATCTGAGAGGAGCCACAAATTTCCTTCCACCCAGCGTTCCCCCACGTCTCCCGATAAAAATTATACCTCACTTGTGTGGGTAGGCCTAGCGCCCGCGACAGGATATGCCCCAAAACACAACGTGGACATATCACAGAAAACAGAGCTGTTTTTAGCAAAGTGACTACCTGTAGATTTTGGCCTCTAGCTCAGCTGCCACCTAGGGAAACCTACCAAACCTGTGCATTTCTGAAAACTAGAGACCTAGGGGGATCCAAGGAGGGGTGACTTGCGGGGCTCGGACCAGGTTCTGTTACCCAGAATCCTTTGCAAACCTCAAAATTTGGCTAAAAAAACACATGTTCCTCACATTTCTGTGGCAGAAAGTTCTGGAATCTGAGAGGAGCCACAAATTTCCTTCCACCCAGCGTTCCCCCACGTCTCCCGATAAAAATGATACCTCACTTGTGTGGGTAGGCCTAGCGCCCGCGACAGGATATGCCCCAAAACACAACGTGGACATATCACAGAAAACAGAGCTGTTTTTAGCAAAGTGACTACCTGTAGATTTTGGCCTCTAGCTCAGCCGCCACCTAGGGAAACCTACCAAACCTGTGCATTTCTGAAAACTAGAGACCTAGGGGGATCCAAGGAGGGGTGACTTGCGGGGCTCGGACCAGGTTCTGTTACCCAGAATCCTTTGCAAACCTCAAAATTTGGCTAAAAAAACACATGTCCCTCACATTTCTGTGGCAGAAAGTTCTGGAATCTGAGAGGAGCTACAAATTTCCTTCCACCCAGCGTTCCCCCAAGTCTCCCGATAGAAATGATACCTCACTTGCGTGGGTAGGCCTAGCGCCGGCGACAGGAAACACCCCAAAGCGCAACGTGGACACATCCTAAATTTTGGAAAAAAACAGAGGTGTTTTTTGCGAAGTGCCTACCTGTAGATGTTGGCCTCTAGCTCAGCCGGCACCTAGGGAAACCTACCAAACCTGTGCATTTCTGAAAACTAGAGACCTAGGGGAATCCAAGGAGGGGTGACTTGCGGGGCTCGGACCAGGTTCTGTTACCCAGAATCCTTTGCAAACCTCAAAATTTGGCTAAAATAACACATGTTCCTCACATTTCTGTGGCAGAAAGTTCTGGAATCTGAGAGGAGCTACAAATTTCCTTCCACCCAGCGTTCCCCCACGTCTCCCGATAAAAATGATACCTCACTTGTGTGGGTAGGCCTAGCGCCCGCGACAGGATATGCGCCAAAACACAACGTGGACATATCACAGAAAACAGAGCTGTTTTTAGCAAAGTGACTACCTGTAGATTTTGGCCTCTAGCTCAGCCGCCACCTAAGGAAACCTACCAAACCTGTGCATTTCTGAAAACTAGAGACCTAGGGAGATCCAAGGAGGGGTGATTTGCGGGGCTCGGACCAGGTTCTGTTACCCAGAATCCTTTGCAAACCTCAAAATTTGGCTAAAAAAACACATGTTCCTCACATTTCTGTGGCAGAAAGTTCTGGAATCTGAGAGGAGCCACAAATTTCCTTCCACCCAGTGTTCCCCCACGTCTCCCGATAAAAATGATACCTCACTTGTGTGGGTAGGCCTAGCTCCCGCGACAGGATATGCCCCAAAACACAACATGGACATATCACAGAAAACAGAGCTGTTTTTAGCAAAGTGACTACCTGTAGATTTTGGCCTCTAGCTCAGCCGCCACCTAGGGAAACCTACCAAACCTGTGCATTTCTGAAAACTAGAGACCTAGGGGGATCCAAGGAGGGGTGACTTGCGGGGCTCGGACCAGGTTCTGTTACCCAGAATCCTTTGCAAACCTCAAAATTTGGCTAAAAAAACACATGTTCCTCACATTTCTGTGGCAGAAAGTTCTGGAATCTGAGAGGAGCTACAAATTTCCTTCCACTCAGCGTTCCCCCAAGTCTCCCGATAAAAATGATACCTCACTTGCGTGGGTAGGCCTAGCGCCTGCGACAGGAAACACCCCAAAGCGCAACGTGGACACATCCACAATTTTGGGAGAAAACAGTGCCTACCTGCGGATTTTGGCCTGTAGCTCACCCGGCGCCTAGGGAAACCTACCAAACCAGTGCATTTCTGAAAACTAGAGACCTAGGGGAATCCAAGGAGGGGTGACTTGCGGGGCTCGGACCAGGTTCTGTTACCCAGAATCCTTTGCAAACCTCAAAATTTGGCTAAAAAAACACATGTTCCTCACATTTCTGTGGCAGAAAGTTCTGGAATCTGATAGGAGCCACAAATTTCCTTCCACCCAGCGTTCCCCCAAGTCTCCCGATAAAAATGATACCTCACTTGTGTGGGTGGCCCAGGTGCCTGCAACATAATAAGGCCCAAAACCTGAAGGGATAGAAGGGATAGCACAGCAAGTTTATAAGGGCATATTCTTTTATACATCTTTAGACGGACTCTGCTTTGGGGACCCACATAAGTGAGGTGTCATTTTACTTGGGAGACTGAGGGGAAAACTGGGGAGTAGGAATTTTGTGCTGGAGCGGTGATCCTACTAAGAAAAATCAGGAAAATATGCTTTTTTATGCAAATTGTGAGGTTTACAGAGGAGTCTGGGTAAGAAAATGTTGGGGGAGCCACACAAGCCACACCTCCCTAGACTCCTTGGGGTGCCTAGTTTTAAAAAGTTTCTGGGTTTTGTAGGTTTCCCTACATGACGGCCGCACCCAGGACCAAAAACATAGGTGGGCCCTCCCCCCCAAACACAGGTATTTTTGGAATATATCACTTTGATGTGTGCACATACGTCCGTGATGTGCCAAACACTAAAATTGTGAAAAGAAACACACTTAGGTTATGTGAAGAAGACCCCTCACCCACCAACCAAGTTGGTGGCATGCTTCATCATCGGGGTCCCACCTGAGGCACCTAGCGTGTCTCAAGTGTGCTGCGACGCCTGATTACAGCGGAGCAGGTTTTGTCATTTGTACCACACATACTGGTTGGATTTGGCACGAGGGTGAGTGATGGTTCAGTAGATCAAATTTTATTAACAAGAGATTTCACAAAAGTGAAATGCACTGGTAATAACTGAAAGGCCAAAAAACTGAACCAATGACTCACAGCTCGTGAGCTGTAAAGCCACGACAAGGCACCAACCGCTTTACAGTCCATTCACACACCTTTCATACATGACATGCACTAGACCATTCACGCCGCCAGCCACGGGCCCAGCACATTACAAGACTCGCATCCACAGACAGCGCCAGTCAAGGGCCCATCACTTTCATACGCCCACATGCCTGATACAGCAATCACACCAGCTGATGAGTGTGTGGACTGGCGTTTGGCCGGCACTGCCAGCCAAGCGCCACCCCACCCACACCACCAGCCAAGCGCCACCCCACACACACCGCCAGCCCAGCGCCACCCCACACACACCGCCAGCCAAGCGCCACCCCACACACACCGCCAGCCAAGCGCCACCCCACACACACCGCCAGCCAAGCGCCACCCCACACACACCGCCAGCCAAGCGCCACCACACCCACGCCGCCAGCCAAGCGCCACTCTACACATGCCATCCCCTTTTTTTTGTTTTTAAACAACAAAGAAACCACTAATCATAAATTAGTACAAAACTACAAACACAAAAGCTCTAACTGAATACATGACTAATGCCAACCGTGAAACCGAACATATAAAAATATAAAACACCAGTTTACGCTCACGGAATTTCCCAATAATTCTTCTGTGTGTGGTAGCTCCTGAAACAGCCACCAACACACAGCCCAGGCTTTGAAGGACAATCAGGGCAGTACATCCTAGTCTCCTTCCTGATACCTCTTCGAGCACAGACTCTACATCTCTTAGCAGGAAAGTTTTTTTTGGCCGTGGGAGGAATGTGCTCAGCAAAGTGACGATCTTTCAATCTAGCCACATCCTCCACCACTGCTTCTCTAGGAACTCTTGCCTGTTCCAGCACAACAAGGCTAGCTATGATAGACTCCTGAAATTTCACAAATGTCATCCTTGACTCTGGAGAACTATCCTTAAACACAACAAAAGCATTAAAAGTTGCCAAGTGGAACAAGTGAAGCGCTAATTTCTTATACCACACATAAGACTTACGAGCAGCAGTGTAAGGTTCTAACCTCTGATCTACTCTATCAACACCACCCATGTGCTTATTATAGTCTAAGATGCACACAGGTTTGCGCACTTCGGCAACCTGACCCCAAACAGCCACAGGTGAAGTACTCTCATCATGGATGGTGCTTAGCATGTATACATCCCTCTTGTCTACAAATTTCAGAGCTAGCAGCTCATCATTCCGCAAGGCACTGCACTGTCCCTTCTCAAGTTTTTTACAGACAAGCTCTTTTGGATAGCCTTTCCGATTAGAGCGGATTGTGCCACAAGCAACAGTGTCCACTCTGAACAACTCCTTGAACAACCGAACTCCAGTGTAGAAGTTATCTACATATAAATGGTGACCTTTGTTAAACAGTCGTCTACCAAGTTCCCACACAATTTTCTCACTAACTCCAAAAGTGGGAGGACAACCAGGGGGGTCAATATTGGAATCCCTACCAGTGTAGACCCGGAAATTATAAACATATCCTGTACTACTTTCTGACAGCATATACAATTTAATTCCATACCGTGCCCTCTTGCTAGGAATGTACTGCCTAAAAACCAAACGACCCTTGAACAGGACCAAAGACTCATCTACAGATATTTCTTTCCCTGGAACATAGATCTCTGAAAACCGATCTACCAAATGATCAAGGACAGGTCTAATCTTAAAAAGACGGTCAGAATCAGGATGATCTCGTGGCAAGGCTAAAGCATTATCTACAAAATGCAACATCCGAAGAAGAAGCTCATACCGGTTACGACTCATGATGGCAGGAAATATAGCAGTTGCCATCAAGGGACTAGTAGACCAATATGAAGACAGCGACGGCTTCCTTATCAGCCCCATCAAAAAAGTTAAACCCAAGAACTTTTTCAACTCTTCCAGATTTGTGGGAATCCACCGGCTAGCTCTAGAGTGTGGCCTAAGTCTGGCAGCGTTGTCCCTCAAAAACTGCTCTGCATACAAATTAGTCTGCTCAACAATCTCTTCCAAAAATATATCGTCCATAAACAACTCAAAAAAGTTGACGGGCAAAAAGTTTTCCGTATTAACTCGACACCCTGGAAAACCAGTAAACGCAGGCAACTGTGGCTGCTCCATGTTTGGTGCAACCCATGCGTCAGGTCTTCCAATGGGAAGCCTTTGAGCCGCTGGCTCCTGCACCATTGGCACATCACTGTCCTCCTCTAAAACAGGCCCTTCATCAGCACTGAGAGTGGCTTCATCATCAGATGATTCATCTCTGACAGAAAATTCACTTCCAGAATCCTGCACTTCCTCCTCTGCCTCAGATGCAGAGTCAGTCTCATATTCATGGTCAGAAGATGACTCAAAAAGCACACTAACAACCTGCTGAGCGGTCATCCTACGGCTGGCCATGATCCTTCCTACTAAAATTAACTGGACAAATACACCACCAACAACCAGCACTGTGTAAGATAAGTAACAAAGTATAGGTTTATCACTAAGAATTATAAACTCAAAAACTATACTGCTCACTTGCCTGAAAAAGCTTGACTCACCAGCAACTACTCTGCACAGCCACAGCAATCACCAACAATATCCCACTAAAAAGAGAAAAAAAAAAGCAAATTAGACATAAGACAACACAATAATCATTGTGCATAACTCTAAGGACAATTTCACACACAATCCTGCATTCAGTACACCACCTACAAACATGTCATTCATGCATTGCAACAATACTCACTTGGAGTAAATTTATTTACTTACCTAAAACATGCAACTACGCAAACCGCAGGACAACTACTGCCAAAACTGCAACAAGCCACAGCAAAGTCAGCAAAAGCTTTGAACTAAAACAAAAAGGAGAAAAACTGTTATTATCATAAAAGTAAATACTTCGCCAGTTGACAAACACTCCGCCACTAACCATTTTTTCATTTTCCCGTGTCTAGTCTTCTCTGCTTGGGGGAAGATGGGCCTAAAAAAAAATAGGCCAATCTACCCCCAAGGGGAGGGGGCAGAAATCGCCCAGATTACATTGCACCCTTTGGGGGGGGGCGACCCTTGCCCAAGGTGCCACACCCCCACACAAAGCACACACACACATACATAGTATCCCTGGCGCTATGGGTATTCTGCCCCCCTTGGGGACAGAAAGGCCTAAAAAATAGGCATATCTGCCCCCTAGGGGGGCAGAACTGCCCAAAAATACATGTGGGCCCCTGGGGGCGACCCTTGCCCAAGGGGCCACCCCCCAACACAAAAATAAAAATCAACAATAAAATCCCTGGTGTCTAGTGGCTTTCTGCCCCCCTTGGGGGCAGATCGGCCTAAAAATAGGGCCAATCTGCCCCCAAGGGGGGCAGAAACGACAATAAATACATTGCGCCCCTGGGGGGAGCGACCCTTGCCCAAGGGGCCACCCCCCAACACAAAGCACACATACATACATACTATTTCTGGCGCTATTGGGATTCTGCCCCCCTTGGGGGCAGAAAGGCCTAAAAAAAATAGGCCTCTCTGCCCCCAAGGGGGGCAGAACTGCCCAAAAATACATGAGGGCCCCTGGGGGCGACCCTTGCCCAAGGGGCCGCCCCCAACACAAAAAATACACATCAACAATAAAATCCCTGGTGTCTAGTGGCTTTCTGCCCCCCTTGGGGGCAGATCGGCCTAAAAATAGGGCCAATCTGCCCCCAGGGGGGGCAGAAACGACGTAAAATACATTTGCCCCCAAAGGGGAGCGACCCTTGCCCAAGGGGCCGCCCCCCAACACAAAAAATACAAATCAACAATAAAATCCCTGGTGTCTAGTGGCTTTCTGCCCCCCTTGGGGGCAGATCGGCCTAAAAATAGGGCCAATCTGCCCCCAGGGGGGGCAGAAACAACGTAAAATACATGTGCCCCCAAAGGGGAGCGACCCTTGCCCAAGGGGCCGCCCCCCAACACAAAAAATACACAGCAACAATAAAATCCCTGGTGTCTAGTGGCTTTCTGCCCCCTTTGGGGGCAGATCGGCCTAAAAATAGGGCCAATCTGCCCCCAGGGTGGGCAGAAATGACGTTAAATGCATGTGCCCCCAAAGGGGAGTGACCCTTGCCCAAGGGGTCGCTCCCCTACACTAATATTCACACACACACACACACATACAGAAATCCCTGGTGTCTAGTGGGCATTCCTGCTGCCCGATCGCATCGCGATCGGGCAGCAGGAATGCTCAAAGAGACATCGAGGGAAAGGAAAACCCTTTCCTTTCCCTCGATGCCTCTCTGAGAGCACCCCCACCCCGCAGGAAGGTGAAATACTCACCTTCTCCCTTGACGCGCTGGAAGCAAATGGCTTCCAGCGCGTCATTCCCCCTTTCCATGAAATCAGCGCGCGATCGCGCGCTGACGTCATGGGGGGGGGGGGGGTGGGCGTGAAAGGGGAAGGGATTCCCCTTTCAGCCCTGGCCTGGGGGTGTTGGGGGGCGGCCCTCGGGGGAAGCGCTAGCGCTTCCCCCGACTGCCAGTCCCTGGACGTAATGGTTACGTCCATGGCGCCACACGGGCGCTGCCATGGACGTAACCATTACGTCCGTGGCGGGGAAGGGGTTAAAGATGGGTAACGATGAAGGGACTGGTATGGTGGGTACAGAAGGTATCTACAGTAATGTGTCCATGTGTGGACATGTGGACTAACAAATGCATACTCATGCCACCTCAGGGGGTGGGGTTCAGTACCATGTACCTGTGCCACAGAACATGCTTCTGGACATATGTGTCCATCCTACAGAGATGGCACCCAACAAACAAAGGCATTTGTTGTACATTTTCTGCTATGTGACCAAACAAATGAGTCACGTATCATGGATTCACAAGATTTATCCCACTGTCTGCACTGTGGGACCATAATTTATGCAATAAGCCTGCAGTGACCTGTGTGATGATGTCAACAGGGCTGTGGGAGTAAGGGGCCTGTCAGGGGCCAGAGACACACATTGACAGTGATGCCAAGTGCACATTAATCACAGATCATTGACTGTTTACTAAAACCATTTAGATACTCATCAGAGAAAGAACCCCAATAAGATGCATTTTATAACAGAGCCTAGATTGGTTCACATAAAAGGATATGCTGGGATGCAGGGAGTTGACACAGTGTCACAGTTGTATAGTCAAAATGACTCAACACCAGCCTAGACTTGGACCCATACTGGGAGATACATTTGACAGGTCCTGGTCTCTGCAGGTTGAGCAGGCAGAACCTACATGAACCCACATGAAACTCCATTACCATCACTTCCATGCATGTAGCCAACAGCAATTTGGCATGTGGTCTGTATGTGGCATAGTGACACCAAAGATAGGCCTTCAGATTAACAGTTTAGTAAGGCCAGATGTGGTCTAAAATCTCAGTGGCAACATACACATAGCTCACTTTACACACACCTGACACATACAACATGCATACACAGCTCATTCTGTCATGCAAATACATGTGGTATCACATTGACAACATCCAAGTGTCAAGTGATGTATAGGGGATGCCTGTGATGTCACCTCACCTAGTTTTGTGCATCCAACATAAGGTACAACAGGGTATACTCAAAACAGACGCACACCAAAGTCTAAGGACTCAACAACTGGCACTGAACACAGTTACATGCACATTGACTATCAAATTGATGCCACACCGACTCCACCTCACGGCCTTACCTTTACATTCTGGCACACATGGGCAGAATGTAGCTTATGAGGAGGGAAAATATGGTGAAGTACAGTGAAATAAAGTGGACATGAGGTACTTACCTGCTCCTCTGGTGCATCCTAAAGCTGTCCATACAGGGTGTCAGGAATAAGACTGTACGCAGTCCAGGTCCCGCCCTGACCTCCAATTCGCGCATTGGCAGCATTTCAAGTGTGCCTCTATTTATACCCTCTCGCTCCAGGCATCGCTTTCCCTGTGGTAAACCTCATTTAGCTGCAGGGTCAGGGCATTGGTGGACACGATGTACTTATCAGTGGCATTCTGTGAATGGACTACAACTCCCAAGATTTTAGGGGCAGCGGCCATCTTGGGGTGTGGCAGGCCTATAAAGCCCAGCCACACCCAAGCACATTGCTCACTATTTTGGAGACTTTGGTTCTGCCTGACCTCTTATAGTCTTCTCTTTAGGAAATGAGCTGAGTTGCAGCAGTGCAGAGAGTTTGTGTTTCTAGTCGGATCCATGATAACGAGTAGGTCGTACTCGTGGCGGTAAGGTCAATCGGAAGACTTTGTTTTGCCAGCCTTGAAAGGCGTTCCAGCTAAAAAGGGTGTTTCAGTTATAAGAGAGACAAGCGCTCTAATTACAAAAGAGAAATGCGCTTCAATTACGAAAGAGAAAAAACATGAGAAAAGCGCTTCACTTACAAAAGGGAGAAGTTTAAGGAAAGCGCTTTAATTACAAAAGAGAAAAGCGTTTCAGTTACGAAAAAGAAAAGCGCCTTAGGTATAAAAGACAAAAGGCATGAAAAAAGAGGCGCTCCAGTTACAAAAGAGAAAAGTATGAATAAAGCGATTCAGTTACAAAAGAGAAAAAAGCTTCAGTTGTAAAAGAGGAAAAAGCATGAACCAAGCGCTTCAGTTACAAAAGAGAAAAGCATGTTGATAAGTTTATTTATTTTTATTTTGGAAGCAAAGTATGTGAGATCCATGTTTTAGTCTTTGTGAAATCCTATACCGAGGTTTTGACATTCATTTAATGAAAGTATATTTGTATATGGTTCTGATACTGAGGACGCTGTTTTGAAAGTGTGATCATTGCCTAAAGCTCACGCCATCCTCAGGTATCATGATTGCAGTTTGTCTTTGTCCCACAGCTCAAGATGGCCACGCCTAGTTCAAAAGGGTCTCGTCTTGCTATCATGGAGACGCTTTGTCCAGGAGTATGATAATTGTGATTTAATAACAGTTATGAAAATATATGCTTTAATAATTTCCTTTTCAGATCTCCTTGCCTGCAGTTCCTATCCTAATCCCTTTCCCCCCGGCAGGCGTTATCAAGACTCAGTGCTCCAATAGGTTTCTGAGTTGATGGCGCTGGGACGTGGGTCTTTTGCTCAGCAGCGTGCAGATCCAGAGGAAAGGGCACTGTGACACAGGGGTAGGACCTCCTTCACTAGCCTCTCCAGTTCCTCCAGGGAGAAGGCAGGGGTCCTATCACCTGTTGGGCGTGGCATGAGTGCTCCCAAAGGCGGTACACAGCAGCTCAGGTCATAGAGGTTTTGCTAGCAGAAGTGTCAAGAGTCAAGTGAGGTATTTTTCAGAACATTGTGGTCACGTCCACCACATCCGTAGCCGTCACTGCCGGCGGACACAGCCATTGGTCTGTTACCATCACTGGCAACAACGTAAGCCTATGGCTGTGTCTGCCATGGTAGCAACTGTCCAACACCATGACGACTTCCGCTACGGGTCGCGGGCGGTTGCTAATGTCCAGAGGAGTAGGTCAGACAGTCACCATTTTAAAGGCATAATATGCGGTATATGGCTACGAAAAAAGCGTCACAACTCCAAAAATGGTGTTTATACCAATGAGTGCTTGTCGTGTCCTGTCATCTGGGTCCTTTGACTTGGACACCATTTTTGTACATTGCTAGGCACTAATGACAACTTGCTTTGTGACACAGACATCCCCCCCTCCACACAACAAAGTTAATTTAAGTCTTGGGACATCAAGTCACAGTCCGAGTGGCAAGTTTCATGCACAAATTCTAGCTGTCCAGATAGATGATGTGTACATATTTGTGCAAAGCAAGGGGGAAACATGTTAATTCTGTGTCATTGACAGTGGTGATGTGTACTGTGTATCATGGCCTCAACTTATGACATGCCTTCTCACAGTTTGTCATTGACATGCATAATGTATGTTGCAAGGGACAAACTAAATGATGTCTAAACTCATTACCTGTCCTACATAAGTACCCAGGGAGGGGAAAGATCAGACACCTCCCTGTCTACCATCTACTGCCAGATCTTCAGCCGGGGAAGAAAGACACATTATCCAGATCTACCGTCTGAATAGGCAAACAATTGTGGATCTCTGTCGTCAGTTGGAGCCAGATCGGATGCCTGCTATTCTTCATCTAACTAGCATACCACCCATTATACAAGCCATGGCAGTGTTGCACTTCCTGGCCACAGGGTCCTTCCAAAATACAGTGGCCCTATCTGCTGGGATGTCCCAGCCTATGTCCAGTCTTTTGTTGAAGGATGTACTCTCAGCAATGTCAAAACACCTGGACAGCAACATCCGGTTTCCTCAGCATGAGGATTTCGCCCATGTGAAGGCTGACTTATGTGGTTTGGCACACATCCCACATGTTATGGGAGCCATTGATGGTACACCCTTGGTTCCACCACATGGCAATGAACAAGTCTATCGGAACAGGAAGAACTTCCATTCCATCAATGTCCAAGTTGTTTGTTTGGCAGACCTCTACATTTCACAGGTCTGTGCTAGTTATGTGGGTTCAGTCCATTATGCCTTCATCATGAAGAACAGTGCAATTCCACAGCTGATGTCACGACTGCACCCAGAGAGGGCCTGGATGGTTGGTAAGTCACATACGTTATGTCACGTTTGTTTGTATGCAATGTCTGCTGAAAAAATTCTGATGAGAGGGACTCAGTTTCACATATGTCCCATTCCAGTACAGAGGACTCTGCATACCCAAAGCTTCCATGGTTGTTGACAATGGAGAAGAACCCAACTACGCCTGCTTCAGCAATGTCCATGGAAGAACACAGTGTGTCGTGGAGTGGGCTTTTGGGCTCCTGAAAGTAAGATTTAGGTGTCTGGACAAGGCAGGTGGAGCCCTCCTCCACTCACCCGAAAAAGTATGCAAGATCATTGTGGCCTGCTGCATGCTCCACAACATTGCTGTGAGGAGAGATATCCCATATATTCCAGATGAAGGGGTGCTAGCAATACCACCCGGTGAGCATCCTGAAATGCCAAGTGAGGATGACAGTGATGAAGACAAAGGTGAAGACCTGCGGGCAGATCTCATCAATCATTACTTCAGTTGAGTGTAAGTAAGTAATGCTGATTACTGTAACTGTATGAGGAACTGTAGGGGTCAGGATGTGTTGAGCAGGGTATTTGTTCTAAAAAGACAGGGGCTCTCATGCTATGCAGTATGCAGCCAAGGTTTGCTTGTTAAGTCAGCTTGTAGATATTACTACCTTGATGATCTACTTTGTTTGTGTCAGTCTAATTGCAATGTGAGTGGATCTACTGAAGTTTGATATGAGGTGTGGGACATATGCATAGTTTTTCCAGCCTAAACTCCTTGTATTAAGTTTTATCCAGATCTCTTCACCATGCCATCCTCATTTTGGCATTTCAGAGTTGTGACATTGGCAGGTAGTTATTGCTGTTCGGACATTTGAAGTGGGCATGGATTGATCCAGGTAATGTTGTCACAGATGTGGGGTGTATTGTGGTACTTTAAATTTCGGAACCACACTGGAGGCATGGCCCTATCATGCCGATTTTAGTATCAGAGAGCCGCAAATGGCAAATACGATATGTACGAGTGTTTTTATCACGTTTCATCAATGGAATGACCTTGTATATGATACTGCATATTGATCCCATTTTAGAACGATAGCCATTTATGTGATTGCCCTCACATAGGCCAATGTCTAATGCTGAAAACGAGTCTGAAGGACACGTACACCTTTGCTGACTCCTCTGTGACCTGGGCAAGCTGACTCCACTGCCTGAAGCCAAACCTGTTCGGCCAGTTTCTTTCCCAGTGGCCGAATGAGATTAGTATCAAGGCACAACACATCATAAACCTTTCATCACACACAAACCATGCCTAATCTTACACACACCTGTCTCTGTTTCTTTCTTTATGACTTGCTTTAAAAGGAGGAGGTGCCCGTTTATATTGGGGGTCCGTCGATATCTGATGAAAGTACTAAGCCTTGCCGGGTAATTGATTGAGGGCTGGACAAACTGAAATATGGGCTTGTCATCATAAACCTGCTATTTCTTTGTAGTGAAAATATGTGAATGGTCAACTGTAATCCTGTTAAAACCCCAAAGGCTACTCACATGTTGCCTCTCTAGCTTTTCTCATTTGTTTAGGAATGTGACTGGTACAGCCCCCTTGCATGCCTAGGGCATAATAAATGATATAAAAGGTCTGAGCTAAGACCATTTCTGGAGACTGCCTCTTTCAGTTGCTATAGGTCAGCTTCTGGGAGACGTAGACTCACTCATTTGAGTTTAATAAAGATGTCTTTTCATATTTCAGCTTCTTTGTCAAGTTCTTTGTTATATTACCCTGAGAATGAAAATCTCTAGTACTTCATATGGCGCAGCCAACGCGGGGCTCATCAGAGAAGTGACTTTCTGTGGGAGTGATCTTGTCAGGAGACTGAAATCTACTGAGGAGGACAGAACAGGATTCTACCAAGAAGGTACTCTGTGCGCAGGGATTCTGGAGATTCTTTGATTATGCAGCCCAGTATATTTCTGATCTTCCTGATTTTGATCCTCCACATGATGTCACCCCTGACTGAGAACCTTATTGGCGTAAGTAAAAAAAAAAAAAGACTGTTAGGTCATTTAGAACTTGGCAATTAGAATTTGGACAACTATTTGTTTGGTATAGCTTTGATAGGTTTGTATAGGTTTATATACGCGAATTGCAATTTGTGTAGGCAGGTAATGAAGAGACTTTTTCTCCATCTGCTTTAGTTGAAGTATAAGTGGGTCGCTCCCAGTCCTTAGTTCTTTGGTTCTTAGTTTTTGGTTCTTGGTTCTTAGTATTGGTCCTTAGTTTTATTTGAAGATTGCAATTTTCAAAAACCGAGGGTCTTGTACATTTGCGAGTGTATCGATAGAGATAGCCCCTTGAAGTTTGAAGCTCGGTTAGTGAGCGAAGATGCCTAATCGTAGCAAATTTGGTACTTGGTTTGGTTTTTGGTGGCAACAGGGATTCCCGATTGGAGGATTCATGTCTGATACCTCCGATTGGAACTCCAAATTATGAGTTCTATTTTAAACACGGCGTGGGCCCCATCACGTTTAATAAAGTATGGGTCCGCTATTCTTGGAAATAATTGAGAAAAGTTTTCTTTTTTCTTGTAAATATGACTTACAACTAGAATCTGCAAACGGTTCTGTAAGTAAATTGCGACGGCGCTATTTATGAAAAATGGCTAAAGCGCGTTGTATTGTGTGTACTGAGTGTTTTCTGTTTATATCTGAAATGAGCTCAATGTGTGTTTGTGGGTCTTCTTGATGTTTACAGTTTGTTAAGTAAAATGTTGGTTAATTAATATTAAGTAGAAACTTAGAAAAAATCCAGAAATGAACCATGTGATGTGCTAACATAGCTATATGTTGCTCTTTAATTTATAGAATGAGCAATTGTGCACATATACAAAACTGCCGTTAAATGCTTAATAAATTAGAAAACACATTCAATAGATATAAATAGGGTCCCAAAAAAACCGAAATTATCTATTTTTGCAAAAAAATAAATAAAATTTACAGCATTTTTCTTAGATGCATTGTATTAGATGTTCACAGGCAAACTTTTCAGCTGCAGTATATTTGATAGGAATGTTCAATTCAGCCAGCACTTTCCCAGTTAAACATGGGTGGAATTTTGCATAACCTTCCTTTTAAATGAAAGTGGCGCAAAAATGTGACGCATTTCAAGTTAGGCTTATGCGCTTAGGCTTGTGAGTTAATGTATCCCAAATAATAGGCAAGGGATGCAGCTTGCTTTTATATGTGGAATTATCACAAAAAAAAGAATAACTGTTTTTTTTTTTTTTTTTAAAGAAAATTATTAATTATGGAAAAATTATTAAAAAAAATAAGTGCCTTTCAAAATCGTTTTTTAATATTTATAAAGTTTAATACCTATACTATGACCTCCTAACATTAAAATTTAATTTAAGTTATGTTGCACCGCTAAAATGACATTTGTATGTGCAATTTTCCCTTGGCGCAGGAGCAAACAAGCTCATTTCTATAAAGTATAAGTTAATATTTTCAATGGCTGACTCATGGATTGTGTAATAGACATTCTGGTAATGCATATTATGCAAGAAAATTGTAGGATATTGATTTTTTAATGCCTAAAATATCAAAGTCGATTTTGGGCAAAAGCACTGTTTAAACTGCATTTTCTTTCATTCAGAGTACTTTTTAAAGTGTCTCAGGCTTCAGTAAATGCATACATTTAGGTTTGATATATATTTGCAGGTTGTGCCTTCTTATGATTCAATGAGTCAATGTGCCAGTACAAAGGCTTGTTTTAATATCAAGGTTGAAGGTTCTAACTTCAGCTGGGCCTACTGAGACGTTCATTCATTCGAGGTTGATGAAATATGTACCATTGCATGGGATTGCAACAAGCATTTATTCTAACAACTGGTATGTGTGTTATTAAGGTTTGTGAATTATTCACAGTAAATGTAGTTTAATAATCTGGAAATAGAGATAAATTTTTTTAGCGCCTAAAAAGGAAAAATTATTTTTTAAAATAGAGTCAATTATTGCAGGTTAGAGGGAAAATAGGAAGGCCTACTGTCTTTGACAGATTCAGAGTGGCAGAAGCTAGGAGAGCTACAGAGGCTGGCTCAAGTCACTCTGCTGAGATGCTATCTTTAGTTTTCCCATAAACAATGGAGGAGGCTGTCATGTTGACACTTGTGATCTTTTAAATTAGGGCCTTGTCTCTGTGAAATGCAGAATGACCCTACGGGCCTCTAAAAGTGGGATTTCTGGTTTCTCCAGAAGAACATCAATACAATTAAAGAACTTAATTCCAAAGGGAAAATATAAAAAAAGGGGTTTCTTTGAAAGTCCCAACATCATGTTAAATGCTCTGCAGAACTGATACATTTGTGTCTCCGCTCTAAAAAAATAAAATGATGCCTGCTAGTTGCTTTTATTTGACAGAAAACGAAGTGTTGCATTAAGTCTTAGACAGAAAATAAGATGCAGCCCTTTTCTAAAATTTTGAAGGCTACATGCCTTAATGAGAACTATTTGCCAATTAAGACTTATTTTTCACAGTGGAAATTGTAGGTGCCAAATTAATATGGAGTGTCAGTGTAACAATTTTTACTTTTAGAAAGGTAAAACTAAGGTGGCTTGATGTTGCGAAGTAACTGACAAGAGGGTAACAGTTAAGTAATGGAAATTTATTTTCGGGTATTTGGTCCTATCATGAATTGTTCTTGCTGGTCCTGTATGTTAGAAGAGAAACAGTAAAGTTATATTTGACAGCAGATTTCCATTGCCTGGTGATCTACTGTCAAAAGGAGGGTAAGGATTTTAAACCTGACAAATTAAACAGGCCCAAATATTGGGTTTTGGGCTGCAGGTTTACAGTGCATAAAGTACATGACATGGTGTTGTGTGTCACCGCTTATTCACACATGCTATTGTTTTGTCTATGCTTTTTGTGCTTGATACACAGCAAGTATATCTGATGGCTTGACGTTTTGTGCGTTTTTATTATTTTTTATTTGTTTTTTGCATGTTTGTTGCTGCTTTTGATACTATTACAAGCTCCCCTGTGTTGTGAGGGGATGGTCATGACGATGCCCATCGCTACGCAACAGTTGGTTGAACTTGTTCTGGTTACTAAATTCCACAGATAATGATATTTCATGCTGTGAACATAAGAGACAACACTTCACCAGTGCATGTCTATTTGGCTATAATGGTATTGAAGGAAAATAAAAAGAGATATACAGGATCAAAGTGTGTCACCTGCAGTTAGTCACGTTACTGCCCCTTCCCTTAAAGGAACAGGCAGCCCTACATTTATGTAGCCTTCATTGGACCTAAGGATGACATTATAGATCTGTGACTCAAGGTGGCCTATTTTCTATATTACATTAGTTAATGATGTTCTGTTTCCTAAGTAGCATATGGCTTTTGTTCCTTAAAAGAAAACCAGGTTTTCATTTTTTCCTGAAGAAGGAACTGAAACATTAGCTAGGAGTACCGTATATGGTGTAGTCGCCAACGGTAGAGTTAAAATTTGTGTAACTTTGGCCTTTGTGTATCACCCGTACTCTCGGTGTTGTGTCACATGCCTGACTATCACCCAAATAATTTTTTTTGTTCTTCCTCTAGATTTTTTCTTTTGTTACTTCCCCTGACCAATGTGGCATCATGCTTAGTTATTGAGATTTTAGCTATGTCCTAGTCCCATTCCTCTTTTTCGAATTCCTTTCACCAGTCAGCCCTTTTATTATTATTGATGTATTGTTCAGGTTCACATTTCCAGACTGCAGTGATGTACCAGGGACCCCCATGTTATGTATAATTCCCTTTGGTATGACCAGACTGGTTTTCAAGAATTTGCCTTAGGCCTGCTTCAATGTTTTCCAGCCTGACTGTCAGGGTAGCGATAGACTGGTTAACTGACTCAATATTATAGTAAGACAAGTTTTCCATCTCAATAGGAGATATCTTATGTTTACCTTTTTGAACATGACGAATTTTCAATGTCTATTTTAATTTGGTTTTCGGTTCCCTTCTGTTCCTGCTACTTTAATTTTTGGTGGGATCAGATGTGTCATAATCATGCAAATATCAGGACCCTCTAGTTCTTGTCTTTTTGTTTGCACATTTGACTATTAGCCTGTGTATTGCATAGTGCACCTGATGCACAGTTTTTAAAGGAAGGTTTCTACATGTCCCTGATAATCGGTATCATGTGATTTCTCTATTGAGATGTTCTAAGATAAGTAGGAACACCTAGACTTAATCATTGAGGAAAATATGTGTTTACCCCATTAGACAATGCCACTGTGTGAGGAAATCCATTCAGATAGAATTCTCATGTAGCTATAGATGGCAGAGAATAATGGAGAGAACCCAATTAAAGATGCTAGAGACCCTGTTTTGCCCTTCTGCCTTTGTCTTTGTATTTTATGCCCATGGTGTATGGCTACTCCTTTGAAGATTCCAGACCACCTGCTTGCAGTCCCCTTGTTAAAAACCATGAACTGTTTTTGTACTAAATTGAAGGAAACTAACAACTGTGGCACATTTCCTACGTCACTAGATTCTGCGGGTATCAAGTCATAATAACCTGCAGGACATTGATTTAAGCCTAATTCCCATCAGTGACAGCTACAGATGAAAGACGGACGTCTTGGCCCTACAGTCTCAGCACCCAGAAAGTAGCAAAGCTGGACAGCGATCGCCAGCGCATGGTATCGTACTTGCTCCATCAGACGGCGTTGGACATCACAAAACCAAAGTTTCAGTGTAAAAGAGCTAAAGAGAAGGATTCCTGTTGTTGATGGCAGAGCTGTTTTTGAGGTTTCATTTCTCTACCTGTCATGTGCTGGTAACCTCTGACAGTGTGCAATCCCTTGAGCCCCTTGGTCTGAGTTTTGGCCACACACCCCCTTTTCTTTGCTCCAACGGAAGAAGGGCAGTGCACCGGAGATTTCAAGTTTGGAAAAAGGCACTATATTGTGGTGCCCATGAAAGAGCAGCTTGGGCGTCCTCTGACACTAAATAATGAGTGTTGGAGTCTGAAAGTGCTGCTGAGCTTGAGCTATTTCCCAATTAATGGTGCTTGGGTCTGCACAAGATGATTTGTGCCCTTGATCAATGAAGAGCACATTGTTTGTAGTATCTGCCACAGAGGAGAGACACTGGTGCATTGCTTTAAGACATTGAGACTTTCGAGTGAGCTGTGGGTGTTTGCTAGGAGGGCACTCCAACTAAGCAGTACTTTTCTCACGAAGAGGCCTGAATTGAGAGGAAGAAAACAACAAAAGACAATTTGATGGACAATAGAAGCCTGCCAGAGAGGCTTTTTGAATGGACTCTGGGCATAGTTGGTTTCACAAGAGGTTTCCGTGTGATTGTATAGACTAGGTGTTAGGAGACTGATTGTTTTGCTGGCATTGTTTTAAAGTACTATTCTGTTTAGTAAAAGCAGAATAAAGTCCATTTTCTGTGGAAAGAGTACCCCCTTTTCACCTTAGAGCATTGATGAGAGTCACCACTGTTCCACCTGAACATACAAAAATTACTGAAATGCAGAGGAGCCCTAAAAATGTTACTAGATAATTTTAGGATTTGCTTTTTGGTTAGGGTTGTGAAAAATTATTATTTCATTTGTAATAGTGGTCACTACTTTCTCCCGTTGTCTATATGTTCTTAATAACGTGTTTTCTAGTGTCTTTTAAACATGACGTTGTCATTTATGGGTGGGATTGTTTTTCTCTACTCAATTGACTTCTGCACCCACTTCCCAACCTATGTCTTTTCCTACTATTGTTTCTTTGCACTCTTTTCACCCTTTTCCTGAACATGAGCAGGTTAGAAGATCAGAATTCGTAAGCAATTCTTTTATACAGCTTCTGCATCAACACTAGTTAGTAGTGAACATCACTAATTGTTGGGTGTGTGATCTTATGCCACCTACTGCAGATAGAGGTATTCCTTATTTTGTCCTGCCATATGTGGCCTTTTGTGCTACTTCATGTTCGAGGAGACCTGTCCAGAGAGAGTTACCAAGTACTAGAATTTTGCTCCAGCAACATCTCCATGGCCTTATGAATATAGACCCGGACTCAGATTAGTATGAGTATAGTTGTTGCCTATGTAAGGGCAAAAGGAGGGTCTGTGGTACTTTAAATTTCGGAACCACACTGGAGGCATGGCCCTATCATGCCGATTTTAGTATCAGAGAGCCGCAAATGGCAATTACGATATGTACGAGTGTTTTTATTGCGTTTCATCAATGGAATGACCTTGTATATGATACTGCATATTGATCCAATTTTAGAACGATAGCCATTTATGTGATTGCCCTCACATAGGCCAATGTCTAATGCTGAAAACGAGTCTGAAGGACACGTACACCTTTGCTGACTCCTCTGTGACCTGGGCAAGCTGACTCCACTGCCTGAAGCCAAACCTGTTCGGCCAGTTTCTTTCCCAGTGGCCGAATGAGATTAGTATCAAGGCACAACACATCATAAACCTTTCATCACACACAAACCATGCCTAATCTTACACACACCTGTCTCTGTTTCTTTCTTTATGACTTGCTTTAAAAGGAGGAGGTGCCCGTTTATATTGGGGGTCCGTCGATATCTGATGAAAGTACTAAGCCTTGCCGGGTAATTGATTGAGGGCTGGACAAACTGAAATATGGGCTTGTCATCATAAACCTGCTATTTCTTTGTAGTGAAAATATGTGAATGGTCAACTGTAATCCTGTTAAAACCCCAAAGGCTACTCACATGTTGCCTCTCTAGCTTTTCTCATTTGTTTAGGAATGTGACTGGTACAGCCCCCTTGCATGCCTAGGGCATAATAAATGATATAAAAGGTCTGAGCTAAGACCATTTCTGGAGACTGCCTCTTTCAGTTGCTATAGGTCAGCTTCTGGGAGACGTAGACTCACTCATTTGAGTTTAATAAAGATGTCTTTTCATATTTCAGCTTCTTTGCCAAGTTCTTTGTTATATTACCCTGAGAATGAAAATCTCTAGTACTTCAGTATGAGTCCTGGGCCAAATCAGCTTGAACAGTGGGTGGATGGAATTCTGAAGTGCACAATACAGTTGTTTAATGTGGTAGGTTGGTCCAATTGTCTCATGTGTGTGATCATGTGGCCTTGAATCATGTCATCCAGTACAATCCATGCATTCTCCCTTCACATTGTATTGGCAATGATCCTGTATAAACTTTGTGTAGCTGTCAATGTATTTGCAGGTCACATTGCCTCTGCCACAACACTTACAAAGGTTTGTATCATGCCACCAGGTGCTTGCTCATTGTGATAGGATGGACCTGTGATAAGGGAATGTTGTACTGCCCTCTGTTTGTCCCATGGCGTATGTTAAGTTGACAGACATGGTTTTGGTATCTGAAAAAGTTCAAGGTAGTGACAACATCCACTAATTTGCTAGCCTATTCAACAGTCAAGGTTTGACAAAGCCCTTTCTTATGTTTTCTGGGGGACGGTACCTTTTGGATATCTAGCCTGACTCAAGATGGTTCTGCCATTCTTGACTATGACAATCCAGACATTTGAATAGCCTGTGTGTTGTACCACACAATAAAATGTTTGGTGTGACCAGACACTTGTGTCATTGTGTTGCTAATTCTCCTCAACATGACACTACCTGAAACACATTCTTTCTTCCATTACCATCTTATGTCTTCCTCATGTTCATCACATGGGTTTACAATTCAACCTCTCAAAATGTTGAAAAAATTGTAGTAGGCAGTGTTTTGTGATAGGTATGTTTATTTATATATGTATAAGAAATAATTGTAAGACTCAACAAAAAGGTAAAGTGAAGGGATCAGTCATAGTGGTTGAAATCAAATTAGTAGATGCCACAACATTTGAAGTCCAAAACCCAGTGTCCTACTGCTATGGAAAATGGAAAGTGGTCAAAGAACAGTCAAAAGAGTGAATCTGTGCACACAAAGGAGTTCCTTCAGGAAGAGGTCACTTGCTGGCAGTTGTTGATGTCTTGCCATCCACACCTCCTGGAGTCTTGGGTGGACATCCTCATTTGCAGGGGGGATCTGCTGCTACAGAAGCAGGGCTGTCTGAGTTGGGTCCTTCCCCTGCCTCCTTTCCAGTGGCTGACACAGATGTTGAAGGGGCTGGCGTTGCTTGGGCAAAGGAAGGGGTGTGGTGTTGTTCATGCTCCCTGATCAGGGTGCTACTGATCTGCCTGAACACCCCTGTTAGGGAGGCAAAGCTAGTGTTCGAGGCTTCCCACTTTTCCATGGCTTCCCAATGGAAGCCCCTCTGTACCTCTGTACCTGGCCTATCATGCCTTGGGATTGTTGGTAGGCTCCCAAGACTTAGCTGGTGGTGTCCTGGCCAAGACCATCCCCAGAAGCCTCATGCAGCTGGCTCACACTATCCCTCCTATCTATCCTACCCCCCAAGTGCCTGCATCCTTGGCACTGCTTGCCCCCACCACTGGTTCCAGGACCATCATTGTCGGAGGTGTTTTTCTGTGACTCAGGGTCCTAGACTGGGGGGCACAAGAGGTTTGAAACTTTCCTCAGGAGACAGGTTTGGGGGCGACTGGCTACCTGAGATGTTCAAGAAATGTGGCAGGGAGGAGTTGATGTGGTCACAGTGAGGCTCACTGGTGTCATCTGACCGGGGTAGCCCAGATGGGCCAGAACCGTCCTCAACATCCAGATGTCCAGGAGTGGTGTCCTCACTGAGGGCTTCATCCATGTGGGTAGTGGCAGTCTCTTCAGTGGGATTGGTATTTGCAGTGGCAGCTAGACATGATGATGTGAGAAATACAATGTTAAAAGGTTACAATTTGTGACATCTACCTCAAATAGTAAACAGTGAAATTTGGCTAAGGCCATGTACACATTGCATTTGCAGATTTCCCTTATGTGACAGGTACACATGGTATCAGTTGTATTGGCCTGACATTTTTAGTAACATACCAATTTTATTTCAGTCAACTAGCTTCAGAATATCCGAGTTTATTAGCGCCTGGAAGCATGGTCATAGACTCATTTATTGCAAGCAGTGCAGGCTAAACAGTAGCTGGGCAGGATGTGGTTTAGGTCATTTTAAGACCAAGTTGACTGTTATGTTGGCAGACCCAGGACCTTGTCGTATACGTGATAGTTGTCATCATGTGGTCAGCGCAGTGTGAATGTGTCAGCTGCCAAAACCATTATTATGATGCATCGTGAGGTCTTTGATCTGTGTTAACAATTTTTGGCACAAAGGTTGAGCAGTCCTTCCTGCCCACAATATTTTCATCTTGGCATATCTGCTCAAGATGGATCTAGGAGGTAGCCACACCACAAAGTGTACCATGATCTGTATCTTGGTTCCTCCCAGGTGGCCAAACTTCATTTGTGAGTCCACAGACAGATGCACAATGTCATATGGCCACTGGCCTGGTTATTGGAGTTACAGGGACTGGTCCTACTAGGATTTACAATCATGTTGCTCCAAGCACTACACACAGTATACCTAGGTCACCCTCTCAGGTGAATACAGTTCAAAGGCTCAGTAGAGGGAGAAGGGTCATTGGAGCAAAGGACACTGTTTTGGCTGAGTGTAATGACAGTACCAGTGCCTCCTTGTCTTAGCATTCCTGTCAGTGCCTATCCTACCCACACACTATACAGATGTCATCCTCTCAGGTGAGTACAGTTAAAGGCTGAGTGGAGGGAGAAGGGTCATTGGAGCAGAGGACACTTTTTTGGCTGAGAGTAGTGACAGTAGCAGTGCCTCATAGCCTTAGCATTCCTGTCAGTGCCTGTCCTACCCACACACTATACAGATGTCATCCTCTCAGGTGGCTACAGTCCATTGGCTGAGTAGAGAGAGAAGGATCATTGGAGCAGAGGACACTGTTGTGGCTGAGTGTAGTTGCAGTAGCAGTGCCTCAGGATTCCTGTCAGTGCCTGTCCTGCCCACACACTATACAGATGCCATCCTCTCAGGTGAGTTCAAAGGCTGAGTAGAGGGAGAAGGGTCATTGGAGCAGAGGACACAGTTGTGGCTGAGTGTAGTGACAGTACCAGTGCCTCCTTGCCTTAGCATTCCGGTCAGTGCCTGTCCTACCAACATACTATACAAATGTCATTCTCTCAGGTGGTACAGTTCAATGGCTGAGTAGAAGGAGAGGGATCATAGGAGCAGAAGACACTGAAGTGGCTGAGTGTAGTGACCGTATCAGTGCCTCCTTGCCTTTGCTTACATGAGGTATCTGGACAAAACTATTGGGCTGTTCCAAGACCCTGTGGACTAGTGCTATTACTGGTCCAGTTCTTGCTTAATAAGCCTCATCTGAATTTGACAGAAAGGCACTGACTGAGACTGACTCCTTGCAACAGACCTTCATCACAAAGCTCAGAGTTCTGCACCATACTGCTGAGGGAACTGCTTTGTTGAGTTCAATGTCCAGGATGCTCCAAGGAACTTGAGTCTTGTTGCTAGACAGGGTAGAACTTTTGGGCATTTAAGGCCTGATTTAGAACTTGGCAGAGGGGAATACTCCATCACAAATGTGAAGGATATCCTGTCTGGCTTATTACAATCCAATTATATCCTACAGGGATTGTAATACAGCAGATGGGATATCCATCACGTTTGTGATACTGTATTCCATCCACCAAGTTCTAAATCATGCCTTTAGTATCAAGCACAGCTGATGAAAAAGCTGATGCAAGCCACTATGGACAGATCCTCATCTTCTGATAAAGTCTTCAAAAATCTAAACAAAATCTGACCCTGCCATGGTCGTGGAGCAGTGTAGATTTCCTGTAACCCCTGATGTCACAATCTTGACATATGTTTTCATAACATGAAACATACTGTGTTTTACTGCTACAGTAATGTAAAATGGTGTACTCCAATTCAATAATGAAGTGCATTCACTTAGCACTAGGAAAACTGAATTCAGAGCGCCTTAAACTTATTAAATGAAGTCTTTGTGTGTACTTTCACCACCATCATCATGTTATTTGAAATGTATTTGCATTAGAAAAATTATAAATGTATATGATGTGTACATTAATGTTTTATACTTACAGTTTAAACGTAGCTCCTAGCCATACCTAAATTTGTGTATTTACAATTGTTGCATTTATTTTAAATGTAACATGAATTTGTATCTGAATCTATGGAACTGAGGTTTATATGAATGTAGAAATGTATATATGTGCAGCATAATGTGGAATTAAATGTGTATTAGTGAGCAATGTTTTAAATTGTCACAACTTGCCCTGAGTGTCTTTAATGTTAGAAACTGTTGCCCATGTTCTGCTAACATGTTATTTCATTGAGGTGCATTCACACAAAATGTTAGTTTGGGAATAAATGTGCTATTATTTTGCTAATAGAGTGTCTGAGAAAAAATATTTGAGAAAGGAATGTGAAGAAACCAAGTGTGAGACGATTGCCCCTTATTCATAGATGTTGCAAATGATTTCTAGGACCAAGGACAGTAACGTTCCCATGACTGCCCTGGGAGAGAAGGAAGATGTTATGAGTTACACCGTGGAACAGGAGAACACAATGGAGCTTGTGATGGTGTGATTAAGGGTGTTGCCTAATTGAACTGTTTGGTATAAACTGGGGCTTTAACAGACTGATTTTAGAACACTTTTCCTTGGACTTTGAGAGGTAGAGACCTCTGACTTCCCCTTTGTCCCTGTGCTTTTGCTGAGCGTGGCTTAGGCTTACAGCTAATTCTCTTGACCGAGCTTCTGAGATGGTTACACCTTCCCATTCAATTTGCCTTATTCCTGCTCCTCACCTTTTCAGCCTTAGGCCTTTTTCTAGATAGATTTTTTCTTTTTCAATAGCTAAATTCTTAGTGAACGTCCCTAGTGACCCATAGATTAATTTAGTTAGATGATTTTACCTTGCACCCATGTGTAGGACAAATGACCAGAAATAGTTTTCCGCGCAACATATTTTGTTATTGATATTCTGTATTGGGATTACCGAATTTTTGGTTTGTTTTATGCTAATTCGTCTAAACTTCTTCAGAAGACTTGAATACCCAATTGCAATTCTTTATCTTTATAGTATGTTTTGAGATTTGTTAACAGTAACCTGAGTGTTAATTTATAATAAAACCGTTTAACTTTATATTTCGATTTGGGTCTTCATTGTGTGACCAAATTAGTTGCACTGTAAATTAATGACTGATTGTTATCTAATTTCCTAGTTGCTTCCTTAGAGGGAACAAAATGGACCGTTGACTCAAGATTAGAGCATACAAATGCTCCATCAGTCGAACAGTTTGGAGGGGAACAGACCTGGATTTCCACACCTTTTTCAGAGTAAGCTGGCCCTCAGCTATTTTCTACACCTTATCTGGTGATGGATTGGTTGTGCCCTAAGCAGAGGTATATGGATACACTTCAGTGGGTACTCTGGCTGAGGGAGATCCACCTGCATTTTTTTTTGGGTGCCACTACTGTAGCAGTGCTTGAGAGAGCACATTTCATTACCTTTAGATGGGGAATTTTTTTTTCTCTAAAGAAGTTACAAGGCCAGACTTCTTTCCCTGTTCTTGATGGTTTTGGATGGCAGATCTTACAGACAGAAGGAATGTGAGACAGATTAACACAACAAATTTGCTCATTGTGTGGATCTTCACTATAAATCTTATTTTGCCCACTGTTCGAGCAGAACTTGAAGAGAGATATTTTTGTTCCCTCCTTATAACAACACAGCTACCACCATCACAATGCAACAACATGATGCATGACCGCGCAACACACCAGACAGAACACGGGCACATAAAATACATAAGTTGTTACTGCAAAAACAACAAACCAATACCAAAACACATCACAGAAACAGTACAGAAACACTATACCAACATATGTCGACAGCATACCAAAAGTAACACAATCAATACAACAAAAGACAACAAAATAATAAAAAAATGTAATAGACTTGGTCGTTGTGTGGTCGATTTGTTTATTGCTGTGTTGTGATTATATTCTTCTTGTGATGTCATGTTGTCTAGATAAGTGAAGTGCTGTTATATATTGTTGAATTGCTGTACAGTGTTGCTTTGTGTTAATGTAATATTGAGCTGTTTGTAGATTTTATCTGGATTACCTGTGAATTTGTGAAATGTTCAATTAATGATGGTCTCTGCTTTGGAATTAACATTCATTTTTTACTTTTGTGCGTGCATAGGAAGGATGTTGACAGTGTGTAACCCCTCCCAGATTGGTGAGTTCCTGTGCATCCCCCCAGGCTGTTACACATGCACCCTTACCCCTTTCTGTGACAACATATGAGTCATTCTTGGTGCAAAAATGCTGCAGTTTGTTAGTGCAAACACAAAATGGTCAAACATAACAATGCAAAATCAGTTTTACTTTGCCCAGCACTTCTTGCCAGCTCCTAGAGTGAATAGACCCTTTCTTCAAGGTTCTAGCATCGCCTGCAAATTCTAGGCTTCACCTTGCTGCAGTGTTGTGGGCAGCCCCTCTCTGCCTACCCGGCCTGCAAGTGTCATGTTCACCCACCCACTGCTAACCACTTGCTAACTGTCGGCCTGCTCCCCATGTCCTTGCCTTGAGGTATCCCAAGGGCACTCTCTTGAGGGACTTCTCCTTTGGCCGTACCCCGCTGTATATCTGTGCTGGCTTCACCACAATGCCTGTGGTTCCACAACCTCAGGCGTTCTCTCCTGACCATTACTTGAATCCTAGTTGCTCCAGGGTCCCCCCTATGTTAAGCAGGGACAGTCCCATGCCTACCCCTATTAGGTGAACCCCATCCGGCTCATAGTACCCTGTGTTTTGAGACTGATTAGCCCACGCCTCACAAAGCCCTACCTATTCGCCTTGCATACTTTGGACTTGGTGATGTTCAGTTTCCTCCTCTGCCTTTCAGCTGCTGCCTGATCTCCCGTTTCCTTTCATTTGAAGCAAGTGTGATTTCTGACCAGATCAACCCCTTAGGATGAATGAGCCTGGAAACTGCTGTCAGCCCAGACATCATTGCCCCGAGTGAATCCCTAAGCCCTTTTTCTGCGATGCTGTTCCCTTCTAAGTGCACTCCAATCACATCTGTATTTGTTAAGTTAATGTTATGGTTGTTTGCATGTGATGTGTGGTTTTGATGGCCTAGACATCCTTCTTTGAATACATGTGCTGTTGATTGTGACAGGTAAGAGGAGCATGAGCAACCCATTATTGTTGTAATGTGGGTATTCAAACCATGATCGTGGCCATCCATGATACAATGCAAACCTTGTACAATGTTTTTTTACTTATTTATTTGGGAGTTTGATTTGGCACTGCACATTGCACCACAGACATTTCAAAGGACTGTACAGTTTGAATTACAGTGCAGGACAGTGAAGCAGAAGACCTGCAAATATCTAAATGGCTTGACTTCCATCGGACATAGAGCATTTGCTACCATTAGTTCTGAGGTATAGTGAAAGGTTTTTAAGGAGTTTCCCGAAGCATAGACAGTTTGGTTCTGCTCTCAAGGTCACTTTCAGAGTTCCATAGGTTTGAGCTTAGAACTCCTAGGCCCATATTTATACTTTTTGACGCTAAACTGCGCTAACGCAGTTTAGCGTCAAAAAATTTAGCGCCGTCTAACGCCATTCTGAAGCGCCATGCGGGCGCCGTATTTATGGAATGGCGTTAGCCGGCGCAAGCAGACCGGCGCTGCCTGGTGTGCGTGGAAAAAAACCACGTAGACCAGGCAGCGCCGGCGTAGGGGGAAAATGGCGTTAGGGCGTCTTAAAATGGGGCAAGTCAGGTTGAGGCAAAAAAATCGCCTCAACCCGATTTGCGCCATTATTTTCGACACCCAGACGCCATTTAAATGACTCCTGTCTTAGTAAAGACAGGAGTCATGCCCCCTTGCCCAATGGCCATGCCCAGGGGACTTATGTCCCCTGGGCATGGTCATTGGGCATAGTGGCATGTAGGGGGGCACAAATAAGGCCCCCCTATGCCACACAAAAAATATTAAAAAATATAAAAAATTATACTTGAACTTACCTGAATGTCCCTGGGGTGGGTCCCTCCATCCTTGGGTGTCCTCCTGGGGTGGGCAGGGGTGGCAGGGGGGTCCCTGGGGGCAGGGGAGGGCACCTGTGGGCTCATTTTGAGCCCACAAGCCCCTTAACGCCTACCCTGACCCAGGCGTTAAATAGTGGCGCAAATGCTGGGTTTTTTGACCCGCCACCTCCCGGGCGTGATTTTTGCCCGGGAGTATAAATACGACGCATTTGCGTCGCCGTCATTTTTTTAGACGGGAACGCCTTCCTTGCATCTCATTAACGCAAGGAAGGCGTTCACGCAAAAAAATGACGCTCTTTACTCATACTTTGGCGCTAGACGCGTCTAACGCCAAAGTATAAATATGGCATTAGTTTTGCGCCGAATTTGCGTCGAAAAAAACGACGCTAATTCGGCGCAAACGGAGTATAAATATGCCCCTTAGAGACCTGCCTGTGTGTTATTTTCTAATAAGAGCTTGTTATTTGATCTGAAACAATGTTACTGTCCAAAGTGTCCTCCTTAGGTACTTCTAAGGGGCTTCAGACGTTTCTTACATTCATCCATTCATTCAGGCAACCACCTGTTAATGAATGAAGCAGCTTTATTTAAAAAAAAAACAGACCTACTGAATTTGCCAATGCTTGTTTTTCTCTTCTGGTGAACGCTATACAATTTCCTCCAAATGGTCTTAAGGCATGCAGGGGAATATTTATACTCTGCGCCGCATTTGCACCATTTTTTTTTACGCGAATGCAGCGTCAAACTTAATTCCATATTTATATTTTGACGCTAGACACGTCTAGTGCCAAAATATTGGAGTTTGCACCATTTTTTGGAAGTGTGAGCCTACCTTGCATCAATGAGATGCAAGGTAGGTGTTCCCATCCAAAAAATGGTGCTATCCCCATAGCGCCATATTTATCCACCTGTGCAAAAATGACGCATGGGTGGGATGCGGCCCCAGATGATGGCGCTAAGCTTCCTTAGCACCATTATTTAAAGCCTGGGTCAGACCAGACGTTAAGGGACCTGTGGACCCATTTCCATGGTTAAGCACCATGGAATGGGCCTACAGGTGCCCACCCAAGCCCCAGGAACACCCCCACCCACACCAGAGGGACACCAGAGGATGGGGGACCCCATTCCAGGTATGTAGTGTAAGTATAGGTAAGTATTTTTTTTAAAGTGCTATTGGGGGCCCTAATAAGGGCCCCCCTGCATGGCACCGGGTGCAATGGTCATGCCCACGGGACACTGGTCCCCTGTGCTGGCCATTTGGGTGGTGGGCATGACTCCTGACTTTTCTAGTTTTAGGATGGTTGTGAGTCTGGAAATGACACAAGGCTGGTTAGCAGTTTTTTGTTTTCCGCTAACCAGCTTAACAGAATTTTTGGAAGCACAACCTTCTAATCCCATACCGCCAGCCCCACCCGACTAGTGTAATTTTTGTTGAGGCTAGCCCAAGCTTAGTACCGGCTTGCGCCATTCCATTACTTTGGCACCCGGCTGGTGCTCAAGAATTGCGCAAGCCGGTGGTACACTTTTTGATGCAAAACTGCGTTAGCGCAGTTTTGCACCAAAAAGTTTAAATATGCCCTACAGTGTTTTGCTGTTATGCCACTACAACAAAAGCTTGTGGTAGACTTTTGGTGTAATTAAAATTCTCGTCATTCCATAGTTAAGGGAGGATCATGCGCCCTCACCAGGCTACATAGACTTGTGCTGGTGTAATTGATTTGTCCATTATCTTTTTACCGGTACCCCTAGGACAGATGATCTCACCATTCCTCACCTCAGTTTTAAACATCACAAATCTTACCTTTTATCAATGGTGTAGCAGGGATTCATTTAATGGACTATAATGCAAGCTAGAAAAATGGAGCCCTGTTAAACCTGGTTGAGTAGTGAAAGCTAATCATAACTAGACTGCATTGAGCAGCTCACTCTCCTGGGCTCTGGTGCAACTGCACCTGTTGCGTCAATGATCCTTAAGCCCTTTTGCCTTTGCCCTACTTCCCTATGCTCCGGTCCACCCATCCTCTGTCTCTAGCTGCTCTTACTTTCCTTCTTTGTTGGGTCTCACATGTTCCCACTCTATACCCTTTTCTAAACATGGTGCACGATTCACAAAGGTAACCTACGTGTAGTAAAATTACTAGTGGCAAGTCTCTGCACTTGGAGAGCAATCTCCGCACTCAGGGAGAATCTTCATATGGCGCAGTGCAGAGAGTGCAGTGTGTGGTGATCCTACCCCAAGTGCAATGATTCCGCCCAAACTGCAGAGACTCCACAGAAAGAGTGGAGACTTCTCACTCATAACTTTCCTATACCCAGGCACGGCCCGTCCTTTAGGGTGGAGGGGCCAGCCCCCCCCCCCCCCACACCTTTTGTCCCTCATGAAGAGTGGCTGTCAGGCTGAACAAAGGTCAGTCTGACAGACACTCTACATGTACAGGTCAGGTAGCCAGGAGCAGACAGGCACGATCTGTGCAGACTCCTTGCTGCCTGAGCTGAACTTTGCTGGGCTGAGGAGGTCACAGCTCCTATGGACGTGACCTCCTTGACTCAGCAAAGGTGCTCGAGGCCCTCCCCAGGGTGATGAGGAAAGCGTCACCCATTGACTTCGACCTGGGCGCCCAGGGCGAGTGTCAATCGGTAACATTTCATCACAGAGTGGGGTGGGGTCAGCAGTCTCTACCAGGGATCTGGTTTGCAAAAGCTTTCTACCACCAATTAAGGCCAATCTGAACACTTGGATGCCGGTAAAACCAACTGGCTTCTATAAATGTAGCAATTGTAACATGTGCCATATAGCTTTACACAAAACATTTGCCTTTCATTTCAATATTAGCAAGTCCTACAAGATTCAATCTTTCATAAACTGCAATACCAAATATGTTGTATACATATTGCTATGTGATTGTGGAAAGATATATGTAGAGAGTACCATCAGGTCCCTGAAAGAGAGGCTCCAGGAACACATGCGATCCTTAAGGATCAATGATCCTTCATCACCTGTTGTTAGACATATGAACAAAGAACACGTGACATTAGAAATTCCTGTGATTAAATATATGGGCATTAGTCAGACGCCTTTACATCCTGGAGGAGGGAATCAAGAGAATTAACTTAGAAAGAATGAGGCCAGGTGGATAATTAGACTTAAAAGCATTGAATTGGGCATAAATTTGGACCATGAAATGCATCATTTTTTGTAAATGTGTGACCAATATGTATTATTTGGATATAGAGAAATATTTGTTGACATTAGCTATCTATCTCTACAATAGTTTAATGATAAGATCTCTATTTAACAACTATGAATAACGATGTTGGGTGTCTGTTGCTCCATTCAATATATGTCATCTGTACCTCAAAACTTTTTATACGATGTCTTTCACATCTAATTCTTTCTTCTTTTTCTTCTTTTTGAGAGTGCTTGATTTGTAATAATATTAGCACTATTTATTTATTCAGTTTAAGGTGATCTCATATGTCTATATATGTTCACTTTCTATGTACTAATATACCAGTTCACTTTCTAATGGGATATTGTCCCTTGGTTTTGTATGTAGATCTGTTAGACTTTGAAATGATACTTTGATATATGTTCTGTATTATAACTCTTGACGATTGGTGTAGTTAGCTATATGATTGAAATACATACTAGTCACATGGGGCTCTTTGGCTCTGTACTTAGGGATATTGTCATACCACTTAATCAGATGTATATTTTTAAATTTATTTTTACAATTTGCATTGGCATATGAAATTTGTTTGGAGACTGGTTGAGATAGTTTTATAATCATGATAAATTTCTTTCTAACTAATATGGACATATTAAGAATTTTAGAAAAAGGAAATATTACTGAACCTACTTGATGTATATGAGATGACTTTATTTGTAAATATGCTGTTTATGACTCCTGTTGTGGCAAATTTAAATATGGCCGCCACATTTGCGATGACTATGCTGAGGATTGGGGGTCCACTGTGAATCTGTGGATTTGTAAGTTAAATTTGTGTATCAAGATCGTAAATAATCGTATAAATAGTAAATGCAATTTTATGACTTGTTTAGGCTATAGTGTTCTTCCTTCAAAGATAGTTGAATGCCATCATTTCTTTTTGGGATCGATGTAGGTAAGTATGACTATACCGGTTGGCAGCGTACATGTTGTGGTTTTATCAATTTATTTCAAACTGACCGTTGAATTGGAAGCTACTAGATTGTTGTTATTTTGGGTCACTTATTAACAGGCAGTAGTTTTATGTCAAGTATTAGGCAACACGTTGGCAACTTCCTAATACATTAAATGAGTGTGGGTAATTCAAATATGACAACCGTTATGACTGAAGCGTTGTGTGACACTTTTTTGATGACATCAGTAGATGTGTCCAACTACAATGGCTAGCACTATTTTAGGATAGAACACGCTTTGCTCGGATTGTTTGGGTCTCGAAGGATACGATATACTCATGATGTGAGCACAACCGTGCGGAGATTAGAGGTAATTGATTTGGGTTAGTGTTCTATCTCTTGACTACAGCTTAAAATGAGAGGCAAAAAGCAATATCGTAACTTTTAACTTTGAAAAGTAGAAGGTCTTTTTTCAGCTAATATTGTCATCAGAAGCGATTACTTTCAAATCATGATTGCAGCAAGAGTGAGTATAGCATTGTGGAAAAGTGCCGGTAACAGCAGCATTAGGTATAGCCATCTTGTTTTTAGGAAAAAGGTTGCTTGGTTTAGGAATGTACTAGTAGTAAGCTCAATACATATACCAGTGGGCTGTTGGACTAAATTTGTTGTCTTTTTGTTTGGGCATTTGCTGGATTATATCTTCTATATACCTTTTTGGTTTGTCACATGTTTATTTGTTTTTTACAGTTATTAAGGGTTACTCATATGTTGCTCTAAAATGATGAGTGGCCAAAATCTAGATGGAAATTCCCTGTTGAAATGATGTCTTTGGATTTATTCCTACTGCAAAATCGGATCATATTTGCTTAATAGACGACTACCCATAAGGTTGATGTGAACAATGGATTGTCTTACCCAGGGGTAACATATATCAGTACAATATGTGGTTACTTGACATTGTTTTTTTTCTCCTCTAGTATTAGTGGTGTTACAGAAGAAAATGGATTAAATTTCATGTTAAGAGGTACATTTTAAAACACATAAAAATTATTATCTTTGAATACAGGAGACAATATCTATTTATAAATTATTTGTTTGTCACACAACTTGGACTAACTCACTAAGGGGTCATTACAACCTCAGCGGTCTTTTTACAAGACTGCTGAGGGACCGCCGTGCGGAAGACCCCCCATAGTGGCGGATTGCCGCTCGGCATATTATGACTGTTGGCTGCTCTCCGTCCTTTTTCCGACGGATAGCCGCCAACAGCCATACTGGCGGGCGGCGGGGAAGAGGTTGCTCCACCGTCACCACCATGCCAACAGAACACCGCCCACCGAATCACGTCCTGTGATTCTGCGTGGCGGTGTTCTGTTGGCAGTGTGGTGTTGGCGGAGCAGCCCCCATGGCGTCTGTGTATGTAGAGGGGGTGTGTGAGTGCGTGTATACTTGCGGGGGTGTTGCGTGTATTGGGAATGAGTGCGTGTATGTCTGTGGGTATGTCTGTATGGATGTGTGCCTGTATGTTTGTATGTGGGTGTGCGTGTCTGACTATGTGTGTGGATGTAGGCATGTATGTCAGTGTGTGTGTGTGTTGGTGGTGCCTGCATTCGTGTCGGGTGTGTGTGAGTTCTGTTATGTTGGGGGTCGGGTGGGGAGGGGGGCCCTGCCACCTTTGGGGGGCGGCAGGGGGGGTGGGGGATGTAGGGGAGGAAGTTGGGGTGGGGGAGACCCCTATCAGTGCCAGGGAAGGAATTCCCTGGCATTGATAGTGCTTACCGCCATGGATTTCATGGCGGTTCCAACCGCTGGAAATCCACGGCGGTAAGCTGGGTCAAAATACCGCCGGCGGTATAGTGACGGCCACCGGGCTGGAGACCCAGGTCTCCAGCCCGGTGGGCGGAACGGAGAACCGGCGGATGACCATGGAGGTAACCGCCATGGTCATAATACGCTGAGGAAAGACCGTCAGCCTGTTGGCGGTCTTACCGCCGCTTCTCCGCCTTCTGCCAGGGTCATAATGACCCCCTATGTGATTATAATGGTTGTATCGTTTCTTCTGGTAGCCTGTCTTTTCTAATTTTTTTATTTTACACTACATTTTAACTTTTTTTTGGTGTTTGGTGTAGGTTTGTAAATAGTTTTAATTAATCACTGGGTGTTTTTCGTGGGTATGTGGTTTTTAAATTGGATTATTTCAAATATTTGTATAGATATTGTTGGTTTTAAAAATATAATAAAATGTGACTTGATAGTTTGTAACAAGACCTCGGTTTGTCAGGTTCTGTATTTTCTGTTGGAGTAATAGGAATTGAGATTATTTCACTTTCGTTAATTATAATCTCTTCATATGTTGGTATTTAATCAGCCTTGAAAAAGTCCTGTCAATTTCAACTACTGGAGGAATACTGTCAACATCAGCAAAGACTGCTCTTAGTTGGAACTTTTATGAACTAGTCATAGATGCGATTGAATATTCGAATCTGGTTTTCATTTATGAAATTTAACAATATTACTTTAGGTCTGTGAGGTGTTTTGTGTTTTTTTTTTAATATGGATTTGTTCTTTTGTGTCTAATAAAATGTTTATTTTGAATCAATTTACCACATACCCATTCCTACCTTTGTGTACAAAATATTGTGTAATTAGATAATAGGTCTGTACTGATACATATTTCTATATTGATACTGTGCTCTTGGTGAAGTTTAGAAATTGTGCTACATGTGTGCTCCACTAGTTGTTTTTTGGTCTGTTAATAACTGGTTTGAAGTTTTTCTTACCAGTATGTGTACTTTGGCAGCAGGTACGTGTATTGTGTTTGAGCACCGTTTGTTTAAATATTTGAACTGACAGGAGTGTGCAGCTAAAAAAAGCGTCATTGTTGCCATAATTTTCTGTCCACTCTGTGACGAGGCTGAGACTGCTGCCTTCACTCATTGGCTGGCCTAACTCAGCAGTCCCAACCCTCCTGGGACCTCTGAGGCTGAAGGTAAGTGTGTGCTTGTGTGATCTTTTAAAATGAATGTTTGGTGCGTGCGTGCATGTTTGAATGTTATGAGTGTTGTTAATGGATGTGCGTGCATGTGTGTAAGAATGAGTGTGTGTGTGGGATCTTTTAAAATTAATGTTTGGTGCGTGCGTGCATGTTTGAAGGTTATGAGTGTTGTTAATGTATATGCGTGCGTGCGTGCGTATGAAAGAATTAGTGTGTGTGTGCTTCCTGCCCGCCCCCCTACCTACTAAAGCTGCCGAACGCCACTGCCTATATCTATGTCACGTTTGTGAATTGGGGCCCAAGTTTTTCATCTTAGAAATCATGTTGTAGAGCTGTTAAAGTACGCCTTTTCTCCACCTCTCCACCTCTCTAGACACAGTCAGATGTGTGTGTCATGAGTCATGTAGCTTCTTTCGAGTATGAATTTCGTTTTGTTTTTTTACTAGGGTAGTCATATATTAGATGCATTGTTTTGTCCTCTCAGTACTTCATAAACATACTTGACATGTCAATCAGTGAAGGAAAAGAACGAAATACTTGGTACGAGATGTTTTCTATGTCAAGCCAAACGCAACTACAGTCCTGGATATATATATAATTGGCCTCCGGTATTCTACAAGGATGAATAGACGCGTTAAAAATACTTCTTTAGACGACAGAACTCCATTTAAAAGAGTGCTGACGTAAATCATGTACAGCAGTGACTCAAGGGGGGCGGATCACTGAGATTTCATTGTGTGCTCAATTTTAGACATGTAACAAGCTACATGCTGGCCTTCTGTACAGGACACAAAAGACTCACCAGGAAGAAAGAGGCCTGAACCCCACGGTTCATCTCTAAAGCTTGTCAATTACACAAGGAATAACTGCATCAGCAGAAAGGGAAGAGGTGCAGAACATTGAGTCCATCTGAAAGTGCTCTCTATCAAATGAAGGCTGCTTTATGGCAACAAGGAATGTGCAAAATACAATACCTTGATTGAAAAATTGATCTTGTGTGGTGTTAGCCTGATATGTTGTTGATTTTTCCTCACTTTAATTGAATAGTTATGAATTATAGTGGTCTTATTATGGGGAACCTTCACTATGGATGTTAATGTCATTTGAGTTAGATATCCACATATTTTCCTGATTGGCTGAATAAGGCAACATCACCCTGAATACAAAATATGCTATCTCTTTTCCTGAGTTCCTTCTCTGTTAAACCCGCACCGCTCCTCAAAAATAATAAGAGTATACATTTCAGAAGCAGGAAGTCCGTCTAAGACTGACTTGCTTAAATACACCCAAAGCCAATGCATCAGAGACTTTAGTTTTTATCATTATTTTGACGCATCTGTAAAGTAGGCACTCACAATTTAAATTCAAGTTTCAAATGGAAACTACTGAAAAGTAAAGCAATGACGCCCGTCATGACAGAATACAGAATATGAGGCATGGTCGAACTGCGAGCAGAGATGTAACTTTTCCTAGACATTGGTAACATGTTTAGATGGTAACTTCGTTGAACGTTGCACTGCACTGATACTAAACTTGGTCAACTCTTGAATTTGGAAACGCTCATTCGGAGCCACAAATGCATATTTATTTTGGGCATATTGACAAAGAGAACACTTCTATATCTTAAAAAATAAATACTGAAACAGAGGTGTAGTTTGACACACAAAATCAATAGCCTCGATGCAGTAGAGGAAATATGAAATATTATAGTAGTGTTTTAATTAGGACACATGGGATAAAACAACCTATATGCCACTAACTCAGCCATTTTCCTACCCAAAATAAGAAGATAAAAATAAAAAGCGAGACTGGATAGACGATGTGATCTTTAGCTGAATGCAAAAAAAAAGAAGACACAAAGAAGACTACATGACCAGGAAGTAATAGTCCGCATCCACGCTCAGAAAACACCGCGCCCCATCTCTCGTCGATTGTATATTTCCCTTTGACCCTCTCCAGCGTTCTACTGCCTTTTGGCTAAGTTTGTGCTGAAAAAATATACCATAGACACAACTCCATTAAACCCATCCCTGCGATAAGCATTCGTTGACAAAAAAAGGACAAAAAGGTAAAAATAGATCAATAAACTCCACATTTGTCGAATGAAAAAGGTAAAAGACCACTTTGAGAGTTATCATAAGTTGAACTGGATATTTTTGGGCCTCCGTTCTGTGCATGAAGCTCTCAAAGGGGTGGCACGTTCCATGTCTAGCACCCTTTTTCGATGTTCTTGCGCCTCACTGCTCTTTCAATAGGGCACACACATTGATATTTTCCTGCCAACGATCAACAATTAAAGTGTGTTTTGTGGCATTTATACCTAGTGGTATGCTGGACTTCACTGATTAGGGCAAAAAACGTTTACGGATAAATTGAGGCCAAGGCAGACCGCCAGCACCGCCAGTTTACCTCAACAAGAGGGACTGGTGGTGCAGCGGTCCTAATCCTCCAGGGTGGCGCTGAAATTTTATGACAAGACCGGAGGCTCCTATTATGCAGTTTTCTTTTCTTTATTTTCAATAGCAGCTCCAGTCAAGATTCACTACAACTACCATAAGGCAAACCACAAGTAGCCAATGGGAGAACAACAGTAGTCCATAACAGTGCACCAATCACCGTCGATTCCACGGAATAATACCCATCTTGACTGAAAACAGCCCTCTTTTCTTGCTGCTCCTCAGTCAAGATAAGTATTATTTCGCTTTTCAGCCGCCGCAAGTGTTCTGTCAATTTCCCGGCTCCCGCGCGGCCGGTAACGGTCTCTTCGGCAGCGTTGGCATATTTCAGCCGACGCGCGCTGAAGAAACTCTCCGCTTATCTCGTTGCTGCTCCGGGGGATCGCTGAGACTTGTCGGAGCAGGCTTTTGGATCAATTTCACTTTTGGATCAATTTCACTTTCCGGCTTGTTTCTTTAGGTCAACTCCGCCTGTGGACGGGGCTAGATATCTCTTTTTCCTCTCTGGGTGAGAGGTTTAACCCTTTCTGGCCAGATACTTTCTTTTCTCTCTGTGTGAGAGGTTTAACCCTTACCTGGTTTGCTGAAGGAGGATTGTGTTTCACCTTGTTACTATGGATAGTTCTCAGCCTCAGTTAACTCATGAGGAGGAGGAAGATGTTTTAAAGGAACATTTAAATGATTTTATTCAGTCTTCTGTGGATCAGGCTATGGCTACCTCTTGGCAAAAACTGTCAAAAAATTTGGAAAATTCGGTAGTTAATATCGTGTCCAAGACCATGCTGGCCCATTCTGCGGGGGAAAGCAGAAAGCGTCCAATCTCCTCAAAAAATAAAAAAGAGACGCTAACTGGAAGTGACAAGGTTTCACACATGGCGGAGGACGTGGTTCCTCATGGGCCTCCTAATAAGGAGGTGTTAATAGCTAAGTCTATGAGAAAATGCATGGTTAAAACCAAACACATTTCTTCTCCTATCAGAATAACAAAGATTTTGGACACGGATGAGGAAGAAAACGCTCCAGAGTCGGATGAGGGTAGTTCGGATGAGGATGTTGGAGGGTTACTTTTCCCTCCTCCTCTTAAAAAGCCCAAATATGTTTCGGAGTCCTCAGCCATTCTGGATTCTGAAGGGGTGCCTATGTTTGATCCGGGAGATATACAACATCCGAATTCCACAGAGTGGCTTCCCTCAGAACATGTGGCGAATTATGTCACTGCAAGACTTCGTACTCCCTTGGATAAACAGGTCCGGGCGAAGTTAAAATCGGAGTGTCCCCGCCCGGCTCTGTCTTCTAAGATAACGGCGACTCCAGCGATTGATTCTTCGCTCCTGACTTTCTTTACCAGATACGGCAAAGATCCCCGTAAAGGAGTGGATAAGGCCTGGTCCACATGTCAGGATAAGCTTTTGGACATTGTGGGTCCCTTGACACGTATTTTTGATATAGCGGAAGCAGCTCGGCTGGAACAAGTCGCTATTGACCCTGAAGAGCTCTCTTTATGGGCGCAGCGAGCTGTTTGTTTGTTAGGAAATGCTAATTCCTCTATTACTCACGAGCGGAGGAAAGGACTCTTGCTCAAGTTGGACCCAAAGTTGGTTAACTTAGCCGGTTCGGATCCGGGGGTGAAGGCAGAAGGATTATTGTTTGGTGATTCCTTCATTAAACAGTTAAGCAAGTATGTGACCACTTTTTCTTCGTTGGATAAGGCACAGCAATCTTTGAAGAAGATGTTCGCTTCTCGGGTTTTCACCAGGGCCGGCAGAGGTAGGAACCGCTTTGCCGGCCGAGTTTATGCCAATCAAGGTTCCCGCGGTACCTACCAGAACACCTATCAGGATTACAGGCCTCAATTCTATCCCCAAAGAAGCAGGGGCTTCAGGGCAAAAGGAGGACGTAACTCCAGAGGTGCGACCCAACTCGGTAAGTCAGACTTCCTTTATTCCGGTGGTGGGGAGCCGCATTGCGCTATGTCTATCAAAATGGGAGGATCTCACAAGGGATCCTTGGGTTCTAAACACAGTGCGAGGTTATGTTATAGAACTCTTGTCAGAGCCTTTTCAAGAGGTTTTTCCTCCCCCTCCTCAGTTTTCAGATCAAATGACAGATTTCATTTCGTTGGAGATTCAATCTCTACTGCAAAAACAAGCTAGTGTTCCTTGTTCTCTAGATCCTTCAGGTTTCCTCAGTTCTGTTTTTCTGGTTCAGAAAAAGAACAAGAAAATGCGTCCGGTCATCAATTTGAAACAGTTCAATCAGTTTGTTCTTTATCGGCATTTCAAGATGGAGACTATTCTTCATCTCAGAGATACCCTTCTTCGGGGCGATTGGTTGGTGAGGTTAGATCTTCGAGATGCTTATCTGTCAGTTCCCATTCATCCCGTCTCGCAGAAGTTTCTCCAATTCCACTGGGCAGGTCAGTATTTTCGTTTCACCTCTCTTCCTTTCGGCCTTTCCTCTGCCCTGTGGTGCTTCACAAAGTTAATGAGGCCAGTGGCGGCTTTCCTCAGAGCTCGAGGCATTCGTCTGGTGATTTACTTGGACGACATCTTGATCATGAGTCAGACTCGCGATTTGCTTTTGTCACAAGTGCGTCTAGCTTGCGCTCTATTGGAAGATCTAGGTTTTATCGTAAATTACGAGAAATCTTCTCTAGATCCAGTTCAGCAAATCGAGTTCCTAGGCTTTCTGGTAGATTCCATATCAGGTACTCTCCTTCTACCGTCATCAAAGATCAAATCCATAAAGTCCGAAATTCTCTTAATTCTTCGCAGTTCTTTTTTATCCCTCAGATCTTTAGCAAGAATCGTGGGTCGGCTTTCGTCCTCAATTCAAGCGATTTTTCCGGGTCCCCTGCATTATCGGGCATTGCAAAGACTAAAGATTCGGCATATCCAAAAAGGCCTAGCTTATTCAGATGTTATAGCTCTGGATCAGGAGTCTCGGGCAGAACTCCAGTGGTGGATAGACCATTTAGATGCCTGGAACGGCAGAACTATCTTTGCATCAGCCCCAGATCTTGTATTAGAGTCAGATGCAAGTCTGACGGGTTGGGGAGCCCGGTGTGGTGCAATCTCGACTGGAGGTTCATGGTCTCTAGAGGAGTCAAAATTGCACATAAACTGTTTAGAGATGCTTGCAGGCTCCTTTGCAATCAGGAGCCTCGCAAGAGACAGGATTTCTTGTTCAGTTCTGCTCAGAATGGACAACATTTCGGCGGTGCGTTACATCAATCGGTTAGGAGGCACAAAATCCAGGCCTTTAGCGGAATTAGCGAAAGGGTTTTGGGAGTTCTGTCTTCAAAACAAAATCTCGGTTCAAGCCGAATATTTTCCGGGCAATCTCAATTTGGTAGCGGACTGGTACTCCCGTTTCTTTCGGGACTCCAGCGACTGGATGCTCAACTTACAGGTGTTCAACGCCCTACTACACAAGTGGGGACCCTTCCACATAGATCTCTTTGCTTCACGGTTAAACACTCAACTTCCACGATTTTTCAGTTGGCTTCCAGACCCTCTAGCTCTAGCCTTCGATGCGTTTACTCAGGATTGGTCGTCTTCCCTCAATTACGCCTTTCCTCCTTTTATTTTGATTCCCAGAGTTCTGGCACAAGTCAGACGTCAGCAAGCTTCTCTAGTTCTCATAGTCCCTTTTTGGCACTCCCAGGTGTGGTTCCCTTCCCTCCTGGAACTGTCAATCGAATCCCCGATTCTGATACCCTCCTTTCCAGATCTCTTGACCAATCATCAAGGCCTCCGTCACAGTTTAATTCTTCAAGAGTCCCTGATCTTGTCGGCGTGGAAAATTTCGGGGAATCTCGATCTAGCGTTTCAATTTCGACAGAAGCTGCAGCCTTCATTGACCGGGCTACAGCTCCTGGGACAAAGAAGGCTTATAGATCAGCTTGGTCTCTCTTGTGTGGCTGGTGTTTGGGAAGACAAGTTGATCCCATTACAGCGGATGTGTCTTTGATGGTCAATTTTCTGGCATCGGAAGCCAGTAAAGGTAAGTCCTTTCGTACTATTAATTTATATAGATCTGCGATTTCTTCGACTCATGATTACTTTCAAGGTAAGCCTATTGGCGAACATCCTCTGGTTTGTCGTCTATTAAAGGGAGTAAAATTTTCTAACCCGCCAAAACCTAAATACAGTTGTTTATGGGATGTTAATACAGTTTTAACGTTGTTTGTCTCTTGGCCCGACAATCCTTTGTTATCTTTGAAGCAATTATCGGCTAAGCTAGCTATGCTTTTATGTTTGGTATCTTTTAAACGGTTATCCGATGTTAGAGCTCTCGACGTTACTGCTCGCTATTTTACTCCCTCCGGAGTTCTGTTTAATGTAGTGAGACGTACCAAAACTAACCTTTCTTCAGTTTTTTATCCCTTTTTTCCTGATCATCCCAAGCTCTGTGTGGGTCAATGTTTGAAAGTTTATGGTTGGGTGCGCTGGATTATGACTTTAGCTGGTATTGATACCTCTGCTTTTGGTGCGCATTCAGCTAGGGGAGCCATGGCATCTAAAGCTTTTTGGGCTGGTTCTCGTTTAGAGGATATTCTCAGATCGGCTGACTGGTCTAATGATAATGTATTCAAAGTGTTTTATTGCAAACCGATTCAGCATGCTTCATTTAATGTGATTGATTCGCTTTAAAATTGCATAATAGGAGCCTCCGGTTTTGTCATAAAATGTAGATTTTCCTAGTAATTTATGAAGGAAAGTCTTAATTTTATTAAAGACACGGAGGCGAGTATTATCCCACCACTATAGATTCTAACTCTGTGTTTTATTGCCCTCCCTTTTAGCTTCTACTTCAAGACAGCAAACCTCTGCATAGAGATCGTTTAGGTGCGGTGGCTTCCCTGATGTTTCCTTTCAAGGAATCTCAAGCGACGAGTCGACAAGACCTGCCGGTTTTCCTCCAGAGACTTATATTTTATCTGCAAGAAGTTTTCTCGCTTTGTTTGGCGTTTTGTGTTTGTTGGGTTATTATTCCATTGTTTACTTCTTATTGAGTTTCGCACAAGAAAAAAGGGCTGTTTTCAGTCAAGATGGGTATTATTCCGTGGAATCGACGGTGATTGGTGCACTGTTATGGACTACTGTTGTTCTCCCATTGGCTACTTGTGGTTTGCCTTATGGGAGTTGTAGTGAATCTTGACTGGAGCTGCTATTGAAAATAAAGAAAAGAAAACTGCATAATAGGAGCCTCCGGTCTTGTCATAAAATTTCAGCGCCACCCTGGAGGATTAGGACCGCTGCACCACCAGTCCCTCTTGTTGAGGTAAACTGGCGGTGCTGGCGTTCTGCCTTGGCCTCAATTTATCCGTAAACGTTTTTTGCCCTAATCAGTGAAGTCCAGCATACCACTAGGTATAAGTGCCACAAAACACACTTTAATTGTTGATCGTTGGCAGGAAAATATCAATGTGTGTGCCCTATTGAAAGAGCAGTGAGGCGCAAGAACATCGAAAAAGGGTGCTAGACATGGAACGTGCCACCCCTTTGAGAGCTTCATGCACAGAACGGAGGCCCAAAAATATCCAGTTCAACTTATGATAACTCTCAAAGTGGTCTTTTACCTTTTTCATTCGACAAATGTGGAGTTTATTGATCTATTTTTACCTTTTTGTCCTTTTTTTGTCAACGAATGCTTATCGCAGGGATGGGTTTAATGGAGTTGTGTCTATGGTATATTTTTTCAGCACAAACTTAGCCAAAAGGCAGTAGAATGCTGGAGAGGGTCAAAGGGAAATATACAATCGACGAGAGATGGGGCGTGGTGTTTTCTGAGCGTGGATGCGGACTATTACTTCCTGGTCATGTAGTCTTCTTTGTGTCTTCTTTTTTTTTGCATTCAGCTAAAGATCACATCGTCTATCCAGTCTCGCTTTTTATTTTTATCTTCTTATTTTGGGTAGGAAAATGGCTGAGTTAGTGGCATATAGGTTGTTTTATCCCATGTGTCCTAATTAAAACACTACTATAATATTTCATATTTCCTCTACTGCATCGAGGCTATTGATTTTGTGTGTCAAACTACACCTCTGTTTCAGTATTTATTTTTTAAGATATATACGTGTTCTCTTTGTCAATATGCCCAAAATAAATATGCATTTGTGGCTCCGAATGAGCGTTTCCAAATTTAAGAGTTGACCAAGTTTAGTATCAGTGCAGTGCAACGTTCAACGAAGTTACCATCTAAACATGTTACCAATGTCAAGGAAAAGTTACATCTCTGCTCGCAGTTCGACCATGCCTCATATTCTGTATTCACAAGTATGACGGGCGTCATTGCTTTACTTTTCAGTAGTTTCCATTTGAAACTTGAATTTAAATTGTGAGTGCCTACTTTACAGATGCGTCAAAATAATGATAAAAACTAAAGTCTCTGATGCATTGGCTTTGGGTGTATTTAAGCAAGTCAGTCTTAGACGGATTTCCTGCTTCTGAAATGTATACTCTTATTATTTTTGAGGAGCGGTGCGGGTTTAACAGAGAAGGAACTCAGGAAAAGAGATAGCATATTTTGTATTCAGGGTGATGTTGCCTTATTCAGCCAATCAGGAAAATATGTGGATATCTAACTCAAATGACATTAACATCCATAGTGAAGGTTCCCCATAATAAGATCACTATAATTCATAACTATTCAATTAAAGTGAGGAAAAATCAACAACATATCAGGCTAACACCACACAAGATCAATTTTTCAATCAAGGTATTGTATTTTGCACATTCCTTGTTGCCATAAAGCAGCCTTCATTTGATAGAGAGCACTTTCAGATGGACTCAATGTTCTGCACCTCTTCCCTTTCTGCTGATGCAGTTATTCCTTGTGTAATTGACAAGCTTTAGAGATGAACCGTGGGGTTCAGGCCTCTTTCTTCCTGGTGAGTCTTTTGTGTCCTGTACAGAAGGCCAGCATGTAGCTTGTTACATGTCTAAAATTGAGCACACAATGAAATCTCAGTGATCCGCCCCCTTTGAGTCACTGCTGTACATGATTTACGTCAGCACTCTTTTAAATGGAGTTCTGTCGTCTAAAGAAGTATTTTTAACGCTCTATTCATCCTTGTAGAATACCGGAGGCCAATTATATATATATCCAGGACTGTAGTTGCGTTTGGCTTGACATAGAAAACATCTCGTACCAAGTATTTCGTTCTTTTCCTTCACTGATTGACATGTCAAGTATGTTTATGAAGTACTGAGAGGACAAAACAATGCATCTAATATGACTACCCTAGTAAAAAAACAAAACGAAATTCATACTCGAAAGAAGCTCATGACACACACATCTGACTGTGTCTAGAGAGGTGGAGAGGTGGAGAAAAGGTGTACTTTAACAGCTCTACAACATGATTTCTAAGATGAAAAACTTGGGCCCCAATTCACAAACGTGACATAGATATAGGCAGTGGCGTTCGGCAGCTTTAGTAGGTAGGGGGGCGGGCAGGAAGCACACACACACTAATTCTTTCATACGCACGCATATACATTAACAACACTCATAACTAAATAAAGAAAAGAAAACTGCATAATACTCGCCTCCGTGTCTTTAATAAAATTAAGACTTTCCTTCATAAATTACTAGGAAAATCTACATTATGACCACCTTCTCCTCCAGCTTTCACTTGACGGTAGCACCGCCATGTAAAGGCTGGCAGAGATGGAGTACAGAGGGCACCATGGGGGCCGCTGCACTGCTCATGCACTTGGCATGGGCAGTGATGGGGCCCCCAGGGCCAGCTCTGTTGTACTGTTCATTGTCTGCATTACAGTAAACAGCACAACTGGTGTTGGTGCACCCTACACACGCAACGTTGCCACCGGCTCTGTTCCCCACTGTTTCCGCCCGCTGACCCAGCAGGGAACTCATAATGGGGCCCAAGGGAAGGCGGTCATAATGACCCCCAGAGTGTCTAAGGGTGCATATCTGTTCAATGGAAATCTCCTCTAGTTTTTCTCTCAGGTTGAATGCTTGACTCAAATGTATCCAGTCTTACAAAGACGTTCTCTATGTTCAACAAAGCAAGGCTATGGCTTTGTAACCGAACGCTGGTGCCAAGTGTATGTGAAAAAAGAGATGCCTGTGTGCAACTGTCATATGCACATTACTGTTGCCCCATGCATATTTTGCTCTTGGAACTGTGCCGGTGGGTGTGAGAAATTCATGTGCATCCCTCAGTCACAGACAGACTCAGCACCTGGTCTTTAGTCCATTTCTATCCAATTTTCATACAACAATCCTGACATAGCACAGGGCTGCTGCAGGAGAAGGCATAATGCTAAAGGGTTTGGATATGTGCCAAGCCCGCAATGCATATTCCATCACACATGAAATGCATGAGTGGAGTTCAGATTTACATTCCCATTGCTTACTTAGGATGTATGAATTAATTACAATTATTAGTATGAATTAATGTGCCTTGGCCTTTTAAGGCCCACACACATCAATACTAATTTCAATTGATGATGTGGGTCTGGAAGTATGAGCCAGCTGAATTTAGCAGGCCTCCAGCACCATGGTCACATTCATAATGGAAGTCAATTTATGAAAGAGCTGCCACATATGCCTGTTACTTTATTATGCATGTGGGGCTCGACCAAAAATGCAAGTGTAGCATCTGTGCTCGCAGCCTGGCCCTCCTACTGTGCACAAGTTTCCATCACATATTGGGAGCTATGGGTTCACAAACTCCAGCTACATATTCATGGAGTTCAAATTGCAAAAATAAATGAGTGATCCTAAATGAGAATTCTGCAGCCTGATTTTCTTCATATTGCTGTATCCTGACAGATATGGATTTTCAAAAGGGTTAAGTGCCATCGATGGTCAGCTGGTCACAGTAGACCTTGACCTAAGCAAAATTAGAGGCCAACCGTAATGGTGGATGGGTCGGCCACAGAAACCAGGTTGTACCTGGTCAGATGTTTTAGCTCTAGACTTAGGGCCCGATTTATATATTGCTTGGATGGCCAGCTGTTTTGCAGGGAAACAAAGTAAATTACTTTGCTACCGTGGCAGAGGGACTGTCTGCTACATTTATAAATGACTACCAAGCAGGCGGTCATTTATAAAACATTGCCAGGAACTGCTGTCAATGCGGTTCCTGTCAATTAATTTTGCTGTTTGGTGCAGGGCTCTGTTAATATTATTTGGATTTCTATGAATACAGCATACAGCTTATCATGGTCGGTGCCCTTCTCCAATATTATTTGGTGTCCAATGCCTTGCATTTACTGTTATTGACTGCTACTTGTTTTGGTATTAGGAGGTTTCCGATGAGACTCACTTCAGGCTTACCAGGGCCACTATACTCTCAGCAGACTATGTTCCTTTGGCTTTGATACGTTAAACTGTCTGTTATGATTTCTCAGCCTTGATAAAGTCCATGGGATGAAACACATGTTGGCTGCTGCTCTGTGAAGATTTTGTCAACACCCATTATGACGCCTGAAAACATACTAGCACTTCAAAAAACAAGGTATGGAATTGTCTGATTTGGACTCGATATACAGTTCGCAGTGTGCTTTGCGATCTTCTTGGTTTTCAGCCCAGCACCATTTTCTTTTTGAAAATAAAAGTCAATGCTTCTCTCACCATGGGAGTCCACTCCTATGGGGAGGAGAGCATTTAGCAGTTCTCACTGCCGCTTATCACCAGGGTTTTCCTGGAAGTGACAGACAGTGAACACTGTCCTCTAATTCCACCCATCTAAATTGGGTGGGTGGAATTAGAGGTCTGCCTCTGATGGCCCTTACTCCATAGAACCGTTAGGGGGTCTAATCACAGCAGAGATGGTTTACACTTCACTGTGACTAAACCAAAGGTCTTCCCTGGACCGTTGTTTGCTGTATGTATACTGCATCGCTCCAGAGTGTACATACCGTCAACATACAAATTAGGCCCTAAGTCTCTGATAAGGAAATTAAAATTCTTCAATGGGACAAGTCAGCAGGCTGTGGCTGAGAAGGGATCCAGGAGGGTGGGTAGCCACCAAACAAGGTCCCAATGAAGCTTTGATTTTATGTGGGAAAGCTCAGAGCAGGGGAAATTTGAATTTTCCACACTAGGAAGGTTCTTCTCTGGCCAGGTGTTTTTGGCACCTTCACCTGGTGAAGATTTCTGCACCAACGAGCTTTATAGTTAGGAGGACAGCTTCCATCGGAGGAGGTATCTGTGTCTGAACTGTCCCCTCTAGTCTCCGCCGTGGTGCTCCCCTCTCCCTCCATCCCACTGGTGCCCTCACCATCAGTAGACTCCGCCTCCTGGCTCCTGTGGGATGCAGCTCCCTCCGTCGCCAGTGCCTCTGCTCCTCCACCAGATGTAGCTAATGCACATAAGGACAGGGTAACAAAACAAAAAGGGGGGGAGAAAAAGGATACACTGGGTCAATGGCTGCACCAACACCACCGTTGATGTACACAGCACACTCACACACAGGGTACAGGCTATGCATTGCACTACCAGTGATATTGCTAGCCAAGAAGGCATGAGGAGGGGCACACACCGGCAAATCCAGCACACCTGTGACCCACTCAGCCTTGACCAGTAGTGGATGCCTACGACCAAGGTTGCAGGATTATCCCTTCGGGACCCTAGCCACCAGGGGACCTATGCTGCAGTGTCAGGCGTCGCCTAGGGGCACCCACTGACAAACATCCCCCACCCGGATACCACCCTACCATGCGTAAGTTAAAATGATGGGTACTGTACTCGCCCCCTTATGCCCCCAAGTGCCCATCCAGCACTGGAGAGGCCACTGCCAGTATGCGGGCAATCAGGGGGGTCAGGGTTCGACGGACACCCCTTCCTTGTTGGGAAGCCATCCCCAGCTGGGCCTCTGCCGTCTTCCTTGCCCAGCGTCTCAGGTCCTCCCACCGTTCACAACAGTGGGTGCTCTGCCTGCCATAGACCCCCAGGGTCTGCACTTCCTTGGTGATGGCACACCATATACCCTTCTTTTTGATGGGCACTGACCTGCAGAGGGAATACACACAGGAAAATAGTATTAGTCAGTCAGTCCTGCCTGTTACACTTACGGCCCACCATACCCCTTCACATCACCATTTACACACACATGGCTCAGCACACAACCAGTACGCCGCCCAGGGGACATTCACCCACCACCCTTACATGATGCCTTCACACCCCACTTGATGCATTCATGCCACATGGATCGTGCCCACAGTGTACTCACCTGTTGGTCTTGAGGCCCATACAGCAGTCTGTACTGGGGTAGCACCTCATCCACCAGTCTCTCCAACTCTGCTGAAGTGAAGGCAGGGGCCCTTTTCCCAGTCACACGAGCCATGGTAGGTTCCAGACACAGGTCACAGCAGCACATGCAGTGTAGGTCCTCTCCTGTTGAAGGTCAGGTAGCAAGTGAGGAATCAGATAGAAAATGGCGGTCACGTCCGCGGCGGTGCATAACATCACTGCCGGCGTACATCACCATTGGCCACTGTACCCTATAGGGCTCCATTATAACAAATGAGAAGTTGCACAGCGGATCCCGACTGCCTCCAGCAACGGCGCACAACATCAGCAGAACTATCTCACTTCCACCTGTCCCTCCACACAGGACAGGCGGACGCCATTTCAGTGGGGGGGGCAGGCCCTGGATAATTACTGCATCACTGTTTACATTTGGACATACAGGACAATTCTCACTGACCCATTACAATTTGACATCATGAATTGCACTGTTGTAGCCCCATTGTTCAGTTTGTGACTGGCTCCTCACTCGTTTGTCCCTTAGATTGCTACCACTGTGGATGAATAGGAGATGGAGACATACCCCCGTCTACAGACCCCTGGTGCACTTGGCAACAATGGAGGACAGGCACATCATCCTCACCTATAGACTTGACAGGGCCACAATCACAGAGATGTGTGCCCAATTGGAGCCTGACCTGATATCTGCTATCCGTCACCCCACCGGGATCCCCCCCTCTTGTGCAAGTTCTATCAGTTCTCCATTTCCTGGCAACTGGTTCTTTCCAAGTGACAGTGGGCTTGGCAGCAGGAATATCACAGCCAATGTTCTCAGTTGTGCTGACCAGAGTGCTGTCTGCCCTGATTAAACACATGTGTAGCTACATTGTATTTCCCCAGGTGGAAGATTTGGCCACAGTGAAGGCTGACTTTTATTCAATGGGGCATATCCCAAACATAATTGGTGCGATTGATGGAACACATATTGCATTTGTCCCCCCACGTCTAAATGAACAGGTGTACAGAAATCACAAGAGTTTTCACTCGATGAATGTACAGATGGTGTGCTTGGTGGGCCAGTACATCTCCCATGTCAATGCTAAGTATCCTGGGTCGTGCATGATGCCTTTGTCCTGAGGAATAGCAGCATCCCAAATGTGATGGCCCATCTACAGAGGCTCAGGGTGTGGCTAATAGGTGAGCCCTGGTTCCCACCCAGTAGATGTTGGGGTATGGGTATGGTGTGGGCCATATGGGATAGTGTGTGGATATCCCAACCTATCATGGCTACTGACCCATGTGAGGAATGCCAGGACAAGGGCAGAAGAACGTTATAATGAGGCACATGGGCGTACCAGAAGGATCATAGAGAGAACATTTGGCCTCCTGAAGGTCAGGTTTCGGTGCCTCCATCTGACAGGTGGATCCCTGTGCTACTCACCCAAGAAGGTCTGCCAGATAATAGTGGCATGCTGCATGTTGCACGACCTTGCGTTGAGACGCCATGTACCTTTTCTGCAGGACGAGGAGGCTGGAGATGCCCGTGTGGCAGCAGTGGACCCTGTGGACAGTGATGATGAGGACAACAGAACAGCAGTGATCAGACAGTACTTCCAATGACATGCAGGTAAGACAGTGTTACTTCACATTTCATTGTCATTATTTTGAAATTGTTTGGCACTGGCATGCTTTTATTTCCCACTTCTATTCCCACTTACTGTATCCTTTGGCAATTAATTTTACAGATGTTGGTGCCTCACAGTAGCTCCTGGTGTGATCACTGCAGCCAACTACAGGTCTTTAATATGTGCTCATTTACTGTACAGTTGATTTAAAATGTTTGTACATGGATAAACGTATACATACTTAAATAATGTATCATACTCCATACTTCTATTTGTTTCAAGGGTGTTTATTTAAGTGCTAAGATATTGAGGGGCAAGTGCAATGGGATGGGGTGATGATGGCGTAAATTCCAGGGCAGAGTTTCAGTCTGTAGCACAGGTGCATTGTCCATGGGGTCATAGGAATGGGAGCAATGGCAGTTCAAGGTGGACAGGGTGACAGAGTGGGACACAACGGTTACAATCAGGAGAGTCTCATTTCCTGGCGGGGGTCTTGGCAATAGTCTCTGGCTTCTGCCTAGTTCTCAGGGAATGTTTGTGGGGTGGTTCTCCTTCTGCAGGGGGAGGGGTGCTGGTGGCCTGTTGGTCCTGTGGCGGAGCCTCCTGTCCACTAGCGGCAGTGGAGGTGGAAGGCAGCTCAGCTGTCTGGCTAGTGGCAGGGGCCTGCTGTTGTGAGACTTCCTCCCTCATAATATTGGCCATGTCTGCCAGCACCCCTGCTATGGAGACGAGGGTGGTGTTGATGGCCTGCAAGTCCTCCCTGATCCCCTGGTACTGTCCCTCCTGTAGCCGCCTCATGCACATTGTTGAGGATCTGGACCATCGTGTCCTGGGAATGTTGGTATGCTCCAAGGATCTCTGCAAGCGCATCCTGGAGAGTCGGTTCCCTGGGCCTGTCCTCACCCTGGTGCACAGCACTCCTCCCAGTTTACCTGCTAGCCTGTGCCTCTGTCCCCTGAACAGTGTGCCCACTGCCACTGACCCAAGGTCCCTGATTGTTGGGTATGAGGTGTGCCCTGGGGTCCCTGTAGAGGTGGACACACTGCTGATTGACGTGTCCTGGGGACAGAGGTGTGGGCATGCTGTGTGGGCGCTGTGGTGGTGTTTCCAGGTGGGGGAGGCTCTGTGGTTGTCTGTCACTAGGCTTGGGTAACCGACTGTCCAGAGGTCTCTGATGGGCCAGGTTGGTCATCCAGATCCAAGTGACCAGAGTTGCTGTCATCACTGTGGGCCTCTTCTGTGGGGGGACTGGATATTGCTGGTTCGTCCTTCCCACTGACATTGGTTGGGATACCTGTGGGGGTGTAAATGCTGTGTTATTGTTTCTGTGTGTGACATATTGTGCCTCAGTGGGCTGCCCTCTTTGGTTGTTTTTGCCCTGGCACCTTTCACTTGTGTAAGTTGGTATGTGGTGGGCTAGCTGATTCTCTTTAGTGTGCATGCTTTAGTGGTAAGTGTCCATGCAGGTCTTCGAGTGGTGTCTATACATTAGTAGAGCATGCAGGGCTTGGCATTGGGATGAGTGAGATGTGATGGTGGGGTGCGTGGGAAGTGGCGGAGTGATGGGAGTAAGGGTGAGGGTGGAGGTATGTGTTGGCATGCAGGTAGGGGGGTAGTAGTAGTATAGAGTTGACTTACCAGAGTCCAGTACTACTCCTGCCAGGCCCTCTAGATGCATAATTGCCAAGACTTGCTCCTTCCATGTTGTTAGTTGTGGAGGAGGAGGTGGGAGTCTACCGCCAGTCCTCTGTACAGCGAGTTGGTGTCTTGCTGCAATGGAACGTACCTTCACCCAAAGGTCGTTCCTCCTCTTCCTGATGTCATCCCCGGTTCCTGGTTGCTGTCTCATGGCGTTGACCCTGTACACGATTCTCCTCCATAGATCCATCTTCCTAGCTATTGATATCTGCTGCACCTGTGCTCCAAATAGCTGTGGCACTACCTGATGATTTCCTCCTCCATGACCCTTAGCTCCTCCTCTGAGAATCTGGGGTGTCTTGGTGGTGCCATGGGGGTGTGTGATGTGGGGTGTGTGGGTGGTGTATAGGTGTAGGTAGTGTGTGGCTCTGGTATTGTCTGTGGTGGTGGTGTCTATCTTGTGCCAATGGTTTGTAACGGTAAAGGTTTGTGGGTAACGTGGGTGTGTGTTTTATAGTGGTGTGAGTGGGTGGGTGTGGTGTGTGTATGGGTGTCGGGTGTGTGTTGTTTGAATTGTGCAATGTGGTTTTGTTTTGTTTGAGTGTGTGTATTTTGAGCTCGGCGGTATGTACCTCCAATGGTTTACCGCCATTGATTCATGGGTCATAATGTGGTGGGCGTTGTTCTGTTGGCGTAACGGTGTAGGTTTTAATACCGCCAGTTTATCACTGAACTTTGGACTGGCGGATTTGTGTGTGTGGCTGAATAGTGACGGATTGGTGTGTGTATCATAATATGGTGAAAGGATATCAGCTGCCGCTGTGGTATGTTGGCACAGTCAGCGTGGTGGTAAGTGAGATTTACCACCAATGTCATGATGAGGGCCTAAGTCAAATCCCATATGAAATAAGGGCATCCCCCACTTGTTATAAAAAGTATAAATTCCAGTCTTCTGTTTGTCCAAAAGGAGCACTCTGGAGAACCAGCCCTCAAGGATGACAACGATTTAGTAGGCTACTGTCTTGTCAACGGGGAGAGCATGGCTGATTTAATTCCTGTGAGGGGGTCCTGGTGAACAAAATCCCTTCCCTGGCAAACAGGGATGATGTCTCTGGAATTGGTGTTGGCGTTGGTGTTGGAGTAGAGAATTTTACTCTTCCCAACATTGACTTGAACTGTGTATATGGCGCAAGGAACTTCTCTGTTGGTTGTCTAAAGACCCCGGTAGATAGTAATCTTAAACTTGATACCCCCGGTCTAAGGGTGTTTAGCAGTACGCCTACTGACCACTCTCTCCCCTTCAATAACTTCCTTGATGGATGCCAGAACTCATGTGCTCTCCGAATCTCCCGAGTGGCCCGCCAGATCAAAATGTAGTACTTTCAAATGTCTTGAGAGAATTCTATCCAGGTTCTCTTAGAAAAATCAATTAGCAATTCTGATCATACTCAAGACATATTACTATCTATATTGAAAGCTTTGTTAGATCAAAAGGACGCCAAATTAAGCTGTGATGGGAAATCTTTTAGGACCACGGACGTAGCTTTCCAAAAGGGGGGTGTCAAGATTCTAGTTTGATATCACTTACATCAGACGCCTGTGTGCCTGTGACCCCATCTTCTCTGCCTTTTCATTCTGACCAGGGTACTCAGGCAGGAAAGCCTCAAGTTCATTGGAATTCTTCAAATACACATGATTCCTTTACTCAAGAGAGTGCTGTCTATTCCCTAGAAAATTTTTTCTCCAACACACTCTCTTCGAGTAATGCAGCCCCTATTGTTCCTGAACTTGCCTCGCCAAAAAAAGAGTTAAATCATCCAGTGGCCCCCTTTCCCATTTTTCTTCCCAAAGTATACCCTGACTTGTCGATGGCAGAGCATAAGGGGATTTTGGCTGTAAAAACTTCTAAAGAGAAGAAAATGGAAAAAGAGGGAAAAAAGGGGACAAACTGAGAAAACTGAGAATTTCTAAAAAAAAAAAAAAAACAAGGAAGTTTAAGTTCGAGGACTGCGGCCCCAGTGGAACCTCTCCTCAGCCAGAAGAACAAGAACATGAATTGGTGCTGAGGAAGGAGAGGCCCAAGAGTGTGAGATCGGTTGGATCCCCTATCTCTTGGGGAGAACAAGACTCGACACCTCATCGGGGTGTGCAACAGTCTGTTCCACCAGTCTCTGAGAGCATGCTATCTGACCCAAATCCTCATGCTATTTCTACTTGTAATGTGAACGCTAATGCAGTGGCATTGAACCCTACCTCAGTTCTTTATGAAGGTGGGGTGGTACACAGTAAGGAGGAAATTACTCAAGGTCATATAGAGACTTCTGAATGCCTAAAGGTTTCTGCTTTATTTGATATGAATTTATTTTAAAATCTTTCTTTATTAATTTCTTCTTTCACAGGTATTGATGAGCTAAAATTAATTTACAGTAGTGATATTGCTCGGGGTTTTCTCGATAAGAGTATAGGAGTGTTAAAGATAAAAGTCTGTTTTTTCTCTAAAACTGTTATAAACCTGATGTTAGTTAACTGTGTACAATTACAGTGTAGAGGTATAGATGTGGTCCCAGTATGGGGTAAAGAAGTTCCTTTCAATCAGCAGCAGTCCCGCCCGCTTTATATTTAAATGGTACCAACTCCAACTAAATGCCCGCTCATATTGCTTCCCCCTTGGAAAATGTAAAAGTTTCACTTCTCCGTGGTGAAAGAGTGGTGAGGCTCATGGAGGAGGTCCCCTCACATCCCTCAGGTCCCAATGAGGGAAATTGGAGCTGGTTAACTGGGGCTCTAAATAGCACCCAGGCGAAGGGAATGTTCTCACAACCAAGTCACTAACAAGAGTCTCTCCATGGTCTCTTGGAATTCTGCAGGAGTAGGGAACCGTTCTGAAAAATTTGATCTTATTTGCTCTCTACAGGCGGACTTAATTTGCATCCAAGAGACCTGGAGCGTATCTGATTTCACTTGGCCCGGTATTCGGTCCTAAGTATAAAGGCACAGCCGTCCAAGAAAGGGCATGCAAAAGGGGGTATCGCTATGCTGTTAAACAACAAATATAAATGGGAATACATTAGCCTGGCTGTCTCCTCAAATCTTTTTCAGGTAGTGAGAGTGTATTCAATATTGGAGGATGGCGAGAAACCCCCGTGCTAATAGTAAATGTGTATATTCCACCATATAAGGACTATGATAGAGCTCTTTTGCATACCTTTAGTCATATTTCTGCAATCTGTTCTAATTCACACGAAAGCGTGGGCAAGTTATTGATAATGGGGATTTAACTTGTAAAATTTCTAATCTATCTCTTTCCACCTTTTGTGATCTAAGAGGGAACCTGCTTAAAATATCCCTTCCATTCTATTTCCCCCTAGAATCGGGTCAGACAAAAGGGGCTTCAACCTACTGAAAGGTCTGAGGGACCTTTGTTGCATCATCTTAAATGGACGTTTTCATTCTGACTCTCTTGCAGCTTTTACACACAAATCCCCACCGAGCAGTTCCATTATTGATTATATTTTGGGTTCCTGTGTTATTGCCCTATCAGTAGAGGAAATGATAATTAAGGATACATCTTTAAGTGATCATAAGATTCTGATCCTCTCGTTAAAAATGCAGCTTTCCTCCACAGAACCCTGGAATGTTAGGGGCATGGACATTAGATTCTATGGGAAAACGGGTAGAATTTTTTTGACCCCTGCCAAAATGTCAGTTGTCCAAAAAGTACTCGATTGCTCAGGGAGAAATATTGATGAATGGAATGCAGATCTCTTAAATTACTTTTCCAAACTCATTGAATCCATAACCCAAAGTGCTCCATATCAACGCTGAAAGCCTCCACAAAAGAAGATAAAGCAATCCATTCTATTGCTGAATAGAGAAATTAATAAATTGGTAAGGAGACAGTATAAAGGGGGACCAAGGATAGGAGTAGGTTAATATCTTTATTAAAAAGAAGAAGAGCACGAGCGAAGTTAGGCATAAGGAAGGAAGCAGCAGAGCAAATGATGGTGGCACTGAGGGAAGCTGCAGTGTAAAAAAACTACCGTAAATGCTGGGTTATTATCTCTAAAGGTTGTGGAAAGTGTAAATCGTCTAGTGCCCCTCCAATAGCCGAGGTCGACTGGAGGAAGTACACACTCACCCTTTACGCAGAAAACTTGGAGAAGGAGCCCTGGGAAATGGATTTGAACACAAGGGTTAGAACTGAAGTGGATTGCTGGGGGCCTCCATCTGTGTCGGAGATGGAGGGGCTTATCAGGTTGATGCGGGCATCGAGAGCAATGGGCCCTGATGAGGTTCCAATGTCATTAATTAAACAGGAACCACTGCTCTGGGCAAGAATTCTCAACCCAGTCTTCAGCACCTCCTATTCACACAGTGGAGTCCCTGAATCCTGATTTGGGAGTGTCATATTCCCACCATATAAAAAGGGAGATAAATCTTTGCCCATAAACTACTGCCAAATTGCATTGCTGAATGCAACTGGCAAGATATTTGTGAAAAGTATATTAAAGCATTTAACGTCTTGGGTCGAGGAAAATGAGCTACTCCCTCTGGAACAAGGAGGTTTCAGAAAGGAACATAGTACATTGGATAATATCTTATTGATTAAAATTATAAATTAGAAATATGGTCAGATCAGGGGTGGAACAGTATTTGCTGCTTTTATAGACTTCTCCACGGCTTTTGATAGGATACATAGGAAAATTTTGTAAAAAAATTATATTAGTTTGGTGTACCCCCAAACTTATGTTGTACTCTTCTACCTGGTGCAAAGTTTTGTTAGGAGGGGAACAGGGCCTGTCGTCTAAATTCCCCCCAAAAATGGTTTGAAGCAAGGCTGCTTATTGGCACCACTATTATTCTCTTTATACATATTAGACCTGCCCTGTTCCTTGCAGAATGCAGATGGCTTTGCTTCCAAAATTGGAGGTCATTCCCTCTCCTGCCTTTTATATGCTGATGCTATAGTAGTGATTGACCTCACTCTGAAAGGTTTAAATCGGCGTCTCGCTGCGTTAACTCACTACTCCATACAACACCATTTGCAGATTAATATATCGAAGTCGCAAGTAGTATGTTTCCTAGTGAAAAAATTAGAGCGGGTAAAATCTTATTGATTTTTGGGGAAAATTTTATCCTCTTCACTCAATGACCAAGATAACATGCGTAATAACGCTACTAAGGCTCTATCTCAAGCACAAGGTTAGTGGCCTTTTTTAACGCAGTCGTCCAGCTTCATTTCCTCCATTTACTAACTGTTTATCAAACAAAGATCCCACCCACCCTCCTATACGCTCTGCAGTGCACAGAGATTTCGAAATGTACTTTCTCGACGGGATGGAAGGGCAGATTCTAAGACGGCTTTAACCGCACTTAGGAAAAATGGTTGAAACCTCTCTTCCTGTATTTTAATATTTGCTCTGCAGGAGAGGCCTTGGAAGCTGCATATAATCCTCCAAATGAATTATTCCGTTTTCGGAATTTAAATTTTGTCAGTCCTTTTTAAACCTTTTTGAGTCTTCGTGTACTGGTGGTAACTCAAGATGACTGTAAGTGAACTATCAAGGCAGATTTGAGAATTACTATCAGTTGTTATTTTGTGCAACAAGGGAGTGGAGTTTTTCTTCTATTGGCAGAGCATGATAATGTCCCATAATGCATCCCTGATGTGTGGCGGGTTGGCTGTTTTGGATCCAAATGATTACCTTCCACTTTGGAATGGAACCATACGCTTCACAATTGTCCTTATTGAAGAAAATGTCCGCTAGGGTTTTCCACAAGTGTTTTTTCTTTTAGGATACTGATTTGCACTGTTTGATGCACTTTATGGTTTTACTTGTAAAGAGATAATGGGGTTGAGTCTTAGTATTTTGCATACAGAAGCTAATTCCTTTTCTAAACCTGCTGTATTGGTATATATTTCAAATGGCTCACTGTGATAAATTCCGATATTTGTCTGAGGAATATTGCTGTGATTGTATAATTTATATTATTTAATTTTATTTAGGAAATGTTATCTTTAATGTTTTATGTCACTTTTGTATCAGTTATGGATGTGGACGTCTAAGGAGTTCCAATTCATGAAATAAATAAACTTGAAACTTGATATTTATATTCCCATGGGGATTTTGAACAGGAAAAGCGGCCGAACTACTGGACGGATTGACACCAAATTTTCAGAAAGCTAGCTCTTGGTCCAGAATGTGCCCTTTTTGTTATCTGGTGTAAATCCGTTCAACAGTTTTCAAGATATTAGAGAAAATGCAAATTTGTATATAGAGGAAGGTGTAAGCTCTTCAAACCCTCCTGATCTCATGCTAAGATCTGGCAGTGTTGGCAGCCATCTTTGGACTCTGCTTCACCCAAGTGCAATAAAAAAAATATGAAAAATAAGAAAAGGCACCATAGTACGGACACCCAGACCCCTTTGCTTTGGTGCTGAATCCCAAAGGGAACACCCCAGGGCAAAAAGGTACATTAAAAAAAAAAACTTTTGCTGCAAATTTGTGACAGGGTTGCAAATTCGCAGCAAAAAAATACAAAAAAACAAGTGTGATCTCCTGCACTTGTTTTAAGAAAGCACCCGGGTGGGCCAGGTCCTTGCGGCTTGTTAAAAAATAAATAAAAAGGATGGGGGTGCATGGTGCCCCCCTCCTGGGCTTATATATCCACTGAGACTGCCACCTCCCTGTGGATTTATTTCAATAGTATGCAGGGTTGCGTGCCCCCTGCAGTCTGGTGACCACAAACTCACCAGGGAAAAATATGTAAAGTAAGTGCGGAGGGGTCCTGTGGACCCACCAGCAGCCTCAGGGACCACCACCTCCCTGGGGCTAATATTTTTGTGATATGCAGGGGGCGCGGTTCCCCTGCAACCCTGGGGAAAGCCACCTCCCTGGGGCAAAGTGTGTAAAATAAAGAGGGGAGGTCCTGTAGGCCCCCCTTGCAACTCCAGTGACAGCCACCTCCCCAGGGTAATTTTAACAATTAAGGGGGGACCGGGTGCCCTCTTGTTGTCAGGGGGGACTGCCAACTCCCTGGGGCAATTTTAACCATTAAGTGGGCCCATGCCCCCTGCAGCCCCAGTAACCACCACCTCCCTGGGGCTGAAACAAAAGAATTAAAGGGGTCAGTTGCAACCCCCCAGCCCTAGGGACCACCATCTCCCAGGGCAAATACAACATTGGAGGAGGGCCACGTGGTCCCCCTCGAGGAGCCATAGATTGCCCTGGGGACCGCCACCCCCCCAGGGCTGACTCCTGCTATGTCCCAGAGTGCCCACCCTGGGATATAGCTGTTTGCTCTTACTTGGTGGAAGCTTTGACAGCTCCCATCAATTCAGAACAAACACTCCACTCCCAGCAAGTGAAAGCTGTCAAACAGCTCTCACTTGTTGGAAGCTGAGGTTTCCTCTGTTTCCCTGACTGTAGACATGCAGGCAGGGAATCAAAGGAAGAAATTGCTCTCACAGACAGTGGGCTGCATGTTTAGCAGCTCCCTGTCTGTAACAGCAATGCTGTCTCCCGCGGGAGTCGGGGAGCTGGCTGGGACCGCAAGGGCCTTGAGGATCCCCCGTGATCCCATAGCACACTGGGTTTGCTGCTGGGCACCTAAGACATGTGACTGGGCCCCAAGGGATGGCCCCCTCTCCCCTAAAAAAAAAGCCGCACCCTCGGCATGCACTGCTAATTACCCCAGATATTCCAGCACAGACAACTTTTATACCATCAATAAAAATATCAATGAAACATTAGAAGTTAAATTATTCATGAAAAAACTGTGCATGGTGGGGCGCAGCTTATAGTTACCTTAGAACGCAATTTGTACTTACTTTAAATAACTCTAACTATAACTGCTGAATTTCTATGGTTTTGCGCAAGTAAATTCAGAACCTAACCATAATGTCCCTGTAACCTTTGTTTTTTAAGTGAATTTCTATGGTTTAAAAAAAATTATATTTCCTAACTATAACATCCCTGTAACCTTTGTTTTTTTCAGTGAATATATATATGTATATATGTACACACAAACATATATCTATATATATGTATATGTATATATATATATATAGATATAGATATATATAAATATATCTATCTATATATATATATACATATATATATGTGTGTGTATTTAATTATTTTGTTACAAAATATTTATAATACCCTATTTTGCATTACAAAACTGATGTAACAATATCTGTTATTAAAATATAACTACATTATTTTAATTAATAATCACTTTTGTTATTAATGCACAGTAAAAAGGTTTGTTTATCTTACTGTATTTCAAATTGAAGTTTTCAAAATTAAGTTAATAGTGTTGTAACAGGTTATTATTGTGTTATATATTAATATTTAACATAAGCATATTTTTAATAAAAAAAATTAAGTTAAATGAACTCTTTTATTTTCACATATACTTTACCATGTGGAAATCTCTGCCCCTACTGTGGAGTCTCCCCATGGTAAAGTAGAAGGAAAGTTAAGAAATGTATTTAGCTCAAAAATAAATTACCGCATCGGCTTTTCTTCTGCACTCATTTAAGACACTCTGAGCTCCTGAAAACAAGAGTTAATTCAACTACTACCTTCAAGTTCAAGTTTTCATTTCCTGATTTGGAACTCCAAGGACGTTCACAGAAAATGACAACATGCATAATAAAACATCAAGCATAGGATAAGAAGCATAAAATGACAATTGAACTACCTACCCCTATATTAAATTAACGTACAACAAAATTCAAACTGGGAATTTTAATACAATTTTTAAAAAGTTAAAAATTCAAATACAGAACATTTCATTTGAATGGATAAACATCAAGTGTAGGGCCTCAGAAGTTGTCTGCATGGATGATTTTAAAAAAGAGTCTTAACATCTAACACCAACACAACAAAGCAGGCAGACAAATGAATCATGCTTTAAGTCCTGAACACCATTTTGACAAGGATTGCATATATTTGATGACCCGTGCCATTTAGATGTTAAAATATTTACTTGAAGTATATTTAGTCATAAATGTAATCAAAAGAGGGAAGGTAGTAAATGGCAGAAAATCGCTCTTCCGAGTGGTGTCCACACTAGTAAGTATACAAAATAATACTGTATTTTTAGGTGCACGTGGCCAAGTGCCCTACTACCTGAAGGCACAGGATAGTGTATAAGAGAATACACATCATATAATGAACGTAAAAGATCACAGCACTCCACAGCATACAAATTTAATGAGTACAAGTGAAAGCTATCATGTAGCAGTTATGTTAATAAATCATTCGGTATTCATCTTGGTGTTCCAGGAAGTCGTTTATTCGGATTAGTTTTCGTAATTCCAAAAGGTACAATCAAACAGGCACATCCAACACGTGTTTCGTCACATCTGTGACTTCACCAAGGCTGTAGAAGATATACAGTGCCAAGTTTTAAATACGTACATAGATTTTGTAACGACAAGCAAAAAAATGTGAGGGAACAAAACAGGAAAATGTGTGTATAGACACGGCAAACCGAACTCGTAATAAAAACGTGAAGTAACCCAGTATATTAAGTAGTGGTGAAGTATCCTTCGATGGTGAAGAAGAGTGGAGCCCAAATCGCAGATGAAGTGATGTGAGTACATCGTAACTAAAATTATTACCTGATGTAAAGGTGAACAAGACGTATTTTTATTTTTATTAATAGTCACTAAAGTCAGTGGCTAAGCAAAGTGTATTGAAATATTTATGAACGAAGAGGTGAGTGGGTGAAATTGAGATGTAGAAAGGCATACCTATAAAAGCTAAGGTCCCCATACCTCCGGCGTGCCTAGGACAACGTACGTTATACCCTTGGACATTATCACCTCAGAAATATGACGTGGTACATCTACTCGGATGAACAAACAGCATCGCACTCTATTTCCCTAACACAGGTAGCCCTACCCTTACTTTAGCTAAGTACCTCTACAGCGCTTTACTACTTTCCTTAACAGTTACTTATCTTCTTTATCTCTTTTCTTTCCTACCATGCTCCTCCTCTCCTCTCGCTCACTCATCAAGATGCCATCAATACTTACCATTTGTGAAATACCTACCTTTTACTGCTTTTATTAGTTGGTTAAGCAATAAAAAAGATACCAAACTTTGGTCCCACTCTAATTGGGCAAAAAGATTTTTGTTTTTTTCAATCAAAAAATCTCTTTATTGCTAAAATATCTTACGGAGTTGCCACCACTTATCAGAAGGCCCACCAGACCAATCCTACCAAGCCTTGTGCAAAGAAGCTCTTAATCCCAAATTCTAATCTTAAATCTGCAGTGGCCATCAGGGTATTACAAGATGATGATAGTAATATGTGTCCTTCTGTTTATCTAAGAAACCCCATAATGCGACATCACTGAACTCCCCTGCATTAAACAAGGATGCTGGGATTTCTGCCTGATATATAGGTAAAAGATGGGTAAAGTTGCTCTTACCCACAGTATTATATAATGTCCCTAGCCCCTTGGCCCATGATTACGCTTTGCCAACATTATTGAAAGTGTGATCTATATCATTCAAAGTACAGCACATGATTTTCCACAAGGAAGTATAATATCAATTCTTTTTTAGTTTTTAGGAGCCTAAATACCATAATAATTGGTATGGTTACATTATTTCTTCCTATGGAAAGATAAAACTTTACTTTTTGAGGAATTCATTTTCAAAACGTATGCATCAGCATACTACTGTAATGCCACTAATTGACCACTTAGACATTTATGGGCAAGGCCAAGGATTAAAATGCCATATAAAAGACAAGATATTGGCTGCCGCCCAATACTTGGAGAAAAGCCAATTCCTTTGAAAAAACTGGGCTTATCAAATATATACTAGGAAACAAAAATGGTGCAAGTAAACACCCCGGGTTGAAGCAATTTTTTCTTGGGAGCCTCTCTGATAATCCCCAATCCTTCTCCCAAGAGAACTGGATGCCAGGTTGATGAGTGAAGGGTGACAATTAAATGTAATAAAGTTCCTAGGATGCCAAGACTAAATAGCTTCTTTCACAGTGCTGGACAATCGACTTTGTCAAAAGTCATGTAAAAATCAATAAACTCAGCATATACTGGAGAGACTGTGATGATCACATGTTTTATTAATAAGTTGCAGGGCTGCAATATTGTCTGGAGTACCATGTTCTTTCCTGAAGCAAATTTGCTCTAGTGGAATAATCATATTATCCTCTACCCAGGAATTAAGCTAGTCCAGTAGGCACCTAGTGAAAAAATTGCCTACCGCATCTACCAGAACGATTTGACAGTAGATTGCAGGTGAGCTATAATCACCCATTTTATATAAAGGTACAGTAACACTCCTGGTCCATGAAGGGGGAGCTGTGGAATTAATATAACAAAATTTAAAAACTGGAGTAGCAGTAGCATAGCCCAGAGTTTACCTTCTTTTTTTTATTATCGAAATTAGCACATCATCTGGCCCCACTGCACTAGAAGGCTACATAGTGCAAGTTCAGGCTCGGTCTCCTGCACAGAAGGAGCACCACAGTTAGTTGTAGCCAACGTGGAGCAGGCAGAGAGATCATCAATGGAAAATGTAACTCCTATATTTTCTGCATATAGTAATGAAATAAAACTTTCCCAACTGTCCTCGTCTATGGGGGAAGTGTGGGGCCTTATTATAGAACCATGGGAATCTGCAATAATCTCCCAGAATGTTCAAAATTTTTTTTTCTTATACACACCTCTCTTTAGTCTATTCACCTATGATCTACAATCTGCTTTTTATACCAGCCTTTAACAGATATATTTTTCTCTTACAGGGATTAATAAATCTATCTTTTTCCTTTGAAAAGGAAACAAACTGTATTCGAATGAGCCAATTTATTTTCTTATTCAAGGAGAGGATAGGCAGACATGATGGCTTATAGTAGGACATAGTATGTATCTGAGCAACATTATTTGTGATTAGCTTCATAAATTGGCAAAAGAAGCTAAGGATTTCATTTTTCCAGAGGTCCAGAGCTATCACAGCCCTCTCCAAACGCTCTTTTAAATTAGTGATTTTACTAGGGTAACATTGAGTTCTACCGGGGTTTTTATTGGATTTTGAATGAGGGCTGTGAATTTTCAATGGCCCACTATGTGCATTGTAGCCTCTAATGAGGAGGTTAGGAGCCTGAACATAGAGCATAAAGTCTATAATTTTCACATCAGATATGAGGTAAAACTTAGAATAAGAAACAATAAAATACTCAATTACTGAATATCCCATCAGAGAGTTATTTGTAAATGGGCATAATGCGGAGAATCTTGGGTACGTCTTCCATTTACAATTACACATTCAGGCTTTCTCGATTGGTCTAGGGGTAATTGCTCTTTCTTATCTGTACTTATTTTTGAGGAGCAGAGAAGTGCGAAAATATGAAATGACTCATCAGAGTACTGATTGAATGGTTGAAAACTATACAATTTAGGTTTCCGACTAACACAACCTGAAGTTCACCCTCCCTTTCCATGGTGTTGGGTATAAAGGTGAAAATATCATATAAGAGATTGTTATAAGATATAACAGGCGGACTATAAACGTTAACAAATAGAATGGGAACCCTCAAATTCTCTCCTGCATTTGGAGATATAAGAACTGCTTCAAAGAGATTACAGGGATCTTTAAAAATCTATTCTGCTTCCAATTAATCTTGTTATTTAAAAGAATAGCTATCCATCCCTTTGAATGCCTTTTCCTAGATGGGATCCCATTACACTTTATTAAAAATAACCATCTCACTGGAAGTCAGAGAAGCACCAATTTTCCTGTATGCAGATTACATCAACTTTTAACCTATTTAAGAATTTCATTGTTTCCACATTAGTCATTAGACCCGATGCAATCCAGGAAACACTTTGAAATCATTGCTAATTGTGCAGTTTAACCACTGGACCCCGTGTACGATCACCATTAAGTGCACCAGCCACCCATCTCCATTTCAAACTGTCATCATTCGCTGAGGGAGGAGGAGACCTGGGGTGCAGTGTACTGTGGTGAACCACAAGTCTCCTACACCCACAAGAGGTTTACATTTTCATCATGAACTTTCTTTAAAGGCCAGTGTGAAGACTTAGGGTGTCATTCTGACTTTGGCGGTCCTTTCACAGGACTGCTGAAGCTGCTACAGGCAAAAGACTGCCAGTACTAGAGGTCTTTTGCCCGCCATATTTGGAGTGTTCGGCTGGGCCAGTGGGTGAAAACAGCATTTCCGCTTGCTGGCCCTGCAGAACACTCACCACAACATTGACGCTGGCTCATAATTGAGCCAGTGGCAATGTTGTGGTGAGTTGGGTGCAACAGCACCCATCGCGTATTTCACTGCCCGTAATTGGGGCAGTGAAATGCGCAATGGGGGTGTGCATGGGCAGTGCAGGGGCCCCCAGGAGCCCCCGATGCCCCCATTCCGTTAGCCTTTCCATGGCGGTGTTCACAGCCATGGAAAGGCTGGCAGATGGGGACTCATAATCCGGAGGGAAGAGCTGCTTCCAGCGCTGTGCAGGTGGATTACAACCGCCGGGTCTGCCGGGACCTCCTGGACTGCGGGGACAACCAGGCTGCAGGCTGGCTGCAGCCTGGCAGTGTCGGCGGTTGGACCGTGGTGACTCTGCCACAATCAGAATGGGGCGTTCGGACCGCCCTGTCTGCGGCGGTCCATCCAAGCCGTAATGAGCCCCACAGTGTTTGTGTTACTTGAGTTATCGTTTTGATGTTTATACATTTTGTTTTGCCTGATTACAAGCATCACATCAATCCCTCTACATTTGAGGGAGTCACTATTTTGAAGGCTCAAATTCACAACAATTTTAGACTGAAACAAGACCCTTGCTTTTGTCCCTGTTGGTGAATATACTAAGGAGATAATGAAAATATCACTACTTTGAATCAACTTAAAATGCATGCAAAGCAAGAGAGTAAAAAAGAGTGACTTAAAATTAAATCATAATCAAACAGAGCTACCAGCTCCAACAAGAAAGTATTTACAGGTAGGGAAGAAGGAAAGTATTCATTCCAGTAAGTCCATATGGGGAGTGACTTATCTTCTGGCACCATACCAAAAAGCTTGGACGCTCGGTTGAGAGTAGGTTGTAAAATAATAAGGGGCAAAGCTGCCACAGCTACATCAATGTCTCTACTGTCCAAAGTAGTAGAGGAAGATGGGACTGGTTTTACAGAATGGCCTACCTTATCCCATAGTGCATCAATGTCACTATTAGCAGAATTATGTTCCTGGCATCTTGAAAGTGAAGTCTTTTTTGGGTCTTTTTTTAAATTCTCCATTGTGTTTTTTTTCTTATGCTCAGTTTTTTGCTTTAACTATTTTTTGTAGACTGGGCAGACGTTGATGTATCAACGAAACAAGTTTTGGCCTGATCTTTATGCCTGAAGATGGGAAAGGCTTCTGACCCAGAGCAGGATGCCTTAACTGATGAACAAGGTACAACTAGCTCCACTTAGCATAGATAAAAATAATTATAAAATAAATAAGAATTCCACAATCTGCTGCTTCTTGATAGGTCCCAAAATTGCCTTAAATAGGTATTTAGCAGCCTGTGTCCCATAATCTTTTTTGCAAGCATTGGGAGGAGCCATCTACCCCCAAGCTTAAAGAAGAACCTGCTTGTACACTGTGATCCATAGGCCCCAACTTTTGCACAGATACAAACATATTTTTCTAAGAGGGCTAAGAGAGAAGCCAACATTTTTTCCAGACACTTAACTTAAGATATTTAGAGACTTGCACGTACTGGCCTGGAGGATTGCAAGGCATGTTCACAAGCAGCTCTAGATCAGGTGTGGCTGATATCAGGAGAGCTGCTGGTGAATCCTCTGTTGAAATACTATTGAATTACTTTACACCAGTTACCTATGATGACACCAGTGCAGTTCTGAGAAAGCTAATCTCTTTTGCCAAATGATTTCACAAGTGGACATCCATTTCTACATCTGGTAGAGTGAAATCCTCATTATGATATTTGGAGTGTTCCCCAGATCCAGATTCACAATGTCCATGGCAATTACAGGCAACAAAGGCAATAGAGCGGGGTTGAGACTTGGCCTCCGCTCTGTAAAGCAATGAGTGTCTCCAATTTTGGTGTAACTTCACATGAAGTTGAAATATGTTTTATAAAGTTTTTGTGTAAAAATCATAAAAGCATACAACACATGATACAATATAATTAACAGGTTAAATCAGATATACATAAATAAGTTAGAAAATAAAAACCAGCTTAAAATTACATTGTGGTTTACTAGTGAAAATATTGTGATGAATATATAAATCATCATAAAATAGCAGGAGCATTTTAGGAAAACAAGGATTTCCTGAGCCAAATTACTGCCCATAAGTAACTTGACATAGCACAACAAATAGTTAACATGGGTCGGTTTGCAGAAACAAATAAGCCAGGCAACATTGTTCAAATTGTATTTCCCTCAGGGTGGGTACTATTAGAGCCTTCCTCAAATCCTTGTAAAATTTACAAAACAGGACAATATGCAAAATGCTCTGATTTTAAGCGTTATCGAAAGGAACTTAGAGTAAAATTTCAGACCAGTCATTAATGCTAGGGAAGCTAAACAAATGATGGAAAATGTCTAATCTGAATCGAGTTAAAAGAAACCTTAGACAGGCATTACACACATATTGATTTTAGATATGTTACGACTCTGTCGTCCCATCTCTAGGGGGTGCTGTAAAGGGACTGTCTGTAGTCTGGGAATCACCTTGAACATTCATCTAGAGTCCCTTTCTGACTCCTGTTTGTTTCTCTTTTCACTATGTATGCTTTTGTACAATTACATGTGCTTCCCGGGACTGCAAATCCCATAATACACAGCCTGGTACTCAGGAAAGCCTGGATTCTGCTATACATTGTTTTCTACGGGAGAAGTCCAGTTGCTCCTTTTCACTGGATTCTCTCCTCCAGGACTTGCGAGTGTCTGAAACTACACACACCTGAGACCTCTCCTGTGAAGCCCAGTCATGTGATTCCACCTGGGGTTTGCTGCAGCCTGGAACTGCTTATAAGCAGCCATTTCCTCAATATCCTCGTTGTGCATTGGAGTTCGATTTCTCGGTGTTCCAGATCCTTTATCGGATGGTGTTCCAGTCTTGTTCCTGTTCTGTTTCAGCTTGAACCTGCTTTCTGTTTCTCTGCCATGTTCCTGCTTGTTCCAGCCAGAGTCTGCTCCCCGTCCCTTAGCCTTGTTCCTGTTTGTTTCTTCCAGAGCATGCTTCCTGTTTCTCAGTCCTGTTCCTGCCTTGTTTCAGTCTGAAACTGCTCTCAGTTTCCCAGTCCTGTTTCCTGCTTGTTCCAACTCCCTGTATTCCAGTCCTGTTTTTGCTTGTTCCAGCCAGAGACTGCTCTCTGTTTCCTAATTCCTGTTTCTGCTTGTTCCAGCCAGAGCTTGTGCTCTCTTTTCCAATACTATTCCTGCCTTTGCTTCAGCCTGAGCCTGTTCCCAGTTCCTGCCTCTGCCTCCTTATTTGTTCCTTCGGTTTCCGTTTCCTCTTGGGTGTTTGTGTCTGGTAAGTGTACTATCAGTCTTCACTTGTGTATAAGTGTTTTCCTTTGTACTGGGGTTGGCCCCTGGTTTCCAGGAGGCAATTCCAGCCCCCATTCTTTGTCAAGTGTTATACATAGTCTTTAGTGCCTAACAGTGACAGTGTGACATTGCTGTTTTTTCAGAAATTGCCACTGTGCTTCCAGCTGGACCCACAAGGGCTTGTCTTGTGTATGTAAGTACAATCCTTGTTTGTGCTCTAAGGGTCCAGAGACAGAATCACTTCTGCTGCCTCATTTCTATTGGGCTTGTGGGGTGAATATCTGTAAGAGCAATCTGCACAGAGGCAGTGACATTCCCTGTTGCAGTGGGAAGTTCTGAGCCCTACCCTATGTGCAACCTTAGTGGTAACCCCAGTGTGTTTGTCCATTAGTAATCTGTTTCCTGTTTGTTCACACTAAGGTCGCTGTTGCCTGTGCCTGTCCATAGCTGTCCTTTCCCGTGTATACATTTAGCTGCTCTTCTGCCCCAGTGCACTACCTTTTTGGGATATTCTGTGACCTCAATGGGTGCCCACACCATAGTCCTGATTAGACCCACCTGAAACTGTGACACGATCTGGCTGCATATTGAAAGTGACCAAAATCATTTGATTTTTAACTATACAGGTTCAAGAAGTTCAGATGTCAATCTTATGTCCTCAAACAATGCTTAACAAGTCTTTTTTAATTCCTTTCTGCTGATACACACTAATGTGTCTGAGAGGTCAAAGTATTCTGGATGTCCCAATTTCTTGCACAGTTTTTTTAATATAATTCAGCCATGGATTTTCAATAAATGAGATCAGTTTAAGACAATCCCTGATGACCTTGCAATTTAAAAATGTGACATTATTAGTCCAAATCTTAAGCCAAAGAAGAACTGTCTGGATTCTGGTGGCCCCAAGTTCAGAGTGGCAACTAAATGTGAAACAGCTCTTGGGTACTGGAAGGAGATTCCTAAAAAATGAATTTCCCGCCAGTTGGAGTGGTAGACTATTGCTGAAATCTCAAATTCCTGCCCCATACAGCACTGCTGGCAAACACTTGGCTTTGTAGATGGTAAGCATTTCACTCAGTTTCTTCCTACCACGTTTAGTCACAAAAGTGGACAGTGCTGTAGTAGCTTTCATAAAAGATAGGTTTCTAGCATTGATTGTTTTTTCCAGGAACTATGCTTCTCAAACAAAACACCCAAATAGGAAAATGAGATAGTAAAATTGATCACTGTGCCGCTGATCATACGGTCACAACACTTTGCTGGTCTCTTTTCACATTTCATTACTTGGGTTTTACTTAAGTTAACTAATAGAAGTAGATCTTACATATAGTCGAAGAAGCAGGTGAGTAACCGTTTTAGACCTAGGGTAGTGCGGGCCATGAGTACACCATTGTCTGCTCAGCGAAGGACCAGAATTGGGTGATGGACAATTTGTGGGAGATTACTTCAGTTCTACGGTAAGATAGTGCCCAAGTTGTTAATATATACAGTAAATCGGAAGGAAGCGAGGACACAGTCTTGGCTAACTCCGCCCCCTATAATAAATGAACGGGTGCATTCTCCTTTAAGGTCCTCCTCCCAGAATACAACTCCCTTAAAAACTGTATTGCAGGTAGGTGCACACCAAGTGCTGTCATAAATGACCACAATTTGTTATGTAAAATGCAATCAAATGAGCTGCACAGATCGACGAAGGCTAAAAACAGTTGACTCCTTTTAAACAAAGTACCCTCAACTAAGGGGTTTAAGTTTAATCCCTGCTTAATTTTCCCTAAACCACTGGGGAAGCCATATTGGAGGTCGGAAAGATTCTCATTCTTTTCAGCCCATTCAAAATGATATGGCCCACTGCTTTCACTGGGGAAGTAGTGAGATGGGACAATAGCAGGCTAAGTTTGAACAGTCAATGATTCTGACTGTGTATTTGAGAAGCCAGAACTGCAGCACACCCTAAGCACCTAGGTCAATATGGGGACCCAGAGAGATATGCTTGCTTTGAATTGATCAATGGGTATACCATCGGGGCCTAGTCCTTTACCACCCATAATGGCCATAACAGCTCTATTAACCTCCTTGAAGGTGAACATAAATCAATGGAACTATCAGGTGGGTCCACAGTTAAAGGAGCTAAGTCATGGGATGCCATCCCTACCAGTACCGGTAGGAATACATTTTAATGAAATGGATCACCCAATCAGTTTTAGTGATAGCAATCTCTGTTCTTGGGCTACTATCATCGTCTAGATAAAGACTGTCAATAGTGCACCAGAAAGCTGCGCTACCCTTATTAAGGCAGGCTTCAAAGAGGGGCTTCCCAGTTTCGTCCTTTATGGCCTTTTCTCGTCCCCTTTAGGGATGTTTTGTATTCACATCCGCACATTTGTATTTGTGGTGTGCACCTAGGAGATTTGTGGAGAATTTCCTTGAGACGTTAATGAGCCCTAGAACAGGTGGAATCAAGCCAGTCTTGACTGTTGCGGGTGGATTGTCACCTGGATACTGTTAAACATTCCTTAATACCCTATATAATAGTAAGGAAGGTCTTAAGAATATTGCTGGAACAGCAAGCTTCATCCAGGTATGTCTCAAATACCTCTCTTCAGTTAATTATTAATCTTTCCAGGATTTACCAGGATTAACCTGTGTTCAGTGTAGCGCAAGACCATTACATTTGACAAGTTTAATATTATTGACTACGTGTAGTTTGTCGACTTTACTTGTTTTATCACACACCTAAAATTTAAATTAACACTATGAGTAGTGATCAATCACAGAAATGCTATATGTGGCAAAACTGGACAACAATGAGGAAAATCTATGGGATGAGATTATGTAACCAATGACAATGTTATCACCTCTTCCATTAAAAGTGCAGTCAAATGGGACTGAAGGATCACACACTTCATTACAAAAGGCAAGGTCATATTTAAAAAAAAAAATTATTTTATCACCATAATTATTATGAATAAAGCGTGATTGATCACAACTGTGGATGTTCATCAAACCACAGACCTTTTCGGAAGGCAGAGGGCAAAAATACATTTTAAAATTGGCACCCCAAAGTATGTTAAATTCCTTCATGTTATTCCTATGGATGGACTTCGGGTCACGATCTAGTTGCCCAAGAATGACTAATAAGTCACTAAGCAGTGCACTATTATAGAAGTTAATAAGCTGATAGCTTGGCAATAATCTGAAAATATAAGGTGGTCGTCACAGCAGAAATGTTGGAAAAAGGCAAATAGTTAGAGATATAAATACATAGACTACCCTTAGCTCTTCGAGTTTATGGAGGTACCTCTGACACATGAAGAGTTCTTTAGCCATTGATATGGACAGGCTCAACAGCCCAAGTCTCTTGGAAACATAAAGTACGAATGTTAGTTATAAATGCCAGCCATTCTAGGGTGTTAGCTTTTGCTTATAACCCTGTAACATTCTAGAATAGAGTTCTTTGAGACTTCAGTTGTACGTCCCACTCAAGACACAAGTCAGAGATGAAGGAATTAGTCAGATTGTGTAAAGATGGTGAAGGAGCAGAAGGAGAATGGCATAACATGTGATGGGCAACATCAGCATCTGGTTCTAATGATGAACATCTCTGACCCCCTCTAGTTACTATGGATTGGTCATTGCTGGGTAAAGTAAATAAAATTGATTGAGCAACAAGTCAATCAACCCCTTCCAATGTGGCTAAGCTGGAAAAGCATTTATGAGTTGGAATAGATGGGTGAAAATCAGGGGCAGTAGCGAGTAGTGGATTAACAGATGGCCTAGAAACTCTAACAGTGGGTGATAGTTGTAAAAATAGCCTAAGTGGTAGAACAGATATTTGGGATCACTGATGAGGAGCCAGTTCTACACAGAATTGTGTCCACTAAACTTGTTGATTTGAAGGAAAGAAGGACACAATCACCAAATAGTGTATTAGGACCTCTGACAATCCATTTTACCCTTCTGGCCATTTGAAGTTATCAAAGAGGGCCCCCAATTAAGCCAGGTTTATTGTTCAACCAGTTTAAGGACTTATTCCCAGGTTTCAGATACCTCTCCAGAGAGGGTGGATACACTTGCCAGGATTATGACATAGGGAATCGCTTTGGAAGGTAGGTCTAGAAAATCAGTTCTCCTGCCCATCATTTCTACAGCAATTTTCTGGTGAGCTTGTATGTTGGCAACTGATGGTAGACTGTTGTGGCGATTCGTGGGTATAATACTGGTGCCACTGGCAGGAATCTCAGTCAGAGGTTGAGCACCCAAGTCCCAATGCATGGGCAGAACTTTAACCTCAGAAATAAAAATCTGAGTTGGAGGTGGTTGATAGTCCATAACATGTGGAGGGGTAGGTGGAGGAGGAGGGCTAGTGGAAATAGCAGAAAGAGACGAAGGAGGTACCACACTTTTAATGACTTGATAGGGAGTGGTGACAAGGGATGTTTTCATTTTCAATAGATCAAGACCATTGGTAATAAGGCTGTACACGTGTATCAATCTAGAGAAGAGTGAGTCCCATGAAGTTTTCACTAAGGACTCCAATGCTTAGACTCTAGTGAGCAATGTTTTAAGATGGTCAGGATACATTATGGGAGTTATAGTTCTGGTCTTAATATTTGCTGACTTTGAAGAGGACTTAATCTTAGTCACAAGCCTGATCAGATAGTTAGTGTCAAGTGCCTTGGGCCAGGCCCCTGGTGTCTTCATCTGCTTTTAGTCGGCTGGGGTGCGGGTTCAGATGGGGAGACCATGATACTGCAAGCTATGGTATCTAGTACACAACCACCAGCCATTTCGTCTACAGCAGCTAGCCGGGGATATCCGTCAGATTCGCTATCTTGTGTCTGGGCTAGGATTAGAATAGCCGTCATATACATAACACCCAGATTACACATGGTCCATCTCTCATTAACACTTATTAATTCCTTATTGATTGCTTCTGTAGGCCTAGTTAGAAAGCTCATTAGTAAGGTACACTGCTTCTCATGAGATTTTGATTTAGACTAAGTGGAAAGACGTTTTCTCTTCCCACGTTATTGTACTGTCTAAATCCTACGGCAATGTCCTGGAACTAATAGTCCCTCATGTTGCAAGGCAATAAGTAAGGATCCAAAAGACTGTATTGCTTACCTCCTTCACTAGTCACGGGAGACCGCTGCCACCTCTCATAGGTGCAAGTCAGAGCTTGCGGACAAACCAAACACTGTTCGAGCAGTGGTCTCTAAAGACTCATGGTAAATCACTTCAGATTTTCTCTCAATTTTTCTCCATATAGGTTTCATACGGTTATCCTTTTCTTTAATAGAGGGAGCTCCTGAGCCTGTAGTGAACAAAGAGCGAGGCACTCATTATGGCACCACTTCCTTCTCTCCCAAGCACAACCCTGGACTGCAAACAACCTTAAACCTGGCTCCTGGTTACAGCAGTGGGCTATTGGGAAAGTAGAGAGGGCAATTCAAGGGAAGCCTACATGCAGCAACAGCAAATTCTACCTTCTTCCCTGAAGCGCTGACAAGCTTTTCTGGCTCTCCCAGGCTTTTCCCTGGCTTCCTATGCAGCACTTGACCTATCCTCACAGCGACAGCAGACGGCCACCTGGCCACCTGGCCTAGCCTGTGGGCAGGCACAAGCACAGCAAGTAAGGTTGTCTTACTTGCTCTTTCTGAAAAAAAATGAAAAAATTAAGTTTAAGCCATTCAATACATGTAATTGTGCCACCTTATTTCTACGAGTATTCGATTTTGGGCCAGATATATGAAAATGCAATTTTGCATTTTTTAAATAGCTACTTCATAGAAATCACTATTTAGGAAATGCAAAATGCTATGTACAAAGATACCGATTTCCTAATAGCGATTCCTGCAAAGTAGGAATCGTTATTTGGAAATAGGTAGTAAGAAATCTCATTGCATTTGAGTCAATGGGTTGGTTTTGTGTTTCCTAAATAGCAATTTTTTATTAAGAAATCCCTATTTAGGAAATGTAAACCCAGGTATGGCATTAGGAAAAAGGACCCTCTTGGTGCGCCCCAAAAATATGGGTGCACTTGAAGAGCACATATATGCCTAAGGGGCATGTGTGTGCTCTATTGCAATTGAAAATAGCACCTGGGGGTGCTTTTTTTTAAATTGCACCTCCAAAATGACAAAATCGCATTTTTTTAATTCCTATTTGCATTTCCTATTCTGGGAATCGCACATTGTGATTTCTACATGGTGGAAATCACAATTTGTGATTCCTTAAAGGGCTTTGTATGTTAGAGAAGCCCAGTTTGCATTTCTTAGTGGCCCAAAACACCGATTCGGACTGTTAAGAAATGCAAACAGGCTTCATACAATTGGTCCTTTGTCTTTTTGAAGGTTCTTAGAGTGATAAGTCGGCCTGATCAAGGCTTCTGTGCAGTCATACTGATACCTTCGTTATTCACCTGTACTGGGCACCCTTATAATCAACAAAGGGGAAGAAGGGACAAGCCTTCTTGGCAGAAGAAGGCTGTCCGTATTTTACTTGTAGCCTAGTCAATAGAACTCTATTTTATAGTCTGTTAGAGATTTTAGAAGTAATGACAGTGAAGTATGAAAAAGCAAAAGCAGTACACAAGTCACAGTTTTTTACCAGAGTCCTATGCTAATTAGCAAGATAGACACCTCTGCAACAACAAGCCACACCGACCTAACGTCAGCCACCACCACTCACTGCAGGAGGTCGCTTAAATATTCCTAAAGTACATCACTACCGTCTCTCTGTGTGCCAGAGAGCAATATGACGTGGTATGCAGTAGAGAATTTACTCCAGGACTTTTACAGCTGATTCTAAGATAGGGGACAGCAAATCAAAAAGTGGTACAATATATTGTCGCTTGACCGCTGCCTACTGCTTTGATGAACGGGAGGCTTGGGGGGGGGGGCTTGAAGCTCCCCAGGCACCACAAGCCACACCCAAACTTAGTCAAGCTGCCTCTGTGGAAGGGCTCAACCCTGATGCAATGGTCCTAAAACACTGCTTCCCCCTTTACCACTTTCCTCTGAGCAGCTGCCAAGACTCCCCCGGGTCTTCGCCGCTTCTGCTTGCTTGCCTGGCGGGATCCAGGTCTGGTTGGTGCACCTCTGCACCTCTAATTACCACAACTTACTTGGTCTCCAACATCCACGGTATGGGCCATTCAGTGAGTCGGTTGGAAAATATTGGTATTTTCGAGCCGCAATGCGCTTGTGCGGAGCCTCTCGTCCTCGCTTCTGTTGCGCTTCTGCACTGCGGACACACTGAATTCACATGAGCCAGAAGTTACTCATCAGCTCTATCTCCAAGTTTATCTTTATTACGCTCTCAATTGCACCACTTTTAAAGATTGTGGGAGAATCAACTGTTTCTCTGGTGTCTCTTCTCTGGTCCTCTAATGCTTGCATTTTGTCTGTCAAGTCTGCCATCTCTTACTCTAGACTGGGGCCACTGGAGTTATGCAACAGTAGAGGGACAGTTTACGCAGGAAAGTTGAGTAAATTAGGCAGCAAAAAAAGCCAAATTAGGTAGAGATGTGGCATATCTTGTGATAGTATCAGTTCATTATTTTGCCATTTTTAAACTTGTTAACACTTTCTGTCCATTTGTTCCATCCCATTAGTACCAGTTTAACTCCCAAATATAGCAATAAGCAACAGAAAGGTGACAAATCAACGTTTGCAAAGGGCCTTCTACTGTGCAGCAACACATGTCTGTGTTTTTAGTAATTTTTGAACTGCTTAAGCTAGAAAAAATGTTTTGGTTAAAAACTGCAGCAAATAAAGGCTGATGTAGCAAATGCAGCAGATCTGTAATTATGCCAAAATACCCACGGCCACACACTTACACAATTCCAGCGGCCCTGCTCTAGACCCAACACACTTGTAAGGAGACCTCCATTTTCTCTTCTACTGCCCTCACAGCAGTATCCATTTTTTGAAGCCTTTTTGTTAAGGTTGGAGTGAAGAGCAGTTATAGATGTTAATACCAACTTCACCCCTTTTATCATCTCAAATTCATCAGGAGAACCTTGAGGCATGCATTTCAGTCCTCTCCTAATTGGTGAGGAATGGGATCTAAAGAAGTCATTTTTGTTATGACATAAATATGCTTAGACTGAGAGACCAATCAAAAAGAGAATTCACAAAGAAGTCAGGCCAACTTAGTCCTTCTGGTAAGGTTCATATCAGAATGGCATTTATTTTCATCCTGCCTTATCTGTTTATATGCATGTCTATGCCTTCAAGGTCTGCAAAGGTGAGGTACTCTCCAAGTCAGATCTGGCGTACAGCAAGACACAAGAAGGCAGTAGAGCTGCTGTTTGCAACTTGAAGATGCATTCTTCTTCAGTGTGCCTATATGTGCATGCAAGCATCTTTGAGACACTTCCACAGAATTCACAGAGGCTCTAGTTATGCCACAAGTGCCACAGCTATCTTTAATTAGTGGCCTACTACCTCACCCAATTATTGTGCCTCTACGGGTGTCTGTACGGGTGCTACCCTGTGGTGTCCTGCCCTTTGCACTGGCTCCAGATGATTTTGGAAAGTCAGACCCTTCATCACCAATTCAAAAAACCAACTATATTGAATGAACCAATCACTGGCACATTTAGGAGGGGATTTCCAGACTACTTAGTATTATGCCAAATAGGAGGTAAAATCAGGACTTTTTTGAGGTCCACAAGGAACCATTTGTTGTGGTGCACAGAATGTGCTTCTCTGTTGGACAAAGTCCATGACAGCAGCAAAGACAGCACTTCAGCAGCATCCCATAAAAATTGGAACTATATTGGGTTTTTGCCTGTCGCTCAATTAGACAACTATCCTTATAACACTTGATTTAGATAACTTAATTTTCAATTGGACCAGTTCCGTTGTGTTGGCCAACTCGCTCATTTTCTTGGCATACATACCTTGTTACGATTACAGTGCAGACTCAGGTTGAACAGAAAACTCATGTTTTCTTTCCCTCTTTGCTAGAATCTCCTCCCTAGTAACTGAGGGCAAGATGTAGCAAAGTGTTTGCGCCTCGCAAACAGCGAAAAACAACGTTTGCGAGGTGCAAAAGCCTCTTTGCTATGCAGAAATGCGTTTTGCAAGTTGGATCCGACTCGCAAAATGCATTTCCGACTCGCAAATAGGAAGGGGTGTTCCCTTCCTATTTGCGACTCACAATGCTATTCAATTTCATTGCGGTCGCAAATGAAATCGCAGTTACCATCCACTTGAAGTGGATGGTAACCCATTCGCAAACGGGAAGGGGTCCCCATGGGACCCCTTCCCCTTTGTGAATGGACACAAAAATAATTTTCCAAATAAATAGAGAAAAGGAAGGGTTAGTAAAAACACCTGTAAGAAATAACTGGGCTCCTTGTTGGGTAAAAATAATCCAGGAACACCAATGGCCAGATTTATGCTTTTTGACCCAAACCTGCGTTAGCGTCGAAAAGTATAGCGCCAGCTAGCGCCATTCCAGGACATCAGCCGGGCACCATATTTAAGGAATGGAGCAAGCCGGCGCAAAGGCCCGGTTAGCGTCAAAATATATGACGCTAACCGGGTAGGGGAGGCGTTGGGAGAACTGTAGGTTGGTCGGGAAAGAATGGCGCTTGTCAGGTTAGAGTAAAAAAAATGACTCTAACCTGACTAGCATCATTTTTTTGACACACAACCCCCCTGAACATGACTCCTGTCTTAGTAAAGACAGGAGTCATGCCCCCCAGCCCAATGACCATGCTCAGGGGACTTATGTCCCCTGGGCATGGCCATTGGGCTCAGCGCCATGAAATACCTACCTGGACTTACCTAGGATAGGTCCCCCCATCTTTAGGTGTCCTCCATATTTGAGTGCGGGTGGGTGGGGGTGTCCCTGGGGCAGGGAAGGGCACCTGTGGGCTGTTTCCGTGGTCTCTGACCCATGGAAACAGCCTGACCCAGCACCATTATTTAACGCCTGACCCAGGCGTTAAATAATGGTGCTAAGGTAGGCTTAGCGCCATTATTTAAGGCCCTCCTCCTCCCGTGCATGATTTTTGCACGGGAGGATACATAAGTCGCTAGGGCCTTTGAGTCTTTTTTTTTGCCCGGGAACACCTACCTTGCCATTGACGCAAGATAGGCTTTCATGGTAACAAAAATGACGCTTACTCCATAACTTTGGCACTAGATGGGTCTAACGCCAAAGTATTAATATGGAGTTAGGTTTGTGTCGAATTAGCGTTTAAAAAAACTATGCTAATTTGATGCAAACAAAGTATAAATATGGGTCCAAGTGTGTACTTATAAGCAACATGTATCTTTCCAATTAGCTGTAATTGATAGGAGGGTTAATGTTTCTCAAAAAATCGAATAATGTGTTATGGGTATCAGATAATGTAGTGGATAAGGAAGTAGATTTCCAACAATGTATGTAATAAGAAAGATTATAACGTCCCACATATCTGTTCAAAATTGTGCAATAATAGTACATTCAAAAAAATATGTCTTAGTGAACAATCAAAACAATTTACAATGCCAACGAAGTGGACAGTTTAAGTGTTTAGCTTTACATAATTTATAAGGGGTCAATGGACAATTAAGCAGAATAATGGAATTGTTTGATACAAGGCAACAGGAAGCCAAATGAAAATGTTTTCTGACATTAATGTTTTCCAAATGTTTAGTGAGAATATTTTGGAGAGTTCATTATTCCAAATATTACCAAGGAAAAATGAATTGACTTGATTTGTGTTGTGAAATTTTGTAAAATTTGGATACAGCATGAGGGGAAGCAGTAATAGCATTAATACAAATGTCTGAATCAGAGATATGTAGAGTAGATAACTTTTCTGAAAATATTATGTAGAATAGAAATGCATAAAATGTTATAACTATCCATTAAAGGTAATGAAAATGTATGTTCTAGTTCTGAAAATAGAAAAAACACATAATTGCTACAAACATCACTGAGATAAAAACACAGCATTTATCCATGAGTGCCAGAATTAGATGGTATTTTTAAATGTTATCAAAGGCCTATGACATAGAGACAATTTTGTAGAAACAGAAATTGGTGATTTAAATAAAGAATCAAATTCTTGTAAAATTAGTTTAGTGGATTTGAGAATGGTCGAGGATTTTACTGAAATATTAGAATTAGACATCAATCATAAAACAGGTAAAGGAAAGGGTGAGACTAATTCTTGTCCAATACAAAACCATCTGGGTGAATTAGTGAGGTCTATCCTTTTAAACCATAATGAACCTTATTTTAAATAGAGACTTTTTGATACTTATGAAAGTCTAGTAACCTAAAGCCACCATTATTTTTTGCAAGTTTAAGTTTAGTGTAACTTGATTGCGGGGTTTGTGATTCAAAATATTTTGAGATGTATTTGTCTAGATAAAATATAAATAATTTAAAGATCAATGGACATCTTAGCAGATTTTATTTTTCCCCACCGTGAGGAATATGAGAGAGACGACCCATGAATTTCATCTGTCATTTTAAAAAGAAGGTAGTCACAATTTAATGTAATTGATTGGTTAACAGAAAGTGAGAAATGAATACCTAAATATTTCATTTTCTTATTTTGCAAAAAAGATATCAGTATTATTTAGCATATCAGGGGTACAGATGACATCTAAAGAAAGAAAATCAGTTTTATTAGTGTTAAAAGTATACCCTGAATTTATGTATATGAGTAAGAATATTAGGGATGGAGGAGTCTGGGCTGCTAATAAATGGGATAGCACCATCAGCATAAGCAGAGGTTTTAATGGTAACTTTTTTCATAGTGATACCATGAATTTCATTCGAATTTCTAATAATGGAAAGTAAAGGTTCGATGGCTAATAATAAAAGTGAGAGTGAAAATGGGCAGCTTTGTCTAGTGCCCCTAAAAGGATAAAACAAATTGGAAAATGTCCAGTTATAAATAATCTGGCAGAAGAGTATGAGTAAAGGGCTGATATCATTTACATAAATGATGTACCCAAATTTAGTCCAGAGTACAGAATATATACTGAAAACAGACGTTATAAAAAGCTTTCTAATTATCAAGTTTAGAAGGCAAGAGAGGAAGGATAAAGTTGGAATAGATTCAATTGTACAGAATAAACGTCTGGTGTTATTGGTCGAATGTCTATTATTCATAAAACCTGGATGATGTACATGAATGATAGTTGACAAAATGGTAGACAATCTAGTGGCCATTATTTCTGCATACATGTTACAGTGTTCTTCAATTAAGGATAAAGGGTGATAGTCAGACACTTATAGTATGATGTTCATCTAGCCTGGGGAGTACAATAATCAGTGCTTCAGTAAAGTTAGTAAATAACTGAAACAGGTTAAGTGAGAGCTGAGGATAATTTTCTTTTTATAAAATTCTGCTGAAATACCATCTGGTCCTGGAGCTTTTTGTGGTTTCAGTGATCTATTGACATACTATTTGAGTCTCTACACTAGAAATGAGTACGTTTAATTTAGATCTGTCAGATGGGGATATTAATGGGAGATTACAAGATGCTAAAAGTCAACAATAAATTGATAGCTAAAAATGGAGGTTTACTGCACAAAGAATAGTAAAGGTCTAGAAATGCATTAACAATGTCAATAATGGATTGAACTACTTTTCCAGTAGTTCCATTAACAGCATGAGTTTGATTCTTGATTTTCTTTTTTTGTGAAACAGTATTTATCTTTATTGTTTTGAACCTGTATTCCTGGTCTTTTGCTTAAAAGACAGTTACATTTTAACAAGGTTTCAGTAATTGTAATTTGTAGTTAATACTATTAGATGTAATAAACCGGCATTCAACTTTAGCTATGTGTTTGTCTAAATCAGAAATCATAGTCAGAAATGATCTATTTTTATGTGCCATTATGAAAATTGCTGTACCTCTGATATATGCATTAAATGCATTCCAATAGATAATGTTAGATGGTAGAACCATTACAATTGAGAGAGAAATACTCTTTGACAGCTGGCAACATTTTATTTTTATTTTCATTGAGCGCAATAGCAGCATTCATACACTATCTTGAGTAAGACATATGTGCGGGATCCATTTGTTGAAAGAAAGACGTCATAGCATGGTCTGATGCATCAGCGTTCCCAATAACAAGGTCAGAGATTGAAAGGACTAAGGCCCATATTTATACTTTTTGGTGCAAAACTGCACTAACTCAGTTTTGCGTCAAAAAGTTTACCAACGGCTTGCGTCATTCCAAAGCACCAGAAAGGTGCCAAATTTATGGAAGCCGGCGCTAAGCTTGGGATAGCGTAAAAAAAGAGGACACTAGCCGTGTGGGAGTGGCTGTAGGGGCGAAGGGGGTTTTGCATAAAAAAATGATGCTAGGCTGGTTAGAGGCAAAAAAAATCCGCTAACCAGCCTTGCGTCATTTCTACACACACAACCATCGAACAACATGGCTGCTGTCTTATCAAAGACAGGAGTCATGCCTACCACCCCAGTGGCTAGCACAGGGGACCAGTGTCCCCCGGGCATGGCCATTGCACACAGTGCCATGCATGGGGCCCCATGTTAGGGCCCCCAGTGGCACTTTTAAAGACATTTCTATAATACTCACCCATACTTACCCTACTTACCTAGGATGGGACCCCCATCCTCTGGTGTCCCTCTGGTGTGGGTGGGGGTGTTCCTGGGGCTTGGGGTGGGCACCTGTGGGCCCATTCTATGGTGTTTGGCCATGGAAATGGGTCCACAGGTCCCCTAAAGCCTGGTCTGACCCAGGCATTAAATAATGGCGCTAAGCAAGCTTAGCACCATTATTTGGGTCTGCCTCCCACCAACGTAATTTTAGCACGGGGGATAAATATGGCGCTAAGGGGATAGCGTCATTTTTTGGATGGGAACACCTACCTTGCATCTCATTGACACAAGGTGGGTTGGCACATCCCAAAAATGGCTCTAACTCCAATATTTTGACGCTAGACGTGTCTAGTGTCAAAATATGAATATGGGGTTAAGTTTGCGCTGCATTTGTGTAAACAAAAATATGCAAATGCAGTGCAAACACAGTATAAATATGCCCCTAAGTTTTTTGTTCATAAGAAATCATCAATTCATGAATATGAATTATGAGGAAGAGAGAAAAAAAGTAAAATCTTTGAATGTTGAAATGTGCAAGCGCAATACTTCAACATGTTTGGGATTTAAAATTACATTTGAAGTTCATGAAAAGCTTTCGGAGGCATAGATTTAGTAGAAGAAACTACCTTGTAGGGGATCACATATTAAGTTAAAGTCACCTCTAATAATAAGAGAAACATTACCTAAATTGACAATTTCACAATTAATATTGTTTCAATAGGGGTGGTCAACCAGCTATTATACCATAAATATTAATTAAACGCAGAACTAAAACTATATCAATTATTTTGACTTTAGCATTTAAAAATCTACATCATGCATTTGATCGCTTGCTAATATGGGCAGTTTAAGTTTGTGAGAGATTTGAATTGCTATACTATTCTTTGTTCCTATATCTGGGGAAGAAAGAATGTGACCTATCCAATTCTTATTTAGGTAGGATACACGTCTATGCCAAGCTAAATAGTCTAATTTTTTTTGCATTCAACTAGGTGTCATAAACCTTTAACATTAAGAGAAACAATTTTAATTGTATAAAATGCACCCGTAACTGTGAACATTATGAAGTAATGATAATTGCAAAACACTCAGAAACACTAGAATATAATACTTGGAATCAAAGCTGATAGTGAAGTAGTCCTGAGAAAAAAAGGCAGATGAAAAAAAAGATAAGGACTAACATAGAAAATACACCATTGAAAAAATAATATGTCTAGAATCAGGCACACACATGTACAAGTTCGTCCAGGGGTGAAATATGCCCATGAGATAAATATCATAATTAAGTAAAGCCAAAGTTTGTCCCACAAGTGGATATAATAGTAACCTCAATTGAAAGTTTCATGAGTATCCGTGGACAAAGGAAAATTATGGTCCAGAAAAGCATGGAGATCTTTCGGGTAATGAAAGGATTTGGAAATGTCATATTTCTATATGTTCATCATACAAGGAACAAAAAGGCCATATTTGAATCAAGACCCCCATAGTCTAGATCATACAGCAGTGAATTCCTTATGTATGTCAACTGTTTCTTTAGCAAAATCTTGATTAATAAAGATTGTGTTTCTGTTAACTAGGAGGGAAGGAATTTCTCTTACTGCCTTTCTTGTCATTACCAAATGTCTGTGACCGAAAATATGAAGATCATCTGATGAGGTTTAGCTTGGTCAGGCTTGTGGTGTGATGGAATCCGGTGTCCTTTTCCAATTCCAATGTTTTCTGTGGATATTCAGAAGGTTAGGTAGGAAGTTCGCCATATATCGTCTGCTATCAGTGCCTTACATATTGTCAGGAAAATTAAAACATTTTAAATTATATTGCCTATTCAGTTTTTCCATGTCTAATACAAATGTATTCATAGGAAGAATTCTGTCTGCGACAAGGTTGTAATTGGTCAATTATAGATTTGTTATGATGTGTTCTTGTTATCTTGTATTTTAAGTGGGTTACCAGAAACTTTCACAGCTAAACAAGCCATTTCTTTAAAATATTTTTAATCTCTCAGGAAGTGTTATCAGTATTGGATCGAACAGCCTGCACTTTCTCGAGTATAACGGCTAAGGATGGGTATGTAGAATCAACAATTTTAGATTTGTGAGGTGGTGGAGAAATTGCCTATTTACATTTATTAGTATTAACAACAAAATGTTGCCTTTCCTTTAAAATTAGGAAATATCTTGCAAAATAATTAGTAAAAGGATCAAGAATTGATTGAAAAAACCAAACAAATATATATTACAGGTATAACAGCTAACACCAGGTGTAGAAGGATCTTAGGACCAAGCTTCACCTTTTCCTGAATGTAGCTCTGCCTCTCCTGACAGGAAACTCAACCACAGAAGAAAAGGTGGCTTGCTGATGGCCTGATAAAACATGCAGGTTCCAAACTGGATGAAAAGACTTAGAAAACTAATCCAGGATTTGCCACAGGCTACACACGGCAATAGAAGACAATGCAGGGACCTTTGGCTTTCAAAATGTGCATAAAATCAATGTAATTAAATCAGGGGTAGTAGGATCTAGCGGGGCAGGGGTATCTAGACTTGTGCACTCGCATGACCCAATCTTTTTTTGTCTTGATGATTATAGTACCTGTAAAACTATCCTGTATCCCTCAACATACTTGAAAGTACAGAGTATGATTTCATGTTGTGCTTGATTCATGGACAATCTTGAATGCTATCATCTGTGGGGCTCTCTTATTGCCTTGAGGGCTCAGAGTATAAGATATGGATGGGAAAATTTGCTTTTCTTTCTAGTGAATCAACATGAAATCCCTTTGAGAGCCTCCAAAGCCCAGGGTATGATCCTACTACAAACACTTTTAAACATCTATGAGGAGCCATTGGAAATCTAATGTTGAGAGTGGTGTCTTCATTTGTCAGAATGTTTGTAACACTCAACTTCTTAAAGAGTTTATTCAAGTAATAATATTGAGTGGGTCCATGGTTGGGTCACAGGCACACAAACAACTGGAAGGCAGTTCTTGCCTCTCTTAAGCTCAAATTTGTTAATAATCAAGGTCTTCTTTTGTCTTCTAATTCTGCATCGGTTATATTATGCTTATCCTTTCTGTCATTTGTTTGGGTTTCTCCCCACTCACAATCTCCTCAATAATTCTTGTGTTTTCTCTGAACTGACAGTGTTTCAAAGAAAGAGCAGGCCCATATGTCCTTAAGCTACAATAAGCTTCCCTGCAACTTCATAATTTCACTATCATTATGGTAATCAGAATGTTGGTCTTTCTCTTTTCGTGTCACTTAAGCCAGCTTCTTATGATTTGTAAACTGGGCTTTCAATTTGAGCATTCTATATCTTCCTTTTGGTTTGCTAATATATCTTAGAACTTAATTTCAGATTATCCAAAATATTGCTGCAAGACTACTTCTTGGTTGAAAGAGGCATACATCATTATTTACTCCTTTGTTAACCCAGTAATCAATCAATCAGTCTTTTTTAAAGAGCAACACTGTCATCCCTAGCGTTATCTGGGTGCTGAGGTTGCTGCGTCTGCATCAAAAAGCAAGGCTTTCAGTTGGTTTCTGAAGTCTCTCAGCGAGGGTGCCATTTGGAGGTCATTCCAGGCTTTGGCAGTGATGTCAAACGCGATGCCCCCGCTACGGGTGCAATGTATGCTGGGGACATGTGCGAGGGCAAGTAAAGTGGCGCGCAGGGGTCTCAAGGGAAGATGGAAGCTAATCTGGTGGTTGATGTTGGAAGGTCCTTGTTTATGGAGGGTTTTGTAGGCATGTGTGAGCTTCTTGAACTGTCATCTTTTCTGGACAGGGACCCAGTGGAGTTTCCTGGGGTGAGGAGTGCTTTGGGTATACTTGGGGAGTTCTGTATTGTCTGGAGTCTTCTGAGGAGCTGGGAGGAGATATTGGTGTAGAGCGTGTTGCCTTAGTCGAGGCGGCTGGTGATGATGGCTTGTGTGATTATCTTTCTGGTGTTTTCTGGGACCCATCTGACAATCTTGCGAAGCATGCAGAGGGTGTGGAAATAGGTGGATATGACCACATTGACTTGTTGTTTCATCATCAGTTGGCTGTTCAGGATTATGCTGAGGCTGCAAGCATGGTCAGTCAGTGTGGGAGTAGGTCTGAGTTCTGCCAGCCACCAGCCGTGGTCTCGAGCGGAGGTGTTCTTTCCTAAGATCAGTACCTCGGTTTAGTCAGAGTTAAATTTGAGGAAGCTGTCTCTCATCCAGTCGGCTACATCGGTCATGGCATTGTGGAAGTTGGTTGTGGAGTTAGAGGGATCTTTGGTGAGCGAGAGGATGAGCTGAGTGTTGTCAGTGTAGGAGATTATGTTGAGTCTGTAGGATCTAATGATGTCCACGAAGAGGGTCATGTAGATGTTGAACAGAGTGGGGCTGAGGGAAGATCCCTGGGGCACGCTGCATACAATGTTCTTGGGAGCGGAGGTGAAAGGATGTACACGGATGCTCTGGGTGCATCCTGAGAGGAATAAGATGATCCACTTGAGGGAGTGTTGTTGGATACCAATGTTGTGGAGTATGTCTATGAGGATGTAGTGGGTGACTGTGCTGAATGCTGTAAGTCGAAGAGAATCAAAGCTACTGTTTCCCCTTGGTCGAGGAGGGTTCTAATGTCATCTGCTGCGGTGATGAGAGTGGTCTCGGTGCTATGGTTGACATGGAAACCTGAATGTGATGCGTTGAGTAGGTGGTTTCATTCTAGGTGGTCGGGGAGCTGTTGGTTGATTGCCTTCTTGAGTAGCTTGGCTGGGTATGCAATCAAAGAGATCAGGTGCTTGAGGTCTCTGGGGTCAGTAGAGGCTTCTTTACAAGAGGTCTCATGTCTACATTCTTCCATCGGTCTGAGAAGGATGCTCTACATGCTTCCATCAGTCTGAGAAGGATGCTGAAGCATTGAGGAGGTTGGTGAGTTCAGTGCTGATTACGTTGGATCCGGAGTTCAAGAGAGGGTGGGGGCAGGGGTCTGTGGGTGCCCTGGAGTGGCTGGAGGACAAGATGGTCACGGTGGTCTGGACATTGAGTGGGGACCAGGTGGTTATGGCTGGGCTGGGGTTTGCTGGTTGGATCAGGTTGTTGAGGCTGAATGAGGTGGGTTGAGGGTTAAACTTGTTCCAGACGGCAAACTTGCTGTGGAAGTAGTCTGATACTGAGTCGTAGAGTTGTTGGGAGGGGTGTACTGTGTTTTCTGTGGCAGTCACGTTAGAGAATTCCTTGATGATTTTGAGGAGTTTGTTGGTGTGGTTGGCTGCGATGTTGATGCAGTCTATGATGACAGCTCTTTTGGCCTCCTTGATGCACTGGTGGTAGTTGTTGAGTGTTGTTTTGTGTGTAACTCAGTCGTGGGGGGGGTCCTTGGAGATGCGCCATCACTTCTCGAATAGAAGACAGTTGCGCTTGGTGGTTCTGAGCTCTGGGGTGTACCAGCTGGCTTGTCTTGAGGTTCTGTTGTCTTTTGCCAGCTTTAGAGAGGTGACTTTGTCGGAGCATTTGCTGATTCAGGCAGCAAAATGTTGGACGGCCTGGTCGAGGTTGGCTGACTTGTGAGGTGGTGTGGTGCTGATAGCCTGCATCCAATTGCTCTGAGTTACTTTTTCCCAGCTGCACTTCATGGCACTGTCTTACTGAAGCACCTTACACCTTGCCTCTCCTGGTGATTCGTAAGATCCTCATCTTTTGCTCTCTTGCAAGTTCCCAAGATTTGTGGGGCCCAGTAAACAGACTGATCTTATTCCTATGTGGGAACCAAACACATGAATGCTGTATCATGCCGTACTTCCAAGTGATAGGCAACCTCTTGCTTAAAACAATATATGCTTACAATCTGGATATGTTCAGAAGAAACAGAAGCTTTGTCCACATTTTGACTGTCAATTAGCATCTGAACACCCACAGAAGCAGTGCGCTTAATAAATATCCTACGCATTATTCATTCATCCTCAACCAATGCAACGTTTCTTCTTCCTGATAGTGATATGATAAGTACCACTGAAATATAAAATAGCAGCACCAGTTCCTTATACTGCAAGGAAGCCACAAACACATAGAAGTACCTGCTACATTGAAACATCTAATGGTACATGTTGCCTATGGGTGTACACCAGCTAGAATAGGTGTGTGAATATAACACGCATCTTGACTGTGTATTTTCAGTCCCCTGTTTTTGCAATTCATGTTTAGATAGAGAAAGAACATCCCCTCATTAGGAAACTGCAGTGATTCATGGCACAGTCGAAAAGCAATAAGTGGTATGGACACTCTACTCCAGCCAGGAAAGATAAGATGTTAGCACACTGCTCTACCATACTCCTGTTGCCAAATCCGGAAATAAGAATGCAACGGAGCAGTAAACACAAGTATCCCCAAAAACAGACCTGAAAAACACATAAACCAACCGTGCAATTTTCACAGTGTTGGTAAACCCTGACAAAACCAGACAAATACCATCTATAGGGAGACCAGCACACTATGAGGACTAGTCGCCATAGTTTGTTAAGGTACATTCAAGCAAGCATATGAAAAGAAGCTAAAAGAGAAGTTATGTTTGCCTTTGTCCACTTAATGCTACCCCATTGTCAAGGTTTCCTGGTGTTAGAATAGTAAACGGCATGGGTGTTTGTGCAATTTTGCCGGGCTCAGGGTGAGAAATGTTCTCACCTTCAGCTCTGAGAGGGGCTAACAGTATCCACTAAATCCCAACCGCCTAGTGTCTTTGCCTACATGTTACAGAATCTCAGCAAAGAAGAGGCAAAAATGTGGGCATGGGTGGGAAAGTGAAAAAGCATAAACTATTACTGCTTGTGCTTGTCCCTCTTCTTTCCACTTAACTGATCATCGTATACATGCCCTACAACCCCCTCCTCCACCTATTCCCTGCTTGCCACTGCTCTTTGGGTGCCAGTGCATCTTCATGTTCTGGAAGCAAAGAGCTGCACCCTACAGGTCTCCACCCTGAGCTGTATGTAAGCTTAGCACTACATGGTGTGGTAAGCCTGCAGCTCCCTTTTTATTCTACCCCACATCTTACACCTCACACTGGATTGCATGCAGTGATCCAGTACTAAAGATCAGGGCATCCACTCAGTTTGAGTAGGAGGTGGCAAAGCCTGGAGCTATTATGTGTGCATATGTGAATGTATGAGAATATATAGGTGCTTGATTTCATGTTCAAGTGAGTATATGTGAGTGAGGATGATTGTGTCTCAAGATGCACTAAATTTGCAATCCATATTCAAAAGAAGCAATATTAGCTTTCCCACTTCTCCAAATCTACAGCCAACCTTACTGTGACAGCTTAAGTAATAATGGAGGCTTGAAGACATAATGTAAGTTTGATAAGGTCTCTTTATTTATTTTTCACACTTTGTTTTCTCTTTTGTCTATCTTTTTATTCTTTGAACTGTTGTCTGGAGATCTTCCTTGGTTCTTTTCTGGGTTCTTCTTTCTCTCTTTTCAGGTGGGTGTCTTGGAGTTCAAAAGATGAGGTATTATGGGAGAGGAAGAAAAGAAGAAGCCGTTTTAGAAGGTACGTTAATTTTCTGTTTGTTACTTCTTTTTACCTGTCCTCTTTATTTCTTTTCTTTCTCTCTCTCTCTTCTTTCTCCTGTTTCTCCTGTCTCCCAGCTCACTTTTTCCTGGAAGGTTTAGGATTTCATTTCTTACTCTCCTTTCTAGTCTGAAGTCTCTCCTCTTTGTTCCTTGTTCTGAGTTATATGCTTTTTCTACATTCCTTTTCCTTTTATGTGGTCTTATATTGTTTCTACTTTCTTTTCCGTTGCTCTTGTTTATTAGTAAAAGTGCTCCCCCTTCTTTCACGCCCCTTCCCCGTGCCTTTCTTGCTTCTGTGGCCTACAAGTGTGACTTCAGTACTACTGTGTTTCCAAAAAATGTTTTAAACCATTCGTGCTTCCCCCCCTTTTATCTCTACCCCTCCTCCCTGTTCCCAATGGACAACTCTGTACCTGAACTGGCCACCTTCTTCCCAGAACTTTCGCCAACCTCTGCACGTCTTCTCCCTCCTCAATTGACTGGATTCTCTGTGCCTCTGTCCACCTCCGGTTCTACATTTCCTCAAGTCTCTGAGGTTTCGTCTTCGTCCCTCGATCATCCTCCTCCACACACCGCCGTCCCTCCGTCTTCTTTTGGTTCGCTTTCCTCAATCTCCGTCTGTGCCATCCCTCCGTCTTCTTTCTCTCCTGCCGGCGCGCATTGCCATTTCTTACGGGGCTTATAACCCCCATCATTTCTGCGTTTTCCTGCCGGCTTCCGCTCCACTTTGGTCCCGCCTTTTCCTTCCCAGTGTCATTGCGCTGAGAAGTGCCCCCGGGGTACTTCCTCTCCGGTGCTGAACTCGACGCACTATCACACTTACACTAACAACTTTTAGGATGGAAGTAGACCCAGGGAAAGAGAAATGGTACAAGAGAGTGAACCACAGATAATCAATCAATCAATCAAAAAAATGTGTAGAGCGTGCTACTCACCTGTGAGGGTCTCAAGGCGCTGTGCCTAGGGCGAGGTCGGCTGATCGGAGGTTGCATGTGGGAGTGTGGAAGTTAACTCTTTCATTGAGGTAGGTTGGGCCGGTGTTGTGGAGGGATTTGTGTGCATGGATGAGGATCTTGAATGTGATTCTCTTGTCTATGGGGAGCCAGTGAAGGGATTTGAGGTGTGGTGAGATTCGTTCGTGGCGGGGGAGGCCAAGGATGAGACGCGCGGCTGTGTTCTGGATTCTTTGGAGTTTGAGTTTGAGTGTGGTGCTGGCGTAGAGGGCGTTCCCGTAGTCCAGTCTGCTGCTGATGAGTGCGTGGGTGGCTGTCTTTCTGGTTTCTGGGGGGATCCATTTGAAGGATTTTTTTAGAGTGCGGAGTGTGTGGAAGCAGGAGGAGGTTAGAGCATTGATTTGCTGGGTCATGGCGAGGGAGGGGTCGAGGATGATGCTGAGGTTGCATGCGTGGGTTGCAGGGGTGGGTGCGGGGCATAGGGCGGTGGGCCACCAGGAGTCATCCCATGTGGTTTTGTTGGGGCCGAAGATGATGATCTCGGTTTTGTTTGAGTTGAGCTTGAGGTGGTTAGTGGTCATCCAGTTGGCGGTGTCGAGGAGAGCAGCGTGTAGGTTGGTTTTGGCAGTGGTGGGGTTGCGGGTTAGGGAGAGGATGAGTTGGCTGTCCTCTGCATAGGAGAGGATAGTGATTCCGTGTGCTCGGAGGATGTTGGCTAGGCGGATCATGTAGATGTTGAAGAGTGTGGGGCTGAGGGAGGACCCTTGGGGGACTCCGCAGGTGATCTTGGTAGTGTTGGAGTAGAAAGGCGGAAGGCGGACTCTCTGGGTCCGGTCGGTGAGGAAGGAGGTGAGCCAGTCTAAGGCTTTGTGGCGGATTCCTATGTTGTGGAGGCGTGTGCGGAGTGTGTGGTGGCAGACAGTGTCAAAAGCTGCGGAGAGGTCTAGAAGGATGAGTGCGACTGTCTCGCCATTGTCGACTTTGGTCCTGATATCGTCAGTGCATGCTATGAGGGCGGTTTCTGTGCTGTGGTTCTTGCGGAACCCAGATTGTGAGGGGTCAAGGGTGTTGGTTGCTTTGAGGAAGTGGGATAGGCGGGTGTTGACTAATTTCTCTGCAACCTTGGCGGTGAAAGGGAGGAGGGAGATGGGGCGGTAGTTGGAGAGGATCTCCGGGTCGGCTTGTTTTTTTTTTAGGAGAGCAGCAATTTCTGCGTGCTTCCAGGGGTCTGGATAGGTGGTGGAGTCGAAAGAGGAGTTGATTATGTTGTAGAGTATGGGGGCGATGGTAGGGCTAGCTTTGTTGTAGATGCGGTGTGGACAGGGGTCGGAGGGGGAACCAGAGTGGATGGAGTTCATGTTTTTTTCGGTTTCTTCGTGTGTGGTGGGGGTCCATGTGGATAGTGTGGTGGGGGGGTCTTGAGTGGGGGTCGAGTTGGGTGAGTGAGGGGTATGTGTGGTGGGTGTGTGTGGTATGAAGCTGTTGTGGATGTCCAGGATTTTGTGGAGGAAGAGGTTGGAAAGGGCGTCACATAGGGGCTGTGTGTGTGTGGGATCTATGTTGCTGGCTTTGGGTTTGGCAAGTTCATTGATGATGGTGAAGAGTTCTTTGCTGTTTTGAGAGTTGTTGTCAAGGCGTGTCTTGTAGTGATCTCTTTTGGCGGTGCGTATGAGTTGGTGATGGGTGCGAATGTTGGTTTTGAGGGTGGAGAAGTTGGTTGAGGAAGGTTCTAGTCTCCATATTTTCTCAGCTTGGTGGCATTTGCACTTGGAGTCTTGGAGTTCAGGGGTGAACCATGGGGCATTCTTGATGTTGCGGGTGGCGATGTGTTTTCTGAGGGGTGCCAGTGTGTCTGCGCAGGTAGTGATCCATTTGGAGAGGTTGTGTGCTCCTGTGTTGGGGTCGTTGGTGTGGGGGGAGTTATGGGCCAGTTGGGAGTTTAGTCGTTCTGTGGGGATCTTGTCCCTCATGCAGTAGGGTGTGGTGTGTTGATGGTAGTATGTGGGGGGTTTGGTGAAGGAGAAGTGGACGCAGCGGTGGTCAGTCCAGAGGAGTTCGGTGGTGTGGACTGAATACTGAATATTATCACACTGTCTAGCTGCACTGCTGAGCTTGATCTCCACTGTAGGAGCTTGACGTCTAAAAACAATAGATGACATTTAGTAGGAGTGTGATATAGACACTTGCAGCTAACGTTTGAAATCATAGCTCGTACATCTTTTTACACTAGGCATTTTCCACTCTCTTTTCTGGAATGAAAGTATTTCTGTTGAGGAGCAATATAATTAAAGTTGATATGGTAACTGCCATAACACTATGAGCTATTATATTTTTCAACAAAAAAAAAGCTACCTTGACTATTGAGGAACAGCTTTCCCTACAATTGATTAGCTTCAATGTAATGATTTATAGTTGTAACATGGAAAGCATTTGTTAACATCATGTGATTCCCTTAAAAACTGGAACAGTCATGCTATTTCTAATACCATACAATAAAAAGTTTGTCAACTATGTTTCCACTGGCTTCTGTTGTTCAAAACATTAAATTCACACTTCTAATGCATGTCTGCTTGCAGAATAAACATGTGAGAAATGGAGTTCGTAACACTGATGAATGATTCCTTGTGAAACTAACAAAGTGCAAACACTTTGCATCTTGATGACAGACTCCATGTGAAAACCAGCAAGGTGCAAAATATGAGTTCATATCTTGAGAGCAGGCTCTTTCTCAAAGTTAGCAAGGTGCAAAATATAACTTTATAGAGCACATGATGGTTCCATAGGAAAGCTAGCAAGTGAAAATACAAGTTTGTAATCCCAAAGAACAAGTCTTAAAAAGGTAAATAAGTGCAAGTCGATATCCTTACACAAGTGGGGTGAAAGGTATACTCTGATTGTAAGATGTTGTGTTGACTTCTCAAAAAATACCGGTTAGGAGGACTTCAACCATGGCAATTGCTGAGTACAGCAAGTATGTATGACTACTGCCTAAGGTCCACAAGGAACGTATACTCTGTAGAGCGTAATCACAAAACTGCATTTAGTAGTAGTTTAGTAGTACTAGAAAAAGTACTATAAAATGCTATTCAAAAACCTGCGAGTGGAACTGTCCGTCACCACCTCTCCTATCTTTTTTACAGGGTGAGTCTCACAAATGTAAGTTTACAACTTAGTAGTAAATGTGGGAGGGGTCGAGGGAGTGGATTAAAAATGGGTATACTTACTACCATATGCGAGGGGTTGAGAGAGGAGTAAAACATACTTATTTTACTATAGGTGGTAATTTATTTTTTAATTTAAACTTAAAAAATACAATATTTATTTCATTTATTGTATTTAAATCAATAAAAAATGTAATTCGAAATAACGTTTATAGTTCTGAATAGTATTTTTACATTTTTGTTTTACATTTAAAATATAATATACAAAATTAATGTACTTTAGAACAGTATTTCTCTTTATTTTTTGCATTTGTTTTCTCTGAACAGCTAACATTAATAGGCCCGAAATGGAGATTATACCTGAACAGGACCTTTACACCTTTTTTTTTCATTTAAGGCTAGTGATTCCTCACTTTTAGTGCGTCACCTGTAAACCATATTCACCCAGGTGTTGTAAAACTATTGTGCTGTCACACCATGTACTTCCTAATGGATAAACAATTGGTTGTTTGGTAAGATGTGCAGTACACAGTGGTTACCAGAATAATCGAAAAAACACTCACAGTAATCTTATTTTTAAAAATAATAAAACATGTGACACTCAAATCGGTTTCTGTGCTGAATATTGTTTCAAATAAGTGTTCCATTAAGTATTTGAAAAATACACGGAGTTCCCTAAATCCATTTTGGTGTGGTTGGCAATTCTTTTTAACTTTTGGGGTTCAGTGGTGCAGCCATTAATGTCGGTAGTCAAAAGAGGTACAAGACTGAAGAAATGCTGTAACCTAACACATCACTTCTGTTCCTTCTGCAACATAGTATTTCGCCTAAACTACTTCTATTTTTCTTAGACTATCTAGGTGTGGTTATTGCTACCTGACAGAAGCTGTTTCACACTCACTCACTGTGTCCCATTCAGGCACATCACTTCTTGCTTCCTTACCTCCTTACAATTTTATTAAAGTGAAATAATCTGAACATACTTAGAATACCATATGTGTTTACCCGCTTAAAGAGTTGAGAGGAAGACGTCTCAGGCTTTATTGGGAATATGGACTGATTCTGATGCCACTTCATACCAACTAATACTTATTAATCAAGAGTTCTCCTGGCCAAGAGGGAGATTCCATGCAGATGGGGAGCTGCTGGGTCCCCAAAGTTAAAAGATTGGGAAAGAGAAATGGACCTGAGCTATGCACAAGAAAAGGAATAAATAACGGCAGAGGATGCCCCAAGGAATTTGAGAAAGTATGGAAAGGGTGGGCTTGGGATTTAGAAACAATTATATTGGCAGTGACGAGGGTGTGAGAGGCGGGAAAGCAGGGGATGTGGGAAGGTTAGTTTCGATTAGTTGTTTTTGTATGTTATATGATTCAAAATTAATAACATGGTTTACAAAAAAAGTAGAACAAAAGTAAAAATGCTTCAGCACCATTAACATAATTGTTAACTAAGCGTGTTATTAGTTTAAACTTATTAAATTAAACTCATTTTGCTGGTTTAAATGAGAAAATAGATCTCCACTTAAAGTAAAAAAAAAAATTATTATGCATTATTAAAAGTGATCACAGAATTAAGTTAAATCATTGTACTTTTATTAAACTATTACGCTATATTTATATTAACATTAAAAACAGATATGTTTCTTAACTGTAAATTATATTCTTTTTATATTTTTAACTATTTGAAATATTTTAATTTAACATTATTTCTCATAGGGTCCCTAGCTCCATTATTTTCTACAAGAAGATATTGAAGTATCATTAGTTGGCCATGAGTGATGTTGGATTTATTGCAGCTCCGAGTTGTAGAACATTTGGTACTGTTTTGGGATTTTGTTTTGCTGTAGTAATTTCAGATGTGCAGGTGGAGCAATAGGCTTACTATTTTTATATTATTTTATTTTATATTAGTTTACATTATTTTTAATTTATTGATTGGGTCCCTCCCTAAAACCCTTCCTTAATCCTCTCTAAATCTTGCATATTTTGTAGTAAGTACGTTTTAGTTTTCAATGTCACTAACACATTTACTTCTAAGTAGTAAGCATACATGTGTGAGGATCTTCCCATGGAAAAGATAGTTGAGGTGGAAGTGGAAATTTACACTCATAGGTTTGGGAACAGCATTTTGTAGTACTTCCGTGGTACTAGTGTAGCCCTACTAAACTTACTATGAAATGCAATTTAGAAGTTTATGTCCCACCTTTTGACTTGTGGTACATGTAGTCCAAAGTGCCTTTATTGTGAGCATGACATTGCTATTTCACAGGAATCTCCATTGTACCTCCAGATGGACCCATGTGGGCTTGTCTCATATATGTAAGTACAATCTTCATTTATGCCTAGGGTCCAGATACAGAAGTACATATTTGCATCCTTTGTATAGGGTTCACAAGCTGACTATGTGTAAGAATAATCAGCAGAGGGACATTGATTTGCCCCATTGCTGTGGCACGTTCTGAGTCTGACCTGTGTACAACCCTTGTGGTAACCCAGTGTGTTTGTCCTTTCCTTGTTTGTGCACATTAGGCCTTTAATTTCACAGTCCTGTTCCTGTTTCTTATCTAGCTGCTCTTGCTTTTTGTTGATGACTTTGCCTGTTGATCTACATCGTTATCACCTCTGTGGTTAGATATTATTTGAACTTAATGGGTGCTCCACCTGTGCCCCATAATGCAGTGCTGTTGAGCAGTTGGTCTTCAGATGTTTCCCTCAATGCTTTTGTAAACGGAATGTGTGTTTTACAGAAACAAGGATACTGCTAAATATGCTGGAGTCCTCAATGTACATGCGTGTCAGACTGACATAGTAGCACATGGGTACATACAAATGTAGGCCCAGGAATTGTGAGAGTACCATGACTTACAACAAATGCAGTCCAAGCCAGATGGCAGACGAGAGGTACTACCTTCCTTGGGTGCCAACAAATCGGTATACAAATACTGCAGCTATACCTTTGGAAACAGAGTGGATATTAAGGTTTTGTAGGCATAGCTTTAATGTTTTGAGGTATTCTGAGCTGTAAAAGTAACAGAAGTCACACAAGCCTCACCACCCTGGTCTCTATCAGGCATCTACATTTCAGAAAGGTTTGTTTTAGTGCCAGCCAATTCCGAACCTAGTACTGCAGCTACCCACATCCCAAGAATGATTGTAAGTGAAAGCATAAATGTTGATGTTTCAAAAGCATGGTTAGGGGCATTTATTGTCCTGAGTCATAGGTCAGGTGGGATTCAGTTTATATTGAGGCAAGTGTGGGAAGGTTTGGTCGTATAACTTTTGTTAATACTCATAGATTCTGGAAGATTCCCTTAGAGAAATCGAGGCACATTCTGTTAAGTTACTTGAATTTGATGCCCACATGGCATCAAACACTAACATACAGGTTGGAGCAGATACTGTATCCACAACAAACCCAGAGATACAAGTGTGGTAGGAGAAAAGAAAAGTCCTTCAGCAACCAGACAGGGATCCACAAGATTTGTCATGACATCCTGCTCGCTCCCTTAAAAATTTACCCCAAGTGTTATATGTGAACTGAGCACACCTTGAGTCATCTCTGCTCACTCAGGTCAGCCTTAGTCTTGGTCGCTGGAGGAATTTCACGCCTATTCAGTGCTAATCACTGACTGGGAAAAACTGGGTAGCCAATGCAAATTAGCCTCAAACAACTTGAAGCAGGGAAAAATTTACTTTCTAAAAGTTACTTTTCCATAACGTTTTTAAAACATATTCTGATTTCAACATTGATTTGGGTGTTAATAACTATTAAATGTATTTGTTTAATCAGTTTCCTTGCTGGCCCAATTGACAACATTTAGTATTAAGATTTACTATACCTTCTCAGTGTTTCTTTGTGAGCTAGCCAGCCTTCCAGCAGTAGCTTATTGGCGCTAGTCACTGTGAGGACATGTCAATTTTACATTTTTACAAGTTATACTTATAAATGCATCATACTTATTTTTTGGGCTAAAATTCCTACACTGAGGTAACTTATTATTTCAAAGGGATGTTTTGACTGGTCAAATTGCAGTTTTTTACACTGCTACTGTCAGGCTACAATGGTAGACCTGAAGCCATGGTTGCACTGCAACTGAAGTGGATATGCTGCAGTCTGCAAGTTACACAACTTCCAGGTCCTGGGTATACCTTGAACCATATAGTAGGGACTTATATGTAAGGTAAATATACAAAGTAAGAGTATATCAATTTAACCATGTTTCGAAGGTGACTATAGGCAATTTACTACTGATTAGCAAGGGTAACATGCACACAGTTCTACAGCCAGCAACAAAAATATGGTCCAGCAAAGGTGAGAAATCCAGGGCTACTGTGAGCAAAAGGCAGATTTCCTACACAAGCCACCCCCAGCTAAGAGCTAGGGTAGATTAATAAATCACTTGATGGACAGCCCTTCACAGGCAATAAGACATGGACAATTTGTGCATTTGCAGGGGCACTTGTCTATTCTATGCCTTCTGATCCTTCTGAACCTACCTGTACACCTCTGTCAATCTCTGCCACTAGTTACCCCCTGCAAGGTTGAATTTCTCATCTGGGTCTTTAGGTAGGCTTCATGTCCAGTCATAGCACTGGCAAGGAGTTGCCAACTTGCTCCTGGGGTCTATTTGGCCTCCTAGGTTGCTCAAAGTGGGGAATGTACCCTTAGAAAACAGACACCCTCCTTCCACTCTATGTTCAGCTACCTGAAGCAGCACACCCTGAGACTGGTCTTTCAGTTCAGAGTCTATTCCCTGAGAATGAACCGGTGTCTGGAAATCCAGGACCTGTATGGTATACACACAGTATACCTCAAGGGTGACACAATGTCTGTTCTGTGTCAAGCAGGGGTCTGTTTAGCTCAGGCCTACTTCCCATGTCTATGTGACAGCTCAGGCAGCACCTCAGGTCAAAAGTTGCTTCACCAGGGTCAGTCTTGGGGTGCTCTCCACTCAAAATTGTTAATCCCTGACTCTGTCTTCCTCCCAATGTGGATTGCACCACCTGCCCCTTAACTTATGCTTAGAGACAGTACCCCAGAAAGTTGTATTTTGAGGGCCCTGGTAAGCTGCCCTGCTCACGTTAATGGAAGTTCATTGCTTAGGAAGCAATCATTGGACATCAGGAAAATGGAAATTACCCTTCTCTGGACACATACTCCAATCTAGGAATACCAGAGCAATAGCACATACTCCTACCCCTGAGCCTGCATTACTCTAAAGACTTCTTCTGGTAGATACTGTTCTGAGGAAACAAGCCTTCCTAACATTATGGTCTGGCTGGCATTGATATTACTCAGAGCAGCGACAGGGGCTCAATTCACTATTACTTCCTGGAAGTGATTCTCAGAGGCCACCAGTTTTCTTGTTACCCTGACTGGAGACAAACATAACACCAAGGTGGGTAAAAGGGCACCATGAGCTTGTGCTCATGAAAAACTTCCTTTATGAGGTCTGGAAATCCTTCCCCTTAGAACTGTTTTGGGGCCTTTAAGGAACCTTTTCTGTAATATCTTGGCCTTCCCTTTGAGAACGGGAACCAGGATAACCCTTCCTGTGATCACTTCTGGTTACTTTTGTGAACCCTCTGCTGCTGAGCCAGAGGTAAACTTATTTTCCTTACTCTCTGAGCACAGTGAGCTTAGTATATATCAGGTGCAACTATGTAAAGCAAGTACTCAAGTTGTGCTCTTTCCTAAATACATGTTACAGTTACAGATAATGATTTATTTTACTGCTCTTCACCGAACCATTCACTGCCTTATTAGATGAGTCCACAAAATCTGCCCATGACTTTTGTGACTGATTCAAGCTAACCCTGAACTTCAGGCAATTCTTCACTGGGGTTGTACCAAACTTACAGGTAAGGGGGAGCATACCTCACATTGTCAGCTAAATCTAGGGCCATTAGTGCATCCCTCCTGTTAGACATGTCAAATTTAGTGTGGTTGTCTCCCAAATGTTTTGCATTCAACTCTCCTATTTTTCTAAACGCATGTTTGTTGGCCTAAGAAATCGGTGTACTTTACCACTGCTAATCAGTGCTAACGTACTTGGGCTTACGCACTAAAACATGGTAAAATTGGCTTACATCTGATTGGCATATTTATTTTACTTGTAGGTCCCTATCAATATGATATACCATATATGCAGGGCTGGTAAATTAAATGCTGCTAGTGGGCCTGCAGTGTTTATTGTGCCACCCACTTAAGTAGCCCCTTTAAAAATGTCTTAGACTGCTAATTCGACTTGGCAAAATAAACCCCTTGTAAACCCTAAAACACCCTCGTTAGTACATATGAGTCATGTTAGGCCTGGCATACTTAGCCTGGTTTCCCCTGTCTTTTTGCCTCTGCTTCCTGTATTTTTGATTGTGTGCTGGACTATGTTTTGCTGGTTTTTATTACTCTGGGCACTTTACCACTGCTCATCAGTGCTGAAGTGCAAGTGCTCTCTGTGTAAATTATAATTATGAATGGTTATCCCTGAGTGGCATATTTGATTTACTAGTAACTCCCTAGTAACGTGCACTAGAGGTGCCCAGGGCCTGTAAATCAAATGCTGCTAGTAGGCCTGCAGCACTGATTATGCCATCCACATGCGTAGCCCTGTAAACATGTCTCAGACCTGCCACTGCAGTGTCTGTGTGTGCAGTCTCACACTGTTTATTTGACCTCGCAAGTGTACCCACTTGCCAGACCAAACCCTTCCCTTTCACTGCATGTAAGTCACCCCTAAGGTAAGCCATAGGTAGCCTCATGGGCAGGGTGCAGTGTATTTAAAAGGAAGGACATGTGCTGGTGTGTTTTATATCTCCTGATAGTGAAATACCGCCAAATTTGTTTTTCACTATTGCAAGGCCTATCTCTCCAATAGTTTAACATGGGGACTGACTTTAACTGTATTTTAAGTGCTGTTTCCCATTGGGAGCAGATAGATATGTGATGCATGGGGTTTCTGAAGTCACAATTTTAAAATACATCTTTTGGTAGAGTAGGTTTTTAGATTGTCAGTTTGAGAATGCTACTTTTAGAAAGTGGGCATTTTCTTGTTTAACCATTCTGAGTCTCTGCCTACCTGTGGAATCCACGTCTGGGTCAGACTGACAGTTGGGCTGTTTGTGAATTATTTCTAGACAGTGACACAAACTACACAATTGCAAGTTGGTAGAAATTGCAAAAAGAAGTAAATGCTGACCACCTCTAATAAACCTACAAAAATGTTTTTACCACTTTGCCTGTTTCAGAGCAGTTGATCTTAGGAATAGCAAAGCAAAATGTATAAAAACAATTAGTACAATCATAAATACTGTGACTACAACTTGCCTTCTACCCCTTCTTTGCATTATGAACGTTTACTCTTATCCTGCCAATGTAGTATTTGTGCTGTCTTTTAGTGAAGCTCACTATCCAAGAGCTAAAACGATTGTCATGCTTTGTGTCTTTTTTGTGGTTAATTCCGGTTTCCTGAAATCAACATTCTTTATAATTTCGTGCAATCACTGTGGAGAGTGTAATGTTATTGGCCAAGTTCACATAAAAGGAAATACATAAAATACAAAATACAGAGGGCAGTCACAAGATTCCTCACCCTACACCTAAGTAGATAAAGGCCCATATTTAGGAAAAAGTGGAGCATCTTCTATGGTGCGCCACTTTTTCTGCGTCCCTCTACTAGCATCTAACAACACCATGGTTGCACCTTATTTGTAGTACGGCGCACCATGGCGGTCGTTAGTACAATAGTGTCAAAATATTTGATGCTATAGTGGCTCTTTGCTACACTAGTGTCAAACATTTTGACACTAGTGTAGCAAAGTGGAAGGAGGCCCATAGGTTTCTATAGGTGCCTCATTTTAACGTCTGCTCTTAACCTTAACAGGCGTTAAAAATAACGCCAAAAACAGCGCAGTGAAATGTGTTAAATTTCACTGTGCCGTATGTTGCGGGCCTCCTAGCGCCAGAACGTCCCCCCTTGCAAACATTATACCTGGCGCAGGCATGATGTGGCGCAAGTGGTTACACAGTGACGCAATGCATGCATTGCGCCACTTTGTAAATAAGCCACATTAACGCCGCCTTAGCCTAAAATAAAAATGACGCTATGGCGGCGCCAAGGGGTCTTAAATATCCCCTACAGTTTCATCCTAGGTCCAGCCTGTCAAGAAGAAATCCAGGATAATGTTGCACAGTATTTTTTGCTTAATGTACGCATGTTGTTATTTTCTCTTTTTCGGCTTGCCTACGTGCACTCAGTTTCGACTCTAAAATCACACCTGCAAGTGCCTGAAGATCACGAACAATAAGGAATTCCTTAAACAACCATGGATACCGAAATGACGTCTGCAACAAAAAAGGGAATCCTCAGGCAGCACTGAGCTTTTGTTGGGTAATTACAGCATTAGACATATTTGATTAAGTGTAATTTACCTGCGACCACAGTCAACATATTTTTGAGGCAATTCAAAATGCCTTCAGCCAGACCGAGAACATTTAATCACAGGTCTGCAAATGGAACAGACAATGTGAATTATAAAACCAGACAGAAATAAGCACTGATGGAAGAAGAAAAAATGCTGTTTCCGTGGTGAGTTGGCGTAATGCCTTAATAATGTGAAATCCTTTTCATTTCATGCCAAGTTTTTTCGTGATGGAATGCTATAGCATGTGTACGCTGTGTGGTACTGCACACTGAATGCTTGAAAATTATCAGGGTCTCCCCATCTCCGGTTTTCAAAAATACACACAGCCTCGTGCCATAGTTGGATCGTGTCTCTTATTCTAAAGAGAGAGTATTACTTTGACATTTACCGAGTCATTATTTCCCTAAACACAAAAAGAAGCAAATATTGACTGCGGTTACAGTATTATATAGGCAGCATGTTATACACTCATTCACATTTGATTTTGTTTGTCCTGTCTTCTTCAGAACCATAGTGGGGCTGCGCCCCCCTGTGTAAGTCTTTAATAACTGCAACCCGCCCAAAAGTTTCACAGAGTCTACAATGTGATAAGATCTATTGGTTTCAGGCAATTGTCACATTAAACATATTTTAGTGGCCTCACGAACTTTAAAGATCTCCGTTGGCATTAATACATCCAAGCCTCTTTGTCTAGAAAAGTCAGGTACTATAAAAAGAGAGGTCTCAGCAATCGTTTTCATGCTGTCAGCGTTAGAAACATGAAAAGATGGGAGTCGTCCAGGTAATTTATCCTCCAGTTTATTACATGTACAACCACAGGTTCTCCAAGTCAGGCAGCAACTACCAACCCTGGAACTTGCACCTTCAACAGTCCAATTCCCTGAATTCTACCCCACCCATAATAACCACCTTTCTTATATGATGCAGAAAAGAATACTTTCCTTTTTGTTCCAAATAACATATAGTAAACAAGAAAATAACTCACCCCTAAAATTTTCCCAGCAACATTGACCAAATAATCTTGAAGAAAGTAAGAAAACATAAATAAAGTACAATATACTAAAATGAAGAAATACAAGTAAAAAGGCTAAATACATTTCAGGAACCCCGAACTATACCATAGAGTACATCAGGTGTGATCATGAACATGTCCATGAAAGACAACAAAGAATCAGAAAATATATGTATTGATGACTTACATCTAGTGGTGTGCGGGGTGCTCCTCTCGCAGAGTTAACAGAGTTTTTGGAACTCCGCGCTCTGCTTGTAGTGTGGAGTTGTCCAAAAAAGTCAGTTAGCCCCGCCAGCGGAGCAGAGCTGACCCGGTGTGCACTGCAGGCCAGTTGGGCTGCACAGTGCAAGCGCAGACAGTCTGCGCTTACCCTCTCCAGCCCTTAACTGGGCTGCAGCGCGCACCGGAGCCGAGGAGGGAGGCAGCCGCTGAAGAGGAGGACACTCCGGGAATACCCAGGTAAATCCTCTACTCTCCTATTCTCTTGGCCGTTGTTTGTGCACAAACAAGGACTGAAATAGCAGCTTTCACTGCCTACGGCCCTGGCCTGAATTCAGGCCAGGGCTGTAGGCAGCGAAAGAAAGCTGCAATTTCAGGCCTCTTGTGCACCGGCCTGTCCCTTGTGCAGTGCACATAGGCAGGCCGTTGCACAACAGGCCTGGCGGCTTTCACTGCCTACCGCCCTGGCCTGAATTCAGGCCACAGACATAGGCAGCGAAAGAAAGCTGCTTTTTCAGGATTCTTGTGCACTGGCCTGTCCTGTGTGAATAGGACAGGCCGGTGCACAAGGGGCCTGGAACTGCAGTTTTCACTGCCAAGGCCCTCTCCTGAATGCGCACGATCTTGGAAGCGCAAAGCAGGGTTGAACATGGCTGACCAGGCCCAACCCTACTTAGCGCTTCCGAGATCTGGCGCATTCAGGACTCTGCAGTTCACGGAACTCCACCTCTGCAGATTTGCACAGAGTTTTTTTTAACTCAGCGGAATTCCGCCAGTCGGACTCTGTGAACTCCACCCAGGCCTACTCACATCACAAAGTTCTTAAACCCAGAAGGTTTGTTCTTGAACATTTAGGGACGTTGCATAGATTACTTACTGGTGTTGAAATTCCCACATATGGGCTCAGACATACCAAATATACCGCAGATATACTCAGACACAAAATCCTGAACAAGTGACACAACTGATTTATTCCACACTTACTATTCTCCAGAACCACCACATGGTCCACAAAGAGGAGCAAAAAAGCATGACAATCCTTTGTGTACATGGCCAAGTTTCTTAATTCTGCCCCACTTGCCCACTTTGATAAAAAGTGTAGTTATTTTCCCCCACAATACTACACTTGCCCTGAACAGCCTCCCTAATGTCAACAACATGTTCCATCAATGCATTTCCTACCCATCCATTCCCTGTTTAGTTTAGAATTATCTACCCGTCTCCTCAACAAGGTGAAAGGTGACATCCCTGTACTAATGTGTGGAGTAGTCCTCATAACCCACAACATATCCTTGACAACAGATTTCCACTGCAGTCCATTAATTAACACCATCTGCAACTGATCTTTCACAACATGTTTCCTCCTCTCAACTAACATACTGCTGCAAGGATGGTACAGGGAAGTTTTAACATGTTTAACATGTAGAAATTCAATAACAACTCATGAACTAATACTCTCCACAAATTTAATTTCAGGCCATATGGAAAAACATTCTTTCAAAACAAGTGCAACTTTGGGTGCACTTCCAAAAACTCCAAAGGGTCTGGAAATATCGAAAGTCACCTTATGCCACTTATGCCAAGGAAATTTACTGATGAGTATAGGAGTAATAGGATCCAGAGTGGTAACTTGCACCTTATCACTGAGAGAGCACTGGCACCATTTTCTAACATAGAATCTCCTGCAACAACTTAGATTCGGGCCACCCCTGGGACAAGTACTGCATGATTGTTTGTATGCGACAATCCTCCACTAACGTTTACTTCCATTACATTTCAGAGAATGCTGCATACTTAACCTCATCCAGAGCACCTATTTATCACACCATTTCGTGGTAGTCAGAGGAAAATTCTACAGAATGTTGCATCCCCAAGGGTAACATGGATAACCAATCTGCAACAAAATTCTATTTTTCCTGCAAAATACTCAAGAGTACATTGAAATTCTTTAATATGTACTGCCACTTTGCAGTCCGAGGAGTAGCTCTCCCCCCTCCTGTGGTACTGAATACGTCTACCAAAGGTTTATCAGTCCTGAGAACAAATCTATTGCCACACATTACATTTTTGAAATAGTGACTACCCCACCAGAAAGCAAGGCCTTCTTTCTCAATAGTAGAGTATGTGGCTTTTGCACCCCTCAAGGCCCTTGAAGCAAAAGCCATAATTTCCTCTCTACCATTCTTCAGTTTTTCCTTTAACACCACAACTAGGCCACGATTACTAGAATCAGTATCGATGATACTCACATCACCAGAATCAAAAGGTTTTAGTGGTTAGGCCGCTACAATCTCTTGTTAAACAGATTAAAATTCCTTGTCACATTCATTGTCTCACACATAAATAAAAAATTTCCTAAGTAAATTTTGCAAATATGATGTCTTGTTGGCAAAACATTGTACAAATTTGGCATAGTACTTTGAGACCGAGGAAGGACCTTAACTCAACTTTGTTGCTAGGCAAAAGTGCTTTTCCTATGGCTGCCACAATTTTGACTTTTGACTCAATGCCTCTTCCATAGGCAGAGTGACCTAAATAAAACACCCCTGATGAAGAAATTTACATTTGTCTTTTTAAGTGTCACCACATTGGAATCCATGACTTCTAGCACCTACCTAGCTCTCACATTATGCTCATATTCATCCTTACCATAGGTTAAAATGTCTTGAAAGTATAGAACACCTTTCATGTCCTTAAACAAATTATTCATCAACCTCTGAAATACCAAGGAAGCTCATGCTAAGCCAAACAATATGCGGACATGAAGAAAAACTCCCTCATGCATCACACATGAGTGAAATATCTGGAGTTGTTGTAGGGATCTATTTGATGATCGGCAGCAAACATGTCTAGGGAAGTGGATACTTTTGCTCCCTTGTCAGTTACTAACATTTCATTAAAGTTATGCAGAGGCTATTGATCAACACAAATATTTTAGTTCAGGTCACACAAGTCAACCCACAATCTTAAATACTTGTCCGACTTGCATGCCATTCCGAACTCTCAATAGGTTCAATGATCCTCAAATTGCATAATTGCTCCAAATCCAGTTTAACTTCCTTCATCAAACTCATTGGAACTCTGTGAACCTTGTGTACCATAGGTTGAGCATTTTGTTTCACTGATGTTGAAAACCTTTCAATTTTCTTAATTTATCACTAATCACTTGTGGAAATTCATCCGCCTACCCTTGCTCACTGACATGGTTGACCATATTGGTTACAGCGTTAAGAAATTTAAGTTTGGGTACACCCATATCAGGATAATTGAGATTTAAAAAATTTCAAGATATCCTTGATCACTGCACCCTAGTAATTTGACCCATTCTTCACAACATAAACCTGCACAATAACATAATTATCAAATTGTTACTTAGCAGCAATCATCCCAACTTCTTCTATCCTTTTACCACCATATGCAAAGATTGTAATGCAAGAGTCATGTAAGTGCACTCCTTGAAGATTTGGTAACTCTGACTCATTTACCAGTGTAAATGGGGAACCTGAATCTGCTGTGACTTTGATAACCTTCTCATTGATGGAAATAACACAAAAAGGTGGCTAATTCAAAGACACCTTATTCCTCACATCCCTGGGAGAACATCAGCAAAATTCTGTTGTCCTCTAGGACACTTTCATCAAGTGCTTTGACAATTGAGATATATTGTGTTTTTGACTCCCTGAAGCTTTGCATGCCTCTTGGAAAGTTGCCCATTTTTCCACATTTAAAACATACTGAGTGGAGAGCAACACAGAATTTGGCATTTCCCAAATAAGTCTTGCTACCCCCATCAAAAGCATAAAATATTGTTTTGTTCATACGTGTTGTCACTGTGAGAAGTTGCACTTCTAGGTTTATTGGCTTCTGACTTCACATTTCATCTTTCATTTTGATTAATGACTAGTAGAACTTTGCTTGGCTTTGAACTTGTGTTAATTTCCCTCATGCACATTTCGAGTGCTTTCTGCTTCTAGCAATACGCAAAGCCAATTCAATATTAGGATCCTCAGTTGACAATAACTTCTCTTGAATGTTCCTATTGCTTGTTCTCTCTATTGGCTGGTCCCAATATATTTTCTCCTGAAATTCACAATAATTACAAGTAACTGCTAATGTTATCAATGCAGCTCCAAAATTATTTATCAACTCGCCAGTAAGCTGAGCATGCTGAAGAAATGCATGCCATTCCAAAACAATCTTCTTCCTTGGATTAAACCTCTTATCCAATGTCTTAATAATGGATGCATATAAATCCATTGTTTCAGAAGTGTCCGCTTCATTGCCGCCACTAACACGGACATTAACTACCTCCAATGTGAGTGTTTTTAAGATACTTCTACCCTGAAATTGTAAGTTATATGTCTCCATCAATGGCCTTGAGGCAAGATTCAAATGCTTCACACCTTTGTCCCAATTGAGGGGAGAAGTACCAAGCTGAACAAAAGGAGGTGGCGTCAGCCGTTACTGCCACAAATATTATATATTATATGTGCAATATAATTGCAAAAATGTACTATACAACTTCCACCAAAGGTGCACACTTTTGTGTGAAAATGCACTAAATAATTTGACAGCACTGATTAAACTAAAAGTTGTCAGTTCACCATAATAAGCCATAAATGGCAACGCCAATACAAGAGTTTCATCAGCTCCACACAAACTGCATACAACCAATAGATTTCAATAGGAACTTGCCCAATGTCTTAAAATCGCTGCCGAGAGTGTACCCACCATGCTTTCAGTGGTCTGTGGATCTTGTTTTATCCGCCCAAACCCAACCTCTTAAAATGGTTGCCGAGACATGTATTTTCTATGGCTACTCAGGCACCTGAACACCGCTGGAGTGATGGAACATCGTTGGAGGCCAAAAGGGGCACTTGAAGAGCCGCCGGCTCCACATGGAAAAAAGAGAGCATGGAGAGACTTCAGAGGAAGTAAAGGTGACAGGATTAACAATTGCACAACATCCAACAGTATGACTTTTGCTGTCTGATATGCCAGCAGAAACTTGATCAGCGCAATGATGCAACACTCAGCAGGCAGGAAGTCTTCACCCAGCACAACATGGATGAAACAGTGGCCACTTGTCACCACTAAAAAGACAAAGGGGGTCATTCTGACCTCAGCGGTCAGTGTTAAAGCAGCGGCCAACCCGCCAACAGGCTGGCGGTCAAAAAAATGGAATTCTGACCCTGGCGGGAACCGCCAACACAGGCCGCCGCTTTAACACTCCGACCGCCACGGCGGCACAAACAAACAGCGCGGCGGTCACCGCCAACAGACAGGCGGCAGACAATGTACCGCCCACCCCATCACGACTCACCAATCCGCCACCTTTTCCGGGGCGGGATCCCCGCCGATAAAAACACGGCGGAAACAGACATTTCGAATGGAAAACGCTCACCTCAAGACACTCCACGTGGAATCGGGACAGCATGGAACCGGAACTCCACATCCTCCCAGCCATTGCATTCCTGCTCTTCTACCAGGATCACAAACGTCTCCGCAGACGACAACAGTAAGTACTGCACCTACGACACAGGGGAGGGGGGAGGAGGAAAGTTCACGGGCACACACATACGCGACACACCCACCCCCACCCTCACCCCCACCGAAATACCTACACACCAATGTAGATTAAAAAGTCAGAGTGACACCCCCAAACCCCCAAAAACAAAAATGCAAAGACAAAAGCCAATGATTGTAAAAAGATAACTATATTATAGGAATAATTAAGTATAGTGAACTTGGCAATATATAAAAAATTATTACACATCTTGAACTATATATATATACACGTAGCAAAAGTCCGGCACAGTTTGGCAAAGTTCAAATGTTCGTGGGCCAATGTGCAGCAACACATGGGCAAAGCCCACACACGAGATCGAGTCCATTGGAGAGAACACTGCTGGGGCATCACAAAAATAAAATACAGGCACCTCAGGGGGAAGGGAAGGGGGGGCACCTCAGCCACATGAGTCCACGACGCCAGATCCACGAAGGACCTCCATGCCCACTGTGCAATCCTGGGGAGTGCAAAGCCACAGTCTCTCAAGTCTCTACACTGGGTGGGTTGCCCACTGTGCCATCCTGGGGAGTGCAAAGCCACAGTCCATCAGGTGGATTACAGAGTCCACTGGTCATGGAGGAGGCATGGTGGGCAGAGTGCCTCGTGAAGCCCTGCCCGACACAGATCCGGGCCTGCCAATGGGCCAGCGGTGCTTGAGATGAAGGGCCCAGCGGAGCGGTGCTTGACAGGAAAGGCCCAGCGGAGCGGTGCTTGAGATGAAGGGCCCAGCGGAGCGGTGCTTGAGACGGCGGTGCCCAGCGGAGCGGTGCTTGAGATGAAGGGCCCAGCGGAGCGGTGCTTGACAGGAAGGGCCCAGCGGAGCGGTGCTTGAGATGAAGGGCCCAGCGGAGCGGTGCTTGAGACGGCGGTGCCCAGCGGAGCGGTGCTTGAGATGAAGGGCCCAGCGGAGCGGTGCTTGACAGGAAGGGCCCAGCGGAGCGGTGCTTGAGATGAAGGGCCCAGCGGAGCGGTGCTTGAGATGAAGGGCCCAGCGGAGCGGTGCTTGAGACAGCGGTGCCCAGCGGAGCGGTGCTTGAGATGAAGGGCCCAGCGGAGCGGTGCTTGACAGGAAGGGCCCAGCGGAACGGTGCTTGAGATGAAGGGCCCAGCGGAGCGGTGCTTGAGATGAAGGGCCCAGCGGAGCGGTGCTTGAGACGGCGGTGCCCAGCGGAGCGGTGCTTGAGATGAAGGGCCCAGCGGAGCGGTGCTTGACAGGAAGGGCCCAGCGGAGCAGTGCTTGAGATGAAGGGCCCAGCGGAGCGGTGCTTGAGATGAAGGACCCAGCGGAGCGGTGCTTGACAGGAGGGGCCCTGTTCAGCGGTTCTTGTCTTAGCGGCCCCTGTTCAGCGGTGCTCCTCACGGCGGGGCCCTGTTCAACGGTGCTCCTCACGGCAGGGCCCTGCTCAGCGGTGCTCCTCAGGGCGGGGCCCTGTTCAGCGGTGCTCCTCACGGCGGGGCCCTGTTCAGCGGTGCTCCTCACGGCGGGGCCCTGTTCAACGGTTCTTGTCTTAGCGGCCACTGTTCAGCGGTGCTCCTCACAGCGGGGCCCTGTTCAGCGGTTCTTGTCTTAGCGGCCCCTGTTCAGCGGTGCCTGTCTTGTGTTTCGAGTGAACCACACCTGGCCAATACTTCCCGCTCAGTCTGCATCAGTCCTTCGCCGTTGCAGGGCCCTCCTGTGATGGAGTCCTGGGGCCCTGGGTGTCCTCCGATACACCCAGAATTGGGCTGGTGGGGCCCTCATGGCCATGTCGGCTGCTCCCTGTCTTTTGCGGTTTGCTGCCCTTGCCCTCCTTGGCAGAATCTCCGTGGCCCTTGGCTCCCTTACTCGATGTGGCAGGTGACGGTGCAAGGCTACTCTCCTTCGGGGCAGGCGTATCAGGCCTGTCGCGCCGGCCCTTCAATTTTTTTGTCCTCTTCCCAGGGGGGGGGCTGGCTGTGCCTTTGCTGCTGGCCGATGTCCCTGCCCAAGGAAAGGGCGGACTCCAAAAGCCAGACACGATGTTCTTTGGAGTTGATGGGCTGGTGGTGGCTGAGGTGTTTTTGGAACTCTTACGAGATGGAGGGGGTGGGTCAGGTGAGGAAAAGAGGTTCAGTTTTGACAGGAATAGTTTTTTGGGAGCAATGGGAAGGGTAGTTGTAGTGGGTATAGGAGTGGAGGAAGAGGATGTGGTTGTAGGAGAGTCAAGTCTGGTGTCTTTGGGTGCAGGTGCTTGGGCTGGAGGCTGTCGTGAGGTGGATGGCTGTTGTGTGGATGCCTGCCTGCGTTTGTGTGGTTTGGAAGCGGGGGTGACAGACACACTGGGAGAGGACACAGGGGACGTGTACATGGCAGTGGGGGTGGTGACTGCACGTGTGCGGACTGGTCTGGAGGGTGTGCTGGTGATGGGTGTACTGGCTGATGGTGGCGTGCATGCAGGTGTGAGTGTAGACGTCACAGGGAGGGAGGAGGGAGACGAGGAGGTGGGGGACACAGAGGAGGTAGTGGGTGTTGGCATGTCTGCATCTGTATGTTGCTTGGGTGAATGCTTGTGTGTTCTGTGGTGCTTATGTCTGGATGAGCTTCCCTTGGGTGTTGAGGTGTGTTCAGGCTGGTCTGTAGGTGTGGATGGGATAGGCAGAGGAACAGGGGAGTGGGACTGGGTGGAGGGAGTTGGAAGAGGAAGGCTGGAGACAGGGACAATGGCTGCCGTCAGTGCTGAGGCCAGAGCGTTGAACGATCGCTGCTGGGCAGCCTGACCCGAATGAAGGCCCTCGAGGTATGCATTGCTTTGATGCACCTCCCTCTCCACACCCTGGATGGCATTCAAAAGGGTCGACTGCCCAACAATGATGGTCCTCAGGAGGTCAATGACCTCCTCACTGAGGGCAGCAGGGGTGACTGGGGCAGGGCCTGAGGTGCCTGGGGCGAAGGAGATGGCCGGCTTCCTGGCCGTGCGGGCACGGGCCGAAGGCCGAGGGGCTGCTGGGAGGGCGGAGCTGGTGCGCTGGGTGGCGGCTGTACCTGTTGTTGCGGTGGGCACGGATGTTGCCGCCACCGCAAGGGAGCTCCCATCCGAGGACGTGTCGGTGTCACGGACGTCTGCACGAGGCCCCGTGGTGGAGCCCCCCTCGCCCTCCGTCTCACTGGTCAAGTCGGAGTCCGTTGCATGGCCCTCCGGGGCCATGTGAGATGCAGCTCCCTCTTGCGCCGATGCCACTTCTCCTCCGCCTGATGATGCTAATGCACACATTCACAGAATAACAAAGAAAATGGGGGGGGGGGTGGAGAAATAAAGACAAGTTCAGTGCATGCATTGGGGACACCGTTGGCGGAGAGGACAGACACAGAAGCCCCCTGCACTACGCTGCGCACTTGGGGTACACTACTCATTCACTGGGACATGCCCTACAAGCCTATGGGCGACAACTGCCCACACCGAATACACAGGTCCATGAATAGCGTTACTAGGCACCCTACAGAGGTGGGGGGCGGGGGCACAGGGCCATACCTCACGGAGGGGCCTAGCCTACAGAAATCGCCCTGGCCTAGGGATACCCACAGCCCTCCTCCCCCACCCAGGCACCTCTACTGCGCGCAAATATATCTGAATGTGCTGGAACTCACCCCCTTGTGTCTGCTGTGATGTCCTCAAGCGCCCATCCAAATCAGGGTAGGCCACCGCCAGGATCTGGGACATCAGGGGGGTCAAGGTACGACTGGCACCCCTCCTACGTTGGGAGGCCATCCCCAGCAGAGCCTCGGCGGTCTTCCTGCTCCCGCGGCGGATGTCCTCCCACCTCTTTCGGCAGTGGGTGCCCCGTCTGTTGTGGACCCCCAGGGCCCGGACGTCCTTGGCGATGGCACGCCAAATCTCGATCTTCTGATGGGCGCTAACCTATGTGACAGGTACAGAGGGGGAAAAGATACATCATCACTTTTCTGCTTGGTGGGTGTGAGTGGCCCCCCCTCCCCAACGTTGCCATGTGACACATGCTCTCATCTGTTGTGCCATGCTTTCCTCATTCGCTCCCCTCCCCTCCATCGTACATCCACCACACTCATCACAGGCATTGCCCACTATGCATTGGCCCCCGTGTACTTACCTGTTGGTCTGGAGGACCGTAGAGTAGCGCATACTGGGGGAGGACCCCATCCACGAGCTTCTCCAACTCTTCGGAACTGAAGGCGGGGGCCCTTTCCCCAGTCGCAGCAGCCATTGTCACTTCCAGACCGAGGTCACAGCAGCACTTGCAGTATAGGTCCTCTCCTGTGGATGCTCAGGTCTCGAGTGATTAAGCAGAGATAAAATGGCGGTTACGGCCGCGGCGGTGCGTACCGCGACCGCCGGCGCACATCGCCATTGGCTCCTGAAACCCATAGGGTTCAATGTTATCCAATGCGCCTTTGCGCCGCGGTCCTCGACCGCCTACCGCCACGGTGTGCCACGCCAGGGCAATGACCTCACATCCCATTGTCACACTTCACAGGTCAGGCAGCCGCCATTTCAAGGGGCCACATGGCTTAATTCCTACTGCGTCACACAGGCCTAGGCCTTTCATTGACACTCATACAAGCCATTCAATCCATAGAGAATCGTGTACTGTGCAAGCTGTGGGAACTTACCTGTGGGTTGATTGACTCTGTGCTCCATGTTGTCCTTCCTAGGCACCGTCCGCTGGGACTTGCGAGGAGACGGAGGAATGTTCCCGTGTACAGACCACTGGTGGACCTGTCGACAATGGAAGAACGACATATCATACTCACCTACAGACTCAACCGTGCCACTATACAGGAACTGTGTGCCCAGCTGGAGCCACACCTGATGTCACCCATCCGTCAACCCACAGGGATTCCCCCTCAAGTGCAGGTGCTGTCAGTACTCCATTTTTTGGCTAGTGGATCATTTCAAACTACAGTGGCCATATCATCTGGGATGTCTCAGCCTATGTTTTCAAAGGTATTGTCCAGAGTGTTGTCTGCCCTGATGAAATACATGCGGAGCTACATCATTTTCCCTGAGGTGGGTGACTTGCCTACAGTGAAGGCTGATTTCTATGCCCTTGGACACATTCCCAATATCATTGGTGCCATTGATGGTACCCATGTGGCTTTGGTCTCCCCAAAAGACAATGAACAGGTGTACAGGAACCGAAAAAATTATCATTCGATGAATGTCCAGGTGGTCTGTTTGGCTGACCAGTACATCTCCCATTTAAATGCCAAGTTCCCAGGGTCAGTGCATGACGCGTACGTCATGCGAAATAGCAGCATCCCTTATGTGATGGAACATCTACAGAGACAGCGTGTGTGGCTAATTGGTGACTCTGGTTACCCCAACCTGCCTTGGCTATTGACCCCAGTGAGGAATCCCAGGACAAGGGCAGAGGAACGGTACAATGAGGCCCATGGGCGTACTAGGAGGGTGATCGAGCGGACCTTCGGCCTCCTGAAGGCCAGGTTTAGGTGCCTGCATATGACAGGAGGATCCCTAATGTACTCACCAAAGAAGGTGTGTCATATCATCGTGGCCTGCTGTATGCTTTGCAACGCCAGGTGCCTTTCCTGCAGGAGGATGGTCCAGATGGTGGTGTTGTGGCCGCTGTGGAGCCTGCGAAGAGTGAAGAGGAGGAAGACGAAGAGGACGACACAGACAACAGGGACACAGTGATACAGCAGTATTTCCAGTAACACACAGGTAAGAATCTACTCCAGCATTTTCAAAAATCTGTAACAGTACTGGCTCTCTACTGTCTGACCTTTCACCCTAATGTATGGTTACTTAGTTGAGCATTTCCCTTCCAATTTCAGTGATCTGGTCCCCACGGAGTGCCCTCTGGTTTATTTCCCCATGGACTACCGCTGTGTGACACTGGTATGTTGTCATTACAATGTAACTGGACATTTTTGGTTGGTTATGTCTAATACATTTGGTTTAAAAAAAAAAATAGCAGACTCCAGATGGTTTTTGTGCAATATTTGTGTTTATTGAAGTGCAAAAATTGGTGAATAGTTCAAAAAGGGTGATGGGTGATGGTGGAGGCATGTCCATGGCAGAGTCCAGACTCTCGTTCGCACAGGTGCATTGTCCGTATGCCTGTGGAAGGTGGAGCAGGGGCAGTTCAAGGTTGGACAGGGTGAACAAGTGGGACAGTGGGATGACATCCGGGGGTATCCGTGCATGGCGGGGGTCTTGACATCCTACTCTGTCTTCTTCCTAGATCTCAGCCCTTTCTTGCGGGGTGGTTCTTGTTCTGCAGGGGATGGGGTCCGGGTGGCCCGTTGCTGTTGTGTCGGGGCCTCCTGACCACTAGCGCCGGCGGAGGTGGTGGGCTGTTCTTCCTCCATGCTAGTGGCAGGGGCCCTTTGGGGGGCCACATGGTCCCGCAATGTGGTGACAATTTGGTTGAGTGCCACCACGATTGTACCCATTGCGGAACTGATGCTGCGCAGTTCTTCCCGGAACCCCATGTACTGTTCGTCCTGCATGGCCTGGATATCCTGGAACCTGGCCAGGATCGTCGCCATCGTCTCTTGGGAGTGGTGGTACGCTCCCATGATGGTGGTGAGGGCCTCTTGGAGAGTGGGTTCCCTAGGCCTGTCCTCCCTCTGTCGCACAGCAGCCCTCCCAGTTCCCCTTTGTTCCTGGGCCTCTGTCCCCTGGACGGTGCGCCCACTACCACTGCCCCCAGGTCCCTCTTGTTGTTGGGGTGGTGGGTTACCCTGGGTGCCCTGTAGTGGTAGACACACTGCTGCTTGACCTGTCCTGGAGACAGAGGCATGGGCCCGCTGGGTGGGTGATGTGCTGGTGTTCCCAGAGGGGGGTAGGTCTGCTGTGGCCTGTGGCTGTCTGAGGGGAACCGACTGTCCAGAGGTCCCCGATGGTCCGGGCTGGTCATCTGGTTCCAGGTCGACAGAGCTGCTGTCATCACTGGGGGCCTGTTCTGGGGGTGGGATGGACATTTCTGGACCCTCCTGGCCGGTGTGTTGGCGTTCGGGTCCTGCAGGGGTAAAAGAGCATGGTTATTGGTTTTGTGTGTGCAATGGCGTGCGAATTGTGGGTGCCCTTGTCCCCCAGTGCTGGCATTCCCTTGTGGGAGGAGTTGTGAGGGTGGTTGGTGGGGGGGGATGGGTATGTGCAGTGGGCATGCTTAGGTGATGGGTGTCCATGGTTTGTGTTGGCATTCAGGGCTTGGGGTTGGGTTTGGTGGGTTGTGCTGGTGAGACATTAGCAGGGAGGATCTGTGATGGGGGGTTGGGGGTGAGGGTGGGGGTGTGGGTTGGCATGCTGGTGGTTGGGGGGGGTGAAGTAGTTGAGATGAGACTTACCAGAGTCCTTTCCTCCGGCTACTCCAGCGAGGCCCTCAGGATGCAGGATGTTCAAGACCTCTTGCTCCCATGCTGTGAATTCGGGTGGAGTGGGTGGGGGTCCGCCGCCAGTCTTCTGCACAGCGATGTTGTGTCGCGACACCATCGACCGCACCTTCCCCCGTAGGTCGTTCCAGCGCTTTCGGATGTCTTCCCGATTTCTGGGATGCTGTCCCACAGCGTTGACCCTGTCGACGATCCTTTGCCATAGCTCCGCCTTCCTGGCAATGCTAGTGTGCTGCACCTGTGTGCCGAAGAGCTGGGGCTCTACCCTAATTATTTCCTCCACCATGACCCTGAGTTCTTGGTCCGAGAACCTAGGGTGTCTTTGGGGTGCCATGGGGTGGTGTGGATGAGGTGTGGGGTGGTGTTTGTGGTGATGAGTGTGGTGGTGTGTGGTGTTTTGTGCGTGGATGTAGTGTGGGTGATGATGTTGGGTTCCTCTGTGTGTTGTGGTTTGCGTTCCCTGTGCTCTCTCTCTGTGTATTGCGCCTTGTCTCTGAATTTCTAGTTGTTGGCGTTTGTGGGTGATGTGTGTGTGTGTGTATTATAGTTGTGTGTATTTCAAATTGTCCAATGTGGCTGTGTTTTGGTGCTGGGTGAGTATTTGGACCGCGGCGGTGTGTACCGCCAATGGAATACCGCGTTTGAATGACCGCCGCGTGGATTCGTGGGTCGTAATGGCATGGGCGTGTTTCTGTTGGTGTGACGGTGGAGGTTTGGTCATCTCCAGTTTATTGCTGACCGTTGCTGTGGCGGCCTTCAGTGGAAGTCGGGTTTTTGGCGGTTTGGCAGTTGTGGGTCAGAATGTCCGTGGCGGTTTACCGCGGCCGCGGCGGTGTTATGGCGGTCTTCTGACCGGCGGTAAGCGCCTTTTACCGCCGAGGTCAGAATGACCCCCATAGTCCAGGTAATTTATCTTCCAGTTTATTACATGTACAACCACTGGATCCCCAAGTTAGGCAGCAACTATCATCCCTGGAACTTACACCTCACTTTGCCTTCAACAGTCCAGTTCCCATCGTTCCATCCCACACAGAACAACCCAACAACATGCTTGTGATAAATACTTAATATTATAATGCACATTTGACCTACTCAAGCAAATGCCATTATTTAGTTACAACCTCAGAATAAAGTCAGTGACCTTATGTGTCCCCCAAACTTTATTGTCTTCAATGTGTTTCCCAGCCCGAGTAGGGAATAATGAAGAAGTAACAGTTATATTATCCTGAAGTGAGGTGATGTGTTTACAGGGTACTGTAAATATTGCTTATTACATTTGTTTTACTCAGAATCAGTATTTAATATGCTATATTCCTGAATTCTTTGGAAAGTCCAAGCTCACCCTGGGGCACCTCCCCTGGAGTTAATCATCCCTAAATGTTTAATCAAATATGGAATCTGTGCAATTGTCCTAGGCAACTTGAGTGACTTTCCAATATGATTTTAATAAATGTGCCAGCAACCATGAACAATAATTCACTGTAAAGTTTATGCAGACTGATACAACAGGTTCAGCTGGTAAGGTTATGTATTCTCAAATATCTTTTAGAAAAGTGTTTGGAATAAATGAAAGACAACATATGCATACACTTCAACTGTACTGAGTGTTCAGTCTCCTACCCAACTTTGTATTCTTTCTTCCTGTCCCACAAACCCTTTGCTTGGTCATTGTCACCAACTTAGCAGCTGGTACTACAGTTGGTAGTACTGGAGCTCGGTAGAATGTTTTATTAGTAGCTTCTATTAAAATTCCTATACAAATACAATCCTCTTTTTGGGGGAGAGGCTTTTGCCATCCCCACATTTCTGGTAGATCTGACAATATAACTCATATATAATTGAAGCCAGTAAACACTTGTCTAAAAGTCTATTATCAACCCCCTAAACAATTTCCTCAAAGTACTACCTACCTGCATGAGCACAAAAAACCCTCCAAGTTTCCTTTGTTTTTCCCCTTGAACTAGCAAACTAATTTGCTGTGTATGACCATGGTCAAAATATATGTCTGACCCTGGTGCCTCTGATGTAAATGCCATAGTTTTGAAAACTGACAAATCAGCATCTGACACAAAAGATAAGAGATCGCAGAGTAGGGCATGCAACTAGAATCAAGGAGTGAGATTGCAAAATCTCCACTTTGGAAGGCAAAGTGGGCAATGTGAGTAATGTGAATCCCACCTGGACTCATCTATCAATTCAGAGATCCAGAAACATTTCCACTAATAGACGCCGGAAAAGAGAAAGAGATTCCAAACAGAAATTTATGATTTGGAGAACTGATACTGATGTTCAAACATTTAGGTTTTTGAAATTCAGAACCTTAAGATGAAAGACAAGGTAAGTGGCAAACAAGCTTCCATGAGAACATGATGCAGTGTCTGTGCAGGGCAGAAGAATTCAACTGAAATTCAAGAGTATGCAAGAAGATCAATACAATTAGGATCCACAGATGTTGAACACAAGCCTTCATACCTATGCAAATCAAAAAAAATCTTAAAGACATTAAGAGGAAATTATTTATTTTACTTGAATGACTAGATGATTAGTATCTACTAACATGCCGTTGTTCATCCTTTAGGGTTTATGAAACTATAAGAACCAAACAAAATTGCTTCAAGAAAAAAAAAGATCAAGTGTGGGTGGATTTTTTCAGTTTCACAGCTCACACAGAATTTTGATTCAGTACAATTGTTTTCACCAGCTACAGAACATCATCACAAGCTGAAATGCACACAACACTGGCGACATATTTTAAGTACTTGTGGGGGCAACCTATAGCCAAATAAATGCTTTCTTCCACCTTGGCTCATTGGCCCATTGCCCTGAGACTGTTTCCTAAACGTGGCACTGAAACCTCTCTCCAATATCTTGCAATGTCCCATTTTGCTAAAACTACCAATCCCTACTAAGGCCAGATTATGGACATCTTTATTATAGATAACCCCCACCTCTAGCCATAAATGTAAATATCATCAGAGGTAAGGTGGCCATTGTTGGCAGAAAGTAACAACATCTTGCCTTAAAAGAAAAACCAAGAGTTTTAAGGCAGCAGTAATGATGGATTGTTCTCTGCCCCAAGAATAGATTTAATAAAACAAGAAGAGTGAAGTCACCATGATTTGTGATCAGTAAATATGTGGTTACGTGAAAAGACCTAAACATTGCAAATAGAGCGTTAGCTGATCACAGAGAAGTCTGCAAATTAAAGTTGACCACTATATTTTATATATGGAATAAAGTAACCCCTACATTACATTATAAGGATACTATACGTCACACAGGAGTTCTGTGACGATATAGAAGAACAAGGAGGGAAAATGGGATTTCCATTCTAAGGTCATGGAAGTCTAAGATGCATTGCCATATCCTTGATATGTATGGCAGGGGTACTTCATTCCTTATAATACATATTTACCCCATCAGTCTTCCCACAAACTGCTTAAATTCTTGGGGTTGTACTGAAGAATTTTAGGTCAAAACTCTAGTACAAAATTAAACACACCAAAGAGCAGCTAGATATTTGTTGCTAAAATATTAGAATCAGTTTAATGCAAGTTAGATTTTTTTTAAAACATTGCTGCTCACAATGTGTACAAAAATGAATAGGTTCCATATTTCCTATAGCTTCCTAAAGTGCTCATAAAGTAAAGACGTTGACATAAATATCGTCTTTCTGCTTATCGCTGCTCATGTAGAAAAACAGTTGAGAAGAAGGAAAATCCAGGTATTGTTTTTTTAAACTGCAGCTTAATTTATGCTCCTGTCCTCCCTTTCACTTTGACTGCCAGCTCTGGTAGCAAGAATTATTACATCAGAACCAAACTGTAATAATTGATTACAGCTGAGCAGCCACCTTATTTCTTTATTATAGGCAAGTAGGAGCATCACAAGTTGCCTGTAACAAGGAAAATAGAGACGGGCTTCTATACAGGGATTGCAGCATCTCATGTACTGTAAAGAAAATAAAGAAGTGCATCATGAACGTCATCGTAGGCCACCGCCATGACAAGGTACTGGGATTGTATACTTAACCATGTTCTATAAAATACTTTGTGTCATTAAAATTAGCAGAGAAAAAGCACAATTGGTCGAAATAAATTACATCCAGTTTTCCTTTATTAGTAAAATGTTCCAAGGTTGTGCTTTAAATCCTAGCTCAGAAGGCCCTGTCCAAACTAAATCCAGGACAAGATAGTTCAAGCAACAGTACAGCGCATCTTCCTTGCAATTGGAATGAAGAAACTGCTAGCACCCCACAGATTATCAGTAGATTTCAAGTTGCTCGAAGGGAAGTGTGGAAATAAAGAATGGCTCAGTGTCTGAAGATGACCTAAGCTGAAAAGACGGGAAAGAAAAGCCAGCCTTTATGCACCAGTGTGACATGTATAACCTTATAAATAGTGTGAGGATGTAAACAAATCAAACCGTTTTTCTCCCTGTATTTGAATATGTATACCTGTTTGAATATGGAGCAGCAGCTGACTCTTGTCAGTTCCGCTTTTGCCCCGCGGCCTGAGATTGCTCGGCAGTTGGTCCGTTTGCCCTGCATTCTGAACCCACGGGTTCGATCCTGCTCTTTGACCCCAGGTTCTCCCACCCTTTCCCTCATTTGCTACTGCTACGTGGAGATCGTTATTTAGTGGCTACTTGTTAGTTCATTGTGCTTTGCATTTGTAGTTGTCCCTTGCTATTGTTGGCTTTTCAGTCCCTGTACTTTTGGTCAGTCTCTCACCACTTCCGTCACCCGCTGCCGCCGTTTTTTCCTGCCAGCGCTCCTTAGCCCACCCTCTCCCTGTCTCCTCTGGGGATTATTTATGGAGCCGCTACACAGCCGTCCAGCGGCTGTGCACAGGGCATGCTGCCATGCTGCCTGTGTACCGAAGGGGCACCAAAGTAAAGCTGTCTACACTTGGACTGTGCCCAGCGCCAGGAACCCTGGGACTAGCACTTCCTGCCAATACTCCAGAGAGGACATCCTCATGCTCAACGTCCACACCTCTAACAGGTCATGTTACTGCTCCTCACCACACTCCACAAAAGGACCCTTCACTTGCCAATACTGCCAGTTCCCCAGCAACTTCAGTACCTCACCACGATTGAACACCGATACGCCATCACCCAAGACCACTCCCGTCCCCTCCTACTCAACGTCCGCTCCCTCCGCAAATACGCCACCGAATTATAGGAGACTCACCTACCTCACTCCTGATGTAGCCTTCATCATGGAGACCAAACTCATTGTCTCCTTAGCACCAGCCATTGCCGCAGCGAGCCTGGATGGATACAAGATCATCCATGCAAATCTCATAGGCAGACACGGAGACAGAGTGACCATTATTCACAAGGACACCCTCTGCTGGTCCACCTCAGCAGAGAACAACTCTCAAATCATAGAACACTTTCACTTTCGGATGATCCCAGACGGCAAAACCTCCATCAAAGGAACCCTTGCATAAAGACCCACAGGAACATGACAAAAATTCTGTGAAGACATCACTAAACTGATCGTCACACAAGCTATAGGCACCAAGCTCTAGATCTTTCTTGGAGATCTGAACTTTCACCTCGGCAACCCCAACGGCATCAATACCACCAATGTACTGGACAGCAGGGAATATATTAGGACACAACCAAATTGTCACTGAACCCACGAACATCGCTTCAACCACACCTTCGCACTAACCTGAACTGGCCATTCCATCGTCCATTTCTCGTTCGCCTCAGCCCACACAATGCAGCAAGGCCAGCCCGCACCTCCCATCAAACCTGGAGCAAGGTTTCTGAAGCCCAGAAGTGTGGCGCCCTCAATACTCTCCGCCCAGACATCCCAACAGACACAGCTGTCAGGAACTTTACCTCATGGATCTCAAACAGCACAGACACAGTCACCACCACCAAACCAAGCAAACCCAAAAACAACGTCAAGCAAGCCAGCTGGTACTCACCAGAACTCAGAAACGCCAAGCACAAGTGCAAACAACTCGAAAGAAGATGGCACTCATCAAAGGGCTCCATAGACTGATCCGCCTTTGAGAACAAACTCAACTGTACCACAAACACATCAGCAATGCCAGAAAACAAGCCCTAACCATTTAAATTCAGACCAGCTTCAACCGTGGGGAAGAGCTCTTTAAGATTGCCAAAGAATTCTCCAACCCATCCGCTTCAGACAACTGCATCACCCCTACACAGAAGCTTAGCGACTCCCTGGCCAACTTCTTTCATGAGAAAATAGCCACCATCTACAAAAACTTTGCTCCTCAACCATCCGCTGCTGACACCATCAATTTGCTCACCCCCTCAGACACGAACAGCACCTAGAGCCTCCCGGACGCCTCAACCAACTGCACCATCACTAACAGGGAACGCATTACTATGAATGACATCAGTGACCTCATGAGGTCCATCCACTCCAGATCCCTTTCGGACCCTGCCCTCACCACATGTTCAACCTAGGCATCAGCACCATCACCAGCAAACTCACCGACATCCTCAACTCCTCCATAAGCTCAGCCACCTACCTGTAAGACTGGAAGCACGCAGGAGTCAAACCTCTATTCAAAATATCATCTGCCAATCCCATCGAACTTAAGAACTACCTTCTGATTTCCCTGCTCACTTTCCCCGTGAATGTACTCGAAAAAGCCATACAATCCAACAATCTCCTCGACCTGTCTCAATCAGGTTTCCGATCTAACCATCGCACAAAACAGCCCTCATCACAGCCACAGATGACACCAGACTCCTTCTGAACTAAGGGAACTTGGCTACCCTCCTCCTCCTCGACCTCTCTGCAGTCTTCAACACTATATTCCACCACACTCTGCTCACAAGACTCCACCAGATCAGAATCACAGGGAAAAACCTGAAATGGATCGTATCTTTTCTTTAAGGCAGAACTCAGAGAGTTCACCTCAAAACCCAAGTACATCATCTGTGGCATCCCTCAGGAATCATCACATAGCCCAACCCTCTTCAACACATACATGATCCCAACAACCGACATTATCAGAAACCACAGACTCAATATAAATCTCCTACACCGACGACACTCAGCTAATCCTCTCACTCTCCAAGGACACATCTACAGCAAAAAACAGCTTCCACAACTGCATGAATGTGTCGCAAAATGGATGAGGGACAGATGCCTCAAATTTAACACTGACAAGACGGAGCTCATCAACAAGCTTACAAATAGGCTTCAAATCATCCAGAACTCAGCCGCCAGACTCATTCTTGACTTCACAAAACAAACACACATCACCCCGCATCTAAGAAACCTCCACTGGCTCCCCTTGCATGTACGTTCACAATTTAAACTCCTGATGCTCGCTTACAAATCCCTCCACAACATTGGGTATACCTGCCTCAACCATCATATGAATTTTCACTACCCCCCAGATACCTTTGCTCTGCAGCACTCTCCCTCGTGATGACCCCAAGAGTTTGCCAAAGCACCTACGGGGGTCGCTCTGTCACATACCTAGCTATAAAGGCATGGCAGAGTCTCCCCTCCCCCCCAACCTAAGGGGGTTTCCCTCCATCCAGGAGTTCAGATGAGATCTCAAGACATGGCTATTGGACTGACAGACGCAGCAACACAGTGCCTAGATACCCTTACCAGTGATTAGTTGCTCTATACAAATACATTAATTGATTGATTGACTTTACATTGAGGTCTATCCCTGATCCCTGATCTTGATGTAGTTGCAATGCTTTTGAAAACAGTGTAAACTGAATTGCTGGCTCCCTCCAATGAAAACTCGTATTGCTTATTTTACAAAAGCTTTTTAAATACCGCTAAATACAAATAATGTAATAAAAACTGGAAAATGTGTTACATACATTTTTCCATCGAGCCTTCTTCTTTCTAAAGGAAAAAACTAGATATGCCATTGTTCTTCCTGTACTCTGCTTCAGCAGGTTGTGGATACAGATGGGTGACAGATGAAAGAGCAGTCACAATGAACTAGAGCATACAAAGTAAGATGTTGGAATCAAAGCAGACATGGCTCATGAGATGCATAGGACATGCAGCCAGTGGGTACTTTTCAGGAGCATAAAGAAAATGTTGTTTTTAAGGGGTACAATCAGGGTTGTAGAACTATGTAAGACAGACAGGTAGGCTGCTGGTGTACCATTATGACAAGTCTAAAGTTTTAGTACACTCTCTGCTTTTCACGGGTACAGGTAAGCATAAGCAGTAAGAGCAGAGTTGATTGGAATAGGGGGTGAGTAGTAAAATCGTCTGGGAGTGGAGGCTGAAATGAAAGTTAATTTATGGAGATGTATGTAAATGCTCTTTCAGATATCAGAGACGTGCTGATGTCCTAGTCTAACCAATAGGAACAGGGCAGGTCTCCTTTCACCACATTGATTCTCCTTTATAATAAAAAACTATTCCCTATTAATGAAAGAGGACACTTTCTGGGGGTTAAATGTTTACAAGTTATTTAAGAGAATCTAAAAGGAAGTATTGGGCGCACTTGGGAAAGTGAGGACATAAGGATCATACATGGTGTGCCAATCCTGTCTTCCTCCTTCAGGGTAGCATCTCACGCAGAGCTTCTTTTCTCACCCTCATGTTTGCAGGTTGCCAGTCTTGCAAGTGTTTGAACCAACCTCAGACTGGAACATGTCCGCCTTTGAGAGCCTTCGGAAACAGGAGAAGAGCTTAGGATACATACACCTCCTCAAAATGTTTGCCTCCTTCAACATAAGAGCATGTGAAACTTAGGCCATTAAAAGGTTGTGCATATTGTGCTCAGATTACCACATTTGATTGATGTTCCACTTCCTACCTGACTATGAAACATACATGTACAACTGTAGGCATCGCTCCAGCTGTTATTTTGGTCATTTGGAGAAATGTCCCGTCTTATGAATGAAACCTTGGAATTATTGCACCTTCTGTGGTTAAATGCATAATGCACTACTCTGCTACCCCTCTAGCTAAGCTGATGTGATGTAGATACCTTTGTAATGTAACACTCCCACCCCCACCATGTAGGATTATCCTCCATCCAGCAGATCTTAGTAGGCATAACATTGGGCATGTACTTTTCTCCACCCAAGAAGAAACAGTAGACAGAACCTCCATCACTTTTACCTTTAACCTTAAAATGATATTATCTGAACAAGTTGCATCTGATATTGCTGCAGTAGTAAGTGTCAACGGGATAGTGCCACATGCCCTGGAACAAGGAGGTTAGCCAGAGACAATATAAACATTATTGAAGCAGTAGTGGTGCTTTGATTTTCTGTTCTGAATGTCCCAAGATCTCTTGGATGAATATTACAGCAAGATGAGCACCTAGGACCATTAACTGTAATCCTACATAGCTGACTCTCTAACAGTACTCCGGGTATCCCTAACCCCATTATCTGTAATCTTTCAATGGCTGGATGCTTACCAATGCCTTGAAGGGTTGTATTTCCCTTGCTTCTGGTGGAACCCTCACACAATATACTCTGGTAGTTTAACAGTGCCTGCTTGGGTTGGGTCTCTGCTGCTTCTGGGTGTACTCAATTTAACATACTCCCTGGTGGGCTCCAGCTATCTACACGTTAGACATCATACGATTATCTCAACTTTAGTATGGTTAGGAGCTCCAAAAAACATAGGTAGGTGCATTTGCGCCTATTTCCTCTGTAACTTATGCTTATGCACGGTGTTGTGCACTACACTACCTTCGACCCTCAAGGTCCTCCTCCGCCACCTCCCAAAGATGCCAGGCCACATCCAACACCATAAATCATGCACCCTAAAAAAATGCTAAGAACACATTACATATCAGAACACTTCTTGCTCTGATCAGTGATATGAATCACTATATAAATGATGCAATACAAAACAATCAAATCTAATAACAATTCAGTGTCATAGACATATGTTTGAAATACAGTGGGCATGCTTGTATCGGTCTCATGTTCCCCGTCTGTCCCCCCTCTAAAAAACCCATATTGGATGTCCTGATGTTGGGTAACTGCGTTGTCTGTACATCTGGCTTTTATTCATTCTTTTAAAATCATTTCATCATTTCAGTGTAGTCAGACAATCTCAGAGCTTCCCTTCCAGTGTGGGAAAGAGACTGGTAGACTAATTGTACCACTTTACGAACTACAGCACACCCATGTTAGTTGTCCATTTTATAGCGTTAGAGTCTTTAGCTGTCACTCAAGCACAATGTTAGTCACCTACCAGACCCTACTTCCTCTGGCACCATGACCCTCTTGTTTGATGATCTCCTTTGCCCCTTCCCCTTCTTCTATGGACGCGCCCATAAAGCCCCCTCCAGACGAAGGCCATTGCTTTCAAGCTACGTTTGCGTTACTTGCTTTGTATCAAAGTTTGTGCTATAAATCACATACTTCCATTCATTCACACATATCTATGTACAAATATGTACACATAAAACCAATGTATGGAAAAAGTACAACATCTTTCCTAGAATTTTAGGGATTGTATTTTGGGGGATTGGGTTTAGAACGGTGGGAAGTAGATTGGGAAAAGGAAAGAGGAAGTACGTTATTTCAAAAGCCGTTTATAACAGGAAGAAGGCTGTTAATATAAATACAAAATACAAGCTCAGCATGGGGCTGTTTCATTTTAATAAAGGCGGTTATATATAGCAGATTTAGGTCCAGTATTTAAGGAAAGTCGTAAAGCTTTACAAATTTCAATAAAACTGGAAATTAGAACAGCACAAAAACACTGTCAACTAAATTGTAGGCCACGGTTGAAAAGATTTCATAATCGAACATACGACAGTATGAAACAACAGGAGTATCTGCTGGCCAACAGGTGAGCCACATACACATTTCCCTTTTAAAAAACACTTTCTAAGCACGAAAAATGTTTTCTTGACGTCTGGTCGGGGTCAGATAATTCTGACTGTAAAAATGAAAATCAGAGCATAAATCTGCTTACACTGAGGTGAAGAAAATGCTAGGCGAACAAAGCAAACTGGCCCTATGTAGGCGAGTAACAACTGCTCCTCGTTCTGAATAACAAGCATCGCCGGGTCTGAATGTCTGTTTACAAGGGCGGAAACATGGACAAATGCCAGGCGCGACTGCCAGGCACTTATTCCATATGTCGCCTGTGAAACGTGCCCTGGGGAATTGAGGAGATTATTGTTGTTGTGTCTTACTAATGCCACACGATACCTCTACATCAGTACAGCAAGTAGTGTCACGGTAAACTAGACTGTATGAAACCTATCCTTCCTCTTCTACCACTCGCCTTTATCGAAGGAAAAGAAAGTGAGCAGTATTCATTATCACACTGAGCATGCAGACCATAAAGAGATAACGTCAGAGCGAGGAAAAGGTGTTTACTTTAATCGAGACCACTAAATCACAAGTAAAGTCATCTTGACATGTTAAGTCAACTTAAATAGTTAATGTTCTCGAACCAGAAAAGAATGCACTTATTGTATATCTGACACTTAACTATTTGTAGAGTCTGGGAGCTCTGTATTCATTGTATTTTGTTGTTTTTAGGGTCGGACGCAAAGTGCTGTGTCCCTGGTGTAATCTGTCTGTGAGCTTTTAACCACGCCCATGTCAAGCCCATCAGTTTGGTTGGTTAGTGGGCTTGCCTTTAAAATTAGCTTGATTTCATTAGTGAAAGGCATGCAAACGTCTTGCCTTTTCCAGTGTTTAGCCCGCCTCAAGCGCACCGGCCAACTACTGAAAACATACGAGGCTCCATGTTTTCCGTATGGTTTCTGCACTAGTTTTTCTCTTTATTTCGTAGGTAGCGCGATTTCAGTGGGCAGTAGTAGAGCGCTTTGCATGACATTGACCCTGTTACATGGATATTTGTACTTTTGCCGGTTACGTGGATAATTGCACTTTTGCCGATACGTTTCACCGTGAGCAAACTTCTGTTTCTTTTCTGTGTTTGCTTTGCGCTCATGGTGGCCATGAGCTCTCATATGTGAAACTGTTTTACTTTTCAGTTTATGTGGCAAGAAAAGTCCAGTTAGGAGTATACAATGCTAATAGCTTTAACTTGTTTCTCTTGCAACATGATCACCATCAACTTATTATAGCCTAAATATAAAACCAGTATGTCAGATTTAAAAATACAAAATTGATCCACATGCTTTGGGAATGTGCGTTGATAGCCAACTCGTTTATTTTGTAGTGAAAGTAAAACGTTTCAATAAAAGTTGTGAAAAAAAGGGTCAAGAAAATAAAAACACAATTATTGGGGATAATATGACATGGGACTGCGCATGGAATGAGTGAGTAATACAAGTTATGTAGGGCCAGATGTATCAAAAAGTTTTGAACTCGCAAACGGTGCGAATCGGTAAATTCGGCCGTTTGTGAGTGCAAAACAGTGGTCTGCGATGCATGAAATGCATTCGCAGACCACAAATAAGAAATCGCTAAAATTGCGATTTTTTGGGGTTTGCGATTCGCAATTTCCAGGTCGCAAGGCTATGCTGGAAAAAATCTCAAATTGCGATTTTTCCAAAAATTGCATTTTGCACTTGCAAACTACCATGAAATGCAACCAGGTGGTAACCTGGTGCAAAATTTAAAAATGCCGTAAAACTGCATTTTTAAATTTAACATGTAAAGCACACATGCCCTTTTGGCATGTGTGTACCTTACATGTTGTAAAAATAAAATTTGGGGTGCAGGAGAGGGGGCCTTAGGCCCCCAGCACCCTGGCCTTTTGCATTTCCAAAATTGCGATTTCTGGTTCAGAATTCGCAACTTTGGAAATGCAAAAAATTTGCAGCTATGGGCCAACAGGCCCATAGCTGTGAATGGGGCCGGTATCGCAATTTACGATCGGTAATAGCATTTGCAATTTTTAAGAAATCGCTATTACCGATTCGCAGATGTGATACATGGCCCTTTGCGAGTCGGTAATAGCGATTTCTTAAAAATCGCTATTACCGAATAACAATGGGCCGTGATGATACATCTGGCCTGTAGTGTCTAGGAGGATTTAACCCCTTTTTAACATTTGGGCTAGTGCTCCTGCGAGGCGGCATTGACGCCGTCTACTGAGCAACCTGGATGGCACACTGGTACATCAACATCCTCCGGGATGCATCAGACAAAGCCCAAAAGCAACCAAAGTGCGTACACCACCCTGGCACGAAATCCTTTGGCACACTGCTAATAAAAAAAAACATATACATGACCTAGTACTTAATTTGTGGAAAAATATGTTCCAGGGCCCAATGTATTTTCCTAGGACGCCTTTGTGGCTTTTACTACCTACGGCTGTTGCCAGTACTGCTAAATGCCAGTACCGATGCTGTCTGTATACCATCACACTCCTGCATATGTGACACTACAGACTATTTCAGGCCAATTATACCTGTTAGAAAAGCCAGGAGGGGCAAACATGATTATTTTTCATGTTTTTACTATAATAAATCATCTGCTGGAACATAAAAATAGACAGACAACGCTAGCCCGGCACAAATTAAGCACTTTTATGACCCCATTTAATGGAGTTTTGGTGCTACCGAATCTAAAGCTACATAATGGGAACAGAAATACCAAGATGGTCCGACAAGTGGACAAAAGTATATATGTGAAAAGGTCTTCCCTAATTAGTTCATACCTTCATGTGCAAATAGATTTGGTCCTGGCTTCCATCTAAAAACGAATATTGTTCGATTTCATCTGGTTTCAGTATGAACAACACAGCTGCAAGTTCACTCACATTTGATTTATAACAGACTCCCTTTCAGACACATGAGAGAGCCTGGTGTGATGACCTCCCTGAAAAAAAATTAAAGAATAATACAACATTGTGTTAACGTCAGAATGTTGCTGTTCGCCTGAATTCCCTTTGAGATGAGTTAGTGATATAGCACTTATTGTGATATAGCACTTTTCACTCACTGACTCACTTGTTCCACCTGTCAGCTCTTGGTGAGGACGGGAGAGCATCTTTCCGGTCTGTACCTTCAGTGACTGCTGCGGTGTACTACTACAGTTTCAACTCTCCAAAATAGTTGGCTATCCCTCCCATCTAATGTTCATGTCTTTAGTTGGCACTTGTTTCAATCTGCCACAAAGGGCCATTCCTCCCATCTGTTTCAATAGGCAAGGAGGGACATTCCTCTCTTCTGCTTAATGCTAAAGAAAGATATAAGCAGGGCCACTGGAATTATGAGATTTTGCGACTGGTGCATTTTAGGCATATCAGGCCAGATGCACAAAGCCGTTTTGCATTTCTTAAGGGTCTGAATTGCTATTTAAGGCTGTTAAGAAATGCAAAATGGGCTTATCTGATATAGAAAGCCCTTTAAGTAATTGCAAATTGTGCTTTCTACCCTGTAGAAATCGCATTTTGCGATCCCCTGAATAGGAAATCATAAATAGGGATTACCTATTTGCGATTCCTAGTCAGATGGACAAACCATTTCCTAAATGCCTATTGGGTATTTAGGAAATGCAATTACCATCGACTTCAAGTCAACGATAACTATGTGCAATTTGAAAAAAGTGCCACAAAATGCATTTTTTAAAAGTGCAATTGAGCACACACATGCCCGTAAGGTATATGTGTGGTCTACATGTGCACCACTATTTTCGGGGTGCACCAAAGGAGCCTTTTTCCCATAGCTATCCTTGGTTTTGCATTTCTCAAATAGGAAATCGCTATTTGGGAAATACAAAACCGACCCATTATCTCAAATGTCATGGGATTTCTCATTTGTGATTTCCTAATAGCAATTCCTACATTAAAGGAATCACTATCTTTATACATAGCATTTTGCAGTTCCTAAATAGCGATTTCTATGAATTCGCTATTTAGGAAATGCTAAATTGCATTTTAGTACATATAATCCATCATCTAGTGCATAACCTTCTGATTTTAACAGAAAAATTGTATCTAGCTCAATCGGATCGGACGGTACTGGAAACGTACCGACGCATTTTCCTGCACGGTGGAAGGCCATTTGCAAAGGTTGACCTGTCAAAATTTATTGCTGTATTTCGTTGTTAAACTGCTACTTATGGTGGGAAACCAGACAGTGTTACCATGTGTAACAATGGCAAAATAAAGAAGCAACACTATTACAAAATATGCTGTATTGTGCCACATAATTTGCATTTTTCTGCAACATAATTTAGTTATCACTGACACATAATTTGGCCTCCTCCTACCACATAATTCTAGTGGCCCTGGTTGTAAGTTTACTACCTACCAATAGTGAATGTAAGGTCTGTTTGCTAAGTCATGGGGACAGATGAGGAGCAGAGGGCAGTATCAACATAAGAACAGTCACTTCTGCAGAATTCACAGGATCCTGAGTGCTATTGCTTGCAATGGTTAGATAAGATGATCATTATTTTACTTGAGTTTCAAAGGGCAGCAGTGGTTGAGCTGTCAAGGCTCCTTAGAAGATATTGCTAGGGGGTTGGGCTTACATACAATATACCACGAGTTACGACACACAATAAAGGCCAATATCCAGCTAGGGTTATTTCTGTCAGGATTTTAGTACAATAGCGAGTTGGGAACATGATTGTGGAGTCACTTGAAGAATATAAAATCTTCTAAAGTCCGCCACACACATTAGTATCACATCCTCAAACCCCATACAAATCACATAATAACCTGATGTAGGCAAGAATGGAACTGGAAACTGAGGATGATGAGTGGCATCTGAGAACTACTAGACCACTAACCTCCACTGGGGTGGGAACGTCCTAGAGTAGAATTCCGCTTTCGGGTCAGTAGTTGTAGAGCATATTTGGCCACAGTGCGTTCATGGCTTTATTCCTCGCAATGATTCATAGTTGTATTGGCCCTCCAGCGCACTTAGTTCATCCTTTTTACCCTGTGCCCCAACACTTTTGTTGTTTTCTTCCTTCCTAGTTCCCCTTATTGGATTAAACACTGGTCTTTATCCCTACTTATATGTTATTTATCTGGCTTCTGCTGTTCAAAGAGTTTCCTGTTATTTGACAACCTTGGGATCAGCGCTGGTACACTGGTCAATAATTGGCCTAATCACCATTTCCCACACCTTGGATCAGAGTAACAATACGCATTCCAACAGTGAAATTCATAACACTGTGCAAGTTTATATTTCATGAATGTTCATTAACTTTCTGGTACTTACCATCTGTAACCAGACTCAATCCACCTCAGACCTGAGTCAGCCATCTTACCTGTTCGATAACCAAAGTCAGTCAAAACTGTCTTTCAAACACCTCTCCACCACAGAAAGTACTTCTTTGCTTTCTTTTCCTTTTCCCCAAATCCTTTCTTTTTAGGTCGAGCACACAAGCGCTTCGACCTGTAGTAAGTATTGTGGGCTTTTAACCACGCCCATCTCACGTCCATCACTTTCATTTATTCCTGGGCTTGCCTTTCAAAAATCACTTGATGTCATTGGTAAATGCTTTGCATTTGTCCTGCCTTCAGGCTGTTTTTGTCACACTTTGCAGATTGCCCCTGTCACATAGATTATTGCATGATTGCCGATATACTTCAGCATGGGCGAACTATTTTTTTGTTTTGGCTCTCCGCTTCCCATGGCGCTCATAGTGCAAACAGGCAGAACAGCCTGAACTCAATCAGCGATGTTAGAGTGCTGGTCACATTGTTCACACTTACCTAATCAGAGTCATTTCTTGTGGCTCCCCCCTTAAGACACTTGAAATTGGTAAGAGCTTTACGTAAAACAAAAAAATCCTCAAAGCAAAAGCGGCTGTCCCGGCAGAGCAGGAGAGCTGATACTACAATATTCACTTCACTTGGGAAAACGAGACGCATAATGCTTTGCAAGCATTCTTTTTCACATGTTTGCCCATACCTCAACATGTGGTGGTCCTGGAAAAATAGGACCACCACCAAACCATTCAGCAAGACACACTCTTTCTGTTTAGGTCATATCTGGGTTAGTGAGGGTCCCAAAATAATAACCCCTCCCACCATTCAGTCCCTTTTGAAGCTCTCTTACAGCTGGAACTTTTGTTTTATAGCTTGGAGTAGTTTGTGTTCGAGGATGCTAAGTATTGCAGTAGGCCTGCAAGTCCTGAAAATATGTAATGTACTATGTTCCCTAGGGGTGAAATATATGACTGTATTGCACTGCTTTCTTCTATTTTGTTTTCATGTGGTTATGCCCTGTAGGGAATAACCATAAGGTTACATGACCATGTTTCTAACAAATTATATTTTTATTGTGGTGTTGTCTTGGCACTGTTCTGAGCATTAGTCAACATACTATAATATTGGCCACACTGTCATCCCATAATGCTTTGCAGGGCATTCTTTTACAAAAAATGTTTGCTCATTACTCAACCTGTGTTGGTCCAAGGACAATGGGACCACCTTCAAAACGTTCACCACAATCTACTATTTCTGTCTAGATCATACCAGGGTTCCCACACTAAGTTAGTGGGGATCCCAAAATAATAACCCCTCCCACCACGCAATGTCTTTTTAACTCCTGTCATGGCTGTAAAATTTGTTTTGTAGCTGAGAGTACTTTGTGTTTCCTGTTTGTAATATCATTGCAGTAGGCCTGCTACTTCTGAAAATGTATACTGCAAGATGTCCTCTAAGGGCTAAATATATGGTTACACTGCATTACTTTTGGTACATTTTTTACATGCAGTTATGTCCCGTAGGAGCTAACTTTACGGTTACATGACCATGTTTCTTACAAATGCTATTTTCATTGTGGTGTCCTCTGGGCGCTGTTCTGAGCACTACCGTCTAATGCCAAAGGTTTATTTCTTATAAAGGTTTTTATTGGGTTTATTGATGATTATTTATTTTTATTATTCTCTCCTTATTGCACTTAAGACCATGATTCAGGCCACCTTAACATCCTTATTACACTATAGAGTATATTTAAGAGCCCCTAAGGCAACCTTAGCGCTGCCATAACATCTTTTTTTTTTATGCTAAGGCAGCGCTAAAGTGACCTTTCCACCACGCCATATTTACAAAGTGTCACAATGCATGCATTGCACTACTTTGTAAAACCCTTGCGCCACATAATGCATGCACCAGGCATAATGTGTGCAAGATGGGCATTCTGGCACTAGGAGGTCCCCAAAAATGGCGCAGTGAAATTAAAAGGTTTTTACTGCACCATTTTTCGAGTTATTTTAAGTGCCTGCTCAGAGCAGGTGTTAAAATTACGGTCTCAGTAACCTATGGACCTCCTTCCACTTTGCTGCACTAGCGTAAAAAAATGTAATGCTATAATAGCAAAGCGCCACAACACTGTCAAAAATGTTGATGCTTTTGTGCTAACGACTGCTATGGTAAGTCGTATTATAAATATGGCGAAACCATGGTGTCGTTAGGTGCTGGTAGGGGGCCGCAAGAAAAGTGGCGCATGATAGCTGATGAGTTACTTTTTCTTAAACATGGGCCTATGACTGTTTGAACACTCAAAATATTTGGGTGACTCTTCTAGTTTATTTCTCTTGTTACTCTGTGGCTATCTTGTGTCTTTTGGGGGGAATTTTGTTAGCCAGCCAGCAATTCTGAAGGTGGGATGGTGAAAGTGGTATTCCTTTGGAATTAGCATGGCAGATTTAAATTAGGATGCTAAATGGCAACATTTTCATTTTTGGCTGCAGACAGAGGAAGAACGTAAGTGGAAGTGCTTTAATTATATGCAGGGTTGACCAAATTATGTGGCAAGAAAAGTCTAGTTATGAATTTACTATGCCAATAGCTCTAACTTAAGTAAATGCGAGACCAGTGACATTGCAAATGCTTGTTAAATCATGTAGTCTTGACCTTTAGTAACAGTGCAGAGCATGTCAATGACTGACAGCATAGTATGACAGTAAAGGCGCTGTAAACAGTTCCTGGATGGGACAAAGCCTCTTGAATTTCTGCGTTCTGTCAGTCCTGATACTCTTGCATAGGGTTTCTGTGTATGGCACTGCCCAGCAGTCAGAAGCCCACTGACAATCAAGTATACTTATGGGTAAGCATGCTATAGGATTTGAGTACAAAGTTCTACTCATACTTGCTTAAATGTTTACTTGTACTCCATGTTAAACATTAACTGTGGCTAAGCATGCTACTGTAGGTTTACAGGACTTTAAAACCAAGGCTGAAACAGATGGACAACAGACACCACTGAATGTGTCTAGGTGATATCCCTGCAGCTCCATCCAGCCATCAGCATGCATGTGGCGTACATCACCAGGGCTGGACTGGAAACACAAAGCAGCCCTGGCAAAGTTTGTCAGACCAGCCCCTATAGGGTGCATAGCAAGCAAGCCTGACCGCTACAGTGGGGCTTAGGGGGCTTCTTCCCTCCCAAGAAAATTTGGCAAAAAATGTTGCATTCCACAACACATTTTTCATTACATATTCAATTGTATTATTTTTTTTAAAAGCATGGTAAATGAAGACCTTACAGAGCACCTGAACATGGCAGTCTTTATTGGGGCTCTTCAATGATTCCCTCACCATCACCCTCTAACAGTGCCTCTCCTCTCCTCATGGCACCTGTTTCATATGAATTTCATTTGTTTTATAGCACCTCTCTTGCCAGCGCAAGGTGTTGGAGAGCCTTACATCACACACACATAGAGACAATGAATCATATGTGTGTCAATCAGTGTACAGGAAATGTTATATATGACAAAGGGGACTACAAGGTGTACAGTTCACATGTCATCTATACTGGTAGGCATTTTAGGTCTCGGTTAGATAGTTTATGCGCTGTCTCCAAGAGACATGTTGTATGTACTTTGTGTGCTTTAAACTGCCAGAGGCTTCCCATTTGCTGGCTCAGTTGTCACTCTCCTATTCTTTCTCCCCATTTGTCCAAGGTTCCTCTGTTTACCCCTCCCCGAGAGCATGGACTAATTACACTATCCCTCCACTGCTCTTATTTTAGGACCTGTTTCAGAAACTAACTTTTTCTTTGTTGAAAAACAATTCAAACCATCAGTCCTGTTTTCATTTGCTCGGAGCTCAGCTCCGTTTCGGTAAACAGGCCTGTAAATCTTGTTCTCATCTCGTTACATTTGCTGAGCATTCAAAAACCGAGATCAAATGTCAGAAGCTGTTTTCAGGGAGCGCCTGCTCTGTGCCCCCAGCACTCCCTTATGTCATGTTATTGTTGCTTGTTTTTTTTTGTGCTTTTTTTTGCCATACTGGTGTATAGCTTTTTGATTAAGCCACACCCTTGGTTTAGGACACCCTGTTAATTTGCTGGTTCGCCCCCTCTAGCAATTCATACTAAATTATATTGCGAAGTGTGATTCATCAAAATATAACCATCACACTGTTTAGGCAGCAATTCTTTATACTATCTAGCGTAAATGGATTTGATTGCTATATTAGATTAGTGGACAAGCCTGAACTTGTTTGATCAAAAAGTAGGCTTTCAGGGCATCGCTTTTTTATGTAGGCTTTAGTGTTTGTTACAGAGTTGCAGCTGTCTTATAGAAGATAACATCAAGTCATACTTGCCCTTTTATGGCTCAAAACCAAACGTAAACTTTAAGAATATGAAATTGGCCTAATTGTTCATGTTAAGATAGAGGAAATGGGGCAAAAGTTTTAATTAGTAAATCATAGTAATTTCTTAAACCATTTACTTAATACACTTTAAAATATTTCCATATTTATTTTGTGATTTACACTTGTTTCTTTAAGAAAACTTGAGTTTACTGATGACCGGATCATAAGACTTTGTGTTTATGTTGAGGTGTATTGCAAGCATCTTAAAAAGAATGGCTCCAAGGGGGTGTGTAGATTTGCAGGAAGGAGGCTTCGTGGCACTGGGTGAAGTAACTTTTGGTTAAGTAGTTTGTGATTTGAGAGCAAGTGGAAGGCAGAAGAGGGTACCTGTAAGGTCAGAAGAAATAGTAAAATGAGGTTTCTCTGCAGGAGGAATCTGTTTGAGACTGCAGATGAAAAGTGAAAAACCAGAGACAGAGGTAGTTTTGGGCACAACCCAGTTTTACAGTTTCGTAAGCGTGGAACAATTGGTAGACAGGTTACTACTCTCTGTGGCTAGGTCATTGCTCGTGTAATTCGACTCGGGAGGTGCTACCTTGGCTATGACGTTGCTATTTTAATCAAGGGGTTGCCGTTCATCATTATACCGTGGTGTCTAGTCTGAGAAAGCCCATGGAGTTGAGAGAATCATAGGTCCTGGACTCTGTGCAGTCAGTAGGTGTATCTTTTAGATGTGGTTTCAATAAGAGCTTAATAGAAACACTCTTTGGAATCTCTTTTCCTGGTGTGGATTCTGATGTCTTGGGGCAAATGAAGGTTCCACAGATGTTTTTATCTTCTGGAAGGTGTAGTCTTAGCATCTTCAGAAGGGCACAATCTGAAAGGTTTTTTTTCCTTCATGGAGGTGAGGTCATGGTTGCAGTTTCTGCACTGCAAGGCAAGGGTTCTTAAATTTTTTACTTCCTTATCGTGCATGAGATAGTTTTCAAATATGTAGGTTCAGAATACAGTGCTGTGTGCTCTTGCCCAAATTTTTTATTTCACCTAAACTTTTAACTTTATTATCACGCATTAAAGCAGTTTCAAATATGTGAGTCCAGAATACAGCGGAGTGTGCTTTGACCAAATATTTTATTTCACCAAAACATTTTTCTTCATTATCGCACATTATATTTTATTTTTTTATCTCTTGTTAAATCACTTTCAACTATGTGATTTCAGAATACAGCGCAGGCTGGGTCATAACGCTTTTTTATATGACATTCAGCCATACTGAACAGCAGCCGGGCTGCTATTTAACATGCCTAAAAGACACTAACATTGGCGATGCCAATAGCTCTCGGACTGCCGGATGCCACATAATTCTACTTAACACCATGCCACACAAGTCCACAACACACAATTCAATGCCCCACAAGTCCACAACGTGCAACATAGTTACACTCCACATATCACTCTATGCCACATAACTTAACTAAACATAATTACACTCTATGCAATACCACATAAATACACCCCACAAAAAATAATATACCCCACACAATTACAAACAAATCCTCTCAATATAATTTCACACAATCCCACAAGGTTACTCACCACACAATTCAACGCCAGACTTTTCCATTTCACACCACATATTTCCACATCATTCCACATAATTCCAAACTACAACACAATTCCACTACAAACCACAAATATCTAATCCACACCACTGAATTCAAAGTCATGACACAAAATACAACACCACATCACATTCCACTACATGCCACTCCACAACACACTATACCACTTTGCCACTAGACAAAACTCTGATCTTTTTTCCAGCAGGTACATTAATCACCGGAGCTCTTTTATTGATGTCAGAAAACTGTTGGTCATACAAAGAACTCTGCAGTGCTTTTAGAACTGCTGTACTACTACAAAACCGTCCCCCCAGTAACAAAAGCGCCCCCCTAATCCACACGCACACTCCCAGCCTCCCTGAGAAACCCATGATGCCCAGTATTGCCAGCCCAGCCTTGTACATGACCCTTCTATTAGTAACAGGGTAACATTCTACAGCTACAGGATTTAAGCAGCATGCTCCACCCTCGCTGTCTTCTGTGTTCACTTGCATGCCATGTTTGGGATTGTTCTGATGCAAGAAAAAAAATCAACACTGAAGTTATGAGATGTGTTCAGAAAAATAGGTTTTACATGAGAATATGTGAAACTTCAACAATAACGTGCATGGTCCTCAACTGATCACAAACAATGTAATCTCCAGATCCATTTGCCATTGGTAAAGGGACTAAAAACAGGTACCACTCTCCCCTTTATGGTTTAGACTGACTCGTGACCTAACATTATTAGTTAGAAATGCCACTGCATCTCTGATTTTATATGAATTATGAGGTGTGCTAGACATTAGTCCATGATGATGTCCTCTCACAATTCATTTTATCACCAAAAAAATGCCAAGTTTTCTGAGACTTTGGTTCCTTTGAAGGTTAGACTAACAGACACACCAAAGCACGCTGTGATATCTCAGTTTAACAAAAAGAACAACAAGCTCAGGGTGCTAATATAGATAATATTCTAATTCTATAAAAATTACAAGAAAAGCTCAAGCTTTGACGTAAGATCACCACAATCAAGATGAGCATTCTGCCAATATTTATGTACATTTCTTACAAGTAACTACAAATATTACTTTGATTATTTCATCTATCAATTAAGCTAGTTGGCTTTCAGCTCTTATAAACACACAGATTAACAGACACAAAGATCTTAACACTGAGAAGATGATGAAAACCCTAGAGTTGGAGCCTCCATCCCAACTTCGAATAATATGAGGTAGCATCATAAATTATGCTCTCTATTCTATGAATATATCAGATGAGAGAATACCAAATCAAAACATAAAGTAGGTAAACTTTTCAACCCGTATATAATGTCTGATTTGCCAAAATTGGAAATGGCTGCTGTGCGACAATCACTGTCAGTTGATGGCCTGGACACATTTTTCCCAATATTAGGAAGTTTATTGACTTTTTCCCTGGGCTCTTTGGCAGATGGTCGTAAGATCTAAGCGAAAGTTGCTGAGGTACAAAAAGAAGTAAGTTCATGGTCATGGTGGAAGTTTCACTGAGTTCCTGATTTTAGTTTGCAGCCTCATCTGCCCAGGTTAACAATGAACCTGTATTTCTTCTGGACGCAATTACGGAGCCTGAAAGTGTACCCACTGGACTTGTGCCACAAATGGAAACCTTAAATGGCCATGCCAGCATTGGTCTGTCTGAGGAAGAGACCACTTGGCTGGTGCACTTTCTTTCACTATCTCTCAAGGCACATGGGCTTCTTGTCTTTATGGGTGGACAATGTCCTTCTCTCTGTGAAAGCGGCCACTGCCATAACATTCTAAGCCAAAGGATAAGATTGCCTGTGCTGAGAATGGTTTTATCCAGATCTACTTAATTTCACCCATCGAGGGTTCATATGTGCCAGGCATTAATGAGAAGGGTGCTACCGGATGCAATGTTGCTGTGTAAGACAGTCAGTCCCTCTTATGCCTATGTTAATAACCACGACAAAGAATATTATAACGCTATAGGAAAAGACAGCAATAAAATATTACATAACTAGATTCTTTTCAACATAAACCTCCATTCCCTTAAAAAAAAGGGCATTGGTCCAGGCTTGAATTTGCACAGTGCAGACAAGATTTCAAAGTGGAAGAGTAGAGAATGCATTCCATTCAGATCAGACACTAGGTGATGCATCAAAATATAAGACAAGCTGCACGGAGGGATGAAACTACATTTGGAAACGTTTATGTGACAAACCAAGGCACTAGAGGTGTGATCTCCAATAAATACCACTCATTGGTATCCCCTCTATCTATGCTTCAGTGGTGCAACAGAAGCACTTGGAATGTACAATTAGGTACAGAGAATCAGAAACCAGGTACAGAGAATCAGAAACCAGAATGGGAAACTACTATGGGAGGACAAACCTATGAACTCAGAACAGGGACATCACTGTGAGAGGATAAACCTAGGAGTATAAGAAAGGTTGAGGGTCAGGACGAGCACTGTCAAGGTGTAAAGGTGTAAATACACGTTAAATAAACTGTACTCCCTATTGTACAAATGGCACAATGTGCTCCCAAAACAAAGCCCTAATTGTTCGAGGGAATGCAATGATGGGAGACACTGGATATTTAGTGGCACTATCTGAATCTGACAAATTTTCAGGCATGAAGCAGGTACATTCATTTTTACGAGAATCACATGTCTACATTTAAACCTTTGTGGATTTTGCTGTAGAACATTTTTTATAGTTAATATTATTTTGGCCATTTTTAAAATTTTCCATGGAAGTCTTCGATGTGATATAGTTAAATGTCTGTTTTTGAGTATTACCCAAACATAGGCTGCACACCCCACATTCAGGGTTTTTAAAGGTTGATGATCATCAAAAGGTAGAAACTGCAATGTCCGACCTCTCATGAAAAAAACATGAGAATGTTTTGAGAAGGTGTAAAGCAGGATGATGAACGCTTAGTTTCGCAAGCTACGCGCTCCTTTCCGGGCTCCGTGTGAGGACACGGTGAAGCAGGAACATAGCTGTCGACGGAAGTGGAAGTGGAGAGGCGGTCCGATGCTCTCTTGGAGCTGCCCCGGGGTTCGTGAGGTTCAAAGGGAACAGTGTACGTGCGGTTGGTGGCAAAATAATTTGTTTACACTTCTGCTATGTTTTATAGGGGGAAGCGCATCGCTGCTCTGCTTTTCCTACAAGGCAAAGCATGAGGCTGAATATGAATTAAAGGTACATTGGCCCATTCCCTGGGGTCAAAAAGCCAGAAGCATGATGTACAGAACACAGTATATCAAAGTGGATTTACAGAATATTGTGGTCTATTTCATAATCTACCTGTTGGAGGAGCAGAAGTCTTTTTAAGTTTTCTTCACTTTGTATAATGTTGGTGCCGGTGGGGGGAGCTTGCAGGGGCACTAAGGGAGCCATCATTCAGGCCATTAGATCTGATTGCTTCAAGTGGTGGGGGGGGAGAGTCAGAGGGGTGATTAGGGTGGGGGAAGGGGCTGAGTGGGAGGGGGGGCTGGGGAGCCGATGGGAGCAGATAAAAGAAATGCTCGAGGAGGGGAAGGAGAGAAAGTTATGCTGTAGTAGTTAAAGCAGAGATGGTTACCGATCACATCAGGGATGAAGAATTGGTGGATAGCTGGAAAGTTATGGCCTGGTTAAAGGGCATGTATGACCACCAAGAAGTGAATCGGGTTGCTCTTATGCATGGCTGGTCTAGCTCAGTTATTCGCTGGCACTGGGATTGTGTATAGCCACTATTAATATATGCGGTCTGAATAATCCCCAGAAAAGAAGAGTGGCTGAAGATTTGAAAACTCTGAGGGCAGATATATATTGTCTCCAGGAGATGCATATAGATTATTCTAGTAAACACTTATTAGAAACTCGCGGAATTACTTTAGTGGTTAGCACTACGCACAATACTAGAACAATATGGGTTGCCATATTAGCTCATAGAAGGGGTTGTGATTTTATCCGCCATATGGCAGACAACTATGAAAGATGAGGTATAGCAGGATGTCGATATAGCACAGGGGTTTTACTCTGTGCTCACTATATGGCCCAGTATTAGACGACTTAAAAGTATTAGATTTCTTAGCAGTGGAATTAGCTGGGTGGCCTGCTCCATATGTGGTGTTTGGTGAGTTGCGCTTCAGTGGGTCTTGGCACATCTTGAAGGGGACTGCAGGACTTAATTTCAGCAGATATACTGATCGTAATCCCCTGGATTTCAGAGCCCTCCATAGTTTGCAAAAAGAGATAGGCCTGGTGGATGCCCAGGCAATGTTGAACGCGCCAGATCCTGGAAATACATATTTTTGGACCCAGCACGGTTCGCTAGCTGGTCTGGATTATTTTCTCTTGTCCCTGAGCTAATGACAGGGGCACGTTTGGAACTATTACCGGGCTCCATGTCAGACCACAACATTTTACAACTCACCATGGAGGGGTTTAGAAGGAGTGGTTGGTGCTGTTCCTTTGAGAGGCATTAATAGGAAGGGTGCTACCGGATGCAATGTATGTACATCATCCAACTACATCGATATTGAAATATTTGGAATTTCATAGAGGTAGTGCCCCCACAGAAATAGTATGTGACGCTCTAAAAGCCGGTGTCTGCTGGGAAACTTTAAGGTTCAGTGTTCAGCGTCAGAAGCAAACTCAATGCTTGATGCAGGAATTATATTTGAAGCTTAGCCGGGCGGAAAACTGTCTCGCCTTAGCTGTAGCAGAAGGGTCAGACCTTGATGCCACTCTGCAGCAGGTTGCTATTGCTAAGGCTACAATTAATGATATCTCAGACAAAAAGGTTGCAAAAATGTTTCTCTCTAGGCAGTTGAAATGCAATGAATATAATGAAAGGATGCAATGCCTTTTAGTAGTACGTACTTGCCAGAAGGCAGCTGCTTTTTTTCAGGGAATTAAGGGATATGCAGGGCAACTTGGTCTCAGACTCTGGAGATATTAACAAAGTTTTTCTGGAATACTATGAAGAACTTTATGTTTTTGGCTAATGTAATGTCAGATAGAATTACCCAGGTAGAACGGGAGAGACTAGGGCAAAATGTACTACTAAGGAGTTAGAAGCTGCAATTCAAGAGCTGCTCTCTGGAAAGGGTGTGGGGGCGGATTCAATCCCTTTAAAGTCCTATAAGACTTTTAAGACTATTCTACTTCCGGTTATGCTGGAACCTTTTGTTCAACTGCAACAAGGTAGTAGGCCCCCTGAAAGTTGGTCACTAGCCAATATAGTGTTTTTATTTAAAAAAGGGAAAAGAACCCCAAGACCCTGGATCATATCAGCCCATAACATTAATAAATAGCAATGCCAAGTTAGAAGCTGCAATTCAAGAGCTGCTCTCTGGAAAGGGTGTGGGGGCGGATTCAATCCCTTTAAAGTCCTATAAGACTTTTAAGACTATTCTACTTCCGGTTATGCTGGAACCTTTTGTTCAACTGCAACAAGGTAGTAGGCCCCCTGAAAGTTGGTCACTAGCCAATATAGTGTTTTTATTTAAAAAAGGGAAAAGAACCCCAAGACCCTGGATCATATCAGCCCATAACATTAATAAATAGCAATGCCAAGATTTATTCCAAAATTCTTGTTTCTTGGCTGAACTCTATCATTGGCGAACTGTTTTCAGCCAACCAGCATGGATTTATGCCAGGGAGATACACCACGATCATATTCATATGGTCATAACACTGTTTGATGCTAATAGTGAAGCAGGTGAAACCCATGGCAATAGCACTGCTGGATTCTGAAAAAGCATTCAACAGGGTCATTTGGGAATATCTGGGGAAAGCCATTGGCTCATTCGGGCTGGTGGCACTTCATCAAAGCAGTTTGGGCTTTCTATAATAGGCCTGTCGCACACCTACAATTGATGGGAGATTAATAGGGCACCAATTATATTGGAAGAGGTACCAGGCAGGGCTGTACATTCTCCCCATTACTCTTAGCTACATATATTGATCCCCTATTGTGCCAGCTGGAAGATAACCCAGTCATTTTACAAGTAACGGATGGGACACAGACATTTTAGTCTATGTGGATGATGTGGCAGTTGTAACAGCTAACCTGGATGCAGCTTTGAGGGAAATAGAAGCTGTGGCTTGTACACTTGGAGAGTTCTTGGGGTGCTCATTTAACAGGGGTAAAATGCAGTTGGTGGTCAACAGCCATACCACTACTCAAGATGCCAGGATGGTAGAACACACTGTTTACTTGGGATATTGACATTAGCGCTAGAGTGGACCAGACAGTTAAGGCAAATCTGATGTCGATCTTAGAGAAAGCAAAGCAGGATTTCATTATGCAACATAATTAAAATGCTATTCATTCCAAACGTTCTGTATCTTTTTGGGGCTATTACTCTAGAATTTGAAAGGTCATGCTTCGCAGCTATGGACACTTCTATCACAAGATTTATGTTGTCATATGGCAAGACTAGGAGTGCGAGTAAATATCTGTCCTTACCCAGGGAAAGGGGTGGTTGGCGTCTACCAAATTTAAGATTATATCAGTTGGCTGCTTGACATCACTATATGAGGCCCCTTGTGATAAGAAAGGATGAAGAGCAAAAAGGTGTTGATCATGTACCAAATATCTATGAAGCATCAACTGTATCAATATCAAATGGTGGCTTGTTAGTGTTGGTGGAGCCCAGCTACTAGAAAGTCTGATTTTTGGTACCGGAGGCTGCGTTCAGGAGCTGGACATCTTGGCAGGAAAAAGCTGGTATCTGCAGGCTTAATCGAGATACTCCAACCTTTAATAATCCCCTCATACCAAAAATATTTTGGGATGGGTGTTTGGCGAGGTGAGATGAGAAGGGGCTTTGGAAGCTAGGAAATTCATTTGAGGGGATGGGGTGGGAACTTTCGAGGACCTTCGTGATGAATATGGTCTAGATCACAGAGGGTTTTTTTTTAAGTACTTTCAAAGACGTGATTTCTTATATATGAAAACTGGTGGGCCGGCAGGGAGAATGCTCAGTTTATTATTATATTCTGTACTTAGCTCTGAACAACTTGACAATCTAGCAAAGACTTAACCTTAATGCCCTTACCTTCTATGAATCTCTTGAGATTAGTTATACTACACTCTGTTCATCGGGGCCCCAGGCACAACACTATAGGACGATCTTTGATATATATATATTACCCTGCAAAAATAGCTAAGTGTGGAGGAACAGAAGGGATGCTCTGTCTTAGGGGTCAATGTCTCGAAGCGGATCTTGCACATATATTTTCAACTTGTATAGGCTTGACCTGCAGAAAGGGTGAGATCATTAAATTTCTGAGAGAAGTGTTGAATCATAATTTGGAACTTACTCCAAGTGTTATGCTTTTAGGCATACCAGTAACTACGGAAATTACAGACCGAAGGTCTTTTATCTTTATTGCGATGGCTGTATGTCATCCTTGTATAGCCGCCGCTTGACCCACAGCCCCCATCATTTCAGCAAGGGCTGGGACGCCTCCTCTCATTGTTTACCCTGGAGATAGCATTGTATCAACGTAAAGAAAAGTAGGCCAGGCATAAGGGGCAGGAAACTTGGGGTCCGTTGGTGGAATGAGTTAACTCTTGCCAACTGGCTACACCTTAAGGAAGTAGCAGGGGGTGGGGAATGACATCTGTTCTGTATTTATAGGTACTTATATGGTATCTTTTCGGCTATCTCTTCCTATGCACTTATAGCACTTTAAGCACTTTTAGTGAATGTTGGGCCACAATATGTCGAGAGGAGCTGGTAACCAGGGCATTAAATGTTGGTGGAAATTTTTTGGGGACTTTTTATATTCATAAAATGTTGAAAGCACGCCCTTCTCTGTTATTTATCACTAAGGTAACAATCATGCCTATGTAGTTATCAAACAGCAATCTTTTTTGGGATATATGGGAATGTTAAGCTGATGTTGCACTTAGGCACTTTTTTCTACAAAATACAAAAAAAGTACATTTTCAAATGGACAGTTCCACTACACGTAATAATGCTGATTGTCTGCTTAATGGCCAATACACATGAAAATGTATGAGGCAGGAGTGATGATACTCCATGAGTACTCCATGGAATTTTTGTGATTTTCATAAAAGTTAGCCATCTAAAACAAGGTTAAGAGGAAATCTCCTTTAAGAAGATTTCTGACTTTTAAACAAATATCTCTGATCCCAGTGCCATAAAATCATCAGTGAATATCATAAATTATAAGATTCCAGTTCACTACATGGTCTTTCATGTACTGACTAAAACAATTATGGTGAGAGCATCAAGATCCATTTTGGCTACTTCCATATCAGTGCTCAAGGCTAAAATATATCCTTAGTCCTTAATTGTGATAAAGCCAATCTGAGTTCCAAAATTAATTCCATCACGAACATGAGAAAAAAACTTTTCAGGGTGGCATGAGGTGCAGAGCGTTATGTTTTGGCTCCTGTCAGTCACTGAGTCATCCTGAATGTTCTGAGCAAGGACACCTCCACGTTCCAAGAGAACCCTGTAAGAAAGAAACACAAGTTGTGATCACGTAGACCAAAAAAAATTGAGATACGCATAAAATCACATCAGACTATGTACTCACAGGCATGTCTTTTGGCCTTTAGCAGATGTCTCAGGGATTACCTCCAGATGTGTTCTCTATGGGGGCCATGGCAGTACACAGCTCGATCTATTTATTCCTAATACAGGGAGTGCAGAATTATTAGGCAAATGAGTATTTTGACCACATCATCCTCTTTATGCATGTTGACTTACTCCAAGCTGTATAGGCTCGAAAGCCTACTACCAATTAAGCATATTAGGTGATGTGCATCTCTGTAATGAGAAGGGGTGTGGTCTAATGACTTCAACACCCTATATCAGGTGTGCATAATTATTAGGCAACTTCCTTTCCTTTGGCAAAATGGGTCAAAAGAAGGACTTGACAGGCTCAGAAAAGTCAAAAATAGTGAGATATCTTGCAGAGGGATGCAGCACTCTTAAAATTGCAAAGCTTCTGAAGCGTGATCATCGAACAATCAAGCGTTTCATTCAAAATAGTCAACAGGGTCGCAAGAAGCGTGTGGAAAAACCAAGGCGCAAATTAACTGCCCATGAACTGAGAAAAGTCAAGCGTGCAGCTGCCACGATGCCACTTGCCACCAGTTTGGCCATATTTCAGAGCTGCAACATCACTGGAGTGCCCAAAAGCACAAGGTGTGCAATACTTAGAGACATGGCCAAGGTAAGAAAGGCTGAAAGACGACCACCACTGAACAAGACACACAAGCTGAAACGTCAAGACTGGGCCAAGAAATATCTCAAGACTGATTTTTCTAAGGTTTTATGGACTGATGAAATGAGAGTGAGTCTTGATGGGCCAGATGGATGGGCCCGTGGCTGGATTGGTAAAGGGCAGAGAGCTCCAGTCCGACTCAGACGCCAGCAAGGTGGAGGTGGAGTACTGGTTTGGGCTGGTATCATCAAAGATGAGCTTGTGGGGCCTTTTCGGGTTGAGGATGGAGTCAAGCTCAACTCCCAGTCCTACTGCCAGTTCCTGGAAGACACCTTCTTCAAGCAGTGGTACAGGAAGAAGTCTGCATCCTTCAAGAAAAACATGATTTTCATGCAGGACAATGCTCCATCACACGCGTCCAAGTACTCCACAGCGTGGCTGGCAAGAAAGGGTATAAAAGAAGGAAATCTAATGACATGGCCTCCTTGTTCACCTGATCTGAACCCCATTGAGAACCTGTGGTCCATCATCAAATGTGAGATTTACAAGGAGGGAAAACAGTACGCCTCTCTGAACAGTGTCTGGGAGGCTGTGGTTGCTGCTGCACGCAATGTTGATGGTGAACAGATCAAAACACTGACAGAATCCATGGATGGCAGGCTTTTGAGTGTCCTTGCAAAGAAAGGTGGCTATATTGGTCACTGATTTGTTTTTGTTTTGTTTTTGAATGTCAGAAATGTATATTTGTGAATGTTGAGATGTTATATTGGTTTCACTGGTAATGATAAATAATTGAAATGGGTATATATTTTTTTTTGTTAAGTTGCCTAATAATTATGCACAGTGATAGTCACCTGCACACACAGATATCCCCCTAACATAGCTAAAACTAAAAACAAACTAAAAACTACTTCCAAAAATATTCAGTTTTGATATTAATGAGTTTTTTGGGTTCATTGAGAACATGGTTGTTGTTCAATAATAAAATTAATCCTCAAAAATACAACTTGCCTAATAATTCTGCACTCCCTGTAATATGCCAACAGATCACTAGACAGCATTTGATGAGGCAGGTCCCAAACAGAAATGACAGATTGCTCTCCACCCAGAATTACAACAACAGACAACTAAATCACCAGGTCTTTAATGAAGGGGTGAGATCCAGTGGGATCCAAAGTGGTGTTTGATATAAAGAAGTGTCAAAAGAACAATTGTTCTTATAACGTGACTTCAATCCACATATTTCTAATGAAATTGTCACTATTCCCCTTCAGAAACTTACAAATGTGTTTGAATTGCAAATGCTAATGCATTCATCACCCCTGCACATTTTGGGTCATACACATAATCTCATATTCTTTATTCCACACTGGGAACCCTCCTCTCCTCCCTCCTATTATCACATCCACCCATTTGACCATTTCCTGCTACCTATCTATCTGTTCTGTTTCCAAAATTTGATCTGAAGCTATATCTCCAATATTCCACCATCGTGATCTACGAAAAATTTCACTTGATCTATTGGCTACTTCAGTTCACAATACTCTACCTCCAATACATTTGTAACCCTACCTCCTGATCATGCTGCTAATACTTTCTCTTCTGGCATCTATGACTGCCTTAAAATTTAAGATCCTCTGAAACCTACCTCTAAAGCCCCTCAATCTTGGCCTTCTAAAGGTTGTATACCGCTTTGAACATCTATGATGCAAACATCAAACATCCCTTCTCTCTTGTTTTCTTGCTCTTGACAACAATGATGCTTCACAACTAAAGACTGCAGAGAAAACATGATCATCTCTGGACAATCACTACGTTCTTGTCTCCTGTTGGGCACTCTCAAATGTATCCTGATTTATCTGCTCACTCTGTGCACATTGCTGATCATTTTCCCTATTATTTCACATTTAAAATCTTCATGTCTTGTACTACTTTCTCTTCTTCTCCCATTCGTCTTCTCTATATTCACTTCCTATAAATCTCTCTTTTTTCTCCTCATCTTCCTTCTTATTCAAGTTTCGTTCCTTCTGTGATTTAAGAGTGCAATCTTACTTTTGCAGGGCTTCACCACTGGATCTCCATCAGATCCATTACCTCTTACTTTGGTGAAATCTGTTTTAAGTTTACTTATCCCTTTTCTGGTCTCTCTCCTAAGCCCATCACTGGTTCCTGGGGTCTTTCTTTCTGCATTCAAATCAGATGTAGTTCTTCCACTTTGGCGGAAACCTTCTCTGGACTCTAGTAATCTTTACAGTTTTCAGCCTATTTCTTTGTTTCCATTTAAAACAATTCTAGAACATTTAGCTGTCTTTCAACTGTCTTTTGTTACCCAGGTTAATGAGCTTTTCTCCATAGTCAAATCAAGCTTTTTTTCAAGCCAAGCTACAGAATGTGCAATTCTCTATGTATCTAATATATTTATGTTTCTCATAACTAACATTCTTCAGCTCTTATACTTCTCAATCTTTCTGCCGCTTTTTACATGGTGGATCGCTCTACTCTTATAGACTCGACTCACTTTGCTCTCCCTGATGTTCTAAAGGGCTCTCTTGTTAGTCCTTTTACTTTTTCCATGGTATAGTGTTATCTTATCCTCTAGTGTTTCTTATTTTGGATTTAATTTTGTTATGTTGATGACTTGCCAATGTATTTCTCATTTTTCTAATTAATCTTTAAATGTTCTGATTTGCTTTAATGCCATATCTGCCAGTCTATCTGCTTTGAAACCTGGATAGCATCACACTTCTTAAAAATAATCCTTTAAAAAGCTGAGATTGTCTTTTTTGAAGCCTTTGTGGTCATGCCAGCCCCCTCCTATCTGTTTCTCTTCTACTTCCATTCTTTTTTCTTCCTCAGGTGGAAATGTTGAGATTATTTTTGACTCATCTTTACATTTCTTGTAACAACTGTCTTTGGTAGTTAAGACTTGTCTACACCTTCAAAACATCCAGAAAATGAAATCTTACTTATCCCTCTGCTCTCTCAAACTGTTGATTGCATGCTTGGCTTTATCCTGTATTAACTATTGTTCATCTTTACTTGTTGGTCCTTTTAAATATCGGGTTTCCCCACTTCAGAATATTCAAAACTCATGTGTCAGTTTTCTGTTTTCTCTTAGCTAAAGTTATTGTGACTCTTCATATTTAGATCAACTTAGCTGGTTACCGCTGACATACTGTAAGAAAATGGGTTATTAGTTGCAAAGGATGTGGGCCCTCCACACATAATATGTCTGCAACCTTCCGTTTACTGGGAACCAAGTACCCCTTGTAGCACTTGACTCTTTCTTGGTAGCAAGACTCTTCATTTTGGGGGTTGGCTCCAACAACACCCTGCAGCATTCTAAGCAGGATACCCTCATTGCCTGCATTCATCATGTCCAATATCATCTTTAACCACTTGCAGGGCACCCTTGTGATAGCAGAAGGCAGGTCTGGCTCTCTGGTGAGGGTTACCCATCTATCCCCCAGCAGGTATGAGGGGATAATGCCACTGGCCCTGGAGAGGTTAATCTGTGAAGCCATATCTAAACGAGACTAGGTCTTGGGTGCTCCAGCATCCCTGACAAGGATCTGGTCTTCTACAGGATCCTGTGAAATCAATCTTCTCTCTCCTTTTCTATGCTACATGCAGAGGGTTTTGAGTGGGGGCAAAAGTTCCAGAAGGTAGATACATGTGTACAATCCTGAGATTACTTCATTCCACTCATCTCAACCCTCCTTCACATAATTTTGGGACATTTCAAAATGGTGTCTTGAAGTGGCCTGTGGAAAGACTGCTCTGAGACCCTACGTCCTGTCCCTAACTGCCTGTTCCCATTCCCTCCAAAACTTGCTGTGATTGGTTCCAGAAGTCTGGCCTCCTTTGGATGAGCCTTTCCAGGCCTAGTGGAGTGTAAAAAGTAATTATCACAACGATTTTCTGCCACATTCTTTCTTTTTCAGGAACAGGTGCAAGAACTACATATGGTCCTACTGTGTGGGAAGGTCTTTAACCATCCAGATGGAAAGTAATTTAACTTGGCCCAGCAGGAGGGACAAATGCTTGGAATCTAATAAGAGCTGAGTCAGAGAAATGTGACAAATCATCAAGTGCGGCAGGGATTGCAGACATGCCAAAAGTGACATCGAATCTACCATTTTTAGTATATCAATTTTGTATAATACTGGTCTTTTTGTCTAACTATGGGAAAACTGTACTGTGGTTTCGATTTTGTTTATAATGTATCACAGAGCAGGCACACACGCTTTTTAGTTAAGTGCTTCAGACCTACATTATAAGGGTCCACTCACATACTACTGGCTAATTCATTGTACTGGAGAAGCTGTGGTCTACTGCAGAAGTGGATGTAAACCCAATGAGATATTTTGTATGTATTTTTAAGTAACTGGATATCCTTAGGACAGCGTGGGAAGTTCTTGGCCCTTCTTTGCCAGTGACCTACGAGGTCCCACAGTGTAGCCTCTATATAAAGTTGTATTTAATATTTACAATAAACCTCTGAACAATGTGCTGTTTCATATTGTGGTGACATTTCATTCATATGTGGATGATTCTGAAAATCCAGATCACAACCAGCAATTTGCAAGATACAGTCCCAAGATATTCAGAAACTGTTGGCATTCTATCGAGGGTTGAGTAGGTTATAAATTCAAGTTTTGTTGTGGTAGTCTTTGGTTTAACTATTGTATTTCCATATTTGTAAATTAAGAGATCAAGATGATAAATTAGAGTGCAGTGGAATGGGAAATCGACTGTAAATCAGAAGATATCCACTTCTGTCAAACCTGCAGTACCCTCCTTTCATTAAGAGGCTGCGGGACCACTCTATGTCTGTTGGTAGACTCTTAGCTGGCTCCATCGTGGGAAACCTTTAGCATGCAGTGAATCAACCTCTTGGCTGCTGTCTTCAGCATGTAAGATGAAATGCCCTATTAAGACTATGGCTTCTTGCGCGTATTTTTAGGTTTCACCTACAGTGTGCATGCCCTGTGGGCAAAAGCTGCTGTTCTTAGACAAAAAAAAAACTTAAAGGGGGCTTAAAGTCCGACCATTACTTACCTCTACTTACCATTGGTTGGCTCCCACATCACTTGCGTTTCTTTACGTACCACTGGTCCGCACTTCCTCCTTCCTCCTGAGGATTCTCTGTGTGTCTATGCCATAGAGCATGGACGAAGTACAGCTTCCTGTGGCCAGTGTCCTTTCACTGGTCACTGGCTCCTGCAGGTAGTTTATTGATACTTTTGGACATCCACTCTTATTGAGTGCCTATCCAAAAGTAACTCTCCTTTATCCTGCCTGTGATTCCCTTCCACCCCTGCCCCTCCTCCCACTCCCTTGTGTTGACCCTCCCCCGAACATCCCGCCACCCTGTATTTTTTACATGCTGTACCGAAGTGCGGGCTGCTGTTCAACATGTTGCTATAACATGTTCAATGCAGGTCACATTACAGTACTTTTATTTTCTTTAAGCCATAGTGTACACACTGCTGTGCAACATGTAAAAATCATTGAGAAAGTCATTCGATTTCACAGAGGTGAAATCTACTGGCTTTGACAATGGTTGGTTCTGTCTGGGTCTACCATTTAAGGAATATTACAAAATGACCCCAACACACTGGGAGGAACTTCACAGTTCATCTGGAATCTTGCTATTCAATTTCAAGGGTATGTTTCTGTGAAACAAACATAAAGGCAAGCAGGTTGGTAGAATATGGCAACCCACCCCTTCTTATTTTTTCACAAAAAGTGCTCATAACTTATGGGAGGAGCATTTTCTGAAAATCACCCCTGCCAACCCAAAAGAGAACTCTAAGTATGGTAAAAGACTGGCCCCTGGGATGCCACCACCCAAGTTGTCAAGCAGACAACAATCAAGTGACATTGTCTGATTGTATGCAGTCACTTCTGTTGGAACCGCATCTAATTTCCCGCCCCTAAGCAGTAATCCATGACTGCTCATTTGTGCTGCTCTTGGGAAGCTAAGTGTACAACTGGAGCACTTTGAGTGCAATATAATCTGAGTCCAGGGACACCAGTGGTGAACGGCAGCACCCATCAGGAATACTGCCCAGTAAGTACTGACTGTCCCAGGACCTGGAAACAAGACTGCAGAGATCTTAATAAAAACTAATTAATGGGAGGTTATGGTGATAATGCAAATATGCAGATATCAAAGAAATTAAACACATACTTTCTGAAGTACAGTGCAAACTAAAAGGGACTGTCAAAGAAAAGGTAAACTACATCTATAAATCAAACCATTAGAACAGAGAAACAATTAAACATCTTCAAGACCTACTACATCTCATTACCAGATTAGACAAGATGTAATGTCAAGAATGTCTATAGGTGATACCTTTGTGTAAAAGTTGAAAAATAAGAGAAAAGACTTTCAAGAAGAGGAATTAGAATAGCTGATGTAAAGTTATCAACATAGGAATACAGGAGAAAGGAGTGGAGAAATGAGGGTGTGGATGACACAGGAAAACATGGTGAATTTGGGACAAGATTGGCACCCCCATTTCTGCTACAGGTCATGTCAACATTCTTCATAAGGAATGACATACTGCTGCAGTGACTGCAAACTGACCAAGTGAATGACAGTTTTGCATCAATTAAATATTCTATAGTCAAATTTGATGGACCAGTTACGAATGCCAAACAGGGCTCATGCATTCATTAAACTTTTTAGGAAAGTAGCACGAAAATATTATCTCACAAAGATTATATAAGACAGCAAAACACTGTGTACAAAACACATTTTAAAATATTTACTCAATGTATAATTGTTGGGAAACTGTTGGGGCGGTATGTTCCCTGCTTGGTAAATGAGTGAGTACCCATGCCCTAAGTGACCCTACTGCATATGACTGGTATTTTTAGGTTGAGCCTGCAGGCAGCGTATGAGCTGATGCTTGATGACCTATTGTATCTAATTTACAAAAACTAAAGAGGGGCTTTAGCCCTCCCACTACTTACCATTCGTTGGTATCAATGTAATTGTTCTTTGCTGGTTTCTGATTCTGCATCACATGCAAGGTGTCACTTCTTGCATCACTTGCTTTTCTTTCTGTGATGCATAGAGCAAGTACAGATTGGTTTATCTTTAATTAGTGTCCGTCAATACTCAAAAGTATTGGAGCGCTTAACATGAGCACCAGTTACAATTACACAAGTTCACAATAATTGGCACACATCACAGGTGGCAGAAATCCAGGTAAATGTGTGTTCTAAAGCACGTCTCTGCCCACCTACCGCGCACACATGAGTGCAACATTAATTGAAAGCAAACAGCAGCTGTCACGGACACTTCTGAGATCACAGGGTCAAAGACTTCAGAAAATTAATATTTACTTTGTTAATTCTGTGGAACAATGTTGACTGGAAGGAGGCTTATTTTACAATGACTTCTCTTCTGTTTTTAACTGGAATGTGTGCAAAATAATATATATACACTGCAAGTGTTTTCCAGCTGCTATTGTTTTTACTACTGGTCAGAGTTCACGCCTTTTGTTGAACCAATATGTGCCAATATATCTTAAATATACACACCAGGAAGCCCTGGGAGCTACCTGCTTCGAGGCAACCCCACTTTACATTCTGAGTTTCTAAAGAAATTATAAAGGTTAAATATCATGTTCAAGAACACACACGGTGGATTACAAAAGGCTCTCCTACAATAGGTTTACAATAATTTAAATGTGCTGGTGCATTTCATGTGTTGGGTTACAAATCTCAGCTTTTATTGCTAATAACTACCGGAACTAATAGCCATGTGTGGGAGTATACAATTAGTTCGAACTTGGGTTTCTGATTGGCAGAGGTATGCGCCCTGTCCAAGCATGAACCACAATCCTGGTCAGGGTAAGTCACAAACACACCCTAAATAAACCTGTGTTCTCCCCACGGTGGCTTGGAACAGAGCAGTCAGTCTTTACTTAAGGAGCAATGTGTTAAGCATTTGTGCAATGCTCTCAAACAGTAAAACAGTGAAAACACCACACAAAAATATATCACACATGGTTACAAAAAGAGAACTTAACTTAATAAATAAAACAAGACTAAAATGACAAAAATCCAAAAAGTAGAAGTCGATATATGAATTTTAAAAAAATATATGTAAAACTGCGCCTAGAAGCAGTAAGTGCTTAAGTGGTATACCTGGTCATGCTACACAGAGACAAAGTCAAGAGTTCAGGCCGACCATGATGGAGCGTGGGCCAGCTACAGTGACCCAGTGAGGCCTGCAGAACAAAAGTACCTTAATCCTAGTTGCGTCAAAGGTAATGCGGGGAGCAAGGAGGTAACCAGTGTTGATCCCGCATCAGAGGAGATGCACTGATTTTCCTCACACAGTGAAGGGGATGCATCGATTTCACCATGCAGCAGCAGTGATGCAGCAGTACCAGGGTGTGGTGTTTCCGAAGGTGATGCACTGGAGTTGATCCCTGCATAGGCAATGCATTGATATTCTTCACGCAGCAGCGACGATGCAATGGCTCAGAGGTGCAGCAGTTCCAAGGGCGATGCACCAGTTTTGACCTCGCAGCAGGGGCAATGCATTGGGAGTTGATCACCGCATTAGAGGTGATGGGCCGGTTCTGATGAATGCAAAGGTGGGGAGATTCACTGCTTCCATCCCTTGCAACGGAGATGCGTCGGTTTTGATGGAGCAGTACTTTATGAACACTACCAAAGACCCTGGACTGAATTGGCACTACTTGGCAGGGCAAGACTCACAGATGGCAGAATCCAGGTGCTGTAACGGGTGAGTTTGAAGTCTTTAATCTTTAATGACCCTGACACTTCAGCAGAACAGAAGGCAAACTAGCAAGCTCTTGGAGTCACTTTGGTTCTAGTTTGCAGAAATTCAGGTACAGTCCTTCTCACTACCAAGGAAGGAGGGCAACAGGCAGGCACAGAAGAGCAAGAGTCCAGAAGAGTGACAGTCCTTTCAGCAGCACAGCAGTCCTTCTTCCTGGCAGAGTATCCACAAGTCCAGATGTGTACTCTGATGGTGGCGTCAAAGGTCCAGTACTTATACCCAGTTGTGCCTCCAGAGTGGGGGAAACTTCAAAGAGAGGTGTTTGAAAGGGATGAAGTGCAGAGAGTTCTTGCCCAGGCTCCAGACTCACTACAAAGGGAGGCAGCCCTTTGTGTGGGGACAGGACACTGCCTATTCAGGTGTGTCAGTCTCTCCCTCTCATCTAGCCCAGAATGGCCCATTGGGCTGTTGATGGCCCATCAGTCACACCTAAGCTCACTTCGTGTGTGGCTGTCTAGAGGCAATGCACAAGTTCTGCAACCACCGCACCCCAGAAATGAAACTTGAGCAGACATAAGACACAAAATGACTAAAGTAAGAAAAGACCAACTTTCAAAAAGTGTCATTTTCAGAATTACAATCTAAAATCCAACTTCACCATAAATTATGATTTTAAATTGTGATTCCAGGGACACCAAACTTGGGGGGGCATCTCTTCTCAATTGTAAATTGCACTTAGAACCTGTAAAATGGGAATCCGGATGTTATCCTATCAGAGAGATAGTCCCTGCAGTAGTGAAAAATGAGTTTTTCACTACTAGGACATATAAAACTCAGAAGTACTACTTTTTAAATAAAATGTACCCTGCCCTTGGGCTGTTCGTGTTTGAAGGACTACTAAAGTGAGTGGCACAATCAGTGCTGCGGGCCCACTAGTTCATTTACTGGCCACAGGTAGTGTACTTTATTACGGACTTATAAGTAAATTAAATATGCCAATCATGGACAAGCCAAATTTACCATGGTTTAGGCAAACAGCACAAGCACTTTGGCACTAGTTAGCAGTAGGAAAGTGCCCAGAGTCTTAAAGTAAACCAAAACGAGGTCAGGAAAAAGAGGAGGAGGAAGGCAAAAAAGTGTGGGTGACCCTGCAAGGCCATTTACACAACACCATTTCTCCATCACTTTCTTAAGGGTACCAGAGTGGCAGCTTTTCTGTTTTATGGAAAGAAAAAATAGCTACATTTTCACACAGTTTTTTAAATAAAAACCTTCTCACAAAAGTGACAGATTTATGAAAGTCTTGATTACGATTTAGACTTATGCTGGTAAGGAAAATGGCTACGTGTTTGGCAAAAGGACGACTTGAGGTTACGTTTTGATGCAGTGACCTTGGTTCAGGAGACGGAAAACCCGATTGATAGTCTGCTCACAGCCTACGACATTCTTTAATCTTGGGACGCCGCTTCCAGGCACTATCGTCTCCATGAAAATACAGACATCATGTAACTGCCTGCACCCGTATAGGTTGTTTGAAAACTCCTGTAATAATGACTCTTTGGGTTTTTATAAGTATAGGAGTTCAGTTGTCAAAACTAGAAAATAACGTTTTAAAACAAAAAGCAAATATTTGCCAGTTTCTCAGCCTTTGAGTTATTGAATTCATTTAACAAAGCATCCGGCCGAATTAAATTAAGGCCTTCACCTGCACACAGCAGCACAGTAAATATTTGTATTTACATAGCGAGGAAATTAATTTCAAATTGCTGCCTTCCACAGTTACTTTTTAAGTATACCCCCACTGTTTACATTACTCTTAGATGTTACAGGGTTTTTTGCATGTATACGCTGTAAACAACACGTAGGATGGAATTGAGGATATGGTACCCCATGCATTATGAATTCGTGGGCCTTGCCTGAAAGGGAAGCACATTGACGTGCTCTGCCACTCGCCGGAGGAGACTTTCAGCGTTTCTGAACGTTATAATAGTAATAAACATTAGAGTTTATTACCATGGAATAGCAAACCTGACATGAGATAAAACACATTTTACTATCTCAAAGACTACATGTGAAAACAAGTTTGGCAAACCTAATAGGTTTCGCCTATGTGTAAGCAATTGGCTTTCTCAATGTTTTTACATGCTGCACAGCACCATAGAAAGTTAATCAAACCCACTGCATATGTATCACAACTTTATTTAGAAGGTCAGAGCACATTTTTAACAAAGTTAATACATTCAAAACACTGAAATGATTGATTATTTAGGAATGTTATTTTTTCCTCAGCCTTGGAAAAACAATTAACAATGTATTCACTAGTCTGACTTGAAATGCCTGTAATGTACATTGGTTAGCTCCATAATTAGGGTGATGGAGGGGTGGAGACTGTAGGAAATTCTAGGGACAGTTCTCGAGTTCACTAAGGGCAGGGGCATCACGAAATACTTTGTCACAACACAAGAGCCTTCTGAAGGCATGCCATTTAGAATCCAGGACACAACAGGTCTTTATTACACACCAAAGTCTCAATCACACTTTTACAAAGCTTGTACGAAACAGCTTGGGACATGAGGACTATGACAAGAGTGGAACAGTTCCACCAGGAAGCATTGTTCAAGTTAGCTCCAGCAGATACCTGGCTTCAGGCTCAAATCAGAAACTTATACAATCTTCATTTTACTTTCTTTGCCAAACAGTAACAGCTCCTCCAAAACATATTTACTGACAAATTGTAAGGAAAGCTCATCGGACTCACGCCCAATTGTATTAGACTGTAAACACAGGGAATACACTGGATGCAATGTACCAAATAACTTCAGCACTATTTGTTGTAAAAAAAACTAAAGCAAATAGTTCGAAGGAACAAAAGCACACACCTTTGATTTTATGCAGTTACTCTATAGTTTATACAGTACCTTCATGGGGCATAACACTCAGAAGTATGGCAATTACAAGATGGAGCATTTCACTGTACACACACTCATACGACTTGCAAACGTATAGCAAGAGCCCATTAAAGGGTTTATTCTTGCACACAACAGCAGCCTTCCACAGTAACTTTAAGATGATTGGTTAGAGATGGGCAACTCTCCCAGAAGGCACACGCCTCTGCATGATGTGCTTCAAGGGCCCTCCATTCAGACAGCTGAAGAAAGCAAGACCAGGAGAAAGAGAGGACGTGGCTTTAGGGCCAGAGCTGAAGACTGAGTAGCGGGGGAACAAGGGTTGACTCCCAGTGTCTGCTCACCATCCCGTGACTCTTTGGGCATCACTTAATCTCCCCGTGTCTACAAACAAATGAATGTGTTGCAGTGTAATGTAACTGGTGTTCATGTAAAGCCCTAGAATACCTTAAGGTCGATCGCACTATCTTAAAAAAGGGGGGGGGGGGGTTTCCAGAGGGGCAGTGACACCCAGGGAGGGTGACAAAAACAAATAGAGCAGTTGGAGGTGGCGAGGGGCAGTAACACCACAGAGAGGCCGACAAAAGCAAACAACGTGAGGCTTTGCAGTCTCAAAAGATCTTTATTACGAAGTTAAAGGTGTGTAGCTCCGCCAACCAACAACAAGAATTCAGCACGCGTTAAATATGCAAAAGCAGGGACATTTTAGAAACTGTGCATGTAAATAATGAAAGTGTGAGGAGTTAGGCAGAGGCATGATTAAACAATAAAAGTGAAGTATCCGTGCCTGCTACCAGGAAAATAAATGTTCCTTCCAATAGCGCGGTTTCAATGCGTGCAGCCAGGAAGTGTAAACGTAAACAAAATGCACAATGAAATAAGGAAGACATACAGACGTTAGCAGTGGCGTAGCGTGGGGGGTGCAGGGGGGTCCGGCCGCACCGGGCGCAACATCTTGGGGGGGGGGGGGGGGGGTGGGGGGGGCGCGCTCGCACTCGCGAGTGTTAAAATCCACGGGTTAGGGGGCGCAAATTACTTGCCTTGCCCCGGGTGCTGACAACCCACGCTACGCCACTGGACGTTAGTTAAAAGGAGTGGGATCGCAGCCTTAACCTAATGAAAGACGTTCCAGCCATAAAAGCGGATAAAAGTGGATGAGAATGAGTAATTGGGCCTGAGGATACTGTTAAGAAAAGCACACCCAAAAAAAGACGCTACAACCAATGGAAATGAAGGAAAAGTAAAGTGACAAGCACACGGACAAGTAAGAATTGAAGGCAGGATGCAAGTCCCTTTTCTATTGAATAGAATAGAGTTCACAAGCACAGTGCAAGCGCTGTGCAAATGAAACCTAATTGCTTCACACATGGAAACGAATCCCCCAATAGCCATGGAATTTCTCGAGTGTGAGTTTACCTTGCTGCTCTGACTTAACAACATGCATGACAGTTTTGGTTAAATACATTTGTTGAAACAAATACATATGAAAAATTGCAATGACATAAATCATATATGCAGATGCACAGAATATATTGTGCTTTTTATGACCATTGCTGAGAGAATGGAGAGGCATTATGACACACTCGAGTCTTCACCTCTTTTGAGTCACAACCCCTACCCACACCCAAGGAGTAATAAATAGCATATTACACACTACATTTAAACCGATACATATTTATAAATATGTAGATATATAAATATATGACTTACCCGATATTCTGAGATACCTCCTCCAAAACATAGTCTAAAGTATCATTACCTAGCAATCTGCTAGCTCGAAACACTTGTAACTGCTATGTTCAGGCTCTAGGTTACACTGAGAAAACGGACTTGAATTAATATGGAACTGTACAATAATTGCAAATAGGTATTCTGTACTAATTATTTCTTGCTTCTGTCCTTGACTGATGTTAAACTATGTTTTTCATTGTGTAAAGCACTCAGGCCCACTGGGCAAGATCATGACTGTGCTACATAACAAGCAGTGACAAAGCCAATAGGTCTTGTCTGTGCAAGATAAGTTGGATTTGTCAATTTTTTTCAGGTAGGTTGCAAGAAATGGTATGGTATGTGTAGCTATTGATTCAGTTTGTTTTGGCTCGAAAGGTCTTCTGTGTAAATCAGTCAACAGTGGACCTCCAAAGTACTTGCATATTGGTGCACCACCTAATATGCAAACCTCCTTCTGGACCGAAGGCTTGCGTGTGAACACCAATCTTGCTCTGCGTGTCCAGAGGCTCCGAATTTTGGAGTCTGCATTATGCCAAAAAAGGAACTGTTACTTAGACAACCGATATTGAAGCTGTTCTAAAAAGTTGTAAACAGTAGTTCATTAGTTAAAGCACTTATGACCTTAATGTCGGGCTATTGATATTTTTTTTGAGCTAGTGACTGAATGCATATTCCCTGCTAAGGTTTTCTCCACGAAGACAGTGTTCCATGGGGAATGTGGACAGGAAACATGCGCATACGTTAATACCATGTACAAGGTTTACATTAAAATATATCAGTAATGGAGACATTAACACGCGCTTCCAGGTTGTCGCTGCGACGTGAGCTCTGTCATTTACTTCCTAATCCCTGAAGATTCCAATGGTGCGGAGGAGATCTTTGCCACTTATGGATTTAGGTAATTATATTGGAAGGTTGCGGGGAGCGAGTGGTGGGGTTTTCCTTAGGTTTGGCTCGAATCTGAAGCAGTGAGGCTCCTATCCTGCTCACTTTCCTCACACAGCGACCACCTTCTCTGAAGAGAGCGGTTTGCAGCACCAGTTATTTCATTCATGCCCACCTCTTCCGACATCAAGCTCCTTCTTAAAGGGATTGCCTCCCATAAACCTTAAAGGGATTTTCCTTTTGCTAGTCAATTTAGTTCAACACTGATAATGTTTAACGTGGGTTCAGCATGGATGTTTCCTCCTGAGAGAGACTGCTGCTTTCACTCACATACAACCTCATTATCAGAGTAAATAAATGTGTTACCACTAATCTAAATGTATTAAAATGTATTCCCCTGTGTAAGCTTCCATCTTTGGACACCGCAGCACTTGCTGTTTGCTGACTGTGCCCACACTGCTCTATCTGGTGTGACCTATGTACAGTATTTTTCATCAACACCACCAAATATTATGTTAAATATTTTCTTCTGCATACAACACTATGGAAATGAAAACATCATCAGCTCTTACAAATAATAGAAAACAAATTGTCTCCACTCCACCGGCAAAAAATAAAGTGGTAGAATTTCAAGCAGTATTGTTGACAAAAATCTTAGATTAAATCTAAGCGATTCACCTTAATACAGATGCTATTCGTTCAGACATTAAACATATCTGCAGAGACATTGCCTCTCTCTGAAGCACTCAGATAATGAGACAAAAAAGGGATAATTCAAAAGCAATTTCTGCAATGACATCTTTAGTCCAACAGATATCTCCTATGCTGGCGCCCTTTACAGACTTGGAAAACAGGAATCACCAATGCAACCTACGCATTTTCAATGCCCTTGAAAAAGGACAAAGCTGCAGGCTTAAATTTAGAATCCATTTTACCTCAACTGCTTAATTTCCAATTTCCAGAACAATTTGAAATTGATAAGGCTCACTGCATCACATCTCATCACAAACTACAATAAACCAAGCGAGACAAATTAAATTTAAAGTGGTACAATAGCACCACATCCTCTTTATCAGAACAAGAGTGTGAGAAATTCAAACACTACTTATTGAATGCAACAAAGTATTTATTCATAAGGATTTTGTGAAGGAGACTGAACATTTGTCATCAATTCTCAGAACTCAGGCCTCGACTTAAGGATGCAGACTATAAATATGGTCTCTTTGATCCATCTAACATGCGAATGTGGAATAATTATGTTCCTAACTCCTTCTCTTGTGCCATAGAATTGACTGAGTATCTTGATCAATGGAATCCAATCTCTACAGAGTCTTCTGACTCAGCTGGTTAATATAGATCTCCTCAAAAAAATATTGCATTTCTTTGTTCACTATAGCAGGTACATGCAGTGTGCTCTATCTTGTTTCACACTTTCATCTCACTTGCTCCCTTTAATATGTGGTCTTCTTGTATGAGTTTTCTTTGTTTGTCTTGTTCATTTTGTTTTTTATGGGTCACTTTATGTTTTTCCTCTATGTACCTCTTCTTCTATTCTCCTTTCTATCCCTCTATTTACATACCGCTGTTTACATTGATGGCCCACCAACATAAGATAAGTATGGTTTCTTTGAATATAAAAGGTCACCGACATTCAGTCAAGGGACGTAAAATGATGGAATATGTAAAAAAGTTTGATGGTGATATATGTTTTCTTCAAGAAACTCCTTTAAATGATAACATTTTACAGCATAGGTCCAGAGGATGGATTGGTAATATTGTCTCGTCATTGGCTATAGGGCGCAAAAATGGTATAGTCATTCTTTTTCACACGTACAATTGTTACATCATAATAAGGACTCATGTGTAGATTTGTGTATTCACAAATATAAGTTGATAACTATGGTCTTAACTTGATAAACATTTATGCTCCCACACTAGATGACCCTTCTTTCAGGAAAAATTTCACTACAGATATTCTTAAACTTGACAATACCCCTTTAATAATGGGAGTAGACGTTATTCTGATTTGTGACCCCCCTATGAGACCGTTCATCTATTTTTACATTTAGGTCCAATAAAGGTTTTTACATGATGAAATTATTTTTCTCCACCACTAAATTGGTAGACTTTTGGAGACTGACGCACCCCACCACTAAAGATTTTACCTTATTCAAACACACATTCTATGTTTTCCAGGCTTAACTACCTTTTGACTTCCAGACACTAATGTAAGTGAATGGACTCTGACATTGCTCTAAATTCAACAAATTCCACTAACTTATCAGCGGTCATCAAAGACTATTTTTACACAAATAATCCTGATGACACCTCTAAAGTTGTTAACTGGAATGCATTCAAAGCATAGCTAAGCGGTGTGACTATACCCTTCTTGGTACACAAAAAAATCATTCTATGCTACCCTCTCTATACTATAAAAACAATTAGTTGATTTAGAAATAATTTTGTATCTCCTTACGTGATGATAAATACAAAACCTAACTTCATCAACTAAGATACCAATCTAGCACTCTAATCACTAAAAGAGATGGCTAGCTTGCAAAAAATCTAATAGTACTTTGCTCTTTAAAACAGAAGAAATAGCGTCAGAATTATTATCCTTTTATCCTTCGCTTTCTAACAAACCTACAGACAATCCCAATGATGTTATTGATAGTTTTTATAAAACTGCTATTTACCCCAAATTCCTGCCACTGATAGAACCAAACTTGACAAACCACTTGATATGTGTGTGTGTATAAATATATATATGTGTATGTATGTGTATATGTTGTTTCTGTGCCTGGCATGTTTGTGGATCTTTGCATGGCTCCTGGTTTTTTGGGTTGTTATACTAGATATCTATGAATTTCTGCTCTCTTTTATCACACTTATCTACTCATCACTCTTATGTCATGTCTCTATCAAACTATCCTCCATTCTCACTCGGACTCATCCCAATACCCTTCGACCACTTTCATCTCCTAAACATCTCTGCCTAAGCTCTTCCCTCCACCTCCTCATCTAACTCACCAAACCTCACTGTACCTCTGTGACCTCCCACACAACCCTACTAAATTCTCCTGCATTCATCTCACCCTCCTACTATGCTCTCCCTAAACCTTCCACATCCTCTTTCCCCTCCGCTCCCCCTTTTATTCATCTCAAGCCTTTGGATTGAGTAAATGAAGGATAAACTCCCAATTAACACTTCTAGATTTCTTTCCTCCTCCACCCCTCCATTACTCCAGTCAATCTAACTAACAAACTCTCATATCCGCAACTCAAATTAACTCATAATAATACAAAAACTGTACTCCTTATTAAATTATACTAATCCATCACTAATTCTTTTGGGTACCGGAGTAGCGTGCTACTCATCGAAAAGCGCTTCGACGCCTCGTCAGGGGTAGTAAGCGCTATATAAATACGATTACAATACAATACAATATGCAAAAAATTAATCTAGCTATAAAATAATAATTAGATTCTAATAAAGCTCCTGGACCGGATGACATCCCTGCAGAGTTTTATAAATGCTTTCAATTATAACTCCCCCCTATTCTGCTTTCCTTGTTTAAAAACGTTTAGATCACTTCTAAAATAGAAGCCCCCTTTAAAGAAAGAATTATTATTGCCCTTCCGAAACATAAGATCCCACTTTAGTTTCCAATTATCGACCAATATCCCTCATAAACCAAGATTGTAAAATATACACCAAAATGTTAGCAAACAGAAAAACACATTTACTCAGTCCTATCATGCAACCAGATCAATCAGGTTTTTATAGAAGGTAGACTTGCTGCACATAACACCAGGCTCTTGTATCATGTGTTATCTTTGGCTGATAAGCTCTGATATCCATCGGGTTTATTAGCATTAAACGGGAAAAAGCTTGTGATAAAGAAAATTGGCAATTCGTGTTTCGAACATTAGAAGCTTTTCATTTGCTCCTACTTATATAACGTGGTTATAGCATTTTATACTGCCCCATCTACCATGATACATGGTATTAGTTCCTTTTCCTCTCTACTTAATCTCTATAAAGGTACTAGACAAGGTTGTCTGTTATCCGCACTTTAGCTTTTAATTGCTATTGAACCACTTCAATGTTCTTTACGTAATAATAAACAGGAATCGTTTTCGAGGGTATTTTTTTATCAAAGGTTCAGACTATGCTGATGATCTGCTACTGTATGTCAAAAACCCTGCTACAACATCACATATTATATTGCATTATGTTAATCAGTATGCTAATATTTCTTGCTATTCTCTTAATGTAAGCAAAACAGATTTTTTTCATTAAATATATTATGTACTCGCGATATAATAGCTGGTACACACAGTGGGGTGGCGGGAGGGACAGGCAACAAGCAATGGGGCAAAAGGCAGCGGTGGGAGTGTAATTCCACCCTCCCAGTGCAGCAGCTCGCCGTGCAGGACGGGAATCTGCATGCTCTATGGTGGGTTCTGGTGGGTGGAATAGATATGGTGGATCAGCTGCCCTGAGGTCCATGTGGAGCCGGTTGAACAAAAGGATTGTTGAAACAGATATGGAGGAGCTGCCAGTGACTGTAGAAGACAAAGGGTAGGGAGCTATAAAACAAACTGGAGCTGCTTCCCTGCACTACTGTGATGTGTGTCGAATCTGAGACACACACGCCAAACCCTCCACAGCTGTCTGTAGTGACACCCCCAAAATGAAACCAGCTGTTGCTGACAAATTAAAGGACAGACGTGAGCGTGGCGATGAAGTCAATTGATGGCAAGTGATGGGCGGGCACAAAGCCTTTTTTTTTTTTTTTTTTTTTTAAGAAACAATACATCGTCCAGCAACAGTGCATGTGCTGTCTCATGATGAGACCTAAAAAACATGAATAAATAAGATCAAGACACCAGGAAGGCTGCCAAGTGAAAACACTTACCGTGTTGCTCTTCTTATGTCGATGTAGGGCTCGGGCAAGCTGGGGAGCCGTACACATTTGGGATCGATGGCATGAAAAGCCGACGCATCTTCCCGGGGAAGTGTAAAGCAGCACGGGCCAACTGACGGGCCCATCACGACCACTATGTCTTCCAGGCTGCAGCCATACTCTGCGACCATGGCATCTACTGTCGCCATTGCAACTCCTAGTAGGGTACCTTTCCAGCCTGAAAAAAGGGAACAAAGGGTGGGATAAAATGGAGCGTGAGTAGTGTACATATGTTACTAAAATAAAAGCCCTGAAGCAGAGGATTACCAACCTGTGTGTCATTTGGAAAACCGACTTCACTTTATAATGCATCACATTTCCTATTTCCAAAGTAGGTGGTTAATGGGGAAATCAGTTTGCTATCCAGTGCTTAATTTGTGCTTGTTGTTTCCGGTGCTGAGCACCGGCACTTATTTTTGAGGACCGACGCTCAGTCTTCTGCCTCAATCATTTACTGCAAACAAAAGACACGTTTGGGAAAGACGGAGGAAGAGAAAAACGAAAAAGCGTCCCAATGAGAGAAAGCAGAAAGCTGCAGGTGTGAGCTGAAGGGGCAGGAGTGGCTTAAAATGGATTAATGAGGCCCGAGATGGCTTCGGGATTACGCTTCCTCAGTATTCGCACATTTAATTGCAGCCCGCGCGTTTTTAAAAGGAGGGCTTTGGGCACTGGCAGTGCTTGAAATGGAAAAAATAAAGTGCAGGTACTCCGTGTGCAAGAGTACCTGCTTGTTTCTGAGAAGTGCCGGTACTCTCCAATTAAAAGTAATACGTTTTTCTTGAGATGTGCCGGTACTTTCCCTCTCAAAATAAAAAAGTGCCGGTACTCAGTACCGGCCCATTTAAAGCAGTGGACACTGGCACCTTTTTATTTACAAATTAAGCACGGTTGCTATCATACGTTTGAGCCTAAACAAAGGGGTCCATGAAAACAAAAAAAAGTATCTCTGAGATTTCGGAGGACATGGCGCACAGTTAACACCAACTCTATTTGAAAACTGCTGTTTCCTTTGAAAATATTTCGGCTTGTCAAAACGCCCTGCAGATGTACTCCTTTGGATAAAAAAAACGTAAAAGGGAATGTTAAAGGCCTATGTTGGACTTCTGCATCTAGAGACCATTCAATAATAAACCGAGGTGTATTTACACAAAATGGTGCGGCGTATTACCGAACTGCCCTCGAGGCTACGTTCACTCACTTTCATGGGGTGTGGCTGATGTAAGGGAGGCATCTCTATTGGTCCTATTACATTACGTCGCGTAGGTGAACGCGGCTGCACAAGGCTGCAGGGTGCACGACCCCTTATCCTATCAGAGGTTACGTTATTCGATAAACACTGACATACCTGCTCGGAAGCACGAGGCATGCGCCTACTGTTTTGTGCGTGTGCAAAACTGAACACTGCTTGTCTGCAATTTAGAAAAAAACGTAACGTGTTTATCTTAAACCTTATCAAATTTGCTTTGCTTGTACCTTCTATAACCTACCACACAATTTCGAATATCTGTTGCTCTGTTTTCCTGTGCTGTGTCTCAAATGTATTCCAATGTCCATTCCTAACTGTACTCGTGTAAATCGCAACAGAAAAATCACAAAAAGTAATTGGTGTGCGGGTTCGCTGATCACAACTTAACGCATAGAGGCGGATCACACTATGAAGCGCTAACCAGTTTATGAAGTGATGCTGTACAGGAACGGGCTTCTTCAGCGGGGCATAACATATTTTTAAAACTGTAACAATACAATATTGCAAACCTTGAGTTACGTGTTTTTTTTTCTATCTACAGAGCCGTAAACGGATACATGGCAACATAGAGTTGCTCATTCTACTACTGTAGATATTTAATATTACTAGACCTGCACTGCCATCTGCTGGATATCTCGGTAATATGTAGGTCGCCTTATTTGATGTAGGATAGAGTCTGCGAACATAAGGTGGACAAAAAGCGCTGAGAAATAAAATATGATGGACGGAAAAGGAGAACCAAGAGAAAGGTAACCCAGGAGCAAGATTAGGTGAATGAAGTAGGTGCCTTGTGAATTAAATGATCTTCCTAAAAACGCTAGAATCTCATCAGAGAGAAAAGTAGTGGACTGTAATTTAGCCAGCCTTTTTTGATTTAAATTGCTTTTATTTACATTTTACAGATACATAATCAAATTATATACCGCTCCAGTGTTCAATTACAATGTAGATTAAAAAGATCCCACAGGAGGGCACATCACAAGATCAGCACAACCTGTAAAGCGAATCACATGAGCTAGTGTTTCCAGCCTTAACCATGCAATCCATAGTGGGGGAGAGCAGCGACATCAGAGTAAATTTTTTTCTAGCTTGCGCGTCAAGAATTTTCAATTCTATTAAGGACACAGAGGTGAGGATTATGCTTTCTCTTTCTTTACTGACTTAAAATAGCAGACAATCAAATACAAGTAAACAAAAAACTAAACATCCCATGATGCTCTACATAATGTCACATGGTCCAATCACCTATCAAGACCTCTGTCCATAAGACACATGACCCTCGACGTCACTTCCTCTTTCTTTGGTCAAGGCAGATACAGTTCAAATTGAAATCAAAACTTCTTACATCAAACTCGTAAACCAGGAATCGGGAAGATCCACTTCCACCAGATAACGAGAACTTGAAGACTCCAACTCGAAGGGAAAACAGTCCCAGCAAAAAGCATACGCACAAATCTTTACATGAAGTCGTGAAATTCAGGCATTCTTCTGATAAGAACCTATAAATAATAAAACAGGTAGGTAATACTCTAAATAAATGGAATAAACTTCAATAAAATTGATACTCATATAACTGACATTAAATTGGGTTAAATCATCAATCTCAACAGTTAATTTTTTTTATTCAATAATAATTGTTCACTATGGGTGGGATAATCCTCGCCTCCGTGTCCTTAATAAAATTGAAAATTCTTGACTCGTAAGCTTGAACATTTTTTATTCTATGTCAGGACCGGAGGCTCCGATTATGCTAGTTTAAAGCTGTTCCATTATTACAGATGCTACATCCAACACAGGCTTGTGATAAAACGTACGAAAAGTATTTTCTGAAGACCAGTCTGCAGCCCTCATAATGTCTTCCATGCGGGAACCCAGGGCATAAGATTCTGAGGCCATAGCTCCTCTAGCAGAATGAGCTCCAAAAAGATTGGTATCTATACCAGCTTCATTCATTAACCATCTCATCCATCTAGCTAAGGTAGCTGATGTAACTGGTTTAAAAGGAAATTAACAATTGACCTTTAACATCATGTCTAAACTCTTCTGTAACAGCTTCATATTCCTTTAAACAATGAACTACACATAGCTTAGAATTGACAGGATACATTGGATATGATACTGACCTGTAATTCGTTTTAGTCCTTCTTGTTATCGTAAAGGTAACCCCATCTGGAGAAAATACTCTACCAGATAAGTCTAACGCTCTGACATCCGACACTCTTTTACAAGAAATGAGACATAAAAGCATGGTCAATTTTGCCAAAAGCTGCTTGCGAGATAAAAACCTATTGGCAGGCCAAGCATCTAAGAATTTTAAGATAACATTAACATCCCATAAAGCTGAATATTTTGCTTGAGGCGGTTTCGAAAGACGTATACCCCTCAGCAATTTACAAATTAAAGGATGTTCTGCCACAGGTTTACCTTCAAAAGGTATATGTCCCGCTGAAATGGCTGATCTAAAATTATTGATCGTCCGATATGCTAAACCAGAACTAGCTAATTCCGCTATGAAGTTAATGATCAACTCAATATGTGCTTCCACCGGATTGGCACCTCTTCCATCACACCAACTATTCCATCTGCGCCAGGCTGATTCATACCTTTTATGGTTACTACCGGCCCAGGTCTGTTTAATGAAATCCTCAGCTTGTTGCGAAAGGCCTGAGGAACTCCATCTTGACCTGAAATCGACCAAGCCAACAGAGTCAACTTCCCTGACGAGATCATTGGATGTTGAAGGCCCTCCGGATTCAGAAGAAGATTCAGACGAGGAGGAATGATAAGAGGCGAGGCACAAGTTAAATGCAGAACTACAGGGAACCAAGGCTGTTCTCTCCAGAAGGGTGTCACCAGAACAAGCTCTGTCTTCTGTCTCCAAACCTGAGACAACACCCTGGCAATCATCAGAAATGGCGGAAAAGCATAACCCCGAATATGAGACCAGTCTTGGAGAAATGCATCCGTCTTCATTGCACAAGGATCTGGGCGCCAACTGAAAAATTTTGAAATCTGAAAATTAAGGCGGGATGCAAACAGGTCTACATCGCAACTGCCCCATTCTTTGGTTATCTGAGAGAAAATCATTGGATCTAGTTTCCAGTCGCTGGAGTCTGTCAGGTATCTGGAATTTCAGTCCGCTACAATGTTCTGGTCCCCCGGCAGATATTCCACTATAACCACTAATCGTTGTGTCAGACAATAATGCCAAAAATCCTTGGTAACCTCTGCCAAAATTCTGGATTTCGTCCCCCCCAATTTGTTGACATACCTCACTGCTGAGACATTGTCCAGCTGCAAAAGTATGCAACAATCTGTCTTCTGAGGGGAGAGACTCTTTATGGCAAAGGAACCCACCAGAAGTTCCAGGCAATTGATGTGTAAGGTTTGTTCCCATTCTGACCATCTGCCTCCTGTCACTAGAGAGTTGCAACGGGCTCCCCAACCCCAACGTCTGGCATCGGATTCGATCACCACCTCTGGGTGAGACCCGAAGATCGCTCTGCCATTCCAGGCTTCCATATGCTGGAGCCACCATTGAATCTCTGATCTTACCTCGACAGTCAATGGGATCTGTTCTGAGTAACTCAGACCCTGTTGTAGATGTCTGATCTTGAGTCTCTGTAGAGCTCTGTAATGTAAGGGAGCTGGGAAGATCGCCTGAATAGACAAGGCTAACAATCCCACTACCCTGGCTATGTTTCTTAAAGAAACCGTCGACCTGGTCAGAAGTGACCTCAATTCCCTCTTGATGTTGCGAATTTTCTGAGAGGGCAGAAGAAGCTGACATAGGACTGAGTCTATCCGAAAACCCAGGAAGTTTATCACCTGGGTCGGATTCAACAATGACTTCTGCACATTGATAAGGAAACCTAAATCTTGCAGAAGACTGATGGTCCAGTTCAAATGAGACAGAAGGACTTGGGGAGATTGAGCCATCAGTAAAATATCGTCCAGATAAACGATCAACCGGACACCCTTGGTTCTTAACCATTCCATCACAGGTCTCAGTAGCTTCGTGAAGCACCAAGGGGCTGATGACAGACCGAACGGGAGAGCAAGAAACACTAGACACTGACCTTTCCACTGAAACTGTAGGAATCTCCTGTGAGGAGGAAAACTTGGAATCGACAGATAAGCATCTTTTAGGTCCAGACGGACCATCCAATCCCCTTCTAATAGAAGATCTCTTAACATGTGTATGCCCTCCATCTTGAAATGCCTGTATAGGATCCAATGATTGAAATCCTTTAAGTTCAAGACTAAGCGGTGTCCTCCCCCTTTTTTGTCTACTACAAAAATAGGGCTGAGAAAACCATAAGGATGAGGGGAGGAAAACTGTACGGTGCCTTTTTCTAGTAAGGCCTGGACCTCTTTGTGTATAAAAGCTTGATTTTCTAGGGAAAAACACATCTGAAGAGGAGGATTGAGTTGTTTGGGTGTATTGAAAACTCTAGGTGAAAACCCATCACCGTTTGGAGAATCCAAGGATCTCCGGTGATCTTTCTCCAATTTTTCAAAAACAATGCCACTCTGCCCCCAAGTGTGACCTGAGAAAAATTAATAATGCTCACCTGCTAAACTAGTGTCCTGTATGGCTCCTTGCTGCCCTCTGAGAGAGCCTCTTCGGAAGCGGGGGCGCCCTCCTCTAGGGCGAGTGGGGTAGAAGGTGGAGTCCTGCTCACCATACCAACCACCTCTGCCTCTGGGGTAATAGTTCTGAGGACTGTTGAATGTTCCTCGGCCGGACATGCGCCCTCCGAAATGACCGGCCCTGACAAAAAGGCCCCGTCTAAAAACTTTTTTAAGAGACATCTGGGCTTTGTCTAGTGATGAAAAGGTGGAACAGAACTTGGCTAGGTCCTTAATAAATTACGACCCAAAAAGAAGTCCTTCGGCCGAAGGGCCCGCTTCAGAAGATGCTAAATCTGACAATTTAGGATCGATGCGCATCAGTATAGATTTCCTGCGTTCAGAGGATATGGCGCAGTTAGTGTTTCCTAGCTGACAAACAGCTCTTTGAGCTCAACCGATAAGGACGTCTGTGTCTACAGGAGATCCTGACTCTTTAGCCAGGTAAGTCATCTCAAGAATCTTAGTCAGAGGGCTGGAAAGGTCCAACAGTTTATCTTGGCAATTACGCCAAGATCTATCCAATCCTTTTTTAGGATCCTTAGCAAACTTCTTCATAAATGTAACCATAGTGGGGTCTATTTCATGGGTATCAGAGACTCTGCCCTCTAAATCCGGTCTGGGACACTCAGCTCTCAATCGAGAACGAACCTCTTTATCAAAACTTTTTCTAATGTTAGCCTGCACATATTAGGCCACATCAGGAGGAGGAACCCAATTGGAAGCTCTGGGGTGCATAATTTCCGTGGGATCGAAGTCTAAAACAAGACAAGACGGAACGGCCTTCTTTGCCTTCTTACTAGGAACTGTAGTTTCCGAGTCTGTCCGAAGCCTCGGCAGAGGAATCTTTATCCGAGGATGAAGGGGAAAAAGAAACATCCTTTTTTGAACTATAATTATGTTCACCACTATGCTTCTTACAAAGTTTATCAAAGGCGTCTGCATGAAGACCACTAATATCAGTGTTAGGCTCTTCCAAATTTTTTGATTTTGCCTTTTTTCCCTCTGGTTGAGGTTGTTGACCTTGTACCCAGCCTTGAGATCGTGCATAATCAAAGAGTTGCCCTGAGAAGGGACCTAAAGCTCTCACAAGAGCATCATTAACGGATTGCTGGACCCTAGTATCAAGGGCTTCCACTAAATTAACTTCTAATTGGTTCCCCAATTCTTCTGTGTAATATTCAGTGTCTTGATCATCCCACTGAGCCATTTTGAAATTAGTAGGGAAAAAATGTAGACAATAATAGAAGTATCTGCTTATAAATATATAATATTCTTGTAGTATTCTATTGAAATACTTCTAAATAGCGGGGGGAGTGCAAAAACCCCAAAACAGGCAAACCTCTAAATGTGCCCACTATAAAACGTTGAGGGAGCTGCCTGATGGCACTCTAGGCAGAAGCCTAACAATAATTTTACAACCCACGGTCTATAGCTCATGAACGGGGCGTCTGGGAGCACTGAAAACGAACAACTGAATTGCCCAGTCACAAGTGCGTAGCACTCAACGAGCCGATCCTTCATAAAACGAAACAGAGGATCGGCTCGAGAATGAGATGCGCACGCGCACAAGGCTAAAACAATGGAAGAAAGACTGCGTGGAGCACACGCAGAATGCTCCCACTCCCACTCCACAATATTCGGGCATCCAAAATCGGCAAAAAGAGGCTGATGAAATAACAGCGCGAGAAATCACTTACACAAATAAGTTAAGCACGCTAGATCACGATGCTAAATTCAGCACAGAAATGAGTATAAAGATACATAAATATAAACAATATGAATAGTAAAAATTAGAGGCACTTATCTGCTGCGAAGCAGCAAAGAAAGAGGAAATGATGTCGAGGGTCAGGTGTCTTATGGACAGAGGTCTTGATAGGTGATTGGACCATGTGACATTATGTAGAGCATCATGGGATGTTTAGTTTTTTGTTTACTTGTATTTGATTGGCTGCTATTTTAAGTCAGTAAAGAAAGAGAAAGCATAATCGGAGCCTCCGGTCCTGACATAGAATCTGCCTTCACCAAACAAAGAAGTTCTTCATGAGTGCCCCGTGGCCATCCCCTACTGCAGACAGCTAAAGGTCTGCGTAGCGTGGGGTTGGTGTGGTTATAGAATTTTGGCCGCAGGGACCGCCATGCAGGGCCAAAGTCTGTGTGTGGCACGGGATTGGGTTGTTACAGAGGGTTGGCTGCAGCCAACCCCCACGTGGTTGGCTTAACGTATAGTAATTAACGTTTTAATTTACGTAAAAAAAATAGAAATTCACTGAAAATATCAAAAGTTACAGTGATGTTATAGTTAGGAAATAGAAAAAAAACAGAAATTCACTTAAAAAACCAAAGGTTACAGGGGCGTTGTAGTTAGGCGCGGGGGATGAAGAAGGTTTACGCTCCCCCATACATTATTCACTCAGAACTGCCCAGGGAAGGTGGTGGTCCCAGGGGCTTCTGAAATCCCTAGAAGGGGCGGCCAGTGTTCCCCCTCCTTTATTATTAAAGCTCAAATGCCCCAGGGACCTGACCAACCCGGGGTAAAAATGAATTAGGAGACTGTGCTTTTACAAAAAAAAAAAAATCTGAAAAATCTGCAGCTCCAGACACTAATTTAGCAGAGAATTAAAAAATAAAACTTTAGCCTACGCAAAAGTCCCAGAGGTTCCGCTGGACCAGGGTTAGGGGGTGACGGTATTTTTGCCCTAACCCCTTTTCTTTTCTTTTTTTTGGTGTTTGTTTTTGGGACTCAGCTGAAGCCAAGTCCCAAAATGGCTGCCAACACTTCCTGGTTGAAGTGTTGGAGGCCAGTCAGATATCAGCACGGGGACCGTTGCATCTACGAAGGGTCCAAGTCCCTTGATATCTATATTTTTTTACATTTAATATTTCTAATACTGCTGAACTGATTTACAACAAATCACAAAAAGCACAATATGTTCACCAAGATCTAGCTTTCTGCTAAATTTGGTGTAATTCTTTTCAGCGGTTCGGACTGTAGTCATTTCTAAAAACCCTATTTTCTTGGCCCCAGCTTTACGGATCATCCCAAAATTTTCCATGTGAAAGAAGACCCTATCGGACATTTTCTTTGAAAGATTTTGTTACGTTTTGTTAAATGGTGCCAAAGATATAGGTAAGTCGAAAAAGACTTTTCCTATGGAAACTAGGTCCTAACCATAAGGCGAGTAGGTAGTTATAGTTAGGAACTAGTTTCCATAGGAAAAGAGTTTTTTGATTTGCTGATAAGTTTGGCGCCGTTTGATGAAGCTTCACAATATTTTCAAAACCAGTTTGCCACTGCTGTCTTTTTCAGGTTTCAGGGTAATCCACAAAGCGGGGGATGAGGAAAAGAGGGAGTCTCAAAACGCTTTCTCCCCAAGCAATTTCCATAGGGATTTTTAGACACAACTACAGCCCAAATTGCTGCACAGAATTACACCAAATTTGTCAGAAAGGCAACGTTTGGTGCAGAAAGCAACCTTTTTAAAGGAACAAGCAATTTGTATATCTGGGCAGAGCCTAAGCACATACAGTATGTTATAGTGAGATCTGATTGGCTGTCTGTACTTGAACCAGAAAGCACTGTCAGCCATCTCAGGACCAATATACATGATAGCATACAATTGAAATGCATTGCAGTGCATGGCAAGTTTTGAGGTTCACAAAAAGGTCAACTCATACAGGATGATAACAGATCTTAGTTACAATATAAATAATTTGTTGATGGCACCATGGTCATTTTAGGAATTCTGTGTTTTTAGGTGATTTTACCCATAGGAAAAGCCTTTTGCTGAGATTTCATGAATCATGTTTGAAAGAAAACTGTTTTCTCATGATCTCCCTAAAACGTTATGGAACATGCTGCAGAAGCTAAAATGAGAGCATATTTTCTGGAAATTCACACAATCGTTCTCAGCCATATGAGATTGAAGTCTGACATTGCCATTAAAACAAGTACTTCCAACAGCAGCAGCTTGTCAGTAGATCCCCTTGTATTCTGCTGCAGCCTCCCATAGAATTCTAAAGAACAACTAGAGTGCTAACAGTCTTACCTATAACAAAAGTGTGGCATACCTGAAGCCGCTTTGATTGAATCAAACGGGTAAAATGTAAAACATTTAATATAGAAAGGATCAAAATGAGGGAGGTTCATTTTCTCATAGAAAGAGCTGGGAAGATCGCCTGAATAGACAAGGCTAACAATCCCACTACCCTGGCTATGTTTCTTAAAGAAACCGTCGACCTGGTCAGAAGTGACCTCAATTCCCTCTTGATGTTGCGAATTTTCTGAGAGGGCAGAAGAAGCTGACATAGGACTGAGTCTATCCGAAAACCCAGGAAGTTTATCACCTGGGTCGGATTCAACAATGACTTCTGCACATTGATAAGGAAACCTAAATCTTGCAGAAGACTGATGGTCCAGTTCAAATGAGACAGAAGGACTTGAGGAGATTGAGCCATCAGTAAAATATCGTCCAGATAAACGATCAACCGGACACCCTTGGTTCTTAACCATTCCATCACAGGTCTCAGTAGCTTCGTGAAGCACCAAGGGGCTGATGACAGACCGAACGGGAGAGCAAGAAACACTAGACACTGACCTTTCCACTGAAACTGTAGGAATCTCCTGTGAGGAGGAAAACTTGGAATCGACAGATAAGCATCTTTTAGGTCCAGACGGACCATCCAATCCCCTTCTAATAGAAGATCTCTTAACATGTGTATGCCCTCCATCTTGAAATGCCTGTATAGGATCCAATGATTGAAATCCTTTAAGTTCAAGACTAAGCGGTGTCCTCCCCCTTTTTTGTCTACTACAAAAATAGGGCTGAGAAAACCATAAGGATGAGGGGAGGAAAACTGTACGGTGCCTTTTTCTAGTAAGGCCTGGACCTCTTTGTGTATAAAAGCTTGATTTTCTAGGGAAAAACACATCTGAAGAGGAGGATTGAGTTGTTTGGGTGTATTGAAAACTCTAGGTGAAAACCCATCACCGTTTGGAGAATCCAAGGATCTCCGGTGATCTTTCTCCAATTTTTCAAAAACAATGCCACTCTGCCCCCAAGTGTGACCTGAGAAAAATTAATAATGCTCACCTGCTAAACTAGTGTCCTGTATGGCTCCTTGCTGCCCTCTGAGAGAGCCTCTTCGGAAGCGGGGGCGCCCTCCTCTAGGGCGAGTGGGGTAGAAGGTGGAGTCCTGCTCACCATACCAACCACCTCTGCCTCTGGGGTAATAGTTCTGAGGACTGTTGAATGTTCCTCGGCCGGACATGCGCCCTCCGAAATGACCGGCCCTGACAAAAAGGCCCCGTCTAAAAACTTTTTTAAGAGACATCTGGGCTTTGTCTAGTGATGAAAAGGTGGAACAGAACTTGGCTAGGTCCTTAATAAATTACGACCCAAAAAGAAGTCCTTCGGCCGAAGGGCCCGCTTCAGAAGATGCTAAATCTGACAATTTAGGATCGATGCGCATCAGTATAGATTTCCTGCGTTCAGAGGATATGGCGCAGTTAGTGTTTCCTAGCTGACAAACAGCTCTTTGAGCTCAACCGATAAGGACGTCTGTGTCTACAGGAGATCCTGACTCTTTAGCCAGGTAAGTCATCTCAAGAATCTTAGTCAGAGGGCTGGAAAGGTCCAACAGTTTATCTTGGCAATTACGCCAAGATCTATCCAATCCTTTTTTAGGATCCTTAGCAAACTTCTTCATAAATGTAACCATAGTGGGGTCTATTTCATGGGTATCAGAGACTCTGCCCTCTAAATCCGGTCTGGGACACTCAGCTCTCAATCGAGAACGAACCTCTTTATCAAAACTTTTTCTAATGTTAGCCTGCACATATTAGGCCACATCAGGAGGAGGAACCCAATTGGAAGCTCTGGGGTGCATAATTTCCGTGGGATCGAAGTCTAAAACAAGACAAGACGGAACGGCCTTCTTTGCCTTCTTACTAGGAACTGTAGTTTCCGAGTCTGTCCGAAGCCTCGGCAGAGGAATCTTTATCCGAGGATGAAGGGGAAAAAGAAACATCCCTTTTTGAACTATAATTATGTTCACCACTATGCTTCTTACAAAGTTTATCAAAGGCGTCTGCATGAAGACCACTAATATCAGTGTTAGGCTCTTCCAAATTTTTTGATTTTGCCTTTTTTCCCTCTGGTTGAGGTTGTTGACCTTGTACCCAGCCTTGAGATCGTGCATAATCAAAGAGTTGCCCTGAGAAGGGACCTAAAGCTCTCACAAGAGCATCATTAACGGATTGCTGGACCCTAGTATCAAGGGCTTCCACTAAATTAACTTCTAATTGGTTCCCCAATTCTTCTGTGTAATATTCAGTGTCTTGATCATCCCACTGAGCCATTTTGAAATTAGTAGGGAAAAAATGTAGACAATAATAGAAGTATCTGCTTATAAATATATAATATTCTTGTAGTATTCTATTGAAATACTTCTAAATAGCGGGGGGAGTGCAAAAACCCCAAAACAGGCAAACCTCTAAATGTGCCCACTATAAAACGTTGAGGGAGCTGCCTGATGGCACTCTAGGCAGAAGCCTAACAATAATTTTACAACCCACGGTCTATAGCTCATGAACGGGGTGTCTGGGAGCACTGAAAACGAACAACTGAATTGCCCAGTCACAAGTGCGTAGACCTCAACGAGCCGATCCTTCATAAAACGAAACAGAGGATCGGCTCGAGAATGAGATGCGCACGCGCACAAGGCTAAAACAATGGAAGAAAGACTGCGTGGAGCACACGCAGAATGCTCCCACTCCCACTCCACAATATTCGGGCATCCAAAATCGGCAAAAAGAGGCTGATGAAATAACAGCGCGAGAAATCACTTACACAAATAAGTTAAGCACGCTAGATCACGATGCTAAATTCAGCACAGAAATGAGTATAAAGATACATAAATATAAACAATATGAATAGTAAAAATTAGAGGCACTTATCTGCTGCGAAGCAGCAAAGAAAGAGGAAATGATGTCGAGGGTCAGGTGTCTTATGGACAGAGGTCTTGATAGGTGATTGGACCATGTGACATTATGTAGAGCATCATGGGATGTTTAGTTTTTTGTTTACTTGTATTTGATTGGCTGCTATTTTAAGTCAGTAAAGAAAGAGAAAGCATAATCGGAGCCTCCGGTCCTGACATAGAATCTTCCTTCACCAAACAAAGAAGTTCTTCATGAGTGCCCCGTGGCCATCCCCTACTGCAGACAGCTAAAGGTCTGCGTAGCGTGGGGTTGGTGTGGTTATAGAATTTTGGCCGCAGGGACCGCCATGCAGGGCCAAAGTCTGTGTGTGGCACGGGATTGGGTTGTTACAGAGGGTTGGCTGCAGCCAACCCCCACGTGGTTGGCTTAACGTATAGTAATTAACGTTTTAATTTACGTAAAAAAAATAGAAATTCACTGAAAATATCAAAAGTTACAGTGATGTTATAGTTAGGAAATAGAAAAAAAACAGAAATTCACTTAAAAAACCAAAGGTTACAGGGGCGTTGTAGTTAGGCGCGGGGGATGAAGAAGGTTTACGCTCCCCCATACATTATTCACTCAGAACTGCCCAGGGAAGGTGGTGGTCCCAGGGGCTTCTGAAATCCCTAGAAGGGGCGGCCAGTGTTCCCCCTCCTTTATTATTAAAGCTCAAATGCCCCAGGGACCTGACCAACCCGGGGTAAAAATGAATTAGGAGACTGTGCTTTTACAAAAAAAAAAAAATCTGAAAAATCTGCAGCTCCAGACACTAATTTAGCAGAGAATTAAAAAATAAAACTTTAGCCTACGCAAAAGTCCCAGAGGTTCCGCTGGACCAGGGTTAGGGGGTGACGGTATTTTTGCCCTAACCCCTTTTCTTTTCTTTTTTTTGGTGTTTGTTTTTGGGACTCAGCTGAAGCCAAGTCCCAAAATGGCTGCCAACACTTCCTGGTTGAAGTGTTGGAGGCCAGTCAGATATCAGCACGGGGACCGTTGCATCTGCGAAGGGTCCAAGTCCCTTGATATCTATATTTTTTTACATTTAATATTTCTAATACTGCTGAACTGATTTACAACAAATCACAAAAAGCACAATATGTTCACCAAGATCTAGCTTTCTGCTAAATTTGGTGTAATTCTTTTCAGCGGTTCGGACTGTAGTCATTTCTAAAAACCCTATTTTCTTGGCCCCAGCTTTACGGATCATCCCAAAATTTTCCATGTGAAAGAAGACCCTATCGGACATTTTCTTTGAAAGATTTTGTTACGTTTTGTTAAATGGTGCCAAAGATATAGGTAAGTCGAAAAAGACTTTTCCTATGGAAACTAGGTCCTAACCATAAGGCGAGTAGGTAGTTATAGTTAGGAACTAGTTTCCATAGGAAAAGAGTTTTTTGATTTGCTGATAAGTTTGGCGCCGTTTGATGAAGCTTCACAATATTTTCAAAACCAGTTTGCCACTGCTGTCTTTTTCAGGTTTCAGGGTAATCCACAAAGCGGGGGATGAGGAAAAGAGGGAGTCTCAAAACGCTTTCTCCCCAAGCAATTTCCATAGGGATTTTTAGACACAACTACAGCCCAAATTGCTGCACAGAATTACACCAAATTTGTCAGAAAGGCAACGTTTGGTGCAGAAAGCAACCTTTTTAAAGGAACAAGCAATTTGTATATCTGGGCAGAGCCTAAGCACATATGTTATAGTGAGATCTGATTGGCTGTCTGTACTTGAACCAGAAAGCACTGTCAGCCATCTCAGGACCAATATACATGATAGCATACAATTGAAATGCATTGCAGTGCATGGCAAGTTTTGAGGTTCACAAAAAGGTCAACTCATACAGGATGATAACAGATCTTAGTTACAATATAAATAATTTGTTGATGGCACCATGGTCATTTTAGGAATTCTGTGTTTTTAGGTGATTTTACCCATAGGAAAAGCCTTTTGCTGAGATTTCATGAATCATGTTTGAAAGAAAACTGTTTTCTCATGATCTCCCTAAAACGTTATGGAACATGCTGCAGAAGCTAAAATGAGAGCATATTTTCTGGAAATTCACACAATCGTTCTCAGCCATATGAGATTGAAGTCTGACATTGCCATTAAAACAAGTACTTCCAACAGCAGCAGCTTGTCAGTAGATCCCCTTGTATTCTGCTGCAGCCTCCCATAGAATTCTAAAGAACAACTAGAGTGCTAACAGTCTTACCTATAACAAAAGTGTGGCATACCTGAAGCCGCTTTGATTGAATCAAACGGGTAAAATGTAAAACATTTAATATAGAAAGGATCAAAATGAGGGAGGTTCATTTTCTCATAGAAATTATGGTAAGTGCTGTAGAAAGAAAAACTAGGACACGTTTTAAGTGAGTTCTCAAATATCTTCCACTTCTATTTCATTAAAACATTCTGACATGCAGACTGAAACATGCACTTTCAACAACAGCAGACTGCCAGTTAGCTCCCTGTTGATCAGCAGCTTTACTATAGTGCTCTAATGAGAAAAAGGAGTGCTTTGCCAAAAGTTTGGCACATCTAAACGCCATCGTGAAGGAATTGAAGTGGAGAACTGAAAGCATTTTCTACTGTGGACACTGCAGTAAATGAGGAAATTAGGGAGCTTTATAACAAATATGTCTTCCAAGATGGCCACTAGAGAAAAAAAGAGCCAAAATGTAGCCGAATTATAGCCCAATGACAAAAGTGGGCAAATACACTTAGGGACTGATTTAGAGTTTGGCAGAGGGGGTCACTCTGTTAGAAATTTGTCGGATATCCCGTCCCCTATATTACGATCCCATATTAGCCTAAGGAGAATATTAACACAGCGGACAGGATATATGTCACCCTTCTGCCAAACTCGAAATCAGACCCTTAATTTTGTTTGTTTTTTTCAGCTTTACATAGCACATAATTGACCCGAAGGTATTGGAGTGCGTTATATGAACATCAGTTACATTATGCAAGGACACACTAATTTTGGTTTTAGGCAATGGAAAATTAAATGATTTGGCCAGAATTACAGGATGTCGAGCTGATGCCGAAACTCGAACCTGGCTCCCCAGTTGCAAAGTCTGCAGGACTGGCCGTAATGCCATATCCTCTCCTCTAGGTGTGAAATATAATCAAGTGATCAACTAGATAAAAAAACATAACAATAGCAAATAATTTAAAAGTACTTTGTCACTATTTGGAAACTCAGAAAATATCTCCTCATTTTAGTGTTTTAGAGCACTAACCATAAGTTCTATGGGGATAAGATCTTCACATTTGTATAATTTCTAAAGGAATTTTTTTAGGTATTACAGCTTTGATTACATCAAGATGATGTCAGATGTGCCACAATTTTGCAATAAATATGGAATTTTAGCAGTCTAGTTCTTCATTAGAATGCTGTGGGGAGGCAGATGTCAGGGGCACGGACTCAGATAACTGCGCGCAAGGAGGAGGGTGCAGAGGGAACAAATTGACCATGCTGGGCAGGCGGAAGGGGCAGTGGCAGCACAACGGACCAAGGAGAGCAGGGGAAAGAGGGGCAGGGGCAAAAAAACAACCATAGATGATTTACAGGAGGGGATGTGGCAATTGAACAGACCATTGAGGGCAGAAGGAAAAGGCAGTGGCAGTGCAACCATATATGCCAACATACCCGATTCAAGTAGGAGACACCTGATGTTTTTAAGCCTAAATGGCTTTATTTTATCTGTCTCCTGCCTAAAATCTCCTCCTTTTCAACGCAAGCCATAGGGAAAATCAATTCCCCAGTTTTTTTTTTTAAATACTCCTCTTACCAAGTAAAAAATGTTAGCAGGTAGGGTACATTGGATGAGGGAGGGCAGGAGAAATGGTGTAGGGACATGGGCTCGGATAATAGAGGGCAGGAGGGAGATGGGCAGGGGCACCAAACTGACCGTACAGGGCAGGCGTCGGGGGCTGCAGCAGCACAATACACCACACAGAGCAAGCGGGAGAGCAGTGCAGGACAATGCACCATAGAAAGCAATAGGGAGGGTATAGGGCAATACACATGGACAACAGAGAGCAGAATGAAAAGAGGCAAGGGCAGCAAGCTGACCATACCGGACATACAGGAGGGACAGCTGCAGCATAACGGACAAAGAAGGGCAAAAAGGAGGGAGCAGGGGCATGCACACAGACATCAGAGGGCAGGGGGAAGGAGGGCGGGGGAAGCAAGCTAAGCACAGAGGCTAAGCAGGAGAGAAATGATGCAATATAGAATTGGGAAACGAAGGGCAGGGACATAAAGCTAAATGGACGGCAGTGGCAGCCATCAGACCATGCAGGACAGGAGGGAGGGGGCTGGTGCATAGATTCGGACAACAGGGGCCAGGGAGGAGGTGGATGGGGCAGCAAGCTAACTGTTCAGGGCAGGCAGGAAGGGCAATGCAGAACAAAGGCCACACAGGCTGTAATGAGGGAGCAGGGGCATGGACTTGGACAATGGATGACGAGGAGGAGGGAGGCAGGAGCAGCAAGCTTGAATGGGGCAGCACAATGCCCGGCCAGGCCCTGCGTCCAACCCCCCACCATGCATTGTGATAGAAATTCACTAAAAAACACAAAGGTTACAGGGACAATATAGTTAGGAAACTGAATTAAAATAAACCCTAAAAATTAACTAAAAAAAACAGTTGCTGCAGGGACGTTATAGTTACGTTCAGATTTTACAGCACAAAACCATAGAAATTCACTGGTTAGAGTTATTTCAAGTAACTATAACTCAAGCCCCAAAGTTTCTATACCTTGCACACTCACCATGCACTGCTAATTACCCGAGATATTATATCACTCATAGCATCTTCTATGACATCATTGATAATATCACTAACATTTGCAGTAAAATAATTGATGAGAAAAGTGTGCATGACAAGGGCGCAAGTTATAGTTACTGGAAATCGGGAAACCATGTAACCCTTAGTTTTTCAGTGAATAAATATATATATATATAATCACTGAAAAAAGGTTAAAGTAAGGCTACAGTTAGGTGTGATAAAAATATCTGTTTTTGTTTCAAAAACACCTTAGAAAGACACTGAAAAAAACAAAGGTTAAAGTAACGTTATATTAAGGTGAATTTGTCACTGATAACATTAACATTTTGAACAAAAAAACAAGCATAGAAATTCAACAGTTATAGTTAGCAGCACTAACTATAATAAGCGCCCCTGCCATGCACCGCTTATGGCCTCACATATGACATCAATATGATATGTTCTATGACATAATTTAGGACATCGCTGATGACATCTGAAGTGACATCACTGATTACATCATTCAACAAGTGTGTCCATTTGTTTTATAGTCTAGATAGTGGGGGTAAATATCATATTACTTGTCTACCTAATTATGGAGCAGTTATTGGCCCCCGGTGCCCATCCCATGAGGCCAGGGCCTCTCTTTTAAACAAAGGGAAGGGGTGTACATGCCCTCCTGCCTGGGCTGATTACAGCCAGGGGAACTCCATCCCCACAGGCCCAGCGTTGTTTTTAGAGGGGTATATGGTACCCCTACCTTGGCTAATTTTGGCCTGTGGGACTCTAACCATGGGGCCCAATGTTATTTAGGGGGAGGGGGCATGCGTGCCCTCCCAGGCACATTTTGGCCCCGGAAACCCCATCACCCTGAGCCCATCATTATTTACAGAGGGGCACACGTGGGCCCCCTCCCAGGGAAGATTTTTGCCCCAAGGACCCCACGGCCCAGCACCATTTTCAAGGGGGAATCACAGCGCCCAACTCTGGGCCAATATCAGCCCAAGGCCCCATCCTCCCGAGGCTTGGCAGAACTTCCGAGGGAGCATGTGACCACTCTCGCCAGGCCAATGTGGGCCCTCAGCCCCCATCCCTGGGGCCTGGCACAACAAAAGGTGTATGCCCTGGTGCCATGCATGCCTACAGCAGGAGCCACATTGCTAATAATGCTGTTCCCTGCTGGTGTGAGTAATAGTTTCATCTCCTTCACATTCCGCTTCAGTGTGGGCAGAGAAACAGATGATAAGTCTGCTCACAGACAGCAGGTGCCTTTTTGAAGCTGAGAGCGGATTTGGTGTTTGCTTCTGCTTGACAGGAGATTTAAAAAATGCTCCCACCAAGCAAGAGCAAGCATTGTTTCCCTGGCCATGTAGCTGAAGGCAGGTAAACTATTATGTCTTGAGGGTGGGCTCCCAGGGACATAGCTTGCGAGCTTGCCTTGGGTCTGGGCTCCCTGGGGCCTTTAAAAGTTCAGGGAGAGGGACCTTGGGGCCCACCTACCCATGTTCATAAATTTAATCCCCAGGCTGTGCTTCCCGGGGTCTCTCGAGGCTTAGAGAGGGTGGTCGTATGGGGGCGTGGCCAAGATGGCGCCGTGAAAGGACGCAATAAAGTGAGCTCTGTCCACAGCCGGTAAAAAGATCCTGATAAAGCACCAAATTCCCAGGCGCTGCATATGAAAACTACCAAATATGTGTGCGATATGGATAGCACACTAAGGAAAATCGAACAACAGAAACCAGCGATGCAGCAAGCGCGTACCGGATGACCCGTGCTGGAGCCAGAGCGGCGTCCGCGCACGGCCTACCTGGACCCGAGAAAGTCCCGACTTGCGGAGCCGTGAGAGGCAGAGGTGAGGCGCGCGTGACCCCGGAATGCATTCCGGGGCTCTGACCCACGCTGTTGCCCACGCTGCTGCCCACGCTGGGGCTCCTCGCGGAGCCAGGCCCGGGTGCTCGGCCGGTGTGGGCGGAGACACCTAGCGACGCGGACCGAGGCGTACTCTGGCCTACTCGAACCCCGACAGGCCCGATGGAGTAGAGTGGAGAAGAGGGCCTGGAGAAATGATTGGCGTGAAACCGGGCTCCGGCCGCTAACCGTGCCGGGACCCGTCGGCGATACTGCCGCCGGTAGAAGTGCACCAAAGCTCAATTAAGCCCGGCGGGGTGGACTTGGCCCGAGGTGCGGCGCCGCTCCGATACTCCCAGCAGCTGAACATAACCAAAGAACCCTTGCAACTTGCACAGAGTAGCCTATCAATGTGAAAGGCGCCAGAGGGCGCGAATTGGATGTCGCAGGAAGACTATGGCCCTCATTCTGACCTTGGCGGTCTTTTCGCAAGACCGCTGAGTTACCGCTGCGGTGAAGACCGCCGACCGCGGCGGTGTGCCGCTGTGCGCATTCTGACCGCTGGGAGCGTTCCGCCGGAAAACCGCCAGCAGCCACACTGGCGGTCGGCGGGAAAGTGGAGACTGGTCAACCTCCACCGCCACGCCAGCAGAACACCGCCCACAGAATTACGACCCACATTTCTGTGTGGCGGTCTTCTGTTGGCGGTCTTCTGTTGGCGGTCACGTCCCTATGGCTCCCGTCGCCTCCCGGAGGACCAACGCACAAGGTAAGTTGATCGTCCGTGAGGGGAGGGGGTGGGGGGGTGTTGTGTGATGTGGGCGTGCATGGGGGTGTGCGTGTGAGTGTGTAGAGGGGGTGTGTGAGTGCGTGTATGCGGGCGGGGGGTGCTGCTGTGTCTATGGGTAATGTGTGCTGTTCGGCAGGTGCGCATGTCGGCATGTATGTGTGCGGGTATGTGTCCCCGTTGTGTATGTGTGTGTAGGGGGTGTGTATATGTGCATGTTGGGGGTGTGTGCATGTCGGGGTACATGTATGTGCATGTCGGGGTGGGGGTGGGGAGGGGGTTCGTACCACCTCTGGGGGGTGGCAGGGGGGTGGAGGGTGTGGGGGGAGGACTCGGGTGGGTAGTGGGGGGTGGGGGAGACCCCTATCAGTGCCAGGGAAGGAATTCCCTGGCCCCGATAGTGCTTACCGCCATGGTTCGCACGGCGGTTCCCGCCCGCAAGAAACCGCGGCGGTAGGCAGGGTCATAATACCCTTGGCGGTCTTGGGACGACCGCCGGGCCGGAGTGCGCAAACTCCAGCCCCGCGGTCATGACCGCCGTGGCGGTCGGAGTGGAGAAGTAGCGGTCGGTCGCGGCGGGGACCGCCGCGGTCAGAATGCCATTTTTAATACCGCCGGTCTGTTCGCGGTCCGACCGCCGTCTCTCCGCCGACCGCCAGGGTCAGAATGAGGGCCTATATGTGGAACCAAGTGACACATACAGCGACCACTGTAAACACACGCAAAGTAACTAGACAAGGATCGCAACCCTATTCAACCCTATAAAGCGCCATATCACCGAGCACACGTGCACACTCATCTGCAAATGTAGGGCTCCTGGTTGGAACAGCACTGTTGCTCAACGGTCCCGAAGTGAACTGGCACCATGGTAGACAAGTAGTATAAACTTATAATCTGATGCGCATGAACTCAAGGTTAATATAAAGATGGTAAAACCGAAAACACAAAGAGCACAAACTGAAACTAGACCCTCATCAGCATCAGAAATGGACACAGAACACCACTCAAATGCTCTACATAAAGTGACAGAGACTCTAGCCGCCCACTCCGCGCAAATGGAAAAAGTAATCCAAGCAATACTCGACACCAGAACTTCATTAGAAGGAAAAATATACACTGCAGTGGCCGAAGTCAACACGCTACGAATGGAACATCGGAAGCTAGCAGAAAGGGTCACAACAGCTGAAACAACACTTAACACAGCGCAACCAGACATAGCAGATTTGAAACTCCGGCTCCAACATCAGGAAACCGAAATACTACGCCTAAATAAGCGGGCTGACGAGGCGGAGGGACGCTCTAGCCGCAACAATGTGAGATTCCTCAGTTTTCCGGAGAAGATCGAACTCCCAAACGCAGAAGCATTCCTGGAGCACTGGCTCAAAGAAAACATATTTACAACCGACCTCCCACCGCTATTAATAGTGGAACCTGCACACCGAGTACCAGGGGGCCCTCCCCGTCCGGGAGCCCCACCAAGACCACTAATTGCGAGACTTCTTAACTACAGGGACAGAGACCAGATACTAAGGAACTTCCGCACAATAGGCCCAATCGACACAGAAAATGCAAAAATCACGGCCTACCCAGATTACACAGCCGAAGTCCAACGCAAACGTGCCACTTTTAACACAGCAAAGCAAATACTGAGAGACAAAAACTACTCATATTCCTTGATGTATCCGGCTAAACTGCGGGTGGTGGACGGCGAAAGATCCCACATATTCCCAACATCAGAAGACGCATGGACTTGGATACACGCAAAAGGCCTGATAGACCCTACAGCCGAGACCGGAACACAAAAAGAGTCGCTGACTCCACAACCACGCCGCAAAAAAAAATTAAAACACAAGACTGCATTGGGTTGAACGAAATCACAAGTAAAGGCGGAGCAAGTCCAAGTCTTAAAGGTGGCGAACAGGTTCTCATCCATACAGCCTCGATCCAATCAAGACACGAACAATTCGGACTCCGATTTAACAAACGGCCAACAAGGCCTAATCACGTCGGCACTCACCACGGGGCCAACGTTTACTCCACGCTCGGTGGATGACCTTTAGTGCTGAAACAGCAAGACTCTCTTTACGCGAATTCACGAACTCAAGAAATAAAAGTAGAACAATAAACATATCACGGACATTCCTTCTAAAAAAAAAAGCAAACTCGGAACAAACAAAAAAAAAAAAAAAAAAGAGAAAAGAAAAGAAAAGAAGAAAAACAAGCAAGAAACAAGCAGAAACTAAACCAGGTACTACACGCGAGCCACAACCACATTTAGCACAAAACGGAACACAAGAAGGGATGCAAATACAACTACACGGGCTGAAAATCGGAGACACTCCGGACAATACATCAACGCCCCCCCCTAACCCGATGGGTTACCGAATGGACCTTACAGTAACTAATGTAAACAGTTGCACCAGTTGTGCCTCGCAGCTCCCAGTTAGATTAATCAATGGAAGTTTTATTTCCTCTTTAATTTAAATTTTATTTTCTCCCACAAGATGCTTAATATCCTAACATATAGGAGACTCTGGGGGGGCTTGTCGAGATGGCGCGGGACTCGGGAGACACACTACAACAAGCAATCCACATAATATGACGTCATATAACATAGTAACCTGGAACGTTAGGGGACTTGCCAACATGTCCAAAAGACGTAAGATACACTCATACCTTAAACGACACAAAATACACATAGCTATCTTGCAAGAGACGCATGCTACAGCACACGCATTGTGTGAAATAGACAAAAATTGGTCGGGAATAATACACAGTACTAAAACCTCGACATATGCGAAGGGTGTATTAATATGGATAGCCCCCGGCATACCATACACAGTCAAAAACGTACACATAGATAATAATGGAAGATATACTAGCCTGGACGGGGAGCTAGACTGGAAACAACTAACGATAATTGGACTATACGCACCCAACACAGGACAGGGAGAATTCCTTCGAACCATTACCACACAAATCCCATACGACCCGACTATACCCACTATATGGGAGGGAGACTTCAATAGCGTAATTGAGATGTCGCTAGACAGATCACACCCTCCAATGAGAGACGTCCAATGCAGGGCATTGTCCTGTGCACTCAACAAATGGATACAAGAAAGAGAATTACAAGACATATGGAGACGTTTACACCCCATTGACAGAGAATACTCTTTCTACTCACCAGTACACCAACTTCATACGAGAATAGACTTATTACTATGCACTAATAGGTTAGCACACATGATACATAATGCAACATACCTGGCCAAAACTCTATCAGACCACTGACCGTTACTGGTAACATTAAAATGGGGCAGACAGCCAACATGCATTCCAACATGGTGCCTGCAACCCACCCTACTGCGCGACCCCCCTTTCCGTACCAAAATAGCAGAAGAAATAGAAACCTACTTTGCAAACAACACAAAGACAACAACATCACGAGCTATAGGATGGGACGGTCACAAAGTAATTATAAGAGGCATATGCATAGCAACGGCAGGCGGGGTCCGTCTAGAACTAAGTTCAGAGCTACATGAAATTGAATGTAAAATCCGCAACTCGGAATGCGAATTAGCCTTGGGCAGAGGCAATAATAACGAATTAACTAACCTCAAAAACCAATGGTTTCACTTACGAAAATTTGACTATCGACACTACATTGCACGACTACACACCGAAGGCGACGATCTAGCAGGCTACTAGCGTGGCTAGCAAAAGGGACACAGAAAGTCAAACCCATAAACGCTATACGCCAAGATACAGGCACAATGGTAAACACACAGCAAGAGATTAATGAGACATCAAAAAAATACTATAGCACACTATACGCAACTGAACCCCCCCCATACCCGCTATAACTGGCAAAGTTCTTTCAGCAAGCCCCAATGAAGAGATTACACGCAGAACAAATTATTAACCTCGATAGACCAATCAAAAGTGAAGATATACTACAGGCATTAAAACAGTTGACACACAATAAGACCCCAGGTACGGATGGACTCCCTATCGAGTACTACCAAACTTTCACACCTCAGATAATCGCATAATTCCAAACAATGCTACAAGAAGCATACGAAAGAGGACAACTCACAGAAACACAAAGGGAGGCGACAATTGTAGTCCTACATAAAAAAGGACGAGACCCTTTAAACGTCCGCTCGTATAGACCCTTTTCCCTATTAAACTCGGATTATAAAATATTAGGGAAAATCCTAGCCAATAGCCTCCTGCCACTAATGTCTACCCTGATACACCCAGACCAATCTGGCTTTATACCAGGGCGCAATACCTCTATTAATATCAGAAACTTAATACGCATTATGTCCATGACTCCGGGACTGGTCCACACTAGGGTGGCGGTGTCACTGGACGTGGAAAAAGCCTTTGACACTCTGGGCTGGCCTTTTTTGATGACGACATTACAAAAAATGGGATTTGCCGCTGGCTTTATACGATGGATATCCATAATATACACTAATCCTAAAGCACGGATTAAAACCGGTGCAATTATTTCAGAGAAATTCGACAAAGGAAGAGGAACACAACTAGGTTGTACATTATCACCACTATTGTTTACACTTGCAATAGAACCACTTGCGGCAAGACTACGCAAGGAAGCAGCAGAATGGGGTATCCCAGACGGCGAAGAATTCCGCATAATTTCACTATATGCAGACGATGCACTAATATACCTACGCAACCACACCGTGTCCCTTCCACACATATTGCAGTTACTTAACACTTTTGGAGACCTATCTGTCCTGCGGGTCAACTGGTCCAAATCATGCATATTCCCCATGTGTCCATCCCCAGAACCACATACCGAAGCGTCAACTGACAATGACTTAAAGTGGGAACACACAACTTTTAAATACTTAGGAGTCCATATTTATCATAGCGCTACAGATCTAAAGGAAGGTAACCTAGATAGAGCCATTAGATCAATTAAAAGCTCTATACCCTTCTGGTACTCACTGCCCCTCTCGCCTATGGGAAGAGTGTCTCTGGCCAAAATGATAGTGCTTCCTCGATTACTTTATTATTTTACAGCACTACCACTAATACTACCAAAAACACTCTTCGTACAATTAACTAAACTGTTGATTGAACTGATATGGGCGAACGGTCGCAGAAGGGTGGCTATTGCTAAGCTTTACCTCCCAATAGAAAGGGGGAGAATGAGGGTACCTCATCTCGAGCTTTATTATGCAGCAGCACAATTGCATTGGATTACGACTTGGCTACAAGATCCCCCAAACCCAGAGGGACACAAAGTGAGAACGCAACTAGGACGAATAAAGATACTAGATTGGCTCATGGGGGGCACACTCACTTCGCACCATAAAAATGCACTAATGACAGTTGCCGAACGTACCTGGAACCGATATGTATCACAGGGAACTCGTGTACCACTTTACTCACCAAAGATTCCCCTACTAGCAATACCGGGGATACATAACTACATGATACACTGAACCTAACGACATGGACTGTAAAAGGTTTACAACAGATCGGCGACTTATATGAAGATGAGCAATTTATAACATACACAAAAATCGCAGAGATATACAACCTAGGACCAGGTGAATTCATCACATATGGGGCACTCAAAGGACTGATACGTAAAATATGGGGCCAAGATAACTCAGAACCACCAATAGCACCCACACTACATGAACTACTTGCAGATATTGGCACGCCATCAAGCATCTCCCGAATATACCAAATACTACACGCTTTCCCCGTAAAAACACAAACACAAGCTAAATCATACTGGGATAAGACCCTGCAAACGCCCCTCACAGAGCAACAATGGACCATGGCCCTCACAACCACGCGGGAAATTTCCCGTAATGCCCGCATCAGATACACTCAACTCAATTATTTACACCAGACATATTTAACTCCACTTCGCATAAAACATATGTTTCCACAAGCAACTTCTGAATTTCCACGATGTGGAACCACGGAGGCAGATTTTTACCACATGACCTGGAACTGCCCACCACTACTCCGCACATGGCACACCGTCACACAACAGACAACCAAGTGGTCGGGTCTCATGCTAAATCCCACACCCGAATCCTGCATCCTGGGTGTACGTCACAGGCGCAACAAGGACAAACAAAAACATAGATGCGCATACCTAGCGTTCATCATCTTTAAACGACTCATTGCAACACAATGGAAGTCCCCTGGTACCCCAGATATACACAGATGGACTAAAGACCTAATTCACTGGACCAACGCAGAAAAACATGTATTAGACACATTAAGGGACATAGGGATAGTGGTTAAAAATGCGGAGATATGGTACACCATCCTAGAACAGCTACTTGAAAAAGATGACACCCGCCTGCCCTAGATCACCGGCATAAAGTAGACAATAATTAAAGTAACAAGACACTACAACTGTAAACTCTCCTCTAGTACCCGCAGCCTACCCCTAAAGGAAACACATCTGTCTGTAATATTGAACCCCCAACTCCTTCATGGGCCCGCCGCTCTAACAAATACCCACAAAGAAGCCGTCAAGCCCTCCAATAGATCATCTCCCCCGCTAGCATCTTCCCCACCCCCTCAACCTATTACACATCGTTTTATTTTCTCTATCTCACTACCTGTTTTTCCTTTTGTTCTCCTTTCTTTAATTTTTTCATTGTTCTCACAGTGCTCCTTTAACCAAATGTAACAAAGTTACTAACTGTAAAATATATAAAAATTAGCATCATAAGATGATTTGAAGCAAATTGTGGTAAAGGAACGTCATAACTGCATTATAATTAACACTGTTTATTAAATCACTGTAAGAACTGTTCACTGAAAAATTCAATAAAGAGATTTAAAAAAAGAAAAAAGAGAGGGTGGTCATGTGGCCCCTATCCCACAAAAATCTAAAATTAATGTCAGCCCTGGGGGAGCACTGCCTGGAGCCTCGGGGGAAAGGGAGCGGGGGCGTGCAGCCCCCCTCCCCACACAAAGTATATTTGGCCCTGTGGGTGGGCTCCTCTGAGCCTCTAATGGCTCAGGTAGGAGGGCTGTGCGTCACTCCATAAAAATTGTTTTTGGTCTGGAGGTGGGCTCCCCGGGGCCTGTGGAGGCTCAGGGAGCTGTGCCATGTAGTCCCACTCCCCTACATATACACAGCCCTCAGACTTATAATAAAAAATCGTTGCCCGGCCGCCATTTTAGGTTCTGGGCAAGAGTTTTGCATAATCATTGGATTTTGTGGTCCTGTAGAGGCCCTTCTGGGTCCCCCCGTAGGGCCTAGAGGGTCAGGGTATACCTACCCTGACCCCATTTATGTTTTTTTTCTTTTAGAACTTCAGGACAGGGAACAAAGGGCCTGACATAGAGTTTGGCAGATGGGTTATTCCATCAGAAATGTGACGGATACCCCATCTACTGTATTATGATCTCCATAAACTATAATGGGATTGTAATACGGCGCACAGGATATCTGTCATGCTTGTGACAGAGTAATCCCCTCTGCCAAACTCTAAATCAAGGCTTAAGTCCCCAAGTCCTGTACTGGCTGGCAGTAACATTTTTTTCATGTTGTTGGCAGCCAATCTGAGATCTCGCTCGAGTCTGGCTCTTGCGGAAGCGAGATGGCCCATGGGAAATAAAGCTTCCTGGGACAATCAAAAAGCACTATTCTTAAACTGGCGCTCCTGCAAGAGTCTCTGAGACTCTTGTGAGCCCAACTACCAAAATATACAATTATATTTTACCTTTAATGTCACAAAAACTACTGAACGGATTCACACCAAATCATAACAAGCACTATCTGCATACCAGAATCTGCCAAGTCTGGTATAATTCAGTTTAATAGTTTTTGATGTAGGCCCATCTTAAAGAAGTCTATAGAAAATGCAGTGGGGTTTTGTGTTTTGCTACCTCCCTTTTTTCTCTGCCCCCGCTTAGTGGGCCACCCCAAAACTTTCCAGGAGGGAGCTGAGGTAGATGAACTTTCTTTTTAAGTTTTGTTAAGATTCATCAAACGCGGCCAAACTTATTTAGCAAACTAAAAAATGTTCTTTTTACGGAAAAGCAGACGTAACTATAACTACCTAGTGGCATCCGCTACTAGGTGATATATTACGTAGTGGCTGTAACCTATAGTTAGGTCTGCTTATACACAGAGTCTCATGAGAGATTTTAAGAAGGGAAAAAAGGGAAACAGTGCAAATCACATAGATTATCAAAGTAGAGGGTAGCTTTGAAAAGAGCCATTTTTAACAGTTTTCAACTATTTTTTCGTCTCTCCAAACATTGCAATTTTTTTTTGTATGTTAAATCTTTTTTTTACAAGGGTAGGGCAAAAACATACCAAATCTCCTTAAAAACAAAAGCAGAAAAAGTTACCAAAAACTCTCAAAAATGTTTTTTTTAAAACTACTGCCGTAAGAGCAGTTATGCTCTTGGATAAGCTAGTCCTGGGCAGATCTGCTTGTCTCTGATGAAAAAATGATCTGCTTACACAAGCAGCAAAATAGCAGCTTTATTCAGATAGGAAGAGTTATTGTCCACCTCTGCACATAGAACCTGCACAGGCAAATGATGTAGAAGCCGCTTTAGAGCTGTGCAGCACATGCCAAGTCTGGCTGTGTAAGCCTTTGCAGATACATAGGACCTGAAGTGTCGTCCCATGCCTGTGGTATTCACACTATACCAGGGGTCTCCAGCCTTTTGTGTAATAAGAGGTTCTCATGTTCAACAGAAATAATTGTGAGCTACTCATATTCTTAGTGTTGTAATAGTGACCACATCAGACAAGTATTTATTATTGCCACCATGTGCATGATTACTGGCAGTGATCACCTCAGTGCATTAGACAAGGTTGTCAGCAGTAAGAAAGGTTAAAAGGCTTTTTCAATTTAAAATCTTTTGTTGTGCCAGAGCGTATATATAGACTGTTTTTAACAGGGTCAGACAGGCTAATGATATAATATGGCTGAGTATTGACACCTCAAAAAAAGATTGCTGGGAACATGTCTCAACAACAGAGTTACAATAACAGAGCAAATACACAGTTTTTACTGACAAATTGAATATTTACCTGTTTAATACACATATTTAAGAAAGATTTAGCAAATTATGAAACATATCCTGTTATGTTACAAAATAAAATATTTTTACAAAATGTCTTAACAGAACATATATTATAAAAGCATTCTACCATACATACACTAAAAAAATAGTGTATTTACTTTTTTTAAAAACACTAGAGATGAACTGAAAAAAACAAAGGTTGAAATAACGTTATAGTTAGGTGAATTTCTCACTGACAATGTTAGCATTTTAACCCCTCAGGTGACGAGGAGGTTACATCCGCTGCCGTGGCACTCAGGCACCAGGGACATAACCACCTCGTCCTGGACCTGGCTCAACCCCTCCCATGAGCAGAGTTGGAAGGAGAATCGCTTCCCCTTCCACCCCCGCCAGTGATGTCTTATGACAGCACGCAATGCCGTGCTGTCCTCATCAGAGGTTGCCTCCATCGTGCTGGATGCTCTGCTTCCAGCGCCGGGGGGGACAGGCAGGGAGACATCAAACGAAAGGAAAGGCCTTTCGTTTCCTCTGATGTCTCTCTGAGCATTTCTGCAGCCCGATAAATGGCCACTAGACACCAGGGATATTTATTTTTATATAAATGATAAAGGGGAGTGACCCCTTGAGCAAGGGTCGCTCCCCGGGGGGCATTTGTTTAAGGCCTGTTCTGCCCCCCCCTGGGGGCAGATCGGCCTATTCTAATTAGGCCGGTCTGCCTCCAGGGGGGGCAGAAACCTCTAGACACCAGGGATCATTTTTTGATTTGTTTATTATTGTTTACATGTGGGGAGCAACCCCTGAGGCAAGGGTTGCTCCCCTGGGGGGCAATTTTATTTTAGGCCATTTCTGCCCACCTTGGGGGCAGACCAGCATATTTTAATTAGGCCCATCTGCCCCCCCCCCCACCCCTGGGGACAGAAACCACTTTTTTTTTTACAGTCGGGGATTGACCCCTTAGGCAAAGGTCGCTCCCCTAGGTGGCAAATTTATTATAGGCCATTTCAGCCCCCCTTGGGGGCAGATCAGCCTATTTCTATTAGGCCGATCTGCCCCAGGAAGGGCAGAAACCACTTAGGCACCAGGGATTGGTGTGTGTGTATGTGTGTTTTGTATGAGGGGGGCAGCCCCTTGGGCAAGGGTTGCTCCCCATTGGGGCACATTACTGTTGGCCATTTCTGGGGTACAGAAAGCCCACTAGACACCAGGGAAGAATTTATTTAAAAAAAAAAAAAGAGGGTGGGGGTGTGGCTAAGCCCCCACCCCAAATAAATGGGGACAAAGTTGTTCTGTCCACCGGTGGGCAGGTGGGGCAATTACCCTCAATCCACTCCCCGGGGGGGGATAGAAAACCTACTACATGAGAGCTAGTTTAACTCTCAAAATCGTCCCACTTGGAATGGTGAGGGTTGCATTTTTTGGACTTTGGGACTCTGCCATGTAGAAAAAACTATGAGACCTAGACACATCTGAAAACTAAACATCTGGGTGAGTCCAGGGTGGTGTGCTTCACATGCACCCGCACCATTTTCCTACCCACAATGCCCTGCAAACCTCCAACTTTGCTTGAAATCACACATTTGCCCCACATTTTTGTGATGGAACCTTCCAGAATCTGCAGCAATCCACAGAATTCCTACCACCCAGCATTGTTGCATCTATACCAATAAAAATTCTGGCCCACTTGTCAGCCTAAAAATGTTTTTTTTCCAAACTGCCCTTTTGGATCTGCTTTGGTTCCCCCCTCAATTTCGACATGTTGTTCACTCTTCCCTGTCACAGGCACTTGGCCCACCTACACAAGTGAGGTATCATTTTTATCGGGAGACTGAGGGGAATGTTTTGTGGTAGGAAATTTGTGCAGGTGAGGTGAGCCCACACAGAAATGTGGTAAAAATTTGATTTATTAGCTAAATTTGAGGTTTTCTGATGATTCTCGGTAAGAAACTACTTGGGGATCCATACAAGTCACACCTCCCTGAACTGCTTTGGGTGTCTAGTTTTCAGAAATGTCTGGGTTTTGTAGGTTTCCCTAGATGGCCGCTGAGCCCAGAACCAGAAATGCAGGTGTCCCTGGCAAAAACAGGTAGTTTGGTATTTGATCATTTTGATGTGTCCACGTAGTGTTTTGGGGCATTTCCTGTCACGGGCAATAGACCTACCCACACAAGTGAGGTACCATTTTTATCGGGAGACCTGGGGGAATGCTTAAGGGAAGGAGGTTTGTGGCTCCCCTCAGATTCCAGAACTTTGCAGCACCGAAATGTGAGGAAAAAGTGTTTTTTTGCACAATTTTGAGGTTTGCTAAGGATTATGGGAAACAGAACCTGGTGGGAGCGCCACAAGTTACCCCATCCTGGGATTCCCTAGGTGTCTAGTTTTTAGAAATGTCCAGGTTTGCTAGGTTTTCCTAGGTGCCGGATGAGTGAGAGGCCAAAATCCACAGCTAGGCACTTTGCAAAACACAGGTCAGTTTTCTTCGGGAAAATGTGATGTGTCCTTCTTGTGTTTTGGGGCATTTCCTGTCGCGGGCACTAGGCCTACCCACACAAATGAGGTACCATTTTTATCGGAAGACTTAAGGGAATGTTGGGTGGAAGGAAATGTGTGGCTCCTCTCAGATTCCAGAACTTTCTATCACCAAAATGTGAGGAAAAAGTGTTTTTTTGCCATATTTTGAGATTTACAAAAGATTCTGGGTAACAGAACCCGGTGACAGCCTCCCAACCCGTTTCTGAATTCCCCTAGGTGTCAAGTTTTAAAAAATGCACAGATTTGGTAGGTTTCCCTAGGCGCTGGCCGAGCTAGAGGCCAAAATCCACAGCTAGGCACTTTCCAAAAAACACATCAGATTATAATGTTAAAATGTGATGTGTCCATGTTGCGTTTACTGTCACGGACACTAGGCCTACACACACAAGTGAGGTACCATTTCTATCGGGAGGCTTGGGGGAGCACAGAAGAGTAAAACATGTGTTATTGCCCCTTGTCTTTCTCTACAATTTTTGCTTCCAAATGTAAGACAGTGTGTAATACGTCTATTTGAGAAATGCCCTGTAATTCACATACTAGTATGGGGACCCCGGAATTCAGAGATGTGCAAATAACCACTGCTTCTCAACACCTTATCTTGTGCTCATATTGGAAATACAAAGGTTTCCTTGATACCTATTTTTCACTCTTTATATTTCACCAAATGAATTGCTGTATACCCGGTATACAATGAAAACCCATTGCAAGGTGCAGCTCCTTTATTGGTTCTGGATGCCTAGGGTTCTTGATGAACCTACAAGCCCTATATATCCCCACAACCAAAAGAGTCCAGCAGACATACCAGTATATTGCATTTAAAAATCTGATATCGCAGGAAAAAGTTACAGAGTAAAACGTAGAGAGGAATGGCTGTTTTTTTCAACCTTAATTTCAATATTTGTTTATTTCTGATGTTTATTTCTGTAGGAAAACCTTGTAGGATCTACACAAATGACCCTTTTGCTGAATTCAAAAGTTTGTCTACTTTTTAGAAATGTTTAGCTGTCCGGGATCCAGCATTGGTTTCACACCCATTTCTGTATTTTGGCTAATTTCTTGGTCTCCTCCAGAGGAACCCACAAACCTAGGGTACCTCTAGAATCCATAGGATGTTGGAAAAAAGGACACAAATTTGGTGTAGGTTGCTTATATGGACAAAAAGTTATGAGAGCCTAAGTGCGAACTGCCCCAAACAGCCAAAAAAAGGCCTGGCACCTGAGGGGGAAAAGGCCTGGCACCGAAGGGGTTAAACAAAAACAAAAAAACACAGAAATTCAGCAGTTACAGTTAGCAGGACTAACTATAACTTGTGCCGACACCGTGCATTGCTAATGACCTCACATATGGCATCACTCATTACATGTTCTATTACTTCATTTATGACATCACTGATGACATCTCAAATGACATAATGAATGACATCACTGATGACATCATCCAAACTTCACTTTCACATATATTGCTCTTTAAATCAGTATATTAGAGGCCTGACAGTAAGTACAATATTGCTCTATATATAGAGAAGATCACCCATTATGACTGCCACCACAGATACAACTCACTTAGATGTTGAAAACAAGCATTATATACAACATTGAGCCTATAACATAGGTTAAATTAACAATCAACCATTGATATATGGAAAACACTTGCTGACTGCAGTGTTCAGTATTTATACAATTGTCGAGAGAAAGCCAAAATAGTGAATGCCAGTTCTAAGAAAAATAGTACACTACTTGCAACTTTAATCCATATCAACCCATGACACGCACAATCTACATTGAGAAGTAAGGTAAATAAGAATAGAGAAATGGGTTCTGTAAACAGTTTTCACTTTATGAAGAGGGTTTACTCTGTACCACAACTATTTGCAGACAGTGAAACTCATGATATATACATAACCCAATAGTAAACAAAAACTACTAAGAAAAGTGTACACTCTACACTAACAGTTCTCAGAATACACATTATTTGCTCGAAATAATCGAGACCAGGAGGTGCTAAAGAATATACCGCCTGCACCCTTCATAGTGTGGTGAAAACTTTACAGACAACTGATATTTTCTTGCAAAACTAGCACACACAAATAGCTTAGTACCTGGTGCAAACACCCACACCTTTCTCTTTCAAGTAGAATTGTCATGCTGAACCTATTCTGTAAAATAACTCAATGTTCCTTACAAAAGATAGTATCTACTACATAGAACATTTCCCTGTTGAAAACGTTTTATGCACAATCAAAAAAATTGTACGTAACATGCTGAACACAAGTCAAATGTCATTTGAACACAGAATTACTCTTGAATACAAAGATTTATAACATGTTCAATACCTCTATTAAAAGAAAAGCAAGTGCAGTCTCTTGCACTTGCTTTTAAGTTTGCCCTGGGTGTGCCAGGCCACGTAGGCATTGCAAAAATATAGGAGGGGTGCCTTCCTAGGGCTTATCAAAGCCCCAAAGACCGCCACCTCCCTGAGGCAATATCTCATTTTGTATGAGGACAGGCCCGCTTGGCCTGCCGGCAACCCAGGGACCGCCCCCACCCCAGGTCAAATGCTGTGAAATGAATGTGGGGGGCCCGCATGCCCTTCCCCCAGGGGACCTCCAACTTGCCGGGTAATATTATGTTATGTATGCAGGTGGACCCCGGGGACCACCACTTCCACAGGGCAAATGCTGTTAAATTAATACAGGTGGGGCTGTGTTGGCCCCTGCAAACTTGAGGACCGCCCCCTTCCCGGGGCAATAAATACAATGTATGGTGGCTGTGCAGCCCCCCTGCACCCCAGACACCACCATCTCCTCGGAACTCAATTAACTCAATGCAGGAGGTCCTTGGTGGGCTCCGGGGACCACTACCTCCCTGGGGCAAAATTGAATAAAGGAGTAGGGCCACGTGCCCCTATCATTAAGCCATGCAGGGTCATGGGGACTGCCACCCCGCAGGGCTGGCTCCTGCTACCTCCTGAGGTGCCCACCCTCAGGACTTAGGTGTTTGCTTTTGCTTGACAGCTCCCACCAAGCAAAAGCAAACGTAATTCCGCTTTCAGTAAGTGGAAACTCCTGCTTGCTGAAAGTGGAATTATCATCTCTTTCCCTGCACGTAAACATGCATGCAGGGAAAAAGATGAAAAGGTTGCTCCTACAAGCCAGGAGGTGCTATCTGGAGTAAAATCCTCCTTGCAGGAGCAATGCCCACTCCTGCAGGATGCCTGGAGCCGGCTAGGACCGCAGAGGCCTTGAGGCTCCACCCGTGGTATTGCCACTCTCTCTCTCTTCCATCCTATAATGGGAGAGAGAGAGAGAGAATGCTTGCTATTGATAGAGTCTCTCCATAAAATGCCTTCAAAGCGTCACATTAGCAAGATATTCAGTTGGAATGTTATAGTTACGTTTTGATGCACAGCAGAACAGACTCACCTCTGGCCTACTGGTAGAGTTTTTTTAATGTTCAAATCCTAGTATCCAATAGCAGTGTGTCTGTTTATTTATTCTTGTTTTGAATGTTAAACATTCATAGTGATGGAATATTTATGTCTTTTTCCCATCCTTGTCATTGGATTGAATGTCGTAGAGATGTCTACACACTGTCACCTGCGGCCAAGTTCAGAGACCCTCACACAGAAGGTTGAGGGTTTCAGTTTAGGTGTGTCAGTTGTCATTTAAAAGCTTTAAATTCTTTCCAACTTCAAATATTTATGGTACATACAGAAAGGTGATCTCACTCTTTGTACTTGTCAAATACATTTTTTGTTCTATTTTTCAGAACGTTTCTCATTCTAAGTGGCCTGGGGTTGGGTGGTTGTATGGGGATGGCTGCAGGGACTGGCCATAGACCCGGGCTCTGCAGTCAATCCCCGTTGCACACGTCTGAAAGCCGTGCAAGGCGTGGAAGATTATAGGGGCTTGGTCACAGGCGAAGCCGTGCGGGCAAACTACACCGGACACACCCGAAGGCCATGCATGGCGCAAGGTTGGGTAGTTATAGGGGGTTGGCTGCAGGGCCTAGCCGCAGCAGTGGTTGGATTATCCTGGCATGGCGGTGGTTGGATTAACGTATAATAATTACAATTTCTTACGTTAAAAAGATTAATTCACAGAAAAAAACAAAGGTTACAGGGACGTTATTGTTAAGAAATAGAATTTAAATAAACACAGAAATTCACTTAAAAATCAAAGGTTATAGGGACGGTATATTTAGGCTCACAATTTAAATGTACAAAACAACAGAAATTCAGCAGTTATACGCAAAGGTATTTCAAGTAGCTATAACTTGTGGCCTAAGGTAACTATAATTCACACATTTGCCATGTTCAGTTTTCTTATCAATAACTTTATTGAAAAAGTTGCAGTGATAATATCAATGATGCCATACAAGATCGCATCAATGATATATTAATTATCTGTGTATGGTGAAAGAGCGAGTTACAGTTACCTTAGGGCGCAAATTATAGTTACTTGAAAGAACTCTAACTCCTGAATTTCTATGGCTTTGTACAAGTAAATTCAGAACCTAACTATAACATCCCTGTAACCTTTGTTATTTTTAGTGAATTTCTATGGTGTTTTAAAGTAAAGTAATTTTAGTTACTATGCGTTATTCCAACCTCTGCTGCACGCAACCTTTGGCCGTGCACAGCAGCGGTTGGTCGCCAGGCCTTGCAGCCAAGCCCTTATAACCACCCAACCCGCGCCACGCACAGCCTTTGGCCCACATGCAGCGCAGGTTGGGCATAGGGCCTGTCTATCTCAGTGGATCTGTGAGTGGGTGCGTGAGTGTCTGAGGGGGTCTGAAAGTGGGTGAGTGAGTCTATGAGTGGGTCTGAGTGGGTGCCTGAGTGAGTGGGTGTGTGAGTGGGTTCATGAGTCTCAGAGTGCATGTATTAGTAAATGAATTAGTGTATGAATGAGTCTTTCAAATTATCTTACATTTGCAAATATTGTGCATGAAATGATTTGAAACCCATTATTTGCCCCTAAAACACACCTATACCACACCCCTGGGGTCAGGGTACGTTCATCCTGACTTCTTATGTCAAGTTTGTTAAATAATAATCCAAGATGGTTTTTCCTCAGACTTCATTTCTGCTTATTCCATTAATATTGCCATGTGCTCGACAAAGCTGACTCTTCCTTGAACTGTGCAAGTTGACTTCCCTGTGAACTGTGTTTTTTCTAAAACTATCTCCTGCTCTGGGCCTCTCCACTTATCTAACCAAGCTGACTCTCAAAATACCGAGCCACAGCTGCATCCTTCTTATCATTGTGCACGAACAGAACTGTACCTCTTCCCACCGCATTCCAGGGGCCTCCTGCAAGGGACATCCTCGTAAATTATCAAACCAACTGTGATAAGACTGACTTTTGACAAATGAACTGTCACTTTGCCGTGTATTAGCAGGATACTCCCGAGATAGTGGGAGTACAGGCAGGAAAGACTAATCTAATGTATGTACGTCAGCAGGATGCTCTCGGGTTAAAAAGAGAACTGTTTGAAGCTTTTGTGTTCACCAGATATGGAGAGGTGGCTTCCTGACTGAAGGGGGCCAGCTTAACTATATAAGATTGTACGCTGAAGAATGAAGCAGCCAGCCTCCGTAGGAAAGTCATTCAGACTATCCTGGGACACTGTGCTTAGCTCGAGCTATTATCTGTTTGTCTAATAAAACTCTTCTCTTCTTCATCAGTCGTGACTCCGCCTGTTGTGTTCTTTGCTGGTAAGAGACCCGGAAGGCTTAGGGTGTCCCCTCCACCGCTGGGAGAGGTGGGGCTGCCTTTCCCGGTTCTTCAGTTGGTGCCCGAACAGGGACTCCATCAGTGGCACCCGCCGTCTGCTCGGAAGGAGAAGGAGGTCCGCTGCAGGACTACCAAAGGGGGCGCCCCACAACTGATTTGGGAAGTATCTTTTTCCTCGTGGACCTGCGGTTCTCCAGCGGTGCTTCCCCTTTCGCCTCAACGGGCACCGGCGGATCTGCCCTGACTGGAGTTCCTGACATAGCTGGCCCTGAGTTCGGAGTCCTGACTGAGGAGGAAGACAAGAGTAAGGTAAGGACAGGGTTACGCCCTGTCTTTTCTGTGTCTGTCTGGTAGGTATCATTCGATCTTTGTAAAGACCGAAGTCAGTGGATGTTTTGTAAAATAATTAACTGTCTTAATATATAGTTTTCATATTTGCTTCCGTTGTTTCTGTTTCCCATCCACTGATACTAAGTTTTAACTGTCTGTTTAAATAATGCCGGCATTCAGTAAATTGAGGAAATGGTGTTGTTTTTGTTGCCAAGCGGACTCCCGCTTGGAGGAGTCTTGTCCGGCTCCTCCAATTGGAACTCCTTGCCATGAAATGTATGTAAAACACAGGGTGGGAAGTATAATATGGACTGACATATGGCATAAAAAGCCTAGGCATAGTGCTGATTTACAGTGGCCACTGCATGGGACTTTTGATGAACTGAAAATTGATTTTTTAGAAGAAAGATTATTTGCCACCAAAAGTAGGCCTGGTATGTTTGATTCACTCAGGTTATGGCAGAAAGAGGGTAGACAAAGGTGAATTAAAGCTGCAAAGGATGCTAAGAGACATACGGGGTCATTCCGACCCCGGCGGGCGGCGGGTGCCGCCCGCCGGGCTGAGACCGCCAGAAGACCGCACCGCGGCGGTCATTCTGACTTTCCCGCTGGGCGGGCGGGCGACCGCCAAAAGGCCGCCCGCCCACCCAGCGGGAAAGCCCCAGCAACGATGAAGCCGGCTCCGAATGGAGCCGGCGGAGTTGCTGGTGTGTGACGGGTGCAGTGGCACCCGTCGCGATTTTCAGTGTCTGCTAGGCAGACACTGAAAATCATTATGGGGCCCCCAGGGGCCCCACGACACCCGTTCCCGCCATCCTGTTCCTGGCGGGAAGGGGGTCGGAATCCCCATGGCGGTGCTGCGAGCAGCGCCGCCATGGAGGATTCTTTGGGGCAGGGGTAAACCGGCGGGAAACCACCGGTTGCCCTTTTCTGACCGCGGCTTTACCGCCGCAGTCAGAATTGCCCATGAAGCACCGCCAGCCTGTTGGCGGTGCTTCCGCGGCACTCTGCCAGGGTCAGAATGACCGCCATAATGCAAAATCAGATGCTGAGAAAGCCCAAGAATATGGCCGGCAGAATGCGGAGCAGGGATGGGCTCAAATAGATAGAAGACACCAGTTAGATACAGACAGGATATATGTGGTTCAATAGGCCCCTGAACAAAAGAAAGGAGACCCCGAAAAGGATCCTCCCATGCAAGATGTCTTAGACTGCCCCCCTGTTTACACCCCAACAATATATCCAGCTTTACCCCCAATCCCTCAGATGCCCCAGCCGTTAGGCTTACCGGTGAATGCAGTAGCATTTGCCCTACCACAACAATCTGAACTCCAGTGACCCCCAGGCCAGACCCCCCAAGCGCTTCAGCCCCCTTGTTGCAAATGAAAGATGAGAGCTCAGACGATGATGGCCTCATAGTGTCACCTCCCCCAGGACGCCCACAACGCAATAAACTGACAGAAGGAAGGAAAATGAACACAATGCTGCATAAATATATCTTGACCCAGCCAAGCCTGGAGACTATTTGGCAGAATTTTGCTCAGTTCCAGGCAGTGCAACAGGCAGACATGATACAACGTATGTGTGAGATACTGATGGGAAAATGGGACGAAAATTTAGACAGCAATCCCCCCTTGCAAATACTTAGAACAAAACAGGAGGTAGCCACCGGCTATCATCAGGGAAAGGAACTTAAGGACTACCTCCGTCAGCTGTTGAGTTATAGGAAGACCTATCACCACAAGAGGGATAAAGAAACAGGTTCAGCCAGTCCTTCACGCAGTCCTTCCACTCGCACTACACAGCACCCCCTAAGGGAAATCCCACCCAGTAACGTTCCTGCCACGGGAGAGGGTGACACAGCAGTGCCCGCTTACTGGAAACAACAATTTGTGTACCAACAATGGAATAGAACAGAGGTCTTAGCGCTTAAAGCCCATTTGCCTGACCCACGCAAGAATCCTGCCGGCTTCTATAAAGAATTTACCCAAATAATAAGCCCTCAAATATTGACTCTCACAGACATTAAAATGTTGTTCGGTACCCTAGTACCGCAGGATATCTGGAAAACTATCCTGCAGAAAGACTATCCTGTTGACCTAGGCGGTACCTGGGATCAGCTGAATGACGAGGACAAAGACAGGAAGCCAGGTGACAAGCCAGGGGCCCTAATATTAGCTCTCCCTGACAGACTCCTCACGCTTATGCAGAGGTCTTTGCCCCCGCGATTAGTTGACTGGGATAAAATAGATACATGTAAACAGAAGAAAGACGAACACATAGCTGACTTTTTCTCTCGGTTTGAAAGGGCATACACTGACTTTAGTGGACAAGACACCTCTACCGAAGGAGGTATGCATCTGCTTGTAGATAAATTTGTGAACTGCATGTCACCAGAAGTGGCCTTGAAAATTCGGTTGGCTGAGCGTACCTGGTCAACAAGTACTCCTTCCCAGATCCTCACTATGGCCCAATATTACGAGAACAGGGTTCATGAAGAGAAGGAAAAAAAAGACAAACAGACAAAAGAGTTAAAAACAAAAGTTTTAGTGCAACAAGCATACCCCCAAAATAGGTCAACTCCCCGTGGACCTCAGTACCAAAATAATACCCCCAACAGTTACCAGCCCCCCTTTTCCCTGGGCTACCATCAGTGAGCCTATTGTAAAGAAGAGGGTCATTGGAAGAATGATTGCCCAAATAAAAATGGGTTTGCGCCCCAGACAAGAGGTAGAGGAGCACCCTGCGGAGTTCCCCGAGGTAGAGGACGGGGAGGTCCCCCACAGCAGGGACCTAACAGAGCCCATCAACAGCAGAACACCGCTGCTGCAGAAAATGATTTTGACAATAGTTCTGCCCAGCGCCAGTATTATAATGATAATTATGATCAAGAAGAAGGTCAGGGTTTCTATTCTTGCTAGGACAGCGTAGGACAAGGGAGGATAGGACCCGTCCCAATTCCAGTTAAACAGAATGGCCCACATGTGGAAGTACAACTAGATGGTACTTCCAAGAATTTTTGGATTGACACTGGAGCCACTAAGAGTTCTGTTATGAAGGATGCGGTCCCTGGGGTCCCTCTGTCCAGCAATACCAATGTGTCTGTAGGATTCTCAGGCGTCCCAGTGGTTAACCCCGTATCCAAGCCACTGGAACTCACAATTGGCCCCTACACTATTGATTCTCCTCTAATACTTACCTCTGGTTGTAGTGAAAATTTGCTAGGTCTTGATTTACTGGAAAGATGACACGCCACTATATATTGTTCCCCTGATGGCGTGTATGTCACCATGGGTCCTCACGTGACACCCACCCAGTTCATAGCGTTGCCATTCCCACCCGAGCTAGAGATGCTTCCCGCTACACTTTGGGCTTCAAACAATGACGATGTGGTCTGTCTTGATATTCCCCCATTCTCCATTAAGTTAAAAGAACATGCACAACTTCCCCGCCTGCCACAGTACAAGCTACCACATCACACAGAACAGGCCCTTAAGGACATTATTTTGCAGCTGATTGACAAAGGGGTTGTTGAAGAGACCAGAGGTAATACATGTAACAGCCCCATACTCCCAGTACTCAAAAAGTCTGCAGATTCTTCCCATCAGCCCGGCCTACGCTTTGTCATTGACCTCCGAGCAGTTAATAAAGTAGTGGAGCCCCAATTCCCCATTGTACCCGACATTACCACCCTCCTAACAATGATACCCTCCACTGCCACCTGGTTCTCTGTCATAGATCTCAAGAACGCATTCTTTAGCATACCCATCCACCCAGACAGCAGACACATTTTTGGATTCTCCCTGGGCGGTCGCAGTTTCCGGTTCTGTCGCGCACTTCAGGGGTACACGGAATCGCCCAGTGTTTTTAGCCAGGTGCTCAAGGGACAGTTGGATTCCTTTCAATTCCCCGCTGGTTCCACCCTGGTACAATATATTGATGATCTCCTTATTGCTTCTGACTCCCAAGAAAATTGCAAAAAAGACACAGTTGCACTTCTCACTCACCTATCGCAACGCAATCACAAAGTATCCCTCACTAAATTACAGTATTGTCAACAGCAGGTTACCTACCTTGGTCACCTGCTGTCGAAGGAGGGACGTACACTCACCCCAGCCCGGGTACAAGCCATACGTAATATACCTGTCCCTACAACACAGAGGGAGGTCAGGGGATTCATTGGCATCACATCCTTTTGCCGCCAATGGATACCTAATTTTTCCCTCCTTATCAAGCCCCTCTTAGCACTCACCCACAAAGACTGCCCCGACACCGTTGTTTGGAATGCTGAATGCCAGTCCAACTTTGAAGATTTGAAGGACGCTCTCTGTTCAGCCCCTGTGTTAGGCACACCTGACTATCATAAGCCCTTTACACTGTTTGTCAGTGAACATAAAGGTTGCTCTCTCTCAGTCCTGACACAAGAACATGGTGGCAAACAGCGACCATGTGCTTATTTTTCAGCCCTTCTGGACCCTGTTGCCAGGGCTCTTCCAAGCTGCCTACGGGCTGTAGCTGCAGCCGCAGTAGCAGTGCGCTAATCAGCTGGGATTGTCATGGATACTTCATTAATATTGTTGGTCCCACATGCCGTTGATGCCATACTTAACAAAACTAAGACACAACACCTTACAAATGCCCGCCTGACCAGTTATGAGTTAACACTTCTTGCCAGTCACATCACCATCAAAAGATGCACTACCCTGAATCCCGCAACGTTATTACCCCTGACTGACAGCTCTGAAGATACACATACTGACATACATGACTGCATTATCAGGACAGAAGAGGAAACAAAAGGAAGAGTAGATCTGCAAGACACGCCTCTAAGCAACCCCCAAGGTACCCTGTATATTGATGGTTCATGTCTCAAATTACCTGATGGCACTACATCAGCTGTATATGCTATCACGACACTAACAGCAGTAGTTGAGGCACGTCGGATACCACATAATTCAGCACAAGCGGCTGAGTTAGTGGCACTGATTAGAGCCTGTGAAATAAGCACAGATTTAGATGTCAATATCTACACTGACAGTCAATACGCATTTGGAGTGGCACACAATTTTGGTAGATTGTGGGCGGAAAGAGGCTTTCTCACATCACACGGCACCCACATACAACATGGAGGGATAATACACAGACTGCTCTCCGTTCTAGCCCTGCCACGGACCATGGCCATTATGAAATGCAGCGCACACAGAAAGATCACTGATCACGTAGGAAAAGGGAACGCCTTTGCAGATCAGGTAGCGAAGGAAACAGCACGCCAGAAGAAAAGCAAGATGTATGTAGCAGGACCAGCCAGATGGGTCCCAGATAACGGAATGTTTGAGGACACGGTAGAGAGTGTGAAAAGTATACAGGCAGAAGCGACGGAAGTTGAATTGGCATTTTGGAAGGAGACACACGCGAGGTTTGATGAAGAAACAGGGTGTTGGACAGACTTGTCGGAAGCCCAGAGATGGATGCTTCCTGATGGGTATGTCCTTCCTGTAGTGACAATGGCCCATGGTCCAGCACACATCAGTCCAGCAGGGATATGCAAACTTCTTGCCCCTGTCTGGTACAACAAAAATATTCCAAAAGCAGCTGAGAAGTTGGTTAAACACTGTATGATTTGCATGCAACACAATCCAGGCAAGGGCGTTAAAGTACCCCCCGGCCATTTTGCGCCCCCTATTACCCATTTGAGGCTATACAGATGGATTACATCGAAATGGAAAGATGTAACAATTTGAAGTACGTACTGGTGGTTGTCTGCATGTTTAGCAAATGGGTAGAAGCCTATCCTACAAGGGACAACACAGCCCTCACGACAGCTAAGGTACTCTTAAAAGAGTTCTTCCCCCGGTTTGGAATGCCTCGAATTGCATGGTCGGACAATGGCAGCCATTTTACAGGTCAGGTGATGAAAAAGGTGTGTGAAGGACTAGGAATTAGACAGAAATTTCATGCTGCCAACCACCCACAAGCTGCAGGACTAGTTGAGAAATATAATGGTTCACTCAAATTGAAATTGTCCAAAATATGTGCTGACAAAGGCATATCGTGGCAGGATGCGCTCCCTCTGGCCCTGTTGTCACTTTGGGCTACACCACATTCCAAGTCAGGTCTCTCGCCATATGAAGTGGTCATGGGGAGACCGGCTAATGTGTGGGGAGACCCAAGGCCAAAAAAATACTCAGATTTACCATACCCTGTATTAATGGATTACTTCAACGAACTCACTAACTCTTTACGTCTCATTCATCAGCAGGTGAAGGATATTCTGCCACCATTACCTCTCACTCCAGGCCACTTGAAAATGTCACTTACCCAGTGTACATCTGTTCGTGGCATGAGACGCTGCAGATTCACATGCTGTGCATATCCCGCCATCTAGTGTTGGGCTTGGAGTGTTACAAGTTGTTTTTCTTCGAAGAAGTCTTTTCGAGTCACGAGATCGAGGGACTCCTCCCATTTCGGCTCCATTGCGCATGGGCGTCAACTCCATCTTAGATTGTTTTCCCCGCAGAGGGTGAGGAAGGAGTAGTGTATATAGTAATAGTGCCCATGCAATGGAGTAAGTATGTATGTACATAATGTGACTAAAAGTGATATATTTACAAATTTACAAATGTACAAGTTTTATGTTTATCAACTTATAACGGCTACAGGCTCCCGGGGAGGTGGGAGGGCGCATGTGAATCCGCAGCGTCTCATGCCACGAACAGATGTACACTGGGTAAGTGACATTTTCCGTTTGATGGCATGTGTAGCTGCAGATACACATGCTGTGCATAGACTAGTAAGCAGTTATCTCCCCAAAGGCGGTGGCTTAGCCTGTAGGAGTTGAAGTTGTTTGAAATAATGTTCTTAATACTGCTTGTCCTACTGTGGCTTGTTGTGTTGTTAACACATCCACGCAGTAATGTTTAGTGAATGTATGAGGCATAGACCATGTGGCTGCTTTACAGATTTCTGTCATTGGTATATTTCCTACAAAGGCCACGGTGGCACCTTTCTTTCTAGTGGAGTGTGCCTTTGGCGTAATAGGCAGTTCTCTCTTTGCTTTAATATGGCAGGTTTTAATACATTTAACTATCCATCTGGCAATGCCTTGTTTGGATATTGGATTCCCTGCATGAGGTTTTTGGAAAGCTACAAACAATTGTTTTGTTTTGTGAATTTGTTTGGTTCTATCAATGCATGTAATGCTCTTTCAGCTACAGAGTCTGGTTCTGGAAAGAACACTGGGAGCTCTACTGTTTGGTTTAAGTGGAACGGTGATATGACTTGGCAAAAATGTGGGATTTGTGCATAGAACTACTTTATGTTTGTGTATTTGTATAAAGGGTTCTTGTATGGTAAAGGCTTGTATTTCACTTACTCTCCTGAGAGATGTGATAGCTATTAGGAAGGCTACTTTCCAGGTTAAGTATTGTATCTCACAAGAGTGCATGGGTTCAAACGGTGGACCCATGAGTCGTGTTAATACAATATGGAGGTTCCACGAAGGAACTGGTGGTGTTCTTGGTGGAATAATCCTTTTTAGACCCTCCATAAATGCTTTTATGACTGGGATTCTGAATAGTGGAGTTGAATGTATAATTTGCAGGTAGGCCGAAATTGCTGTGAGATGTATTTTAATGGATGAAAAAGCTAAGTTAGACTTTTGTAAGTGTAGTAAGTAGCTTACAATGTTTTTTGCGGATGCGTGTAATGGTTGAATTTGATTATTATGACAGTAATAAACAAATCTTTTCCATTTATTTGCGTAGCAATGTCTTGTGGTAGGTTTTCTAGCCTGTTTGATGACCTCCATACATTCTTGTGTAAGGTCTAGATGTCCGAATTCTAAGACTTCAGGAGCCAGATTGCTAGATTGAGCAATGCTGGATTCGGGTGTCTGATCTGTTGTTTGTGTTGAGTTAACATATCTGATCTGTTTGGCAGTTTGATATGAGGCACTACTGACAGGTCTAGTAGTGTTGTGTACCAAGGTTGTCGTGCCCAAGTTGGTGCTATTAGTATTAGTTTGAGTTTGTTTTGACTCAATTTGTTTACGAGATACGGAAGGAGTGGGAGAGGGGGAAAAGCGTAAGCAAATATCCCTGACCAACTCATCCATAACGCATTGCCCTTGGAGTGAGGCTGTGGGTACCTGGATGCGAAGTTTTGGCATTTTGCGTTTTCTTTTGTTGCAAATAGGTCTATTTGTGGTGTTCCCCAGGTTTTGAAGTAGGTTTGTAGTATCTGGGGATTAATTTCCCATTTGTGGATCTGTTGGTGATCCCGACTGAGATTGTCGGCTAACTGGTTTTGAATTCCTGGTATGCATTGCGCTATTAGGCAAATGTGATTGTGAATCGCCCAATGCCAAATCTTTTGTGCTAAGAGTCACAACTGTGTTGAGTGTGTCCCTCCCTGTTTGTTCAAGTAATACATTGTTGTCATGTTGTCTGTTTTGACAAGAATGTGTTTGTGGGCTATTAGTGGTTGAAATGTTTTCAACGCTAGAAACACTGCTAGTAGTTCTAACTGATTTATATGAAGTTGTTTCTGCTGAGTGTCCCATTGTCCCTGGATGCTGTGTTGGTTGAGGTGTGCTCCCCACCCTACCATGGAAGCATCTGTTGTGATCACATATTGAGGCACTGGGTCTTGGAAAGGCCGCCCTTGGTTTAAATTTATAGGATTCCACCATTGAAGCGAGGTGTATGTTTGGCGGTCTATCAACACTAGATCTTGAAGTTGACCCTGTGCTTGAGACCATTGTGTTGCTAGGCACTGTTGTAAGGGCCGCATGTGTAATCTTGCGTTTCGGACAATGGCTATGCATGATGACATCATGCCTAGTAGTTTCATCACTAATTTTACCTGAAAACTTTGGTTTGGGTGCATGCTTTGTATTACGTTTTGGAATGCTTGTACCCTTTGTGGACTTGGAGTGGTAATCCCTTTTTTGTGTTGATTGTTGCTCCTAAGTATTGTTGTATTTGACACGGCTGTAAGTGTGATTTTTGGTAGTTTAGTGAGAACCCTAGTTTGTGAAGGGTTTCTATGACGTATTTTGTGTGTTGAAGACACTGTTCTTGCGTGTTGGTTTTGATTAACCAATCGTCTAGATACGGGAATACGTGTATGTGCTGTCTTCTGATATGGGCTGCTACTACTGCAAGGCATTTTGTAAATACCCTTGGTGCTGTTGTTATCCCGAATGGTAACACTTTGAATTGGTAATGTACTCCTTGGATTACAAACCGTAAGTATTTCCTGTGTGAAGGATGTATGGGTATATGGAAGTACGCATCTTTGAGATCTAATGTTTTCATGTAGTCTTGTTGTTTGAGCAAGGGGATTACGTCTTGAAGTGTCACCATGTGAAAGTGATCCGATTTGATGTAAAGATTTAGGGGGTCATTCTGACCCTGGCGGCCACCCACGGGAGCACCGCCAACAGGCTGGCGGTGCTCCAACGAGCATTCTGACCGCGGCGGTTCAGCCGCGGTCAGAAGCGGAAAGTCAGCGGTCTCCCGCTGACTTTCCGCTGCTCGTTTGAATCCTCCATGGCTGCGGAGCGCGCTCCGCAGCCATGAGGATTCTGACCCCCCCCTACTGCCATCCTGTTCATGGCGGGAAAGCCGCCATGAACAGGATGGCGGTAGGGGGGGTCGCGCGGCCCCTGGGGGCCCCTGCCGTGCCCATGCCAATGGCATGGGCACGGCAGGGGCCCCCGTAAGAGGGCCCCGCAAAGTATTTCAGTGTCTGCCTTGCAGACACTGAAATACGCGACGGGTGCCACTGCACCCGTCGCACCTTCCCACTCCGCTGGCTCGATTACGAGCCGGCATCCTCGTGGGAAGGGAGTTTTTCCCTGGGCTGGCGGGCGGTCTTTTGGAGACCGCCCGCCAGCCCAGGGAAAAACTCATAATACCCTCCGCGGTCTTCTGACCGCGGAGCGGTATAATGGGGGCGGAATTCTGGCGGGCGGCCTCCGCCGCCCGCCAGAATCAGAATCACCCCCTTAGTGTTCTGAGATCTAAGATGGGTCTCAGAGTCTTGTCCTTTTTGGGTATAAGAAAATACAGGGAATAAACACCTGTTCCTTTCTGATGGTTGGGTACCAGTTCTATTGCATCCTTTTGCAACAACGCTTGGACTTCTAGGTGTAATAGATCCAAGTGTTGTTTGGACATGTTGTGTGTTCTTGGAGGCACATTTGGTGGTAATTGTAGGAATTCTATGCAATAACCATGTTGGATAATGGCTAGGACCCACGAGTCTGTTGTTATTTCTTCCCAATTTTGGTAAAAATCTGTGAGTCTCCCCCCAACTGGTGTTATGTGTTGGGGATTTGTGAAACTGAAGTCACTGTTTATTTTGAGGGGTCTTTGGAACTTTCCTCTAGTTTTAGGGAACTGTCCACCTCTTTATTGTCCCCGAAAGCCTCCTCTTTGATACTGGCCCTGGTATGTGGGTCTGGTTTGTGAGGTTGAGGGTTCTGTGCTTTGGGCCCGAAACCCCCCTCTAAATTGTGTCTTCGTAAATGTGCCTCTGCTCTGTGGGGAGTAGAGCGCGCCCATGGCCTTGGCCGTATCAGTGTCCTTCTTTAGCTTCTCTATAGCTGTGTCCACCTCCGGCCCAAACAACTGCTGTCCATTAAAAGGCATATTAAGCACAGCCTGTTGGATTTCGGGCTTAAATCCGGAGGTGCGTAGCCATGCGTGTCTCCGAATAGTGACCGCTGTATTCACAGTTCTTGCGGCTGTGTCCGCTGCATCCATTGCCGATCGTATCTGGTTGTTCGAGATACTTTGGCCCTCTTCCACCACTTGTTGTGCACGCTTTTGGAACTCTTTGGACAGATGTTCTATAAAGTGCTGCATTTCATCCCAATGAGCCCTGTCATATCTTGACAACAAAGCCTGGGAATTGGCAATGTGCCATTGATTGGCCGCTTGTCCTGCAACTCTTTTCCCCGCTGCATCAAACTTTCGACTTTCTTTGTCGGGTGGTGGTGCATCTCCAGAGTTGTGTGAATTAGCCCTTTTACGTGCTGCGCCTACTACTACTGAGTCAGGTGTCAGTTGTTGTGTGATGTATACAGGGTCTGTAGGGGGAGGCTTGTACTTTTTCTCCACCCTAGGTGTGATGGCTCTGCCTTTGACGGGTTCTTGAAATACTTGTTTCGCGTGTTTCAACATCCCTGGTAACATTGGGAGACTTTGGTACTGACTGTGTGTCGACGACAAAGTATTAAATAAAAAGTCATCGTCAATGGGTTCAGCGTGCAGTGCCACTTTGTAAAAAGCCGCTGTTCTGGACACCACTTGCGTGTAGGCAGTACTATCCTCAGGTGGAGATGGCCTCGCTGGGTAGCAGTCTGGACTATTGTCAGATACTGGTGCATCATATAGATCCCATGCATCTGGGTCATCCTGGCTCATCCCTGTGTGCGTTGGAGATTGCATCATAGGTGGGGTCGCAATCGGTGATGGTTGCGGTGAGTGGTGTGCTGATGGTTGTGGCGAAAACCGTGGTGGAGTTACTTCTTTTGCCACCTTTGCTTTCGGTTGTTTCTCTGTGTCTTTGAAAGCAAGTTTTCTTTTCATCCCTATAGGAGGGAGAGTTCTTATTTTCCCTGTTTCCTTTTGAATATGGAGCCTTCTTTGGGTATAATCTGGCTCCCCTGCTTCTAGCTCCTGTCCAAATCTATGGCCTTGTAATTGTTCTGAAAGGCCTTGTTCTTCGGAGTAGGAGCTTGTTTTCGGCTCCGAAGCTGGGTGTTTTGGTACCGAAACTTTTTCCACAGCTTTTTCGGCTCCGAAGCCACTTTTTTAGGTTTCGGTGTGCCGATATCTCGGTGCCGACTTATCTTGGAGCCGGTCTCCCGGTGTCGAGTCTGGTCTGAGCCAGTATCTTGGTGTCGAGTATGCTGCGTGCCGGGATCTCGACCGGAGTCGCAAGACTTCGACACGTGCGTGCCCTTTTTCGGTGCCAATGGTTGGTCACCAATTGTATGGGTTAAGCCATGGCCTGCCGGCGGTGGCGTCCCCTGGGCTTTCATGATTTTGGTGTGATTTTTGGTCGGGGCTGGTTTACTCACGATTTTCGGCACCTGCTCTGTTTCAGGCTCTTCCGAGTCCGAGTCAGCGATGGAGAAAGTCTCCTCTTCCTCGACATCGCGGTGTCCTGACGGCACCGATGCCATTTGAAGCCTTCGTGCTCTCCGGTCCCATAGCGTTTTCTTCGACCGAAACGCCCGACAGGCCTCGCAGGAATCCTCTTTGTGTTCGGGGGACAAACACAAATTACAGACCAGATGTTGATCTGTGTAAGGATACTTGTTGTGGCATTCGGGGCAGAAGCGGAATGGGGTCCGTTCCATTAGCCTTAAAGATGCACGAGGTCGGGCCGACCAGGCCCCGCCGGGGAATCGAAGCCCCGAAGGGCTACCGGAGCTCTTCTTGATTCGGTGTCAATCTGCGTTAACTAACCCGCTACCGAACATCAACAATACTGTCTAATTTTCCGAGATTTACCTAACTTTCCGAACTGAAACATGGAGCGAAGAGGAACACGTCCGAACCCGATGGCGGAAAGAAAACAATCTAAGATGGAGTCGACGCCCATGCGCAATGGAGCCGAAATGGGAGGAGTCCCTCGATCACGTGACTCGAAAAGACTTCTTCGAAGAAAAACAACTTTTAACACTCCGAGCCCAACACTAGATGGCGGGATATGCACAGCATGTGTATCTGCAGCTACACATGCCATCGAACATATATATATATATACATGTATATATATATCATATTGCTTTTCCATAGTCATCGAGTGCTAGTAACTTTGCCTTTGTTTCGTGAATCCTAATGAAACTTTCCAAAAAACAAAATCACCTCAGCTCCTTCTTCGAACGATTCGGAGTGATCTGTCAAGTGCGGGTTGAGAAAAAAGGGGGTCTCAAAAGCAAATGTCCTTATTCATTTTCCATAGAAGTCTTATGGCAGCACTAGCTCAAAAACTGATGAACAGAATTACACCAAATTTGGCAGGAAGCTATTTCTTGGCTTGCAGATTATGCTATTTTTGATTCAGTGTAAATCTGTTCAGTAGCTTTTTGAGAAATTAAGGTTACAAAAATAACTGTAGATCTGGATGGTTGGGTCCAAGGGACTCTCACAAAAATTTGAGCGTTTTAATTGGCCCAGGGAGCGTTATCTCCTTTGGGCCAATTTGCTACAATGGGAGTCAGATGCATGTGGGAGCAAGCACTCTTACTGGCTGCTAGCAAAATGAGAAAAACACTGCTTGAAGCCATTATAGGACTCAGTGACTTAGTGCCCTGGCCCGAAATATTATTAAACAATAATATTAGGGAGCAGGGTAGAGATACCGTGCCCCCCCTAGGTCTTACAGAGGGGAGCCAGAGGGACCCCTCTGGGCATTAAAAATAAAAAAATCAGCAGGTTTGGGGCAAAAAAAACAAAATTAAATATTTGGGAAGATAGGGCGAGTGGGGCTCCCCTCCCTAAGCTCATTTTGGGCCCCGGGGATTGCCTGCAGGGAAGTTGGGCACAGGGCCTGGCTGTAGTCAAGTCCCTGTGGCCAGCACCCCACTGTGCATCATTGAAGGCTGTACATAGTGTGGGGTTGCTGCTGGTGGGGGGTGTATGCAGGGCCTGGCTGCAAGCCAGGCCTTGCATCTAACCCCGCACTGAGCATGACCAAATGCCATGCCCTGCGTTCTGTTGGCTGCCTCTGGGGTTGTTTGGCCAACCCCCCGCCATGCACAACCAAAGGCCATGCATTGGGGGTGGTTGGCTTTACATACACTAATATCATATTATTTTACTTTTTTTAAAAAAAACCAAAAAGTCACTTAAAAACAAAGTTTAAAGTGACACTTAGGTGGCCCTGCATTGATTGGTATATCTGACTTTAGTATTGTGCTGCTCTTGAGACACTATGCATGGAGGAAGGGATACGCAAAACTATGTTAAATCTGATCCCCAATTTGCACAGACATCCACTTTTACTAAAACAAAAAATATATCACACACAAACAAGAATGTTTGTGGAAATAGGGTTCTAGCAAACATTTATAATTTGTGCATTAACAGATAAAGGACCTGATCACAAGTTCGGCAGACAGTTTTACCCATCCGCCGAACTTCCAACGGAGTGGTTGCCGCCAATGTGGCTGCCTCCCTGACGGGCACAATACGAGTTTCCCACTAGGTCGGTGAGTGGAAACCTGAGTTTCCGCCCGCCAGCCTAGCAAGAAACACCCTACAGCATTGTCTCAGGCTCATAATCAAGCCAGCGGCAATGCTGTAGGATACAGGATGCACCAGCACCCTCGCAATGTTCACAGTCTGCTTTGCAGACAGTGAGCACTGCGACGGTGCTGGCCAGAGTGGCCCTGCACTGCCCATGCCAAGTGCATGGGCAGTGCAGGGCCTGCTGCACCTGTTCTCCGCCAGCCTTTTCATGGTAGTGTCACTACCATGAAATCAATGGCGGAGAATGAAGTCGTAATCCCCATGGCAGGCTTCTTGCAGCGCTAACCTGGTGGATTAGGACCGCCACAACCACCAGACCGCCGGGATCCCTGATCATAGCAGTGCTTGCAGTCCAACCGCAGCACGACTACCGCATGCCACTCGAACCACCGCATTGGCAGCGGTCCGACCGTCATCCGCGAACATTCTTAAGACCGCCAGGTTTGTAATGAGGCTCAAAAGTGTCTTGATTGGTTGATCCTATTAAGATGTTTGTTTCCATAACACTTCGGAATTACAAAAAAATGCTTCATTTGTGCTTTCCTAAGTGTTGATATATTTTAAAATATTTGTACTATTCATTTTCAGGTACTTACATGCTGTTGTTAGAAAACAAACAACATCCTAAAGCCTTTCCTTTCGCACTACCCTGGAAAGATTGTTACATAGTTCGCTTTAAACAAATAATTTCAATTTGCTGTCATAAAAATAAAAGTAAACACAACTCTCAATATTAAAAGAATAAGTAGCAATCTATCTGAAGACACAGGTTGACATTTGACGTCTGTCTTTGAGCCCACAGCTAATATGACAAGACAAAAACAAAAATTTAAAAGCATCTTAATTGCTCATTAAATCAGAACTTGACATCCAACACGTTTCTGCTTGTGGTTAAAAAGGGTTTCTTGATACAACCATTTAATTCTGACTCTTTTGTCATGTTAATGAAAAGACAACATCGAAATGAAAGCCTAAAAATAGCAACACAAACAACATTTTGTTTTCACTACTGGGTTTAGTTTACTATTCAGTCTCATTTAGTCCTTAAAATATTGTAACATTCTTACCTGAATGAGCAGCACCACACACTTTTTTGAGAGGATCAGAGAACAGCAAAGGTATACAGTCTGCCCCAGGTGCTGCTATAGTGATACCCTTTATATTAGTCACTATACCATCATAGCTGTCAGGCTCAGGCTGCTTTCCCAATATCCAAACTTCATTTGCATGATCAACCTATATTTTCAGGGTAAAACAATGGCATGAGTTAGAATATAAAAAAGCATATATCCACATAAAAATGTAGCTTTACATTACGTTTTTTGGGCTCTGACTGAAATATACATTACATGATGATACGAATCAAACCAATGCATTTGCCATGATGTTAACAAATAGGAAAAAGAGAGCACTGTTTAATAAGCTGTAAGATCAAATACAGTACAAACTCTACACAAGACAATAGGTCTCTCTTTTTAAGTATATATTCCTTACTTAGAGATTGGCAGATATGGAGTATCTGCAACTTTTCCTGCTAGTGCTTTTGTGTTTTTTTGCATGATTGGCATGTGTACTTGCATAAATGTATTGATGTATGACTGTAGTGTTGTACAAAGGTGACCCCTGACCTGCCTTAAAGCCAGGCACCACTCTATATGCCGAGCAGCTCCACCAGCCTGCCCCTATGTCCCCGACCCCACCCTCGCTGCTGCAGCGAATTCGGGGCCCTCCACCACCCGCCTGCACCTCATCCCTGGTGTCTAGTGGTTGCCGTAAGTATTGTATGTGTGTCCTGTAGTCTGTCTTAGTGCTGTTTGTGCCGTTTTTCTGTGCCTTTCTCTGGTTTTGTTATACTCTGTCTTGTGCCTTCCCAGTTTTGTCTCTGTTTATTGCCTTTTTTTGTTTATTGCCTTTCTCTATTGCCTTTTTCTGTTCCGACCTCTCCTTCTCCGCGGTCCGGCCGCTGCATCCCCTGTGGCCCCGCCCCCCTTGTGCCCTCATTTGCCACCGCCTCCCAGCTGCTCCTCCCTTCCACCTCCACTTCTTAATTGCACGCCGGACACAAGCCAGTCTTAGCCCGTCCGCGCCTGGACCACACCCACCGCCAGTCCCCCTGCCCCTCGCACCTCCCACACCACCAGAAGCCACTACACCACAACAGAACTCCTCGCGCTCAACCCCGACTGCCCACCGCCTGCGCCCAGACCTCCCTTAGGCACACCCATGGACTTTTCTCCTGCCGTACGTGCCACTTCACCTGCGCTCAAGCCACCAAGCACCACAACAACGCCACCCACCTCAACCACTTCAGCTGCATCCTCTTCAACACCCGCTCCGTCCACAAGCACGCAATCGAACTCTGGGACCTGCTCACATCAACCTCCCAGACATCGCCTTCCTCACCGAAACCTGGATGAACCCCTCATCGGAACCTGACATCGCCATAGCCATCCCTGAGGGCTACAAAATCACCCGAAGAGACCGCACCAACAAACCAGGAGGAGGAATCACCATAGTCTACAGAAGCTCCATCAGGATCTCAACCGACACCCACGACGCCCTGGATGCCACGGAACACCTGCACTTCCATATATACGTCAACGCCAACACCACCCTGAGAGGAACCCTCGTCTACAGATCCCCGGGCCCCCGCCCACAATTCTGCGATGCCATCGCCGACACTATCAGCACCCACACCCTCGCCTCCACAGACTACATGCTCCTCGGCGACCTGAATGTCCACCTGGAGAACAGCGGCGACAGCAACTCCTCAGCCCTACTAGACAACCTTGCCAACCTCGGCCTCAAGCAAATGGTCACCTCGCCCACCCACTCAGCCGGCCACACACTCGACGCCAGCTTCTCCTCCAGCAGTCATGTCACCTTCACTCACACCACCGAACTCCATTGGTCCGACCACCGTTGTGTTCATTTTTCCTTCCAGAAACCCAGCACCAACAGCATCGGATCCCTCACCGCAAGTGGAACAAGATCTCCAAGGACCAATTGACCTCCAACCTCGCCCACGCCCTACCACCCAAAACCAACGACCCAAAACCGCTGCCCTCAACCTCAAGCAATGGCTCGACGACTGCGCCAACACCCTCGCTCCACTCAGGAAACCCATCAACACCCGCACCAACAAAAAAGCTCCCGGGTCCACCGCAGACATTCAAGCCTCCAAACGGGAATGCGGGAAAGCCGAGAAGATCTGCCGCCTAGAACAAACAGAAAGCAATCACGCCGCCCTCAAATCCGTCATCTGCAAACATCACCACCTCATCCAGACCACCTCTGAGACTCCCGCGTCACCTTCTTTCACTGCAAGATCACAGACATCCATGGAAGCTTCGCTCTGCCGTCCCGCACCACCACCATGGCCAAGGTCCACCCCAACGCACCCATCCACACCAACATCCTGAGTGCCTGGACCACCACCAATGACGAGGAAACCACCAAGACCATGAGCACCATCCACTCCGGCTCTCCCGCCGACCCCTATCCTCACAACGTCTTCAATAAAGCCAGCCAAATCATCGCTCCCCAGATCCTGACCATCATCAACAGCTCCTTCGAGACCGCCATCTTCCCAGAGAGCTGGAAACACGCTGATGTCAACGCCCTGCTTAAAAAGCCCAAAGCCGACCCCAAAGACCTAAAAAACTACCGGCCCATCTCCCTACTCCCCTTCCCTGCGAAGGTCATAGAGAAGATAGTCAACAATCAACTATCCCACTTCTTGGAGGACAGCCTACTCAACAGCTCCCAGTCTGGCTTCCGCAAAAACCACAGCACCGAGACCGCCCTTATTGCTTGCACCGACGACATCAGGAGCAGGCTCGACAAAGGTGAAACCGTTGCTCTCATCCTCCTTGACCTTTTCTTCGACACTGTCTGTCACTACACCCTCCGCACACGCCTCTACGACGCCGGAATCCGCCACAGAGCCCTGGATTGGCTCACATCCTTCCTCTCTGGAAGAACCCAAAGAGTCCGCCTCCCCCTGTTCCTGTCTAAAGCCACCAAGACCATCTGTGGAGTCCCCCAGGGATCCTCACTCAGCCCCACCCTCTTTAATGTCTACATGACACTGCTCGCCAACATCGTCCGATCCCACGGCCTCAACATCGTCTCCTACGCAGACGACACTCAGCTGATCCTCTCTCTCACGAAGGACCCCGCAACCGCTAAGACCAACCTCCACACCAGGCTTCACGCCATCGCCAACTGAATGGAAGCAAGCCGCCTCAAGCTGAACTCGGAGAAGACCGAGATCATCATCTTCGGCTCCAACAGATCAGCATGGAACGACTCCTGGTGGCCTGCCACTCTGGGGTCTTCCCCAACGCCCACCACCCACGCACGCAACCTCGGCCTAATACTGGACTCTTTGCTTTCTGTGACCCAGCAAGTCAACGCCATCTCATCCTCATGCTTCAACACCCTTTGCATGCTCCGCAAGACCTTCAGACGGATCCCTGTGGAAACCAGAAGAACGGTCACCCACGCCCTCGTCAGCAGCAGACTGGACTACAGCAACACCCTCTACACGGGAACAACGGGCAAGCTCCAGAAGAAACTCCAGCGCATCCAGAAAGCCTCAGTACGACTCATCCTCAACCTCCCTCACCACAAACACATCTCAGCCCACCTCAGAGACCTCCACTGGCTCCCCGTCAACAAAAGGATCGCCTTCAAACTCCTGATCCACACTCACAAAGCTCTCCATGACGCCGGACCTGCCTACCTCAACGAGCATCTCAACTTCCACATCCCGACGTGCCAGTTCCGCTCCGCCAACCTCGCCATCGCAACCGTCCCCTGCATCCACCATACCACAAATGGCGGCAGATCATTCTCCCACCTTGCCGCCAAAACCTGGAACTCCCTCCCCGTCAACCTACGTTTGACCCAGGAGCTCCTGACCTTCAGGAAGCACCTCAAGACCTGGCTCTTCGAGCAGTAGCATCCCCCTCCCTCCCCCCCAGCGCCTTGAGACTCTTCTGGGTGAGTAGTGCGCTTAACAAATTACTGATTGAGATTGAAAGGGGTGTGTCGGTACTGTATGTAGCAGGGGAAAAGCACAATGCACTAATGTAGTCCATTCTCATGGAAAGGTATTCCTTTTGTGTATCTGATACTGGACCAGTATTACACGCCATATCCCATGTTCAGGCATCATATTGGCAGGTCCTTGCAAAACAATGTGGCTTTTTGTGGGGGAGGGCATTGTAGCAACTTATGTTCAGTTATATGGGTGTTTCTGGGAAAGCTACACCCCATGCATCACTGCAGTTGTATCTTTCAAAGGGTTTGCAGGTGCAGGCAGGCAACCATTGGACAGAGTAGAGGTTGCTTACAGATGAACTATAAAGCCCTGAAGATATACAAGGAAGTCACATCACAATATCCATGACAGGAAATGCAGGATGTGGGTTTTGTGCTTACTGTCCCACAGGAACCAAGCTGCATGTGACTAAAAAAGCCTCAAACAGGACAAATGTGGTTTGGGGTTGTTTGTGTTCCAGTTCACCTGGCTTGACAGTTCAGGCTGGACTGTTCCTACATGGGCATGACGAAAGCTGATTTGCACATAGCTGGGTCTAATCAAAGGTGGCAAGGTGAGTAAAGAAATGCTGGGCTAGGTTATTTCCCCAAGTAATTACCAGTATTCCACCACTAACCTTTTTGTTAAATTACGTGAAATTGAGGATGGCAGACACTTGCGGCCCGGTAGTGAAATGAGTAGCCCTGTAAGATTAATCAGCAACCAATGAATTTGACCAAACTGGTTATCATAGTAAATTAGAAAAAAGAACAACAATATGGCCCTGAATCTAAGTTTGTCGGGTAGTAGGTACTATTTACCGCACCTGATAAGTAACGATTCCCAGGGGTACATTATTTATTGGGAGCAATAAATATCACCTATTTTTACTTGGAATGGCATGCTGATTTTAATGTACCAAAATCCACATGGCATGTTAAAAACAGTACATTTCCCCCTGTTGAATGAAGAGAGTTACAGTTTCTTCAGTTCAATATAACTGGTTAATATCAGTGTTTTTTGTTTAAAGTATCATGCTGTGACATTTTCACCTATCTATAACATCATCTTAATCTTGTTTTTTGTAAGTGAATTTTTAGGGTTGTCCAGGGTCTAATATCACCACTATATATAAAAGATAGACCTATTGGCTTTGTCAAAATGTGGCTACATCAGTATTCAAAACAAGCCTACTGGCTTTGTCAAGGAATCAGCACATCACTGCAATGTTTGCTAATAAACATTTAGTAAGCTATTTGCAGTCAAAACAACATTAAACATGTGTTGGAGGCTTTCTTTTACACTTATTAAGCCATATAATACAGCCATAAGTTCAACCACACAGGGTCTTTGCATGTCCAAGCTGAAGAACAAACACTCCAACTCTAGTAATGCTTAAAAATATCATCAACTTTTCCCGTGGTCATGTTATATGACTCCATAAAACGCGGGTTTATTTTCAGACATTTATTTTCAGGGGAACTACTACACTCCCTGCAGCGAATGTTATGGTTACTTGAGATAACTATAACTAGTACATTTTAGAGGTTTGGATCATTTAAAACAGTATGTTTTAATTGACATTTCTCCTAACTATAATGTCCCTTTAACCTACATTTGTTTCAGTGAATTTGTGAGTTTTTTTAAATACCTATTTGAACCTATCCCTTTAAACTTTCTTTCTTTCAGTGAATTTCAAAAGCACAAGCCTTTTGGTATAGTAAATAGACATTTAAATAGAGCATTAATAGTAGAAACAAATTAAACATGCTTCAGTCTTCTTTTTTAGGCTCTTAAGACCACATAATGTAGCAATAAAGCCAACCACCAAGCTCCATTCCAAGAGTTCAAAAGCCCCAGCTCTTGGAAAGCTTTAAAAGATCAATTACTTCTATAGACCCAGTAAACATAGGGATAGTTGTTTTTAAAATTATTTGTGTGAGGCTCCTGCTGCTGGTTATGCTCATGCCCAGATTTAGGGCACCAGCAAGTTTTATGTAAAATAGCCTATGAAGAGCATTAAGTGGCGCTCCTTACTAAGAGCAGTGAATAATAAACGAGCAGCTCTGGTTTCTCATATAATATTCTTCCCTTTTTAAATGTTATTTTTAGTTTATTGTGGGTGTCCCGGTCCCACCCGGGACACCCCAACCTTTAATTTTTGTTGAGGGCTGCATGGGGGTTCCAGGGCCCCTGCAACCACACTGGCTCCCTGCAAACGACTACACTCTATGGGACAGCGCAGGACACTTTTTTTTTGTTTACTTAAGGGGGCTGCGATGCACATCCAGCATACCCCACAAAATATTCAGCAATGGGGGTTTTGGGTGGCGCCCCAAGGCCCCAGCAGCCCCACCAGTGCTATTTCCATGCTGGTTTCTAGGAGCATTTGTTGCACCTGGTGGGAGCAGCTTATTTTTTTTGCTACTGCCAGGTGGGAGCAATTTTATGTTTCTGAGAGCTTTCTGCTCCCACAGGGTAGGAGCACAATAAGACTTCCCTGCCTGGGGACAGGGATAGGATAAGGATAAGATGATGCCCTAGGGGATGGGGTCCTCGAGACACCATTCCTAAGCTGGCATCAAACTATGGGGTCCCTGGGGCCAAACCATGGCGCAGGAAGGGAGGGCCTCACTTTCCCTCCATATTATCATAATACCAGCCCCATGGGATGGAGTCACCATAGCCTATAGAAGGTGAGGGGAGGAGGACTGCATACCTGCACCCCATTATCAAAATACTGACAAATGTACTGCTCTGCCCCCAAGCCCTGGCCCACCGTAAGGGGTTTAGATAACAAAATGCAAGTTCCACAGCATCAATTGAAAATGCTGCCCACCAGTCCTGTGGTATCCCTACTCTGCCCCTATATGTTATTTCCTTTGTTCTAGGACAGGGGACAGGAGTCCCTGAGTCCTAAAATGACTGCGATCACACCTTTGTCACTGTAGTGGCAGCCAATCCAGTCTTATCGTAAGATCCTCTGCGGTGTCAAATATATACAAAGTTTTTAAGCCAGAATTTTTCAAAAACCTTTTTTACACCAATCACAAAAGCCAGACTTTGTGGACCAAGATCTAGCTTTCTGCCAAATTTGGTGTAATTCCATTCAGTAGTTTTGCAGTCTTGCTGTTCAATAGTCCTATGGAAAAATTAATGGGAAAAAAACAGGTTTTGGGACAGGCCCAGTATGAGGGATCAGCCTGAAACTTTCCAGGAAGGAGCGGAGGTGGATGAGCCTTTTTTTGGAAAGTTTGGTGAAGATTAATCAAAGGACACCAAGGTTATGAACAAACCAAAAAATAGCTTTCCCTAGAGAAACGTGGTCCTAACTCTACCGAGTGGCGACCGTATATATGCACATTTAAAATCAGTCTTTCACACTAAGAACAGCAGTGTAATACAATGCATTGTGCAGGTCGAGTTGTATTACATGCATTGCAATTTACCATGTGATAAAGGCTTGTGTGAATGATATTCACATGTTTCATGGCTGAACTCTTCTTAAAAATCAAACATTTCTGCTTCCTGATCACAAGCTTTCTCAATGTTATTCTTTTATTAATACAGCCATGATTTATAGTGAGTGCCATCAATAAGAGGTGAATTAAGATGCATGATAGCATGTTTACCCTTTTTAAGTCGAGCAAAGGAGCGCACTGCACTTCTCAATATGTTGTAATGTATTCTGAGGGCTTTAACCACGCTCACCTTACGCTCATCACTTTCATTTGTTTCTGGGCCTGCCTTTCAAACATCCTTTGATGTCGTTGGTGAATGCTTTACATTTGTCCCGCCTTGAGGCTGTTTTGCTACCGCTTTGGAAACTGACCCTGTTACATGGATTACTGCACAATCAGCAAGATAGCTTTGTGTCGGCAAACTATTTTTCTTTTGCCTCGCTGCTTTGCTCATGGCGGTATGTTGTTTTTTTGTCTTCCTTGGTTTCAGGCATCTTGCTATTTCTTTGCGATGTCTGCAGGGGCTTTTTTTTTTTTTTTTTTGCTTTTTAATGTAGTGCAAACTCGACACAAAGGTATTGGAGCGCTTTATTTTTGTGCATTTTTTTGCATTTTTATATAGCTCAATTTTGATAGAAAGGTATTACAGAGCTTTACATGAGCACCGGTTACATTACACAAGAACACATTCATTTTTGGTAGCAAGGGGAGATTAAGTCATTTGTCCAGAATCACAGGATGTTGAGCTGGCGCTGAGACTCAAACCGTGTTCCCCAGCTCCGAAGTCGACAGCTTTGGCCCTTATGCCCCATCCTCTCCCCTAGGGATCTTTGTCTAGTGCGCGTTGGACAGTCTGGAATAATGTTTTATTTTTTATAGCGCTTGGTACACGTTGTGTCCATTTCATAACGCTGCAAAGCAGGTGTCATTCTTAACAAAATTGCTATAATTCTTTTGGATCAACCTTGCAGAGATGAAGAGGTGAAAAAGCTATGGCAGAATAGTAATCTGTGACTGTCCCGTTCTGTGAAGACCTCTGCAGTGGGTGCATTAACCAACTGACTTTGAGTAGACCTTAACACTAAGCGATAACATGTGCTCTTGATAACCTCCAGAGGGTCACCAACCAAGCACATAGTTCTACGCAAGAATATGGCAAAAGGTGTTGTCTCCAAAATGGCGCAAAAGGCGTTGTGACTCCAGACCCAAGAAGTTCACGGCTTCAAGCTTGATAGCGAAAACATCTAGCCGTTGGATGTAAATTGGGTCCCTTCAAATTGAGTTCAGTTAGTGTGAACTCAATACAAATGTACAGCGCTTTACATGAGCACCGGTTACATTACACATAACTTTTTGGTAGCAACAGGAGACAAAATGATTGGCCCAGAATCACAAGATGTTGAGCCAGTGAGGAGACTTGAACCGTGTTCCCAAGACTGGCAGCTCTGGCCCTTATGCCACATCCTCTCCACTGGGGTTCTTTGTCTGGTGCGTGTTGGGGCAGTCTGGGAATAACTAATTTGTTTAATACAGCTCTTGGTAATACTGGTTCTGATATTTCATAGCTCTGCAAAGCAGGTGCCATTATTAACAAAATCACTATTATTAATTTGCGGTTAAGCTGCATCTTCTGTTATTCACTATATATACAGTCAATGTTTTTAAAAGTTAGCTTGTTATTGCCTATGTAGAGGAATAATTCCTTTAAAAGTTTAGCACACAGAAATATATGGCTGCCCTCTTTTCTTTGCTCCTAACTCTTTTGACCCCCTCATTCTCTGGGTTCAATGCCACAAAGGTGCATCTTTGTGGCTTGTTTGGTGCTACAAAAGTTTAGGTCTGTAGGAATGAGGTAAAAACACTCCCAAGATGGTGGCTTTGTTGTGTCCTCACTCCTGCAGTGACAGCTCTGGGAGGGCTGCTGTGGAACCTCGCATACATACACTACACTCCAAACCGAAACACATAGGTAAAAGACATTGCCATTTACAACTCTCACAAATGTGAGACCTATTGCATTGCAAATGCTGGTTTATTACAGCATCCAGTCACAATTATATTAAGCTATTTAATCATCAACAATGGAAATATTAACGAACTTTGGGCCACATGTAGGAAAGTCCGAGATTGCGACTCGGAAATTGCGAGTCAGTCCGACTCGCAATTTCCAAGTCGCAATCTCGGATGCAGAACGGTGTCTCAAAGTATCAATATCAATATTAATGAGGTGGATCGCATTTTGCGACCCCATAGCGAGTCCCTGCACTCACAGGGATGGTGGTTTGCTGAAGTCAGCAGACCTCCATGTCTGTGACTGCTTTGTAAATAAAGCAGTTTTTTTTTTTCATTTTGCAGCCCGTTTTCCTTAACCCCTTCTGTGCCGCGGACGTAGTGGTTACGTCCCGCGGCACAGTGCTGCTGTGCCGAGGACGTAACCACTACGTCCTCGGCACACAGCCCAGAGGGAGCGCTCTCGCTCCCTCTGTGTGCTTCCCCCCACCCCCCCAAAGTCAGGGATGGAAGGGGAAGCCCTTCCCCTTCCACCCCCGACCCCCCCATAATGACGTCAGCGCGCGATCGCGCGCTGACTTCATTATGGGGATTTCGCCGCACAGGAAGCCATTTGCTTCCTGTGCGGCGACGAGGAAAGAGGTGAGTTCCTCTTCCCGGTGGGTGGGGGGTTTGGGCTAAAGAGGCACCGGGGGAAAGGAAAGGCTTTTCCTTTCCCCCGGTGTCTCTTTGAGCATTCCTGCTGCCCGATCGCATTGCGATCGGGCAGCAGGAATGCCCACTAGACACCAGGGATTTGTTTTTTTTGTTGTTTGCTCGTGTTTCTTGCTGGCGGGGAGCGGCCCCTTGGGCAAGGGTCGCTCCCCTTGTGGGGGCAATTAGTTACGGCCATTTCTGCCCCCCTTGGGGGCAGATTGGCCTACTTTTTAGGCGGATCTGCCCCCAAGGGGGGCAGAAACCACTGGATCACCAGGGATTTATATTTTCTGTGCAGGTATGTTGGGAGGGGGTGCCCCCTTGGGCAAGGGGCGCCCCCCCCAAGGGGGCAGAGAACTGTTGGCCATTTCTGCCCCCCTTGGGGGCAGATCGGCCTATTTTTTTTAGGTCCATCTGCCCCCAAGGGGGGCAGAAGCCACTTAGGCACCAGGGATTGTGTGTGTAGTGGATGGGGGGGGCGCCCCCTTGGGCAAGGGTCGCTCCCCTTTGGGGGGCATGTCTTTTAGGGCCATTTCTGCCCCCCTTGAGGGCAGATCAGCCTATTATTTTTAGGTTGATCTGCCCCAAGGGGGGCAGAAACCACTAGAACGCCAGGGATGTTTTTTTATGTGTTTATTTTTGTGGGGGGGCGTCCCCTTGGGCACGGGGCGCCCCCCCAAGGGGGGCATTGACCTGTTGGCCATTTCTGCCCCCCCTGGGGGCAGATGGGCCTATTTTTCTAGACCCACCTGCCCCCAAGGGGGGCAGAAGCCACGTAGACACCAGGGATAGTGTGTGTGTGTGTGTGTGTTAGTGGATGGGGGGGGGCTTGGGCAAGGGTCGCCCCCCACTTTGGGGGCACATGTACCCAGGCCATTTCTGCACCCCTTGGAGACAGATCAGCCTATTATTTTTAGGCTGATCTGCCCCCAAGGGGGGCAGAAACCACTAGAACGCCAGGGATTTTTTTTTATGTGTTTATTTTTGTGGGGGGGTGTCCCCTTGGGCACGGGGCGCCCCCCCAAGGGGGGCATTGACCTGTTGGCCATTTCTGCCCCCCCTGGGGGCAGATGGGCCTATTTTTCTAGACCCACCTGCCCCCAAGGGGGGCAGAAGCCACGTAGACACCAGGGATAGTGTGTGTGTGTGTGTGTGTTAGTGGATGGGGGGGGGGCTTGGGCAAGGGTCGCCCCCCACTTTGGGGGCACATGTACCCAGGCCATTTCTGCACCCCTTGGAGACAGATCAGCCTATTATTTTTAGGCTGATCTGCCCCCAAGGGGGGCAGAAACCACTAGAACGCCAGGGATTTTCTTTTATGTGTTTATTTTTGTGGGGGGGCGTCCCCTCGGGCACGGGGCGCCCCCCCAAGGGGGGCATTGACCTGTTGGCCATTTCTGCCCCCCATGGGGGCAGATGGGCCTATTTTTCTAGACCCACCTGCCCCCAAGGGGGGCAGAAGCCACGTAGACACCAGGGATAGTGTGTGTGTGTGTGTGTGTTAGTGGATGGGGGGGGGGCTTGGGCAAGGGTCGCCCCCCACTTTGGGGGCACATGTACCCAGGCCATTTCTGCACCCCTTGGAGACAGATCAGCCTATTATTTTTAGGCTGATCTGCCCCCAAGGGGGGCAGAAACCACTAGAACGCCAGGGATTTTTTTTTATGTGTTTATTTTTGTGGGGGGGCGTCCCCTCGGGCACGGGGCGCCCCCCCAAGGGGGGCATTGACCTGTTGGCCATTTCTGCCCCCCCTGGGGGCAGATGGGCCTATTTTTCTAGACCCACCTGCCCCCAAGGGGGGCAGAAGCCACGTAGACACCAGGGATAGTGTGTGTGTGTGTGTGTTAGTGGATGGGGGGGGGCTTGGGCAAGGGTCGCCCCCCACTTTGGGGGCACATGTACCCAGGCCATTTCTGCACCCCTTGGAGACAGATCAGCCTATTTTTTTAGGCTGATCTGCCCCCAAGGGGGGCAGAAACCACTAGAACGCCAGGGATTTTTTTTTATGTGTTTATTTTTGTGGGGGGGTGTCCCCTTGGGCACGGGGCGCCCCCCCAAGGGGGGCATTGACCTGTTGGCCATTTCTGCCCCCCCTGGGGGCAGATGGGCCTATTTTTCTAGACCCACCTGCCCCCAAGGGGGGCAGAAACCACGTAGACACCAGGGATAGTGTGTGTGTGTGTGTGTGTGTTAGTGGATGGGGGGAGGCTTGGGCAAGGGTCGCCCCCCACTTTGGGGGCACATGTACCCAGGCCATTTCTGCACCCCTTGGAGACAGATCAGCCTATTATTTTTAGGCTGATCTGCCCCCAAGGGGGGCAGAAACCACTAGAACGCCAGGGATTTTTTTTTATGTGTTTATTTTTGTGGGGGGGCGTCCCCTTGGGCACGGGGCGCCCCCCCAAGGGGGGCATTGACCTGTTGGCCATTTCTGCCCCCCCTGGGGACAGATGGGCCTATTTTTCTAGACCCACCTGCCCCCAATGGGGGCAGAAGCCACGTAGACACCAGGGATAGTGTGTGTGTGTGTTAGTGGATGGGGGGGGGCTTGGGCAAGGGTCGCCCCCCACTTTGGGGGCACATGTACCCAGGCCATTTCTGCACCCCTTGGAGACAGATCAGCCTATTATTTTTAGGCTGATCTGCCCCCAAGGGGGGCAGAAACCACTAGAACGCCAGGGATTTTTTTTTATTTGTTTATTTTTGTGGGGGGGCGTCCCCTTGGTCACGGGGCGCCCCCCCAAGGGGGGCATTGACCTGTTGGCCATTTCTACACCCCCTGGGGGCAGATGGGCCTATTTTCTTAGGCCCACCTGCCCCCAAGGGGGCAGAAGCCACTTAGGCACCAGGGATAGTGTTGTGTGTGTTTTTTTTGTTTTTTTTTGTTTGAGGGCTGTCCCCTTTGGCAAGGGTCGCTCTCCATGGGGACACAGTACTAAAGGTATTTTCTGGCTTCCTTGGGGCAGACAGGCCTATTTTTTTAGTAGGCCCATCTGCCCCTATGACAGAATCCACTTAGGCACCAATTTCTAAAATGTTTGATGGTGGGGTGTTTGTCAACTGAAGAAGTCTTTGCATTTGTGATAAAAAAAAATTTCCTCCTTTTTGTTCTAGTTCAAAGCTTTTGCTTTATTTGCTGTGGCTCCTTGCGGTTTTGGCGGTGGTTGACCTGCAGTTTGCACAGTTGCATGTTTTAGGTAAGTAAAAACAATTTACTCCAAAGGAGTATTGTTGCCATGCATGAATGACATGTTTGTAGGGGGTGTACTAAATGCAGGATTGTGTGTGAAATTGTCCTTAGGTTTGTGCACAATGATATTTGTTTTGTCTTATTTCTAATTTGCCTTTCTTTCTTTCTTTTTAGTGGGATATCATTGGTGATTGCTGTGTAGTTGCTGGTGAATCAAGCTTTTTCAGGCAAGTGAGCGGTATAGTTTTTGAGTTTGTAACTCTTACTAACAAAGCTACACTTTGTTACTTGTCTTACACAGTGCTGGTTGTTGGTGGTGAATTTGTCCAGTTAATTTTAGCAGGAGAGATCATGGCTAGCCGCAGGATGACCGCTCAGCAGGTGGTTGGTATGCTTTTTGAGTCACAGTCTGATCATGACTATGAGACGGACTCTGCATCTGAGGCAGAGGAGGAAGTCAGAGATTCTGGCAGTGATGTTTCTGTTGGAGGGGAATCTTCTGATGATGAAGCCACACTCAGTGCAGATGAAGGTTCTGTTTTAGAGGAGGACATTGATGTGCCAATAGTGCAGCAACCTGGGGCTGAAAGGTTTCCCGTTAGAAGACCTGATGTCTGGGTTGCCCCAAACATGGAGCAGCCAGAGTTGCCTGCCTTCACTGGTCTCCCGGGGTGTAACGCCAATACAGAGAACTTTATGCCTATCAATTTCTTTGAGTTATTCATGGATGATGTGTTTTTGGAAGAGATTGTTGAGCAGACTAATTTGTATGCGGAGCAGCATTTGAGGGACAACGCTGCTAGACTTAGGCCACACTCTAGAGCTGCCCAGTGGATTCCCACAAATTTGGAGGAGCTAAAAAAGTTTTTGGGTTTGACTTTTTTGATGGGGTTGATAAGGAAGCCGTCACTGGCTTCTTATTGGTCTACTAATCCCTTGATGGCAACAGCTATATTTCCAGCTACCATGAGTCGTAATCGGTATTTGCTTCTTCTTAGGATGCTGCATTTTGTTGACAATGCATTAGCCTTGCCACGAGATCACCCAGATTCTGACCGTCTTTTTAAGATTAGGCCTGTCCTTGATCATTTTGTAGATCGGTTTTCGGAGGTCTATGTTCCAGGCAAAGAGATAAGTGTGGACGAGTCTTTGGTCCTCTTCAAGGGTCGTTTGGTTTTTAGGCAGTACATTCCTAGCAAAAGGGCACGATATGGAATTAAATTGTATATGCTGTCTGAAAGTAGGACAGGATATGTGTATAGTTTCCGTGTGTACACTGGTAGGGATTCCAATATTGACCCCCTTGGTTGTCCTCCCACTTTTGGAGTTACTGAGAAAATAGTGTGGGATCTTGGTAGACGACTGTTCAACAAAGGTCACCATTTGTATGTAGATAACTTCTACACTGGTGTGCAGTTGTTCAAGGAATTGTTTAGAGTGGACACAGTTGCTTGTGGCACAATCCGTTCTAACCGGAAAGGCTATCCAAGGGAGCTTGTCTGTAAAAAACTTGAGAGGGGACAGTGCTGTGCCTTGCGGAACGAGGAGCTGCTAGCTTTGAAATTTTCAGACAAGAGGGATGTCTACATGCTAAGTACCATCCATGATGAGAGTACTTCCCCTGTGACTGTTTGGGGCCAGGTTGCTGAAGTGCGCAAACCTGTGTGCATTTTAGATTATAATAAGCACATGGGAGGTGTAGATAGAGTTGACCAGAGGTTGGAACCTTATACTGCTATTCGTAAGTCTTATGTTTGGTATAAGAAGTTAGCACTTCACCTCTTCCACTTAGCAACCTTCAATGCTTTTATTGTGTTTAGGGATAGGTCTCCAGACTCAAAGATGACATTTGTGAAATTTCAGGAGTCAGTGATAGAGAGCCTTATTGTGGTGGAACAGGCCAGAGTTCCGAGAGAAGCAGTGGTGGAGGATGTGGCTAGATTGAAAGATCGCCACTTTGCTGAGCACATTCCTCCCACACCCAAAAAAGACTTTCCAGCTAAGAAATGTAGAGTGTGTTTTCGAAGAGGTATCCGGAGGGAGACTCGAATGTACTGCCCAGATTGTCCTTCAAAGCCTGGGCTGTGTGTCAGTGCTTGTTTTAAGAATTACCACACCCAGAAGAATTTCTGGGAACAACCATGAGTGTAAACTCATGTCTGTTTTGTATTTTCATGTGTTTAGTTTCATGGTTAGCATTTCTGTCATGTTGTTAGTTAGAGCTTTTGTGTTTGTTGTTTTGTAATTCTTTCTACTTAGTTAGGGGTTCCTCTGTTAAAAAAAAAAAAAATATGATGCCATTGTGTGTGGAGTGGGGCTTGGCTGAGACTGTACATATTGACTTGATGTTGGCTACTGCAACACACTGCAAGCCAAACACCAGTCCACACACTCCCATCAGCTGGTGTGATTGTTGTATCAGGCATGTGGGCGTATGTAAGTGATGGGCCCTTGAGTGGCGCTGTCTGTCGATGTGAGTGTTGTAATGTGCTGGGCCCGTGGCTGGCGGTGTGAATGGCCTTGTGTGTGTCATGTATGAAAGTTGTGTGAATGGACTGTAAAGCGGTTGGTGCCTTGTCGCGGCTTTACAGCTCACGAGCTGTGAGTCATTGGTTCAGTTTTTTGCCTTTCAGTTACTAACAGTGCTTTTCATTTTTGTGAAAGCTCTTGTTAGTAAAATTTGATCCACTGAACCATCACTCACCCTCGTGCCAAATCCAACCAGTATGTGTGGTAAAAATGACCAAACCTGCTCCGCTGTAATCAGGCGTCGCAGCACACCTATGACACGCTAGGTGCCTCAGGTGGGACCCCGATGATGAAGCATGCCACCAACTTGGTTGGTGGGTGAGGGGTCTTTTTCACATAACCTAAGTGTGTTTCTTTTCAAAATTTTAGTGTTTGGCACATCACGGACGTATGTGGGCACATCAAAACGATATATTACAAAACTACCTGTGTTTGGGGGGGAGAGGGCACCTATGTTTTTGGTCCTGTGTGCGGCCTTCATCTAGGGAAACCTACCAAACCCAGACATTTTTTAAAACTAGACACCCCAAGGAGTCTAGGGAGGAGTGGCTTGCGTGGATCCCCCAACATTTTCTTACCCAGACTCCTCTGTAAACCTCAAAATGTGCTTAAAAAAAGCATATTTTCCTGACTTTTCTTCGTACGATCACCACTCCAGCACAAAATTCCTACTCCCCAGTGTTCCCCTCAGTCTCCCAAATAAAATGACACCTCACGTATGTGGGTCCCCAAAGCAGAGTCAGTCTAAAGATGTATAAAAGAATATGTCCTTATAAACTCGCAGTACTATCCCCTGTATCTCTACAAGTTTTGGGCCTTATTCTGTTGGAGGCACCTGGCCCACCCACACAACTGAGGTATCATTTTTATCGGGAGACTTGGGGGAACGCTGGGTGGAAGGAAATTTGTGGCTCCACTCAGATTCCAGAACTTTCTGTCACCGAAATGTGTGAAAAATGCGTTTTTTTAGCCAATATTTGAGGTTTGGAAAGGATTCTGGGTAACAGAACCTGGTCAGAGCCCCTCAAGTCACCCCATCTTGGATTCCCCTAGGTCTCTAGTTTTCAGAAATGCACAGGTTTGGTAGGTTTCCCTAGGTGCTGGCTGAGCTACAGGCCAAAAACTACAGGTAGGCACTGTTTTCAATGAAAAAATGTGATGTGTCCACGCTGCGCTTTGGGGCGTTTCCTGTCGCGGGCGCTAGGCCTACCCACACAAGTGAGGTATCATTTTTATCGGGAGACGTGGGGGAACGCTGAGTGGAAGGAAATTTGTGGCCCCTCTCAGATTCCAGAACTTTCTGCCACAGAAATGTGAGGAACATGTGTTTTTTTAGCCAAATTTTGAGGTTTGCAAAGGATTCTGGGTAACAGAACCTGGTCCGAGCCACACAAATCACCCCATCTTGGATTCCCCTAGGTCTCTAGTTTTCAGAAATGCACAGGTTTGGTAGGTTTCCCTAGGTGGCGGCTGAGCTACAGGCCAAAATCTACAGGTAGGCACTTTGCTAAAAACAGGTCTGTTTTCTGTGATGTGTCCACGTTGCGCTTTGGGGCGTTTCCTGTCGCGGGCGCTAGGCCTACCCACACAAGTGAGGTATCATTTTTATCGGGAGACGTGGGGGAACGCTGGGTGGAAGGAAATTTGTGGCTCCTCTCAGATTCCAGAACTTTCTGCCACAGAAATGTGAGGAACATGTGTTTTTTTAGCCAATTTTTGAGCTTTGCAAAGGATTCTGGGTAACAGAACCTGGTCCGAGCCCCGCCAGTCACCCCTCCTTGGATTCCCCTAGGTCTCTAGTTTTCAGAAATGTACAGGTTTGGTAGGTTTCCCTAGGTGCCGGCTGAGCTAGAGGCCAAAATCTACAGGTAGTCACTTCGCAAAAAACACCTCTGTTTTCTTCCAAAATTTTGGTGGTGTCCACGTTGCGCTTTGGGGCGTTTCCTGTCGCGGGCGCTAGGCCTACCCACGCAAGTGAGGTATCATTTTTATCGGGAGACTTGGGGAACCGCTGGGTGGAAGGAAATTTGTGGCTCCTCCCAGATTCCAGAACTTTCTGCCACAGAAATGTGAGGAACATGTGTTTTTTTAGCCAATTTTTGAGCTTTGCAAAGGATTCTGGGTAACAGAACCTGGTCCGAGCCCCGCCAGTCACCCCTCCTTGGATTCCCCTAGGTCTCTAGTTTTCAGAAATGCACAGGTTTGGTAGGTTTCCCTAGGTGGCGGCTGAGCTACAGGCCAAAATCTACAGGTAGGCACTTTGCTAAAAACAGGTCTGTTTTCTGTGATGTGTCCACGTTGCGCTTTGGGGCGTTTCCTGTCGCGGGCGCTAGGCCTACCCACACAAGTGAGGTATCATTTTTATCGGGAGATGTGGGGGAACGCTGGGTGGAAGGAAATTTGTGGCTCCTCTCAGATTCCAGAACTTTCTGCCACAGAAATGTGAGGAACATGTGTTTTTTTAGCCAATTTTTGAGCTTTGCAAAGGATTCTGGGTAACAGAACCTGGTCCGAGCCCCGCCAGTCACCCCTCCTTGGATTCCCCTAGGTCTCTAGTTTTCAGAAATGCACAGGTTTGGTAGGTTTCCCTAGGTGGCGGCTGAGCTACAGGCCAAAATCTACAGGTAGGCACTTCGCTAAAAACAGGTCTGTTTTCTTCCAAAATTTTGGTGGTGTCCACGTTGCGCTTTGGGGCGTTTCCTGTCGCGGGCGCTAGGCCTACCCACGCAAGTGAGGTATCATTTTTATCGGGAGACTTGGGGGAACGCTGGGTGGAAGGAAATTTGTGGCTCCTCCCAGATTCCAGAACTTTCTGCCACAGAAATGTGAGGAACATGTGTTTTTTTAGCCAATTTTTGAGCTTTGCAAAGGATTCTGGGTAACAGAACCTGGTCCGAGCCCCGCCAGTCACCCCTCCTTGGATTCCCCTAGGTCTCTAGTTTTCAGAAATGCACAGGTTTGGTAGGTTTCCTTAGGTGGCGGCTGAGCTAGAGGCCAAAATCTACAGGTAGGCACTTTGCTAAAAACAGGTCTGTTTTCTGTGATGTGTCCACGTTGCGCTTTGGGGCGTTTCCTGTCGCGGGCGCTAGGCCTACCCACACAAGTGAGGTATCATTTTTATCGGGAGACGTGGGGGAACGCTGGGTGGAAGGAAATTTGTGGCTCCTCTCAGATTCCAGAACTTTCTGCCACAGAAATGTGAGGAACATGTGTTTTTTTAGCCAATTTTTGAGCTTTGCAAAGGATTCTGGGTAACAGAACCTGGTCCGAGCCCCGCCAGTCACCCCTCCTTGGATTCCCCTAGGTCTCTAGTTTTCAGAAATGTACAGGTTTGGTAGGTTTCCCTAGGTGCCGGCTGAGCTAGAGGCCAAAATCTACAGGTAGTCACTTCGCAAAAAACACCTCTGTTTTCTTCCAAAATTTTGGTGGTGTCCACGTTGCGCTTTGGGGCGTTTCCTGTCGCGGGCGCTAGGCCTACCCACGCAAGTGAGGTATCATTTTTATCGGGAGACTTGGGGGAACGCTGGGTGGAAGGAAATTTGTGGCTCCTCCCAGATTCCAGAACTTTCTGCCACAGAAATGTGAGGAACATGTGTTTTTTTAGCCAATTTTTGAGCTTTGCAAAGGATTCTGGGTAACAGAACCTGGTCCGAGCCCCGCCAGTCACCCCTCTTTGGATTCCCCTAGGTCTCTAGTTTTCAGAAATGCACAGGTTTGGTAGGTTTCCCTAGGTGGCGGCTGAGCTAGAGGCCAAAATCTACAGGTAGGCACTTTGCTAAAAACAGGTCTGTTTTCTGTGATGTGTCCACGTTGCGCTTTGGGGCGTTTCCTGTCGCGGGCGCTAGGCCTACCCACACAAGTGAGGTATCATTTTTATCGGGAGACGTGGGGGAACGCTGGGTGGAAGGAAATTTGTGGCTCCTCTCGGATTCCAGAACTTTCTGCCACAGAAATGTGAGGAACATGTGTTTTTTTAGCCAATTTTTGAGCTTTGCAAAGGATTCTGGGTAACAGAACCTGGTCCGAGCCCCGCCAGTCACCCCTCCTTGGATTCCCCTAGGTCTCTAGTTTTCAGAAATGCACAGGTTTGGTAGGTTTCCCTAGGTGGCGGCTGAGCTAGAGGCCAAAATCTACAGGTAGGCACTTTGCTAAAAACAGGTCTGTTTTCTGTGATGTGTCCACGTTGCGCTTTGGGGCGTATCCTGTCGCGGGCGCTAGGCCTACCCACACAAGTGAGGTATCATTTTTATCGGGAGACGTGGGGGAACGCTGGGTGGAAGGAAATTTGTGGCTCCTCTCGGATTCCAGAACTTTCTGCCACAGAAATGTGAGGAACATGTGTTTTTTTAGCCAATTTTTGAGCTTTGCAAAGGATTCTGGGTAACAGAACCTGGTCCGAGCCCCGCCAGTCACCCCTCCTTGGATTCCCCTAGGTCTCTAGTTTTCAGAAATGTACAGGTTTGGTAGGTTTCCCTAGGTGCCGGCTGAGCTAGAGGCCAAAATCTACAGGTAGTCACTTCGCAAAAAACACCTCTGTTTTCTTCCAAAATTTTGGTGGTGTCCACGTTGCGCTTTGGGGCGTTTCCTGTCGCGGGCGCTAGGCCTACCCACGCAAGTGAGGTATCATTTTTATCGGGAGACTTGGGGGAACGCTGGGTGGAAGGAAATTTGTGGCTCCTCCCAGATTCCAGAACTTTCTGCCACAGAAATGTGAGGAACATGTGTTTTTTTAGCCAATTTTTGAGCTTTGCAAAGGATTCTGGGTAACAGAACCTGGTCCGAGCCCCGCCAGTCACCCCTCCTTGGATTCTCCTAGGTCTCTAGTTTTCAGAAATGTACAGGTTTGGTAGGTTTCCCTAGGTGGCGGCTGAGCTAGAGGCCAAAATCTACAGGTAGTCACTTCGCAAAAAACACCTCTGTTTTCTTCCAAAATTTTGGTGGTGTCCACGTTGCGCTTTGGGGCGTTTCCTGTCGCGGGCGCTAGGCCTACCCACACAAGTGAGGTATCATTTTTATCGGGAGACGTGGGGGAACGCTGGGTGGAAGGAAATTTGTGGCTCCTCTCAGATTCCAGAACTTTCTGCCACAGAAATGTGAGGAACATGTGTTTTTTTAGCCAATTTTTGAGCTTTGCAAAGGATTCTGGGTAACAGAACCTGGTCCGAGCCACACAAATCACCCCATCTTGGATTCCCCTAGGTCTCTAGTTTTCAGAAATGCACAGGTTTGGTAGGTTTCCCTAGGTGGCGGCTGAGCTAGAGGCCAAAATCTACAGGTAGGCACTTTGCTAAAAACAGGTCTGTTTTCTGTGATGTGTCCACATTGCGCTTTGGGGTGTTTCCTGTCGCGGGCGCTAGGCCTACCCACACAAGTGAGGTATCATTTTTATCGGGAGACGTGGGGGAACGCTGGGTGGAAGGACATTTGTGGCTCCTCTCAGATTCCAGCACTTTCTGCCACAGAAATGTGAGGAACATGTGTTTTTTTAGCCAATTTTTGAGCTTTGCAAAGGATTCTGGGTAACAGAACCTGGTCCGAGCCACACAAATCACCCCATCTTGGATTCCCCTAGGTCTCTAGTTTTCAGAAATGCACAGGTTTGGTAGGTTTCCCTAGGTGGCGGCTGAGCTAGAGGCCAAAATCTACAGGTAGGCACTTTGCTAAAAACAGGTCTGTTTTCTGTGATGTGTCCACATTGCGCTTTGGGGTGTTTCCTGTCGCGGGCGCTATGCCTACCCACACAAGTGAGGTATCATTTTTATCGGGAGACGTGGGGGAACGCTGGGTGGAAGGAAATTTGTGGCTCCTCTCAGATTCCAGAACTTTCTGCCACAGAAATGTGAGGAACGTGTTTTTTTAGCCAAATTTTGAGGTTTGCAAAGGATTCTGGGTAACAGAACCTGGTCCGAGCCACACAAATCACCCCATCTTGGATTCCCCTAGGTCTCTAGTTTTCAGAAATGCACAGGTTTGGTAGGTTTCCCTAGGTGGCGGCTGAGCTAGAGGCCAAAATCTACAGGTAGGCACTTTGCTAAAAACAGGTCTGTTTTCTGTGATGTGTCCACGTTGCGCTTTGGTGCGTTTCCTGTCGCGGGCGCTAGGCCTACCCACACAAGTGAGGTATCATTTTTATCGGGAGACTTGGGGGAACATAGAATAGCAAAACAAGTGTTATTGCCCCTTGTCTTTCTCTACATTTTTCCCTTCCAAATGTAAGACAGTGTGTAAAAAAGACGTCTATTTGAGAAATGCCCTGTAATTCACATGCTAGTATGGGCACCCCGGAATTCAGAGATGTGCAAATAACCACTGCTTCTCAACACCTTATCTTGTGCCCATTTTGGAAATAGAAAGGTTTTCTTGATAGCTATTTTTTACTCTTTATATTTCAGCAAATGAATTGCTGTATACCCGGCATAGAATGAAAACCCACTGCAGGGTGCAGGTCATTTATTGGCTCTGGGTACCTAGAGTTCTTGATGAACCTACAAGCCCTATATATCCCCGCAACCAGAAGAGTCCAGCAGACGTAACGGTATATTGCTTTCGAAAATTTGACATTGCAGGAAAAAGTTACAGAGTAAAACTTAGAGAAAAATTGATGTTTTTTTCACCTCAATTTCAATATTTTTCTTTTTCAGTTGCTATTTTCTGTAGGAAACCCTTGTAGGATCTACACAAATTACCCCTTGCTGAATTCAGAATTTTGTCTACTTTTCAGAAATGTTGCGGTTTATGGGATCCAGCGTTGGTTTCATGCCCATTTCTGTCACTGACTGGAATGAGGCTGAAAGCACAAAAAATCGTAAAAATGGGGTATGTCCCAGTAAAATGCCAAAATTGGGTTGAAAAATTGGGTTTTCTGATTCAAGTCTGCCTGTTCCTGAAAGCTGGGAAGCTGGTGATTTTATCACCGCAAACCCTTTGTTGATGCCCTTTTCAGGGAAAAAACCACAAGCCTTCTTCTGCAGCCCATTTTTCCAAATTTTTTTAAAAAAATGAAATTTTCACTGTTTTTTGGCTAATTTCTTGGCCTCCTTCTGGGGAACCCACAAAGTCTGGGTACCTCTAGAATCCCTAGGATGTTGGAAAAAAAGGACGCAAATTTGGCATGGGTAGCTTATGTGAACAAAAAGTTATGAGGGCCTAAGCGCGAACTGCTCCAAATAGCCAAAAAAAGGCTCGGCACAGGAGGGGGAAAAGGCCTGGCAGCGAAGGGGTTAAAGGAGTTGCAAAATGAAAAAAAATACCGAAACCATTTGGTTTCATTTTTTCAGAGCAGGCAGTGGTCCGTTGGACCACTGCCTGCTCTGAAAAAATATTTTTGTCGACATTCACAAAGGGGAAGGGGTCCCCTGGGGACCCCTTCCCTTTTGCGAATGAGTTACCACCAGTGTGACACTGGTGGTAACTGCGAGTTGCTTTGCGACCGCATTCACGGTCACAAAGCAATTCTGAATTGCGATGCGAGTCGCAAATAGGAAGGGAACACCCCTTCCTATTTGCGAGTCGCATTCCCAAATTGCGAGTCGGTACCGACTCGCAATTTGGGAATGAGCATCGTGTTAGGCTGTTTGCATGGCGCAAACTGCGATTTTCGCAGTTTGCACCATGCAAACGGATACCTGCATCTGCCCCTTTGATCCTAATATACACTCTATAATAGGAATATTATATATCATAACTGCAGACTGACTGTTATGAACAATGTATCAATATTGAGAAATGTCAGTTCCCAAGTAATATTTATTGATTTCTCATATAGTTCTCCTACTGAATGTTCTGCACATCATTGCAAGAGTCAAGTAATATGTAAAGGCCACACTCTTGTGACATTTTGGGGCACAGCACCATTAGTTTGAAAACAAAATATAAGATTTCCTTCATGCGCATAAAGCTAGATGTTGAAGTACAGATTGGCAAATGCCATTTGTGTCAATGTTCCAGAAATATATGCTTTGAATACTCAAAGTTAATTTATTTGAGAAATTTGCTGTCAACTTTGAGAATACAGTGGCACGCAGAATTTAAAATGCTAGCTCTCCATTAACTCATATTTTTAAAGGCACAGCTAATCCAGCAAGTGAATTCCTAAATGCTGTCTACTTTGATAGATTGTAAAATGTGGCACTGAATCAAATAGTCTGCAGGTAGAGCTCTAGACAGGCCCATCGTTCGACCCAAAAGCACTGAATGAGTTTCAGTTAAGGGTAATTTCAGCATTAGCAGAGCCAAGTTGTTGATGGTGATTTTCTCAAAGTATGCGTCTCTCAAGGTGATATACAGATGGCCACACTGACCCCATCATATTCATTCTAAAAGTACCCTTGATGGTTCTCACAAGGCAATGTGCAATTCGGCTTAGAAGTCTTCACGGCTTATTTAGAGTTTGGAGGATGGGAAGTGCCACAGATTGTAACACGGTGGACACGATATCCACCACATTTGTGATGGAGTGTCCTGTTGGATAAATTAAACACAGCCGTGAAGATACATGTTCCTCCCTTTCTCTCATTCTCTTGCTATGAAATGTAGCCACACTTCGAGAACAGGAGAGGGTCAGGTTTCAAAAGCAGGATAAAGTTGAGACTTTCTGATCCATCCAATGCCTCCTGCATACACCTATGAGCGGTCAATACTGATGTGCAACAGGCTCCTTTTAAAATGAGGAGATTGGCAAGGGTAACAAGGACAGACCGGGGTCATGTCCACATCCTCAAGCATGAGCGGTACTGTTAATGCAAAGAACCGTGTTTATAACATTAAGAAGCTTTTAACTCTACTTGAAAACAAGTGGCAATGCACGCGTAAGGTCTGGAACAAGCCAGAGTCTACGATCTAGAACCAAGTCTAAAAGTAACTTTTTCCTTCATCGCAATGACAGAAGTATAAAAATATACCTTTTTATTCAAATATAAAGTTTATTAGTGCATACAACATACCATATAACTATCTAGTAGCATTTAAGTATTTATATAAACAAATCGATTAATCAATCGACTTATCAACTGGTTGATGTAGGAGGCTGGCCTGGCTTGTAGTGGGTACCAAGGGGTACTTACACCTTGCACCAGGTCCAGGTATCCCTTATTAGTGTAGAGGGGTGTCTAGCAGCTTAGGCTGATAGAAAAGGTAGCTTAGCAGAGCAGCTTAGGCTGAACTAGGAGACGTGTAAAGCTCCTACTATACCACTGGTGTCATATGCACAATATCATAAGAAAACACAATACACAGATATACAAAAAATAAAGGTACTTTATTTTTATGACAATATGCCAAGAGTGTCTCAGTGAGTACCCTCAGTATGAGGATAGCAAATATACACAAGATATATGTACACAATACCAAAATTATGCAGTAATAGCAATAGAAAGCAATGCAAGCAATATACAGTCACAATAGATTGCAATGAGGGCACATAGGGATAGGGGCAACACAAACCATATACTCTAGAAGTGGAATGCGAACCACGAATGGACCCCAAACCTATGTGACCTTGTAGAGGGTTGCTGGGACTGTAAGAAAACAGTGAGGGTTAGAAAAATAGCCCACCCCAAGACCCTGAAAAGTGGGTGCAAAGTGCACCTAAGTTCCCCAAAGAGCACAGAAGTCGTGATAGGGGAGTTCTGCAAGGAAGACCAACACCAGCAATGCAACAACGATGGATTTCCAGACGAGAGTACCTGTGGAACAAGGAGACCAAGTCCAAAAGTCACGATCAAGTCGGGAGTGGGCAGATGCCCAGGAAATGCCATCTGTGGGTGCAAAGAAGCTGCCACCGGATGGTAGAAGCTGTGGATTCTGCAAGGACGAAGAGGACTAGGAACCTCCCCTTTGGAGGATGGATGTCCCACGTCGTGGAGAAGCTTGCAGAGGTGTTTCCGTGCAGAAAGACCGCAAACAAGCCTTGCTAGCTGCAAGGGTCGCGGTTAGGGTTTTTGGATGCTGCTGTGGCCCAGGAGGGACCAGGATGTTGCCAATTGCGTGAGGAGACAGAGGGGGCGCCCAGCAAGACAAGGAGCCCACTCAGAAGCAAGCAGCACCCGCAAAAGTGCCGGAACAGGCACTACGAAGAAGAGTGAACCGGAGCTCACCAGAAGTCACAAAAGAAGGTCCCATGACGCCGGAGGACAATTCAGGAGGTCGTGCACTGCAGGTTAGAGTGTCGGGGACCCAGGCTTGGCTGTGCACAAAGGAAATCCTGGAAGAGTGCACAGGAGCCGGAGCAGCTGCAAATCACGCGGTACCCAGCAATGCAGTCTAGCGTGGGGAGGCAAGGACTTACCTCCACCAAACTTAGACTGAAGAGTCACTGGACTGTGGGAGTCACTTGGACAGAGTTGCTGAGTTCCAGGGACCACGCTCGTCGTGCTGAAAGGGGACCCAGAGGACCGGTGATGCAGTCTTTTGGTGCCTGCGGTTGCAGGGGGAAGATTCCGTCGACCCACAGGAGATTTCTTCGGAGCTTCTAGTGCAGAGAGGAGGCAGACTGCCCCCACAGCATGCACCACCTGGAAAGCAGTCGAGAAGGCGGCAGGATCAGCGATACAAGGTTGCAGTAGTTGTCTTTGCTACTTTGTTGCGGTTTTGCAGGCTTCCAGCGCGGTCAGCAGTCGATTCCTTGGCAGAAGGTGAAGAGAGAGATGCAGAGGAACTCTGATGAGCTCTTGCATTCGTTATCTACAGAATTTCCCAAAGCAGAGACCCTAAATAGCCAGAAAAGGAGGTTTGGCTACTTAGGAGAGAGGATAGGCTAGCAACACCTGTAGGAGCCTATCAGAAGGAGTCTCTGACATCACCTGCTGGCCCTGGCCACTCAGAGCAGTCCAGTGTGCCAGCAGCACCTCTGTTTCCAAGATGGCAGAGGTCTGGAGCACACTGGAGGAGCTCTGGGCACCTCCCAGGGGAGGTGCAGGTCAGGGGAGTGGTCACTCCCCTTTCCTTTGTCCAGTTTCGCGCCAGAGCAGGGCTGGGGGATCCCTGAACCGGTGTAGACTGGCTTATGCAGAGATGGGCACCATCTGTGCCCATCAAAGCATTTCCAGAGGCTGGGGGAGGCTACTCCTCCCCAGCCCTGACACCTTTTTCCAAAGTGAGAGGGTGTAACACCCTCTCTCTGAGGAAGTCCTTTGTTCTGCCTTCCTGGGCCAAGCCTGGCTGGACCCCAGGAGGGCAGAAACCTGTCTGAGGGGTTAGCAGCAGCAACAGCTGCCGTGAAACCCCGGGAAAGGTAGTTTGGCAGTACCCGGGTCTGTGCTAGAGACTCGGGGATCATGGAATTGTCTCCCCAATGCCAGAATTGCATTGGGGTGACAATTCCATGATCTTAGACATGTTACATGGCCATGTTCGGAGTTTCCATTGTGACGCTATACATATGTCGTGACATATGTATAGTGCACACGTGTAATGGTGTCCCCGCACTCACAAAGTCCGGGGAATTTGCCCTGAACAATGTGGGGGCACCTTGGCTAGTGCCAGGGTGCCCACACACTAAGTAACTTAGCACCCAACCTTTACCAGGTAAAGGTTAGACATATAGGTGACTTATAAGTTACTTAAGTGCAGTGGTAAATGGCTGTGAAATAACGTGGACGTTATTTCACTCAGGCTGCAATGGCAGGCCTGTGTAAGAATTGTCAGAGCTCCCTATGGGTGACAAAAGAATTGCTGCAGCACATAGGGATCTCCTGAAACCCCAATACCCTGGGTACCTTAGTACCATATACTAGGGAATTATAAGGGTGTTCCAGTATGCCAATGTAAATTGGTGAAATTGGTCACTAGCCTGTTAGTGACAATTTGGAAAGAAATGAGAGAGCATAACCACTGAGGTTCTGGTTAGCAGAGCCTCAGTGAGACAGTTAGTCATAACACAGGTAACACATACAGGGCACACTTATGAGCACTGGGGCCCTGGCTGGCAGGGTCCCAGTGACACATACAACTAAAACAACATATATACAGTGAAACATGGGGGTAACATGCCAGGCAAGATGGTACTTTCCTACAGTTGACAAACAGCCCTCATGAAAATATGTTTAAGGTTTAGTATCAGTGGTACTTTGGAAGTCTGACCCTCATTAATTATCTCAAGGAACCCTTCTTCCTCTATACACACCAAATTTATTGTTGGACCTCAACAGTTAATAAAAATATGTTGTTGGTAGCAAAAAATAAAGGATCCTGAGTAAGTTTCATACCAGTAAAAATCCCCAACTATTTGAATTTGTACATTAGAAGTAAAGACATGCACTTCAGATTATGGCCCTCATTATCACAATGGCGGCAAATGCCGCCTACCGCCACGGCGACGGCCGCCAACATACCGTATCCGTGGCTACCGACCGTCCATGGAATTATGACCGTAGCCGGAATTCCACCAGAAGGCTGCAGGAATTCCGGCGACGGTCATGGCGGCGGACGGCGGTAAAGTGGCACTGATGACAGCAGCAGCGCTACGCCAGCAAAACACCGCCTACCATATCATGTTCCATGATATGGCCTGGCAGTGTTTTGTTGGCGGACACTGCTGCTGGCAGCAGCGCCACGTCCCGTCTCCTGCGGGAAGACCCCCTGCAAGAAACTAAGTCGGGTTCTCCGACAGTAGAGGGGGGTGGGGGCTGTTGTGTGCATGTGTGGGGGGGGGTGTGACTGTGTCTGAATGCGTGCATGCATGTGTAATGTGTGTGTGCATGAGAGCTTGTCTGTGTACGTGCATGTTGTGTCGTGTGATTGCGTGTGTGCCTGGATGTATGTTCGTGAGTGTTGCTGTGAGTGTGTATGAATGTATGCATGGGTGGGTGAATGTGTGTATGCGTGTGTGTATGGGTGTGTATGTATGTGCGTGTATGTGTGTATATGTGTGGAGGGAGGGTGGGGGGGTGGACTCTGGGAAGGGAAGAGGGGGGGGGGAGACCCCTATTAGTGCCAGGGAAGGCCTACCACCATGGTTTCCGTGGTGGTACAGAAACCACGGAAACTATGGTGGTGGGCGGGTTCAAAATGCCATGGGAGGCCTAGTGACGGCCTCTGGGCCGGAGACTGTAGTCTCCAGCCCGGCGGTCATTACCGCTGTGGCGGTCGTTGTGTTAACTTGGCAGTTTGGCTTTGGCCAAACCGCCAATGTCATAATGGTAGAGGTATGTACCGCCAGCCTATTGGCAGTAATACCTCCACTACTGCACCTACCGCTAGGGTTGTAATGACCCCCTTAGTGTTGCTGTAATGGAAATCTATTAGCATACCAAATGCTATATAATTAGCGATTACATGTTGAAACATTTATTCTAATCAACAGTCTATAATGTAAATGTTAACGATATTCTTATTTTCAAGGTGAAAGTTGCCCTATAAAAAGGGAAAGAAAACAATGTAACATTGTAAAAAAGGATAGAGAAACTGTCAGATTTGAAGGCCTCAAAGTTCTTATCTTACTTCAAATGCAACACTTTGGTTTGCAAACGAGGCATTGATGCCATAGCTAACGTATCCTTCACTGGTGTTTACCATTACAATACAGCTATGTGTTATGTCTCTGTACATAGTCACTGAGCCACAACAATGCAAATAAAATGTTCATGCATTATGAAAATTACATATGTTGCAGTGTCTTTTACATTTTGATGATGTATAAAGCCACAAACTCTAGATGCCAGACCCAGTAGGCGAAAGGGAGATGGAGGAAATCACCTATCTTTATAATGTGAAAACACGGATGGCTGACGTATTTCATGAACACATTTTTAAGCCCAAAAAAAGAATCTTCTTTTTCTTACAAAAATCTGTTTGTTTTAGCGGTTTCCATCATTCATCATATCGTGTGACAATGCCATCATCCTTTGTTACAAATTTTCAACAGGATACAGTAATATCTTAATTCATATCGAGTTCAAACATTTATATTGCAGAAGAAAGAGTATGTGATATTACAGTTTATTGGCGCTATAATCAACTCCCTTACCTTTACAGAGCAATATGTGTCTGGATTGAACCCAGCAGCCTTTGCCAAGCGCTGTAAGTTTTCTTTAACCACTGCTTTTGGATCCTTACGTCTGGAACTGCAAAACAGGTTCAAGGAGCTGAGGGTTTCAATGTAGGAAATGCCACCTTCCCTGGTGGTAAAGCCATGTATGAAAATGGAATCTGTTGGGCAGGTTAGAAGACCTCCTCAGTTTATTGCATTAATGTAGAGAAGATAGGATATAAAATATGTTCACAAGGTTAGATCGTGCTTAATACAGCTACAGGCGACCATAGTGGATTACATAAATTAATGCTTTTTCTCTGGTAACTGCTACGCTTTATAAAATATCATGGTGTTCTATGGTGAAGAGTATAGTCAGTAAACCCATCTAGCATGTTGGTGTTAATGATGTATGTATGGAACGTACCTCACTGAAAACCTTAAAACCAGACGAGAGCCAAACTATATGCCAGTTAACACTTTTATATACATGCAAAAGGCACCATGTCAGTCGACTTCTGGGCTACCAAATGGCGATTCTGCAATCTGCTTACTGCATAAGATTGTGGTTGTTCTACGTATTTCCCTCAGAGACCTCATGCAGTGATCAAATATCAACTCATGCATATCTAGAATCTGCAAGAAAGCCACAGCAAAGAAGTTATTTCTTAGCAGGGCTTGGTAGACCAACATGGCCGCCATCAGAGACGGCCCTATGAGTGCTGGAGAAACTGGGGTATTGCAACTCACATCCCTTTATCTTCTTAAAAGATGGGAAGTGGAAAAAACAGTTGCGATACTTCTCTTGGACTGACTGTCACAGTCGTCTAAACACATCAGCAATTTATCTCTGACCACTTCTGTGTTTCGAACGCACACTTGCGTTACATTCATTTTGAAGCTGCAAATATCATTCAAAATGTACACAGATGTCAATGTTATTGCTAACAGGTATTTCAGTTTGTGTTCTGCACATACACCTCTCTTACTCCTTACATTAACTGACTAGAACAAAACCAAAGTTAACCACACCACCTAAAGGGAATGACGAGTTATGTCGGGTTGGTCTGACAGCCAGACAGGGGCTCTGACTGAATTACATTCTAAACATAATGGTGTTTCGTGCATGGCCTCTTGTGTCTACTATATGTCTACATAGGTGGAGAGGCTCCCTTGTATCACAGTGGGGTATCCAGGCCTAGCTGACTGGACACACACTGCGGTCCAGAGTTTTAGGGATCATACCAGAGCTCTGCTGAAGGAGTGGGGTAATTGAAGGTTTGCAGTCCAGTCCCTCGTTCTTCAAATACTGCCCCTCTGCCCCGAGATTAAAGGTTTGCACAATCTGAAGTTTTACAGGAAGGCCTTACAGACATTTCCTTTCAAATAGACTGCTTTAAAGATACCTCGGTTTATATTAGTTAAAATATCACCTTTGTCTTTATGTAGAACTCCTGCTACAGATATAAATACTATAAATAAAAGTACTCAGTTTAACAACTTCAGAAGAATGCTATGCCAGGAAGGTTTTGTGGAGTGATATTACCCTAACAGCCTCCTATGCGCTAAGGTTCAGGTCAAGACCAAGGAGGGAATATTTTAACTTTTTTTTTTTTTTTTTTTTAAGTGAATGGTTTTGAGCTCCTTACTAATGCTGAGGTACCATGTAATGTAATGGAGACACACACAGAGCATTCCACATGGAAGGTGTCAGGACCAACAAGGTAATTTGGAAATGCACAGAAAATTAAAACTAGAGATGTACAGGGAGTGCAGAATTATTAGGCAAGTTGTATTTTTGAGGATTAATTTTATTATTGAACAACAACCATGTTCTCAATGAACCCAAAAAACTCATTAATATCAAAGCTGAATATTTTTGGAAGTAGTTTTTAGTTTGTTTTTAGTTTTAGCTATGTTAGGGGGATATCTGTGTGTGCAGGTGACTATTACTGTGCATAATTATTAGGCAACTTAACAAAAAACAAATATATACCCATTTCAATTATTTATTATTACCAGTGAAACCAATATAACATCTCAACATTCACAAATATACATTTCTGACATTCAAAAACAAAACAAAAACAAATCAGTGACCAATATAGCCACCTTTCTTTGCAAGGACACTCAAAAGCCTGCCATCCATGGATTCTGTCAGTGTTTTGATCTGTTCACCATCAACATTGCGTGCAGCAGCAACCACAGCCTCCCAGACACTGTTCAGAGAGGTGTACTGTTTTCCCTCCTTGTAAATCTCACATTTGATGATGAACCACAGGTTCTCAATGGGGTTCAGATCAGGTGAACAAGGAGGCCATGTCATTAGATTTCCTTCTTTTATACCCTTTCTTGCCAGCCACGCTGTGGAGTACTTGGACGCGTGTGATGGAGCATTGTCCTGCATGAAAATCATGTTTTTCTTGAAGGATGCAGACTTCTTCCTGTACCACTGCTTGAAGAAGGTGTCTTCCAGGAACTGGCAGTAGGACTGGGAGTTGAGCTTGACTCCATCCTCAACCCGAAAAGGCCCCACAAGCTCATCTTTGATGATACCAGCCCAAACCAGTACTCCACCTCCACCTTGCTTGCGTCTGAGTCGGACTGGAGCTCTCTGCCCTTTACCAATCCAGCCACGGGCCCATCCATCTGGCCCATCAAGACTCACTCTCATTTCATCAGTCCATAAAACCTTAGAAAAATCAGTCTTGAGATATTTCTTGGCCCAGTCTTGACGTTTCAGCTTGTGTGTCTTGTTCAGTGGTGGTCGTCTTTCAGCCTTTCTTACCTTGGCCATGTCTCTGAGTATTGCACACCTTGTGCTTTTGGTCACTCCAGTGATGTTGCAGCTCTGAAATATGGCCAAACTGGTGGCAAATGGCATCGTGGCAGCTGCACGCTTGACTTTTCTCAGTTCATGGGCAGTTATTTTGTGCCTTGGTTTTTCCACACGCTTTTTGCGACCCTGTTGACTATTTTAAATGAAACGCTTGATTGTTCGATGATCACGCTTCAGAAGCTTTGCAATTTTAAGAGTGCTGCATCCCTCTGCAAGATATCTCACTATTTTTGACTTTTCTGAACCTGTCAAGTCCTTCTTTTGACCCATTTTGCCAAAGGAAAGGAAGTTGCCTAATAATTATGCACACCTGATATAGGGTGTTGATGTCATTAGACCACACCCCTTCTCATTACAGAGATGCACATCACCTAATATGCTTAATTGGTAGTAGGCTTTCGAGCCTATACAGCTTGGAGTAAGACAACATGCATAAAGAGGATGATGTGGTCAAAATACTCATTTGCCTAATAATTCTGCACTCCCTGTATATATTGAGATGGCTGCTAAGGATTCAGGGCCTGAATTAAGAGTTTGGTGGACATGGTATTCTGGATCACTGACAGAATATTGGAACCAAAAATACAGTGTGAACACAATATAGTGTCAAACATTTGGAAGACATTGAGAAGGTAAGTGCAAGCAGATAAGTATAGATTTACTATTCTTAACTACACATCTATGTACCTTGAAGATATTATATATATATATATATATATATATATATATATATATATATATATATATGTGTGTGTGTACCTTGAAGATATCTATCTATATATATATATATATATATCAAAAACGAAGTTGTCCTCATGTGAAAGCGCACTCCCAACAGGTTATATAAACGGGAAGAGAAAGCAAAGCCAGCAACTCACAGTGAATTCTTTAAGCAGTTTCATTATTCCAGGCCTTAAGTAATAAAATCATCTCTGGACACGTGTTTCAAGGTCAATCCTTTCTTCAGCAGAGAAAAATATAAAAGTGTTTCACCCTCGTAGGTGCAGCCAGTGCTGGAGGTGTTCCAGGCATCTCTTTCTTACTGAAAAGACCAGCATGGCTTCAGCTTGTCTAATTACAGGCACCTGATTAGTCTCTTTATATACTAGTCCGCCCCAGTGGGCCTCTCAAGTGAGCAGTGCATGCTGGTTGTGGTGGTCCTGCAATTTTTTCATTTTGCCCCAAGTGGGTTGCTGGAGCCAAACGAAAAAATGACCCAAAGTGCAAAACCTTTGTAGGCGAATCCAAAGTAAAATTGTCAGATTTGCTGTGAATAACCCAACCTGATTGCTCTTATGTGACAATCCATTTTTAGTCACACAAACCTGCTTCGATGTGTAGTGGTGCTGCCTTCCCGGCTGGACAGGCCGGTTAATTATCAAAAACGAAGTTGTCCTCATGTGAAAGCGCACTCCCAACAGGTTATATAAACAGGAAGAGAAAGCAAAGCCAGCAACTCACAGTGAATTCTTTAAGCAGTTTCATTATTCCAGGCCTTAAGTAATAAAATAATATTCACAGTAAATCTGACAATTTTACTTTGGATTCGCCTACAAAGGTTTTGCACTTTGGTTCATTATTTCGTTTGGCTCCAGCAACCCACTTGGGGCAAAATGATAAAATTGCAGGACCACCACAACCAGCATGCACTGCTCACTTGAGAGGCCCACTGGGGCGGACTGGTATTTAAAGAGACTAATCAGGTGCCTGTAATTAGACAAGCTGAAGCCATGCCGGTCTTTTCAGGAAGAAAGAAATGCCTGGAACACTTCCAGCACTGGCTGCACCTACGAGGGTGAAACACTTTCATATTTTTTTCTGCTGAAGAAAGGATTGACCTTGAAACACGTGTCCAGAGATGATTTTATAACGTAAGGCCTGGAATAATGAAACTGCTTAAAGAATTCACTGTAAGAGAGGTTATTCCCAGAAACTAAATTGGGGCCTAGCTGGGGATTAGGTAAGGAGGGGAACCTATTGTGGGGACCAGCGGTAGATGGAACTGTGACAAAATGCAGTGAGCACCACTCCTAACATTAAACCCTGCCTGCTGAATCTCAAAGACTCCCCCACAATAAAGACTCCCCATTGTCAAGCTCCACACGGGCCTGGGATGCCCGGACAAAAACGCAATGGCAGAGGCCTCCTAGACGATGGTGGTAACTTCGATACAAATTGAGAGCATATAGGCCTCCGCCCATAAACTGCCACCCTGCAGACAAAACAGGCTGAGTCACGAAACAGGCAAGGCCGGGGAAACAGAACTAAACAACTGCTGGAGTTGGACACTGGAACAGCACAAGGGAGCCCATAAATCCCCCTCTCTACAGGTCTTAGGGGGTCATTTTGACCTCAGCAGTCTTTTTTAAAGACTGCCGTGCGGAAGACCGCCAGTGTTGGCGGTTTGCCGCTCGGCCTATTATGACAGTTGGCAGCTCTCCGTCCTTTTATGGACGGAGAGCCGCCAATAGCCATACTGGCGGGAGGCGGCGAAGTGGAGGTTGCTCCACCTCCACCGCCACGCCAACAGAACACCGCCCAGCGAATCACGTCCTATGATTCGCCATAGCGGTGTTCTGTTGGCGGTGTGGTGTTGCGAAGCTGCCCCCATGGCTCCCGTCCCCTCCCGGAGGATCGTCGGACCAGGTAAGTCGATCGTCTGTGGGGGGAGGGGTTGGGGGGTGTTGTGTGGGTGCATGGGGGTGTGTGTGTGTGTATGTAGAGGGGGTGTGTGAGTGCGTGCATGCCTGCGGGGGTGTTGTGTGTATGGGAATGAGTGCGTGTATGTCTGTGGTATGTCTGTATGGATGTGTGGATGTATGTTTGAATGTGGGTGTGCGTTTCTGACTGTGTGTGTGGATGTAGGCATGTATGTTGGCGTGTGTGCGTGTAAGTGTAAGTGTGTAGGTGGTGCCTGCGTGCGTGTCGTGTGGGTATGGGTGATGTGCTGTTGGGGGTCGGGGTGGGGAGAGGGTCCTGCCACCTTTGGGGGCTGGCAGGGGTGGGGGGGGTAGGGGAGGGGGGTCAGGGTGGGGGTGGGGGAGACCCTTATCAGTGCCAGGGAAGGAAATCCCTGGCACTGATAGTGCTTACCGCCATGGATTTCATGGCGGTTCAAACCGCTGGAAATCCACAGCGGTAAGCCGGGTCAAAATACCACCGGCGGTATAGTGATGGCTGCCGGGCTGGAGACCCAGGTCTCCAGCCCAGCGGTCGTCTCCGCCCTGGTGGGCGGAACGGAGAACCGGTGGATGACCATGGCGGTAACCGCCATGGTCATAATTCCACCAAGTAAGACCGCCAGCCTGTTGGCGGTCTTACCACCGGTTCTCCGCCTTCCGCCAGGGTCATAATGACCCCCTTAGTTTGAAAATCCTTCCTTGGGTGATGGGCCTTGCTGCGACTGACTGTCCTCATGTAGTTCAATCCCTCAGTCACTCTGTCAAGAATTTCTCATCTATCTGATCCACAAACATGATTGCTGAGCTACACTACACAATCAGAGAGAAGCGCCTAATGAAACTTTGCTGAGGTCACCGACAGTGGCTTAACCTGTCCCATGGGGCAGGCTACAATTAGTGGAAGGGCACCTTACGGAAACCCTATTCTGCTCCCAGGGTATAGTGCCTGTGATTGATTCCCGGTGACAAGGAGACCCAGATCTTTGCGAATCCGCTACGAACAGTCCACAATCACAATGGGTCGAACCAAGGCTAAGACAACTGAACCATGGATGAGCTCACAAGCGCCCCCTCCCTCCATCGGGGTGCTCCTCATTGGTGACACCTGACAATTGTATTCCACCGACACTGGTAGGCCCGTCTACGGATAAATTAGCCAATATCCTGCGTGAAATATGTGACTCCCGTCAGTCCATTGAACAACGTCTGGGGTTCTCACCACAGATCTTACCATCCTCAAAGACAACCACAATAAATTAAATGCTAGGGTCAAGGCAAATAAATCTGCTCTTTTCTCCTTAAATTCATGGCAAAAAGAACAGACGACTAAAGTCACCCTCCTTCAATGCCAGGTAGCGATGCTGCAGGGGATAGCTGAAGACACAGAAGGGCAGGCGCAACATAACAATGATAGAATCATACGTCTACCAGAGGGAACTGAAGGTCCCAATCCCACGTGATATATCGAGCTCTAGCTATACAAACAGGTGGCCCTGCTGGGCCTCTCAGCTCTCTTTGTGGTGGAAAGAGCACATCCAGTGCCGACCATTTTGAATTTTAGGGACAGGCATGTGATCCTCTGCCAGACCACCTATAGTACTAAATAACTCCCAGATATCCATATTTCCAGGCCACACACTAATAGTCCACCATAAGAGGGCATTGTTCCAGGGGGTCAAACAACAACTCAGGTCACACGATCTTACTTACGCCCTCATGTTCCAGGCGAGACTCAAGGTGCTCAGTGAACAGAAAACCTATTTCTTTGATATTCCAGAAGAAGGGTGGGACTCAGTAGAGCAACAGTTTCGGGACTCTAGCAGACCAAAGACGACGTGACTGCAGACATCAACACCAAGACGGCAATGACAGCAGGCACAACAAACAGGGAGACATCTAGCCCCCTCTCCACAGCAAGACTTGAAGGTCGACAGAAAGCACTGATTTCAGCCACCTCTTGTTAATCTGGCTGATCTGAGGTCAGTCCCAGCTCTTCCCAGAACAGTGCTACAGATTCAGGCTTGAGGGGCAGCTCAGCTCTCTGTCCCACGATTACCCCACAGATGACTCATGACTTGGTGGGCTGAGTATCCAGTAAGTACTATTACCCAGGAGAACATCTACGCCCCTACAAGTCATTCCCATCCCATGCACAATCACTATTGTCTGATGATGGTCGGCTTGGATGTCCCCCTCCTGAGACACACATCTATACTCTACATCCACTGAATGCTTAGAAGAGCTTCACACCACCATCTCCTGTGAATATTCTAGGGCTTGCAGGTTGCCAGATACACTGATTGGCACAAAGCAAATTGGCTATGCCACCAGACACCTTACCGAGCTCCTGATTTCCTGGGCCCAGGAATCTGCCAGCACTTGGTGACTGCAGCACTCTGTCACCTGTCATGCACAAGAATGCCATGTGCCCCGCTGGTGTTTGCAAACACTGTTATAGTAAGTTTTTTTTTTTTCTTATAGTTTCGGTCGAACAACTGTCCTTCGCTGGGTTGGGTTGAGAATATGTTTTTATTGTTGTTTTTTAGATATGTACCATTGTCACCACTAATGCATGTTATCACATTTGTGGACTCTCAGAACTATTTCTCAGACATGGCATTTACCCCCTTAACCACTCATGGCTGTCCCTAACAAATACATGGAGATACCTCAGAATGTCAGGGCTTTGGGGTCTATAACAAAAAGATTTAGGATCCTGGCTCAGCTGTATCGCTGCAGAGCGCACATAGTGTGCATTCAAGAAACATATCTTATTACCAGTGAGGCCATCAAAATCCATAAGAGATGGAAGGGCCAATTCTTTCATACCTCTTATTCCGCTTTCCTTCGAGGGGCAGCAATATGGATTAAGGAATTGACACACAGGGGAGATTATTTTACTATGAGATACACTAGACGGCACTCATGTTGTATTGGGGAATGTGTATGGCCCTAATGTGAAACAGGAGGCTTTCCTAACACATTTACACATGGCCCTTGCAGACTGGGTGCACTACCCCTGGATTCTGGGCAGGGACTACAACACAGTACTAGACACCAATTTAAACAGATCTCCCCCCCCACCCTTCCTAATGCTGCCACAGTGCTTCACCCAAAAGGCTTGAAACAATGGACCGAGGGATGACCCTTGCTGATGTCTGGCACCTCTGCAACGCTCATATGCGTGAATATTTGTTTTAATCCTCTACACATCTACTCCACACACGAATAGACAGGATCTTATGCACAACCTCTAATATCAACCATGTGACATACCTGGGAAAAATACTATCGGATCATATACCATTGGAGGTCACTTTTTCATGGGGTCATGTTCTAGCACATGGCGCATGTCACCCCATTTAATAGAAGATGTGGTCTTCCGAGAAACATTGGCGACTACTTTAGATAATGATTTCTATGCAAACACTAATAGTGCTTCCTCGCTCTCCTTTGATGGGAAGCATTCAAAGTGGTGATATGGGGACATCTATAAGCACCATCGCAGGGGCCCAACAACTTATGTAGAAGAAACCCTTGGTCCCTTGGAAAGAGCGGTGGTATGTGGCGAAATAGACACACAGATACTACAAGATACTAGGGCTGAAAATACTGAGCTACTAGAATGTCTGCGAGTCATTGATCATAGGGCTTACCTACAGAAGACCCATTCAGAAGCGTATAAATCCAGTGCATTGTTGGCCACCTGATCCAACCAATACCCTCACCCACACCCACACTGATTCTTACAAGCACGACAATACGGAACACACAAGATACACCCTATTCAGAGCTTTATAGGTCCACTCCACCAGCAGCCCCTACGGCGATCTCGGACTTCCTAGACCAGCTGACCCTTCGTAAGTTGGCAGCTGAGGATCTCAGCAACTAGGAGCACCTATCACTTTCACTGAGATCCAGGGAGCAATCAAAGAACTAGCCAGAAACAAAACACCCATATCAGATGGTCTCCTCACAGCATTTTATGCCATGTGTGCCATTTGCCAGGCCCTGCAACTAGAACGTCTCTACAACGCATCTCTTGCTGAGGGCAGATTGCCCCCTACCACAGCACAAGTACTAGTCACTTCCCCAACAAGCCTAAATCTGATATGTCCTCTTGCAGGCCCCTCTCCCTGCTCAATACTGAATATAAAATACTTAGTAAAGTATAGACCCGACGCTTGCTCCCGTTGCTACCCAAGCTTCTTCATAATGATCAATGCGGCTTTGTTCCGAACCACTTAATTTACACTGTCTCCATCAGATCATGGATGCTGCAAGAGGATGACTCCAACAGGCAGGCTGACTATCTCTGGATCTGGGACAGGCATTCAACATTATAGCTTGGGACTTCATGTTCGCAACCTTTGAGCGTTTTACCATTGCCCCCATATATGTCTGCTAGGTGCGATTGCTTTATTCTGACCCCACAGCACGGACTCGAACCAGCCAACTTATCTTGCGTACATCTAATATACATCACAGTACTAGGAAAGGTTGCCCACTGTTGCCACTTCAGTTTCTCTTGGCTTTGGAACCCTTGGCACATCGCTTAAGACAGTGAGCCACAGGCTGGGGTATCCCAATAGGTCCCACAACACACATGATATCTTTAAATGTGGACTATATAATATTATATGTCAAAGACCTCCATATGGACTTCACGAAGTGGCCCTGCTTTTCGCTACATTTGGGTTCCTCCAAGGACTGCAGATGAATACTAATAAATCCTGCGCATTCTCCTTTGAAGGACTTTTTGACCAACCATTTGTGCCCTTTGGTGACATGGTTATTCAAATAGCACCCCAAACATTCCGCTATCTCAGAATTCAAATATACCGTGAGATACCAGATATATTGGTTGGTAACCTCCTTAAAACTATAACGAGCCCTAGGTCACAGGTGACCTTCAGGGCGACACTACAACTCTCAAAGGGGGGCAGATTGGTCCTTGCCAAAATGGTAATGTTTCTACGTTTACTTTATCATTTCATGAACATCCTTATGGTAGTCCCTGCGCTGATCTTTAAGTTGCTAAATACGCTTCTAGTTGATCTATTATGGGTGGACAGGTGCTTCTGAGTCAGCCTATCCAAGCTTCAACTGTCGCCAGATAAAGGAGGGTTGGGCGCCCCAGATTTCAAGTCATACTGTATTGATGGACAATTACAGTGGCTTTCTTATTGGCTAGACTTACTCATGTGCCATGCTTTGCTGCGGCAAACTACATAGCCTGCTATGTCTGGGCTCTACATTTCCCATCGATAGCCATCTACAATTGTGAACTGCTCTCACATACTGGAAGATAGCAATACACTGTCAATGTCAGTGGCAAGATGGAGATCGTCAAGGACCACTGTCATCCCCAATACAGTGCTTCTCACAGGAAAGGCCCTTGATTGAGAGCTGTCTAGGGGGAGATAGGATTTTAAAAAGGCACATAGTTGTCTGGCTACGAAAGGTTACAGAATCTTGTCCATGGTGGGCACAAGGTTGCTCGGTCAGTGGCTGAAAGGACAGGTTGTGAAAAGAATAACTTTTCTGATTGAAGGAATGATAGTGGGCAAAAGGATCAGGACCAAGCGCATGGAAAAGCTAATATCTAAGAAAGAGATGCAATGCAAGACTTTCACTTGAGAATTGAAGTGATTAAGAACAATATCAATATTACAGCCATAATGGCAGCTGAGATGAATTGGTAGAGTAATGGAGGCCGAAGTAGCTCAAAATCAGAAAAAGGCTGCCTCTTCAAAAACGAGAGGAAAGAAGTCTGATATGATAGGAGAAGTCCTGTTAAACTTGAAGTCTATTAACCTCAATTTTTTTTTTTTAATTTGCAGGTGAGATCATTACAAAAATACACCATAGGCGGTGCCCTAGGAAAAAGGTGTGATGTGGAGAAGCGATCAGAGATGATTCTAAAGATTTTTCTTTTGTTTGCAGTGGGTGGTGATTTTCTGTGAAACTTGGTGCTTGTTGCATGAAGTTCATGGTTCTAATGTTTATGGATGTTAATGTATTCAGCCCTTTTTTCAGCATAATAATCTTTCTGCAAGTAGCTTTCAGTGTATTGCATGGTAGATTTATATTGAGCATAAAACTAGTTGTACCAGGGGATTACTTTTAAAGGGCTTTTAGTATTCTCAGAATAAAAGGAAGAAAAGTATTGAGAGTGGATAAGATACATAGACAGAGACTGTTATATTTGTCAAAAAGGTCGGTTACCAACTGAATATTGCTGCACAGGGCAATTTTTTCTCCAGTCATACAAGGAAATGCAAGAGAAGAGAGCAATTTGGGGAATAGAAACAAAATGGCTACATGAAAAGTAATATGGTGAAGTTCAGATCATCCAGTTGGAACAAATTTAACATTGAGCCTTGTGGAATGCTCTATAATAATTTGACAGAGAATGTGATCAGGTGAGTGTGTAAGTGAGTGAGTGACTAGTCATACGTGTTGTTTCAGCAGGCAGGAGAGAATGAGAGACAGTAGTTCCTGATTGTGGGGGGAAGGTCAGTTGTGTCATCTATATGTAGTCTGAAGTCTCCTAAATAAATGGGCATGGTATGAGATGAGGAAAGGCCAAAAATTGCCTGTAAAGCCCAAGAGAAACATGACTAGTCTGCCTGGCAGTGGGTCAGCATGCGAGAAAAAGAGCATTTTACAGATGGCATGATCTTAATAGACAGGGCTTTTGCATCAGTAAGCGAGGAAGAAGGAAGAAGGAAGAAGTTTGATAGAGAAAATGTTATGTGTGAAAATGGCAAAACCGAAGTCACGTTTATCACTAGAGCAGTCAAGGTGGGAGATGGAAATGCTAAGAAAAGCGTTTCAATAATGCCGGACCCAGCCAGTTCCAGATGGTTGTCCTTGATGAGATCAGAAATGCCCAAAGCAAGTGTGGGAATAGAACGTGAATTAAGAAAAGCTAGTCTAAGTGCCTGTATGAGGGAGCCAGACGAGGGTTGGCAGACTTTGCTGATTTGATGAGCTTCTCGAGAGTATTAAAGGGGAGCTGATAGTAGGTGTAGGGAATCGAGTTCAAGTCTTGAGGTTCAACATCCTGTGATTCTGGGCAAATCACTTAATTTCCCTGTTGCCTACAATTCAGCGCCTTGAGACCCTCACAGGTGATTTGCCTCACTTTACAAATCCCGGATTTATACAGTTGAGCTAACATTCAATTTTAGACTTAAAGCGATGCAAAGAAGGGGCCATACCTGACTGAACTGCAGACAGCCATAGACAAGTTTACTTTTGGTGTGTTATCAGGGTCTCTTCTGTAGTTGTCATGTTGCCCTGCACATCAGGCCAGCAAGATATGCTAATGGGTTGGACCAGCTGCACCAGAGAAATAGAATTAAAAGAAATCAAAACAAGGCGCCAAACTAAAGAATAAAGTGGAGTCCAGCTACTACGGGTGCGAGGTGGTTAGATCCACTACAGCGCCTACTGGGAAAAGATTGCTAAAATGAAGAGAAAAACATAAAAACAATAAGCTATCATTAGTTAAAATAGTAACAGTTACCTGGTGCTAGGCAAGAGTTAAAATAGGGTACTAAATTCACCGGGCTCGTAGACCTGGCTCCACCAGCGATAACAAGAAAACTAAAAGTGAGTAAATAAGGAGAAAACAATGTCTGATTTTGAGGGTGGCAGTATAATAATCTGTGCTGGGCTTACCAGGCTGGGGTCTTGCTAGGATTTAAAATTCTCACCATATCTATTTTAGCATAAGCAAGTGTTACCTCACTGAGCCATCTTGCAATAAAAACTACTATAACATTCCTCAGTAAAGTATAGTTTTCTTTTCTTTATAAACTTTGCAGTATCATAAGGAAGAAGGGAGAAGTGCAATAGAGAAAATGTTAAGTGTGAAAATGGCACACCGCCATGCAAAGTCTGGCGGAGGCCGGGTGTGCTGGGCCCTGCACTGCCCATGAACTTGGGCAGTGCAGGGGCCTGAATTACAGGCAGTGAAAAGCATGACGGGAGCTGTCGCACCGACGCACCGCAACATTGCCGTCGGCTTGATTACGAGCGGCATCAATGTTGTGGCCTATTTCCCGCTAGGCCAGTGGGTGGAAACGCTGCTCCTGTCTGCTGGCCCAACGTGAAACTCGTAATAGGGCCAGCGGGTGGAAAACCGGAGTGGCGGTTTTCCAGCCCAAAGATTTGGCGGGCGGCCTCTGCCACCCGCCAAACTCATAATGAGGGCCTAGGTGTGGACTGGGATGGAAATTGGTTAAAAGCGCATATTAAAGTTTAATACAGATTTTACCTGTACGAGCAGTGGTAGTCAGTCAGGTCTCAAGAGTCAATGATATTTTCTCCCCGTCGAGTGCCCAAATGTCTCTTTTCCTCTCATAAGGAAGGTTTACAGTACAAAAGTAATCACAGTAGTATGAGACTGGTAAAATTGCCTGATCTGATCCTACAGAATCTTGGCACCCTGACCAAAGTTGCACAACCATTAAGATGAACTCTTTCGGTGCACATAGTACCCTCAGAACTGTAAACACATCCTTCTTTTCCAAATGTAGATGCTTTGTCTAAGGCAGTATTACAATGCCCAATGCTGTGTTCTTGTGGTGATGTGCACCCAAGTGAAGTGCGTATCAGTAGGTTTGAAGGGATAAGTGTAGGAGGCTGACCCTCTATGTAGTGTGCAAAACTGGACACACTGTGCAAGCCCAGGGTCGCTCTTGGCGACAAACAGAAAGGGTCTGGTTTGAGCATTTTTGCCAGGACTGCCATTTGGTCCTCAGTCCGGCTCTGGTTGGAAGTATTTAAACCTGGGCCGGAACGGCAAAACACTGCCGGGAAGGGTTTGTGGACACATATATGGGTTCCTGCATTCTTGGTACTGGCCATGTAAAGCCCTGCATTAACTGCTTTTAGAATCAATGGTTCCAATCCTGCCACTCTAAGGTACGCTACAACCAGTTTCGAAAAGGAGACAGATCGGATAAAGAAGTGTTCCACAAAATGACTGTTGGAAAAACACGGAGATAACGGAAAAATCCTACTAAAGTTTTACTCTTCCAGTAGCACTGTATGACTCTGACTAATGTTCATTCTTTTTGCGGTTTGTGCTTGTGAGAAATCATAGTTGCCATTTCAAATCTTGCATTAATATGAATTGTAAGTGACGATATAAATATGGTTAAATACAAAATCCTTCAGAATGCACAGAAAGCCTATCTATTGAGATGCTTTATAAGATGAAATAGCAGCGCAGTTAAAACTGAGGTGAGAAATGGCGCGCTTCCCATGATGGTATTTTAGCTCCAGAGGGTCAGGTTCCACTACACCTTTTACCCACTGAGCTACTGCACAGCCAGTGTGACCATGATGTCAGTAATGTCAGGTGTTTTCCAAGATCGTATTTTCTCCCAATAAAAGAGGAAGGTAAGAGGGGCTTTGGTGAAAAGGAAGCGGAGGTAAAACAGGGAGCAACGGAACCCAGAAGAGACAGAAGCACTTTGTTACGCGCCACTCAAACAGAACAGTAATCTAACAAAAATGAACAGTAAACTATTGTAGAATTGGCTGTACCTTTCATAAGTGGTACCAGCGCCTTATGTACTGCCTTCATAGATAAATTACATTTTTAATCAGAGTCTCCTCTTGCGACGTGTTTCTGTCATTGCTTGAAAAAAACGTGAACGAGAATGTTGAATATTTTTGTAAGAAACCATTAAACTTGAGTTTCAATCTGCCACTAAGTTTCTAAAAACACAAGAGTTTCTTAAAGCGAAGCAAAATGACTCATGAAAAACATCTGCAAGTAAAATCTTACCTTACAGCCCCAAATAACATCCAATTGTACCATACTCTACACTGGTCACGTGACCCACGGCAGAATCCAGTTTTTCGTTAGCTTGCACACATATTCACTCATGTGTGCATCTCATACTTAGAGCCACTCATAAGATACTGCCCTTTAATTAAACTATGTCTATGTGTCGTTGCAGGTTCAACATCAAAAGATCTGAGCAAGAAAAAAACACTTCTAACGAAAAAATATCCCAGGCTGACCTCAGAATGTTTAAAAAACGATACAACTGAATCATTCTGATTTTTAAAATGCGATTTTAACAAATTTTTCTAATTGGTTTGTCTTCCTCATATTTCCCTTACTACTAGGTACAAGGTATGGGCATTAAAAAGCAGATTAACGATGTAACCGTAGCAAGAAAAGTACTTTCCTGTAAATGCACTACATTTTACCTGAAATCAACGTGGATTTGAGAATAGTTAGATTCCCCTTGAGGCCTTGAAGACTTCCCAGGAACGTTGTAATTTCACGCTGGGCATGCTGGACCTGCTGCTCATTGTTTAATGCTTTCTGACACATTGTTGACTTCTTGGCGCCATCTCCTTCCCACATTTCTTCCAAGATCTTGAACTCCAACTGGTAAACAGCAGTGAATAGATTATCCGCATAAAACTCCATGGCAGGGATTGCCGACTGTGGCAACATTATTTTCACAATATTTACAGCGGCCTTGTCAAGTTTTTGTTTAATTGAGTACAATATGGCAGCCTTACTTGAGTTCCACACAACATCAAATCCATGTTTTAAAACTTGAAAGTGATTTGCTGCTTTTAGTATGATTTCTTCTTGACTCCCATTCCTTTCAGATCCCAGGATTTGAGAGCACATGATGTAAACAAATTTTGTACAGTTTCCATAATGTTCATCAGCACATTTGAAAACATTCACCATACATTTTGGATCAGAAAAAAAATCTGAGTTCAATTTTATGTCGAAAATGTCAATCAACAATGCTTCTTCCATGCTTGTCTTCAATGGATTTCGAGCATTATAAACTGCTGTCACAAAAAGAATAAAATAATAACGATTATGATTCTGAAACTGTAAAAGCAAACAAGCCAAGTAAACAGTATATTTGCAATGGAAAAGAATCTTACCTTGTTGTCTACAGCATGCCTTTATTTAGACTGTGCTGCAATAGCATAAACTATCTTTTACCATTCATTGTGGAACAAGTAGCAAGTTTCCGTGGAAGTATATGTAATATGTGAAAATGTCTCCTATAGTTCCCCTCCACTTCCTATACTATGAGTCTTGTATTTCCTTATACTGGTACTTAAGCAAACCTTGCAATCCTGGGTCACCGAGCTTCAGCCTTTTCCCATGTTGTTATTCTTCGGGAGACGTATCCTTCAGAAGTACCCTTGTTCCAAGTTGTAACTCCTGATCTTTTGATGCACCACTGTATGCAATATAACACACCTCTGCGTAATATAAAGAAACAAATAACGAGGAGGAAGAGCACATACTCACAAAAAAGGCAACATAAAATTAACTATTTATGGGACATATGGGATCATGTAATGGGGATACCACCATTGTAGCATGTATGTGTGATCAATCAGCCATAAGCTCCTTGTCAAGCTGATCTTCACTTGACCTTCTGGTAGGTGACAAACTGGTCGCTTGGGAAAGCATTAATTGCGTGTAGTTGGCACTTGGTGCAGGCAAAAATTCACTGACTTGGTAGGGCCTCAGTTAAAGTTTTGGGGCTGTAACTAGCCTTCTGGTCCTACAACTTAATTGGGGTAAATTGGTATCAGTTCCATTTTGGAACATTTTTAATTCAGTTCTTTATAGAAAGAATGGCAGTGCGAAAAGTTTCCTTTCAGTTCCCTCCTATGGCGAAGCTACCACCATGAGGTCAATCTTTTATTTCCACTTGCTTCACTGCTCTTTGGTGACATGATCAGATATGCCCTCTGGAAAGATGTGATTTGTAACCAAATCTCTGAAGTATCTGCAGCGCATCCAAGAATAACCACTGTAGAAAAAGCAATGGAAAATGACACCATAGACAATATTTGGTCCTAATGGCCGTAGTCAGTTCCTTTAATAGCTGGCTCATACTCCAGTTTAGGAAGTTACTATACAAACCAAGGATTTACCCTCTCAAACACCTGTAGACTCTTTTACTCATCTCAAGTACTGGGAATGCTCTCTCAGCATTGGTTGCAAAGGTCTCTTGGCACTGTGTTGGCTCATGGAGCCGTCTCAACACACAGATCTTACCAGCTATCTCATAGTTCCAAGATGCTCTGCAATAATTCTTGGATGTCTAGCAGGCTCATCTCTTTGGGAACTGTGTGCCAGTCTGATGGGAATTCACAGAAACCATAACTTCCAAGGCGGGCCGGCTGAACTTGCCCCTTCCTGGGCTTTTATCTGACTACACAGTGGGTTTAGATTTACCTCACACCTACTGCTTTTCTGAGAATAATTCACTTTTATGACAATCTGAGACTTTTGAAGATGGGAATTCAGGCCCTCTGCTGACTCTCTTATTCCACAGTATTCAGCTGTAAGTACATTTTGTGACCTGTATTATGTGAGGAGCCTGTCACTCTTTTCAGGATTTCTAGGGATCATTGCTCATGTTACCTTCCACTACTGTCTTCTTTTCTTGGACGCGCTTCTTCTGTCTCAAACTCAGGCAGGCCAAATTCAGTAGTTAAACCATGTACCACTAAAACTGTCTGTTGCTCTTGAGAAAGAGCCTGTACTATACTCATAAATCTCTCTTTTAAGATCACTTCCAACATGGTGACCCTACTGAAGACTTTTAAAGATTATAAATGGGGCATTTCTAATAATAGGTTTTTAAGCACAATATAATACATGTGATTCTGTAATCCATGTATAAAAGCATGTCTCTAATTCCCTTATAACCGGTGACTAGTGACACACTCAGTCATTTGTTACAAAGAAAAAACCTCAGAACTTGACTATTATAAACTATTACTGTCGAGTTATGCCTGGTACCAGAGCTAGCAGCTAAGGTGAAAGGCAGGTCGGAGCATAGGTGAAGCAGTTGTTTAAAACAAGAATGTTGCTTTTCTTTCTTCTGCTCTATTATATTAGCTTGCAATGACAAGCAAAAATAATATGTTTATGTTTTGCACTCCTTAGAAAGAGAAAAGCTAGATTCATTTTTCTACACATTCCAAGTTGCTGCAGCTTTTTAAAAGAAAAAAATTACTTCTACTGTACAGTTTCTAATATCTGTTTACAATAAACATATCTAACAGGTTTTGGAAGTGTTTATTTTTTGTAGGTTTTTTTAAGGTTTTAGTTTTATTCTTCATGTTTGCAAACATGCTTGCTGTTCCATATGAGAGAGCTACAAACCAAAGTTTTAAGTAGTTTGTGCAAAAGGTGATGGTGTGACCATGTGTTAAATGGTAAGGATACTGCAAGTCACCTCAGCGTTCCATAATCTTATAAAAATCACAGCTGCTAAATGGACTTTCTATGATAACAAAATAAAAACTGCTTTTGAACCTTTGAGAGAGATTTTTCAGATTGTCAAAACACTTTTGAATCCCATCTTCAATTCTTCAATTCCTCAATCGCCACCCATCCGCTCAAATGATATTGCCAAGGCTTTAGTGCAAAATGTTGAATATATTTATCTCTCCTTTTATCCCATAAATCTTGATTTGCAGTCACAAGGCAGAAACTCCTCTCACTCAAGCTGTTCTTACAAACTTCCCTAAGATCACCTCTGAGGTTTTTTTAACTAGCCTAACTAAACTTAAATCTGGTTCCCCCTTGATCCTCTTCCTCCGTTGATCTTGGTCAAAGTTATAACAGCTGAGTCCAGCTTTTCTTGAGATCTTAAACTTGTCTTTGGCCAAAGGGGAGGCTCCTACTCCTTGGAAGCATGCAATGGTAAAAGCCCTCCTGAAAAAACAAAATCTGGATCCTGCAGACCCCAGGAGCTATAGGACCATCTCTTTGCTGCCGGGTCCAAGTAAAATACTTGAAAGCCACGTTAATAACCACCTGTCTGAATTTTTAGAGAAATACAATTTCCTCCATCCTACACAGATGGGCTATAGATCGAAACACAGTATGGAAACTGCCTTACTGATGGCAGTAGAAGAGGCCAAAATGTGGCTTGAGAAGGGAAGGACAGTTGTGATCATCTTCCTTGACCTTAGCGCAGCCTTCGATACTGTTAGCCATTAAATTCTACTTGATAGACTTTCAGAGGTTAGTGTGTCTGGCCAAGCTCTTACCTGTTTTCAGTCTTTACTGAGCAATATATCCTTCCAGATATACTGTATGGGGGGAATTTGCACTTCTATGATCTTTTCTATGAAATGTGGTGTCTCACAAGGATCTTCCCTAAGTCCAACATTGTTTAATGTTTAAATGTGCTCGCTAGCAGATGTGGTGATGGCCCATGGCATCTTGATTATTTCTTATGCTGATGACACCCAACTGTTTTTTTTTTTCGCTCAGTCATACTCAGGCCCCTTTTTCATCAACAATAGGACCATGCCTCACAGCGGTAGCTAATTAGATGAAATTATCTGCTTTAAAACTGAATGTGGAAAAGACTGAACTGTAGATTCTAGGTAATCCCTCTCCATCTCAGTTCAACCTGGGATGGCACAAGACTCTGGGTGCTCCTCCCATCCCTAAACCCGCTATAAAAATTCTTGGCTTCTGGTTGGACAATGCCCTCTTCATGGATCTCCAAGCTATGAAGTTAGCAGCAACTTGTTATGGATTGCTTAGAACACTGACAAAAGTTCTCCACCTTCTCCCTTTTTCTTTGAAAAGATTAGTTGTCCAGGCTCTTGTTCTTTCTTGAGTGGATTATGGAAATTCCCTGTACTTGGGAGCTCCTATAGCTACAATGAGGAAATTCCAAGTGGTGCAAAATGCTGCTGTCCACTTACTTTTTAATGTTCCTAGACATTTGTCTGCCCAGCCTGCTCTTAAATCCCTGCATTGGCTCCCGGATTAAATTTAAATCTCTGTGTATCGCCTGTAGGAACTGGACAAATACCTGACCAATACTGTGCAGGTCTCTTTTAACTCTTTATGTGCGCACCAGGTCTTTGAAATCACCAATTCCTCTTTGGCTATTTTCCCCCACATCAAAAGAGCCAGGAGAGGAGGCCACTCATTTCAGTTTAACACAGCCAAGTTGTGGAACTCTCTGCCCTCCTCTTTGAGGACCCTGGACTCAGAACTTCAATTCCGTAAACAACTAAAAACCTGGTTGTTTACTCAGCTGACTCAATGATCTGTCACTTAGTGGCCTGTCTCCGTCTGAATGGGGTAGCTAGCATATTTTAGTGCTGAAAGGCCTATGGGTAGCCATGCGCTCTATAAATAACCATAAGTTCCTCTATATGGTTATGGAACTCCTCAGTGGCTTGCAATATCCTGATAACATACAGCAGTAGATACTTTATCCATTATATATTATAGGACTCAGAGTACATTTTGTGATTGTCTTAGAAGAACTCTATCTGCTAATCCCTTGTTGATAACAATGTAACATTAATGGAACTACTTTCTTAAGTCTTGATTAAGGAAGTTGACTTTCATGACTCACTTTTCGATTCTTGTTTCTAGATCTCAGTATTTAAGGCAGGTCGACAAGATAGATATGCCTTCTCACTCTCCAGTTTCAGAGCAGGGTCAATTATCTCCTTTGAACGTTATATAATTCCAAGGATTTCATCTGTGACAGTAGCTCCATTTACCCCCAGGTGTAATTAGGAGGTATCATCTGAACACCTGTTGTATAAAACTTGTGTGTGCAGTACCTTAATTTTAGATAGTCCTTTCTGCCATGCTTTCATTCTATTAGACTGTAGTTTCTCGTAAGAACTATGTACATTTTACAAAGTCTTTAGGTAGAAATGTTCATTTCTGTAACCAATTTGTCTTATATGTTTTTGTTTCATTTACTAGCTCTTTGTATAAAATGAGTTTCTTTAACCCACAAACTAGGCATGACAAACAGCAATTTCTATAAAATTTAGATTTTGCATTGGAGAGGTGTAGTGGCATGGACCAATCTGCACCATTTGTAATGCAAGCAAATACAGTTGTGAGCATGAGGGTAAAATAAGGGCATCACAGAAATCATGATGGCCTGCCCAACAAGTAGGCATGCTTATAATCACAGTGCTACAATAATTGGTAAAACATATTATTTTTCTACTTTTATGTAAATGCATTTGGAAGAGATTACTTGCCAACTTTCATACCCTTTATAGTATACTGTTCGTTTCAAACCATGCTTACTGATGGCTCTCAATTCGGTACCTCATTGATGGCTTCTATCAATTTCCTTCACTATATCCATAGATTGAATGTTATCATCTACCTTATTACTTTGTCACCCTGGTCTACAACCTCCCCAGTCTTGTGATGGTGTTAATGCCAAAGTTCTCATTGTATGTTACCTGCTTGCCTGTGCACACCACTTGGTCTGACCCCTAAAATGCTGAGTTATAATTATTCTAACCTCAGTATTATTATTGTCTTATTAATGAAAGATGTATTTTGTGTTGCTTGATTTTATTATATGCTATGTATACTAGGTCACTTGTACTAGAACGTTTTTTGTTTTAAGTCTGGTATTATTACTGTATTATGATAAGATTTTTCGTGCTGCCTGTTGTCGAATCTAAACCCATATTGTTGGATTGGTGTCTCCGAATGTATGCATTTATGTATGTGGTATTTGCTTAGCGTCAACCTAACTAAAAAGCTCTGGAGAGCTCAATATATTGGAAAGCAAAGATGATTCAAGGAGAGGCTGGTGGGGAAGCAGCATTTGGAGAGTGAAGATGGACTGCTATGAGGATGACTTCTTTAAATTCGAGAGTCATCGGTTCTCTCCTAAATTGTGGCATGGTTATGGCAATCCTGATGGATAGAGTGAAGTTTCTCCAGATCGTGGGTGCATAAAAAAGGAATGGCCTGTTGCCTGTTCTTTATTCTTTTTGATCTTCTTCGCCTCCTGTCTGATGGTGTCCTTGCAGTGGATGTGCCAAAAGCCTCCAAAGGTGGTGAGCTTGACGATTAGATGGCCAAGTGGGCAGCTGTGATAAATGATGCAGCTGGTATTGAAGATGATTCTGTCCAACAAGTAGGTCCAGTCGAGTTCCATCATGGGGGGCTGGTTGATGTGGTCATATTTCTTAAGGCCCTTGATGAGGCATGCTGTGGCATGTATAGTACCCTAAATGGGGGCCTAATGTGGAATCTGGGAGGCAAAGAGTTGCCACAATTGGCTTGCGGGAGAAAGAGGGTATGGGCAATAGTTCTGAAGTTGTTTTCTGGTAGAAGTGTGTTCATCTTCTTTAGAAGAGGAGGATGGTACCAGACTCTCTTGGTAAAATAAAGTGAAAATGAACCAGTTCAAGAGGCTGTCCAGAAAGAATTGTCAGACATTCTTTCTCCAGTTATTTGTGACAGGAAAATTAGTTCTCCTCTCTTGTTTTCAGAAGACCTCCCTCTGACACTACTGAAATCTGGGTGTCACTTCTTCTCAAAAGACCTAAACGCTTCTTTGAAATGTGGGCCTTAGCTCTTTGTGATACAAAATTTATTCTAACTGCACAACAAAAAGTTTTCCCAGGTCACCTGAACTGCAGGACTGGCCAACCCAGGAATAGCATTGCAATGGTCACTGTCCACTCCCGTAGTTTTTCTGAAGGCGAGAAGATGCTCCTATTTAAAGACTGTGTCATAAGCACACTTCGAGTGTGCCGATAAAAGAGTTTGACGCAACCAAGAAAGAAGAGAGTCATTTTGATTAAAAAGAATATGTAAATTACAAAAAGTAAGGAATGGATATGAGTGTGGTTCATGTTACACAGACTTTGTGTCAAACTATTTATTCTTTCATAGTCTTTCTTCAGTTTCAATCCAAATGCTTATTTTTCTCTTTTTCATTGAATTAATTAGCAAAAAACATCACTGTGGCTTTTTTAAAGTTTTTCCTTTTAAAAATGTACGTTTCCCTTCCAACATACCTCTCAGCTTTAGAAACAGATTCTTTTGTCCACTGTTAGGCTACCACTAAAAAGGGTGTGTGGGGGTCTGACAGAATTTGCTTAGCTTCTTGCTTACTTTATAAACTACCTAGATCCTCATGCTTTTCGCTTAATGGAGAAGAGAACGTGCCATCCATACAGCAAGCCAATGTCACTCTCAAAGGTAAAATGCACTATGTTCATTCAACTTGCTGCAAATGCAGCTTCAAAAAGAACATTTTAGTATAAATGTGTGCCACATGCCAACTCATGTGTGGACATGGTAAAGATCTAGACAATTATTACTTTGCTAAAAAGAAAATCACAAATTTAGAAATTTAGAAATTTAGGATGGTGCAGACTTTAGATTCCTAGGCTCTTCAACAAATAAACTTCAGTCTTACTTTCTCTGTTTGCAGATGGCATTTTCAGTGAGTGTTCAATCGACAATTAAAGAAAAACACAATGAAATGCTCTCTTAGCTATCAGGTCTTTCCTTAGCTATGATGTAACTTTTTAGAATTCTTGAAATTTTGCATTTTTGTCACTAGTATTTTTAGGTCCCAGAATGTCATCAACACTATTTGTCAGGAGGTAAGCAAAGCCACACTGAGTGTCAAACATCAACTGGACATGCAAGCTGAAAAATATGCCTTATTCAACAAAACAAATCAGCAATATAGAAAAGGTCCAAGGACACTAATGCAAGCAAGGAAATTCACCCTCGCCAACTCCTGTTTTGAATGTAAAAGGCTGCCAAGATCGATGCACAGTGAAGACCTCAAACCAGTAAACGCTAGTGTCACTGCACCCGCTGGGTCATCAATAGCTACACAGTTCCAACTGTAGAGCCTGCCAGTCTCATTCCTTTTGATAAGTGTAAAGTACTTTACATGTTTTTGAAGTAGTATAAACTGTCGTGCGATGAGCAATAATCAGGCTTTCGGCAGGTGGCTTAATGTATCTATAAGCACTGATGGAACATCTCAGGTGTGCTCTAAACGAGGTCTACAGATCTTTTCACCCTAGCAGAAGGCGTGGAGACAAAGTCACTGGCAGAGTCAGACAACATTACATTTACAGTATGACCAATTTGGCCACACAAGGAAAATCCAAGTCGGATAAAAAAGTGAAATGGTTTTATTACCAACTCAGACTCAGATTAATGTACACAATACTCAAGACAAAGCCATAAAGATACAGAATTACCATCGTATGTCCACGTTTTGAGAACAACTGAAGCCTAACTAACATCCAACAAACTAAAGAGTTCTATCAATGCAGTACAAAACATGAGCAGCGGGACAAAAAGTAACAAGCATTGTCACAGTCAACAGGTCTCGCCTTTGGGACCTTATAAGTATTTAGAGATGCAGCACATTAAATCTTTATCAGAAATAAACTATGTTTGTGCATTCCTTTATACACTTGGCATTAGACTGTAACTGTCAGAACATCCCCTACAGGGCGCCACAATAAAAATACCACATGTAAGGAGAAGAGCAGAGAGCTTTGCAGTGTAACCATATATTCAACGCCTAAAGGGCATAGTGCATTACGCATTTCCAGGCCTAGCAGGCCTTCCAGAAAATATTACAAACAAGGCCCTTGGAATACAAACTACTCCCAGCTGTAAAACAAATGCTGCAGCCATGAGAGAGCTTAAAAATACATTGAATGGTGGAAGAGGTTATGATTTTGAGGTTCCCCAACCTAGTGTGTTGACGCAGAAGATGAACTGGACAGAAAGAGTATGTCATGCTGAATGTTTTGGTGGTGGTCCAATTGACCTAGGACCACCACAGGTTGAGTTATGGCCAAAAATGTGTTGTAAAAGAAATGCCTGCAAAACATTATGGGGCACGTTTCCGTAGTGCAGTGAATATAGTAGCATTGGCTCTCCCTCTGTTCTGGGGAGAGCCCTTGAAGGTTTCTCTTGTGTTTTTTCTATTTAAAAGGTGCCAGTTTGTATAATTTTCAACTGCTAAACTTGGGATGAATTTAGGAATGGGGCTGCAAATTTAACGGTGCTCATGTAAAGTGCTTCAATCTTCCGGTCGAGTTTGCACTATATAAATAAATGAAAAAGAATCCCCTTCCAGTTTGCACCCTTTGTCGGGTGCAGTCACCTCAAAGAAACAGCGAGATGCCAGGGGATGAAACAACAGACCACGAGCGTGAAGTGGAGAGGCAAAAGAAAAAAAGTAATGTGCTGACACTAAGGTTTATGGCCGATCGTGCAAAAATCCCTGTAACAGGGTCAGTCTCCAAGCCGGTAACAAAACAGCCTCAACACGGGACAAGCGTAAAGCAGTTACCTAACAAACCAAAGGAATTTTGAAAGGCAGGCCGAGTAACAAATCAAAGTGATGGGGCTGGTGAAAGCCCACAGAAGTAGATTACAGCATGTCGAGAGACAAAGCATGCGCGCTGCCTAGGCTCGACCTAAAAAGGAAATAAAGGACAAAAATTCTTTGGAAAAACAACTTCTGGTGAAGGATAAAGCTAACTAGAGTTGGCAAAAAGTAAGTAAAAATGGAAGATGTCAGAAGCTCGATCAAGAGTCTTCTCATGTGTCGAAAAGAAAAATCTAAGGGCCTGATTTATATTTTGGCAGAGGGGTTACTCTGTCATAACGGTGACGGATACCCCATCCACCGAAATCTAAATCCCATAGGAAACTATGGGATTTCGATTTTGGAGGATGGGATATCATCACGTTGCGATGGAGTAATCCCTGTATCGAAATCGAAATTAGGCCCTAAATCTGCTCATCTCAGTATTAAGGTGCAATGCAAGGGCAAAGAGGTCTGTACCTCTCAAAGTCCAAGGGAAATCAAGTGCAGGAATGGTGGTAATCCAACTGGGGAACTGTATATTAAAGTTCAAAGTGAAAAATGATTTCTCCATCCATCAAACCACATGAATTGGAAGGTTTAATTGTCCAATTACAGCCCATTATGAAATTAAATTATTGAAACATCAGGAAAGATTCATATTACCAACATAGGAAAAGCATCCATCTTACTCTACTGTATGATTTGAAACAATTGCATACCATCCATGTCCACAGTTCCTTACTGTACCGGACTCAAGGTTACTTTCTTAAGCTCTCTATGTGTAAAACAATAGGACATCTATTTCCAGGGGAATTAAGTCTGAATAAATGACACGTTAGCAAGAATGACTAAACATTTTTCTACACATTTTTCCTCACATCGGCTAACTAAAGCAAATTAAAATGGAACAATCATTTATGTAAATTACAACACATATAACTGTAGGAAAGTACCATCTTGCCTGGCATGTTACCCCCATTTTCACTGTATGTATGTGTGTTTTAGCCCTTGTGTCACTGGGATCCTGCTAGGCAGGACCCCAGTGCTCATAGTATGTGCCCTGTATGTGTTTCCCTGTGTGGTGCCTAACTGTATCACTGAGGCTCTGCTAACCAGAACATCAGTGTTTATGCTCTCTCTGCTTTCTAAATTTGTCACTGCAGGCTAGAGACTAAATTTACCAATTCTCATTGGCACACTGGTACACCCATGTAATTCCCTTGTATATGGTACTTAGGTACCAGGGTATTGGGGTTCCAGGAGATCCCTCTGGGCTGCAGCATTTCTTTTGCCACCCATTGAGAGTTCAGGCAATTCTTACACAGGCCTGCCACTGCAGCCTGAGTGAAATAACGTCCACGTTATTTCACAGCCATTTTACACTGCACATAAGTAACTTATAAGTCACCTATATGTCTAACCCTCACTTGGTGAACGTTGGGTGCCAAGTTACTTAGTGTGTGGGCACCCTGGCACTAGCCAAGGTGCCCCACATCGTTCAGGGCAATTTCCCCGGACTTTGTGAGTGCGGGGACACCATTACACGCGTGCACTATACATAGGGCGCTACCTATTTATAGCATCACAATGGTAACTCCGAACATGGCCATGTAACATGTCTATGATCATGGAATTGTCACCCCAATACCATTCTGGTAATGGGGGGACAATTCCATGATCCCCCGGGTCTCTAGCACAGAACCCAGGTACTTCCAAACTGCCTTTCTGGGGTTTCCACTGCAGCTGCTGCTGCCAACCCCTCAGACAGGATTCTGCCCTCCTGGGGTCTGGGCAGCCCCGGCCCAGGAAGGCAGAGCAAAGGATTTCCTCTGAGAGAGGGTGTTACACCCTCTCCCTTTGGAAATAGGTGTGAAGGGCTGGGGAGGAGTAGCCTTCCCCAGCCTCTGGAAATGCTTTGATGGGGACAGATGGTGCCCATCTCTGCATAAGCCAGTCTACACTGGTTCAGGGATCCCCCAGCCCTGCTCTGGCGCGAAACTGAACAAAGGCAAGGGGAGTGACCACTCCCCTGACCAGTACCTCCCAGGGGAGGTGCCCAGAGCTCCTCCAGTGTGTCCCAGACCTCTGCCATCTTGTTAACAGAGGTGTTGGGGGCACACTGGACTGCTCTGAGTGGCCAGTGCCAGCAGGTGATGTCAGAGACCCCCTCTGATAGGCTCTTACCTTTCTTGGTAGCCAATCCTCCTTTCTTGGTAGCCAAACCTCCTTTTCTGGCTATTTAGGGTCTCTCCTCTGGGGTATTCTTCAGATAACGAATGCAAGAGCTCACCAGAGTTCCTCTGCACTTCCCTCTTCGACCTCTTCCAAGGATCGACCGCTGACTGCTCCAGGACGCCTGCAAAACCGCAACAAAGTAGCAAGACGACTACCAGCAACATTGTAGCGCCTAATCCTGACAGCTTTCTCGACTGCTTCCTGGTGGTGCATGCTCTGAGGGCTGTCTGCCTTCACCCTGCACTGGAAATCCCGAAGAAATCTCCCGTGGGTTGACGGAGTCTTCCCCCTGCTAACACAGGCACCAAACTTCTGCATCACCAGTACTCTGGGTCCCCTCTCATCTCGACGAGCGTGGTCCCTGTAACGCAGGATCTATTTCCAAGTGACCCCCACAGTCCAGTGATCCTTCAGTCCAAGTTTGGTGGAGGTAAGTCCTTGCCTCCCCATGCTAGACTGCAAACCTGTGTACTGCGTGATTTGCAGCTGCTCCAGCTTCTGTGCACTTCTCCAAGGATTCCTTTGTGCACAGCCCAGCCTGGGTCCCCAGCACTCCGTCCTGCAGTGCTCAACCCTCTGAGTTGGACTCCGACGTCGTGGGACCCTCCTTTGTGATTCTGAATGGACTCCAGTTCACAAATCTTCCAAGTGCCTGTTCCGGTACTTCTGCGGGAGCTGCCTGCTTCTGTGGCTGCTCTGAGTTGCTGAGCGTCCCCTCGGTCTCCTCCTCCAAGGGGCGACATCCTGGTCCTTCCTAGTCCCCAGCAGCACCCAAAAACCTCTACCGCGACCCTTGAAGCTAGCAAGACTTGTTTGCAGTATTTCTGTGTGGAAACACTTCTGCAACATCCAGCACGCCATGGGACATCTTCCATCCAAAAAGAAAGTTCATAGCCCTTTTCGTTGTTGCAGAATCCTTGGCTTCTTCCACCCAGAGGCAGCCTTCTTGCACCTTAATACGGGGTTTCCTGGGCTCCTGCCCCCCACCCCAGACACTATTGCGACTCTTGGACTTGGTCCCCTTGCTTTGCAGGTCCTCAGGTCCAGGAATCCGTCTTCAGTGCTTTGCTGGTGTTTGTGGTTCTTGCAGAATCCCCCTATCACGACTGTTGTGTCCTATTGGGGTAGTAGGTGTGCTTTACTCCTACTTTTCAGGGTCTTGGGGTGGGGTATCTTGGACACCCTAACTGTTTTCTTACAGTCCCAGCGACCCTCTACAAGCTCTCATAGGTCTGGGGTCCATTCGTGATTCACATTCCACTTTTGGAGTATATGGTTTGTGTTGCCCCTAGACCTATGTTCACCTATTGCATCCTAATGTAATCCTACACTGTTTGCATTACTTTTCTTACTATTACTTACCTGTTTTGGGTTTGTGTACATATAACGTGTATATTACTTACCTTCTAACTGAGGGTACTCACTGAGATACTTTTGGCATATTGTACCTTTATTTTTTAGTAACTCTGAGTATTGTGTTTTCTTATGATATTGTGCTATATGATATGAGTGGTATAGTAAGAGCTTTTCATGTCTCCTAGTTCAGCCTAAGCTGCTAGAAACACCTCTGTTCTACTAATAAGGAATAACTGGACCTGGCACAGGGTATAAGTACCACAAGGTACCCACTATAAGCCAGGCCAGCCTCCTACAATAACACTTAAAATTAAATACATTTCAATAGCTGTAATGCATGACTACATTTTCGACATTAACATGTAACTTTTAAAACATTTCCTTCTAGAAATTCATTATCGTTTTAGTGAAACTATTATTTAACATCAAGGGGAAACACATGGAATCAAAACGAGTGATTAGACTTGAAGTTTTAGAGCTATACAACATGACATTAGATTACTCATCTACAGTGAATGCACTTTGATATTGGTTTTCAGTGCACCACTTCACAGTTAATGTGTTAGAACTTTAAACAACAAAATGCAAATTCTGTCACGTAGAGATGATTATCGTGACGTCAAAGGTAGCAATAACATCTCAGCTACATCAGCACCAAAAGCCTAAACTTTCTAATGCTGAAATGTTTCTCTAACAGCATTATTGAAATGCAACAGATTTCCAATCATCATAAACAAAAGGTAAAGGTACGTACTAAATAACAGAGTAATGAAAAGCTGGGCGGTTTTACGGTCAAATGTTCCTTTGGGAAGCAAGGGAATGTAGCTGTGTTTGCTCTATTAATCTGAGATCCTGAATTTCAACTGTAGAACAAGTTATTTGACAAAAAGGAGCTCAATATTACATGTAAAAGATCAAAATAATCTAGATATGTACACCCACACTCAGATCATTACACATTTATTTGTAACTGGGGCCTGGGGTATCCGTTACTTTGCTTGATCATGTGAAGCTCTCCCTTTGCTTTTGTGTGCTGTTATAATACTTTGCTGTCTATTGACTAATATTATCAGGTATTTTAATGTCTTCAGTTGTGTACTTTATTTTATTTTACTTTGTATTATTAAATGTTCAATATTTTGAGATGTGTTTTGTGATGTGTTTTGGGGTGTTGTCTGTGTTATCGTTTGTTATGCAGTGGTGTTACACTGTGATAGTTTTGCGTACATTTGTATTGTTATCCTGCTATGACAAAGGGCCTTAGTTAGACCTTGGCAGATGGACTACCCCGTCACAATCGTGATGGATATCCTGTCCGCCTTATTACGATCACCATACGCTATAATGAGATCGTAATACAGTGGACGGAATATCTGTCACATTTGTGATGGACTAACTCCATCGGCCAAGTTCTAAATCAGGCCAATAGTATTTTTTATTCAGTTGTGCTATTTTAGTTGTGTTGCATTATATACATTCTGCCTGAAAACAAGATACTTGCCACCACAGCAGCTTTCCAGCCAGACATCAGTGAGGTGTCAGTGGTGCTGGGCATTCAGCAGGCAGAGGACAACAAGTTGGCTGACCGGGTTAAGGAAGTGGAGACCTCAGTGGGCGCCCTGCAGCCAGAACACCAGGCACAGAGTTACTGTATGGTGACTTGAAAGACAGGGTGAGCATTCAAGAGTACAGTGTGGAAGACACAGAGAGGTGTAACCACCAGAATAACATCCATCTGGTGGGACTCCCTGAAAGTACAGAGGGAGGTGACATGGTGACCTATCTTGAACATTGGTTCCAGACTGAGGTTGCACCGAATCACCTTACTCCCTTTGCGTTGGAACGTGCCAGTAGAGTGCCAGCTTGGCCACAGGCGCCAGGTCACCCACCCCACCTTGTTGTGGCTAGACTGCTCCACTATGAAGACAGAGACACCATTCTTCAAAAGGTGCAAGAGGAAGGGCCTTTTATAGTAGACAATAGTAAAGTGTTGGTGTTACCAGACTGCTGCAGTACAAGCCAAGCGCCCCTCCTTTTTGGAAGTAAAGAAGACCCTCCACAAAGAGGGCTTACAGTACTCTCTGATGTTCCCTGTCAAACTTAGAATGATCCTTGATGGTGCTATGTATTTCTTTGATGATCCCGGCGTGGCCTGGTACTGGGTGGAGGTCTATAGAGCTGGGGCAGCTCTCCCGAAGGCCTGGCCCAAACCCAGGTGCACCCAGAAGCAGGCCCAGGAAGCGATCACGAGGGGCCTCCTGTGGCAGATCTCTAAAGAAACCATCTCCTTCCTAGACGAAATAGGAGCAGGCAGTGTGCTCCAGGCTGTGGCTGGGATTGCAATAACGCAGACGTCTGATTCAGAGACTGCTATCCCTTCAGAATATAAACCCAAGCTCTTGAAATTGGAGGCCTAGAATTGCTCTATGCAGAGCCTCTGAAGTGAGGGCACCGCCTGATTCTACTCGGGGACGCAGTTGTGATTTTGCTTTCCAAAACCAATAGTCAGGGAGTCAGCACCTTGCACTTCGCCCCCTATCCCTGCTTAACATGGATTTCAAACTCCTTAGCAAAGTGCTAGCAATCCGACTGCTCCCACATATGCCCACTCTGACACAGCAATCAGAATAGCTTCATTCCGGCTGAAGCACTTCCCATAATCTGCAACAATTGTACCATATCTTTTTTCTGCCAGAAGTGCAGGCTAAAACGAGGGCCAGGCTCAGATCGGTGGACTTTGAAAAGGCGTTCAACACGATACGGTGGGATTTCCTGCTCAAAGTCATGAGGCGAATGGGACTTGGAGTGGGTTGGATAGACTGGGTAAAATTATTTTACACTACCCAGACCACAAGAGTCAGGACAGGCAGTGATATAATATATAGGATTATAAAGACTGCCCTTTATCCCACCCTTTTATTTACCTTGGCCATGGAAGCATTAGCTGAGCTCTTTCATCAGGAGTGTGTGAGCAACGGCATGACGATAGAGAGGTGGGAACACATTCTCTTTCTTTATATGAATGACATTTTGCTTTACCTGGCAGACTGACCTTTGGGTGCCATGGCAACATTGCATCTTTTGGGTGAATTTCAGATACTGTCGGGCCTCTGGGTCAATAAAGTTAAAACTTGTCCAGTACCCATTGAGCTTACAATGAATATTCCACAAGATTTGACCTGGGCCCCCACATCCTTTAGGTACCTGGGTCTTCAGGTGTACCACTCTCTGGAAAATTCACAAGAGGGTAACCTGGGGACAGCCCTTGGATCCCTTAGAGCTAGTGTCCCCTTTTGGAGATCACTTAAGCTGCTGATTATGGCCCAGATCTCGTATCCCAGATGGTACGGTTACCAAGATTGCTTTTCTTTTTCACATGTAGTACTGCAGTTGTTTGTGTCCATGGGCACTGCAAGGCACTTTGGGAGGGGGTTCAATAAGACGCTGATCAAGATGGCTCGGACGCCCCTGTTAGCACTTTGACGTCAATAGGAAGGGGTACGAGGATGGGATCTTACAGATATGGAATGGCGCAAAGTGCTGACATATCCTAAGACAGTCTACAGGAACATGAGACTGAAATACACCCAATTTAATTATGTTCACATGACATACATAACACCAAACACACTCAACATCATTCATGGCGAGGAGCCGCGTGGCTACCCTCGCTGTGGGCTTCTAAATGTAAGTTTCAGTCACATGACCTGGCGCTGCCCCCATCTACAACCATTTTGGGACACAGTGATAAGCACTTTGAACACAACTCTGGGCTGCGCGCTTGCGAGCTTATTGGAGATCTGCTTATGGGGCTGTTTACCAGGTCTCAAACTCAGATAGTGGGTTCCAGGGTCCTAGTTCTGGCTCCGGTGCCAGTTCGGAGAAGGACAGCAAAGGCCTGGAAGTCCACAATAGAGCTGCTGGTGGGAACTTCGGTGAAGGATGGTACTGTGTGGGCTGGGGCCGGGGAGAGAGCCCTGCTTCGGGAAGATGCTCGGGGAGCGAGGAGACACCCAATAGCTGAGTTGTGGATGGAGGTGTTAGCTGCTTGGGAGCATCCAGAGGGAAACGCTGAGGAGGGCCCTGGGGGACAGATTGGAACGTCTAAGGGAGACAGGGGAGACTCTCCAGGAGATACGGAAGAGGAGGGAAGTTTACACTAAGAGAGACTACTTAATGTACCCTTCAGTGGTGAGAATGGCTGCATGTATTAAAGATTAGCAGGCCATGTACCCCCCCTACCAACCTTTTTTGCTTCCCCCCCCCCCAAGAACCCTATTAAATGTTCCCAACAAAAAAGGCATCCCCTGTTGGCCTACGAAAGGCTCTTCAACCACTTTCTTACTAGAGCCTTAGTTCTTTCCGTGTTGGACAATTCAAGCAATCACTGAGACGGTTTAGTTGTTTTCTTTTTCAAGTTTGTTTTTTTCTTTTTACATCTTAGCTTACATGGCCCCGTTATCTTGCTCCTACAAATCAGTCTGATAAAGACTGATGCATTGATTGGGCAGTCGCAATCTCTGAAGCATTATTCGCTTTGAGTTCTGGGTCAGGTTTTAGGGGGGAGACACTGGTGAAGAGAGGGGGAGGAGGAAAGATCTGATATTATGTCTTGATCTCTTTTACCCCTCTCCCAACGAGGGACTGCTCCGCTGTTATTACTTTTCCTTGTCCCGCAGGGAGCGATACATCCAGTAGATCTGCATACCTGTCCACTCTTTGTATTGATGTAAACCTTCAAAGCTGTGCCATGTCTTTTTGATGGTACTTTTATCCTGACCTGTCTTCGCTTTCCTGTAATGTTTATTATAAATGCCAATATACATATGTTTAAATAAATAAAATATATACTAAACAATTATATATGCATGTTTATATATCTATACGCACACCCTCACACACGCACACACACATATTAATTTAAAAAACTGAAAGATGAGATATAAAGGTATTCCTTTTGCAGTGACTCCTGAACTAGTGGTCAAAATGTACTGACATCAAAGTAACCACATACAGCCATGCAGCCTCTTTTCTCTCATCTCAAAGTGCTGTTTACAAGCAATAAGTTTTTTGAACTTTTATTTCCTTTTTGTTTGCTGCATTCAGCAGCATGACTTTGATGGTTTCGGTAATCTGATTTGCAATATATACCAATCTTCCTTTCATCAAATGCACACCCATTTCTACAAACATGTTTACCTCGATAGCCCAGAACTAGTGGCCAACGCTTCTTGCACAGGTCTCTGCTCGATTTACGGGCAGTGATATGCGTGACAGGTGCTGCTGCACCCGCCGCACTGCGGCATTGACGACGGCTCCTTTTGGAGCCGTCGGCAATTGCCAGGCCCAGCATTCCGATGGGCCGACTGGTTGAAACACTGTTTCCGCCCGCCAGCCCAGTGGAATGTTTATTATTGAGCTGGCGTGTCTTCAACGGGTTGGCAGTCTGTGATAAGACCACCAGCATGAACATGGCGGGGAATATCGCCGTGTTCATAATGACCCCCTAAGTAAGTTGAAAGCACATCCACAATTTGGTGCCAATATTAAATCTACAGTAGTGAAAAAACGGGTGCAGCTATTGTTTGCTTCTGTTTTCATACTACTAATAATGTTTAAAGAAGGCCCTACATGTCTCAAAAGGTGTTGCTAGTTTGCATGACTTTCATTTGGATCTGCAAATCTGAGCTAGCTCCACCCTGCCTCTTCCCCCAATTAAACTACAGTTTCCTACAGTGCATGTCAAGCTCTAGCACACCTTGGAAGGTGTGTGAATGATATTCACTGATCATTTAGCTTCATTTACATTATCTGAAAAAAATATATAAGTACAATGAAGAATGAGGGCCCAGGCTCCGAACTGGGCATCCTCATTAGGGATGGAAACATTAACAGCGCCCACTCTGTTACTACCAGACAGTGGTATTCTTCCTAAGACATGGGATTCCATGTTGATGCAGAAACGTCCGGCAACAGGTCAACTGTGGTCCAGATAGTCACAGCTGACTCACCACCACACCTTCGCATAAAGATGGGCTGAGACGTAAGATGGGCAGTTTTAGCTTACAAGGAGCTGCAAATAAGCAGCACATTTGGGAGGCAAGCCAGTGATAAATTGTGGCCTACCTGGTATTTGGTTGCCTGCATGATCTGCCATCCGGATTCATTGGCTAACCCAAACGAGGAAGTGAGGAGCTGAGCACTGAATCTGAATTTACGCCACGTTTTCAAAAGTCTCAGGAATACTAATCACCATATATGATCACAACCCAGCAGGCAGTGCTGACACAAAACTAATTGAATTGAAAACATGGAAAGAGGCATCAGTGAAAATATAAAAGAAAAAGAAATTGAATAAAATAGAATACCAAAACCTCATTAAACAGACTTCTGACATACAAATACACTGGATCGTACTACATACAGGAGTACGGATTCAGTGTTGAACATATATTATCTATACATATGCTGTTGTGTGTTCAAAACCAACTCTTCTCCTCCACTGAAGTTTGGGGGAAAGGACTGACAGGAATGGGAGGGCTTTCCGCAGTCCCATACAAAAAGAGGCTTTGTACACAACAGAGCTCTAAACAGAGACACATTCTGAAATTAGATTAAGGCCTTTTCCACCAGGTGTGAAATTTTACCTGCCAAATGTGTGATTCTCACTCACAATGAGTGAGACTTTAGGTCTCCGCAAATGCTATGGAAGAAAAAGGACATCCCAATTTTAAAACACAACGCCCCTTACTAGCAACGTAAAGGTAGGTAACAGCACTGTGTATCTCAGGGCCCTGCCCTACCTGTGTTAACAGGCAACTGGCGGAGTTGGAGTACTAATTATACAATAGATCACGCAGCAGCCTTGCTGAGCAAGAAAGATTAGATTTGTACAACTATTACCGCGACTTGTAATGATATTTACCCGTAAAAGAATAACTGCAGATATAACGATCACATTTGTTAGCATGCGAACACATTTTATAACAATAGTAAATTAAATCTAATGTTGTTTACTGAAGGTAATACTTACATAAGACCTCCGTTGGAAACAGTCATATGCCTCGTCAGTTCATGCAAAGTTTTTATTTTGTGAAGCAAATGAACACCGGGCAGCTCGTGCACAGCTCACTTCCTGAATACTGGAAGAGGAGGAGCTCCGGCGCACCTCGGGTAATCTGACAGTGGTGCCGCGGCCTCAGGAGACGCAGAGCTCGCTACCTTCGTGCCAGACCTCACAGTTCCCAGCTGTGCTGGCTTCCTCTTTGCGTCCCTGGGTGGCCAGTGCCTAAAACTATTATGAACTTCGGAGTACGTGGACTTCATCGCTCCGCCCCTCTCCCCTCTTTTATTTTGAACGTGAGTTGGAAGATCCGCAACCCAGCGCTCCCCCTTCCAAGCAGAGGAAGTAATAATGTGCGAAACAAGTAACTGCAGTGGTCAGACTACATACCCAGAGGGAAACTCGAGTCTTGCGACATATGAACACTTTTTCGTTTTCTCATGGAGCCCCGGCGAGACTGTGACCTTCCTAAGGTTTACACTTGACAGTAAAAACCAACAAGCATTGGCAAAGCTAATAGGTCTTGCCTATACAAAAGCTATTGGTCTTGGCAATGTGCTTTGCCATGATGTACACCAGTCTGGCTGCTGTTCTGGATGGCTGAAAGTTAGTGTCACAATGTGGGGGAGTAGAGTGCCCTAGCTTGGATTTGTTTGAATGTCGTAGAGTGGAGTAGGAGAACAAGAGGGGAGTAGAGTTCAGTGGCAGAGAGTGGAGCCGGATGGAGTGGGTTGGACTGGATTGAGGCAGTGGGATGGATTGAATTGGAGTGGGGTGGACTAAAATGAGGTGAGGTGAGATGAATGGGACTTGGGTGGATTGGATTGGGGTGGGTAGTTTGGATTGGAGTGACAGGGCTGGGGTTGATTGGAGTGGGGTGGATTAGATTAGAGTACGTTGGATTAGACTGGAGTGGGGTGGATTGGAGTTGGGTGAAATGGATTAATTGGAGTGGGGTGGATTGGACTGGAGTGGGGTGGACAGAATTGGGGTGGGTAAGACTGGAGCGGGTGAATTGGATTAGAGTGGGGGATTTGATTGGGTTGGGGTGGATTGGGATGGGCTGGATGAATTGGAGTTGGTCAGGCTAGATGGACTGGAGTGGGGTGGACAAAACTGGGATTGGAGTAGAGTGTGGTGGATTGGAGAGGGTAGATTGGATTGGACTGGGGTGGGCTGCAGAGGGACGGATTGGGGTGGGTGGATTGGATTGGGTTGGACTAAACTGGGATGGGTTGGGGGGTCAATTAGATTCAGGTCGGGTGGATTGGAGTGGGGTAGGCTGTATGGATTGGATTGGAGCGTGGCGGACTAAACTGGGATGGGGTGGATTGGGGTAGTGTGGAATGGAGTGAAGTGAGGCGCATTGAAGTGGTTTGAAAAGGGATGTGGTTGGTTGGGGCAGACTGGAAGTGTTGGAGTGGATTGTGATGGACTGGACTGGAGTGCGCTGGATTGGGGTGGGGTGGATTGAATTGGTGTGGGGTGGATTGGATTTGTGTGTACTGATTGGAGAGGGGTGGACTGGATTGAAGTGGAGTAGATTAGGGTGGTTTGGAGAGGACTGGACTGGAGTAGGGTGGATTATTGTGGACTTGATTGGACTGGAGTGAGGTGGATTAAAGTTGACTGATTGGGGTGGGTTCGAGTGGGATTGATTTGAGCCGAATGGATCAGACTGGAGTCAGTTGGACTGGAGTGGGTTGGACAGGACTAGAGTGGATTGTATTGGGGTGAGGAGTATTGGATTGGTGTGAGGTGGACTGCATTGTAGTGGGGTGGATTGTGGAGTGGATTGGGATGGAGTGGGGTTAGATCAATTGGATTGAGTGAGGTGGATTGGAGTGGGGTGTTTGGGATTGGAGTGGAAAAGGAAAAGGGAGTGGGGCAAGTTGGTTTGGATCAGTGTGGTGCTGATTGGAGTGGAGAAGATTGTTTTGGATTGGGGTGGGGCAGATTGGGATTGGAGTGGAGCAGATTGTTTTGGATTGGAGTGGGGCAGACTGGAGTTGGACAGATTGTTTTGGATTGGAGTGGGGCAGATTGTTTTGGATTGCAGTGGGGCAGATTGTTTTGGATTAGAGTGCAGCAGATTGCAGTGAGGCAGATTGTTTTGGATTGGGGCAGATTGTTTTGGATTGGGACAGACGAATGGGGCATATTGTTCTGGATTGGAGTGGGGTAGATGGAGTGGGACATATTGTTTTCAATTGGAGTAGAGCAGATTGTAGTGGGGCAGATTGTTTTGGAGTGCTGCAGATTGTTTTGGACTGAAGTGGGGCGAATTGGTGTGGGGCAGATTAGATTAGGGTGAGTTGGGAGGATTGGAGTGGGGTGGGCTGGAGTTGATTGGATTAGGGTGAGTAGTTTGGGTGGGGGTTTGGTGGATTGTAGTTGAGCGGATTGTAGTGGGGTGGACTGGGGTGTACTGCACGATTATGTGCTAAAGCAATATTTCAGAAATTACGATAATAAAGAAACAATATTGCTTTGAAATATTTTGAACAAAATAATCATCATCTTTAGAGAAAAGCGCCCAGGAGCAAAAACAAAAGAAAACATGAGTGGAAAGTGAGAAAAGACGACCTGGTATAATAAAAGAAGGTTAGCTATAAAAAAACAACTTTGCAATTTTGCTTGTCCTGCTTGGCACGTTTTTGCCATCACAAGCCTTCTGTTTGCAAGGCACTTGAAGTTAAAAAAGAACAAAATAGTACCTCGATCAAGGCGTGAGCAGCGGAGGGGCACTGATTAACTTGAATCAATCATTGCTTGGTCTCTGGTCCACACAGAGGATGGGAAATTATGCCAGGCCTTCAGTGACAAATTACAAGGATCTAAAGAAGAGTGTGACGCAAGCTAACAAATGGTGAGCGACAGGTGGGCACCAAGCCCTTTACTGTACACAACAGAGTCTCGGAAGCAAGACGCATGCGCTAGTTCATGCCCTCACAGGCTCGACCCCAGGCACTCGCAGGTTGAGCCCTAAAAACTAGTCACCCTACATTTTTATGTGATAACATTTAACCATATATATTTTGTAATGAATGCTAAATGTATCCGGAATCATGTTCAGATTATAATCTCTATAAATGTTACACAAGGATAGCACTCTGGACGGCATTGTCAAAAAATGTATAACAAATGCTGGAAATTAATTATACACGCTGATTAGAATAAACTGTACAGATGATCCGAAATCCTGTTTACCGCAATCTCCTTGTTTCATCATTTTTTTAAATTCGAGGTTCCAGATATGGCATTTTTTCAGTTTACAATCTGCAGTGATTGAGAGTTACCAATGAAGAAAAACATGAGTGGGAAGAGGAAAGACTGTGATTTCTATCTGCCATAACATTATGCTAGCGTTATGCTAGCTCAGTGCACAGAAACCCCTAATGTGTTAGTGGTCTCCACACATGTTACTGACAGTATGTAGTTTTCCAAAATGAACACTTTTACCCTCTTGTCCCTGTTTTTCATTTCTGATGAACAAAAATGAGGTCTAGTGAGATCTGAAACTATTTACCTCATCCAAATGTCCCTATGTTCCCTCTCCAACATACAAGCAAAATTCAAGTTAGACATGGATCTCCAGATTTTTATAGGCAATAATGTCTGTAAATATTCAGTATTCAATGCAAGTTAATGGGAGAAATCCCTCTGATTTGGTTCTAAATCTCCCAGTTGCGACAGAAATGTCCCTCTACAGGCTATTCAGTTGTGTCCCCTGCACTGCATGCCCAAAATGCTCACACTATGCAAATATGATATCCCAGTTTTTTTACTTTCTGGCCTCCTGCTAATCTACTGTGTTTGTAAAGGCTTAGGCCTGCCTTCGACAAGAGTCCAGTCCTGGACCCTCCTCTACCTTGAGGGGGCACACCAAACAGACTCTTCATACTGGCAGGCAACTACTGTCTTTGTGGTGTGCAGTGTGGTGTGGTGTGTTGGCATCTTGTCAAGTTTTAGGATATCGTAGTGTGACCAGTCCGCATACCTGTTTCACAGGAGTAGAGGTTTCCTGTGTAAAGTTCTGCTGCTATTGATGGGCCCGGGTCCTACAGATAACATCCAAGCAATGTTCATGTGCACAAGATGAAGGTGAGATTCTTTTCCCAGACAGTAGAAATGTATAACTGATATTCCTGAAACTGAAGGAAGGAAAACCACTGATGTGGGGAAATAGGAGGCAAGCTTTCCCTTAAAAACATGACTAAGTCCTTTTGATCCAGAGGGCTGCTGATTAGCCTTCCTATTTGGTGGATGGGACAGGTGAAGGTGTGATAGCAAATCGTGCTGTCGGAGTGTGAAGGGTCCTTTAGATGTTAGTCAGCTTTTTGTCTCACTTTCTGATCACTGTCAAGTGTAGTTGTTGATAGATGCAGAATGCTCACATCTCTTTGTGCCTATGGCGTGGGTGCTCCAGCCTGAAGACAACCCTGCTGTGAGGAACATCACTCTAGAAAAAGGCTGCGCCTAAAAGACAGTCTAATATAAGGACACACAAAAAATCTGACCGGTCCTGAAAGTGCAAACAGAGAATAGACATTCTTTGCCATCCCTGGATGGTCATCCTTACCTGAAAGTAATACCCTGCCACCCGTACCACAGGTATCTGATACTTTGTGATAGTGTGTAGTATTGAGTTTTACTGTGTAATAAAGTACTTTTCTTTTTATGAAAGATAAGCACTGGCTGCACAGTCACATTATTTTGATGTTGGGTACCTACTGAGTGTGGAGCTGGTGTACTCCCACACTAACCTTCCTGAAAAACCTGTGATATATCGCCATCCATACCACTGTCAGTCAAGTGTTAAAGGGGTTGTACTTGGCCCAGGTTGTACAGCTATAATAGGATGTACCTCAGGATAACAGAGGCAAATGGCCCCGACCCCTATAGCTCTGGCCCAGTAGCTCCTGCTTCCCCTTGCCCCCACCATATGGGCTCGAACACTCATGCTTCTTTGTTCTGAAATGTTGGCATTTATGTTCCAGATAGTTGCCTGCTATATATGTACCTTTAAGACATTGGGAAACAATACCTCTGGTTACTTATCTATCTGAATTCAGGAAACATTGAGGGACTCTGGATAGACTGTGCACATTGAGGGTATGGCCTGTGCCCTATATCCTATGACTTGAGAGGTATGGGTGGTGCACTAGGTCTTGTGATTCGACATTCTACTTTCTGGACACGCCAGGATAGGAGGTAAATGTGATGTCCATTGTCCTAGAGAACAACTGTTTGGTCACTAGAAATACAGGGAGGTAAAGGTGTGTTCCACAGCCCTATGATTCGACTGATGGCTAGCCATGCTGGAGGTAAAGATGGTACCCTGGGTCCCATGGAGTGATCATCTCGTGGCTAGATATACTGGGAGCTAAAGGTGATTATCTAGGTCCTATGATTAGACTGTTTAGTGGCTGGACGGAATTGGAGGTAAGGGTGATGCCCTACACTTTATGTTTCGATCATCTAGGGGCTGGAGAGGCTGGAACGTAATGATGGTGTCCTAGGTGTATGATCTGACTTTCTGCTGGCAGGACACAATGGAGATACACGCATTTTCATGCATTTCAGAGCACAGCAGTGCTCCTTCTTCAGGATCCCTTTTTATACAGTTCATGGTGCCAAACTGGCAATTAGGAGAACAAGAGAAAATATGTATGCTTTGCTGCATCTTATTACCTATAAGAGCCATTGTAAAAAAATCCTAAGCAATCCTACTTTACACTTGCATGGGGGTATAACTCATCCAAGTGAAGAAAGAACAAAATAACATCCTGTAGGCTAAAATGTAAAAGAGAATGTATCATATAATTGTCAAAATTCATAACATTAAGGTTCAAATGTCTTTAATTTCAACTCTATCCACTAGCGGCGAGCTCCAGAGCCAGATTGGATCCTGAGCATCATGCCGGCTTCCAGCTTCTATTTATGAGTCCTTTCTCATTTGCTATAATCTGTGGAGAACAATGAATGGCCCAAAATGCCTACTAACATGTATTATCCATGTATGATGGAATCACAATGAACTTCAAATCATTTTTTTGGAATAACTAGTCTAGAAATGCTATAAATTAGATTTTACTTTTGAATGATTCAAATTTATGTATAACATTCCCACAGCTTTCTATGGAAAGTTTTGGATTACAATCAATTTAAAAAGATCCCAAAAACATATATACCTAATAGGATTTTTCACTGTTATTGGAAAATACAAGAATTGCAATTCATTGGTTACATACAAATACAGATATTTTTTTACATATCAGTCTAAACAGTACATGATTTGTGTCTTGAATTCCTTTGCTGCATAAAGTACATAATTTATATCCATTTTACAGATACATCGGCCTGCAAAGGGAGAAGTCAGAATTTTACATGTAAAGTATTTGTCTAATTTCTGATAACAAGAAAAAGTCTGTTAAGATTGTCTTACCGCTCATTTGGGGCAATACACGACATACTTTAGTCTTTGCACAATTGTCGATATTACGAAGGTAGCTTAAGTCCTGTATTTTTATTCTTCGTTTCAGAGAATCTCTGCTCGGAGCATCTAAAAAGGTGTTTCTTGTATTTTTTTAGCAGGCTAAATGCAGTTTTATAGGCTTCAAGGAGATTACGACTATGAGTCTCGTCAATTAGTTCCTCCCAGATAATATGTTGCACAGCGCAGTTTCTGAATTCAACCTCAAGTAGTAACAAAAAAATGTAATCATCTGCTTTAGTACAATCTACATTAATGCTGATTCCAGATTACGCACCACAACAGAAAGGCTTGGAATCATCATTAAAAACACTCTCATTAAATGACTTTTGAGTACACTCAGGTGGTTTAACCATGTTGTATTTATTCTATCCCATTTAGAAAAAGTAGAGGGATGTGAGTTTCATACAGAATTTTAAATGCAGGAAAGTTGTGATTTTCAATTCTGAAGAAAAGGGATACGCCTTACCCTACTTATTGAAAATGGTTTCGTTCTTGTGCTTCACAGATGGAAATTCTGAGACAATATAGGGAAATGTGAAGCTCTTAATTCAATAGGTGTAAAATGTTGAGACTTCCATCTGTTTATTCACCAAAGTGTAGTTTTTTTGTTTGCCGTCATTAAGAAGTTACACCAAGTTTTTGTAAACATGTTTAATGACAATTTTACTTTCAATATGTACTATTTAAATCGTGCAAGTTTAGAAATGGGGCCGCTAGTTGGCAGTGATTTGCACCCTGTCCAACCAGGGACCCATGCTTTAGTAAAGGTAAGGAAGTCATACAACAAAGATAACCCCTGCTCACCCTCGTGGTAGCTAGACACCAGCAGTTAGGCTTATCTCAGATGCATTGTTTGAAGTATTTGTAACACACACACACACACACACACACACACACACAATATTTATCTAAGTAAAACAAGACCGAAACAACAAAAATCCAACATAAATAAGCAAAGATACAAATTTTCAAAGATTAAGGGGGTCATTACAAAATTGGCGGTAAAAGCCGCTTACCACCGTGCAGAAGACGGCCAACACACTGCCATTATGACCCACAGCTCGGAATCCACCAAAATTTAGACACCCACACAAGTCCGCCACACCAAAGGTCAGTGATAAACTGGCAATAGCAAAACCTCCACCATCACGCCAACAGGAATACGCCCACACTATCACAACCCACGAATCCACTCAGTGGTCTTTCAACCGCAGTATTCCATTGGCGGTACACACCGCCGCGCTCAAAATACACACACTCTTACAAAACACATCCACATTGGACAATTCCAAATACACACACCTGATACACATACACACACCACTCCCACACATCCAATACAATATAAAACACACACCCACATCACCCACAAACCCTTACAACAACAATTGCGACTGAAGGCCAGAGAGAGACACCACCAGAAAGAACAATAGCATCCACAGGCACTCACCACCATCACTCACACAACATCCATGCACCTCACACAACACACCTCTAAATATCACCCCACACATCACAAGACACACCACCCCACACATCACCCACACCACCCCATGGCACCGCAAAGACACCCCAGGTTTTCTGAGAAGGAGCTCGGGGTCACGGTGGAGGAAATCATCCGGGTAGAGCCACAGCTATTCGGATCACAGGTGCAGCACACCACCATAGCTATGAAGATGGAGCTGTGGCGGAGAATCGTGGACAGGGTCAACACAGTGGGACAGCACCCACGAACACAGGATGACATCAGGAAGAGGTGGAACGACCTACGGGGGAAGGTGCGTTCCGTGGTCTCAAGACACCACATTGCAGTTCAGAGGGCTGGCGGCGGACCCCCACCTCCTCCCCCAGAACTCACAACATGGGAGGAGCAGGTCTTGGCTATACTGCATCCTGAGGGCCTCGCTGGAGTAGCTGGAGGAATGGACTCTGGTAAGTCAAATCTTAACTATTACATCTCCCACCCTACCTGCATGCTATCACATATGCCCACCCTCGCCCTCACCCCCATCACTCCAACTCCTCACATATGTCCCAATATCACAAACCACACATCCCAAACCCAAGCCCTGCATGTAACACCAAAGCATGGACACCCATCACCAAAGCATGTCCACTGCACATACCCATACTCCCCCCTAAACCATTATCACACAAGGTGCCACTCAAGAATGCAAGCACTGGGCTACAGGGTCACCCACCCATTGCACACCTTGGCACACACAGATGCAATAATCATGCTTTTACACCCCTGCAGGACCCCTACCCAATGCCACCGGACAGGAGGGTCCAGAAATGTCCACTCCACCCACAGAAGAGGCCCACAGTGATGACAGCAGCTCTGTCCAACTGGATATAGATGACCAGCCCGGCCCATCTGGGACCTCGGGACAGTCGGTTCCTGTGAGAAGGTAGCCTCTTTCTAGCCTTGTTACCCCCACTTTTGGCCTGTTTGTGAGTGTATGTCAGGGTGTTTGTCACTGTTTTCACTGTCTCACTGGGATCCTGATAGCCAGGCCTCAGTGCTCATAGTGAAAACACTATGGTTTCAGTATGTTTGTTATGTGTCACTGGGATCCTGCTGGTCAGGACCCCAGTGCTCATAGGTTTGTGGCCTATATGTATGTGTCACTGGGACCCTGTCACACAGGGCCCAAGTGCTCATAGGTGTGCATGTATATGTTCCCTGTGTGGTGCCTAACTGTCTCACTGAGGCTCTGCTAACCAGAACCTCAGTGGTTATGCTCTCTCATTACTTTTAAATTGTCACTAACAGGCTAGTGACCAATTTTACCAATTTACATTGGCTTACTGGAACACCCTTATAATTCCCTAGTATATGGTACTAAGGTACCCAGGGTATTGGGGTTCCAGGAGATCCCTATGGGCTGCAGCATTTCTTTTGCCACCCATAGGGAGCTCTGACAATTCTTACACAGGCCTGCCACTGCAGCCTGAGTGAAATAACGTCCACGTTATTTCACAGCCATTTTACACTGCACTTAAGTAACTTATAAGTCACCTATATGTCTAACCTTTACCTGGTAAAGGTTAGGTGCAAAGTTACTTAGTGTGAGGGCACCCTGGCACTAGCCAAGGTGCCCCCACATTGTTCAGAGCCAATTCCCTGAACTTTGTGAGTGCGGGGACACCATTACACACGTGCACTACATATAGGTCACTACCTATATGTAGCTTCACAATGGTAACTCCGAATATGGCCATGTAACATGTCTATGATCATGGAATTGCCCCCTCTATGCCATCCTGGCATAGTTGGCACAATCCCATGATCCCAGTGGTCTGTAGCACAGACCCTGGTACTGCCAAACTGCCCTTCCTGGGGTTTCACTGCAGCTGCTGCTGCTGCCAACCCCTCAGACAGGCATCTGCCCTCCTGGGGTCCAGCCAGGCCTGGCCCAGGATGGCAGAACAAAGAACTTCCTCTGAGAGAGGGTGTGACACCCTCTCCCTTTGGAAAATGGTGTGAAGGCAGGGGAGGAGTAGCCTCCCCCAGCCTCTGGAAATGCTTTCTTGGGCACAGATGTGCCCAATTCTGCATAAGCCAGTCTACACCGGTTCAGGGACCCCTTAGCTCCTGCCCTTGCGCGAAACTGGACAAAGGAAAGGGGAGTGACCACTCCCCTGACCTGCACCTCCCCTGGGAGGTGTCCAGAGCTCCTCCAGTGTGCTCCAGACCTCTGCCATCTTGGAAACAGAGGTGCTGCTGGCACACTGGACTGCTCTGAGTGGCCAGTGCCACCAGGTGACGTCAGAGACTCCTGCTGATAGGCTCCTTCAGGTGTTAGTAGCCTATCCTCTCTCCTAGGTAGCCCAACCCTCTTTTCTGGCTATTTAGGGTCTCTGTCTCTGGGGAAACTTTAGATAACGAATGCAAGAGCTCATCCGAGTTCCTCTGCATCTCCCTCTTCACCTTCTGATAAGGAATCGACTGCTGACCGCGCTGGAAGCCTGCAAACCTGCAACATAGTAGCAAAGACGACTACTGCAACTCTGTAACGCTGATCCTGCCGCCTTCTCGACTGTTTTCCTGCTTGTGCATGCTGTGGGGGTAGCCTGCCTCCTCTCTGCACCAGAAGCTCCGAAGAAATCTCCCGTGGGTCGACGGAATCTTCCCCCTGCAACCGCAGGCACCAAAAAGCTGCATCACCGGTCCCTTGGGTCTCCTCTCAGCACGACGAGCGAGGTCCCTCGAATCCAGCGACTCTGTCCAAGTGACCCCCACAGTCCAGTGACTCTTCAGCCCAAGTTTGGTGGAGGTAAGTCCTTGCCTCACCTCGCTGGGCTGCATTGCTGGGAACCGCGACTTTGCAGCTACTCCGGCCCCTGTGCACTTCCGGCGGAAATCCTTTGTGCACAGCCAAGCCTGGGTCCACGGCACTCTAACCTGCATTGCATAACTTTCTAAGTTGGTCTCCGGCGACGTGGGACTCCTTTGTGCAACTTCGGCGAGCACCGTTTCACGCATCCTTGTAGTGCCTGTTTCTGGCACTTCTCCGGGTGCTACCTGCTTCAGTGAGGGCTCTTTGTCTTGCTCGACGTCCCCTCTCTCTTCAGGTCCAATTTGCGACCTCCTGGTCCCTCCTGGGCCCCAGCAGCGTCCAAAAACGCCAAACGCACGATTTGCGTCTAGCAAGGCTTGTTGGCGTCCTTCCGGCGGGAAAACACTTCTGCACGACTCTCCAAGGCGAGAGGGATCCGTCCACCAAAGGGGAAGTCTCTAGCCCTTTTCGTTCCTGCAGAAACCTCAGCTTCTTCTGTCCAGTCGAAGCTTCTTTGCACCCGCAGCTGGCATTTCCTGGGCATCTGCCCATCTCCGACTTGCTTGTGACTTTTGGACTTGGTCCCCTTGTTCCACAGGTACCCTAGATTGGAAATCCACAGTTGTTGCATTGCTGGTTTGTGTCTTTCCTGCATTATTCCTCTAACACGACTATTTTGTCCTTAGGGGAACTTTAGTGCACTTTGCACTCACTTTTCAGGGTCTTGGGGAGGGTTATTTTCCTAACTCTCACTATTTTCTAATAGTCCCAGCGACCCTCTACAAGGTCACATAGGTTTGGGGTCCATTCGTGGTTCGCATTCCACTTTTGGAGTATATGGTTTGTGTTGCCCCTATTCCTATGTTTCCCCATTGCATCCTATTGTAACTATACATTGTTTGCACTGTTTTCTAAGACTATACTGCATATTTTTGCTATTGTGTATATATATCTTGTGTATATTTCCTATCCTCTCACTGAGGGTACACTCTAAGATACTTTGGCATATTGTCATAAAAATAAAGTACCTTTATTTTTAGTATAACTGTGTATTGTGTTTTCTTATGATATTGTGCATATGACACTAAGTGGTACTGTAGTAGCTTCACACGTCTCCTAGTTCAGCCTGAGCTGCTCTGCTAAGCTGCCATTATCTATCAGCCTAAGCTGCTAGACACCCTATACACTAATAAGGGATAACTGGGCCTGGTGCAAGGTGCAAGTACCCCTTGGTACTCACTACAAGCCAGTCCAGCCTCCTACATTGGTTGTGCAGTGGTGGGATAAGTGCTTGAGACTACTTACCACTCTTGTCATTGTACTTTTCATAAGAGAAAAATATACAAAACAAGGTCAGTGTATATACACATAGCCAAAAAGTTTTGCATTTCCTCTTTTCACTCTTTTCTAAGTGCTGAAAAGTACTCCTAAACTTTCAAAAAGTTCTTAAAAGTTTAAAAAGTTTTTTTTTTCTGTCTTTCCAAAAAGTTCTGAAAACTTTTTTCTCTTTTTCTATCACTTTAACTCTCTCTAAAAATGTCTGGCACAGGCCAAAGTGTTGATCTGTCCAAACTTGCATATGACAACCTTAGCTGGAAAAGAGCAAGGAGTCTCTGTATAGAGAGAGGTTTGAGTGTAGGGAAGAATCCTTCCTTGGAACTGTTACTTAACATGCTTAGAGAACAGGATAAGGCCATAGGTGCCCCATCTGTTGAAAAAGTACCTAATAGTTCCCAATCTGATTCAGGGACTCCCCCAGGAAAAGATTCAGGAAAGAAACTTCCTAGCCTGCCCATTACTAGACAATCTAGCATAGATGGTAATGATGATGAGCCACACCAAATAAATAGTGTTGTCTCACATCATAGCAAAAGCATTTATTCTCACCATACTGGTAGCAATGTTTCTGTAAACCAAGCTGTTAGGGTGGCTTCTGTAAGGGACAGGTCTCCTTCTGTTCATTCCCATCATAGCTCTGTTTCTAGAAATGTCCCTCCCACCAACCCTGATGACAGAATGTTAGAGAGGGAACTCAATAAGTTGAGGGTGGAACAAACCAGACTGAAGCTTAAAAAGCAACAGCTGGATTTGGATAGACAGTCTTTTGAATTAGAGAAGGAAAGACAGAAGTTGGGTTTAGAAACCCATGGTGGCAGCAGCAGTATTCCCCATATTCATCCTGCAAAAGAGCATGATTCCAGGAATCTGCACAAGATAGTTCCCCCTTATAAGGAGGGGGATGACATTAACAAGTGGTTTGCTGCACTTGAGAGGGCCTGTGTTGTACAGGATGTCCCTCAAAGGCAGTGGGCTGCTATCCTATGGCTATCATTTAGTGGAAAAGGTAGGGATAGGCTCCTTACTGTGAAAGAAAATGATGCCAATAATTTTACAGTTCTTAAGAATGCACTCCTGGATGGTTATGGCTTAACCACTGAACAGTACAGGATAAAGTTCAGAGAGACCAAAAAGGAGTCTTCACAAGACTGGGTTGATTTCATTGACCATTCAGTGAAGGCCTTGGAGGGGTGGTTACATGGCAGTAAAGTTACTGATTATGAAAGCCTGTATAACACAATCCTGAGAGAGCACATACTTAATAATTGTGTGTCTGATTTGTTGCACCAGTACCTGGTAGACTCTGATCTGACCTCTCCCCAAGAATTGGGAAAGAAGGCAGACAAATGGGTCAGAACAAGGGTGAACAGAAAAGTTCATACAGGGGGTGACAAAGATGGCAATAAGAAGAAAGATGGTGAAAAATCTCAAGATAAGCATGGGGATAAGGGTAAAACCAAAGATCCCACTTCAAATCTTAAACACTCTTCAGAGGGTGGGGATAAAACAAATTCTTCCTCTTCTTCCCAACCTGCACACATTAAAAAGCCTTGGTGCTTTGTGTGTAAAAATAGAGGCCATAGGCCAGGGGATAAGTCCTGTCCAGGTAAACCCCCTGAGCCTACCACCACTAATACATCAAGCTCTAGTGCCCCTAGCAGTAGTGGTACTAGTGGTGGGACTGCTGGCAACAGTCAAGCAAAGGGTGTAGTTGGGTTCACTTATGGGTCCATAGTGGAAACTGATGTAATCAGTCCCAAGACAGTTTCTGTCACACCTAGTGGCATTGGCCTTGCCACACTGGCTGCTTGTCCCCTTACAATGGATAAGTACAGGCAGACAGTTTCAATAAACGGTGTTGAGGCCTTGGCCTACAGGGACACAGGTGCCAGTTTCACTTTGGTGACTGAAAACCTAGTGCCTCCTGAACAACACATCATTGGACAACAGTATAAGATTATTGATGTCCATAACTCCACTAAGTTTCTTCCCTTAGCTATAATTCAGTTTAGTTGGGGTGGAGTTACTGGCCCTAAGCAGGTGGTGGTATCACCTAGCTTACCTGTAGACTGTCTCTTAGGTAATGACCTAGAGGCCTCAGGTTGGGCTGAGGTAGAGTTTTATGCCCATGCAGCCATGCTGGGCATCCCTGAGGAATTGTTCCCTCTCATTTCAAGTGAAATGAAAAAGCAAAGGAGAGAAGGCCTGAAAACTCAGGATCCCTCTCCATCAACAGGTAAAAAGGGTATCACAGTATCCCCTAACCACCCTACCATTCAGGATACTATTCCTGTGGTGGGAGAAACCTCTCCTGGGGTGGCACCTGTTCCAAGGGAATCATCAGCTGGCAAAGCTGGACTCTCTGAGGTAGAAGTACCTCTCTGTGGGATAACTAACATTGGTGACAAAAAGAGCACCATTTTAGTTAACATGGAGCATCCCTCCAACCCTCCCAGAGAAACTTTAGTGCAGAAACCCTGCACTGCCTCACAACACTTAGGACAGCATCACTGCCCTAGTGTGGAGCTGATAGGACAGCATCCCTGCCCTGCTCCAACCCAAGAGAAACAGCATCCCTGTTCTGTCTTCCAGCCATATGGACAAAGTTTTTGCCCAGCTATGGCTTTTCTGAGACAGCATCCCTGTCTGGCATTTCCATCACTACAAATAGGTTCAGTGGACAATTCCCACTGCTCTAAACTAAAACTTACTGATAGAAACTCTGAAAATACATCTTCACATTGTTGCTTAGCTAAAAAACTTCAAACAGGGTGGTTTACATCCCCACAGGGAAGTAACCACATAGTGGATGATAAAGGGAGTAACCAGTCTATTGCAGAGCTACTCTCTACTTATCACCACTTAGACAATAAAGTCTCAACTGGCCAAGGTTAGCCTTATTGTCCTTTGTTTGGGGGGGGGGGTTGTGTGAGAAGGTAGCCTCTTTCTAGCCTTGTTACCCCCACTTTTGGCCTGTTTGTGAGTGTATGTCAGGGTGTTTGTCACTGTTTTCACTGTCTCACTGGGATCCTGATAGCCAGGCCTCAGTGCTCATAGTGAAAACACTATGGTTTCAGTATGTTTGTTATGTGTCACTGGGATCCTGCTGGTCAGGACCCCAGTGCTCATAGGTTTGTGGCCTATATGTATGTGTCACTGGGACCCTGTCACACAGGGCCCCAGTGCTCATAGGTGTGCATGTATATGTTCCCTGTGTGGTGCCTAACTGTCTCACTGAGGCTCTGCTAACCAGAACCTCAGTGGTTATGCTCTCTCATTACTTTTAAATTGTCACTAACAGGCTAGTGACCAATTTTACCAATTTACATTGGCTTACTGGAACACCCTTATAATTCCCTAGTATATGGTACTAAGGTACCCAGGGTATTGGGGTTCCAGGAGATCCCTATGGGCTGCAGCATTTCTTTTGCCACCCATAGGGAGCTCTGACAATTCTTACACAGGCTTGCCACTGCAGCCTGAGTGAAATAACGTCCACGTTATTTCACAGCCATTTTACACTGCACTTAAGTAACTTATAAGTCACCTATATGTCTAACCTTTACCTGGTAAAGGTTAGGTGAAAAGTTACTTAGTGTGAGGGCACCCTGGCACTAGCCAAGGTGCCCCCACATTGTTCAGAGCCAATTCCCTGAACTTTGTGAGTGCGGGGACACCATTACACGCGTGCACTACATATAGGTCACTACCTATATGTAGCTTCACAATGGTAACTCCGAATATGGCCATGTAACATGTCTATGATCATGGAATTGCCCCCTCTATGCCATCCTGGCATAGTTGGCACAATCCCATGATCCCAGTGGTCTGTAGCACAGACCCTGGTACTGCCAAACTGCCCTTCCTGGGGTTTCACTGCAGCTGCTGCTGCTGCCAACCCCTCAGACAGGCATCTGCCCTCCTGGGGTCCAGCCAGGCCTGGCCCAGGATGGCAGAACAAAGAACTTCCTCTGAGAGAGGGTGTGACACCCTCTCCCTTTGGAAAATGGTGTGAAGGCAGGGGAGGAGTAGCCTCCCCCAGCCTCTGGAAATGCTTTCTTGGGCACAGATGTGCCCAATTCTGCATAAGCCAGTCTACACCGGTTCAGGGACCCCTTAGCCCCTGCTCTGGCGCGAAACTGGACAAAGGAAAGGGGAGTGACCACTCCCCTGACCTGCACCTCCCCTGGGAGGTGTCCAGAGCTCCTCCAGTGTGCTCCAGACCTCTGCCATCTTGGAAACAGAGGTGCTGCTGGCACACTGGACTGCTCTGAGTGGCCAGTGCCACCAGGTGACGTCAGAGACTCCTGCTGATAGGCTCCTTCAGGTGTTAGTAGCCTATCCTCTCTCCTAGGTAGCCAAACCCTCTTTTCTGGCTATTTAGGGTCTCTGTCTCTGGGGAAACTTTAGATAACGAATGCAAGAGCTCATCCGAGTTCCTCTGCATCTCCCTCTTCACCTTCTGATAAGGAATCGACTGCTGACCGCGCTGGAAGCCTGCAAACCTGCAACATAGTAGCAAAGACGACTACTGCAACTCTGTAACGCTGATCCTGCCGCCTTCTCGACTGTTTTCCTGCTTGTGCATGCTGTGGGGGTAGCCTGCCTCCTCTCTGCACCAGAAGCTCCGAAGAAATCTCCTGTGGGTCGACGGAATCTTCCCCCTGCAACCGCAGGCACCAAAAAGCTGCATCACCGGTCCCTTGGGTCTCCTCTCAGCACGACGAGCGAGGTCCCTCGAATCCAGCGACTCTGTCCAAGTGACCCCCACAGTCCAGTGACTCTTCAGCCCAAGTTTGGTGGAGGTAAGTCCTTGCCTCACCTTGCTGGGCTGCATTGCTGGGAACCACGACTTTGCAGCTACTCCGGCCCCTGTGCACTTCCGGCGGAAATCCTTTGTGCACAGCCAAGCCTGGGTCCACGGCACTCTAACCTGCATTGCACGACTTTCTAAGTTGGTCTCCGGCGACGTGGGACTCCTTTGTGCAACTTCGGCGAGTACCGTTTCACGCATCCTTGTAGTGCCTGTTTCTGGCACTTCTCCGGGTGCTACCTGCTTCAGTGAGGGCTCTTTGTCTTGCTCGACGTCCCCTCTCTCTTCAGGTCCAATTTGCGACCTCCTGGTCCCTCCTGGGCCCCAGCAGCGTCCAAAAACACCAAACGCACGATTTGCGTCTAGCAAGGCTTGTTGGCGTCCTTCCGGCGGGAAAACACTTCTGCACGACTCTCCAAGGCGAGAGGGATCCGTCCACCAAAGGGGAAGTCTCTAGCCCTTTTCGTTCCTGCAGAAACCTCAGCTTCTTCTGTCCAGTCGAAGCTTCTTTGCACCCGCAGCTGGCATTTCCTGGGCATCTGCCCATCTCCGACTTGCTTGTGACTTTTGGACTTGGTCCCCTTGTTCCACAGGTACCCTAGATTGGAAATCCACAGTTGTTGCATTGCTGGTTTGTGTCTTTCCTGCATTATTCCTCTAACACGACTATTTTGTCCTTAGGGGAACTTTAGTGCACTTTGCACTCACTTTTCAGGGTCTTGGGGAGGGTTATTTTCCTAACTCTCACTATTTTCTAATAGTCCCAGCGACCCTCTACAAGGTCACATAGGTTTGGGGTCCATTCGTGGTTCGCATTCCACTTTTGGAGTATATGGTTTGTGTTGCCCCTATTCCTATGTTTCCTCATTGCATCCTATTGTAACTATACATTGTTTGCACTGTTTTCTAAGACTATACTGCATATTTTTGCTATTGTGTATATATATCTTGTGTATATTTCCTATCCTCTCACTGAGGGTACACTCTAAGATACTTTGGCATATTGTCATAAAAATAAAGTACCTTTATTTTTAGTATAACTGTGTATTGTGTTTTCTTATGATATTGTGCATATGACACTAAGTGGTACTGTAGTAGCTTCACACGTCTCCTAGTTCAGCCTGAGCTGCTCTGCTAAGCTACCATTATCTATCAGCCTAAGCTGCTATAAACCCTATACACTAATAAGGGATAACTGGGCCTGGTGCAAGGTGCAAGTACCCCTTGGTACTCACTACAAGCCAGTCCAGCCTCCTACAGTTCCCCTCACACTGGCACAGGCAACTACAGAGCTCCCCCCCTCTGTAAACACCAGCCCAGCACCATACCTCTGTCCCCAAGACACATCAAGCAGCAGTGTGTCCACCACTACAGGGAACCCAGGCTAACCCACCATCCCAACAACACCAGGTACCTGGGGGCAGTGGTAGTGGGCACACAGTTCAGGGAACAGAGGCCCAGGGAAACAGGGGAACTGGGAGGGCTGCTGTGCGACAGGGGGAGGACAGGCCCAGGGAACCCACTCTCCACGAGGCCCTCTCCAACATCATGGGAGCATACCACCATTCCCAGGAGATGATGGCAATGGTACTAGCCAAGTTTCAGGAGACCCAGCGGCTGCAGAAGGAACAGTATTTGGGGTCAGGGAGGAACTCAAATCCATCAATTTCACCCTGGGCACCATTGTAGGGGTGCTGAAGGAACTTGTCAACACCAGGAGGGACACTGTGGCACCACAAGGGGTCCCTGACACTAGCCTGGACGATGAACTGCCCACCAACTCCGCTGGCGCTAGTGGACAGGAGGCACCGCCACAGGACCACGACACCAGCACCCCACCCCCTGCAGATGGAGAACCACCCCACAAACGGTCCCTGAGATCCAGGACAAAGACAGAGAACAATGCCAAGACCCCGCCAAGAAATGAGAGCACCCTGATGGTCATCCTTTTGTCCCACTTTGTCACCCTGTCCATACTTAAACTGCCCCAGCTCCACTTCCTATGCCCCTTTGGACAATGCACCTGTGAGACTAATAGACTGGACTCTGCCATGGACATTCCTCCACCATCACCCATGACCATTTTACAACCCCTTCCAATATTTAGCACTTAAATAAACACCCTTGAATCACAAAACAATCTGGATCTGTGCTTTCACAAATGTGTATTTGCAATAACTGAGGAAAATAGTAATGTCCATTCTATTGTCAACATACCTATGTCACACAGCTCTAGTCCATGAGGTAACATAGCACATGGACCCACATCTGTGAAATTGAAAGGGAAAATGACAACTCAGGGTCCATACACTGGGTGAAAGTGACAGACAGATGACAGTAAGAACAATTATATCAGATGTAGCAGGCAGTGTTGTCTTCTTACCTGTGTCTCACTGGAAGTATTGCTGGATCACTGTGTTCCTGTTGTCTATGTCCTCTTCTTCTGCTTCCTTGCCTTCACTGTCCACAGGCTCCACAGCTGCCACAACACCTCCATCTGGACCATCCTCCTGCAGAAAAGGCACCTGTCGTTGCAAAGCCACGTTGTGAAGCATACAGCAGGCCACGATGATTTGGCACACCTTCTTTGGTGAGTAGAATAGGAACCACCTGTCATATGGAGGCACCTGACCCTGGCCTTCAGGAGGCCGAAGGTCCTCTCTATAACCCTCCTAGTTCGCCCATAAGCCTCATTGTAGCGTTCCTCTGCCCTTGTCCTGGTATTCCTCACTGGGGTCAGTAGCCATGACAGGTTGGGATAACCAGAGTCACCTGCAAATGGTGAGGGACAACTGTTAGACACACAATAACTCATAGGGACATCCACAGACCCAGACACCTAGTCACACTGTATTGGGTCCATGTCCTTAACTAATAGCTACACACGGTGCCTCTGGAGTTGCCCCATCACATAAGGGATGCTGCTATTCCTCAGAATGTAAGCGTCATGTACTGAGTCAGGAAATTTGGCATTCACATGGGAGATGTACTGGTCTGCCAAACACACCATCTGCACATTCATAGAATGGTAACTCTTCCGGTTTCTGTACACCTGTTCACTCCTGCGGTGGGGGACCAAGGCCACATGTGTCCCATCAATGGCACCTATGATGTTGGGGATATGTCCCAGGGCACAGAAGTCATCTTTCACTGTAGGCAAATCCTCCAACTGAGGGAAAACGATATAGCTCTGCATGGGTTTCAGCAGGGTAGACAACACTCTGGACAACTCGTTGGAAAACATAGGCTGAAACATCCCTGATGCTATGGCCACTGTTGTTTGAAAAGACCCACTTGCTAGGAAATGGAGTATTGACAGCACCTGCACTTGTGGGGGGATTTCTGTGGGATGGCGGATAGTTGACATCAGGTCTGGCTCCAACTGGGCACACAGTTCCAGGATGGTGGTACGATCAAGTCTGTAGGTGATGATTACATGTCGCTCCTCCATTGTCGACCGGTCCACCAGCGGTCTGTACACCGGAGGATGCCGCCATCTCCTCACCTGCCCCAGCGGACGTGCTCTATGGAGGAGAACAGCGAGCAGAGAGTCAACCAACTCTGAGGTATGTAAACACAACTTAATCGTAAAATGTTTTCAAATCGACATATGGCTGGATTAGTGTTTAAGCAAGGCCTAGACATGTGTGACGTAGTCAAAATTAATGCCATGTGGCCCCCTGAAATGGCGTCTGCCTGACCTGTAATGTGGGACAAGGGGATATGAGATAATTGCGCTGGCGTTGTACACCGTTGCGGTCAAAGACCGCAGCGCAATCCTGCATTGGTTAACATTGGACCCTATGGGTCCCAGGAGCCAATGATGATGTACGCAGGCGGTGACGGTACGCACCGCGGCGGACGTCACCACCGTTTTCTCTCTGTTCACTCACTTGATACCTGATCTTCGACAGGAGAGGACCTACACTGCAAGTGCTGCTGTGACCTCAGTCTGGAAGAGACAATGGCTCGGGTGTCTGGGGAAAGGGCCCCTGCCTTCAGCACAGAGGAGTTGGAGAAACTAGTGGACACACTACTCTACGGTCCTCCAGACAAACAGGTGAGTACACTGTGAGCATGCTGCATGGGCAATGGCTGCTTGGAGTGGTGTGGATGACAGATGGGGGGGGAGAATGAGGCGTGCATGAAACAATGGTGAGTGCATGTGCATCATGGCAAGGGTAGGGATGCGGGCTAATGACTGTGACGGTGCGGACGGTTATATTTTCTCCTTTTCCCCTGTACTATTCCTGTAGGTCAGCGCCCACCAGAAGAAGGATATTTGGCGTGCCATCGCCAAGGAAGTCTGGACCCTGGGGGTCTACCACAGACGGAGCACCCACTGCTGGAAAAGATGGGAGGACATTCGCCGCTGGAGCAAGAAGACGGCGGAGGCCCAGCTGGAGATGGCCTCCCAACGTGGGAGGGGTGCCCATCGCACCATGACCCCCCTGATGTTCCGGATCCTGGCGGTGGCATACCCGGAGTTGGATGGGCGCTTGAGGGCATCACAGCAGCCACAAGGGGGTGAGTACACTCTCATTCAGCTGATTCAGTGCGCATTATAGGTGTCTAGGTGGGGGAGGTGGGCTGTGGGTTCCCCTAGGCCAGGGTGAGTATAGTAGGCAAGGTCCCTTCTTAAGGAAGGCCCTGTGGCACCCCACCCCACCTGTGTACAGAGCCAACTACACCTAGTCAGGCTCCTGTGACTTCCATGTGTGCAGCAATCGGCCATAGCCTTGTAACACATGTCCCTGTGATTGATTAGGGAACTCCAAGTACACGGCATAGTGCAGGGGGCTTCTGTGTCTGTACTGTCCGCCAACGGTAGCGGTATTGCATGCACTCAACATGTCTTTCTTCTGTCTTTCCCCACCTTTTTGTGGTCTCCCTGTGCTTGTGTGCATTAGCATCATCAGGCGGAGGAGCAGTGGCACCGGAGCCGGAGGGAGCTGCATCCCACATGGCCCTGGAGGGCGACACAACGGAGTCTGAAGTGACCAGTGGGACGGAGGGCGATGGGAGCTCCACGGCGGGGACAGGAGCAGACACCATCGAAACGGACTCCTCCTCTGATGGGAGCTCCCTTGCGGTGGCGGGCCCCTCTATGCCCACCGCATCTACAGGTACAGCCGCCACCCCCCTACCAGCACCACCCTCCCAGCAGCCCCTCAGCGTTTGCCCCGTGGCAGCTCACCCAGGAGGGTGGGCATCTCCTTTGCCCCAGGCACCTCAGCCCCTGCCCCGTCACCCCTGCTGCCCTCAGTGAGAAGGCCATTGACCTCCTCAGGTCCCTCACTGTTGGGCAGTCTACCATTTTGAATGCCATCCAGGGTGTAGAGAGGCAGTTGCAACAGAACAATGCATACCTGGAGGGCATTCATACTGGTCAGACAGCCCATCAGCGGGCTTTTCAGACTCTGCCCTCAGCACTGATGGCAGCCATTGTCCCTGTCTCTAGCCTCCCCCCTCCAACTTCCTCCACCCAGACCCAAACCCCTGTACCTCAGCCTATCCCAAGCACACAATCAGACCAGCATGCACACACCTCAACACACAAGGGAAGCTCAGGCAAACATAAGCACCACACATCCCACAGGCACTCACGCAAGCATCATACCCATGCAGACATACCAACAACCACTGCCTCCACTGTGTCCCCCTCCTCCTCGTCTCCCTCCTCCCTCCCAGTCTCGTCTCCACTCACACCTGCATGCACATCGTCAGCCACTACCTCCATCACCAGCACACCCACCACCACACCCCGCTCACTTGCACTCACCACCCCCACTACCATTCACACATCCCCTGTGTCCTCTCCCAGTGTGTCTGTGAGCCCACTCCCAAGGTACACAAACGCAGCCACACACCCACCCAACAGCCATCCACCTCACGACAGCCTCCAGCCCATGCACTTTCACCCAAAGTCAGCAAACGTGCACCTCCTACAACCACTACCTCTTCCTCCACTCCCAAACCCCCTCCATCTACCCATCGCAGTGAGTCCAAAAAACTTTTCCTGTCCAACCTTGACCTCTTCCCCTTCCCCTCACCTCCCCCACCCGTTCAGTCTCCTAGGGCCCGCCTCTCCAGGTCCCAACCCAGCACCTCAGCCACAACATCAGCGGGAACAGTGGTGCCAGTAGTAACCGGCTTCTGGAGTGCGCCAGGCAGCAGGGCAGCCAGTGTGCCAAGGAGCCAGAGCACGGACAGTCCCCCACATCAAAAGCACAAAAAGTTGGCCAGTGCCCGGCGGGAGAGAGGAAAAAAATCTTCCACCAAAGCCGCTCCCGACCGCCAGGGTTGTAATGACCACCTATGTCTTAGAATAGCACTTAGAAACACAATAGCTCCAACTGGAGCTATCACAACATCTTGACAGAGTCGTTCCCAACAGTCCGATGCCATTCGCGAGGTAGTGCAGGACGGTGACAGAGTCGCATGGACCTCAGGCACAGTACCCTGGAAAACGAGGAAACAAAGACATGCATGTAGTCGGGGAGGTGAACTGTCGATGGAGCAGACGTGGGGTCAGTTCCTTACTGCTACTAGGGAGGTGTGGTGTCAGTTCCTTGCTGCTAGGCAGGGAAGGTGAGGCGTCGGTTCCTTACGGTTGCAGGGGAGGTGATGTGGCACTTGTGGTGAGGCGTTGGTTCCTTATGATTTGACACAGCCCTATTCAGGTGCAAGTGTTAGCTCCTCCCACCACTCTAGCTCAGGAAGACACATAAGAAAAAAACAGGGCACACCTCAGCTTCCTTTGTGTGACTGTGTGGATTGAGTTCACAAACAGACCAACTGTCCTTCTGACCCAGACATGTATTCAACAGACATGCAGTGGCACAGAATGGTTAAGCAAGAAAATGCCCACTTTCTAAAAGTGACATTTTCAAACTCATAGATCAAACACCAACTTCACCAAATGTTGTATTTTTCAATTGTGAGTTCAGAGACCCCAAACTCTGCATCTCTATCTGCTCCCAATGGGAAATTACACTTAAAATATATTTCAATGCAATCCCCATTTTACCCTACTGAGAGATAGTCATTTCAATAGTGAAAAATGAATGTAGCAATATTTCACAACCAGTACATGCCCTTCCTTTTAAATACATTGCACCCTGTCCATGAAGCTGTCTTGGGCCCACCCTAGGGGTGACTTACATGTAGTAAAAGGGAAGGTTTGGGCCTGGCAAGTGGGTGCAGTTGCCAGGTCAACATGGCAGTGTAAAACTGCACACATAGGCACTGAAATGGCAGGCCTTAGACATGTTTGCAGGGCTACTCATGTGGGTGGCACAATCAGTGCTGCAGGCCCACTAGTAGCATTTCATTTACAGGCCATGGACACACCTGGTGTACTATATTAAAGACTTACTAGTAAATCAAATAGGCCAATCATGAATTATCCAATTACGAATACAATTTAGACAGAGAACACTTGCACTTTAGTACTGGTTAGCAGTGGTAAAGTGCCCAGAGTCCTAAAGCTAGCAAAAATGAAATTCAGCACAGGATCATAAAAGGGAGGTCAGAAGCCAAAAGGCAGGGGAAATCACTCCAAGAGCTGACAGGTCAAACAGCATTTAATCTAATTGCTGGAAGATAAAAAATGACAATATCAATTGCAAACATTAAGCAGTGCGGGCTCCTAAAGTAGTTGGAAAAGAACAAGTTCCAGCTGAATACTCTGGCAAGTCTGCAAAATAAAGTAAAAAGAGTAACGGTACCAAAATACAGCTTTATTTTTCTTTCTAACTAATTTATTAGCATTTTAAGTAAAATAATAAAAGCATAACACAAAATGTTGATACATGTAGATGTGGGAAACTCACTCAGCACAGCGACAACAATACAGCAACAATTATGATGGGGTGATGTCAAGGTATCTTTTCTTTTGTCCTCATAAAGAAAGTCCCACCACACGACTCGAGGGTCATCAACCTGCATCGAGCATGGTGAACCGATTTGACCAGGTTAAACCCAAGCAGATACAGCACTTCACCTCTCCCGGGCATACCCAATGCTCTTATCCAACCACAGGCCTGGGAGTGAGGAGGAGAGAGGGGGGTGGGGAAGAAAGAGGGAGTAATCATTGGACTATATACAGAGAGTAATTCCATTTTGCCGAACATTTTCCCAAATGGCCCAATTCATCATTATTACCCATTGGACCACTATGTTCTAAGCAAGAAAAGTAATCTACAGAAAACAGCCAGTCCAAAACATTTGGAGGTATAGGGCTGACCCATTTTAGACATATTTGCCTCCTAGCCAATAGCATCAACAATAACAATATACACTTGTACGGTCTGGATAACTTCTGGTCCCATGTGGAACTGGCAGAGATGCCAAAAAATACTAAAGGGGAGGTCACCTCCACTTCAGTACTTATAAATCGTTTAATAAAGCCATTAATCCCAGACCAAAAAATACCTAGATTTGGACCACTCCAGAACATGTGTATATCGTTTGCATTAAGCTCCGCACATCGTGGACACTTTTTTTCTGACTTCCCCACATTGGATAACTTCTGGGGGGACCAATAAACCCTATGCATCGTAAACAATTGTTTTTTTTTCAAGGCAGCTGATCTAGTTACCGACCATAGCATGGAGCTTGATAATTCCCAAATATGCACTATATCCAGATCTGGCAAGACCTTTCCCCATTTCTTCTCGAGAAACAAAACCGCTGAATCTGAAGCGTCAAGCAATGCCTGATACCAAACAGAGATTTCTTTATGTACCAAAATCAAGGATAATTTCTCTTCCCAAAAATTATACACTCCCCTTTTCTCCTGAAGGGATGCCACCCAAATTGCTAATTGTGAATATTTAAACCTTGAAAGCTTATGATCTGTTATTTCCTCAAATCTTGACCAGAACACCAACTTAGCTTCCTTCAAAATTTGTACCCACCTTGTTACTCCCTTTAACACCAAGGCCAATCTATCTAAAAGAAACTCAGGAGTGCCAGGGGAGTCCCAGACTGGAGCTCTTGGACTGTAATAATGAATATGGAGGGCTTGGCGTACCAACCACCATACTCTGGCAGCGTCCTTAAGAAGCTTCAAACTGATCTTTTTGAAAAAGTTTGGGTGACCAAACTTATATAAGAAAAAACTACCAGCCGCTAAAAACTCTTGAGTCGCTGCACCCCAAAAGAACGTATATTCAGACCTATCCCGTAGCAAAATCCTAACATTTTTCAAGTGAAAGGCTAAGTAGTATTTGTAGAAATCTGGAGCTGCGATCCACCCCTTCCCCTTGGGCCTACATAATTTTTGCCAAGCAATCCTAACACCTTTTGATGACCATACGAACAAGGTTAAATCAGCTTGCATCTTTAGAACCCAGCTCTTCTTGAATTGCAAGGGCATCGTATTAAACAGAAATATAAATTTAGGAAGAATAACCATTTTAAGAATATTGACTCTACCTATAAAAGACAGAGGGAGCCCGGCCCAAGCCTTAAGTAAGTTACGAGTCTCCTTACAAAGCTTATCAAAATTAACCTTAGCCAATTCATTAAGGTTGGGAATAACTTGAATTCCCAGGTATCTAATCTGTTGCTTAACCAGCGGGCTATCAAAAGTAGTATTCCAGCACGTAATTTCAGTTTTGTCAGGGTTAACTGAATAACCCGAGACTTCTCCATACTCCTTTAAGCGTAGTAGAATTCTAGAGAAAACATGTGTCAAGTCCACAGTGTATATCATAGGATCATCAGCATACAAAGCAATCTTCTTCTCCCAGCCCGTACATTAAAAAGGAGGGATCTCTCTATCTGCCCTAATTATGGCTGCTAAAGGTTCGATATATAAATTAAAAGAAGAGGGGATAACGGACAACCTTGCTGCGTCCATCTCTGAATGCTAAATCTAGAAGATAACTTATCGTTAATCAAAATGCAGGCAGATGGATCTTTATAAATGACCTGAATTGCCTCGATGAATTTCGGGCCCAACTTAAAGGCTTCCATTACACATTGTAAAAAACGGCAATTTACCCTGTCAAAAGCTTTGGCTGCATCAAATGTGAGGACTCATAGAGGAACTTTTTCAGAGGTCGCCTGATCCACTGCACCCAACAGGTCATGAGTCAACTCATGCAAATATCTACCTCTAACAAACCCTTTCTGGTCCTCATGGATCAAACTGCAAATCACACTCTGGAGCCTGTTAGACAAAATATGAGTGTAAAGCTTATAATCTGAATTCAACAGAGATATTGGCCTGTATGAGGTACAGAGGGCCGGATCTTTCCCTGGTTTCAAAACGGAGGCTAATAACTGCCTCACCCCAAGACTTGGGCATATCAACCCCTTCCTGTAAAAGAAGGTTAAACAATTCTGTCAAAATAGTTACCAACTCCTCGCAAAGGTTACCATATAACTCATTAGGCAGACCATCTGGACCCAGAGCCTTCCCCTTCTTTAGGTTCTGAATTGCTGCTCTCACCTCCCCAGAATCTATTTCCCTAGTGAGTTGGTTCTGATTCAATGCTGTTAACTGAGGAAGATGGAGCGCATCCAAATACGCCATTACATACGTTTCAGAAGAATGTTGATCATCTGTGTACAGACCCTGAAAAAACCCACAAAGGCCTCCTCTATCTCAGAATTGGTTGTGAATACAGCTCCCGTAACCTCTGATTTAACAAGTGAAATAACATTCTTGGAACGGTCTGATTTAGTTTTCCAGGCTAAAAGTTTCCCACAGCCTTCCCCATATTCGTAGTGGGCAAACCTGCTGCATTCCCATGCCCTTCTCACTTTCCCCTCTAAAAATAAGCCCAACTCAGATTTTGCAGATTCTAACTGAGCGTTGAAATACCCCTTCTGCCTCTCCTCCACCCTTAAAGTAGCCTCCTGCAAGGAAGCTACCTTAAGCTCAAGTTGTTTTAATTGATCTTTCTCCACCCTGTATCTATAAGTGGCCAACCCCACAAGCCTACCTCTAATAAAGGCTTTATATGCGTCCCACAATATCTGCAATGTGGTGGATCCATAATTCAGTTCACAAAATTCATTAGTCTCCTTCCTCAAGCCATCCACAATTAACTCATCCAAAAAAAGAGTACGGTTGACTGTCCACCTAGGAGTAGACACTTGGCTATTAAGGGAGACTTGCATTATTACAGCTGAATGATCTAAAAGATGTGCCGGGTCATGGCATATTACCATGTCCCTTAACTGATGTTGAATTAAGAAAAAATCTATCCTTGAATGATGACCTATTTCTTGTTATTAAATGTTTACCTGGGGCCCACCCTACCCTTATGATGCCATATATCTATTAAACCAAGATCCAACATTCCTTGTTTTTTCCTTGACCGAGTTTTGGGTGAGTTAAACGTTAGTCTCGGTGTAGACTTATCTAAAATAGGATTCAATAAAATGTTAAAATCCCCACCAATTATAATTGGGTGTTTAGCAACCAATAAATGGGTAAAGAGATCTTGAAAGGGTGAAGGTTCATCGACATTAGGACCATAATACCCGGCGATCGTAAACCAGGTACCGTGCAAGGCGGCCTCCACAATCAGCCACCTACCTCTGGGATCCTTCTTAGCATTAGCAACCTTCACTCGTACCGATTTCTTTATCAAAATTGCCACCGCCTTGATTGCACATGATTGATTGGTATATGCACAATAGCCCACCCAGTTCAGATGTCTAAGATATACATTCCATTTGGTCTCTAACAAATGAGTTTCTTCTAAGATAATTACTTCCTCTTCTACCCTCTTTAGAAATTCAAAATATTTCCTCCTCCTTCCAGGAACCCGTAAACCATTAACATTCCATGATAAGAACTTCAACGGGGTCCCCTTCAGGTTAACCATTGTCGATTAGAGGAGAGTTATCGCAGGAGAACCATAAACTCAACAAAGAGTTGAAACCCCTCATAAAAGTACACACCACACTGCTGAGGACATTTTCAAACATTGCATAACTTCCCATCCCCCCAACCTTTCCCCCACCCACTCCCCACCACCCATTCCACGTGAAAAAAAACACCACCTGACCTATATCCAAAACACACCCAATACCTCCTCCACCCATGGAAACCCTCACTCGTCGTTCAAAGGGTGACTATTACCACCCATGTGAGCTCGAACCGTCCGGCTCTTCTCAAAGAAAATACAATCAACATTGAGTTTTCATTTTCTCAATTAATGCCTGGACTTCCGCGGGTGCCCTAATATTGTACATGGTATTGTTCCACGTAATCTTCAAAAAGGCCGGGAACATCATCTGGACTGTGGCACCATAGGACCTGAGATCCTGCATATACTTCCCCAATTCCCACTGCCTATCTAGTGTTGTTTTAGAAAGATCCGAATGAATCCAAAAAGACCAATCGCCCATTGAAAAGCTACCCGCCTTGAGAGCATCAGACAAAATTCTTTCTTTTACAGAGTAAGTACCAAAGTTAAGAAGAATCTTCCTGGGGGTCTTCCTATCAGGCTTCCTCCTGAAGGGATCACGGTGAACTCTTTGTATATCCTCTTTCAACCTTATCTGATCCATAGTGGGGAAAAATTTCTTGAACAAGGTTAATACAAAGGCCTTAATATCATCCCCTTCCAGCCCTTCAGGAACATTCACTAACCTAATGTTATTCCTCCGTAAGTTATTCTCCAAAGACTCTAGCTTCTCCTGAACCATCTTGCCGTCGCGTGTCAACTGAGAAATATCCTGGGAATTGGACAGTAATCGAGCTTCCTGCTCTGAAACTGCTGTCTCCAATTTACTTATCCTCTCAGTCAACGCATTAAGTTTAGTTTCCAATGCCGCAAAGGACTCTCTAATTTTTCCTTGGTTATACTCGGATACCTCAAATTTACCTCTGATCACCTCAGATAAAGAAATCAAGAGGTTCTGTACTGCAGAATCATGAGTAGGTAGACCAGACTCTAAGGCCTTCGTATCCAAAGAGCCCTGCGCCCCACCACACACACCAGATTGAATTTACGCAGACTCTTTCTCGCCAGCCTGCTTCCCATACCCAAGGGAATAGGCTGAGAGGGTCAAGGAGCAGGGAGAGTTCTCCAAGGATTGTGGAGGCTGCATCTCTACACTGCGTAAAGTATTATTCAAAAATGGTGCAAGGGGAGATGCCAACTTGCCCCCCTCGGATTGTAAGCCTTGAGCGCACAAAGCCTTACTGATTTTACTAAGCTTGTTACTGTGCCTCTTTCTAGGCTCCAAATCAGGCGGAAGGGGTGCAGACAAAGTCCCTTTATTAGATTTTACAGTCCCCTTCACTTGTGCTCTCTTATTACCAGACCCCCCCTTACTGGGAACTAGCGAGCTGTTAATTACACCTTTCTGAAGGGCCTCCTCACCCTTCCCAATACTGAAAAAAATGTTCTGACTCTGCACCAATGGGGGGCCCCTAGGAGATGCCCGTTCTCTTATTTCACTGGCGTCATAAAAACACTGCCTCCTACTAAAATGGCAGAAAAATGCTTGCTGTGATCCTTGGGTTCCTTCCTTGACTGCTTCCTGAAGATATTAAAAACTGCTTCCAAACGTGGCCCCCGGAAACAGCTGAGGCAAAAATAACGTTTTCCTCGGTCGAGAGAACAAGCTGCCTCTTGCCAGAATCCGGTGTGTGGAACGCTGAGTCTTGGCGTCTCCACAAAGAAATTCAACTCCCTGCCTTGCCCTAGCTCACACGGGGACGTAGTAGGAGGCTCATCGGCCCTGCGGTGTTGCGGCGTCTCAGACCCGAGCGATGGCCGGGGAGAGCTCGCGACCGCGAAGCTTACGCGGCCGCCATGTTCCCGGAAGTCCCCAGATGTCAAGGTATCTTGTAATAATAATGTTGGGGCAGGAAGTTGAGACAAAAACATTTGGGACAGGTCTAGTTGCAGTGAGTAATGGTTGGAGTGTAATCATTCTGAAAACAAACAAAACAACAGTTGGTGTGCTCTTTAACTGAGGGTACGAATGGCACAGAAAGTAAAACCAGAGATCACTATAAAGAAGTAGTTGGTAGACAGAGATGGGGGTATGAGGAAGCCATGCCCACTGCTGGTAATCTGCCACAATCGAGGTAAAATATGAGTCCTATTCCAGTGTAGCAGGGTCCAAGAGACCCTTTACAAGAGTAACACGTTGTGAATGGAGACAACATGGGCCATATTTACAAGCCCTTTGTGCAATTGGAGCGTCACTTTTTGTGATGCCCCAGTGGCACTGCGTCATACTTACAAAGTACTTTTACGAGCCACTTTTGTGGTTTAAGGCCGCTGTGTAAATATGGACACCTCCGACTCAGTTTTCTGCTGCAGAGGGACATGCAATGGGTGTTGCTGTGGGCGTCCCACTGCAACACCCATTGCTTTTGACACTGCCACAGATTTACAAGCAAAACGTAAATCTGAGGCAGCACCAAAAACTAACACCACCCCAGGGGTGGATTTAGCATGGATCACTCTGCAGCACACAGCGAAAGAGCAAAATGCCATGAATGATTGTTTATGTGGAGGAAGGTGTCCCTTCCTGCACATAAACAATCATTAAAAAATGGTGATTTGTTACTTCTATGTGAGCTGCATTCTGCAGCACACACACAAGTGCCAAATCGCCATAGTGGATTATTTATGTGCAGGAATTGGTACCTTCCTGCACATAAACAATCATTCCCTTCAACATAGAAACAAACCCTTGCACTTTGCTGCAAGGATACCTGCGCTGGCAGCTCAATATAATGCAAGCACTAGGGAAAACACAGTGGTGTGCAGTATTTTTGTAAATATGGCCCATCCCTGTGTTTCAGAAGTGATGCAGCCCAATGCTGCCAATTGTTGTGCAGTGCTGTGCTGCGCCAGTTCCTTGTAAATATGCCCCCTAGTGTTTCCCACATACGTTGTAATGTAATAGGATTACCCTTGTCACATGATTGGGATGTATGTGTACTTCTGAGATAAATGACCCATGCCCACCATTTATGGTAAGAGACATTGGATTTCCAGTTAATCAGTACGACTCTAAGGGCAATAGTGATTAGCAGATCTAGTTAGCAAGGTCTGAGTCTGGGAGATCAATATGATTGTGGTCCAAGGATTACCACCTGGAAGTTCAGTGCGATGGAGGCTTTAAAAATGTTATTCAATTGGGAAGAGATGTCTGCCACAAAGGAAGAAAGGCAGGGGAATGAAAAGAACTTATGTTCAGCATCGCCAGTTGATGAGTCACAGGACCAGCAAGTGTCAGAGTCTTTATGTTTTAATTTAAAAAGTTTAACGGGGGTCCAATAAAGGAAATGAAAAGCAAAGAGCTTTGTTTGAATCATGGAGGGGATTCATTTGTTTTGAAGTAACTGAGAACAAATTTTCGACCACTTTTGTGGCAAGTGGTGGTGAGCCTTGTCTAAAAGAAATAAGAGGGCCATTTGCTTAGTAGGGACGAATTTCGGTGGGGAGTGGCTTTATTAAGTCTTGGATACAACATGGCTCTGTTTAAATGAGTTGCACATTGGAGAGAAAAGTCAGTTCCGGAAGTGTACCTAACTGGGACACTTTTGCTCTGATTTTTAGAAAGTCATACAAATCCATTTTCGAAAGTCCATGTTTCCTTTATAAATCCGCAAAGGAAAATAATTTGGAGTCCATCTGTAGATCTGCATTTCAAAGAGATAACTTTGGCCACCTATATTGTGTTGATGGTTGATGAACTGGCGATCTGCAGTTTCTTGTAGTTCCATAATGACATGGAGGACTTGTGTCAAGTGGATGCAAGGGATTTGTCTATCGACAGTAAGACTGAGATTATATCCTGCTGGAATTTGGGTAAGAGTGGTGGAATATAATCAAATTTGCATCTAAAGGGAAAAATAACTGATTGTTTTCTCAACATTGAGCCATGCAGACTTTCTGGAGGCCTCAACCTCGAACCAACGCACCCTTTGTGCGGCCAGGTATGCTGATTGGTAATTTACCTAGTTCGGCAACCTGCATTCCCTCTTCTTAGAGGTGACTCTTAGCTTTTTAAAGCTTATTCAATCCCTTTTTTTGTTCCAAAGAAAACTGGAGACAATTTTATCAATTTCATAGAAAATGCTGTGGGACAAACAAAGGGGTAGCATGCTAGTCAAGAAACTGATCAGAGGGGACACCATTATTTTGACAGTTTCTAGCCTGCCCCTACCATTAGATATGTTTGGTAGTCCATGCAGACAGCCAGTCTCTAATTTTTTTAATTGTTTTTTATTCATTGTGGGTTACTGATACCGAAAGGTCATTACAGAACCAGATGCCTAGGTATTTAATGAAATTAGACGTCCATTGAAAATTGGAGGTGCTGACACTGGAAGGGTGACAATGAATGCTCGAAAGTAGGACTTCTGTTTTTATCTTTGTTCAAAGAATATCCAGAAAAGCAGGTCCATAATAACCATGATCACCGGGATAGCTTAGTCCAGGGATTCCATAAATATTAATATGTCATCTACATACTCAGCTGTTTTATAGATCACATTCCCGAACTGTATACTTGTGATTTCTGTGGACTTATTTAACATTAACAGAAGGGGATCTGTAGATAAAAGAAATAGTAAGGGGGACAGTGGGCAAACTTGGTGAGTACCCTGCTGTAAGGCAAAGGGTTGTGACAGGGCACTGTTATTTTAATTCTAGCTGAGCGGTTACAGTATAAAGCAATGGTCATCGTAATGAAGGAGTGACCTAGATCAAAACTGGATAGGGCGCCTTCTAGGTATGTCCAGGAAATCTTATCGAAGGCTTTCTCTGCATCCAGACCTCATATACAGCTGCTTGTGGGGAGACCAGGCTAGAGGATTTCTCAATTGCATGGCAAAATAAGCGAATGCTGTCACAAGCTAATGAGTCTTTAATAAAGCACATCTGAGAGAGATGGACCATTTAAGATATGAGGCGAACAAGGAACATGGCCAAGATTTTAGCATAAGCTTTTGCTTCCATATTTATTAGCAAAATGAGTCTAAAATGTATAGAGTGAGTGTAGTCCTTTCCATCGTTGGGGATGACCACAATCTTGACCTCAGAGGCAGTACCCGACACAGAACCAGAGGTAGTGAAATGATTCAGGATGGAGGCCAATGGGTCTATAATCATGGGAACAAAGGTTTTATAGAAATGGATGGGGAGACCATCTGAGCCAGGGGCTTTACCAGTTGGGGTAGATTTTGTTGCTAGCATAATCTCGTCCCTGTCAATCGGTCTAAGGGTAATTGATTTCTGGTAGAGACTGATTTTATTGGAAGGCTACAGAGGAAGTCTAAACAGGCCTCTGTGTGTATATTTATGGTCAGGGTGTATATGTTAGTGTTAGATCTGACAGACTTAGGGTGGTCATCCCCCAACTTTTTGCCTCCGTCCCACCATTTTTCTGACACTGTTTTTGCTGGTTTTAGGATTCTGCACACTTTACCACTGGTGTTCAGTGTATCAAATGCATATGCTGTCTCTCCTAAACATGGTAACATTGGTTCCTACACTAATTGGCATATTTAATTTACCTGTAAGTCCCTAGTAAAGTGCACTACATGTGTCCAGGGCCTGTACATTAAATGCTACTAGTGGGCCTGCAGCACTGATTGTGCCCTCCACATAAGTAGCCCCTTAACCATGCCTCAGGCCTGCCATTGCAAGGTCTGTGTGTGAAGGTTTCACTTCCACTTCGACTTGGCATTTAAAACTAATTGCCAAGCTTTAAACTCCCCTTTTTCTACATATGTCACCCCTAAGTAACCCATAGGGCAGGGTGCTAAGTAGGAAAATCCATGACATGTACTTATGTGTTATACATGTCCTGGTAGTGGAAAACTCATACATTTGTTTTCCACTACTGTGAGGCCTGCTCCTCTCATAGACTAGTATGAGACCTACCCTCATACACTTTTGAGTGTTAGATTCAGTGCTTAATTTGTACTTGTTGTTTCTGGTTCGGAGCACCGGCACTTTTTTTTAGGTCTGGCACTTATTTTTCTGCCTCAAGCATTTACTGTGAGCAAAAGACACATATGGGAAAGACGGAGAAAGTGAAAAACGAAAAAGCGTCACAAAGGGAGAAAGATGAAAGCTGCAAGAGTGAGCTGAAGAGGCAGGTAGTGGCTGTAAATGGATTAAAGGGGGCAGAGATGGCTTCAAGATTTTACTGCCTCAGTTTTCGTGTTCGCACATTTAATTGCAGCAGCCGCATGTTTAAGAGGAGAGTTCTGGGCACTGGCACTTTTTATTTACAAATTAAGCACTGGGTAGATTGTGATCTGGAAGGAGTTGCCCTATCATGTTTGGTATTGACAGAATGGTAATAGAAAATACTGCTTACTGGTGAAGATGGATTTAATATCACTATTTTAGAAATGCCACTTTTAAAAAGTGGGTATTTCTCTGCATTTACCGCCATCAGTGCCTTACAGCCTGTCTCCAATCGACATCTGGTCTGTGCTAGTTGACAGCCTCCTTTGTGCATTCCACCCAGACAACCACAAACAAAGGACACTCAGTCACATCTGCATTCATCTGCATACTGAATGGGTCTTCATGGGATCCAAGGGTGGAGGGGGCTTACACTTACATTTCAAAGGCCAGTGGCCTGCCCTCACACAAAGGACTAATAACCCCTCTACAGGGACCTTGGCCGAAAGGACTGGGCTGAAAGGGGAACTTGTGCACTTCAAAAACACTCTTTAAAGTTTCCCCCACTTCAAAGGCATTTTGGGTATATAAACTGGGTCTTGGACCCCACCAAATCAGACACTTCTGGACCTGAACCCTGTAGGTGGAACTGCCAGCCTGCCCAAAGGACTCATATGGACTGCTTTGCTAAGAAGGACTGCTGCCTTGCTTGTTGCCCTGCTGCTCTGCTGGCTTTTGACTGCTGGAGGGACTCTGTCTACCTCCTCAATCAATCAATCAATCAATTTTTGTAAAGCGCAGCTACTCACCTGTGAGGGTCTCAAGGTGCTGGGAGGATGGGAGGGGCCTCATCTGAAGAGCCACGTCTTGAGGTTCTTCCTGAAGATGGTGAACGACGGGCTTTGTCTGAGGTGCAGGGTGAGGTTGTTCCCGCTCTCTGCTGCAGTGTAGGTGAAGGATCGTCCTCCGGTGGTGGTTTTGCTGATGTGAGGGATGGTGGCCAGGGCCATCTGGGTGGAGCGGAGGGTTCTGGCGAGGGTGAGGACGGAGACGCGGTGGTTCAGGAAGGCTGGTCCTGCGTTGTGTATGGCCTTGTACGTGTGGGTGAGAAGCTTGAAGGTGATTCTCTTCTCCACCGGTAGCCAGTGGACGGTCCTCAGGTGTTGGGAGATGTGTTCTCGGTGAGGGAGATCCAGAATGAGTCTGGCGGCGTTCCTCCTAAAGTGCTCTCCAACAGCTTGAGCTTGCCTTTTGTTTCTGAAGTCTCAGGGCCAACAAAGATTTCATCTCTCCGCCGCACCATCGACCGGAATGACACTGCACCGACTCCCTGACTGGAAATTCAACGCAGCACCTGCCTTGTGATGGAAAATTTGATGCATCCCCTACCAGATCGACGCATCGCCTGCTTCTTTTACCAGCACGTCAAGGATTTTCAACGCATTGTCCCTGGGTGTCAAAACATCCCTGTATCGTAGTGAGGAACCAAGACTGATCGCCTGAAAAACGACACAAGCCCTTCCAGCATGGAAAGAAACAACGCACCATCTGTGCCGCGCCGGAAAATCAGCTGCAACACCTTATTTTTCTATGCATCTCCTCCTCTGCGGTCTCTGTGCGTCGTTATTTTTTACGCATCCCAAGTGCTGTGTGTAACAGATAACAACTGTTAATTTATAAGGACTGAGACTCTTTTAAAAGTGATTTGTCAATTTGTGCTTATTGGGTTTTTGTCATTTCTACCCCATTTTATTCAGATAAATGATATCTATCTTTTTAAACCTGTGTGGTGTATTTTTGTAGTGTCTTCACTGTGTTACTGTATGAGTTATTGCACAAGTGCTTTATGCATTGCCTTCTAAGTTAAGCCTGACTGCTCAGTGCCAAGCTACCAGAGGGTGGGCACAGGATAATTTGGACTGTGTTGTGACTTACCCTGACTAGGATTGTGGTCCCTGCTTGGACAAGGGTCTATACCTCTGCCAACTACAGACCCCATTTCTGACAGTTAGTATAAAATCTCTGAAAGCCATTGAGGATATCATCAGTTGTTGCCTGGAATCTGCCTTTAATGCTCTGGATTACAGCAGAATTACTTTTGAATTTCAGGTATGCTGCCAGGGATCTACCAGCCTTATTCCAAGTAAAAAACTATCTTGCTTTGCTGGGCATGAACCCATAAGTGAGCACATTTACTGAGAATGGAGTTATATTCATATCTGAGACGTATGAGTAGCATATCTAGAGGGTCGTTTGATTATCTATAGAGCAATGCTTTAGCCTTGATATCAGCGGTTAGTTTGTCTAGGAAGGCTTTTATTAATTTGTTTTTCTTAGACATGCAGCTGATCACCTGACCTGAGAAGAAGCACTTCAGAGTGTCCCAGGAGGAGGAGTGATCAAGGAGGAGGCAAAATCTTTGTTCTCTTGGATGAGTAGGGCCAGTCCTTTATGTAAGTCATGCACTGTATCATCTTCGTACAGAACCTCAGTTTTCATACTCCAAATTCGGCCTTTAGAATGAATGGGTAATATCTGAAAAGTTATTGAGATGGCTGCATAGTCTGAATTTATGATGGATTCAATGGATGTGGAGGACATACAGTGCAGTATGGAAGAGTTGACCAGAATGTAGTAGATTCTTGAAAAGGTATTGTTTGATGGAGAGAAAAAAGTGAAGTCATTACGTTTGGGGTTACGCTTTCTCCAGACATCCACTTAGCAGTGTGCTGCACAGAGAAAGTACATTGGATTGTGGGCCGTGGAGATTCTGTACCTGAAAACAGAATGCCTATCCAAGGTGGTGTCCCTCAGGAGATTGAAGTCACAGCCCAGGCTAATCCTTGCACTAGGGGGGAGAAGTGAAAGTTTTGCAAATAAATTGTCCCACAACTATGGGTCGTCCATAGTAGAGGCATAAATGCTTACCACAGATTTCTTTTGTACCACTTTGAAGCCGCATGATCAGGCATATGCCATTGTCATCCTGCACAAATGAGATGATTGAGAGACAAGAATTTCTGAAGATCAAAGTAATTACACCATTCTTCTTACAGACTGCTGCAGAGAAAGCTAAGTCAGATACCCAGCTTGATCGCAACTTTGTAGCCAATCCTGGTTTCCTGAAGGAAGACCAGGTCATCCCCAAAAGAGTGGCAGTAGTCAGTAAACCTTTTGCATTTCACTGGGTGAATGAAGTCTTTGGTATTGAAGGAAACAATCTTGAGTAATGGTGTATGTTGATCAGCCATCTGCGTGGGGTGTGACTAATGAATTTGTGGTTTGGCGTGGGGTCACTATGTGTGCACAGTCTGGGAAAAAGTTGTCACTAACATGTGGCACAGGAGAGGAGAGGAGAGAGTAACGGAGCAGAGGAGACAGAATAAATAAAGGAAAATCATAATCCCTCCTGTGTAATCACAATAAATGAAGAACAAGGTAAACGAATAGGAGTACTAAAAGTGAGTATGTCATACTTATAATAACGTGGTGATGCAGTTGTAAAGACATGCAAGGATTGAAAACCAATTGGATAACTAAGGAGTTGTTAAGCAACATGGAAACAAAGCATGACTGATATAGTTGACAGACATACTTGCTAATGAAGTAGCTATATTAAGACACAGGATTAAAACTATTAGAAACTATGGGAGTACAATAGAAAATGAAGTCGTAAAGAGCAAAGAGCAAAACCGCAGGTATGGAGAACAATGCACAAGTGCAACCAATCAAGTCGGTACTCTTTCGGTGCATGAACTACCTGTCATGAAATCAGTGCAGGATTAGCACCTTGAACAACAATCAAGAGAATTAACAGAAGTGATGGGGTTCAGGAAATGGGAGTGCTAGGCATCAAGGCAATGGTTAAGCAATCACACTGTATTCTGATTTAGTATTAATCATATACGAGACCTATAGACTTATCAGCTCATTGAAGCTAACAGTATTGGCTAGATCTGTTGCGCCGTGGCCTACCGCGGCGCGCTCAGAGGCACTGAATTCCTCGGCCGCCAGGCATGCTGCTTCCCTTTTTCCCGGTATTTCCTCGCACGAGGCCCTAGGTTTTGGATCGGGCCTCGGCGAGTTCGGGGTGTGGCGCAGCCTAGGAATTCGTGGTGGGCCCCCATTCCCCCCACTATGTCACATACCTGTTTTTTTGTTTTCCTCTGTTCTCTTCTCTTCTGTTTTTGTTTTTGTTTTTCTTGTCTGTCTCTTTTTTGGGTGGAGCCATGTTTCTGCTTCTTCTTCCCAGCATGTCTTTCTCTTCCCTGCATGCATCAGGATCCCTATCTAACATGGTGACTTCATCTATATTCTGTATGGTAGTTTTTCCCAAACTAACATTGAGTCTTTTCCCTTCTTGAATATCACTTCCTATTCTTGGGTATATAAGGACTGAGGCACTTGATCTCATTGCGCTGCAACACGTCCTTTGGTGGTGATCATGCTCCGGTTTTTCCAGCCTTTCTTTTGCCTTTTTTCTGGCCCTTCCAGCTATATTTTTGTTATTGAAAACTTACCTTTGCCTGTGCCTTTTTGATGTTCCAGGGAATTCCAGCTTTTGAGGTTTTTTTTTCCTTCAGGTTTTTCCTCAGGGACTCCTTTTGGAGGGCACGGACTGCCTTGACTTTCCCTTGTCATCAGCACCATGGCTACCAGAAAGGGTCGCCCATATCTTGACCAAGGCAGGACCTACAAGTGGCAAGACCATCCTGCAGATAAATCTGGTAAGCGACGAGTCAACCGTGACAGGATCTGCATTACGGTACAAGGCATAATCAGTTGTGATAACAGTAACAATCAAGCTGAGATAAGCGGATTGCAGCATAAGTCACTTGTGGTGAATACAAGTGATAGTTGAAGGCAGCAGGACGAGAAGTCGAGGCAAGCTCTAATGCTGCTGTAGATCCTAGTAATAGGTGCTTCCTACCAGATGTAATCATATATTACAAGGTAAATAGAAATTCTGTAGATGGTCAGCCAGGGTTACTTTGTGAGTCATCCACGCAAGACTCAAAGGTGTTGTCCAGGAGAGTTACCAAATCCGCAGGTTGCACGAGCACATGGGTCTGACCTTTGTAGGCGATTTTAAATTTGGAGGGACCAACGAAAGATTGTTGGATTGCTCTTTAAGACAACATTTTCCTGAGTGCGAGAAAGCCCTTTCTGCTAGACAGTATTCCTGGTGAAGACTTGCGCGATGGAAATCCTAGCGCGTTGCCAGGAAAGTATTTTGATTTCCCTCATGTATGCCACAATGAGCTCAAAGTGTTGGTAGCACAGAGGTTTCAAAAACACAGCGTGTTGAGATGTGGCATTCTTCAGTTTGAAAGTGGGGTCTATTATGTGCTCTCTTGTGTTCAAAGTCCTTGTTGAACCAAATATCATCGGGATCCAGGATTCCAGAAAGGGAATTACAGAGGAGGCCTTGACCTCCGACCCCTTCTCCATCAAAATTTCTGAGATTGCCTCTCCTGTTGTGGTTTCCTAATTCGGTGATTATACGTCTGATAGATGTCAGCATGGAGTAATTTTTAAGTAAGTGCTTGGATTGGGCCGCAATGTGATCTTCGGTCATGCTTATTCATCCCCTGGCTTTTACCACATGTAGATTCAACTCCTTAAGGTCTCTCCTGATCGCAGAGACTTCCACTTGCAGGATATCCGTACTAGTCTTCAAACTCTATGCAATGTGCTGGATATACTTCAGCTTTTTAAGGATCATTTCTAATGTAATGGAATTCTGTTGTTTGTCTTTAACTAGTGATTCGGGGAGCAGCATCTGTTCGGGCTGCAATTTCCCTCCTTCTCCTTATATTCTTTGTGTTCCGCCATTCTCGTTGGGTACCATCTCAATACTGGCGGACGATGATGATGAGATTAACACCTACGCTGGTATAGCGCTGATGTGGCATGATGGAAGCAGGAAGAAGATGAGCTATGCAGTTCATGTGTGCCTGGAGTAGATAGGGTGCAGCACAGTTACTGGGTAAGTAGTGACAAGGCAGTGGGTGCAGCGTTCTCCTCCCCAAAATTGTTCACTTCATTGCCACTTGCACCCATAACTAGAACCTGTGACCATGAAGGAGCCAGAGGGGTTCATTGGAGTGGAGGAAAGGGCTCCAAATGGGCAACATATTGGCCTGGAGTGAGTATTACTGCAAGGGGGCACTCGGAGACAGTGAGCTGTGCAGATTGTCATGGTAGCAGCATTCTAGTATGGATAAGTACAGGACCTCACAGCGCTAAATTTGCTCTCTACATGCGGGCGTCGCCATCTTGATTTCCAAGCAGCTCCCTTTGCAGATGAAAAAGATGGTACCTGGAGGTGGTTGTTTCTCAGACTGCACAATTTACCAAATTGGCATCTCTGGTAGCACAATCGCAGGCAGGGTGGGATCAGGATCGCAGAGGGCTTGAGCATGCTTTATTTGTTAGTTGCCACTTACTTGTTCTCCCAGCGGCATCGTTTACAGAGAGGTTACGGTTGTACCAAGAGATCCCATGCGTAAAGAGGATGGCTGTAGGTGAATATTTGCCCAGAATTCGTGGGCTTAGTGTGACCCTGAGACCCTGAAGGTTTTGCATATTTTATTAGAGAATATATTCCACCTGTATTTAGAACTCAGGAGAAATCATCATGTGTGAAATGTTTATATTATTTGCGTATTAAAAGAGATCAATTCCGTAGCACATACTGATATTTGACAGCAAAGCAATGATTTAATTTGACAGACACTTTATTAGCATTACCAATCTTTAATGATAAAATATTTTATGTACTTTGTTGAAAATTGGTGGTCAGTACAGATCATCGATGTCAGATAATCGTTTAATGTGTCTTTCTGAATTTGATGAAGAAAAACTCCTTTTGAACTGATTTTGCTTCCATACATAATTATTGAGGGGCAAGTCTGTTTTGACGGACTGGCACAAATGAAACATATTGAAAAATGATAATTTTCAAATGCATCTTCCAAATAAACAAGTTACTTATATTTGAAAATGCTTTTTCTGGTGGATACTCAAACTAACTGCAAACGTCTCACCTTCAAATACTCCCCAGGCGCAGACTGAATCCAGAAAGCTTTCTTCAGCAGTAATTTTCCGCACACTTCTAGGTGAGGTTATACTGCTCAGTGCTAGCTCTGTACTGCCCTGTAAGTGACGGAGAAAAGCCGAATACAAGCACCACGCCTGCACCAGACATCAGTTTCCTATTTTTCCCTTTCTGCACCCTCATACGTGGAGCATGAACAAATGTTGATACCAGTGTGCTGAATACTAACGTGGGAACTTTTTAGATGTTAAAAAGAGGCTGCTCTATAGAATGGGAAGGTGGAAGAAATCTATGGTTCAATAGAGTATCCACCAGAAAGTTAGGTAACTTGATATTTCTAACCACAGATTACTGACCTCAGAATAGATACCAAGTAATACCTCTCAAGGTGGAGGATCTGAAGAGTGGAGTCGCCACGAAAGTCCCGGGGGAACAGAGCAGGCAAAGCACCCTTCTTGTGGGACCTGGCTGTCAAGGCAGTAGTTCTTTGTGAACGAATACAATGCCATCCATGTTGTGGCCCTGGACAGACACTCCACAAGCTAGCACAGTAGTTGCAGCCTTAACCCTGGTAGAATGGGCTCTCAACCATCCCACTGCACAGCACATCTCGCGGCAGAAGCCTATCCACAGCAACATGATCCTTGTTTGACCTGTCAGCCTTAGGGTGGTCTTCCCCCATACTCCTTGCCTGCTTACCTCCATTTTGTCTGGATCTTTGCTCTGTTGGCCTTAGGACTCTGTTCACTTTAATACCGATAACCAGTGCTAAAGTGCATGTGCACAGTCCCCTAAACATGGTTTGATTGGCATGTACCTGACTGGTATATTTAATTTACGTGTAAGTCCCTTGTAGAGTGGTATATCATATACCTTCTATGAGAGGTCTGAGGTCACTATGCTGTTGGTGACAGATGATGGGAAGGAGGAGGAGAGTGAGCCTCTCTCTGACCTCATGTCATCAAAAAAGCAAGATGTGTCAGTGGAAGTTTTGAACCTTTCCCCTACCCTGACCCCAGAGTAACAGAGGGACTGTCACCAGTTATAGGGACAGTTTTCCTCTATGTTTTCCCTAAATCCTGAGCTTACACACCTGTGTACCTACGATACTAATATAGGAGACAGCCCCCTGTCAAAAACAAAATGTACATGCTCTCTGACAGAGTGAGGCCCAGCATCAAAGAGGAAGTCTTCAAGATGTTGGAGTTGGGGGTGATTGAGTTTTCCAGTAGCCCCTGGTCCAGCCCTGTGGTGCTGGTACCAAAAGCTGCCTCACCGGGTGCGGCCCCAGAACTCAGGTTCTGCGTAGATTACAGGGGGCTCAAGTCAGTCACTAAGACTGATGGTCACCCCATACCTAGAACTGATGAGCTCATTGATAGGTTAGAGGCAGCAAGTTCTTGAGCACTTTTGATTTAAACTCAGGCTACTGGCAGATTGGCCTAACTGAAAGGGCTACAGAGAGGTCATCTCCCTCCACTCCAGATGCCCACTATCAATGTAAAGCGATGCCCTTTGGATTAAAGAATGCCCCTGCCACCTTCCAGAGGCTGGTAAACCAAGTACTGTCTGGTATGGGGGCCTTCAGTGCTGCCTACGTAGATGATATAGCTGTCTTTAGTAGCAGCTGGAAGAACCCCCTCTTCCACCTCCAGGACGTGCTTCAGGCCCTGCAGGATGCAGGCCTGACTATCAAGGCCAGTAGGTGCTAGATAGGGCAGGGGTCAGTGGTGTAGTTAGGACATGTGGTGGACTGGGGTAAGGTTTAGCCCCTCCAGCTCAAGAGACCATTCTGGCCTGGGAGCCCCCAAAAACTGAGATAAAGGTGAGGGCCTTCGTGGGTCTCACAGGTCATTACAGGAGGTTTGCCAAGGGGTATGATAGCATTGTTGCCCCCTTGACTAACCTGACTTCAAAGAAGCAGCCTAGAAAGGAGACAGAGGTCTGCCAGAAACTCCCTAAATCAGGCCATGTGCACAGCCCGTGTGCTCGAGGCCCTTGACTTTTCAAAATAATTTATCACCCAGGCAAATGCTTCAGAGCATGGTATAGGGGCAGTACTTTCACAGTTTAATGATAAGGGCCTACACCAACCTGTAGCCTTCATCTCTAGGAGGCTACTTCCCATGGAACAGAGGTGGAGTGCTATTGAGAGAGAATCCCTTGCTGTGGGCGGGGCACTGAAGAAGCTGAGACAATTCCTGTTTGGGACCCATTTCAAGGTTCAGACTGACCACAGGCCCCTCAGACGGCTAATGCAAATGAGGGATGAAAATCCAAAATTGTTGAGGTGGTCCACCTCCCTACAGGGAAGGGACTTCATGGTGGAACATAGACCTAGGTCAGACTGCGCCAATGCTGATGGTCTATCCAGGTTCTTCCGCTTTAGTGGTGTGAACTCTTAAGACGGTTGGGTAGCTCTCCCCACTTTCAGCTGGGAGGGTGACACGTGTTAGACTGTCAGCCTTAGGGTGGTCTTCCCTCAAACATTTTGCCTGCTTGCCTCCATTTTGTTGAGATTTTTGCTCTGTTGGCCTTAGGACTCGGTGCACTACTAATCGGTGCTTAAGTGCATATGCTCACTCCCCTAAACGTGGTTTCAGTGGCATATACCTGATTGGCATATTTAATATACATGTAAGTCCCTTGTAGAGTGGTATACCATATACCCAGGGCCTGTAAATTAAATGCTACCAGTGGGTCTGCAGCACTTATTGTGCAACTCACTTAAGTGGCACCTCAAAACTTGTCCCAGGCCTGCCATTGAAGCCTGAAGGCACTGTCCCACTGCCATGTTGACTTGGCATTTAAAGCCCCTTACCAAGCCAAACCCCCCTTTTATTACAGATATGACACCCCTAAGGGAGGCCTTAAGTAGCCCATAGGGCAGGGTGCTGTGTAATTAAAAGGTAGGAAATCCACTTTTTAGTTTTACATGCCCTGGTCGTGAAAAACTCCCAAATTAGTTTTCTCACTACTGAGAGGCCTAACCCTCTCATAGGGCAACATGAGGGATTCCTTATTAAAAAAATAATAAGTTGTAATTCCTAAACCAGAAGTGGTACATATTTCATGTTTGGTACCTATGAACTTGTAATGATAAATCCTCTATAATAGTAAAGACGGATTTATAATCACAAGTTTGAAAATGCCACTTTTAAAAAGTTGGCATTTTCCTGCCCTTAGACCTCTGTGCCTTTAACTTGCCTTAGGTCACATGACTGGATGTAACTGACAACTGGGACTTTGTGAATTCACCCCAGACAGTCACACAATAGGGGGATTAGCAGAGCCGGAATAGACCATTTACTGACGATGGTGGGGCGGAGCTCAACACAACCCCACTTGCAACTGAAAAGGCTGGGCTCTGCCACCACACAATAGGCTTAACAGCCCTGTAGTGTCAGTGCAGCCAGCTGGAAGCCAGGGCAGGGGAGGCAGGAAATTCCTGGAACTTCAGAAAACCCTTCTAGAAACTTCTCCCAGCTTCTAGGAGCAGGGCACTGGGGTATAAAAAGAGCGCTCTCAGACCTGCTCCTCAGTTCACTACTGGACCTCTGGAAGGACTCTCAGAGGACTGCCTGTTGCTGTGACCTGCTGTGCACTCTGCCAGATTGCTGCTGTACCTGGGAGGATTGCTTTGCTGCCTGCTTGGGACCTTCAGTGAACAGCCCTACTATAGAGCCCTCCATCACCACCTGCACATAGCACTCCAGGAGTGACTCTAAGGGATAGTTCAGCCAGTCTCCTGTTTTGAGCCAAAGGGGCATTACAGGATCCCACCATCTTAAGCCTGCAGCTGAACCCAGTCTGAGTGATTCTTGCATTTCCAAGAGGTCTCCAGCAACTCCTGGACCCTTGGTTGTGGTGCTAAATGTGCCCAGGTGGGCATTTTCTAAAACTGAGGACTTGCTATTTTGAACCCTGAACTTTAAAAAATCACAACTCTGGTTCTACTAATTACATTTTGATGATTTTGGTGTCAAATAATGTATTACACTGTTCTGTATTTTCCTAAATTGGTTTGGTGTTTTTATTATGTTGAGTTTTCACTGTTTTCCTCTTTGTGTACTACATAAACACTTAACACACTGCCTCTAAGTTTAGCCTGACTGATTTTTGTGTGCCTAGCTACCCAGGGTCAAGCACAGTTTAATTTAGTGACTTTTTGTGGTTCACCGTTGAAGGGAATGTGGCTGTTGCTTGACCGGGGTTCCCATCTCAGTCAACCAATAACCCATTTCCTCTTCTGCACAGGACCCCCCTTTCTTCGCCTATGAGACCTCCACAAAAAGCTGACTATCCACATGGTTATCCCTGCAATGATACAGCTCAAAGCCCTTTTGGGGTCCAGCCAACAGAGTCTTTCCTCCTCTCTTGATAGGTGAAGGGGAGCAAATAACACTGATAGATTGCCCAATGTAACAAGGAGTCACAACTTTTGGCAAGACAACCGACCCGGTCCTCAGCAGCAACTTCTCATCTTAAAATGAGATGTATGGTGGCTGAATTGAAAGTGAAATACACAATAGATGATGGGATGAATGCTTGCAAATAGTCTAACCACTGACAATCATTAGGGGGACCATTCAGTCCCATTGTTTTCTGCCCATAATGCTGCCTCTGATTAGACTAATCTCTATGCAAATCAGTCTTGGTCCTGCTCCAGTAGGAACAGTCCGGCCTGAACTGCCAAGCCTACTCTGAATCAGAACACAAGCAACCCAAGACTGATTTTCACCTACTTGGGCCTCTTCAGTCAGGTGCAGCTTGATTCCAGTGTCACTGTGAGCACGTGCTCCACATCTGAGCATACCCTTGACACAGAGGTAATTACATCAAACACACATAAGGTGATGAGAGGCAGGACTGCAATTACTCTATCCACTCACAATCACTCAGTCAGGGCATACACTTTTGGAATTGCCTACAGGGTCTGATGAGCCAGTTAGCTTATCACAGAATATAACAGATACAGCCATAATTAAGGGGCCTGGGATAATGTCCCAGCAAAGTAATGAACTTTTATCCTTAATTAGTTGGAATATTGCTGGGCTACGTTCTAAAGCTGAAAACTTAGAATGGCTGGAGTTTGTATCCACATTTGATATCATTTGTCTTCAAGAAACTTGGCATACGACACCCTTTTATTTAGATGGCAACTATTCTGTGTCTCAGCCAGCTCTTCCATCTAGAGTGGGCAGAGCAAGTGGCGGGCTTCTGGTACTCGTGTCATTATTACTTCCAAAAATCGAGTTTTTTTTTTATCTGGTCCTCTGCTTTTTTCTTGGTGGTTTTATTATCAATGACCGGGCGGAAATATATTTTACTCTTGAATTTTTATAATAATATTCCGAGTACCGCCCTGCCAGGAAGCCTTGAAGAGCTTACAGATTTGTTAGATTTTGCTCGGAAACTCCAGGACAGGGAATTTGATATGATTTGGGTTGGAGATTTTAATGTTCAATTGTGCAATCATGAATTACCTCATCTGTGTGGTGTTTCCACAGAAGGCAGAGAGTCACTCACTAATTTTATCCACTCTAATTCAGGTAATGCCTTGAATACCCTTATTTATAAATTTGATCTCGTTTTCGCAAGGGATATGACAAACAGTCGGACATGGGAAATACATATCTATACAGGGAGCACGAATGGCAGCATTATTGATTTTATCCTTATCTGTCCTTCATTTTCACGTTCAATGGTGGACTTTAAAATTAAATCTCATTGTGCCAGTGACCATAATCCCCTGAGCATAAAATTAGCTCTTAAAACTAGGGAAACTTTACCTAGGATAGAACATAAAGGTAAAGAGGTTTCTAAAAGAAATTCTGGCCCCCGTATGAGATGGGAGAGAGTACACCCAAACACTTTTCATGAGGTCCTCCTAACTCAAAATAAGGTCCACATTAATACTTGTTTGTCCCTGCAACCCACTTGTGACCATCTTATAACTGCTTTTGAGTCTTTAAGCTGTGCTGTTTCTGAGGCACTGAAGTGTGCCCAACATCCCAAAGGTGTAAAACCTCAAAGGTGGTTTAATTCGGCCTGTACTGCTGCCCATAGAGATCTAAAGACAGCTATTAAAACTATTCCATTCAGCCTCGATTTAGTTAAACAGGCCAGGGGCCGATATAAGTCAGTTCTTGAGGAAAGAAAGAATGAAATACGCACTAGCGCTTGGGAAGATCTCATTGCAGCCACAGAACTGCGGGACCCCACTCAATTTTGGAAGGTGGTTAATCATCCATATTTCTCAGGGCAGGTAAATAGGGAGGATGACTGTCTGATACCAGAGGGGGCCTGGGTAGAACATTTCTCAACTGTATTTCAGTCCGTAAACAATCCTAATTATGGTGTGGTGGCATGTGCTCTCCCACGTCTGGCCACTCCCATTCCAATCAAGAATGGTATTTTACTTGAGGCATATGAGATCAGTGCAGCAATAAATAAAATGAAAATAAGGAAAGCCCCCGGCCCGATGGGGTTCCAGTGGACTTATTTAAATCTCTACCTGATTTGTGGGTCTCACTAATCACAAATGTTTTGAAAAGTGCTATTCAAAGTGCTATTCCTTCCTCATGGTTAATGGCAATACTTGTCCCGATATTTAAAAAGGGTAACAGGCTTGACCCCTTTTGCTACAGACCCATCTCTCTCATTGACTCCACGGCAAAGATTCTGGGGAGCATCATTTTGACCAGGCTTGAGGAGTGGGTTGCAAGGACAAACATTCTATCGCCAATTCAATATGGGTTTAGGCCTGGATGAGGCACAGTGGATCAGGCCCTAAACTTACATCTTATTCTTAGCAAATATGTCATTGCAAAAAGGGAATCTATCCACTTAGCCTTTATAGACCTGTCCAGTGCATTTGATATGGTGAACAGAGCAAAATTGTGGGAAATAATGGATACAATGGGGATCGAGCAAGATTTGTTGGATTTGATTAAACGCTTATACTCTGACCTTACTATTATAATTCAGTTTGGACAGCATGGCGAAAGATCCCATCCCCTTGCATCTAATCGTGGTGTTAGACAGGGCTGCACTCTGGCACCTTTTTTATTTTTGTTATACATAAATGGCTTGTATAGCTATTTAGCCCAAAATGGTAAGGATTTCCCAAGGATGAGTTTTAGACAATTGCCGATTTTATTATATGCCGACGATGCCGTTTTAATTGCTTTTGGATCTCTTTCTAACGCATATAAAAGAGCTTGATTTGAAAGTTAGTTTTAAAAAGTCACATGTTATGGTTTGCGGCCCTAAAAACACACGTACTAAATGTTTTATAATTGGGGGAAACACTTTAACAAAGGTAAAAGATTTTTGTTATCTAGGTCTGTACTTAAGTACCACTCTATCATGGAAATTTCATTTGAATTTTAAGCTCCAACAACTGGAAAGAAATGTTGAAGCAATCTTCCGCTTTGCCCGTAGATTAGGGCATAGACCGGTTCACCAGATCATCACGCTCTATAAATCCAAATGTGTTTCGGCGGCGATTTATGGGAGTGGCCTCTGGGGATATACCAGCTCAAGTGTATTACAACTGGCAGAGAATAAATTTCTCCATCGGCTACTTATGGTGCCCAAGAACGTAGCAAATATTATATGCCATGAGGAGTTGGGAATCCGTTACATTACAGACTTGATAGATATTGCCCCACTTCTGTTATGGATAAATGTATGGTTAAATCCGGCGGCTATTCTAACACATGATTGTATAAAAGACTGTATTTCGTTAGCAAATTTTAACAAAATCCCATGGTTAAATTCTGTTCACAATGGCTTTCGAAACTTGGATTTGGAGTTTATGTATTTTAAACCAGAGCTCTTGCCCACCAATGCGAAATAAATTGTTAAACTCCAATACAAAGAGCATGTTATGAACCTTAGATATCAAGTGGCAGAGAAATTGAGTTCTTTTAATTCATATGTACAAATTTCATCTTCAGATTCATTAGAACCTTATTTTGTCTGGTTCCCGATCCCTTCTCTATATTCTTTACTTGCACTTTTTAGATTTAATTTGATCCATTTTAGAGTGGCGTTTCCGACAAAATGCGTGTGGGAAAAAATATTACCGCCATGCCCTTGTGATAATTTTTCAAAACAAAGTACTTGTCATTTTATTTTATTTTGTACACTCTACTCAGGTCCTAGGGAAACATTTTTATTACCTATTTTGCGTAATTTGCACACCCTTTCTTATAAAGAAGGATTGATTGGCATTCAAAGCCTTTCATCCAAACAAATGTGCAGCTCTATTTTAAGTTTTATTAAATCCACTATCACCATTAGGAACCGATATGAATTAGTAACATGATTATTTATTAAGGGAATTTAGATATTGTTTTACTGTTGTATATGATCTTATAAGTATTTATTATTTTATATTGATAAGTAGGCTTAAGTAGTAAACTTAGATTTTATAGATTTGCAAATCAAAGAGACTTGTCCTTGAATTATGTAATAAGTACTGTATGATAATTTATATGTATGTATGTGTACTTTTATGGCAATATGCCGAATAAAGTTATTTTGACTGACTTGACTGACACTCAGTCAGTGATGGTATCCCATCCCATAATTTTTTTCCGTTCAAGCAACGATTCCAAGATGGCAAAAGTTGATACTTTTATGCAGTTTTCGTATTGCTTATAAATGCTGTTTTGGATGTCCTTTATACTTTGGGAGATGACCAGACGACAACCTCTAATATCTTTGACCTAACTCAGGTTTTAACTCCTAAACCTAAGGCTTCTACCATTTATAATTATCTTTCAGCTCCAAATCCCTCCTGGTCTAAAACTAGAGTAGAGCTCCTCTGGAAAAAAGATTTGACCCTTATTTGGCCAAGAATAAATTTAACTTAAAATTCATAAAACCTCCAGAATGGCCAATACAACTCATTGCAATGTTTTTTTTGTTTTTAACAAACTATATGACTCTTCTTCCCTATTAGTTACATTTCTTATAATACTAGTAGTAAATGTTGGTTGCATGATCCCTTCTATATTGACTTGATACATGTCATTTAGGGGTCAACATACCGTATCCTTTGTCACAAAGTTAGGAAACAGACAAAAGCAATATTTAATACCACCTGCCCATTTAATATTACTATCCTTTTTCTTGGCAGTCTAATTAAGGATATCATTATATACACGTTGAATAATAAACTGTTAGACCTTTTATTGGCCATTGCCTTTCAACAAGTAACTAATAACTGGAAATGTTTTTCAAATATCGCCTTCAAAGTTTGGTGGTATGTATTTGTGTGTTCCCTTATTCTTAATGGCAAAAGAGATGTAGTTTGGTTAACATTAACACATGGGGGTCATTACAACATTGGCGGTAAATGCCGCTTACCGCCGTGCAGAAGACCGCCAAAACACCGCTGCGGCAGCGGAATTCTGCCACAGCTATTACAACCCACAGCTCGAAATCTGCCAAAATCCAGACACCCACACAAGTCCGCCACACCAAAGGTCAGTAATAAACTGGCGATAACAAAACCGACACCGTCACGCCAACAGGAATACGCCCACACAATCACAACCCATGAATCCACGCGGCGGTCTTTCAACCGCGGTATTCCATTGGCGGTACACACTGCCGCACTCAAAATACACACACATTTACAAAACACTACTACATTGGACAATTCCAAATACACACACCTGATACACATACACACACCACTCCCACACACTCAATACAATATAAAATACACACCCACATCACCCACAAACCCTTACTACCAGAAATTTAGACGAAGGCCAGAGAGACAGCAAAGCAAAGACACCCCCACCATACAGAGGCACACAACACCATCACACATACACATTCACACACAAAACACCACACACCCCTAAACATAACCCCACACATCACAACACACACCACCTCACACATCACCCACACCACCCCATGGCACCGCAAAGTCACCCCAGGTTTTCTGAGGAGGAGCTAAGGGTCATGGTGGAGGAAATCATCCGGGTAGAGCCACAGCTATTCGGATCACAGGTGCAGCACACCACCATAGCTAGGAAGATGGAGCTATGGCGCAGAATCGTGGACAGGGTCAACGCAGTGGGACAGCACCCAAGAACACGGGATGACATCAGGAAGAGGTGGAACGACCTACAGGGGAAGGTACGTTCCGTGGTCTCAAGACACCACATCGCGGTTCAGAGGACTGGCGGCAGACCCCCATTTCCTCCCCCACAACTAACAACATAGGAGGAGCAGGTCTTGGCTATACTGCATCCTGAGGGCCTCGCAGGAATAGCTGGAGGAATGGACTCTGGTAAGTCAAATCTTTCACTACTTCATCCCCCACCCTACCTGCATGCTATCACATACCCCCACCCTCGCCCTCACCCCCATCACTCCAACTCCTCACATATGTCCCACTATCACAACCCACCCATCCCAACACCAAGCCCTGCATGCAACACCAAAGCATGGACACCCATCACCAATACATCGGCACTGCACATACCCACACACACCCCTAAACAATTATCACACAAGGTCCTAGGTACAGGGTCACCCACCCATTGCACACCATGGCACACACAGATGCAATAATTATGCCTTTACACCCCTGCAGGATCCCTACCCAATGTCACCGGACAGGAGGTTCCAGACATGTCCACTCCCCCACAGAAGAGGCCCACAGTGATGACAGCAGCTCTATCCAACTGGATCTAGATGATCAGCCCGGCTTATCTGGGACCTCGGGACAGTCGGTTCCCCTCACACTGGCACAAGCCACAACAGAGCCTCCCCCCTCTGGAAACACCAGCACAGCACCCACCCAGCGGGCCCCTACCTCTGTCCCCAGGACACGTCATGCAGCAGTGTGTCCACCACTACAGTGAACCCAGGCTAACTCACCACCCCAACAACAGCAGGGACCTGGGGGCAGTGGCAGTGGGCACATGGTTCAGGGGACAGAGGCCCAGGAACACAGGGGAACTGGGAGGGCTGCTGTGCGACAGGGGGAGGACAGGTCCAGGGAACCCACTCTCCACGAGGCCCTCTCCAACATCATGGGAGCCTACCATCATTCCCAGGAGACGATGGCAACGGTACTGGCCAAGTTTCAGGAGACCCAGCAGCTGCAGGAGGAACAGTATTTGGGGTTCAGGGAGGAACTCAAAACCATCAATACCACCCTGGGCACCATTGTAGGGGTGCTGAAGGAACTTGTGAACACCAGGAGGGACACTGTGGCACAACAAGGGGCCCCTAACACTAGCCTGGACGATGAACTGCCCACCATCTCCGCCGGCGCTAGTGGACAGGAGGCACCGCCACAGGACCACGACACCAGCACCCCACCCCCTACAGATGGAGAACCAGCCCACAAGCGGTCCCTGAGATCCAGGACAAAGACAGAGAACAATGCCAAGACCCCCGCCAAGAAAATGAGACCACCCTGATTGTCATCCTTTTGTCCCACTTTGTCACCCTGCCCATCCATCAACTGCCCCAGCTCCACTTCCTATGCCCCTTTGGACAATGCATCTGTGAGACTAATAGACTGGACTCTGCCATGGACATTCCTCCACCATCACCCCTGACCATTTTACAACCCCCTCCACTATTTAGCACTTACATAAACACCCTTAAATCACAAAAATATCTGGAGTCAGTCTGTGCTTTTGAAAATGTGTATTTGCAATAACTGAGGAAAAATGCAATATCCATTGTATTGTCAACATACCTATGTCACACAGCTCTAGTCCATGAGGAAACAAAGCAGATGTCACACAGTGGGACCCACATCTGTGAAATCGAAAGGGAAAGTGACAACTCAGGGTCCATACACTGGGTGAAAGTGACAGACAGATGGGAGGTAGAACAAGTGTATCAGATGTAGCAGGAAATGATGTCTTCTTACCTGTGTCTCACTGGAAGTATTGATGAATCACCGTGTTTCTGTTGTCGATATCCTCTTCTTCTGCTTCCTCGTCTTCACTGTCCACAGGCTCCACAGCTGCCACAAGACCTCCATCAGGACCATCCTCCTGCAGAAAAGGCACCTGTAGTCGCAAAGCCAAGTTGTGAAGCATACAGCAGGCCACGATGATCTGGCACACCTTCTTTGGTGAGTAGAATAGGGAACCACCTATCATATGGAGGCACCTGAACCTGGCCTTCAGGAGGCCGAAGGTCCTCTCTATAACTCTCCTAGTTCACCCATGGGCCTCATTGTAGCATTCCTCTGCCCTTGTCCTGGGATTTCTCACTGGGGTCAGTAGCCATGACAGGTTGGGGTACCCAGAGTCACCTGCAAATGTCGAGGGACAACTGTTAGACACACACTAACCCTTAGGGACAACCCCAGACCCGGACACCTAGTACACTGTATAGGGTCCATGTCCTCACCTAATAGCCACACACGGTGCCTCTGGGATGCTGCTATTCCTCAGAATGTAAGCGTCATGCACTGAGCCAGGAAACTTGGCATTCACATGGGAGATGTACTGGTCTGCCAAACACACCATCTACACATTCATAGAATGGTAACTCTTCCGGTTTCTGTACACCTGTTCATTCCTGCGGGGGGGGACCAAGGCCACAGGTGTCCCATCAATGGCACCAATAATGTTGGGGATATGTCCCAGGGCATAGAAGTCACTTTTCACTGTAAGCAAATCCTCCATCTGAGGGAAAACGATGTAGCTGCGCATGTGTTTCAGCAGGGCAGACAACACTCTGGACAACACGTTGGAGAACATAGGCTGGGACATCCCTGATGCTATGGCCACTGTCGTCTGAAAAGACCCACTTGCCACGAAATGGAGTACTGACAGCACCTTCACTAGAGGGGGGATTCCTGTGGGATGGCGAATAGCTGACATCAGGTCCGGCTCCAACTGGGCACACAGTTCCTGGATTGTGGCAAGGTCCAGTCTGTAGGTGACAATTACATGTCGCTCTTCCATTGTCGACAGGTCCACCAGCGGTCTGTACACCAGAGGATGCCGCCATCTCCTCACCTGCCCCAGCGGACGTGCTCTATGGAGGAGAACAGCGAGCAGAGAGTCAGCCAACACTGAGGTACGAAAATACAACTTTATTGCACACATTTTTCAATCCGCTATGTCCCTGTCTTAATGTGTATGCAAGGCCTAGATATGTGTGACGCATTTAAAAATAATGTCATGTTGCCCCCTGAAATGGCGGCTGTCTGACTTCTAATGTGGGACAAGGGGATATTAGGTAACTGCGCTGGCGTTCTACACCGTTGCCGTAGGCGGTCGAAGACTGCAGCACAATCCTGCATTGGTTTACATTGGACCCTATGGGTCCCAGGAGCCAATGACGATGTACACCGGCGGTGACGGTACGCACCGCCGCGGACGTGACCGCCATTTTCTATCTGTTCACTCACTTGATACCTGATCTTCAACAGGAGAGGACCTACACTGCAAGTGCTGCTGTGACCTCAGTCTGGAAGAGACAATCGCTCATGTGTCTGGGGAAAGGGCCCCTGCCTTCACCACGGAGGAGTTGGAGAAACTAGTGGATGGGGTCCTCCCCCAGTACACGCTTCTCTACGGTCCTCTAGACAAACAGGTAAGTACACTGTGAGCATGCTGTATGGGCAATGCCTGTGTGGAGTGGTGTGGATGGAAGATGGGGGGGGGAATGAGGCGTGCATGAAACGATGGTGAGTGCATGTGCGTCATGGCAAGGGTAGGAATGCGGGCCAATGACTGTGATGGTCCAGACGGTTATATCTTCTCCTTTTCCCCTGTACTATTTCTGTAGGTCAGCGCCCACCAGAAGAAGGATATTTGGCGTGCCATCTCCAAGGAAGTCCGGACCCTGGGGGTCCACCACAGACGGAGCACCCACTGCCGTAAAAGATGGGAGGACATTCGCCGCTGGAGCAAGAAGACGGCGGAGGCCCAGCTGGGGATGGCCTCCCAACGTGGGAGGGGTTCCCGTCGCACCATGACTCCCCCAATGTTCCGGATCCTTGCAGTGGCGTATCCGGAATTGGATGGGCGCTTGAGAGCATCACAGCAGCCACAAGGGGGTGAGTACACTCTCATTCAGCTGAATCAGCGCGCATTACAAGGTGTCTGGGTGGGGGAGGTGGGCTGTGGGTTTCCCTAGGCCAGGGTGAGTTTAGTAGGCAAGGTCCCTTCGTCAGGCAGGCCATGTGGCACCCCACCCCACCAGTGTTCAGAGCCAACTACACCTAGTCAGACTCATGTGACTTCCATGTGTGCAGCAATCGGGCATAGGCATTGCACCCCATGTCCCTGTGATTAATTAGGGAACTCTAAGTGCATGGCTTAGTGCAAAGGTCTTCTGTGTCTGCAGTGTCTGCTAACGGTAGCGGTATTGCATGCACTCAACATGACTTTCTTCTGTCTCCCCCCCCTTTTTTTGGTCTACCTGTTCTTGTGTGCAATAGCATCATCAGGCGGTGGAGCAGTGGCACCGGAGCAGGAGGGAGCTGCATCCCACATGGCCCTGGAGGGCGAGACAATGGAGTCTGAAGCCACCAGTGGGAAAGAGGGCGAGGGGAGCTCCACGGCGGGGACAGGAGCTGGGACCAGTGGTACGGACTCCTCCTCTGATGGGAGCTCCCTTGCAGTGGCGGGCCCCTCTGTGCCCCCGCATCTACAGGTACAGCCGCCACCCCCCCTACCAGCACCGCCCTCCCAGCAGCCCCTCAGCGTGTGCCCCGTGGCTGCTTACCCAGGAGGGTGGGCATCTCCTTTGCCTCAGGCACCTCAACCCCTGCCCCTGTCAGCCCTGCTACCCTCAGTGAAGATCCCTCACTGTTGGGCAGTCTACCATTCTGAATGTCATCCAGGGTGTAGAGAGGCAGTTGCAACAGACCAATGCATACCTGGAGGGCATTCATTCTGGTCAGGCAGCCCAACAGCGAGCTTTTGAGACTCTGGCCTCAGCACTGATGGCAGCCATTGTCCCTGTGTCCAGCCTCCCCCTCCAGCTTCCTCCACCCAGACCCAAACCCCTGTACCTCAGCCTGTCCCAAGCACACCATCAGACCAGCATGCACACACCTCAACACACAAGGGAAGCTCTGGCAAACATAAGCACCACACATCCCACAGGCACTCACACAAGCATCATACCGATGCAGACATACCAACAGCCGCTGCCTCCACTGTGTCCCCCTCCTCCTCGTCTCCCTCCCTGTCACGTCTCTACTCACACCTGCATGCACTACATCTTCATCCACTACGTCGATCACCAGCACACCCCTCACCACACACCGCTCACGTGCACTCACCACCCCCACTACCATTCACACATCCCCTGTGTCCTCTCCCAGTGTGTCTGTGAGCCCACCTCCCAAGGTACACAAACGCACTCACACACCCACCCAACAGCCATCCACCTCACAACAGCCTCCAGCTCATGCACCTTCACCCAAAGTCAGCAAACGTACACCTCCTACAACCACTACCTCTTCCTCCACTCCCAAACCCCCTCCCTCTACCCGTCCCAGTGTGTCTAAAAAACTTTTCCTGTCCAACCTTGACCTCTTTCCCTCAGCTCCCCCACCCCTTCAGTCCCCTTGGGCACGCCTTTCCAGGTTCCAACCCAGCACCTCAGCCACCACATCAGCGGGAACAGTGGTGCCAGCAGTAACCGGCTTCTGGAGTGCGCCAGGCAGCAGGGCAGCCAGTGTGCCAATGAGCCAGACCACGGACAGTCCCCCACCTCAGCAGCATAAGAAGTTGGCCACTGCCCGGAGGGAGAAGGGCAAAACACCTGCCACCAACGGCTCTCCCAAGACTACAGTTGGGAGTGGGAAGACAGCTGCGCCACCATCCAAGGTGGGGAAGGGGCACAGAAAGAAAGGGAAGTCGCTGCAAACCTGCACGGCGGACAGGACCGCCACCAGCACCACTGCCAAGGACACCGCCGCCACCAGCACCGCTGCCCAGGACACCGCCGCCACCAGCACCGCTGCCAAGGACACCGCTGCCACCAGCACCGCTGCCAAGGAAACCGCCGCCACCAGCACCTCTGCCCAGGACACCGCCGCCACCAGCACCGCTGCCCAGGACACCGCTGCCACCAGCACCGCTGCCAAGGACACCGCCGCCACCAGCACCGCTGCCCAGGACACCGCCGCCACCAGCACTGCTGCCCAGGACACCGCCGCCACCAGCACCGCTGCCAAGGACACCGCCACCACCACCAGCACTGCTGCCAAGGACACCACCGTCACCAGCACCGCTGCCCAGGACACCGCCGCCAGCAGCACACTCGCTGAGCCACCCACTAGCACCGCAGGCCAATGAGCGTCGCAAGCAACGCCGCTACGGAGGCCGCCACGAGCAGGATGAAGCACTCTGGACACAAAGCCCCCTCCAGAACCAGTGGAGAAAGGCATCCACTACCTCTGTCCTTGGCAGGATGAAGCACTCTGGGCACAAAGCCCCCTCCAGAACCAGTGGAGAAAGGCATCCACTACCTCTGTCCTTGGCAGGAGGAAGCACTCTGGGCACAAAACCCCCTCCAGAACCAGTACTGACTGTTATCCACTTGTGAGACTGTGGCTTTGCACTCCCCAGGATAAAGCAGTGGGCAAACCACCCACTGGAGAGACTTGAGAGACTGTGGCTTTGCACTCCCCAGGATAAAGCAGTAGGCAACCCACCCACTGAAGAGACTTGAGAGACTGTGGCTTTGCACTCCCCAGGATAAAGCAGTGGGCAACCCACCCACTGGAGAGATTTGAGAGACTGTGGCTTTGCACTCCCCAGGATAAAGCAGTGGGCAAACCACCCACTGGAGAGACTTCAGAGACTGTGGCTTTGCACTCCCCAGGATAAAGCAGTGGGCAAACCACCCACTGGAGAGATTTGTGAGACTGTGGCTTTGCACTCCCCAGGATACAGCAGTGGGCATGGAGCCCCCTCGTGGATCTGGCATCGTGCACTCATCCGGCTGAGGTGCCCACCTTCCCTTCCCCCTGAGGTGCCTGTTGTATTTCTATATGATGCCCCTGCAGTGTTCTCTCTGTTTTGATTGGGTATCTTATGTGGGCTTCGCCCATGCATTTTGGGACCAGTGGTCCACGGACTATAAATGGTGCAGTACCTGGACTTGTATTCTTGGTGTATGTATTTGTTAATAGTGTGTATATATTTTGAGTACTGGATTTTAATTGATTACAATCGTTACAATCATTTCCTTTTGTCTTTGCATTCTTCCGGGGGGTTTGGGGGTGTAACTGTAATGTATCAACATGTATTAGTGTGTGTGTTGTAGTGGGTGAGGGTAGGGGTGGGGGTGTTGCGTGTTACGTGTGTGTGTCACTCTCTTTTCCCGCCCCCCTCCCCTGTGTCGTAGGTGCAGTACTCATGTGGTCTTCGCCGCCGGCGTTCGTGCTCCTGGTAGAGGAGCAGGAAGACAAAGGCAGGTAGAATCTGGTGTTCTGCCTCCATGGCATCCAGGTTCCTCGTGGGGTGTGTAGAGGTGAGCGTTTTCCCTTCCAAGTCCTGTTTACTCTGTGATTTTGTTTGCGGTGAATCCGCCCCGGAAAAGGTGGCGGATTGGCCTGTTGTAACACTGTGGGCGGTACATTGTCTTCCGCCTGTCTGTTGGCGGTTACCGCCGCGGTGTTTGTTTGTACCGCCGTGGCGGCCGGAGTGTTAAAGTGGCTGTCTATGTTGGCAGTTTCCTCCACGGTCGTGATTCCATTTTTTTTCCGCCGGCCTGTTGGCGGTTTTACCGTCGCTTTAACACCGACTGCCAGGGTTGTAATGAGGGCCATTATCCTAATAAGTGTTTCAGATAAACAGATACACGTTTTGTTATCAGAGAATGTTAAGCTGCCTTGAACATAAGAAACCTCTGCCTTTGTTTTCACTACAGTCTTATTCGTATTGCAATGTACTGCTATTTATTATCCGCCTTATATTTGGTCTTCATGGTCTTTGACATTCTCGTTCTGTGTTTGTCTTACTCCCTTCATCCCCTTATTCCATAAAATGAACATTTAAACTGTTTGTATTGTGCTTTATGATTTTAACTGATGCTTTTTCTCTTAATGTGGTTTCCATTGTTATTGACATTATGGACTTTAAATAACTAAAAAAACATGTTTTCTTGTAAATCTGTCTAACATGTTTTATTGGGTTCAAGTTATTGATTAATGAAGCTTTTAAATTAAAAAAAACTAAAACAATAGGGTGCTAGAAAAAAACCAATAGTCTTTTTAGATTATGTTTAGGGCACAGATAATTACCAACCGTTGATGTTTCAAGGTGACAGTACCTAGAAGTTAAAAAACACACCTTTCCTGGAATTTCAGAAGGCGGTTACTTCTAGTTCAAATTGTCTGTAAGAGATTCAGCAATAGTCATAGAGTTTATGAATCAAGTGACCACTTATGGATGATCTTCTTTCAGGTGGAAAAATAACAGCAACAAGTGCATATGCTGAGCCAGTTAAAAGGTGAATATAACCATTTCCTGTGTTCTCTAATTAGGACCGGACATGATGTGCATCAAAGTTTCATGTTTGTATTTACAAAGTATACATTCCTGTGTGCTCAAAGGCTGAGTCCAACTATAGAGAGACACAAGAGTGGGAAGGAGGCCAAGATATAGCATCATTCGTTTTAACTTACAAGAGGCCAGATGAATGTCAGCCAAGTATTTTTATGGGTGAGACTGTTTGTTCCTATTAATAACAAGTCTAGCATGAATTCTCCTTCTAACATTATGTTGTCTTCATAGAAAGAAAGCTGGCTCTTTCTTTCTTTATTATTCTTTCAAATATAGATAATGGGATGTCAGTCAGTCAAAATATCTTTATTCGGTCTAAATTTAAACCATAAAAGTACAGCAAAAACAACATTACAATCAGCAATCATTAAAAATGAAGTAGATCAATAACTATAAAATTTAAATCGATTATAAAAAGCTAAAACATAATGTAAACAGAATGTGCAAAATAGTGAACAATGTAAACTATTTCAGCCATGTCCTCAGTCTAGTTGTGCAAAATGGCAAAGGCCCTCCTAATATGTTTGCTCTGAGCCAATATGTACAAGATTAAACATCCTTAAAAACACAACTTTGACAAAGTCATCTCACCATAAAATACATTCCAATTTCACCAGCATAAAGTGGATTATGCATTTAATTTGGCAATGACACAAACATATAAAAATAAAACAATCTTAAAATTCAGGTACCAGTACCATAAGCCTTCCGATCTAATAAAACTCACCACAGCCTAACAGATTTCCGGTGAGGCAGCAGATTGCAAATATCTCAGACCATTTTTGTGTGATAAAAAATGGATATGTTTCAGAATGGGGCAAAGAAAACGAACCCGCCGTACGGAATATAATTTACAAAAAAGCATGAAATGCAACGTAGATTGGATTGAGATACTATCACATGGGCAGTTGAACAAATGGTTATTCTGGTCCCAACCACTGAGAAGGCTACCAAATGATGAATTAGACTGAGCCTCAACCCTGTTATATAAAACCTATGCTGAGGATTGGTTAGCCACAACAGGTATGTATTGACCCCTGAAATGATGTAGAGCTGTATAAAATTCATCACACAAACCATGTTAAGGGCCTTTACAATGCAACATTCCTCCTTATGAGACATATACCATTTTTAACACATTCTTTGGTTTGGGTTCAAATCTCACCAGGAAGATCGAAAAAGAGTATTAAGACCAAGGTCATAAAAATTGGTTTTAACATATGCCAACCATGGGACAGCTTGCCAATTGTCGAACTTCAGGCAATCTGCTAAAACTAAACGAGAAAATGCAGCCTTTGGTGTGCCCCAGATTTTAATCCATAATAACAGGAGGGCCAAACTCACAAGGTCCTCAATATAATCTACTCCTGATTCAAGATGGAGAATCAGACTAGCTGTGATTTGAGGTAATGCCAGCAAGTGAGATAGGAATTTGTTCTCTACAACTTGTAGTTGCCCTGGAGGAGAACAGCCCCACATGCTAGCACCACAGACCCCAAGAGAGATGCATTTGATTCTATACAGCTGAATCAATTCCCTAATGGGTCTGCAACCAAGCTGACTAGCAAATCTAAATTGAGCATCATGATACTGCCCCCAATTTAACTGCTCTTTGGGCAATCAGCCTCTACCAGGACCCACGTGCATCAGACAGGATGCCCAAATAGCTGAAGAAAGGTATTTTTATTGGCTGTGTTCCCTCTATCTGAAAAGCCTTTGTTTTTGTAGTTTTGGGACCACAGATTTGGGACCATGATTTTTGAAAATTGACCTTAAGCTTTAGATTAGACATGAAATCATAAAATCAATTCAACAAATTGTATGCCATTAGCAGTTAGTGCCAGGAGAACTGTATCATCTGCTTAGAGGGGGACCAGGAGTGCTTGTGGACCAAGACGTGGAATGTCCAAACTGCATGGTTCTAGATAGGTACCTAAAAGGAATTGATGTACAATAAGAATAAAAAAGGTGCAAGAATACAGGCTTGTCTCACAACTCTGGACACCCTGATTGGGTTTGTGTATTCCCCAGAGAGTGTGTAACACACCTTTGTGGTTGTATCTGTATGTAGTCTTTGCACCAAATCCACCAATGTGTGGTCAATACCAGCCTGGTCAATTAGATCCCATAAAATCGCCCTATCCACTAAGTCAAAGCCACATGAGAGGCCATAAATGCCTTATCGAGGGCAATTCTCCTGGCTTTGATATACTTACCCCCAAATGAGAGTTAGATTTAAAACCTCCTCTACTGTCCCTAGACTCGGTCTGAAGCCATATCGTAGCGGGGAGAAAAAGGTGGTGGCCTCTGCCCAGGTTTCTAGTTTCTCTAGAATTACCTGACCAAGAATCTTTACTGTGGAATCTAGTAAGGAGATCGGGCAGTAACATGTGGGTGAGCTCCGATCTCCTTTTTTTCAAAACTGGGACAATGATGGCCTCTTTCCATAAGTCCCTGTAATGGGATGCCATTTTCCCACAGCCCCTGTTCCTGAACATCTGTTATGGCAAAATTTAGATGCATGCCAGGAATTTTTTTAATGGGCCCTGCTGTTTTCTCTTTGAATCGCAGGGTGGACTTCTCCAGCCATTACTAAAGATGGATCATTTGTCCATCTAACACAGCTCTCATGCGCCTGCCTTCCCTGCTATCCAGCTCTCCCAAAGCTCCTTCATCTTTAAGTACACAAAAAAGTGATGAATTGAACGCGTGAATTAATATCAGCCACTGGTAAATACTCGAGGCCACATCCCAGTCCATCATTATTTTTCACACCATGCCACCTTAATTTTGACCCAGCCATACACAAATTGGTCAAGACCCTGCTCCAATGGCGAAAGTCCAGTCTGAAGTGCCACACCAGGTCCTTCCTGAACCAGAACACAAGCAAGCCAAGACCAGTTAGGCAGATATAGATTGCGTCCAGTGTCATTGTTATTTTGCACACCATGCCACCTCAGCTTGGGCATGGGGGGGGTGACCCTTTAGAGCAGGGTGGCACTATGAAAGCAAGAGGGCTTCAGGGGGACCCCAAGCAGTCCTTCTATCTCTAAAGGAACAATTTCTAAGATGGCACTTGACATAGTGGGCCACAATCGCCTCCTTCAGACTCTAAAGCTTAGAACAGGTCTCATTGGACCTAATGTGGTTCTAATCTGGTTCCACTCTTTCTTGACTGGTCGTCTCAGTATGTAAAATTGGGGAACTTCACATCTGCACAGAAAAAATGACATGTTCCTCAAGGCTTCACACTTGCCAGTCTTGTTCAATATGTGAAACCACCCATGCTTTTACTAAACAACAGTACCATAAATTAACCATAAGACCCCAGTGACACCAAACTGAACCTAAATTATCTTCATTGTAGGACTTACACACACTACAAAAGGGGTCTGAAAAAAAAACACGACATGATGGACTCTTAAAACTGATTCAATTGAAAATTGAGTTTTTCTTAATCTCCCGTAAATCCTCCTCCAAACTGAATCCAGTTCTGATCCCAGAATTATTTAAAATGAGGTACAACCCAGCACAGAACAATATGTTCAAGTCCCTTTTTTTCTAAGCTGGACTCCTCATGCTGTCCGGTAGCTCAGGTGAGCAAAATAGTTCCATCAGCTAAATTCCAACTCCACTAACCTAATAAAACCAAAATCTCCTCTCTACCAATCAGTTAAGATCCAGAGATCAAGCTTAGGTACTGCAGGAGTAGACACAGGCAATGCCATTGTTGCAGGTCATCCAACATCAACCTTGGCTCCAATCAAACCCATCTTTCACCCCAGCAGCTAAACGCTGCTGGGAAAAAGTAATGTGACCATATCTCCCCGATTCTGAAAATAATTCACTGGCCACAACTGGAGTCATGGTTCAAGTTAAAGATCGGCTGCATTACCTACGATACATTACAGCAGAACTACCTACCTCTCTAACCTCCTCACACTGTCCAGAGGTGGAAGAATCTTGAGAAGCTAGATCTTCTAAAAAATGGAAATGCCAAAATTCAATTTCTCGTTAGCATTTAAGCAGTCCTTCTCAGGAGCGGCACCCAGGTCCTCGACTTCCCTGTCCAGACATGACATCTTGTCTTTCAGGAAAGCCCTCAACACTTACATTTTTAAGTTTTACCTCAACAGAGGCCAAGCACTCGAGTGGGCTACTAGTTGTAACCATTCTCCTTGCTGCCTTCAGCAAACAACATGGCGACCACAATTCTAGCCTCATTATATTTATTTAGCTGTTTCTTGTTGCTGGCTCTCTTCTTCCTTCCGCCTTAATGCCTACCTTCCTTCATGTCTCTTCTCCCCTTCTTATGCCCCACATATTTATGACCTTGTGAAAGGTATGGGTGGTTCTCTATAAAGCGCTTTAATACATGTCCTGGGGATAAAGTGCTATATAAGAACTTCAAATAAATAATTTCAGAATGGGTAGAATCACACAATGGTCCCCTAAGGGACTCCACAAAAAAGAGGCAAACACCCAAAAACAAAAGTGCATACCTTCTTACGCAAAAGGGGCAAATACCAGTAAAAAGCCCAAAAGTGCTTAAGCTATTTTGTGGTGGTGGGTGCCCCCACGCCAAGGCACCCCTTTAAGACTACTAGATTGTAGACAAGCGCAATTAAATGTAGACTATTAATAATCCCATTGTGCTCAGAAGAAGTGTTCATTTTTCGGAGCAAGAACCCTCAGCCACCAAAAGGTTCATACGTTTCATCATCAAGCTACCTCCTCGTTCACTGGCTCATTGGGCATTGCAATGCCAGCCCGATGAGGAGTTAGATCGATGACGAAACATGGCACCCTTTAGGTGGGTGAGGGCTTTTGCTCTGAAAAATGGACACTTCTTTTGACCACAGATTACCTAGGGCCGTAAGGTGTGAGCCCTAGCATTGGATAGGAAATGCACAGCTGTAAACAATACCTCCAACACTAATGGAATACAAACAAAACTGTTATTGGAAATTGAAATTAGAGTGTTTATCACTGAAACTTGGGTGAGGGAAGGCTCTGGGTCTGCCCTAGAGGCAGCCACGCCTCCAAGGGGAACTACTGTCAGGTTGGACCGGCCTTTTCGTAGAGGAGATATAGTGGCCATTATTGTCATAGACCCGATTAACTGTTTTTTATAGCCCATAAGTGCAAGGTCACCTGACGGCTGTGAGGTGGCACTGTCTAGAATTAAAGTTAACTATACCTTCACACTGTCTGGGCTTCTTGTTTATCACCTTTAAGGATCGGGGACGCAGTTTATTGAAAATTCTGGAAGCTTTTATTGTGTGCTCCAATTTTGCTATTTTGGGGATTTTAATTTTCACCTGGAAGATAAGGGTTGTAATGATATTACTACCTTTTTAGAGATCATGAACATCATTGGGTTCTCTCAACTGGTCGACTCCCCCAACCCCATAGCAGGCCACAGACTGGATGATATTTTTACCAATCATTTGGTGCTGGTGGTAGAAGACAGTCTCCCTCTGAGTTGGACAGACTAGCTAGGGGTGTCGTTCAAAATGTTTAGGCAGAAGACCATGGAGCTTAAACAGGGTAAAACGTTTACATATAGGAAGTGGATTAAAGTCTCTCCTAATGATATGGGATCAGCTCTTAGTATGACCCAAGTGGGAAATTATAGCTGGCAGGAACCAACAGTAGAAGACCTCAACATTTGGTTGAGGGTGACCATCGAACAGGGAACTAGACTGAAAGGATTGGCACCTTGTTTCTCTGAGAAACTAAAAGACCTCCAACTGCAATGTTAGAGGCAAGAACAGGGATGGAGGATTATACTTTCTTCAGAAGAGAAAAATATAAAAAATGATCGTCAGGTATACAAATGCTATCAAACCCGCCAAGCCTGCTTATCTTATTAATAAAATAAGATCAGCCACCAATATCCCACATTAACTTTTTAAAATAATGAAAGATCTTTCATCTCCCCCAGTCCAGCATGCTTTGGAGGATTCGCAACGTTTTTGTGATAGCATTGTTACCTACTTCAGGGACAAGATTCTGTAGAAGTTTACCCATTATGTTGTCCCATTGGCAAAATTGGTGCGATCTTTTGGTTTCCAGGTGCTGCCCTATGCGGACGACACCCAAATTATTGTCTCTGTATCTGACAATTTGTCACTGGTGGTGAGCAAATTTAAGTCTTAAATGACTGAAATCAGCACCTGGATGAAGGAGAACTGGAAAACAATTAACACAGAAAAGAATGAGATTTTTGGGGTGCGAAACTCAGTGTGGTCTGAGCTCTGCTGACCTGAGAAGTGCGGCCCTAAATCCCACCTCTGTGGTCACTGCAAAAACATAATTTTCAATTACACTCTCACCTTCGACTCTCAGGTGAACAGGACAGTGAGCTCCTGCTTCCTTATTATTAAGAACATAAATAAGATCTTTCTCTTCTTGCCTGTTGAATTAAGAGTTTCAGTGGTTATAGCCCTCATTCCCTCTCCCCTTGACTACTGTAACACTTTATATTTCCATTTCAACAGGTCCCCTCGTAAATTACAGGTCATCTAAAATGCGGCTGTCCAGGTGGTACTAGATGTTCCTAAACTTTTTTCAGTTAAGGAGGGATTGCACTTACTTCACTGGATTCCCATAAGGAAGAGGGTGGTTTTTAAAGCTATCTGCATGGTTTATATGGCTTCAGCAGGGACTGATGCACCTAAGAGGTTTTCAGCTAGTATACTCCAGAAAGACAGCTTAGAACAGCAGCCATGAGGTAGGTGATCATTCCTAGGTTTCAAAAGGCTAGATGGGGCAGCGCTTTTTTAGTGGCAGCGGGCAAGTTATGGAACACGTTACCCTATCTATACGGCGAATTTCTATACTGTGTTCCGTAAGGAACTTAAAACCTGGCTCTTCTCTCAACCGTAATTATGTTCTGGTCTGTTCATCTTGGCAGCTCTTACCGGTGCTAGCACTTAGATGACTTTGGCTTAGTGCAAATACAAATTTGTCTAGTTCACTACCTCTTAAAAATACAAGACACACAGAAGGGAATTAAACAAATCGGATTCAATGCCAACTCACCGAGACTAACATTATTCATTACTTCCTTTATTGCCCTTCTCACAGCAACACCAAAGTAAGAAATCTGGATCACTATCAACATTCAAAGACAGTTTAAAACCTCAGAACACCCAGCCATCTTCTTTTCTTTGCTGCTGCTAATCACAAATAGATAAGTGCATGAGTGAAGTGAGGGAATATTTGGTTTCAGGGGGATAAAAGGTGGCTTCCCTTTGATTGGTTGCAAATGAGTGTCTTTAATGACTTTGTGGATGGCTGATTTTAATTAGCTGTATATTTAGATTAATACTAGGCTTGTTGATTTTAGGTGTTTCAGTAAGGAATGTTTTTGTGCTTTGCTTATATCATATGGATGATGTTCTATAGATGAATGTTAATTTTAAAGTATATTTAAAATATCAAGTATATTCGTTTATATTGTGCACATGTAACAGCACCTGACTGGCTGCTACTGGGGATGCTTGCAATCACCATTTGCCGGACGTGCACACCTCACTGGCACACATTAATATGGAGATTAGTAAAATATTATAGACCAAATTTAAAGTTTGATGAACAGCAAACCGTCTGTAAAGGTGACAGAGATGTCTGCCACTCTGATGGACTACCGCCTGTCAAATTTAGAGATCACTGCTGATGCTGTGGTGATCTCTGTACCTTGACATGAATGCCAAGTTCTGTCAAGATACACAAAGTTTGGTGTTTGGTTACCATTGGTTTTGACAGCCGTCCACCAAAGATTAACGAAGTTCTTTTTTTTTTTTTAAACAAGCTCATAGGCTAGGAGTTTGTTATTGGAAACCTAAAAGAAATAGTGACCCCCCACCAAGGAAGTTCTTTCCCTGGGTGTGGGACTCATTACTTGCTTTTTCGGTCCCCCACAGAAAAAAAAGACATTACACCATCTACCCTAAATAGGGCAGTTGGTGTAATGCCCTTCCTACAACTGCTTCAACTGCTTTGAGTCATTAGAGGATGCTTTCCATAAATGGTGCCAACAGGGGCTCCATCAATGGAAAGCTGGCAGTCCACCTGACCCCAAAATGGTGGGCAGATCATCACTTTGGCAGACGGAGTACTCTGTCTCATTGGCAACAGAGTACCCTGTCTGACAAACTCAAAAGCAGCCCGTAAGTCTTCTAATGTTATTTTCCTAAGTTACAGGTACTTTGCTGACAGTTGAAGGCGCACATAGCAAATGTTGGCAGATCACGCGCTCCTTATCTTAGTAGGGTCTGTAATGATGGTTGTTTAGCGTGCATCTTTATGTGCCCGCTGTGCTGACAAATTTATTTGAGTCCCATCTGAGCTAAGGCAACCTCAGACCTGCTGTCTGGGTGCATCGGTCTGAATCTGGCAGCAGTTTTAGGTATTGGGGCTCATTACATTGAATTCCATGATGTGGCCACTCATGCACATTATCATATTTCTGAAAGTGAATATGTGGTTAAAACTGACATCTTTGGGAAGAATATTGCTAGGGTTAAAGTGAAGAACAGAAAGAAGAGTTTGTCTTGGTTTCGGTTTTGGACAGGTTGGAATCTTCGGAATTACCAAAGAGTCAGATAAGACAAATATGGAAACAGTGAGTAGGGTTGTGGAAATGCTGATGAAAGATATTCCAGGGAGGTTAGAGAAAAAAGTAGATGGACATTTAATATTGCTAGAAGATTGAAATAGAGTACATGTTTTATAAGAAGAAAGGTTTTGATAAGCTGGTGGGAAGAAAACAGTGAAGAAGGGGATAACTATTGGAAATATGTTTGTATCCAGTCTAGGTCCTGGGGCTATTCAAATGGTGAGAAATTTGCAGGTAGAAATATTAATTAGAAACTTAATTTATTTAACAGGGTTATATAAAAGAGACTTGTTATACAGCAATGTGTATTGGTCAGTTGTTGCAGCTGGGCATAATTTGGTGAGTAATGTTATGGCCGGTCATGATATTATGGAGAGAAGATTGATGAGAAGCCTAGGTTCATCAGGCCTCTTCTATCAAAGTATTCATCTAAGAGGGATGTTTTTCGTTTCACAAAGAAGAGTATCAGATAATAGTGCTTTGGATCAGGATTCAAAAGGTAATCACCTAGACTTTTTTGCTGGCCTTTAAACTTGCACGTTAGCCTCCATGCTTCGCAATGAAATGTAGATTTTCCTCACAAGATGGACAGAAAATCTGTAGCTTATTAAAGGCACATGGATTAATATTATCTCTCCAAAGGTTTTCCACCCTATTGGGTGTATTCTGTGTTTCTTTTTCCAAGTGTGCTGAAATCCAGGTTGGAAGCGGGTGGACTTGCAGACGGTGATGGAGAAGAATTTGAAACAGAAGTGGAGGATTAGTTCATGAATTTGCTTAATTTCTTGCATTGTTGTTATTGTTTGTCAAAGCCAAACTGAGAATCAAAAGCAGCCCTGGCAAAAAAAAAAATCAAACCAGACCTGCTCCCCTCCTCCTCGCTCTCCCATTGCTCTCTTTTTTGCTCTGTTTCACTCTCCGTCTCCTAAAGCTTCCCCCTCCCCCACTGCTTGCTATAATTACCATGGGAAGCTGTAGAACGTGACACACATGTAACCAGTGGCCCATGCCCTAAAAACAGGCCTTCAAAGGCTCCTGCCTACAGGGAAAATGCCCAGTGGAAAAAATAGGTAGTCTAAGCCAATTGTTTGTTTGCATTTGCAGTAAGAAGTAAGATGGCTGTATGTTCTCAGGATTGAGTTTTAGAATGTTGATAGTGTTTCATATTATTTACTTTATTTCTACTGTAAATCGGGCATAAGAATAGCTTCTCTGTCTTTACTATGATGCAGATTTTATTTCCACCTGGCTGGAGAAAATCTATTTTCATACAAGCTGTGCTTAAAAAAGGGCATAGGCCTTAGTGTCCTGGTTTCAATGAAAAAAATAATTACACCTTTTAAGGGGAATTAACTGTAATTGAAGCAACGTGTAGGTCCACTGCAATGAAGAGGCATTGTTGCCCTGCAAGGGGAGCTTACACTGTGCATCTGTTCTGCTTTCCACAGCAAATAAAGTACAGTGTGTAAAAAATAACTTTCATATATAGAGTATTTTTCAAGAATTGCTTTGATTTTTGGAGTTCAGTGAATTAATTATTTTTGTATCTCAATCACTCTATTTTTGTTTTCATTGCATGAAATTTGGTGGACCTGAATACAACAGTTTATGACCATCAGCAAGACTATTTTACCAGAGACTCAAGACTTATTTTTACCAGCTAACAAAAACAAGCAGTGGCAAAGGCAGCAGGTCTAATTTGTAAATTAAATTGCCTCATCGTTAATGCCTCTATGTTTTCTCTCACCCAATGATCCATGCAATTATCATTTCTTAACTCAGCTCTCATGCATCTATTACTTTCACCCACTGAACTATTCTTATATTCACCAACTTGCCTATCCACAAGACCGCACATACTAACACTGCAGTTGGTTTTTAATGCAGACACTTGTGATGGCTGCTACTCCAGGCATTAGTGATGTCCGCAAACTAGTGATAGCTACACTCAAATGCACTAGTAAAGATTGCTCAGCCAAGCAACATTCATGTCTGCATTCCCAGTCACTCGCGATGACATACTTCGCATAATGATGGCTACACAAGTGGTTTCACTTTGAACACTACTAACACGTATTGTGGGGCCATAATGATAATTGTTGGGGTGTGCAGAGGTGGTCCACTCCCATACAGTACTGTATGACTCTTTTTACTCAAGTATATTTCAAACAGATGAAAATTTTTTATGATTCATTATTTTATTTGTACATAAAATGTCAGAATTGGATATATGGGAATGTCTTATATAACTTATTTTTATATAGCACACTGCTGTCATTTTTAGGCACTGCAAATAACTGAAATTCCTATTACTTAGTTTATGAAACTTAATTTACTGACATCAAAAGTCTGAGTTTACCTTGCAGAAATTCAAACCATTAGATCGCCACATTTGTCAGTAACAAGTGTCCTACACACTCAGCCAAAATGCCACTTCTAAGCACAACGTAAAGTTGGGACTATTATTTATAAGCAACTGAATATGACAGTCCAGCATTTTATATAGAGTTTGACAGAAAATTGGTGGAAGAAGAAATCCTTTGTTGTATGCCATTTTAAATACACATTTTAAAGTATTTGTGCACATGGACTACAGTACGCGGTAGAACTGTCATTATTTATTGTACCTAATATGATTATTATTATAAAATGGTGTAGTTCACCTAACAACAGAGACACACTCAAAGGGTTTGATTCGGAAAGAAAAAAGAATGGAAACTGATGGAGTTTTATGACCCTGCCTGAAAGTAGCAAGACTGGTATAGTAGTACAACTGGAAGCCACATTGAGTGTTTCACCCATCCTGCTGCACCTGTCATTTGACTTTGTTAAGGCGACTATTTCCAACGGGTGTTTTTGTACATCCATACTGTTAAAGACAGTGGGAATTACAGCATTCCTTATGCCAACAGCCTGCAGCGAAAAGTCAATGAGTCATTATTTGAGTTCTCAAAGCGAAACACTACAGGTTTGTATGTATTAACATGTGACAGGAGACCCTCAAGAGGGACATCCAAGAACTACTTAATTTACTGTTTCCAAAGCACACAAAGATTTGACAAATAGAAATCTCTTTAATATGAAGAAATGTAGGAAACCTAATTGTTATTTCAGAAGTTTTAATCTGAAGAAACAGACAATTCACAAACCTTTTTATGCACTTAGAAAAAAAGTGTCACATGCAAGAACAAATAGCGGATGTGGATTCCTAGAATCAAAAGAATCAGAAGACAATAAAACTTATAGGTGAATCACAGAAAATACTCAGGTAGGATACATTCTACACAGTTGTATTTTTAGTACTACGGGTAGGTTTGGAACATGGGTACCAATTGGGAAGGCAGTAAAACAACAATAAAGTCTTTGTGGGTATGTGCCAACGTCTCAATTTGTGTTTACACCCAATTTGAAAACCTATACTTATTCGCAAGCACAAGTGTGCAAACTGGGTTGGCAAACACAAGTGGGCAAATTGGGTGTGAAACATTGCTCAATACATCCATAATTCCAGGTGATTTAGGGAAAGTGATTTTCCAGATGGAGAAATATTTTCTATATTTAAGTAAGAAAAAAGTAAAGGTGTGCACATAGGTATATTTTCCACCAATGGAAAATCTGCTGGTGCAAGACTGTCAATACTGGCCATGAAGACTAAAATCGATGACAAGACAGGAGGCTCTATTATGCAAACTCTCTTCTTGCTTTATTTTGTGGCTCACAAAAAATAACACTACAAGTCCCATAATCCTGCTCCTCTGGACAGGAAGTTATTAACACAGACAAAGGGCATCCCCACCTATAAATAAAAAGTAGTCTGTACACCACTTCTTCTTTTCTTGCTGTTAAAGACAAGTGCTTTACAAAATACTGTTTGCTAGTATTTAACGTGTGATTTACTGTAGATCGCTTGGCACTGACATTTTGATTTCTTTATGTCTGTTTCACATCGGTGTCTGCTTTCAAGGCTCCATTAAATTGTTACTTTGTTGTGAGTCAAATTCAATAGGTACACCCTGCTTTTAAGGCTTGCATGTGACATTATTACTTTGTCTCAGTGCCCTGGCTGGTTTGTTTATTTAAGGGTGAAATAATAATTACTTTGTAGCAGCACAAGGCTGCTGGGGAGTTTTGCCTACACTAATTTCATGGTCAGATACATTGTATTCACAAGCAGCTGCATGGATTTATGTGAATGACATTTAAAGGCACATCCTTTTTTCTGTGCTTCTTCTAATATATTTTATGTAACTTGTTAAAAGAAATTGTCAATTGTTGGTTGACTGTAGTATTGATAATGATTAGGATGAAGTTTTTAAGAAAACCCGTAGTGAATTTTTGGACAATTCAGTTTCTAATCCTATTCATAAAGTGGTATCATCATCATTTAGAAGTGTAGCCAAGGATGTGGGGAATTCTGGGGCGAATGCTATTACAAACTCTTTAATTCCTCTGGATGGCAGATTACATTCCCAGCACAGAGAATTATGTATCAACAGTAGTAAAAGAATGATGAAGAAAAATTATATTTCCCCTCATCCGCATAAAGAAGATGAATTTGGTCCTGGTTCTGTCCCGCAGGTAGATGACAACTTAATGTCAATGTGGAAAAACCCTATTATTGGTAATATGGGAGGCCTAAGGAAGAGTCTTGCTGGTAGTTCATAAAATTCTGAGATCCTCTGCTGTATACTGATGAAATCATTACATCCAAGGTAAAAAAGTTCATTGAACAGGAGTGTAGGTATAAAATGATGGTGGCGTATCCAAGGTCAATAATGCCTGAGAATGAGACCTAAACCCCAGGATTTGATGCTACACTGTAACGTTTTTTAAGAAAAGGTGGGAAGAACCCTAGAAAAAGTGTGGATAGTGTATGGTCCTGGTGATGAGATAAGGTATTGGATACTCAGGTTCCTGTTTCCGTATTATGTGAGCTGCTGAAGAGGCAAAAATGTTCAGGTCAATTGGAACTGGAAACGATTTCTGGTTGGCCCAAAGGGTGATCTGCTTTCTCTGGAACACAGATGAAGGTCTTTGGTTTGAGAGACATAAGGGACTATTGTTGCATGGTGATCCCAAACTGAAGGAGCTAGCCGGTTTGGATATATAGGGTGTAATTCTGAAGGGTCTCTGTTTGGGGATGAACTTAGTAAAGAAATTGGGCTGTATGTTCCGACCTATGCCCACGCACAATCACCACTGGCCTGTGGTTTAGGACAGGCCTCCAAGAGGCAGAGGATATGAGGGTCGTTTCACCTGCTGGAGGCCCTTCCACCACCAGCAGTACAGATACTCAAGGCCCTCCTTTCTTCCTAGAAAGAAGAAAGGAATGATGCTTTGTTGTCAGCAGAGGTGAAGTAGGGGGAGAGGAAACACAAAGTAAGTGTAGTTTCCTCTCCCCTGGTGGCAGTGGGAGGCAAGTTGGCCCTTTTTGTTTAACAGTGGGGTTTGATGGGAAACGTCCTGAACAACGAGTCCAGAACAATGATTACACGAGCAACGTAAGCGTAACCACGCTTGAAGGAACGACTGCCTTTTAATATACCTTACACACACATTTGCTGAACAACAGGGTAAAGGCAGAGAAAAAGGCAGAGTGGATCAGGAGAGGACGCGGTCCGGTAAGTGGGGTGAGCAGTAGTTTTTAGGGGTGGGGGTGGATTAAGGGCTTGGGGCGGGAGTGAGGGGGTCAGCTTAGTTTTTTTTTTTAAGGGCTGAGTGGAGTGATCTGGGTAGTTCTGTTTTTTAGGGGCAGGGTGGGGGTTCGGACTAGTTCTGTTTTTTAGGGGCGGGGATGGGTTAGTTTGGTTTTTAGGGGTGGGGATGGGGGATGGGGGTCGTTCTGTTTTTAGCGGCGGGGTGGGGGTAAGGGTAGTTTTTTTTTAGGGGTGGGGGATTGGGGTACTTTTGTTTTTTGGGACGGGGTGGGAGGGTTGGGGTAGTTCTGATTTTAGGGGTGGGGTAGTTTTGTTTTTGGGGGTGGGGCTCACGGTATTCGAGGTAGTTTTATTTTTAGGGGTGGGGTATTGGGGTTGTTTTATTTTTAGGGGCGGGGTGGGGGATCGGGGTTGTTTTGTTTTTAGTGGGTTGGGGGATTGGGGTTGTTTTGTTTTTAGGGGTGGGGGGTTCAGGGTTGTTTTGGTTTTAGTGGTGGAAGTGAGGGGTCAGGGTAGTTTTGTTTTTAGGGGCGGGGTGGGGGGTCTGTTGTTTTTAGGGCTGGTGGGGGAGGTCCGGAAAGATTTTAGGGCTCAGGGTGGGAGTTATCTGGGATAGTTTTGTTTTTAGGGGTGGGGGTTGGGGTAGTTTTAGTATTAGGGGTGGGGTACTTCTGGGCTTTAGGGCAGGTGGGGGGTTGCATGCTAGAACCACACATGCCGTTCCCACACATGCCTTTACTAGGCATGCTTTTACAACGAAAAATCGCCATAAAGACTGGTAACAACGCAGTCGTTGTTCTGACTGCGTTGTTCAGGCATGTGTGGTGCCAGCATTCGGTATTCCATCATACATTCGGGGTTTGATATCAAAAGGCCCCTGGGTATTACAGGTGGTGAGAGGATGTCACATACAATGCAAAGCAACCCCAATACAGACAAGGTAACCTTTGCCAATACATTTTTCTCAGGAAGGGTGGGATCAGGTTGCAACAAGGAGCTATAAAACCATGTTGCTTATATCCTAATTGTTTAGTAAGCAACATCTTCCTTGTGCAGAAGAACAGAAAATATAAGCCAGAAAAAAACAATTTGTTCTTCATCGCCATTTCAAAATGGAGACTAGCATATGCCTGAGGAATATCTTTCTTCTGGGGGACTGCTTACTGCGTCTGGATTTAAAAGACACCTCTCTGACATTGTCAATATGTCAAGAGCACAGGGAGAACCTGCAATTTCCGTGGCAAACATAGGTGGTCAGATTCAAGTCCCTCCCATTCATTCTATACTCCACTCCTTGGTGCTTCACGTTGATGAGACCTATGGCAGAGGCCCTCAGAGTATAGGGACCCAGGGTGGTTGCGTACCTGGACAATATCCTATTCCTGGGACAGAAGAGAGGGAGGCTGGTGAAACAAATTCAGGGGCACACAGAGTTGATTCTGTCACTGTGTTTCATTATCAATGTGGGAAAATAAGACTTGGTGCCCTCAGGAAGGATGGAATTATTGAGGTTTCTGGTGGATTCCATTAAGAAGAGTCTTCTGTTGCTAGAAGTAAAGCTTAAGTTGATAAAGGACTTGAGGGTGACGTCACAACATTAGTTTTCTATCCTCCAGTTGATGAGGCTGGTGGGCCGGCTTTCGCCTTCAATTCAGGAATTTTTTCCAGGACTACTTCATTACATGTCTATCCAGGCACTTCCAGTGAGGTCTGGAATATACAAGAAACAGTCCCTTTAGATCAGGGGTCAAAATAGAAGATAAGTTGGTGGCTTAGGCTTGCAGACACACTTAAAGGCGTGAGTCATCTTCCCTAAATCCCCAGGTCTTGTCTTAGAATTGAATAGAAGGATGGTTCAGGAAGGAATACTTAATGTTCATAAATTGTTTAGAGCTTCTTCCTGGCTCCTTTGCAATCCATCTCTCCGAAAACAAATCAGGGTCAAATGTGCAACCCTTCTTTGCATGGACAACATTACAGCAGTCCGGTACATAAACATACTCGGGGGAACCAAGTCATAGCTATTGGCAGGTCTACCCAGGTTCCCTCAGGAACATTGTGTGCAGAGGAAAATATCTGTGAAGGCAGAATACCTTCCAGAACTGAACAATGCAGTAGCGGATTGGTAGTCAAGGTCCACATATGAAAGCATTGAGTGGTGTCTGTCTCTGAACAAGACATGGGATTATTTCAGTGTGAACCTCTTTGCAACCTGCTTGATAGCTCAGTTAGGAGGATTTTACAGATAGAGACCGGATCCCAAAGTTTTAGCAACTGAAGCTTTTTTTCAGGATTGTCCAGTGGGGATCTTTGCGCTTTTCCACCATTTATCGTGATTCCATACGTGTTTCCCAGATCCACAGACAGTTGGCAAAGGTCACATTTGTAACTCCAATGTGGGGGCACAGCCTTGTTTCCCTTCACTCCAAGAAATGCCAGTCAATTACTCAATTTCTTATTTCAACCTTTCCTCAGCTGAGGGACCTTCTGGGGCAATTTCACAACCTGGTTCGGGAGGGCAGATTTACTCTGATGGCATAGAGGCTTTCAAGTTGTTCAAAGGCAAGCCAGGCTTTTCACAATCTGCTTCTACTTATATTAGAGTGTCCTGGGCAACAGACAGGCACAACAAGGGCATGTTAGATAACATCAGCTTCTTGGAGAAGCGGGTGTGTGGGAAAAGGTATTGGATCCCATTTTCTCTGATGTCACAGTTGTGCTCAATTTTCTTGCATCCTTAGCAGTGGGAGAAAAGGCTTATAGAACTACTAATAAATAGAGATCACAACACATCAGAAAGCTGAAAGTAAACTGGTTGGGGAGCAACTGCTAGCTTGCAAATTATTGAAGGGTATCAGGTGTATGCATCCACCTAAGCCTAAGGGCCTGATTTAGAACTTGGCGGATGGGTTACTCGGTCACTACAGTGACGGACATCCAGTCTGCCAAAATCTAATTCCCATAGGATAGGAATGGATTTAGAGTTTGGCAGACGGGATATTTGTGACAGAGTAATCCGTCCGCCGAGTTCTAAATTAGGCCCTAAGTTTTATACTTTATGGGATGTGGAATTGGTTCTACAGCTTTTTCTTTCTTGGGAGGACAATGACAGGTTATGCTTGGAACTGTTGTCAGCAAACATGCTAATGCTATTATGTTTGGTTGCTTTGTGAAGGTTATAAGATGTTGGAGTGCTAACATTAAGCATTGTTCTCCTCTGGGGGTTCATTTTACAATGCCAAGACATAGCAAAAAAGCCTCTGATGCCTTTGAATTTTCCTGCATTACCTTTACAACCCATGTTGTGTGTAGATAAATGTATCAAGCAGTATGTACATATAATGCAGAGTTTGAGGACATCTGAGCAAGTGAGCAGCTTTTGATAACTCTGTGCAAACTATTTAAGTTGGTGCTATATACTGCCCTTAGTCAGTGGGCTAAAACCATAATAGCCATGAAAGGGGTAGACACTGATTGTTTTGGGCCTCAAAACACAAAGTGATGTATGGAATGCTTAAATTAATCTCAGCCACTGGCGATTGCTCAGGTTGCATCCTAATCCAGCGTTCTTTACTCACCATGCCATCTCAGTTTGGACCCAACCGTATGCAAATTAACCTTTGGTCCTGCTCCATTGGGAACAGTCTAGCCTGAACTGCCAGGCCACTTCCTCCCTGAACCAGGAAACAAGCACACAAGGACCGGTTTCACCCTCATTATGGGATTATCAGTCAGCAATAGCTTGATTCCAGTGGCACATCTATGTGGGCTCTTGCCTACCAACCAATGTAAAGAAAAACTTCAGTCAGAATCTGGCCACACTCCCAACCTTGCACAAGTCGGGCGCCTTCTATTTCTTCCAGTGTCCCTTTTGAATTTGGTGTCCATGTATGTAAAGGCAGTATTGTAGTGGGGTGAGTAGGCCCAGGCATGGGTTCAGAGCACACTACTCTTACTGGAATCAAGCTATACCTGGCTGAATAGCCTAGAACAAGGGCGGAACTGGTCCTGGGTTGCTTGTGTTCCAGTTCGGGGAAGGCCTGGCTTGGCAGTTTGGGCTGGACTGTTCCACTGGAGTAGGGATAAGTCTGATTTGCATATAACTGAGTCCAAACTGAGGTGGCATGGTGTGCAAAGTAAAGATGGACTGGAATGCGGCCCGAGCCATTCGCAGTGGCTGAGATTAATTCAAGCATTCCTACCATCACATTTTGTATACAGTAATTGTTTTGGGGCACAATCTGCAAGGGTTGTGTTGGCTCCTAAAGATTTTTGGGCCAGGGCAAGGTTGGGGGATATTTTAAGAACTGCAGATGGGATTAGGGTTTCTGCATTTAAACATTCTATTGCAAACATGTAAAGCATGAAGCTTGAGCAGTTGTGCAAAAGATTTGAACCTGCTTAATAGAGCCTACTGTCTTGTAATAAAAATGTGGATTACCCTCAATGTTATTGAAAGAAAGACCTGATTCTATAAAGGGAAATAGGGCAAATATATTCCCATCTCCAATATTTGTTAGCCCTTCCTATGGCTAATGGTAATAAATCTGTTTGATTGCTTCTAGTAGCAATCTCGACTAGCTAAGCAATGGGTTTAAGCATCTAACAATAGTGTGGCTTTACAAATGAACGCAACACAAGCTGAACATTGGTCCCAGGGGAGGGATGATCAAAGGAAAGTAGTTCTTTCGCTGCCTCTTGATTTTCTGTTAAAATGTATGATTTTGTTTCATCAAGAAAAGAGGAAATGGTGTATGGGCTGTGGCTATTTAAAAGTGGGGGTAATCATTTTTGTGTTAATAACTTCCTGCCCAGGGAAGCAGTATTATGGGAGCTGTAGTGCTCTTTTGTGGGCTGTACAACATAAAGCAAGAAGAGAGAATGCAGAATATTAACCTCCTTTGCCTTAAAGAAATTCATTGAGGATAAAATAATATTATCTAGGATAATCTGCAATCTTCATAAATTTCAGTGCCTACAGACTTTAGGATTTTTAGGAATTCCAATAAAAGTAGCAGTTGTATGAACATCAAGTCCCCTGATGTTTAGCAGCCATTGCTTTTGCTGTAGTTTTCTTACAATAATGGTACTGCAAATTATAAAGTACTCTTGTGAAGATTTATTACATGTACACATATCACCAGAAATCTGCTTCAACATATTTATTGGTACATACAGAGTGTGTATTTTACAGGCCTAGTATCCCATTTGCTATATTATGTGTACTTTGTAACTGACTAGGTAGTGGGGTTATCTTCAGATTTCTCACTTAACATGAAGTGGAGATGGCACAAAAGTAGTTATTAAAAAAGGTCTGCAGACGAAGGATGACCAGTTTTCTGCCATAATACATTACATACCTGTACTTAAGTAGGAAAGAAAGAATTGCCTTAATGCAAATGTGTAAAAACCAAAACTAAGACAGACATATTTTCACTCCATGCTGTGGTAAAACGTGTTATCTCTTATCTGTTGCCTTTAGAGCAGTGGACCTGAAAATACTTTGAAAACTTCAGAAAGATTAAATACTTTATTTTATATAAGATAATATAAAGCAAACTGTGTGTAAAGTGGGGATGTGTTACATACTGCTCCTTACTGACTTCTTTCTATTTCACTTGCACACTTAAATGAGAACTATAACATTCACATACAATGTTTATTGAAGTCTTCTTGAATGCTACTCTGTCATGCCAAGGCATTTCTTCAGTTCTGCAACTGTTTTTTCCATCTGCTGAATGTTCCATTTCCGTTGTCGGTTGCTCAATTGAACTTTATTCAGTTGACAATGCAAACGTTTTAAAATTGCTTCATACCGTTTGTTTTGAACCTATTCCGATTTAAGTGACATAAAATATCTTTAAATGTCTTTGAAATATCTAGTGAATAAACAAAATCACTATGCAATACTACGGCATAAAACATCTATTTGAAAAAAAGTAATGTTCACAGGAATGTTGTGAAGAAAACAAAGATTTATTCTCAGGTAGCAGCTTCTAAGGATGGGACTTCAACTGATGTCATATTCTAGGTTTATGAGGAACACATTCTAATTGCGAATTCTACAATGCCGCCTTTACATAAAAGGACTGCCAATTCAAAAGGAACCCTGGGAGAAATAGAAGGCTTCCATCCTGTGCCAGGTTGGAAGGGTTAACTGAAGGTTTTCTTTACAATGGTTGGTGGGGGCATGCCCAGATAGATTTGAGGAACTGAACATCAGAAGAGCTGCAGCCCACTCCCAAGTTAGCAAGGAAAGAATGAAGATATGCTAAGTAACTTTTTTTCTGTTGAGTTGTTTTTTGTGACCCCTCGTTATTCGGTAATTATCCTTAAGATTCATTATAGTAAAAGTATTTTTGATTGTTAATAACTGGTCATATTTTACAAATTTGTATGAAACTGTATATCGTATAAAAGAATGAGGGCCAGATGTATCATCATCCCGGTTTGCATTTCCTAAATAGCGATTTTTAAGAAATCGCTATTTAAGAAATGCAAAATGGGCTGTATGAAAATTGCGATTCGGTAATAGCGATTTCCTAAAAATTGCAATCGCTATTACCAAATCGCAATTAGGGAATGGGACTCCATTTATTCCTATGGGCATGTAGGCCCATAGTTGTAAATGGTTTTGCATTACCTAATTTGCAAATTCCTAAATTAGGTAATGCAAACCCCAGGGTGCTGGGGGCCTAAGGCCCCCTTTGATGCACCCCAAAAAAATATTTGTGGACATGTAAAGCATACATGGTAGTTTTAAAAATGCATTTGTATTTTTCTTTTTTTAATTTGCACATGCTTACCACCAAAACCTGAGTGTGTGGTAATTGCATTTCCTAAATGCCAAATTCGCATTTAGGAAATGCATGATACATGTGCTTTGGAAATCGCAAATAGGAATTCCCTATTTGCGATATCCTATTTAGAGAATCACAATTTGTGATTCATTATTCACAGTTGCAATGTTAGGGAATCGCAAAAAATAGCGATTCCCTAAACTTGCACTGCACTGCCTCTCGTACATCCCGAAAGGCAATGATATTGCTTTCGCAAATGGTGGAATTTACCGATTCGCACCGTTTGCGAATGCAAAATCCTTTGATACATCTGGCCCTGAGTTACTTACCTTTGGAAATGCTTTTCTGGTGGATACTCTATCGCTGACAGGTGGTTCCATCGATCTCTGTTGTAAATATGTCCCACTGCCTGACATGACCACATGGAGCTACATAAATGGCCCTAGTGCTCTTTTTCAGCACTCAAACACACAGATCCAGAGCTACAAACATACAGATTTCAGATTTACTGAATTTCTCAAAACTAGAAACTTTGGAAATGTGGAGGGAGGTGACCCCAGAAGACAACAGTTTTTAAACTATGCCACATAATGGAAGACGTCAGTAATGGACCCATGGACTTTCCTCTAATGGACGCCTCAAGAACAAGCATGACTGTTTGTCAATTGACAAATGTTGTTTGATGCACACTTTCAGAAGGCACAGGTCGTGAAGTCAATACAGAAGAAGAGAAGGATGAAGTACGTAAAGCAGATCAGGTGCTGAAGTCTGTGTCACTGCCAGAGCTGAAGGGATTGTTAGAAGCTGGGAGAAGCGAGACGGAGAAATTCTGCAAGCTACAAATTGAGTACTTAACATTTGTGATACTTAAGAAGGAAGTCAAGGGATGTGTCAGAAAGGCAGTGGTTGGAAAATAATTGTTGGCCGGAAGGATGGGCTGCTTTATAGTGAGCCCATGAATCCTGATCAAGGAGCTAGCGAGCGGTTAGTGGTTGCATTTGTGCACAGGATTTTCCTGTTGTCACTGTCCCATGATGTGCCATAGAGAAAACACTTGTATATTGGAAAAACCCAGCATGGATTAAACTGTCTTTTCTTCAGGCCAGGAATGTGCAGAGATACACAGAAGTTGAGCAGAACCCATCCCATGTGCAATTAAGTGGTAATTCAGGAGGTAAGACCAAGGCACAATTAGTGCCACTACCAGTTCCGTATGAGAGGGTGGGAATTTACATTGTTGGTCCATTTGAACAAGTACATTTTGGTCTGGTGGCTCTTGCCACCAGGTATCCCAAGGAGGTACCTCTGAAAGCACAACTGCAAAGGTGGCAATCGTAAGGTCAGATTTCCTATGACAACGTTTATGGACCGTGGAACCAGCTTCATCACCTCATAGAGGAGAGACATGTGGGAGAAAGCTGATGTGACCTACCACGTCATCACAACATATCACCCAGAGATGAATGGGCTGAATGAAAAATTCAAGAAGACCCATAGGCGCTTGACTAGGCCTCTACCAGAGTATCGAGGAGGAAGTAAAATCTCCTCAAGCCATGCCTCTTATTGCCTATAGTTAAACTACACTTTAATTGAACTCCAGTCTCAGTAAGAAAAGTCAGAGAAGGGTGGGAAGGAATATCTGAGTCACCATAAAAGGGCATACCCAACAAAGAGTTGAGCATCCACCCGTAACCCTTTGGTATGATCAGGGTAGAACAGCAATGCTCTTTTTGGTCTAGGAGGTGGAGTTTCTTCTCTTCCTTAGAAGGGTGTGGCAGTGCGTAAAAATTAGGCAAAATGATGGATTAGCCTACACGAAAGGGTGTGATCACTTTTGGCAAAAAGGAAGCCCTGGTGAGTAGCACCGCTTTGTCATGATAGATGGAAAGGTAGGGTGGCTTACATGATAATGCCTGCAGCACGCTCACCCTGCAGGCAGAGGTAATGGCTGCAAGGAAGTCTGTTTTTAATGTTAGAAGTCTTAGGCAACAATTGTGAAGAGGCTCAAAAGGAGCAAACATGAGAAATGTCAGAACCAAATTCAAAGTCCTTAAGGGACCTACTGACAATGAGAGACTTAAAGAGGGTTGTCAGGTAACTTAAGATATGCAGAGATAGCAGACCAATAACCTTGGAGGGTGCCCATAGCAAAGCCCTGCTGGGCCAAAGAAAGTATAAACAAGAGGAACTCATAAAGAGAGGAAGAGAGTGGGTCAACTGACTTGTCTGTGCACCATGCTCTAATTTATGCACACGACTGGCATATACCGTTTTGGCAGTTGCATGCCTGGCTGGCAAGATAACTTTTCATACTTCGGGCAGAAGGTCAAAAGCCGTCAACTGCTGCCGCTCAATCTCTACAAAAAGGGCAGAGCCGGGACAGGTTCGGTTGGAGAACCCTCCCCAGGTGCTGTAACAGAAGATCTTCCTGAAGGGGCAGGAGGGTGACAGATGTAGTCACGAAAGGGGCAAAAAGTAGATTGTTCGGGTGAGGGGCAACTGCGAGACCCAAGGACCTGGCCATAGCCCAGGACTACTTAAATCGCTTGAGCGCCAAGATTGCTTTTTCTCCGAAGAGGCAGGTACCATCAAAGGGTATGTACATTAGGATGGATTGGCCATCCCTCGAAAAGCCAGACATCCTCAACCAGGCGTGGCGCCTCAAAGCTACCATCAATGCAACCGGTCTTCCTAGTGAATCAGTCGTATCCAGCCCACACTGTATTGTGAACTGCAGTGCATCTCTGCCATCAGCAACAACTTGGGAGAGAATGGCCCGGGCCTCCTCCAAGACCTGTGCAGATCCTGCACAACCTTGTCCCATACAGTATGGGTGTAATGCACCAAAAGACAGGTAGTGTTCAAGGACCGCAACGCCAGACTGGAGGAACAAAACATCTTCTTGCCAAGTTGATCCAGCCTCTTGAATTCCCTAACAGGGGGTGCGGAAGGGAATGTGCCCGGGGATATGGAGGCTTGGTCGCGCTCTCGACACCTCAAGCACACGAGGTGCAGACCCGGCACGGCCATTGCCTGATGACAAGATCCGCAGGGCTTGAATCCAGTCTTATGATGCACCATAGTGTAGACACTCAAAAATCTTAGACAAAAAAAAAGAACTGTCAAAAAGTGACTGAGGGCTAGCTCTTCTCCGGGATCTGTCAGGCTGGGGCAGAAAGAAAAGAACTGAGGTCAGCGTGGCAGGGTGGCGCCTATATAGGTCCCATGACGTCATATCCAGTGCACATGACACCAACGACGGGCGCGGAGCCGACCAACACCACCTGACAGCGTGCAGAGCTACTGCTTAAGAAAAATCTCAGGATCCAGACTGATGTCATGGGGAAATTCTAAGGTGAGGAATGTACAACTAGAAGTCTCTATCAAATATTCAAGAAACAACCGAAGAATGTGATATGTGCTGAGGAGTGTCTAAAATCTTTTGAGGATCTAAAAAGTACTATGCAATGCATTTGGACTTTTTAAGCCCTCTGAGCGCCCTGATTACAGTCAGCTCTTCATAGTGCAAACAGTTGCCTTAGATAAAGGAATTGGGGCAGTGCTAGATCAACCTGATGACAAGAGTAAAGAGCATCCGTGGCCTTTATCAATTGCAGATTACTCCCTAAACAGCAGAATTGGGCAGCCATTGAAAAACAATGCTTTGCCTTAGTGTGAGCTTTGAGGTGATTTAAACCTTATCCGTATGGTACCAAGTTTGTGGTCGGGGCAGATCACAAACCAATCCAGCGTTAGGTGACAATGAAGGGTGAGTATCCGAAGTTGCTGAGATGGTCTATTTCACTGCAATGTCAAAATTTCACAGTGGAAGACAAAGGCAAAATGAATTCTAGGAATGCAGATGAACTTTACCACCACTCACTATGCAGAGCAACAGTAGGATTGAGCCCAGGACTTCAGTGATAAGAGACTTCAACCCCCATGGTTGAGGTCTAGTAGCCCCTGTCTACCCTTTGGATCCCAAAACGGGGTTTAAAATCATATAAGTTCAAGGCCCATTATTCGACGTTTGTCTGACAGGGAGAGCATCATCTTTCAAGATCATGTGATGGGCAAAATCCAAATACACATCTAACTTCTCACTGAAAACTGAGCAAATTTTCCTCAATTGGTCATACACAGTAAAGGCGAGTGGGACAGTAGGAGGACCAAAATATTCCCCCCCTATAACTAGTGTCTACAAAAGATATCTGGTCCCTTATGTACATTTAAAACAAGATCTGTTTTGAAGGATCCTTGGGTCTACGGTGTGGTGCTCTGTGTGTTTTTTCTAAAAAAGGAGAAAATTTGTCAACCACCCAGGTGGCAGGCTTAATCTTCGGCTACTCCTTTTTATAAATTGCATGATTAATGAGTGTGGTCTGCTCTACCCAGACCTCTTTAAGAGGTTATAAGTGTCTTTTTTTATGCGTTTTTTTGATTGGCATCTGCCAACTAGTCCGGTGAACACAGACCCTATTTATAAAGATAAAAGTGCATCCAGGAAAACTACTAGATTTTTTGGTGCTTAGCAAATAGACCAAACCATTTTGGTGTTCTTTATGTTAATCTGCCCTCCCATCTCATCCAATGAAGTGTCTTCCTCCAGAACTTTATGCTAACTTGATTCGCAGGGAGAAGAGAAGGTTCCTGGGACCAGAGCTCCATAAACAAGGTTCAATGTACATGTATCTTCGAAGAGGTCCCAAACAGTATGGAACGCTTTCTCTAACCAGCCAATTGTTTAGACCAGTCACTTGAGGGGCCCAATATTAGAGATGGATGCTTCCTCCCATCAGAAACTAAACGAGTGTCTTTGTCAAAAGCATACTTTAGAGCTTCACTTGTCCAACGAAAAACAATTTGATTGTATCCGTTTAAGGAACTGAATCAAGATTGGTATGGATCATTTTGGATTATATATAGAATTTTGGGCAGCAGAATCATTCTATATAAGGCTGTCCTGTCCAACAACTTAGTTGGCAGCTTGCTCCAACTAGAGGCATGTCTTTGTGTCTTCTCCCATAGTTCCACCATATTTAATTATCTGCTTTTGCTTTTTGTGGGATCTCTGTTAACACAAATCTCAAGATAATTTAAATATGTGGCCTGGACAGATAACTGTATACTCCAGTTGTGGGGGATGGAACCTCCTTGGTGGTGGTGAGGGGTGGGGGGGGGGAGGGGGCAAGAACAGACTTGCCACTATTGGCTTGGAACTAAAAAGCCTCAGCATATAGCTCCATCATATCCATCAATCTTTTCCTGTCAATTTTGGGTAGCACATGAAAAGGAGTATGTCATCCACAAATATGGATATGTGGTATTCAAAATTCCCTTCCACTGAAATCCCTGTACTAGGCTATCATATGTAATTTGTAATCCAGGCCACCAGTGACTCAATTAAAAGGGCAATGAGTGCGGGAAAATAGGATACCGCTGCCTGGTGCCTCTCTAAATCTCAAAGAAGGACTGAACCCCACTGAACCACATCCTTATCATTGGCTGATCATTTAAAAATCTGACATATGGGGGAGCGTAGCCAACTGCCGAACACGAGGGCCGCATCCCAACCACTGTCATCCTGATTCATCTGACTGAAATTCCCAGCTGAACACTGCAATCTGCAACTCTCCCAAGGGTCTGTTCACTGCTGGCGACAAATGAACCGTCATTCCCAAAAGGTGGCCAGGTGGGGCTTGAGGCCTACAGAGTCGTAGGAGCTTAGGGGCAGTGCACTCGGTGAGGCCGCCCGATGAACTGACCAGCCTAGTGGCACAAGACCAGGTCAGGTGGCGGTGCATTCCTGGGAGCACAGCGACCTCCGTCTTTGCTGGGGAGTTCCCCTTCTACCCCAATGCGAGGCGCCACACGTGACCCAGGCCTGAGGCTGCCGGGGTGTATAGGGCAGCTCTGGCGCACTGTCCCCCCGAGGGACAAGAGCACATGACGCAAGCGGGAGGGGACTGAGTGGCAGAGTCCTGGGCCTCTCATTTTGCTTCTGCATCTTTGGACTGTGAACGTGTTTGGGGTACTTGGGTGGTGTCAGAGGGGAAAGTCGGGGGTTGTCCACTGGCTCCTGGAGCGGCGACTACCCTACACGGCCACAAACTCTACCCTTCAAACAACACTGTCCACAAACACCAGAGGAAAGGGGTCTCAGACTACCCAAAAGACAAAGCTAGATAAATATACCCTCCCGCAAGACCTTCCGCAGGACCAGGCTAAGGGGGATGCCCAGAAACTTGCAGCCAGAAGGGGGTCCCCCCAAAACTGACAGATATAATGGCAGTCTTTCAGGGGGTCCATGGCCCCTGGAACCAAAATATGTGGAAAAGTGAAAGAAGCAGAAGATGCCTTTGTGACTTTGCATGGTGAAACTAACACTCTAAAAGGCCAGGTTGAAGTGCTTAGGGCCAAAGAAGATGAAACGGAGGTGCAGCTAAAAGATCATGAGGTGGCGATAACAGATCCGATAGATGGTTTCTGCATTCCTGTCAGCCAGCTTCTCTGGGGACAGGCCTTGAGAAGACACATTGCTCTCTGCTCCAGCAGGAAGCTCCAACTCGGGAGACAAGTCATCCATCCCAGCTGACAGCTGCATCTAAGGACTGGTATTCAATTTGTCTCTCATCCTTCCCACATCTTCATTTCCTTCTGTTGCTGTAACCACTGACTGGTGGACTTCCGTCCCAGCCTTTATGTGCCTTTTGGAGCTCCGTCTTTGGGGAACTTCAGGTTTACAACAAGTAAGGTAGAAACTACAGTTGCTAAACGTCCTTTTGCCTGCCTAGCTCTATAATGTTGAACAGGAGTAACATGTTACAAAAGTATGCACAAAAAAGTATCTAAAGTTCATGCCTCTTGCAAACAGATAATCTCAAATTTTAAGATGATAGCCAGCCAGTCTGGATTAGTTAATTTGGTAGATACATCTTCTGCATTCCAAGTGCCCAGATTAACAATACCACCCAAATTACAGGGATTACTCCCTTTATGTCCATCCAAATCTACTGCATTAGCAAGTGGAGTACAACGATTGAACGGAGGGATGCAAACTATCAGAACTGTTACTGCCACCTGCCCTCTTAATTTAGGGGCAAATGCCAGTGAGGTAAAACACTTGGCTTTTTGACACAGATGTTGATAAAATAACCCAAAGAGGAGAAGCTGAATGGACGATGGGGACAAAGGCCTGTGCTGACTGAATCCAACAGAAAGACCGCCACCTTGATGCCTTAAATTGGCACAATTCCCAAAATATTCCTTACACAAAGGGCCAACCCAATCCACTCTTGTGACCATTAAAATATTGCTATAATAATAATTATTAATTTTAACCGGGCCACTCAGCCAATGAAAACTTTGTTCTATAATTGCTCAGTTGATTCCAGAACCCGAGGGACTACAGAGGGAATATTAGTTGAAATTGTCAGGGCAAGCGAAGGGAAGGAGATTGACATCGGAAAATCTGTAGTTGTCACATGTGCCTTCGAACTGGCATTGTAAGATGAGACTCTCTGTTTTGCAAATAAAAGTGATCACCCCAGACTAAATATTATCATTAGTACTTGGAGACTGAGTAGTGTGGGAGGAATCCCGGGAAAGTTGTACAGCAGGTAGCAACAAACTTACTTCTTTTAAACTGGGAGCAATTGACCCAGATTGAGATTCAACAATTTTTAATTCCCAATTTACCAGGAACTATGTCAATGGTGCCCAGGCATTCATATAAATACCTGTAGGGTCTCCTCCAAAAGAAACATTCTGCAACATAACATGTCTATTGGGGCATTTGCAACATACAACGGAAGCACCAACGCATTTTCTGTTTGCTGTGGCAAAGAATGTTGGGCCTTTCTAGACCATGTCTTCCCCGCTTTTTTCTGCCACTTTGGAGCAGGCCCGAGTTGGAGGACTCAGGCGAAGATTTGGGGCTGATGAATGCTTTAGTGAATCTGAACTTCAGTAGTTAACATATACGAAGCAACTGGGCCCATACGGCGCTCAGATGATTTAGCTGGATGGATTTCATTTGACAGAGCCAAACACCTTTCAGCAATTTCTATTTCCTTAGAAATCACCCAAACTGCAAGACTTAGAAAACCTTCAATCGCTTGTCTTGGCTAGTTTAACTCCCCCCGGAAGCTTCCTTTTTGCCATGGATGGTACTTACAGTAAACCAAGAAGACCAAAGGGGGTGGCCCTGCATTGTCCAGCCCTAGACGGGCAGACGAGGCAACTCTCGGCCCAGTCTACACGTGGACACGCACCCTGATGTCCCCACGCAGCAGGACTGCTGAATGCACTTTGTTGAGCTAGGCTACCCTTCGTGGCCTCTTCTCCTCTCTCATCAGGTGCGGAAGCAGGAGAGTGTAGAACTGTGAGTCCCCCTGAGCTGCATTCTTCCCACACTGCAGGGCTGCTGAATGTGCTTTGTAGTGCTAGCCCCTTTGTGGCCCCTCCTCCTCTCTCAGCAGGTGTAGGACAATGTGAGTGTGGGACTGCAAGTCCCTGGAGCTGCAGGCATTCTTCCCATGCAGCAGGGCTGCTGATTGCACTTTGTAGCCCTAGGCTCCCTTTTGTGGCCCCACCTTCTTTCTCAGAAGGTGCAGGAGCAGGCTGTGTGGGACTGTGATTCCCCCTGAGCTACAGTCATTCTTCCCATGCAGGCGGACTGCTGAATGTGTTTTGTGGCGCTAGGCTCCCTTTCGTGGACCTTCAATCAGCAAGTGAAGGAGCAGATGAGTGTGGGACTCAATCTCTTGGAGTTGCAGGCGTTTTCCCTGTGCAGCAGAGCTGCTGAATTTACTTTGCAGAGCTCTGCTCTCTTTTGTGGCCCCCCTCCTAATCTCTCAGCAGGTGCGGAAGCTGGTGAGTGTGGGACTGTGAGTCCATCAGAACTACAGGCATTTTTCCAGTGCAGTTGGGCTGCTGAATGTGCTTTGTAGAGCTAGGTTCCTCTTTGTGGCCGCTCAGCAGGTGCGGGGGCAGGTGAGTGTGGGAAGTCGAGTCCCCCAGAGCTGCAGGCATTGACAAGTCTGTCAATCATATCATTTTGCAGAGGGAGCTGCTGCTCTCGGGATGGAGTCCAGTTAATATGGAGGGATGCAAGATTGCAATACGGTACAAAATGGCTGTTCGTGATAGTACAGCAACTGGAGAATTTACTGCAGTTTGGTGGCGCTGAACGTCTTTACAGGGTTGCTTGATAGCAATGCAAGGGTAGAAGTGCTCCGCTGCCTGGGCCAGAAACCCTAAACCATTGTGGTATCAGCTCTAGATGGCCATGCTCGCCAGACACAGGTTGTAAGCCCAGGTTGGTGACAGTCCGTTTGCACATACATGCAGTACTCACCTGTGGTGGAATGGGGCAGTGCCTGTGCCTAGAAGCAGAGCTGTGTTGCTCTAGAAGGAGGGGCAGCACTGATCCGGTTATTGTGGATCACCTGCATCTTCCAGGTGCTCCAGACCCAGATGCTGCTTCCCTGAAAATGGACAAGGAAGACTGGACACAGCCAGGCAACCACAGTGTCTGCCCACTCATCAATCCCATATCAGTTCAGAAAAATTGAGTGTATTTTAATAAATAAATCAAGACTAAAACAATAACAATCTAAACAGTACAACCAGAGATATGCAAGTTTGAAGATTCCAGAGGAAATAACGCAAAAAAGCACAAAGCACCAACTGTGGTTTTCTGGTCATGCTGTACCGGGACAAAGCACAAGTTCAGGCTGACCACAATGAGTGCGGGTGAGCTACAGGGACCCACTTAGGCAGCTGAGAAGAGTACCTTTATCCTGTTTGTGGAGAGTTGCAAAGTCCTGGGTCGATGACATTTTGCCCAGCAGAGGTGATGCAAGGTCCGAGTGAGAAGCTGCACTGCGAAGCGGCAGTTCCAAGGAACTGCAAACTGCAATGCGATGTGCAGCAGTCCTTACAATGGGCTGCTTTGAGTGAGGCTTGGAGATCCACCGTGCAGCAGCAGTTCTGATGGGCTGCGTTGGGTGAAGTAATATCCTTGTGTGGAGATGCTACATGCAACAGCAGTTCTGATGGGCTGTGATGACTATGCAAACTCCTTGCATCACGGAAGTCCATGCAGCAGAGGTGATGTGTTGATTTCAAGGAAAATGATTGAGCAGCAGAGGAAATACGCAGTCCAGCAGGAGATGTGCCACGGAGCAGATCTGTTGGTTCTGCTGAATCTACAGATGGGCTGGCAAGCCTTCAGGCCCAGTTCTAAGGGTCCGGGACTGGGGTGGCACAACTTGGGAGGGTAGAACGTACAGATGGCAGAGTCCAGGTGCCAGGTTCAAGGTTGTTGTAAGTTTGGTATGCTCCTGATACTTCTGATCAGGAGGCCAGCCAACTAGTCCTAGCAGTCACTCTGGGGTTCTGGGTTCAAAGATGCAGGTTCCGTCATTCTCAATCAGGCAGGATGGAAGCAGGTCAGCACAGGTGCAGCAGCAGTCCTTCAGAGCAGCAGTTCAGCAGAGTGGCAGTCCTTTCAGCAGCACAACAGTCCTTCTTCCTTGCAGAGTCCAACGGTCCAGAAGTGCACTGAAGAGTTGAGTCTAAGGGTCCAATATTTTTTCCTGGTGCCCACTGTAAAGTGGAGGAAGCTTTTAGAGGTTTCCAACCCTCTCAGATTTCAGACACCCCTTCCTTCCTGTCCTAGCCCCATCTTAGCCTCCCTCTGTGTGGGGCCTATCCTAGGGGTGACACCTATGTATTAAAAATGAAAGTTTGGGCCTACAATTAGGCTATCTTGACAGGTTGAGATGGCAGTTTACAAGCTGCAAATAGAGGCTGCATGGCAGCCCTGAGACAACTTAAAGGGGTACTGAAGTGGGTGGCACAATCAGTGCTGCAAGCCCACCAGTATCATTTAATTTACATGTCCTGGGCACAGGTAGTGCCTCTTTACTAGGGACTTACAAGTAAATTAAATAGGTCAATATGTATAACCAAATTCTACTATGTTTTAAAAGGAGAGTATTGGCACTTTAGCACTGTTTAGCAATGGCAAAGTGCACATAGTCCTAAAGCCAGCAAAAACAGCCAGCAAAACAGGGGGATTGAAGGCAAAACGTTAGGCAAGAATCACGCCAAGGATGCCAGGTTTAATGATTACTAACTCTACTATCAACAGACAAATACTTTAAACACCCCAACCTAACGCTCTCTTACCTATTCTTCCACCCCAGAAGCACCTGTCAGCCCTAACCACTTCCATACTGTAGGAAAGTACCATCTTGCCTGGCATGTTACCCCCATATTTCACTGTATATATGTTGTTTTAGTTGTATGTGTCACTGGGACCCTGCCAGCCAGGGCCCAGTGCTCATAAGTGTGCCCTGTATGTTTTACCTGTGTTATGACTAACTGTCTCACTGAGGCTCTGCTAATCAGAACCTCAGTGGTTATGCTCTCTCATTTCTTTCCAAATTGTCACTAACAGGCTAGTGACCAATTTCACCAATTTACATTGGCATACTGGAACACCCTTATAATTCCCTAGTATATGGTACTAAGGTACCCAGAGTATTGGGGTTCCAGGAGATCCCTATGGGCTGCAGCATTTCTTTTGCCACCCATAGGGAGCTCTGACAATTCTTACACAGGCCTGCCACTGCAGCCTGAGTGAAATAACGTCCACGTTATTTCACAGCCATTTACCACTGCACTTAAGTAACTTATAAGTCACCTATATGTCTAACCTTTACCTGGTAAAGGTTGGGTGCTAAGTTACTTAGTGTGTGGGCACCCTGGCACTAGCCAAGGTGGCCCCACATTGTTCAGGGCAAATTCCCCGGACTTTGTGAGTGCGGGGACACCATTACACGCGTGCACTACACATAGGTCACTACCTATGTGTAGCTTCACAATGGTAACTCCGAACATGGCCATGTAACATGTCTAAGATCATGGAATTCCCCCCCAAATGCCATCCTGGTATTGGGGAGCCAATCCCATGATTCCCCGGGTCTCTAGCACAGACCCGGGTACTGCCAAACTGCCTTTTCAGGGGTTTCACTGCAGCTGCTGCTGCTGCCAACCCCTCAGACAGGTTTCTGCCCCCCTGGGGTCCAGCCAGGCTTGGCCCAGGAAGGCAGAACAAAGGACTTCCTCAGAGAGAGGGTGTTACACCCTCTCCCTTTGGAAAAAGGTGTTAAGGCAGGGGAGGAGTAGCCTCCGCCAGCCTCTGGAAATGCTTTCATGGGCACAGATGGTGCCCATTTCTGCATAAGCCAGTCTACACCGGTTCAGGGATCCCCCAGCCCTGCTCTGGCGTGAAACTGGACAAAGGAAAGGGGAGTGACCACTCCCCTGACCTGCACCTCCCCTGGGAGGTGCCCAGAGCTCCTCCAGTGTGCTCCAGACCTCTGCCATCTTGGAAACAGAGGTGCTGCTGGCACACTGGACTGCTCTGAGTGGCCAGGGCCAGCAGGTGACGTCAGAGACTCCTTCTGATAGGCTCCTCCAGGTGTTGCTAGCCTATCCTCTCTCCTAAGTAGCCAAACCTCCTTTTCTGGCTATTTAGGGTCTCTGCTTTGGGGAATTCTTTAGATAACGAATGCAAGAGCTCATCAGAGTTCCTCTGCATCTCTCTCTCCACCTTCTGCCAAGGAATCGACTGCTGACTGTGCTGGAAGCCTGCAAAACTGCAACAAAGTAGCAAAGACGACTACTGCGACCTTGTAACGCTGATCCTGCCGCCTTCTCGACTGTTTTCCTGGTGGTGCATGCTGTGGGGGTAGTCTGCCTCCTCTCTGCACTAGAAGCTCCGAAGAAATCTCCCGTGGGTCGACTGAATCTTCCCCCTGCAACCGCAGGCACCAAAGAACTGCTTCACCGGTCCTCTGGGTCTCCTCTCAGCACGACGAGCGAGGTCCCTTGAACTCAGCAACTCTGTCCAAGTGACTCCCACAGTCCAGTAACTCTTCAGTCCAAGTTTGGTGGAGGTAAGTCCTTGCCTCCCCACGCTAGACTGCATTGCTGGGAACCGCGTGTTTTGCAGCTACTCCGGCTCCTGTGCACTCTTCCAGGATTTCCTTTGTGCACAGCAAAGCCTGGGTCCCCGGCACTCTAACCTGCAGTGCACGACCTCCTGAGTTGTCCTCCGGCGTCGTGGGACCCTCTTTCGTGACTTCGGGTGAGCTCCGGTTCACTCCACTTCGTAGTGCCTGTTCCAGCACTTCTGTGGGTGCTGCTTGCTTCTGAGTGGGCTCCTTGTCTTGCTGGACGCCCCCTCTGTCTCCTCACGCAATTGGCGACATCCTGGTCCCTCCTGGGCCACAGCAGCATCCAAAAACCCTAACCGCGACACTTGCAGCTAGTAAGGCTTGTTTGTGGTCTTTCTGCACGGAAACACCTCTGCACGACTCTTCACGACGTAAGACATGCATCCTCCAAAGGGGAAGTTTCTAGCCCTTGTCGTTCTTGCAGAATCCACAGCTTCTACCATCCGGTGGCAGCTTCTTTGCACCCACAGCAGGCATTTCCTGGGCATCTGCCCACTCCCGACTTGATCGTGACTCTTGGACTTGGTCCCCTTGTTCCACAGGTACTCTCGTCAGGAAATCCATCATTGTTGCATTGCTGGTGCTGGTCTTTCTTGCAGAATTCCCCTATCACGACTTCTGTGCTCTTTGGGGAACTTAGGTGCACTTTGCACCCACTTTTCAGGGTCTTGGGGTGGACTATTTTTCTAACCCTCACTGTTTTCTTACAGTCCCAGCGACCCTCTATAAGGTCACATAGGTTTGGGGTCCATTCGTGGTTCGCATTCCACTTCTAGAGTATATGGTTTGTGTTGCCCCTATCCCTATGTGCTCCCATTGCATTCTATTGTGACTATACATTGTTTGCACTGTTTTCTATTGCTATTACTGCATATTTTGGTATTGTGTACATATATCTTGTGTATATTTGCTATCCTCATACTGAGGGTACTCACTGAGATACTTTTGGCATATTGTCATAAAAATAAAGTACCTTTATTTTTAGTATATCTGTGTATTGTGTTTTCTTACGATATTGTGCATATGACACTAGTGGTACTGTAGGAGCTTCACTCATCTCCTAGTTCAGCCTAAGCTGCTCTGCTAAGCTACCCTTTCTATCAGCCTAAGCTGCTAGACACCCCTCTACACTAATAAGGGATAACTGGACCTGGTGCAAGGTGTACGTACCCCTTGGTACTCACTACAAGCCAGGCCAGCCTCCTACACATACACTATGGAGATATATGGGGCTTTGTCTTGTGCACTCATTTCAGCCTGTGCAATGTTACATTTTCTATTGACTTCCTACTTCTAAACCATCACAGAAAGTATTACTTGATTGTTTTGGGGGTTCCATCTCTTTACACATCATTTCAAACAAAGGTATCAAGCATTCAAAGACTGCAGTCAGTTGGGGAGATCTGGGACTGCTGTTCTACTGATTTGTGATTCTTCCTCACCCACTAAGTACTCTGTTCCTTCAGGGATGGTATGTTTTTTAGCAGTGTCCATCACATTCTGTCTCCACACCAACTGGTTCCTCTGGGATTCCTTGGGGAGTGCCTTGCACAGGAATTAGCTTTCTGCCTGTTCCATTTGTATGTATTGAGTGTGCAACTCTTTCTGTTCCTCCACACACTACCATACAGATTCAGGGTTTGAAAGAAGTAAGCCGTGCCTTGGAATATCACTTTCAATTTTGATGAATATAGGACTTTGTAGTCCAGCTTCATTGCTCAAGTGTCGTTTGAATTCCAGAAAATACTCTTGTTGATTAGAAGAAGATGTGCCTGTTAGTCCTGGCCACTTCCAGAATAATGACCTGATCATTATAGCTAAGGAGTCTTACAACCACATGTTGTGGGGGAGGCATCCACTGGAGGTTTGGATGATACGGCTCGATGTGCCCTTTCAGTGATAAAGCATGTCAAAAGCATCTCCTCTTGAACTCAAGATCAACACCATTTTCTTAAAAACATCACTCTGCATTTGACCCTTGCACCTCCTCAGATATGCAGGGATGTTGAATTTCTATTGCCTGACAACTGGGACATATTGTTTAGGGTAAAAGGAAAAATGTTTTCATGTCCTTGGAACAAGTAGGCCCAGCCCCCTTCAGCACAAACCCTTTGCCTGCCAGTTTACAGAGAAGGGAACTCTCTGCAGTTCAGGTAATATGTGTGCCCATATGTTAATGCTGTTTGAACTTGTATTTATGGTTCATTAATGAAAAGCCTTCATTATTAGGGTGAGTGCTGTAAATACATGTTTTAAGATCACACTGCACTAAATGATAGTAGTTCCAGTAAAAGAAAAAAAAAAGTGTGCACACGTTTGAAAAGCTTAACAATATGAGGCTAAATATAATGCTCCCAAAATGCTTTCTGATTAGACGCAAATGTTTGCAGAAGCTTGTAAGCAAGAGTGATGATTCTTTGCTTTCCAAATAAAATGTTCCGAAAAAATGCAAGTAGGCCAAAAAATGTAGGTGCTATTTCTCTGAAGCGTCATTTAGTAAAATGTGTTGATGCATGCTAGTATTTCCAAAAAATATTCCTGATGGAAAAATCACTGTAATAATTTTGAACAATATTATGAGAATCATAAAAATAAACATGCACTGGTAAAGCCAACCGATCCACCATTTTTTGTGAGTCTTTTGGTTTTGTCAATGCGTGAACTGTTTTGACATGGATTTTGTAACACTTTATTGTTAAGGGAACTGCCAGGCCCTCACCAGTGTAACATTTATTGACAAAATAAAAAAGGTTTTTGGTCTCAAAATGCACACATTGCCAACAGCGGCATAACAAAGGCCCTGCAGCCCGCCTCCTGGGGGGGCGCTCAGCACCTGCTCTGAGTGAGTCCAGAGGGGGAGCGGGCCTCCATGTTCTTTGCAAGGGGGCCCTCTCTAGTTTTGTAACATCACTGATTGCCACAGTAGATTCTGTCACTGAACAAAACTACTTTGTGTGCCAATATGCTCCTTGTGGATGAGCAGAATGCGATCACTAACAGTCAAGCCAGCTATTGGAGAAAGAAATAGGAGTTTAATAAAAAACAAAATGTCTCTCCTAACATCAGTCATACCTAGGGATGCAATTCTTAAAGAAAGTCACAAAAGTGTGCCCATTGTATATGTCTTTGAATAAGTGGCTTTCATGAATTCACAAGAACTTACAGAAGTAGACCAGGAAATCGTACTCCTAGAAAATATTTGTGAACTGTATTTATGCTCATGTCAAAATATACTGAGCGTTTACAAGTTCACTTTCCCTCAAACCACTTTTTCCCAAACCTGGAAGATCGTCTACTTCTGCAATTGTCAGGGGTAAATTTCCAACCATTCTCATTATGGGAAAATATTAGAGAAGAGTTGGTTAAAATCCTTAAAACATACAACTTAGTAGGTTTGCAGACTAAAAGGCATTCTAGCACTGTAACTGTAGCTTACTGCTTCCTCCAGTCCCAGTAGGTAGATGTGCGGAAAGGTGGCAAAATAAGGAAATTGCTATAGTTGGGATTGAAATTGCAAGTATTCAAGCCCTAATATAGTAATAGCGTTGGCATAATCAGAGAGGCTATTATCAGAGCTCTTACATAATAACATTGCTGCTATAATTTGTTGCTGTACTACATTGCACCAAAGGGACAAGTCGATTTGTTTACCTGACAAGCAGATTTAAGATGCAACCTGTCCCATGGACAAGTAAATATTTTATTAAATTCCACACCCCTGGATATGCCTAGTATTCATAGCTTTTTGCATCTTGTGCACCTCTCTGCATACTTCACACTGTCCTCAAGTCCTTTAGAATTCTCCATGCGTCGCTGCACCATAGCTCCATAGCTCCAAAGAATCTCTGCTTCTGAGATTCCACCTTCCACTGCTATGACATGTTCTATTACATTATACGGATCCTGGCACAGCTGAGAGAGGTCTGTAGCCCGTTCCTCAATTTTTGATTCAAGAGACAGAATGGATGGGATGGCCTTAGGATAATTTCTGTTAATGAAGGTGGGTGCAGGAACTCTTCATACTGTTCTGGCTGATATGATGATTGAGCAGGTGTGTCATAGGAAACATTTGGAAATGGCGCCATCTTTGTCTGTACTTGCTGTTTGGTGGTTTTGTATTTTACCATGGTGCAAGTATTGGGGTAAAGTTATTCACAGATTGTAGTGTTGCATTGAGACCGATTTTTGTGATACTCTTCATTAGCATACTGCAAGTGGAAGCTTCATATGTACACTGGTATAGAAGTCCTGATGTAAAATAACATTTCTTGTTATGTTATGGTGCAGAGGAATGCAGCATTGGCCATACTGATGAAGTCAAGAAGTGGAAGGAAACCCTCTAAGGACCATCCGGAAGGACTCAGGAAAAGTAAACATCCTTCCAAGTCATGCACATGTTATTAAATTACTTTTAGACAGGAATCTAAAGTTTTTTAGACAAGAAATATGACGCTATGTAGTCAAAATATTATACTAAGAATTTAATGAGATCTAGAACCAAGCCAGCATGTGTTTTGCAACTTTCAAAGTCATTTGTCACTTCATCAGAGCATATTGTTTTCTAAACCTTTTTACCATTAACAACAAAAATTGCAAATCAAACAAGAATGACCCAAAATAATTTGATAAATTAAGGGATGGAAAAGAAATTTCATGGGAAAAGGAAAACAAAAAGCATATTGACATAAACAAACATGGACACATTTAAAAAGCCAAGAATGAATATCATTCACCCTAATTTTCATCTTCAATAAATACATTCTAACTCAATAAATTCATAAATACTTATTAATGCCATATAATTACTCTCCAATTACATTAATGTATTTTAAATCATGGACCCCAAGATCACTACACTGTATACATTGCTTATTGGTGGAGCATAAATATAATACTGCTCCTAAAGGGACAAACCATAAAACCTAAAACCAGACTGATCAGTAAGCAAGTAGTTACTTATGCGTGAGGTTATGGTACACAACATTAATGAACTCCATTTTCATTATTTTATGAAAATCTTACATCTGATCAGGCAAATTGTGGAGGCTAGACAATATACTGAGGTCATTAGAATAAAAAGTTAGGCATAGGATAAAGACAAAAAACGTGAAAAGGATTGCAACTTTTATAAGGGATTGTAACTTTCAGCTATAGCAGATAAATACAAAAGCTAGAAGTATTTTTTAAATTGTGCTATTGCAGATAAATACAAAGGCTGGAAGTATTCTGTTATGAGGAAAAGTGGCTAAACTAAACGTAGGATGTTCACCACCATTATCAGTGAACTGAGTAGCCTAAAAAGATATGCAATTCCTCTTCAATCCTAAAACTGTTTGCAATTTAAAAATCCAACAACATTCTGGTTTTCTTACTACAAGTTCTCTATTGTCACCTTGTCTATTTTGCTTAATAGTACAAATGGCTAGAAATCCTATTTTCAATTCTGAATCTTCAGTCTGAGTTGTGCATATGTACTGACATTGGATACTTAGGGTCTAATTTTCAATAAGCACGAAGATGCTCCAACTTCGTATTTACCCACTACAGCTCAACGTTATGTTCCCTTCACGATATAATGCAAACTTAACAACATTAAGGTCCAAATCCAACCCTCTACTGCAGAATGTAAGCACAATATCAATAGGGTGTGAATCTGGCTTTTCACCCTTTGATTTTTTGTTATTATTTTTGCTTTCCATTTTCCATTATTAAAAGAATGTTTACAATTTCCATAATTTTGAGAAATATACACTTACATTCCACAGTTCAATATCTTTAAAAAAATGGTTTATCCTTTGGTAATTGTCCCTGGAAAATATGGCAACTTGGAAAAACAATGTTTTAAAATCTCAATATATACAATTACAACCAAATCCCACAAAGTGAGAGCGTCCGTTATGATCTTTACATATATGTAGTATCTAAGATGGTGGTCAGTATATTTCTTTGGGAAGATGACCGGCTGCTTCTTGGATGTGGCATAAACTGGGAAAGAAGGTTATTATGTCTCTTTGCTTTGTGAATGTATGCACCCATTTGCTTGCAAAAAAGGACTCCTTGAGAATTATTTCCACCCTATTAAAGTCTTACTTAATTTTCTTATATCAAGTGTTTTCCCATTTTATTTTGAGAGAATTAGCATTAATTATAAAACAGCTTTTGAAGAAATGATCATTCCTGCTGATCCTTTAGGGTAGGTTGTAAGCCCAATCGCTCGCTTGATAATAGATTTTTGGTCAATCCACTTAAAAACATCATGCAAATTAGGGTCTTGTTTCTGTTCTTTAGAGCTGAAACATTTGTACTGAAGCTTTCCTACTGAAAGAATGTTGCCATACTTATTGAAAAGACCACTGTGTAGTAAGGAAAATGTGCCCACGCTTGTTTAATACTGAGACAACAAAATTAAATTGCAGCCTTTGATTCCCTTATAAAAGTTTAAAAGACGTCTTTTCAATCCGTATATTGTGTAGCCTCCACTATGGCATTATCAGACATGATATTTTCCTAAAATAATGAAAATTGATTAATCCTGTATGGCAAAGCCGCATGCATAAGCAACTGCTTGCTAACCGATCAATCTGGTTTTAGATTTTATGTTTTTTCTCTTTGAGAGCTCTATTACATGATTATATGATCCATCAATAAGCAATGCATACAATGCATAGTTTGGGGTTCCTATTTTAAAACTCATGAATGTAATTTAATTGGAGAGTAATCATATGGCATTAAGTATTAATGAATTCAATGTATGAGAACAGTGGTTCCCAACCTGTGGTCCTAGGGCCCCTGGGGGTCCGCGAAGCCTCCTCATGGGGTCTGCGACTGCTCAGAAAAATAAATAATATTAACAGATCAGGTCTCCAATTTTCAGTAATGACTCAGTGGGGGGTCCCTGGATTCCAATAATGATTCAGTGTGGGTCCCCGGGTTCCAGTAATGATAACGTGGGGGTCCACAGAAGTCAAAAGGTTGTGGGTACCACTGTATTAGAATGTCTTTATTGAATCGATCAAAATTAGGATGGATGATATTTACTCTTACATTTTTAAATGTGTCCATGTCTGTTTATGTCTTTTTTTTTTCCCCTGAAATTTCTTCTTCGTCCCACAATGTATAACATTGTTTTTGGTTCACTCTTGTTTGATTATGCAATTTTTTACTTTTGTTAATGTTATTTTTTTTTTTAAAGTAAAGATGATGATACATATGGCTTTGAAAGTCCTGAACTACATGTTAATTGGTTCTAGGGCTCATTAAATTCTTAATCAAATATTTTGTACTACATAACAATGTTTCTTGTCTAAAAAATGTGGATCCCTTTCTATAATGGGCCATCCTTATATATGCATGACAACCTGCAACCTAGTGTTACCTAGTGTCATTGCTCAGCCAAGGTCAGTCATATTGATAACCGTGACCTTAAGTTGCAGGCCTGCCTTCGAACTGCCCCCACCTACTGAGGCCACAAGAAGAAGTTAAGCAGAAAAGGAAGCCCTGCCTATCACAACATTCAACCGTCACCATCGAGCCAGTTCTCCAAACTCTCCACTGAGCTGCTAGGTCTGCCTGATTCATATTTTGGCCATTCTTGGCTCTTGAAGATGTCAAAAGCCACAGGAGCAGTGTCAGGCTGCACATATCACCACTCCATAGCCCAAATGGATCGTACTAGAGATGAGGCACCCCTGAGTCTCAGGATGCTAATGAGAGACTCATATTATTCGGGATATTAATAGAATACTGCAGGATGTAGTGGCCATTCACTACAGCAGGTCCGCTATTCTGGCATTGCATGCCATGCCCCCTCAATGCCGTTGTCTCTTAATAAAAATGCTAGTGCACCTTCTCTAACTTTGTCATTTTGTTTTTTACAATTAACCCTGCCCCTGCATACATATTGTCCATTACTTTTCATTCAGGGCACTCTGAAAAATAATCTGTCCAAACTATATCTCAAAAGACCATTACTCTGAATAGGACCCATTATGTCAATACTGGCTGTTCCCATAACATGCCCAGGCTTGCAATAGGACCTAGAGGTCGTCTCAACACCTTCAAGCTCTTATGCACCCATTCACATGAAACACATTTTCTCAAAAGGTGCTCTACTTCTATATGTATTTCAGGTGATCAAAAACTCTCCTCTAAACACCCCATTATGTAGATAATGCCCTGATGCCCTTCATGACATCGTTTTTTCCTGATTCCCGCAGAATGAATGATTTTGTCTCCTCTGTTTAGAACATGTCCTTCTATTGTTAACTTGCTGCTGGCCTTTTTCCAAAGGGTTACTTACATCTGTTCTAATGAGGTTTTCTTTGGCCAACCATCTTTTACGAAGGACTTCACTTTACACAAAGCTACATCCTTATCATAGCTACGGTTTCATTCATCCTTACACAACACATCATTACCAGTACCCACTACACTGTCTTTGCAAAGTTATCCCAAGTTATTATCTTCATTCACTTCCAGCGGAATAGCACTCTGCATACCACGATATGAGTATTTTGCAGCTTAATTATGATCTATCAATCTTTCCTGATAGGTGTGGCAGAGCTGTTCCCTGTCTCATTTACATTTCAAGGGGGTTGCCTCAGCACACTCACAACTTGACCCCAGGCTTTTGTCACGTCAGACCTCTTGGAGCCTGGGCAGGGGGAAAGGAAATTACAGAACCAATTGTGGGTAAAACACTCCAGATGTTTCTTCTACTTCAAAGCTGGTAGCAGGTATAAATATTAGACCCTAAGACAAAATCTTCAGATCACTCTGGGCCTGTAGAAGACTCAGAAGTAGGACTTCCTGCTGCCTTGTTGCTGGAAGGACTGTGCAAGAAGGACTTCCCTGCTGCCTGAGGAATTAAGACTGGACCTGCTCCTTAAACCCAGAACCAACAGAGACTCCAGGGGCTAGCTGACTGGCCTCCTGTTTTGAGTTACTGGGTCACAAGCTTCAGAGGCCTCGCTGTAACTGGCCAGCTGACCTACTGCATCTGGCCGTTAGGACATGCAACTGCATCTGCTGAGCCCTTCTGGCCTTCTCTGCAGTGAGTTCCTCATCTGCAAGAGGTGCATCCAAAGGTCCTGAACCCTGGTTGGCATCCGTTGAGCTCTTCTTGTGAAATCCTGAAGTTCTGAACTCTGCATACCAGACTTTCAGAAGGCAACTTTTTCAACTGGATTAACCTGGTCCCTTTATCCAGCCCGCACTCCAATATGGTTGACTTAAACTTGTGACTTTGTACCAGTCTAGCTCAACCCGATACCCACTGTTAGAACTTTGTGCCTCTTGGCAATATTTTTTATGTAACACTTAAAAATGGATATCGCTGGTTCTACTGATTGAATTTTGTCATTTTGGTCTCATTGTATGTATTACCATTTATTCTATTTTTTTCTAGAATGGTGTAGGATTTTTCATATGTTGTGTTTTCACTTTGTTACTGTTTGAGCACTGCATAAATACTTTACACATTTCTTCTAAGTTAAGCCTGACTGCTTTTGTGCCAAGCTACCAGAGGGTACCCCCTTCAACCAACAACCCAATTTTTCACAAGTAGCATATCTTCTTGTCACGTTCCTAACTGTATCCCTCTGGATTCATGTCTGAGGGTAATAAAATCTTTCCAATTTTTCAAACAAATTTTCTCTCCGCAACTACTCCTAAACATATCTACTCTGTTATCATGTAATGCTTTCTTCCCCAACTGTTAAAGCACCTATGTTTGTTTCCTATTCCCTATGCTTACCATTTAAAACTACATTGACACTTGAATCACTTCTGGTGTATTTCTGCTCCTTATCAATCATGCATTTAACTCTAATGGTTTTACTTCACCGTTTTGCAAATTCTTGTAAAGTGTCAGACCATGCCGTAGTTGCCACACTTAACTTTAGTTGCATGCCATCTCTTAGTTTCACAGTTTGTTTCTGACTCACAACTCACTTCTCTTTTATTTCCTTATTTATTTGAAGAACTGCCAATCATATTCACCCTCTCTCTAATTTGTGCACTACTTCTTCACAACTTACTGTCATTACTTTTGCATTGCACATTGTAAGCTTGATTCTTCTGATTATGGCCATAATGTCTTGGAGAGATGCTTCTCTATTTATCCATGGTGTCTCTTGAACTGTGCTACTGTGCAGGTGCATTACAATTTGGTAGCAAGTCAGCTCATAGTTGAGTATACCAAATCTACTTGACAATGATACATCATACTGATTTCTAGCCTCTCACACTTTGGAATAAAAGATGCATTTATGTCTTCTCTAGACAAAGGTGGTACTTTCCACTCCTTGTGCAGTGCTGCTCAATGGTGGTTCTTCCTTTCGGTCTAAAAACTAGGTTGACTGCATGCTGAACATTGGAGTAATGGTGCATTCCATTGCAGCTTTATTTTGCCAACCACAGCTCAAGGGCTCTCACATCAGTTCTTCCTCATAGTGACTGACTGCTTGATGTTCTCTGGAGTAATGGCTGCACAATACAGGTATCATTTCTATTAAATGTGCATTAGCACTGCACTCTTACCTTTTCAATCCCTCATATCCTCCATGTCTTTTGGTAGATTGCGATGTTCTTTGTCAGGTCAAAGTATTCTATGTGAGTATAGACAAAGAGCTGGGTACAGGTGGTCAGTGGACCTAAAGCACTTGTTACTAATCTGTAGTGTAAGGAAATATGTACTGCTTTCTAATTGTGGAAGAAAGATATCTTTATTCATTGGATCCACAGCACACAGCTTCTCACAGTTTCTCACCAGGCTTGCTTCCAATCAACTCCCCTAGAAGAGTTCTCCCCATAAACACTAGGCCCCAGTGCCCAATAAGGTGTATCATATATAGTAAAATGAGGATACATGCTACAGCTAGATAGGTCCTCTTTCCTGATACTTTTGAAACAACTATATACAATGCACATGTAAGCAAGAGTACACACAGGGGAATAAATTACCACTGTGGTAGACAATATTTTAATGGCATGGTTGGATAGTTTTCTTACATTTAAAGTACCTTTAGAGCAATTTTAGAAACCTTCAGAGTTCCCAAACGTATTGCTTCATAAACTACTGTATCCAAACTGTGATTCTCTTCTGCCATCAATACAATATTATAGTCAGAAACAGAATATTTGACAAACAGATGACATCAGGGGAACTAGGTGAGCTCTTTTTATTATTTTGGGATAAATATGTCACTTTAGCCCATATGGCAAGTGGCATGAAGCAGTAGCCCCAGTGGGAATATTGCTCCAGGCTATTTTGAAAAGCCTGGTGTTTTATTAGCCTGTAATTACTTGCTCTGGAAATACCATATCCAGTAATACACAGCCCGAGACCCTGAACTTGGAGGCTTCCCCAGTGCCATGGGTACCTGATGCACTTCACAGCCACCTTCCTGCTGCAAAACTAGAGGAGCAGCAAAAGCCTGCCCTGGCTCTCTCCTCACTTACACTCCACACCACCCACAACACAGCACTCACAATAGTCTTCCTACTAATTTACCATGTGCTCCATGAAGGTGGTAAATGGGTGCAGATTGGGGTCTGTTTTTTCCACGGAATAGGTGAAAATCATGCAGTACTGCACTCAGTAGTAACAAGTCCATGTGTTGCTCCCCACTTTGAGGGGAATAATTCATACCCTCTGATATTGTAAATTGGATAATGGTTGTCATGGGTGATTCCCACTTCACCCCTGATAGCCCCCACACCTAAATCAGTGAAAAATGTAATGAGGCCTGAATGCTGATACACCTGTTAAACATGTTTTAATACTTCTTTTAGGATTTTTCAGTAAAAGACAGCTGAAGCCTAACTAATACTGAGAACAAGCAAATAAACACATAAATAATGTCAAAATGCTAATAAACTGTATTAATAATACTGAATGTGTGGAGAGGGAGTCACAATACTCAAAACCAGGTAGGAATGGTGTGAAGGGAGAGAAGGGGAGAAAGTGAAGTGTTAAACTAAAGAGGAGCTTTGGAAACAGTCTACGCTAAAAAGGAGGACAAAAGCATTAACTACTAAGGACCTGATTTAGAACTTGGCATATTAGTTACTCTGTCACAAGGGTGACGGACGGGATATCCGGATGTCTAAATCAGGCCCAAAGCATTTTGTACAGGACACTTATTGTTAATGAATCGTTAGAATATTTAAAATAACATCATATCCTGATTTTGGTACAATTTTAACCCCTTTGCTGCCAGGCCTTTTCCCCTCCTGGGCTGAGCCTTTTTTTGCCTATTTGGGGCAGTTTGTGCTTAGGCCCTCATAACTTTTTGTCCACATAAGCTATCCACGCCAAATTGGCGTCCTATTGTTCCAACATCCTAGGGATTCTAGGGGTACCCAGTGGGTTCCCCTGGAGGAGACCAAGAAATTAGCCAAAATACATCAAAAATGTCGTTTGTTTTTTTTTAAATGAGAAAAAAGGGCTGCAGAAGAAGGCTTGTAGTTTTTTATTCCTGAAAATGGCATAAACAAAGGGTATGCGGTGCTAAGATCACCATCTTCCCTGCTTTCGGGAACAGTCAGACTTGAATCAGAAAACCACATTTTCAACACAATTGTGGCATTTTACTGGGACATACCCCATTTTTACTATTTTTTGTCCTTTCAGTGTCCTTCCAATTAGTGGCAGAAATGGGTGTGAAACCAATGCTGGATCCCAGTAAGCTAAACATTTTTTTTTAAATAAACAGAATTCTGAATTCAGCAAGGGGTCATTTGTGTAGATCCTAAAATGTTTTCCTACAGAAAATAACAGCTGAAATAAAAAAAAGATTGAAATTGAGGTGAAAAAAACAACCATTTTTCTCCATGTTTTACTTTGCAAATTGTTCTTGTGATGTCAGATTTTTTAAAGCAATATACCGTTACGTCTGCTGGACTCTTCTGGTTGCGGGGATATATAGGGCTTGTAGGTTCATCAAGAACCCTAGGTACCCAGAGCCAATAAAGGAGATGCACCTTGCAATGGGTTTTCACTCTATACCGGATATACAGCAATTCATTTGCTGAAATATAAAGAGTGAAAAATAGGTATCAAGAAAACCTTTGTATTTCCAAAATGGGCACAAGATAAGGATAAGGTGTTAAGAAGCAGTGGTTATTTGCACATCTCTGAATTCTGGGATGCCCATACTAGCATGTGAATTACAGGGCATTTCTTAAATAGACATCTTTTTTACACACTGTCTTACATTTGGAAGGATAAAATGTAGGGAAAGACAAGGGGCAATAACACTTGTTTTGCTATTCTGTGTTCCCTCAAGTCTCCCAATAAAAATGGTACCTCACTTGCATGGGTAGGCCTATTGCTCGCAACAGGAAATGCAACATGGACACATCACATTTTTACATTAAAATCTGACGTGTTTTTTCCAAACTGCCCAGCTGTAGATTTTGGCCTCTAGCTCAGCCGGCACCTAGGGAAACCTACCAAACCTGCACATTTTTGAAAACTAGACAACTAGGAGAATCCAGGATGGGGGGACTTGTGGAGCTCTCACCAGGTTCTGTTACCCAGAATCCGATGCAAACCTCAAAATTTGGCCAAAAACACACTTTTTCCTCACATATCGGTGACAGAAGTTCTGGAATCTGAGAGGAGCCACAAATTTCCTTCCACCCAGCATTCCCCTAAGTCTCCCGATAAAAATGGTACCTCACTTGTGTGGGTAGGCCTAGTGCCCGTGACAGGAAATGCCCCAGAACACAACGTGGACACATCACATTTTCCCAAAGAAAAACAGAGCTGTTTTTTGCTATGAGCCAAGCTGTGGATTTTGGCCTCTAGATCAGCCGGCGCCTAGGGAAACCTACTAAACATGCGCATTTATGAAAAGTAGACACCTAGGGGAATCCAAGATGGGATGACTTGTGGGGATCTCACCTGGTTCTACTACCCAGAATCCTTTGGAAACCTCAAAATGTGGCTAAAAAAACACTTTTTTCTCACATTTTGGTGACAGAAAGTTCTAGAATCTGAGAGGAGCCACAAATGTCCTTCCACCCAGCGTTCCCCCAAGTCTCCAGATAGGAATGGCACCTCACTTGTGTGGGTAGGCCTAGCACCCGTGACAGTAAATGCCCCAAAACACAACGTGGACACATTACATTTTCCCATAGAAAACAGACCTGTTTTTTTAAAAGTGCCAAGCTGTGGATTTTGGCCTCTAGCTCATCCGGCACCTAGGGAAACCTACCAAACCTGCGCATTTTTTAAAACTAGACACCTAGGGGGATCCAAGATGGGGTGACTTGTAGGGCTCTCACCAGGTTCTATTACCCAGAATCCTTTGCAAACCTCAAAATGTGGCCAAAAACACACTTTTTCCTCACATTTCGGTGACAGAAAATTCTGGAATCTGAGAGGACCCACACATTTCCTTCCACCCAGCGTTCCCCCAAGTCTCCCGATAAAAATGGTACCTCACTTGTGTGGGTAGGCCTAGAGCCCGTGACAGGAAATGCCCCAAAACACAACATGGACACATCACATTTTCCCAAAGAAAACAGAGCTGTTTTTTGCAAAGTGCCAAGCTGTGGATTTTGGCCTTTAGCTCAGCCAGCACCTAGGGAAACCTACCAAACCTGTTCATTTTTTAAAACTAGACACCTAGGGGAATCGAAGATGGGGTGACTTGTGGGGATCTCACCAGGTTATGTTACCCAGAATCCTTTGCAAACCTCAAAATTTGGCTAAAAAAACACTTTTTCCTCACATTTCGGTGACAGGAAGTTCTGGAATTTGAGGAGCCACAAATGTCCTTACACCGAGCGTTACCACAAGTCTCCTGATAAAAATGGTACCTCACTTGTGTGGGTAGGCCTAGTGCCCGCAAAAGGAAATGCCCCAGAACACTATGTGGACACATAAAAATGATCAAATACTGCATTTTTGGTCCTGGGCTCAGCAGCCACATGGGGAAACCTACCAAACCCAAACATTTCTGAAAACTAGACACCCCAGGGAATCCATGGAGGTGTGACTTGCACAGATCCCCCAATGTTTTGCTACCCAGAATCCTCAGCAAACCTCAAATTTAGCTAAAAAAATCAAATCAAATTTTTCCCAAATTTCTGTGTGGGATCACCGCACCGGAACAAATTTCCTACCACCCAATGTTCCCCTCAGTCTCCCGGTAAAAATGATACCTCACTTGTGTAGGTGGGCCAAGTGCCTGTGACAGGGGAAAGCCAAAAACATGTCGAAATTGAGGGGGAACCAAAAGGGCAGTTTGGAAAAAAAATATTTTTAGGCTGACAGGTGGGGCAAAATGTTTATCGGTATAGGGGAGACAATGCTGGGTGGTAGGAATTTTGTGGATTACTGCAGATTCCAGAAGGTTCCATCACAAAAATGTGTAAAAAATTAGTGATTTCCAGCAAAGTTGGAGGATTGCAAGACATTGTTGGTAAGAAAATGGTGTGGGGTGCATGTGAAGCATTCCACCCTGGACTCACCAAGATGTATAGTTTTCAGATGTGCCTAGGTCTTTTTCTACATGGCAGCGTCCCAAAGTCCAAAAGGTGCAGCCCTCACCATATCAAGTGGGACGATGTTGAGAGTTAGCCAAGCTCTCATGGCCCAAATGTTAAACCAAAAACCAAAATAATCAAATGTCCTCTTGCTTGCTGTGGAATAAGATGTTTTAGGGTGCAGGGGAGAGCTGAAAGACTGTTACCCCCTTTAGTTGGGTTGGGGGCATAACCATGCCCATACTGGTTGGTAGCCACCACCAAACGATTTATTTTTATTTTTATTCCCTGGCATCTAGTAAACTTTCTGCTCCCCATGTGTTTATCAGGGGTAATTGCCCCATCTGCCCACTGGTGGGCAGAACAACTTTGGCACCATTTATTTGGGGTGGGGGTATGGACATACCCCTCCTTCTTATTTTGAAAAATAAATCTTCCTTGGTCTCTGGTGGGCTTACTGGCCCCCTTGGGGGCAGAAGGGCCTTCCAAAAATAGGCTGATCTGCCCCCAAGGGGGGCAGATATGGCCAACAGTAATGTGCCCCCATGGGGAGCGACCCTTGCTCAAGGGGCTGCCCCCCCAAACAAAACACACACATACACACATACCAATCCCTGGTGTCTAAGTGGTTTCTGCCCCCCTAGGGGCAAATTGACCTAATAGAAATAGGCCGATCTGCCCCCAAGGGGAGCAGAAATGGCCTAAAATAAATTTGCCCCCCAGGGGAGCGACCCTTGCCTAAGGGGTCGCTGGCCTTGTGTGAAATTAACGCAAAAAAATAAAAATCCCTGATGTCTAGTGGTTTCTGCTCTAATAAAAATAAGCCGACCTGTCCCCAAGGGGGGCAGAAATGGCCTAAAATAAATTTGCCCCCCGGGGGAATGAACCTTGCCTAAGGAGTCGCTCACCTTGTGTGAAATTGATGCAAAAATATAAAAATCCCTGGTGTCTAGTGGTTTCTGCCCCCCTTGGGGGCAGATTGGCCTAATAAAAATAGGCCGATCTGCCCCCAAGGTGGGGCAGAAATGGCCTAAATACGATTTGCCTCCCAGGGGAGTGACCCTTGCCTAAGGGGTCGCTCCCTATACATAATAACATAAAGTAAATTAAAAATATATATATCCCTGGTGTCTAGAGGTTTCTGCCCATTAGGGCAGAAAAGGCCTAATTATAATAGGCCGACCTGCCCCTAGGGGCGGGAGGGGGCAGAAAAGGTCTAAAAATATTTTGGCCCCCTGGGGAGCGGCCCTTGCCCAAGGGGCCACTCCCTTATGCGTAAGTGTAAAAAGAAAAATATTCCCTGGTGTCTAGTGGTTTCTGCCGCCCTCGGGGGAAGATTGGCCTAATAAAAATAGGCCTATCTGCCCCCAAGAGGGTCAGAAATGGCCTAAAAGTAATTTTGCCCCCCGGGAGCGACCCTTGTCTAAGGGGTCGCTCCCCACATATAAAAAATTAAAAGGTGTCTAGGTGGTTTCTGCTCCCCTTGGGGGCAGTTCTGCCTAATTATATGAGGGCGATCTGCCCCTGGGTGGCAGAAGTGACTTAAAAATAATCTGGCCCCCTGGGGAGCGGCCCTTGCCCAAGGGGCTGCTTCCCTTATGAGTAAGTCTAAAAAAAAAAATCCCTGGTGTCTAGTGGGCATTTCTGCTGCCCGATCGCATCGCGAACGGGCAGCAGAAATGCTTGCAGAGACATGAAAGGAAAGGCCTTTCCTTTCCTTTCATGCCTTTGCCTGCCCCCTCACCTGAGCGGAAGAGAAATGCTGAGCATTTCTCTTCCGCATCGTGCTGGAAGCATGCTTCCAGCGCAATGGGAGGTGACCTCTGATGAGGTCAGCACGCGATCGCGTGCTGAAGTCATCAGTCATCACAGGGGGGGTTGCGGGGTGTCGGGGGTGGAAGGGGAAGCGATTACCCTTCCAACCCTGCCATGAGGGGGGGAGGCCACAAAAGGAGCACTGTGCTGCGGGGTGTAACCATTATGTCCCTCGCATAGAACAAGTTCACTAAATTCTACATCATGATTTGTCTTTGATATGTGCACTCATAAACAAGAGCAGCACTGTACTTGTGCGCACTATGCTCAATCCATTAACTGAAGGAGACTAGTTGAGCCTTGCCCCTCTTTGCAGTTTTTAGGTTTCACCTGCACAGCGCTTGCACTGTGCTTGTAAAATCTATTGTTAATATATATCATAAAAAGGCTTACATTCCGCCCCCTTACATTTCATTGATTCCTGTGCTTGCCACTTACTTTACCTCTGTTTCCATGCTATTTCCTGCTGTTCCTTTTGTGTTTGCTCTTATCAGTGTCTCAAGGCCCAAGAACTCTTTCAGTCTCCATTTGTGGGAGGAGGCCTCTTTTTGCATAGTTGGCACCCACTTTTTGCCTGATGTTGATATGTCCTAAAAGTTATAGTGCCCAGGGCCCCTGCTAACCAGTCTCCTGGGCCAGAGCTCTTTCCCTAAATCTGTTGTGATGCTTGACACAAATAGATACACTCTTTTATATCACTTTAAGTCCCTAGTAAATGGGTACCCCAGTATCCAGCGCATGGGATACTAGAGGGTAGGCCCCTAGGGGCAGCAGCACTGATTGTGCCACCCTCTAGGGTCCTGCAGCCAGATGCACCCAGCACTGCCATTGCAGGATGAGTGTACTGGGGCAAACTTAAAAAGGCAAACCCGACATGGCACACCCCGTGTGCCCTGTCCACTCTACACTGCATATGTTATGGGTAAGTCACCCCTCTGGTAGGCCTTACAGCCCTAAGGCAGGGTGCACCATACTATATGTGAGGGCATGATTGCATGAGCAATATGCCCCCACTGTGTCCTTGCCAAACCTGGGATATAGTGTGTTAACAGAGCAGCCATTTTAAGAACATGTACTGGTCACTGGTCAAACATGAGTTCCCCAACTACAAGATGGACACTCTGCACCCTGGGTTGTTTGGTATCAAACAACTCAGGATGATAAATCCAAGCTGGTACCAGTATTGAATTTTGCCCTAAATGTACGCAGGGGTCACCCTAGAGGTGCCCTCTGCAAAAGTTAATCTAACTGGCATAATTGCTGAATGGTTCCATCCAGCATGCCACTTCCAGACAGCGAAAATAAACCTGGAGGTGTGGGGGAGCTGGCTATCTGATTTGTAAAACAACGTCCTGCCTGGGTGGAGGAGCTAACCCCCTCCCCTTTCCTGGTGCTGAGCTTCAAAGGGCTGCTTCCCCTGAAACTCGAGCCCACAGGCCTACTGCTAGCAGCAGATGGTTTCCCCCTTTCACAACCCCCACTTGTGGTGGGAGCAAAGGTGGGAAACCACACAAAGGGTAGGTGTAGGGGTCTGTGACCGGGTGCGTCAGTGATGATACGCGAACAATGAACAGCTTTTCAGAAGTCTTTTATTGTTTTCTTGATTATATGATGTTGTGAACATGCGATATAGCCTCTCTTGGTTCAATTTCTTCTTTCAACAGCTGGTCTTCAATGCTATTTCCTTTTCTCTCCTTCTTACAGGGCTCCAGGAGGCGCATGTGAAGGAAGACAAGACAAGGTATCGGTAAGTTGCTTTTCTTGTCTCTAAATGTCTTTCCCTCTCTCTGTCTCACCCTTTTCCCTTTCCTCTATCTCAACCTTCGGAGTGTTTTCAGGTACTTCTTTCCTCTGTGTTCTGTTCTCTTTCGTCTCTGTTCCTTTTCCTCTAGTTGGTAGACCTATCTGTCTGTATCTCTCACTCTTCGAACCTTCCCTGTCTGTTTCTTTATCCCTTTGTCTTTTGTTTTTCGTAGCTTATTCTTCTTCTCTAGTCTTCTGGGTCTGTTATTGTCTTCTCACTCTTGTCTATCCCAGCCGTCTTTCTTTCTTTCTGCCGTTTTCTTGCTTGCTTCTCTTTAAGTGTTGAGTACTCCTCTTACTGTCCCTTTCCTCTAATCATTCTTTCCTAGGTTTGTGGGTGGTTTTCCTCCCCTCCCCTCTTGTCCTTTCTTGTCTCTTCCCTCTGCTTCCCACCTTTCAAATCAAATCAAATCATTAACATTTATAAAGCGCGCTACTCACCCGTGCGGGTCTCAAGGCGCTAGGGGAAGGGGGGGTTACTGCTGCTCGAATAGCCAGGTTTTTAGGAGTCTCCGGAAAGCGGAGTGGTCCTGGGTGGTCCTGAGGCTGGTGGGGAGGGAGTTCCAGGTCTTGGCCGCCAGGAAGGAGAAAGATCTCCCACCCGCCGTGGAGCGGCGGATGCGAGGGACGGCAGCGAGCGCGAGGCCAGAGGAACGGAGGAGGCGGGTGGGGACCTTTCCCTTCTCGTTTTTCCCCGGCTTCCCCCTTCTACCACCCGTATTTTCCCCCTGTCTTTAAGACTGACGCACCTGGCTTGGTCACGCTTCTCCAGAAGCGTGGGTGGAAAAGTCGCAAAACGCCTCCCAGTCGCAGCGTTTCTTCCTCCGACTCCGTTTCTTCCGGGTCTTTCGCGTTGTCGACTCCGTCCGCTGGTTCCTCTTCTTTCTCGACGTCTCAGGCGTCGCGGGTAGTTCTTTTCTGCCGTCTTCTCCCCGGAAGCGCTAAGGGATTGGCAAGTGCCCGTTCCTGTTCCGGGCTGGAGGCGGCAGAGTCAGCACCAGTCACCTCCCCAGACGGGCTTGACAGCAGCGGCCCGTCACAGACACTCCCCCTAGAGAGCGGCTGATAGAGGCGCTCTGGACCCGGGTGCCTAGGTAGGTAATCTGCATTGGTCATGTGTGCTCCCGGGGAATGACGAATCTGGAAGGAAAAAGGCTGGAGTGAGAGAAACCATCAGAGCACCTGAGCATTGGTATCTTTATGTTGGGCAAGCCAGGTGAGGGGCGCATGATCTGTTATCAGGATGAAAATTCTACCAGTCAGATAATATCGTAGGGATTCCACTGCCCGCTTAATCGCCAGCCATTCTTTTTCCAATATGGGGTAGTGTTGTTCCCGGGGAAGTAGCTTGCGGCTGATATAGACGATGGGGTGTAACACCCCATCTTCTTTCTCCTGGGATAATACCGCCCCTAGGTCCACATCTGAGGCGTCTGTTTGTACTACAAAGGGTTTGGTAAAGTCAGGACAACAGAGTACCGGTTCCGAAGACAGGCATCGCTTTAACATCTCAAAACTCTTCCTTTCAATAGCAGAGAGGGCAAGTAACTTGTTGGGGCATGTGTTCTTTAGTAAGTCTGTAAGGGGCCCTGCTATGGTTGAAAACCGGGGAATAAATCTACGGTAATAACCTACCAAACCTAAGAAGGCCCGGATGTCATTTTTCATGCGAGGAATGGGTATTTGGGTAATGGCTTGGATCTTTTCTACCTGGGGTTTTACTTGTCCTTCCCCTAGTATATAGCCTAAATACTTAATTAGGGTGTGTCCCAATTTAAATTTTTCTGGGTTAGCCGTGAGATTGGCTTCCCTCAAAGCCTGTATAATGTGGCTTAGGTGTTCTAGATGGTCCTCCCACGTGGTGCTACAGACCACTATATCGTCCAGGTATGCGGCTGCATACTGGTGGTATGGTCGGAGAATTTTGTCAATTAGACGCTGGAAGGTGGCTGGGGCCCCATGAAGTCCAAACGGAAAGACCGTGAAATGATAAAGGCCAGAGGGAGTAGCAAACGCGTTTATTTCCCTATCTTCCTGGCGTAAAGGAATCTGCCAATATCTTTTCGATAAGTGCAGGGTGGACATGTATCTACCTTGGCCTAAACGGTCTAGGAGTTCATCTATTCGTAGCATCGGGTAGGAGTCAAAATATGATGACGCGTTCATTTGTCTGAAGTCTACACAGAATCTGGTGCTACCATCTGGTTTTGGTATGCATACTAGAGAGAGGTATAGCCTCAGGATACCGGGTTGCGTAGTCTACCAGAACTAAAAGGTATTGGCGTCCTTTGACAGATGGTGTTAACGGACCCACAATATCCATGCCCACTCATGAAAAAGGGGTGTCTATGATAGGCAGGGGTTGTAGAGGGACTGGCCCATAAACAGATGGGTTAATCAGTTGACATTATGGGCATTTTTGACAGTGTTTTCTGATGTCAACATAAACCCCTGGCCAATAGAACCTTTTCAATACTGCTGCCTCAGTCTTCTCTCTTCCCATATGTCCCTCCCCCTGATCCCCGTGAGCCAAGTGCAGAACCTGTTGTCTGTGGGTTAGAGGAACCACTAGCTGAGGGTTTCTCCCAGAACTATTGGGACTAGACCTGTACAACAGATTATTTATTTTCACAAAGGAGGTACCTAGGTGTTTTTCAGTGTGGGGTCCTCTCGTTGGGCTTCTCTAAAACTCCCTGTAGATGTTAGAACGGTAGCGGCCCTGGGAACGGACATATGAGTGTCAGTAATCGGGGTGGCTTGGTGTTCCTTTCGTTGCTCTCGTTTTTGTTTTCTGCTGAGTTTCATTTTCAAATGTCTATCGTCTACCTCAACTACCCCATGTGGTGCTTCTTCCCACCAGGCGCTGGTTACATATTCGTGGCAGGCCTTTTCTAACAGTGGGCTGAAGTCAGGATAATCAGTGCCAAGTATTAAATCCTCCCCTAGGTTTGGGATAATTCCAACCATGATGGCTTCTTCTATCCCTCTCCAGTTGAGCATCACGGTTGCCACTGGATATAGTCATTGGTCTCCATGTACACATGTGATCAGGAATTGGGAATGGGGAGCCCTTTGTTCAGGTCTCACTAAATCCTGTCTAACAACACTTTGGCTACACCCCGAGTCTAACAGATCTTTTCTTTCCATGCCATTAATACAAACCCTAAGGGTATACTTTGTTTTCTTATGTCCTGACCATAACACTCGGCCTCTCATCATCCCTATCTCCATGGGTTCTTCTGTCTCTTTTTTTAATGGACAGTTGCAGGCAATGTGTCCCCATTCAGAACAGTGGAAAAATTGAGGTCCGGTTACGGGATGGCTTGAGCGGGGGAAAGTATAGGTGTGACCCAGTCGGAACCGTGAAGCAGCGTGGGTCATGACTGTCCCGGCTTCCCATGTCCTGAACAAGGGTTAGTGGCGGTAGGCGTTTTAGTGGGGATGCTACGGAAATCAGGGGCTCTGTGGTATGCACAAGCAAGTTCTACTGCTGTCTGGTTGGTTAATCCCAGATGTTGTCGGACCCAGTTCCGTGTACTGAGAGGGAGGGCTTCCAAATATTGATCAAGAATAATGGCATCAAACATCTCTTCTCTCGCAGTCTCTGTGGGGTGTAACCATTTACCCCCTGCATGGTGTACACGGTAATATAGTGTATGTGGATTCTCCTGGTGTATCCACTTGGTTTGCCGAAACTTGGACCTGTAGCTTTCCTTATCCAACCCGACGCGTTCTAGGATGGCCTTCTTTATTTCAGTGTAAGGTGTAACCCCTCCGGGGTTTACAGCCTGATAAGCAGCTTGCAATTGTCCTGTTAGCAATGGTGCTATATATTGTCCCCATTTTTCCTCAGGCCAATTAGCAGTACTGGCTACTCGCTCAAAGTTAGTGAAAAACGAGTCAGGATCCTCGTTGTCCTGATACTTCTGAAGGACACTGCTCGGAACATTAGGGTGCACCTTCGTGTATGCAATGGTATCGGTTAACTTTCCTAACGCGGTTTCATGTACCAATTGATTGTTAGCCATGATGGTGGCCTGGCTTTTTAAGGCTGTTTGTAGTGCCTCTCGTTCTTCTTTGGCTTCCTTGAGCTGTTGTTCCCAGACCAGTTGTAAGTGGCGCTGCCCTTCAGCCAACTGCGCGATCATGTCTGCAAGAGTGGGTTTTTCCTCCACGGCGTTGGGTTTTCACACTTCCCGAGATCCCAATTCTGACACCACTTGTGACCGGGTGCGTCAGTGATGACACGCGAACAATGAATAGCTTTTCAGAAGTCTTTTATTGTTTTCTTGATTATATGACGTTGTGAACATGCGATATAGCCTCTATTGGTTCAATTTCTTCTTTCAACAGCTGGTCTTCAATGCTATTTCCTTCTCTCTCCTTCTTACAGGGCTCCAGGAGGCGCATGTGAAGAAAGACAAGACAAGGTATGGGTAAGTTGCTTTTCTTGTCTCTAAATGTCTTTCCCTCTCTCTGTCTCACTCTTTTCCCTTTCCTCTATCTCAACCTTCGGAGTGTTTTCAGGTACTTCTTTCCTCTGTGTTCTGTTCTCTCTCGTCTCTGTTCCTTTTCCTCTAGTTGGTAGACCTATCTGTCTGTATCTCTCACTCTTCGAACTTTCCCTGTCTGTTTCTTTATCCCTTTGTCTTTTGTTTTTCGAAGTTTATTCTTCTTCTCTTGTCTTTTGGGTCTGTTATTGTCTTCTCACTCTTGTCTATGCCAGCCGTCTTTCTTTCTTTCAGCCATTTTCTTGTTTGCTTCTCTTTAAGTGTTGAGTACTCCTCTTACTGTCCCTTTCCTCTAATCATTCTTTCCTAGGTTCGTGGGTGGTTCTCGTCCCCTCCCCTCTTGTCCTTTCTTGTCTTTTCCCTTTGCTTCCCACCTTTCCCTTCTCGTTTTTCCACCGGCTTCCCCATTCCACCACCTGTATTTTACCACCGTCTTTAAGACTGACGCACCTGGCTTGGCCACGCTTCTCCAGAAGCGTGGCTGGAAAAGTCGCAAAACGCCTCCCAGTCCGCTGTTGAGTTGGGGCTCTCCACGCAGGTACGGTCTTCTGGTTCCCGGCGTCCGAGGGAATCCTCCTCCACCGCCGGCTCCAGTCGCAGCGTTTCTTCCTATGTCTCAGTTTCTTCCGGGTCTTTCGCGTTGTCGACTCCGTCCACTGGTTACTCTTCTTTTTCGACGTCTCTGGCGTCGCGGGTAGCTCTTTTCTGCCGTCTTCTCCCCCAAAGCGCTAAGGGATTGGCGAGTGCCCGTTCCTGTTCCAGGTTGGAGGCAGCAGAGTCAGCACCAGTGGCCTCCCCGGACGGGCTTGACGGCAGCGGCCCGTCACAGGGTCTCACTGAGCATGCACCACACCTAGGGGCTTACAAGCGAAGTGGACCCTCCATTTCATTTTCCTCCATGTTGGATGGCAGGAAAATATCCAGTGAGGTTTAGGGAAGTGACCCTTCCCGCAGGAAGTGGTCACTGTAGTGGGTGTAGCCATCCAAGGGTGTGTCTTATTGGACACTACCAGTTTCCCCCTAAAATGCCCACTAAATGCAGTATTCCAGCAAGAAAAGAAGACAGCACCAAAGAACTCGACAGCCCGAGAAGAGAGTACTTGTTGCACCAGATGAGGCTCCAAGACCCCTGCTTGCTGTATCAGAGTCCCAACAAGCACCGCTGTGGAGGAGCTGACCACGGGACTGATCTCAAAAGACCCAGAGGACCTCCAGGCTTTGAAAATAGCCTAAATCTCCCTCTTGAGTGGAGGCACCACTCAAGAAACCAAAGAAACCTACAAGGAACCAGAAAACCGGTGAGGGTCACTTCACAGACTGGACAATATCTCCACAACCGGAAGTCACATCCAGACTCGAAGAGACACCAATGACAGCCCGGATGAGACCTGCAGGTGGGGCAACTTTGGTGGCCAGCACCCTCGTGTGGCCGAATTGTGGCAATACCCCAGATACTGGTCAGTGTATGTCGGACACCACTAAAAATAGCTCACCCAGAGCTTCAACTGTACCAGGAGGAAACCCCTGTTTCGGGACTTCAGTGACACCCAGGACCTCCCACCAGAGTGCTCTTGTCGTCCTGCAAGGCCCCCGGAAGAAGACTTACTTCTAGCTCCAAAGGGTTCCATTGCGCACAGCATCCAAGACCTCCAACTGCCCTGCAACCGGCCGCCCTGAGCCCTGTATCGCAGAATCTGCTGTGTGCCCCAGGTCCCTAACCCCTTACAACCTCAACAGCCGAAGAGGACCCCCAAGGCACCAACTTTAAATCTGCAAACTATCACCTTTTCCAGGTGGCCCCTCCAAGAGGCCTTGTGCCTGTGCCAAGAGACATTCCAGCTCTGCTCCCGCCGGAACCGGGATGCACCCGAGGCTTTCCAGCTAGCACGGTGTGCCCACCGACTGCTTCGACCTTCCTGCAAAAGAAGAGACTGGTAACCCAGCTGTACAATTTTTAATGCATTTTTTAAAGTGACTACCTGTTGATTCCCATGGTGCGTAATTACTCACAGAAAGACTAACTTTATTAAAACTTTGAAAAGTCATATCTCAAAATGTACTTAAAGTATCTTAAAGATCTTGATCTTAAAATATATATAAAAGTCTGAAGTATTTTTATAAATTCTGGTCTCGAGTTATTCATTGAGTGTGTGTGGTGCATGACTGGATTTGTGTGTACAACAAATGCTTAGCACATCTCCTGGATTAGCCTAACTGCTCTACCAGCTCCAATAAAAAATGGGGAATTAGGTGGTCTCATTTTGAACTCTGGAAACCAAAGTGTGGTTGCCTGGACCCCCTGCACAGTGTTCCAAGTTTTACACACTACAGAGATGGCCAGCCTCCTGGATCCTTGTTATGTTCTGAAATTACCATGGTTCCAGGATAAGGCGGATCTTAATGCCCCACCCCTCGGTTCTTATAAAGCATTCTCCTTTACTACCTCCCAATTTGTCTCAGAAACGCCCCCATGGGCCACTGCACCTACCTGTGGTTGGACTACCGTGTAGTGGGGTCCGAAGTCCAGGGTGAGACAGATCTGAACGCCCCTCCATTCTTGGAACGCATTCTCTTCCTATAGTGCCTCCCCGAACCATAATCTATGTGTTCCTCATTGGGTTGTTCACCCCCCTGTTATCTGGGACAATGTAGAGGCTTCCAGACACCCTTTTATAAACTGGGTTTTGAGGGATGGGCACACCTCCTCCAACCTGCTCTGTCCTTCGAAGGCATCCTTCTCGCCCTGCCTCCAGCCATCACGGAGACGTGGGGTGATGGACAGTACATGCCAGCCATGCCTCTTACACCCCAGTCAGGAGGGCTCCGAGGCCAGCACTGCCCTCAAATAGCGTTTCGTATTAAAAACATTAGTATTTTGTGTTACCTTTACATCTCTGGCCTGCACAGGGGATGGAACCATCATATCTGCTATTTCAGATTTTTATTTTGTCTGTGCACTTGAGATATTTAAAAAAGGATGAAACATCAGACTCAGCGAGCAGGGGGCTTCTTCTCGGGCGGTGATGTGAAGAAATGGTGGGTGTGGACTGAAGAAACAGTGGTAAAAATGGAGCTGTCTCCTGCACCATGCTCATTTCCTGCAGTGGATTATGAAATGGAGGCTGGCCCCGGCTATGGCTCTTCCTCCTTCCTAAGGCCACATGCATGTTTTTTACATGTTTCGCCTTTCGTTGCCCTGTGTGCAAATAAATGTTGGTCTTGCAGATGGGGAGGGGCCTGTAGCTACATTTTTTGGTGTGTACACTACAGCAGCAGAAACTGCCACAAGCAGCTTCCACAGACACTTAACCTCATTTTAATTTGCACGGAAGTGCAAGCGCCGAGCCACCCTTGAGCGTGTCATAGCGCTATTTTCTTTACTTTAAGCTATGCTGTACAGTAACACTGTTGCTGCTGTGCAACATGCCTAAAAAACATTTAACAAAGCCAATATATCTTGCATAGGCGAACCATGTTGGCTTTACCATTCCTTGTTAATGAAATGCTCCTAAAATTTTTAGAATGGTCTCCCAGACGTTTGTGTTGGATTTTGGAAATATGACTTATGTCAAAAACAGTCTTCCCATCATGCTTGTGCACACCATAAAATTCCTTAAATGATCTTCTCTTTTCTTCCTGCTTGGCAGTGACAGATGTGCATTTCGTAAAGGCATAAGCCTTGTACACTTTTCTCAGGTGCTATTGCCTTAATATTGCTGCCGCGTTCATAACTGAGCTACGACTCCACAAACAAAACTGAGTGCGGGGCGGTCCTCAGCGCCGCAAGGGGGCACATGTTAAGCTTCTCCTTGTTAACCATCTCATGCATGTCCACCCACCGAGTTTTACATAGAGACGGCGAGGGCTTTCTCTCTGTGTCAGAAGGTGGTCTTTGTTTCTATATATAAGTGCATTTTGCCTGACTGCCTGACTGCCTGACATGATTGATTCCCTCATAAAGAGAGCAGTTTCAGAGGTCCTCGAACCCAAAGAAAGGCAAATGCTACTCTTAGCAGTAACCCACTCAGACTTCCTCCCTGTGAGGGACGCCCCTGTCAGTCACGCTGGGTCCCCTGATCCCCAGAGGGACTGGGAGTCTGGAGAAGCCCAGTAGGGGGTAAGACAAGGAGCAAGAAGGATGATTCTGTGATTTAGAACACCTTAGGGAGACTTTTTGAAATGCAACGACATTCCTGCATTTCCATTCAAAGAAGGCTGGTGTTGAGGCTCCTGGGGCTCCTTCAAAGGAGCTGCCAAAACCTCAGGAAGAACCTTCCTTCTTCCCTTCTAAATTTGGGAGGAAAGGAAGGTTAGCAAACTGCCTCACAGCATTGAAGTGTATCACAAGAGGCTCATGGGTACATCAGACCATCTCAGGGTTCCACAGAGTTCTACAAGTTTCCCAAAAACTGGAATGGAGGCTGTTTTTACACTCACCTTTTCTAAGGAACAAGCAACTTTGGTAGACTCATAGGTTGTAGAGTTGGAGTCCAAAGAGGCAATAGTCTAGTCTCATCTTCATCTCATGGGGCTTCTGAGCAATATTTTTATTGTGAAAAAGAAGAAGAAACAATACCGACCTGAGATCAACCTGCTCAATAACTGGTTGATCTATGGGCAATTCAAAATGGATGGCATTTACCACCCTTGGGATATCCTCCTTCTGAATGACTGGTTGGTCAGGCTAGATCTGAAGGATGTATATCTGACAGTGCCTCAAGCTCCAAATCAACTATCTGGGACTCCTTGCCGGATCCTTTGTGGGGAAGTGGCTAACGTAAGTCAAGGCATCTTACTGTGTCCTCATTCAAATGGACAACATGTCGGTAGTTAGGGAGATCAACCGTTGGGGGGCACAAAGTCCATAATGCTGGCAGGACAGCACTCGCCCAGGGTTTCTGGCATTCCTGTCAGGACAGAAAGATTGCAGCAAGTGTATACCATCTGCCTTGTTCCTTAAAGTAGTAACAGACTGGCACACCAGACATGTGGAGGACTCCAGTGACTGAAAGCTAAAAACGGGGGTCTTTTGCAGCATGATTAGCTATTGGTATACTTGCAAAGTGGACCATTTCGCCACCCACCTCAATCACCAGATGGATAACTTTTACAGGTGGCATCCGGACCTAAGGCTTCTTATAGTAGACACTTTTCTTATAGGATTGGTAATCCTCTTACTCGGACGCAGAGTACTTACACAACTAGCGGGACGGGTGGCATACGGCCGGGCCCGTCTTTACTTTTGGTCACCGGCCCTTTATAATATTTGGATCACCGCGCAGCAACCTATTGCTATACTCTTTTCAGGATTTCCATATGCCTTTGTGCACGTGCACATCGTGAATAATATTTTCGTTTCAATTGGAATACTACCTTGCCCTGAAGAAGCCCATCTGTATAGGGCGAAACGCGTTGGCTGCTTCTTTTTCATGAACCTTATGTCGTAACAAGTTCCTTACACCAATTAAAGTCTTCGGGAAGAAACTAACAGAAGTTTTGCACCATTATTTACTTAACAGTATTGGACTTTTTCTACTCACTGCGTCTTATTGGATGTTTTGAAGTGGTGCACCCCCTTAATGTTCTGTATTGTTGGGGTTCTCTTTTGCCCCTTAGGCTCTTCTTTGCTGCAGGGGCCTTGGTGGAGTTGCACACCACAGAGTCTAAATAGCTACCATCTCATATATTGTGATTCACTGGGTACCCATAGGGATTGATGCGTTCGCGTTGGGCCTGCTGCATCCTGTCTTTTTAGTTTGTTCCTAAGACTGTATTTATGAATTTTAAGATGCAAGGTTATGTTATGTTTGTACTGTATTGTTTTGATCGTTTGGAGCTCTTTTGAGTTCCAAATCATGAATAAAGAATTGAACTGAAAAAATAGAAATTACTCTAACAGCTAGGTGGAGCAACTTTGCCCACATAAATCTAAATATGCAGAAAAAGAAAAACATAAACAGCCTGTCCAGTTCTCATTAAATGCAGGAATGTGTTCATATACATGAGGGATACTTTTACTTCCTTTGACACTGACTACAGAATGCCAATTTTGAATTAAACTATAGTCCTTTTTCATTACATTGTTACATTCAATTCCTATAAGCAAACACCCAGTATATTGAGCATCAGTCTCATTATGTAAAACACTCACACTTTAATATGAATTCAGAGGACTTACTCATTTTCATACTAGCCACTAAATCAAGACCTATGGCAAGACATATGAATTTTGTTTTGCGAATCACAATTTGAGATTCGGGTTTTGGGAATCGCAAATTGTGAGTTGCAAAACAACATGTACAAAAGTGTTGTTAGACCTGACAGCCTTAGGGAGGTCATCCCCCAACTTTTTTGCCTGCCTCCATCCACTTTTCTGACACTGTTTTTGCTGGATTTAGGACTCTGCAATATTTACCACTGCTATCCAGTGCTAAGGTGCATATGCTCTCTCCCTTAAACATGGTAGCATTGGTTCATTCCCAACTGGCATGTTTGATTTACTTATAAGTCCCTAGCACAGTGAACCACATGTGCCCACGGCCTGTAAATTAAATGCTTCTAGTAGGCCTGCAGCACTGATTGTACCACCCACATAAGTAGCCCCTTAACCATGTCTCAGGTCTGCCATTGCAAGGCCTGTGTGTGCAGTTTCACTGCCACTTCGACTTGGCATTTAAAAATATCTGCCAAGCCTTAAACCTCCCTTTTTCTACATATAACTCAGGCCCTACGTAACCCTTAGGGCAGGGTGCTATGTAGGTAAACGGTAGGACATGTACATATGTGTTTGATATGTCCTGGTAGTGAAAAACTCCTAAATTTGTTTTCCACTACTGTGAGGCCTGCTCCTTTCATAGACTAGCATTAGGACTGCACTCATAGACTTTTTGAGTGGTAGATTCTTACCTGAAAGGGGTAACCAGGTCATATTTAGTATGGCCAGAATTTTAGTAGAATACCCTGCTTATTGGTGGGGTTGGATTTATTATTACTATTTTAGAAATGCCACTTTTAGAAAGTGAGTATTTCTCTGCACTTAAAACTATATGTGCCTTAAAGCTGGTCTCCAATCAACGTCTGGTCTATGCTGGTTCACAGCTCCCTTGTGCATTTCACCCAGACAGCCACACAAATAGGACACTCAGTCACATCTGCTGCATTCACCTGGATATTTAATGGGTCTTCCTGGGCTGGAAGGGTGGAGGGCCTGCCACTTACATTTCGAAAGCCAGTGGCCTGCCCTCACACAATGGACTGATAAACCGCCCATCCCCCCCTCCTCCCCACTGGGACCCTGGCAGACAGGACTGAGCTGAAAGGGGAAATTGTGCTCTTCAAAACCACTCTTTGAAGTCTGCCCCACTCCAAAGGCATTTCTGGGTATATAAACTGGGCCTCTGACCCCACCAAATCAGATACTTCTTGACCTACACCTGCACCCTGTCAGAGGAGCTGCCTGACTGCCCAAAGTGCTCATCTGGACTGCTTTGCTGAGAAGAACTGCTGCCCTGCTGTTGCCCTGCTGGCCTCTGACTTTGCTGGAAGGACTCTGCCTTCCCCAGAAATGAACTTCCAGGGCTTGGATTGACCTTGCCTCCTGTTTCTTAAGTCTGAGGGCCAACAAAGACTTCATCTTTTCAAGAAACTCCTTGTGCGTCGAAAATCGATGAACCACCTGCAGAAATCGATGCAAAGCCTGCATTGTGAACAAGAAATCTCCGCACAGCTGACTGGAACAACGCAGCCCCAACTTCACGACTGGAAATTTGACACAGCGTCTACCTTGCGATGGAAAATTCGACGCACCGCCTACCAGATCGACGCAGAACCTGTGCCCTCTTCCAGCACGTCATGGATTTTCAACATATCGTCCCTGGGCATCAAAATATCCCCGCATCGCAGTGAGGACCCAAGGCTGCTTGCTGAAAAATGATGCAAACCCCTTGCTGTGTGGAAAGAAACAACGCATTGTCTGTGCTGCGCTGGAAAATTCAACTCAACACCTTATTTTTCCACACATCTCCTCCTCTGCGGTCTTGTGGCCACTGCTGCTGCTGCTTCTGCTGCAGTCTCTTCAAAGAGCCTGCCGGCTCTGTGTTCGAGGTTCGAGGCCCGCCTCTACCCACAGGCACCGTATTGACGCCGGGACCCTCCACGCACTGAACCCTGGACGTCGGAGCACCTGCCACCCTACTTCCCCCAAGGACACCCACGGACCTTTCTCCTGCCGCAACTGCCACGTCACTCTCTCCGCACACCAAACACCAGACCTCCCAGTGCCAGAATCACCTCCAAACCACCTCAAGTGCATCCTCCTCAATGTCCGCTCCCTGCACAAACACGTCGTGGAGATTTGGGACCTGATAGACACCACCCGCCTGGACATAAGTTTTCTCACCGAGACATGGACTAACACGCCATCCAGACCGGACACAGCCATCCCCACTCTTAAACTCATCAAAGAATTCGCCAAACCAGAAGCTGAGACCACCGACATCCCCCCATCTCAGAATCTCTGCAACAGACTTGCCACCAACTTCCATCAGAAGATTAAAGACATCTATGACAGCTTCGGACCCCAAGACTCGCTGAACTCTTCAACAGCACTCCTGCCAGGACCCTCCAAACCTGGACCCCCTCAAGACGGACGAGACCCGCTCAATCATGAGCAGCATCCGCTCCGGAGCCCCTACCAACCCCTTCCCCCACTACATCTTCAACAAGGCCAGCACCTCGATGGCGCCCGAACTCTGCAAGACCATCAACTGCTCCCTAGAGTCAGCAACCTACCCAGAAGACTGGAAGCACACTGAGATCTGACCACTTCTGAAAAAACCCACAGCCGACCCAACAGATCTCACGAACTACTGCCCCATCTCTCTGCTGCCCTTCCCAGCTAAGGTCGCCAAGAAAGCAATCAACACTCAACTATGCCAACACATCGAGGACAACAACAACCTGGACGTCTCCCAATCAGGATTCAGAACTGACCACAGCACCGAAACCGCCCTTCTCGCCACCACAGACGGCATCCGCTCCCTCCTTGAACACGGACATGTAGCAGCCCTCATCCTACTTGATCATTCAGCCGCTTTTGATATAGTTTCCTACCGCACCCTATGCACTAGACTCCACACAGCTGGCATACGCGGCAAGGCCCTTTGATGGATACACTCCTTCCTAACAGGCAGAACACAGAAAGTCAGACTCCCGTCACATCTGTCACAACCTACAGACATCAGCTGTGGAGTACCCTAAGGATCATCGTTGAGTGCTACGCTGTTCAACTTCTACATGACCCTGGTCGCCCCTATCATCAGGAACTATGGTATGCACGTCGTCTCCTATGCAGATGACACCCAGCTGATCATCTCCTTGAACGAGAAGTCCTCAACAGCCAAGAAGAATTTTAGGGACGGGATGGAAGCAGTCGCCACCTGGATGAGGGAGAGCTGCCTTAGGCTGAACTCCCTCAAAAGCGAGATCCTCATCATGGGACCTTTCTCCTTAGCCTGGGACAACTCCTGGTGCCCCTCAACACCCGGCAGGGCCCCCACCCTCACAGACCACGCACATAATCTCGGCATCATCCTCGCCTCAATGCTCACCATGACCAGATAGGTCAACTCCGTCGCCTCTACCTGCATCCACACCCTCCGACTCCTACGAAAGATCTTCAGATTGATACCAACCGACTGCCAAAAAACCGTGACACGTGCACTAATCACGAGCAGACTTGACTACAGCAGTGCCCTCTATGCCGGAGTCGCCAAGAAGAACCTCAACAAGCTTCAACAAATTCAGAATGCCACTGCCAGACTCGCCCTAAACATTCCCCGTCGAGAGCACATCACTGAACACCTGAAAAACCTCCACTGGCTCACTGTTGAGAAGAGAATCAATTTCAAACTCCTCGTGCACACCTACAGAGCCCTCCACAACAGCGGACCCAACTACCCTAACCACTGCATCACCTGGTACTCCCCTTCCAGACCTCTCCGTTCGTCTCAGCAGTTACTCACCAAAGTACCTGGCATAAAGAAGCCCTGAGCTAGAGGAAGATCTTTCACATACTTGGCAGCAAAGGGTTGGAACACCTTACCCCTTCATCTCAGACAATCACAATTGCTGCCTCAGTTCAGGAAGGACCTCACGACCTGGCTCTTCAACTGATCTCTGAGGACACACACCTCAATGCCTTGAGACCCTATGGGTGAGTGGTGCACTTTAAAACAGTTGATTGATTGATTGATGGTGAGCTGTGAGTTCTGCAATTTGAGATCCTTCATCCAGCTGCATCGTGCTATGCCAGTGGGATGAGGAGCTGTGAGAGGGCTGTGATGAAAACACTCCAAAAAATATATGTACACAATTCAAACAACACTGGTTTGTGCATTAAAATCCCTTACCTAAGTGGAGAACATTGTTTATTTTGAAATGCCATGTATTAATCTGCCATTTCTATTGGATTGTGTTGTACAGCAGCCATTTATATAGTGACTTAATCCCCATTGTGGGGTGCCAAAGAACACAGCATAGAGGAGTGTGTAGTTGTCAGTGTTGTATCTTTATGTCACCCTATCTGGGAAACTTTTTGTTGTTGTGCATGAGGGATCAGCGAGGTGCTCGTGCCATGTCTTGGGGTACAGCTCCTCATAGTGTGATGTAGAAGATGTTAGAGACAGACACGCAAATTATGTTAGGAATTTATGCTGCAGGTCCATTTTTATGTTTCCTGTTATCGATTATGATTTCAGTTCATCTCACATGCAGACTGCAGCAGTTGCGTCTGCTCTATAAAGTTTTGTGAGTCCCTGATGACTGCAGGCGGAGGGAAGGGGAAAGGATGGTCTGCATTATATATAAAGTCCAGCTTGGCGACAAGGGTGTTTGAGGGATTAAAACATATAGGCAGTTCCACAGCACCAGCTAGCTAGAGCAGATGGGCATTTCTCTTGACACTTCTTCGAAGCGTTCACTCACATGTTGATGCAAATGTTTTCCTCAGGCAGACAGTGTCACTTCTACGTCTACTTGTGCGAAGCTTAACGTAGAAAAAAGACAGAATGGTGGAAAAATGCCCGGGTTGCCCGCACATCAAACCATATGTAATGACAAAGTTCTTGAGAAAAGTCCTGGAAGATAACAGCTATCTGGTATGGGGTGGGTGCCGACCGGTGGAAACACCTGTCTACCACAAATGTTCATAGTTACTGACTGCGGAGGCAATCAGTAAGGACAAATAAATATGCAATACCAGGGCACACCAAAAGAAGTCCTGTGTCCAAATTCCAAGTGGTCAATGATAAGCATTGGTCTGCAACAATGAAGCGGGTGCAAAAAGAGTTTATTGGTTCAAGAAGGCGTAGAGTCAGTATCAAAGGCACCAATCCAGTAACCAACGAGTCATCATGAGTGCAGAAAAATTCCAAACCATCTTATATACAGCAAAACAGCCGACACGTGTTTCGTCTCCTAGACTTTGTCAAGGCTGATGGGGTATTGAGAATGAAGGAATCAATTTACCGACGCGAGCAGGCACGGTTATGCTTTGCATACAGGCTTATCAGGGCCATCTGCGCGCTTCACCATCTCTGGTTACTCTGGCCTAACGAGACCGGATTCATATCTGCCTTGGGCGGCGAAATTATTTTCATAAGATTGCGTTATGCAATCCAGGCAATCTCCCAACTTTTGGTCACAGTACAGAACCTTACTGGGTGTAAAATAGGGATACAACAATGGCGAAAACACAACAAGGTGTCACAAAAAGCACGTAGAGGGGCGAATTTTAAAAGAATCACTCTTTACTCCAAATGGTTGCTTCGTTACACCCCTGCTAGAATAAAGGAAATGCACCCAGAGGCATCAGGACTGTGCCCGCGCTGCCAAAAGACCCAGGGGGATTGGCTTCATATGTGCTTTTCCTGTATGCACTTGGTGGGTTACTGGGAGAAGATCTTTCAAAGGATCAGCGCCATGATATCATTCGAGCTAGCCCCTAGCCCATTAGTGGCATTATGGGGCATTGCGCCAAACTCAGACTTGCCTACATCCTCTAGACAAACTATATTTGTGGGTAGCTTGATAGCTAAATCCTTGATTCTCCAGGCATGGAAATCCCCAGTGCCCCCTACTTGTGCGGCATGGGAGGCAAAGATGGAGGCAACACGGGTAAAAGAAAAACGGTATGCTCAACGGGTCGGAGCACTGCGGAGGTATCAGGGTATATGGGGAAGATGAGTAATTCGGAGAATGAATAGGTCTGGGGGGAGAAGGTGGGATCAAGATATAAGATTCTTCTTATAGATATACTGGTCGAAATATGTTTGAGACAAGAGTATTTGAAAGTACTGCAGTACATTAAACTGATTTACAGAAGATGTATGTGATAACAGGATTGAGATGTTGATATATGCAATGTAATCACACCTGCAAATAATTAATAAAAAAAGACACTGCGATTTGTGTCTGGCTTTGAGAGTCATAGTGTCCACAATGCAAGTTCTTGCAAATTGTAAGGAAGAGGTGATAAGAGGAGGGTGTTTCACTTTCCTTGCGACTCGCAATGATATGTATTAACAGTTTGTGACCACTTCTACAGTCGAAACCCTTGACAGACTTTCGACGCCTGATAGGGGGTTGGATCCGTTTGCAAAGCAGAAGCTGTTCATAAGGCACTACTCATGCAACATAAATGTCAACTGCAATCACTGAGGCGTGCAGGTATCAGTTTATGTAACCAATGCATGTTCTCCCCTCAATGTCCCTTCACACAGAGGTAAATTCCTCTTCAAGGAACAGGGAATGTAATCACAGAATTTTGTGAATGCAGGGGTGGAGGTCTTCACTCTCCGCAGAAATCCATTCCTGCATTGACAGCCATTCGCCAGGATTCCCCGTGAGAAAGTTAGGGCCATATGTATGAACACTTTTTCCCATAGACACAGAATGGGTGAAAACCTTTGCTACATCTGGCCCTTAGCTCGTTGGCGTTACTGCATCAAGGGGTCTGCGAGTCCTAGCGACTGTCCTTTGGGCACTGTGCTAGACTTAGTACATCCGACGCAACTCAAGAAAAACATCAGATTCACAGGGCAACATTGTGCAAACACGGTGTCTGAATTTCGACGTAATTCTTGATAGATATATTAGGTGCATATTCCCGACAGCTACACTGTTGTAAAGGACTTTTGTGATTTCACGATCACCTTTGGTTCGAAGACTCCATAAACGATTCATGGACCCATAACATCATTAAAATGTTAATGATCACCTCCATCCGTGAAACGTTAAAATAGAATCACAATCATATGTATCATTATAGTAAGCACTGAACCCTCACAAAAAATTCACAAAACAATATATAATCATAAAAATTACGAAATTCAGTGAAACGTCTCTGTTGCCTTTTCACTAGGTCTGCAGCATGCAAACACCAGATACATAAATACATAGATACATACAAACATGCATACATACATTTGTTAAGAAATTATATAGTTGAAACCTAAAAACAAAAAATCCGCGAAAGTCTGCAAACTGGAACATTGTTCCTTTCAGCACTAGTGAACCATAAAAGCAAATGCACTGTCAGACCTAAAGAGAAAGAAACATTATGTGGTGTGTGTTCGAGAAGTGCTAACTGTGGTAACTCACCTCAATCTCCTTTGTAAGCCTTGCGTGCACTTTTTTCTCTTCTTCAAGCAAAACAAGGTGATCATCGATCGCTTGCCTAACTCCTGTTATTTCCTCCTTTATAGTTTCAATTTCTGCCTGGTGAAGGGAATCATAAACAGTGCTTTCTCTTGGCTTCACTTCAAGAAAGTCGGTCAAAATGAACATGCAACTGATTTTATTCCTTGTAGCACAAGCTGTAAAAGTGATATGAACTGGGCTGGGAAAGTGCAAATAATGCATGATACAATGAAAATATGTGTATGGTAAATCACTATTGCTGTGTCATATCCATCCAAAACAACAGCTGTTTTGGATGGATATGGATACTTACAAACATTTTACTTTCTTGTATTTTTAGGAACACCTCAGGCTTTTTATCATAAATTCTACATTTTTTAAATGTAGAATAATAATTAAAAAGAAAGCACATTAAAACTTTATTCAATATTATAAACTCCAAAAGAATAGGAGCACAAAATGAAATGGGAAGGGCAACTTTTACACGACGGTTGTGATGAGATTATGCAAGCTGCATGTACTGTCAATATATATTGTTCAAGGCAATAAAACATTAAGCCAATGGGATAAATTCATTAAAGACTCAGCGAAAGCGGTACATCATTTGCAAGACAGGCAGGCTCTTGTGAAGACATCTGCAAACCATTAGGACATCTCCATGATTCCAAAACAACATAAACAACTCACTATACAATGAGCTTTTCGCCTTAGACTGAGGTTACACTGGAAGATATTTTATATACTGAGCAACTAAATTTGTATGTAATTGGATAACTCTTTGCGAAGTGCTCATTTGCCACTGCTCTCTTGGTGCTGGCAACAGCTGGATGTGTAAAAAACAGCATCAGCTTAAAGAAAATTAGATGTTTTAGGGTTCTCAATGTCTGAGGTCATCTGGGTGGTTCTCAGGCACACACATAAAACAAATCCAGATTTTCCCAAGGGAAACCCCTTGTTTTGGCTCTCTAAATCCGAGCAGCCAGAGGGAGAGGGATGATCAAAGATATTTGCCTGGATGGTAAGAAGCAATAGGCGTTTCCAAAAAAACATATAGCCCAGCCCACAATGGTCTTTATGGGCAATCTGTAAGGGCTTAAAGAACAAGTTAATTACCTTCAGCAATGTTCTTTATGGTGTATACTTTAACCGCAGCGTCTTCAGTTTCAAATTTGTCCAGGAAGCAGACTAGATCTGGAAACATTTTAGCAATGATGCTTAAGACAGTCTCTTTCTACAGGAGTAATCATTCAAACCCAGCCACCTGCTTATAGACCTCTGTTAGTAGGTATGAAGAGATATCTAAGAACTAGAATTTAGATAAATTTCCGTAAACATTAAACCAACTGGGGCTCCACACGAAACGACAAGGAGAACTGTAATGAGTTAAAATGTTTTATTAACAAATGTAGTTAACAGAAGGTCATCCATTAAGGATTCAGATTTAAGCATCATTGTTACAAGTTTAAAAGCTCCAAAAGTCCACATTTCAAAAGAAGGAAAAATAGAACGTTAACAGGAATTAAATATAGAATACAACATATCCAAAAGTCTGTTCCAAAAAGAAAATCCCTAGTCTAGGTTAAATAGGTATACATCAGAAAAGGGCTATTGGTTAGGCAAATGTCAGTTTCAGAAAACCAAATAAAGGTCTCTAAATGAGAGAATAAGAATGTTTAAGCATAAAACCTTTGCACTGGGGCTCTGGAAATCAGCAGAAGTGAGAAGGGTCTCCTCAGTTCAAAGTCAGCAAGCATTTCCTCTCTAGTCTAAGGAACACACACTATTATTATTCCAGAAGGTACTGGTTTACAAAATTTGGCTTGTTCTCACTACGGGAAGCCAATCATATTACTCAAGCCTCCGGGAACAGGCAAACTCCCTTCTTTCTCAGCACAACACAATGGTCCATACATGGCTATGTCCTTGAATTGTTACACTGAATAGACTGTTGAGTACAGTCAGCTCTTCCCACGAGTTGCTCTCCTACCCTGGCATCTTCTTATTTAGATGAGAACCTCACTATCGTCGTCTCATATATAATATTAAAGTATTCACTAGCTACTGAAATGTATCTGGAAAAACACAGTGGGTCTGATTCACAAAGGGCTTCCGGAACAGTGGTCCTGCAGTTGTGGGGTAGTCTCCTCACTTGAGGCAGAATCTCTGCAATGAGCATTCTCACTGTGGAGATTACACGCAGAGTGTGGAGGCTTCCCCACGACTGCGAGGCCTCTGCCATGAGTGTGGAGGCCCTTTGTGAATCATGCCCAGTATCTCCAATGGACAAACACACAAATGAAAAACAACAGAGATTTAAATGTGCAGGCCTTCCAGCCTTAAACATGCAAAAGACGACATTCAAAATGGCAACAGAAATGCGGCTATCATTTTAAAAAGCATGTTAACTCAGGTGCTGCCCATAATGGCTAAATGCACTCACCAACTACAAATTGTATGATCACTCTTTGCTAATAAATGGGTTACTATGCAAATCTAAAATTGTGCTTCCCCAATCCCCTGTCAAACACAAACGAATCTCCAAGGAACACTTTATTACTTTGCTGATTCCCTCATCTTACACTTAGAGTTTTGCAACTCCTTCCTCTGTATGTAAGCCTTACACTTTTTCTCTTCCATTTCTATTTCCTCCTCTTTTGCCCCTTTCTTTCTTCTCTTTTCTTTCTTGCTTCCAAACATCAAAATCTCTTACACAAAGCAAACAAATTAACCAAATGCCAATAATCAAAACAGGCCTCAATATAGTACCTTTAAATTCCACTACAAATGTTTACAAACCAGCTACTTATAGTAGAGACCCCTTTTCCTAAAGTTCCTAAAATACTTGTTGCTTCTAAATCCTCTAATTCAGGTTTCAACTCAGAGATGCTCTTTGCATACCCCTCTCTCTCTTTGCTCTTGTCAGGTATTCACGCACAGGAATGCTGCACTTTCAACATTTCAACATATTACACACTCCATCTTTCTCTCCTGACAACGTATCTAAAACCAGCTTCTCCAACTAGTAGCTCTCCAGCTACCTGTCAGCAGCTCTCCTGTGTCCATCCCAGCTTTCTAAATTGCAGTGTTTTGCTTGATTAAGTTAACATATTCATTACAAAATTGGGTGTTACAAGAAGAAAGTGTGTGCATTTTCAGAACACATAAGGTGATGTTTAGAGAAAAAATGGCTGAATTTCCAAAATATATTTAAAGGTGATTTTTGAATGATAAATAATGCACTTTCAACATCTTACAGACTCCATCTTTCTCTGCTAACAACGTATGTAAAGCAGGCTTCACCAACGAGTAGCTCGTGAGCTACTAGTAGCTCTCTAGCTACCTCTCAGTAGCTCTCCTGGGTCCACCCCAGCTTTCTAAATTGGTAGCGTTTTGCTTGATTACATTAACATATTCATTGCAAAGTTGGGTATTACAAGAAGAAAGTGTGTGTATTTTCAGAACACATAAGCTGATGTTTAGAGAAAAGTGGCTGAATTTCCAAAATATATTTAAAGGTGATTTTTGAGTGATAAATTATGTGCGGAGACTTATTACTAATATGATTATCTTTGTGCCTGGGGCACTGCAGCAGTGGCTGGCATGTATTGCATACGTATAGGCATTCCAAGTTGACAAAGTATTTTTTATATTACTGCTGGCAAACCTCCTGATGCACTGAGGTGATCACTGCTGGTAGTCTTTGACATGGTGGTCACTAATGTGATCTTATCTAATGTGGTCACTATTGAAACACTAATATTAGTAGCGCATGATGATTTTTGTTTAACATTAAATGTTGGAGACCCCTGATCTAAAGCTCGTCAATCTTGCAAAACCATAGATCTAAGATCTACTAATTTATTATCTACTGCTAACAAAGCACTAGAAGTAATAGTTGCTAATTTGTCCACTACTACAGAAAGCTTTCTAATCTCCTCATTTAAGACTACTCCTTATCCAGGAATAATGGCACAAATAATGTCTCTCACTAAATGTGAGCCATCATTAGTACAATGCCTAGCTCTATGAAGTGGATTCTTCTCAACAGCCTCTAAACTATTTAAATGGTATATTTTCGGAAACACTAAAGCTAAGTAGCATGTACCATCTCAGTCACCAGGTAGTTAAAAACAGACATCCTGTCTACACACGAAATACACTCCGGAGATAACGGGATCCTCTCCAGTAAGAATCGGAAAAGGTCCTCCAAAAACTTTAAACTTGTGCTCACATCCAGTTAATCCCATGTGTCGGGTTCTAGTGTATGTTCTTCTCTTTTAAAGCATAACTTTCCTTTCTGTTTTCGATCTAGTTTCAACTAGGAGCCTCTTTTCTTTGTAATGATCTTCCATTTTTTCCACACGTTCTTCAAAATATCTTACCTTTCTGTTGCTTTGCAAAATACACAAGCTCTCCTTTCTTATAAAGAATTAATACATTTATTCTCTAGAGGACTCGTAGAACATGTCAAATTGCATTCATATGCCTTAACAGTGTCAATTCTACTAATGGGACCTAAAGAAATACCAAGCTGTCTCCATCTCCTTGGCTTGCGGGTGACGGTTCATTCTCTTGTTGAGGGGAACTTCTGAAAGGATACAATCATGATTGAAAAACTAATACTCAAAATGCTTCTGCCTATAAAATGAGCTAAGAAATATACTACAAGTGATTCCATATGAAAGTAGAACATGATGATAGCTTACATCCTCAGCAGCTGAAGCAGGTAAGAGTGCGCAAATAAAGCAACCCTTAGCTTCTAGAGTATGTGTATATTCTTCCAATAATCTAGAATAAACACTTGATGTGAAACCTCCTTCTGAATCATAGTAAAAAATTGTGTTACAGGTTGAGGGGGTACAAACCCTACTCAAGCAGCAACTACAATTCTTGTCAGGGGGAAATCACAAACAAATTCTGGGGAATACCCATGTGCTAGTTTTCTTATAACTGGTGATTTTAACACAAACCTGTTTCAGGAGACAATGGAGGCTCTTGAAGGTCCGGATTGTGGTAGCCGCCAGTTAATTCCTGAACAATTAAGGCCCCAGGGTTGTTTGCACTGCCCGCTAGGAGAGTATATAGTAATGCATCTTAAGAGTATGGGTTTTAAAGTTTTGAATGGTCGTTTACGTGATGATGCCCCCCACAACGGACAAGGTCCGATGGTCGATCTCGCTCCTATTTAGATTATACAATTTGTAATATTGAATTGTTTCCCCTCATTGAAAGGTTTCTGATTTTCCCTTGGAGTGAAAGTGACCATTGTCCACAAAATGTATCTATTAAACCAAGATTTCCTGTTTATGATGTCATGTGGGCAGTGGGTGGGGGTGTCTGTTTCGAGTCACTAAAGCGCATAAAATGGAATGCTTCTATTGGTAGCACAGTACTGATTAAATGTATTAATTTCTTTAACTTTGAGGGATCGGGCTGTGTGTCCCCAATTAAGAATTAAGTCATGGGTCAAACTTTCTTGCCTTTTATGGTCAAAGTTCAACCAATCTGCTCGCAATTGCGCCCCATCCCTGTCTTTTGTTATTTCCAGGGAAACCAGGAATCTAAAGAAAGCGCGGAATAGGCTAGCAAGGGCAATCAGGAAAAGCCCCGATTCTGAGTGTCTATTTATTGAATACAAACAACTGAGGAAAGATTATAGGAAGGCTGTTTACGATGACTATCAGACCTATCTCAGTCAGTTTTGGGTTAAGCTTTTAAGCGCAAGCAAAGATCCAAATTCCACGAAATTTTGGTCTCTTATTAATAACCTAAATAGCAATCAAAGGGGCATGGGCGTTGTTGACATTTCAGAAGGAGCGTGGGCGTCTTACTTGACTACCCATTTTTCCATAGCGAGCAGGATGGGAAACCGTTGGATGAGGGGGCCCATAGATCTACTTCTGCCTTATTTAAAACATGTCCCTCATTTACAGGGTCTCTAATTCGCTCGCAGGGAGTGAGGAAGTCCTTTCAATTACGCCTCCCCCACATCATCTCGAGGGTTAAGCAATTTGGAGCCCCCGGTCCCAATGGACTTCCACAGGCATTATTCAAACAGGATCCTCTCCTTTGGGCCAACAACTTTGCACATTTGTTCGAACACTGCCTCTTAACTTCAACAATACCTGAGTCCTGGCGTGGTGCCATCCTTCATCCTTTATATAAAAATGGCTCAAGGTCAGACCCCGCCAATTTTAGAATGATAGCTCTGCTGGACAATGAGGCTAAGTTCTATGCAAGCCTTTTGCTGCAAGATCTCCGTGCTTGGGCCGAATCGAAGGCCTTAATTCCCATAGTCCAAATGGGGTTCTCTGCTGGCTCAGGCACTTCAACAAATTTATTAGCACTTTCTATTTTGATTGATAGGGCCATCTCATCAGGCTTGATGCTGAATTGCTGTTTTGTGGACTTCAAGGCGGCATTCGATTGGATCCCCCGGAGTGCCCTATGGGCCAAATTACAAAGCTGGGGCATCCCTCCAGTACTCTTGGGTGCCATTGTAGAACTCCATACTAACACCTGGGTCCGTATTAAGCTCGGTGTTGGGTGCTCTCTATCTAGGAAAATTCCTACTGCCCGTGTTGTGAAACAGGGTTGTGTACTTGCTCCTCTTCTTTTTAATCTGTTTATTGCAGATATGTCAACATCTCTTGATGCAGTCAACTCTCATCCCCCAAGATTGGTGGCTTCAGGCTTAGTCATCTGCTTTATGCCGATTATCTTGCTTTATTTAGCTGCACTAAGATCGGCCTTCAACGGTTGCTTAATCAACTTGCGTCGTATACTTCAGCAAATCAATTGGAACTTAACTTGCCTAAAACAAAAGTGGTCCCCTTTGGGAGGAAAAAACATTTGGTCTTCAGCTGGTATTATAAAAGCTGTTTCTGACCAGTCCTACAAATATCTAGGGGTTCATTTTGACTCCAAGGGGACTTAAGGCTTAAGACTTTGGCTTTGTAGGTGGCTTTCTCCAAATTAGCCAAAGTTTTAAAGGGGCCGACCCTTCTTCCCCTAATGGAAGTCATGAGAGCAAAGATTACCCTTTTGTTGGCGTATGGTCAAGAAATTTTGTTGGGCAAAGGCTCTTGCCTATCAAATAGGTTGGTCAATAAAATCTATAAGAGAGTCTTTCATGTTCCGCGCCTGGCTTCCCCCGCGCAGGTACGGTTGGAGTTTGGGCTTCCGGATTTGGTGGCAGTTGACGCTGGTGCTTTTCTGAAGTTGTCTTATAAACTGCGTCATGCCTCGGACGGCCACCTGGAGGCAGTCCTGTGGCAAGAAATTAGTGAGCCGAAATCGAAGTGCACTTATTCCCAATTCTTGGTTGAATGTAAACAGCGATTGGATGCCGGTGATCTTTGGGCAAGTAATACTCCCTATTCTTTGTTTAAATTAGCGATTAAAAGGCTTATTCAACTGTTTTCTTATCACTCAGACTGCTCTCTCCTTGTTCATCGGAAGCATGCCTGGGCAGTAATTGGCTCCTTTAACCCAGGTATGTCTTCTAGTTTTTTCTCTTGCCCTTACGGATTTTGGTTGAAAAAGGCCTTCTTGGCCTTAAGGATGGGTGATTGTTTTTTTTTAAATACCTGCCCCAATGGCAGCTACCCCCCGGGGACAGTGTGACATGTAGAGGCTGCAGTAATGTGGACGAAACCATTGACCATGTGGTTTGCCTGTGCCCAGCTTTACTAAAGGAGCGTATACTCTTGCTCCGGGGCAAATGGAATGCACTGGGAATCCGCTCCTGTCGACAGGCTATCATCCAGTCTCTGGATCCAGGCAATCCAATGTTAAATGTGTTACTGACTAAATTTATTAAAATTGCACAATCTAAATTTAATGGCACTGCGAGCAACGAACAGGTTTAGTTGGAATTTTTCCATGCTCTTGCCTTATTGCCTGCTATTGGTTAGGACGAGGAGCTCTAACGGTATATGTTGATGCTTAGTGCAATTATTATTTAATGCGCCATGCACTTTAGGGCCATGCCTATGCATATTGCCCTGTGTATTATGTGGGTTCCGGGTCGGTTGGTTTGTTTTATTTCTTTTTTATCTCATGATTGTTTCATAGTTTAGACAGAAATGTCTTTTTAATATGTCGTATGTTCAAATTGTGGTGTGCTTTTAGTTTGAACTCAGTCTCTGAGGGTATTTATTTTTGATTGTTTTTTGGCTCTTTGCTTATTTGTATTGGATTTTATTATCTGTACAATAAATTACTAATACTACTACAAACAAATTCTAAATTAGCCTGTGCCTAACCCTGTGGTAGCTTGGCATAAAAGCAGCCAGACTTAACTTAGAGGCAATGTGTAAGGTATTTATGTAGCACTTAAACCAGTAATAAAGTGAAACACAACACAAATAACATCTCACACAATTTAGAAAAAGCATAAAATTGTATATATGATTTAAGATCAAAACAACAAAAATCCAAGCAGTAGTAACTACAGATATGCAGTTTTAAAGTTTTAAGTGAAAATAGCACCAAAAATTACAAAGTGCCACTTGAGGCTATCTGTTTGTACAAGACCGAGTCAAGGTCATACGTTTAGGCCGACTGCGATGGAGGGCAGACCGGGGCCAGGTTAGTCCTGCTGATATAGTTACCTTCACAACCCAGCACAAAGAGTAGCGTAAAGAGAAGGCTGGATGTTGCAGGGGTCGTTGCTGTAGTGCAAAGATCCTGTTGGGTGTTACGGACGGTCATGCGTGGAGATTCGCGTTGGCGAACCCCATGAGCTGTTGATGCTGTAGAGAAAGTGTCACTCTTGCACAGCTGGGCATCGTTGGTGTTTGCTTTAGCGGGGATTCCGCTTCGCAAAATGTTGCATTGGCGGGTAGCAAGATCTTGGCACAAACATGCCCATTCTTGTTCACAAGGACTTCACAGACATCAGGGGAAACTCAACTGAGGCTACACCAAAGGTCCGGGCCCACAACTTGGGGCTCAGGAACTCACTCCATCAGAGGGCAGAAGGGCATCTGGAGCTATGTATGTCCCTGTAGCTCAGACTGACCCTTGTAGTCACTTCAGCCTGGGATGAAGGGTGCGGGTACAGTCTTCCTTCTCAGCAACACTCAAAATAAGTTAAAAATTATTGTAAGTCCTCAGAAAATAAGGGTTCATAGAAAGCAGGTCAAATTCAATAATTTTACTGACATGCTGAAGCATCCATTCTTCACAAGACATATGTTATGACATTAAGAGCTGATTTTTGTTTTGTCACCCTTGTGACTTTTTCAAGTTTGTAAAGTACATGAAATACAATAAGTTCCAAAAACAATGGCAGAGATATCAGTAACCACAAACCATTCGGTGTGCCAAATCATTTTTCCTGTATTACTGTAGGTTAACATGTACATAAGCTCCTCATATCAGGATTGGTTTTCCAATAAGGTTTTTTCACCTTTTCCTGGCTATTTTTTAACACCACGAGATTGTTAATACATTTTTTATCTACGTACAGGGTGTGGTTAGTTACAGGACCTATATATGTGCAGAGTGTGTATTCCTTCATCTGGAACATTTTCATGCCAACATGGCTGCGCCGTTCTCAATAGTGTCTATTAAGGCCCGTGTAGTAGTCTGTTTTCAATGTTTGCCGGGTACCTAAATCAGGAAACAGATGGTGTCGGGTTCCTTTACTTGGGAAGCCACACCTACAATGTTGCTGTTTTCTGTACATCTGTTGTATTTTGGGGGATCTTTTAATGTTGTATATTTGACATGATATCCTTCTGAGTAAATCTGCTGTATAAGTACTTTAGGTATTTACTATTAAGCCTCATAGTTTCGGCTAAACTTATTGTGCGTGTCTGCTGGATCTTGACGACAAGTGGTTTTCTCAGTTTTTCTTTCAATCTAGCAATCTGTTGCTTGTTGTTTATACCACCTTATTGGAGGCTTTTTGTCTCGCACATTTGTTTTACCTGTGCCTAAGTACCATTATGAGCCAGTGGTGTAACTAATGTTTGAGATTGCACATTTTCTATGGTGCAGGTGGCACTTTGATCTTTCGTGAACATTACACTGTTTCATTTCAGTGTACACGCTTTCCATTGTTGCCCCTTTATTTGTAGCGTCTTATTTTCATAATTCTGTTTCACACAGGTAAGGACTTACCAAGGTCCCCCGCCTGCACTCTTGTGACATTTTGGACCCCCATAAATTCTTCAGAATGTCTCTGTGAATAATTAGAGCATTATGGTTGGCTCTGGTGTTTTTTTCTGTGGTATGCTGAATTCTACCAGCCACCTACTTACGTTGTCCTATTGTTTTTGGTCTTATAACATACACCCGCATTGTTTGCCGTGTTCTTATGCAGCTCTCCAACCATCAAGTTCCATCCCTAGGATCTGGAAGAACATGGCTGAAGGGAGATCCTTCTCCTACCTCGCTGCGCAGACCTGGAACACGCTGCAGTGTCACCTCAGGCAGTCAACCTCGCTGGCTCAGTTCAGGAAGGACCTCAAGACCTGGCTCTTCGACTGACTCGCCTCCCCTTCAGTGTTTTGAGACTTGCCGGTGATAAGTTTTGCTCTACAAATATTTGATTGATTGATTGAAGTACCTATTCTAGCCATACATATGCAGATCCTATTGGTTATTTACTATATATCACTTTTCTTGGACAGTTTGACCCTAGTTTACACTGACATGGTAAGTTGACTCTACCCACATTTAATGGATATTATGTTCAGGATAGTTTCATCAATCATTTTCTACCACAGTTTTTGTCCGGACAGTTTTTGGTGACTTTCTTGCCGTTCTGTGACTGTTCCTAACAAGCATAAATTTTGAGATCAAGACTGGCTTCAGTTCACTATTACAGGTATACCCGACCCTGCAATTATGATACTTATCGATTATGCGCTCCCTTTAATAGCATTAATTTTTAGTCATAATAAACTCTGTTTCTATTTAGTTTATTCCTACTTTGGATGTCTTTGCGACTCTACCACTTCAATCAAGAACACTCTTGTAACCATTAGGTTGATAGTTGACGTTGGTTTGGCAATCTTTCACACCTACTTTATATTGGCTAGCTGGAAGCACGTTTCTCTAGGCACTATTTTTTTGTTCACTATGTTGGTGTTACTTCTTTTTCCTTCACTTGTGGATGAGGCATTTTCTTTTACGCTACTATCATTTTTTTTTGTGGAATACAGGAAGAATGATTTGGCACACCAAATGGTTTGTAATTACTGATGTCACCATCCCTGTTATTGTTTTTGGAACTTATTGTATTTCAAGTATTTTACATCCTTGAAAAAGTCATAATGGTCTCAAAACACCTATCGGCTGTTGATGTCATAACATATGCCTTGTAAAGAATGGATGCTTCTGCATGTCAATAAGAGAACTAAATTTGATATGCTTTCTACGAACCCAGATTTTTGACGACTTACAACAATTTTAGACTTATTTTAAGTGCTGTGGTATTCTTCCATATATGTGTGTACAGTGCAGCTGTTTCAGCCATCACTGTTTATGTCTTTGGTAGTAGGGCCTATCATACCAAGTAGCACCGCCCAAACCATTGGTTCAGAACTAATTTACCCACATATACTAAGTACACTTGGAGGTGCAATCAACAACACCACTACTACCCCTCACAGGCGATTCCTTCTCAGGAAGCAGGCCGGCAGGCAGCAGAGCAGCAGAGTGGCAGGGCAGCCGAGTTGCAGTCCTTCTGGCAGCAAAGCAGCACATTACTCCTTCTTCTGAGGCATCCACAGGCCCAGGAGTGTAATGAAGAATTAGGGTCTGAGGTCCAATAGTTAAGCCTGGTGCCCACTTTGAAGTAGGAAACACTTCTAGAGGGTTTCATGCCCCAAAGGTGCGTGCAAGTTCCTGTCTTCCTGCCCTGGCCCTAGATTGTCTGGGCCTCAAAATCAAGTGGGTCTTTTTCTTTTTAGCAAAACATCTAAATCACTGCCCCTTTGGCCTACATTGACCACTGCCAAAACTGTCCATTAGGCCTTGTCTTCTGAATGGTGGTTTTCTAAACAAAAATGCCTTACCACTGGTGCTGTTGTGACCAGGTACCAGCGATTTAGATGGCTTGCTAAATAGAAGAGGCACATTTGATTTTGAGAATTATACAACTTATTGTAACTGGTTTTGAGTATGTTTGCTTGGCTATGGTCTGAAGCTTCAGCATGAATGTTTTCAGTCATATGTGTGACTTATTGGTGCTGAATGTTCCATTCTTGAAGCTATTGTGTGAAAGATCTCACTGGCTCACTCTTTTACCTAGAGTGGTGTAAATTGTCCCTTGAAAATGCACACACATATAGGGAACAAACTTCGGTGCCACCTTGCCATTTAGATGAACCAACGTTACTGCTGGTAAGTCTTAAAAAGTAGGGATTTGATATGAATCTATACTGGTTATGTTAGAAAGATTTGCCTTAGCTCGATGCCATGTGGGTTTGCAAATAGATTTGAGGTGTGATTTGTTTAACCACTGACTTTACCCTCTTTACTAATTTGGACAACCACTCCGAATGCAAATGACGCGGCGGTTTGCGATTTGTGACATTTTGGTGTTTCCGACAGTATGTACAATTTTTTTTAGTTTATAGTCATTGTGGTTGGAGTCCCGTTTAGTGTTTAGGACTATTTTTACCACAATTCTTAATAATTCTAAAGCAAGGCCTTTTAACAACACGTGCCATTTGTGATACATATATCCATGTTTAAAAATAGTGCTTTTAACATGACTAATGTGGCTGGCACATCAGACTAATATCTGACAAGTTTAGGGCACTGTTTCACAATATACAATTCCTGTAGAATTGTGCAAAGTGACAGAGTACGAGACATACATCATTATTATGGGTCAAAAACTATTTAAATAGATATAGAACTCGGTGCCTCCTTTGTCTCAACAGTGAATTTTGGTGGCGAGCAGACAAACATTCAGTTTAACAACAAATCCGTGTGGACTCAGAAGGTAACGCTTTCACACATGTCACACGCTTTCACACATGTCTCAGTAACGTTTTCACACAAGTTTCCTTCTTTGTTCTCTTCTTTTTGTAGTAGAGACCTCAAACAGTTTGACAGCCCCGCATGATAGCCAGTCCCTGGTGATTAGTTTGATATGTAAGCACTCTTTTCATTGTCCATTTTCACACTTGTTCTAGGAGCCGTCTCACATGAAGATGGACGTAATTCATATAGTGTGCCACTTAGAGCATTTATTAATTTGATTTTGAATTTTATTTCTTTATGGCTGAGGTCTAGTGTGTTCTTAATTGGTGGCTAATGTGGTGGGCATGAGCGAGCAAAACATAAATTGTGTTTTTTGTTTTCAGAATACTGGATCCTAAGTGCTGTTGAGTACATCTGGTACAAAAAAGACTTTTCCTGGTGAGAACATCCAACGCTCTCTGACTGTAGAAGGGACATTTTGTAGTGGATAGTTGACACTTCATTGTATTAGTGATGAATAAGCAGGAGTTCTTTCCTTGTTTCTTTTTTGTTGTTTCAGTGACATCCAGTGTTCTGGATCCTGAGGAGAGCCCCTTAGTAATGTAGGTTCAAAACGCATCAACATATTAGAGTATATAGAGTACTCTTTAAAAGATGAGTAGACCTTGAGAGAGGATTTAAAGACTGTTCAACCCTTGTTTGTCCACATATAAAATAATCATGTATTAGCTCCTTCACCTGTTAAATGTTTTTATCTCAGTCCAGCTCTTCCCTGTGTGTTTAATTTGGTCCAGAATCTGGATCCTTTGCTTTCAATTATAGTATTGTATGTCATTTTATGGCTATACTGTGTGTGCCTTAAATGTTTTTGTAGTGCTAACTCACTTATTAAGGTATTGTGTATTGTTTGTTGTTTGTTTCTCTTTTTGTAAATGACAAGGATTGTATACATTGTATTTCATTTAGAAAATGAATGTACATTAAAAATGTTAATGTGGAGCGGCAATTGATCAGGACACCCCACTATTTGTCAAGAATCAATTATAATAGTTTATCATCACCAAGCTGGCTTTCTTTCTTTATTTATATTGGCCTAGCATTACTGTTGAATAGCCAAACCTGTGTGCTATTTATAATGACTTTCCAAAAGTGGCATTTTCAGAAATGTGACAAAAAATCCGACTTTCCCACCACCTGCTCCTAATTAAACATTATCAAATATTTAAATGTAATAAGATTACCCAATGCTATCCTATGGGAGAGGTCACCACCAGGACACAATAAACTAAAAGAACATGTCCAACGTTTTAAATACACGGCATCCTGCCCTCTGGCCTGTTCAGGTCCTACCTGGAGGTGACATATGAATGAAAAAGGAAGATTTAGGCCTGGCAAAAGGTTTATTTTGCCAGGTCGAAATGGCAGTTTAAACCTGCATACACAGGCTGCAATGACAGAGGCTGGTTTGCAGGGCTACTTGAGTGGGTGGCACAATAAGTCCTGCAGGCCCACTAGTAGCATTTAATTTGCAGGTCCTGGGTACATGTAGTACCACTTTACCAGAGCCTTACAAGTAAATAAAATATGACAATGGGGTTTAAGCCAAGTTAACAGAGGTGAAGTGCACAAAGTCCTAAGGCCAAAAAACAAGATCAGCAAAAACAGGAGGGGTGTAGGAAAGTACCATCTTGCCTGGCATGTTACCCCCATATTTCACTGTATATATGTTGTTTCAGTCTATGTGTCACTGGGACCCTGCCAGGCAGGGCCCCAGTGCTCATAAGTATGTGCACTGTATGTGGTCCCTGTGTGATGCCTAACTGTCTCACTGAGGCTCTGCTAACCAGAACCTCAGTGGTTATGCTCTCTCTGCTTTCCAAATTTGTAACTAACAGGCTAGTGACTAAATTTACCAATTCACATTGGCATACTGGTACACCCATATAATTCCCTAGTATATGGTACTGAGGTACCCAGGGTATTGGGGTTCCAGGAGATCCCTATGGGCTGCAGCATTTCTTTTGCCACCCACTGCAGCCTGCGTGAAATAACGTCCACGTTATTTCACAGCCATTTACCACTGCACTTAAGTAACTTATAAGTCACCTATATGTCTAACCTTCACCTGGTGAAGGTTGGGTGCAAAGTTACTTAGTGTGTGGGCACCCTGGCACTAGCCAAGGTGCCCCCACATCGTTTCAGGGCAAATTCCCTGTACTTTTTGAGTGCGGGACACTATTACACATGTGCACTGCACATAGGTCACTACCTATGTACAGCGTCACAATGGTAACTCCGAACATGGCCATGTAACATGTATAAGATCATAGAATTGTCACCCCAATGCCATTCTGGCATTGGGGGGACAATTCCATGATCCCCCGGGTCTCTAGCAGAGAACCTGGGTACTGCCAAATTGCCTTTCCGGGGTCTCCACTGCAGCTGCTGCTGTTGCCAACCCCACAGACAGGTTTCTGCCCTCCTGGGGTCCAGGCAGCCCTGGCCCAGGAAGGCAGAACAAAGGACTTCCTCTGAGAGAGGGTGGACCACCCTCTCCCTTTGGAAATAGGTGGGAGGGCTGGGGAGGAGTAGCCTCCCGCAGCCTCTGGAAATGCTTTGATGGGCACAGATGGTGCCCATCTCTGCATAAGCCAGTCTACACCGGTTCTGGGATCCCCCAGCCCTGCACTAGCGCAAAACTGGACAAAGGAAAGGGGAGTGACCACTCCCCTGACCTGCACCTCCCAGGGGAGGGGCCCAGAGCTCCTCCAGTGTGTCCCAGACCTCTGCCATCTTGGAAACAGAGGTGTTTGTGGCACACTTGACTGCTCTGAGTGCCAGTGCCAGCAGGTGACGTCAGAGTCTCCTTCTGATAGACTCTTACCTCTCTTGGTAGCCAATCCTCCTTCCTAGGTAGCCAAACCTCCTTTTCTGGCTATTTAGGGTCTCTGCTTTGGGGAATTCTTCAGATAACGAATGCAAGAGTTCCTCTGCATCTCCCGCTTCACCTTCTACCAAAGGATCGACCGCTGACTGCTCAGGACGCCTGCAAAACCGCAACAAAGTAGCAAGACAACTACTAGCAACCTTGTATCGCCTCATCCTGCCGGCTTTCTCGACTGTTTCCAGGTGGTGCATGCTCTGGGGGTAGCCTGCCTCCTCTCTGCACCAGGAGCTCTGAAGAAATTGATTTGCAGCTGCTCCGGCTCCTGTGCACTCTTCCAGGATTTCCTTCGTGCACAGCCAAGCCTGGGTCCCGGACACTCTAACCTGCAGTGCACAACCCTCTGAGTTGTCCTCCGGCGTCGTGGGACTCCCTTTTGTGACTTCGCGTGGACTCCGGTTCACTCTTATTCCAAGTGCCTGTTCAGCTACTTCTGCGGGCGCTGCCTGCTTCTGTGAGGGCTCCCTGACTTGCTAGGTGCCCCCTCTGTCTCCTCCTCCAAGTGGCGATATCCTGGTCCCTCCTGGGCCACAGCAGCACCCAAAAACCTCTACCTTGCAGCTAGTAAGGCTTGCTTGCGGTCTTTGTGCGTGGGAACACCTCTGCAAGCTTCATCGCGACGTGGGACATCCATCCTCCAAAGGAGAAGTTCCTAGCTCTCTTCTTTCTTGCAGAACTCCAAGCTTCTTCCAACAGGTGGCAGCTTCCTTGCACCCTCAGCTGGCATTTCCTGGGCTCCTGCCCACTCTCGACACTGTCGCGACTATTGGACTTGGTCCCCTTGTCTTACAGGTACTCAGGTCTGGACATCCACTGTTGTTGCATAGCTGGTGTTTGTTCTTTCTGCAGAATTCCCCTATCATGACTTCTGTGCTCTCTGGGGGTAGTAGGTGCACTTTACACCTACCTTTCAGGGTCTTGGGGTGGGCTATTTTTCTAACCCTCACTGTTTTCTTACAGTCCCAGCGACCCTCTACAAGCTCACATAGGTTTGGGGCCCATTCCACTTTTGGAGTATATGGTTTGTGTTGCCCCTATACCTATGTGCTCCTATTGCAATCTACTGTAATTTTACACTGCTTGCATTACTTTTCTTGCTATTACTTACCTAATTTTGGTTTGTGTACATACATATCTCTTGTGTATATAACTTATCCTCATACTGAGGGTACTCACTGAGATACTTTTGGCATATTGTCATAAAAATAAAGTACCTTTATTTTTAGTACTTCTGTGTTTTGTGTTTTCTTATGATATTGTGCATATGACACCAGTGGTATAGTAGGAGCTTTGCATGTCTCCTAGTTCAGCCTAAGCTGCTTTGCCATAGCTACCTTCTATCAGTCTAAGCTGCTAGAAACACCTCTTCTACACTAATAAGGGATAACTGGACCTGGCACAAGGTGTAAGTACCTCTGGTACCCACAACAAGCCAGGCCAGCCTTCTACAAGGGGGAAAGCAAAACATTTGGGGAAAGACCACACTAAGGCTGATAGGTCTATCAGGCATCTAATATTAAGTCTTACATTTTATTTGAGCTACTGAATGTGCAGGTGATGTAAGGGTAGGGGTAGACTTAAGGATGCCTGTATCACAGGAGGTACTCATAGCAACTAAAAGGGTTATTAATACTAACAGAACACCTGTTACTCTTGTAGCAATCACTTGGTAAAGAAACATGTTTGTCTACAGTAAGACCTGAGTAGAATACAGCAGCAAGGAGACCTGTAATAATTTTCAATTGGTTCTACTTGTGCACAATAAGCAAAACTCCTTGTTATTAATTGCAGTTACTTAATTCGGCTTATATGCAGCAGTCTTTGTGAGGCATCCCCAACCCTACTCTTTCTTTTTGTACAATGGCAACCCTCCTCTTCTGCTGCAGCATTGGCCATAAGAAATTCTTCTTCATTCTTTATTTCTTAATTTTTCTTCTTTCGTTTATATATTTTTCTTTATTTTTAAGCAATGATTGTAAAGATAGTTAAATGTCAGTTCAGTTCAGATACAGTTAATTAGTGACTAATGTCAAAATTCAACAAGTTCAGGAATCAATAACATTTACTGTTTTGGCACATCAAGGGGGCTGAAGTGGTTCGGCTTTCAGCTCATTTGGGTCACTGATTGTCGAACTGGGCACACTGTCCATGTAACAAATAGGGGTGGGCCGTGAGCTCTGCTCCACTGGGGGAGTTAACAGAGTTTTTGGCACTCGCAGAGAGTTGGGCCAAAAACTCTGCTAAGCCAGCAGGAGAGCAAAGCTCACTGGTGTGTGCACTGCACTTGCGCTGTATGGCCCATAACTGGGCTGCACTTTACACTCTGCCCAAAATGAAGACAGCGTTTGTCCCACGACAGGCAAGGAGGCACCTAGCTAAGGCTTTGCTTTCTGCTGGTCCGCGAGGAGCTGCTGAGGGGCTGCACCGGCGCCAGCTCTGGATCCAGGCCTCCCTCCTCTCACTATCCTCAGCAACCTGAGAGCAGGGGGCAGATAGAGGCAAAGAGCCAGGTCTATGGAAACGGGGACCCTGGACCCGGAGAGCATCATTCAGGTCAGACCCTTGTTTCGCTTTCTCTTCTATGTGCACACAGGGGCCTGCTCTGGGCATGGACAGGATTTGCATACAAGGGGGGTCTTTGCTTAGAAAAAGGAGTCTTGCAGTGAGAGCTCCGCTTGAAAAGAACCTGTCTCCTCAGAGTCCCTGGGAAAGGAAGTAGTGTAATGGAGTATGGTGTTGAGGCCAGCAGAGAGAGCTGGAGACCGGGGAAGTATCAGCTGCTGAGTGGTAGGTAGTATGGCAGCCCCCGCCAGATAGAGATGTGTGTGGCCTGAGAGAGTGCCAGTGGCAAGCAAGGCTAGGCACTTTGAAATACCAGGCTCCTGGTGGTGAGCTGATTTTCTGCTGCTAGTGCTGCTAAAGAAAGGGTGATCTCTGAGGCTGTGTGTAAGTGCAGAAGAAGCAATTGCAAGGCTGGTGCAAGACAGGGGGTGTGCTTGGCCTTCCATAGCAAGTTTGTGAAGGAGGGCAGTTGGTGAAGAAAGTGTGCAGGTGTGGTTGAGAGCAGCAGGCTCCAAGAAAGTGGGCTGTCAGCACCAGAGGCCTGAAACAGCAGCTTTTGCTGCTTACGGCAAATACCACCCTAGTCTGGATGGGCCCAATCTTGGAAGGACTAAGCAGGGTCAGGCCTGGTTAGGACATGCGGCATTCAGCACACAAAGAACTCTTTGGAATTTCACGGAGTTTGTACCTAACTCCGTGGAATTCTGCAGAGTAGAACTCCATGAGCTCCACCCACCCTTAGTAACAAGTCCACCCATGTACTGAATATCTGTGAAAAGGTACTCTTGCTCTCTTTGATCTTCTGGGTGTCTCTTTGGCTCCTTCAGAGTCATTCAGACCATATGACTGTGCAATGAGTTCTCGCAAAAGCAGTTTGCCTACAATGAGACTGTCATTCCTCCGTGATGGGTAGACTTCCACCCATTAAGAGTGAATGCACACTATGTATAAGACATATCTCAGCCGGTTACATACAGGCACCTCGATGAAGTACAATTGCATTCTGTTAAAGGGTCCTCTGATCTGGCTATGTGACTCATAGTTACTGGTGTTCTTCTCCCTACATTCATTTCTTGGCAGGTCACACACCTATGGCACAAGTCCTCAGCCATAACTCTAAATCGGGGACTGAATCAATTCTGCCTGAACAATCTGACCATGGCATGTCTCCCTTTGTGTGCATGATCAAGAAAATGTGTAGTTATTGGGTTCAGCAAACTATTAGGCAACACAGGTCTTCCATCTGCTGTGACCCATATCTCATTCGCATTAATGGTACATCCTGCTCTGACCTAATCCCCATTGTTCAGCTTCTGACACTTCCTTCTGTAATCTCTTAAATTTCTCCCATGTATCAACCAGAGACCACAGCATAGAAAAATCGGTGTCTTCATCAGGTTCATTTGTGCACTCCCAGTTAAATGTGTTTGCCACAGTACCATAATACTGAGCAACCCCATCAGCATATCTATTGCCAGGGGTTATATAATCATTCTCACTCCTATGAACTATGCAATTTAATCAAAGCAACTTCCTGTGACAACTGTAAAGCCTCCAATAGGCCATCACATACTGCCCATACTTGTGGGTGACCCAGATGAAGTCATGAATCCCTCGTGACCACAACTGTCCAAAGTCATGACCATACCAAACCCATATTGACTGTCAGTAAATATTGTCACCCTCAATTTGGTCTGGCTCTGGTAAGAATGATAAGTTCTGCTAATTGGGCAGAGGTAACACCACGGAGCCAGGAGCATTTTACTTCTTCATGAATTGTGAAGACAGCAAAAGCTGCTCTCAGATCCACGTTATCTCTTAAGCATAAGCCATCAACAATCATTACATAGTCAGGCTCAGTAGTTCCCAAGTTGCGGTCTGGGGACCCCTGGGTGTCAGCGAAGCTGCCTCCTGGGGTCCACCACTGGTTAGAATATCAAATAATATTAACAGGTTAGGTCCTCAGCTTTCAGAAATGACTCAGGGGGGTAGGACTGCGGGGGGGGAGTTCCCAGATTTCAAAAATGATTTAGTGGTGGTCCCCTGGTTTCAGTAATGATATAGTAGGGGTCCACAGAAGTTAAAAGGTTGTGAACCATTGGTCAGGCTGATCAAGAGGTTCATCCTTAATGTGAGCTTTTGGCTTCGTGGACAAATCAGTGAAGTTGAGACAGTCACGCTTAACCTCATTCCTATCAACTTTATTTTCATGTAATGGTAAGAGCATAGGCTAGGGTCAAAACCTCTTCAGAGTAACATTTTCAGCAACCAAAATGAATTGCTAATGCTACAGGAGCCTGCTAATTGTTAGGCATTGTGTTTTTGTGTATGTAAGCAAAATCTCCACAGTGTGCAGGACCGTCACTGTAAGAGGATGTCCCATTGCTATACTCTTGCTTCTCTCAATACTGACACCAACCTCCGTAACTGCTTCAAGGCAACTGGCAGCCCTGCGGCTACAAGGTCAAGGGTGGTCAAGAAATAAGCCACAGATCTTCTAGCGCCTCCATGCAACTGAGTTAGCACTAAGAGAGCACAGCTCTCCATCCCACTGCAAAACAGAGTAAACATTTTACTGTTTTCAAGTATTACAAGTGACAGGGAACAAGAGAGACGTTCTCTCAGCTCTAGGAAGGCTTTTAGACAATCGTCCGATGGAAGCATATTAGGCACACTTTTGTGCGTCAGCCTCAGCAAAGGCTTGGCCACCAGAGAAAAGTTGGGTATCCAATTTCTATAGTAGCCCACCATTCCCAGAAACATTATGACTTCCCTCTGCATGTTAGGTGGATTTATTTTAAGGATGGCAGTAATTATCTCCTGTGACACCTTCCTTTCTCCTTTCTTAATGTAGGTATAGGCCCTCTTTTTGACAGTGATGCATTTTGCTTGGGGACACCTTGCGTCTGTTCTCAGCCAAATGATTTAACAAGGCAATCGTATCCTGTAGACAGCACTTAAATGTTTTCAATACAGTGACCAAGAACAGAGTTACAGGGCAACTGTAAAGGCTTAAGATTTTACTTCAGGATCTTATTAGAAATCAAAGGGCTCACTCTATAGCCCTGTGGAACTCAGCACCATGCCAGAACTTTTTTCTAGAACCGAAATGAGCAAAAGAACTTGCTTTCCTCATGCAAGGGAACAGAGAAAAAAGCCTCACAAAAATCAACCACTGTGAACCATTCAGCATTACACAGTTTCTGAAATAATATTACAGCTGGATTCAGCACCATGGGATAACATGGAACAACAATAATGTTGATCTTAAATCCTGTACAATCTTATACTTGCTGTTCAGCATCTGCAAGCCCATTATCGATTCATTTCATGGGCTTCCCATTATCTCTTTCAAAATTCCCTGTCGTATCACTGATTCAATCACTGGGGTAATTCCAGCTATGTCTCGGGTGTAAGATTGTATGATGGCAGTCTTGACTACTCAGCATTTGGTTTAACCAATAATCGGACATGTTCTATGCCATCAATGAATCTGATGTCTTTCCTTGAGAAATCCTGGTTTCACAGTATCTCTCAAATCGGGAGGCATGTCCTCTACCCTCCTCACAGGGATTGGCTCTACCGCTGTCTCTTATCTGGCTATTCTGAACTCAACATCCTCATCATGTGTTCAGAACTCAACGCCATATGGTGTACAGTAAATAGCACAATTTAACCTGCACAAAAGATCACTCCCTAACAGGTTTATTGGTACTTAAACAGGGACTTTATTTGAAACAGCGTTAGTTATTTGTTTATTTGTAACACCTACAACTTGGACTTTTTTTTCAGAGAGGGGTAGGCCTGGGACCTCCAAAGTTCTAACAGTCAAGAGGGTAGCACCAGTACAGATCAAAAATTACACTTGATGGTTATTCACCTTTCCTTTTAGTAATGGACCACTCTGGTCTACCTCAAAGATGTACCAAGCACATTATGTTCCTCTCCCCTCAGGCACTGTAATTGTGCCTGAAATTAATTATATTCCCTGAAGGAATTTGGGTTTACTCTTGGGACTTAGTTTCCACTGGACACAGGTTTGCCCATATTCTGCAAGGGCATCGAAGCTTGTTGGACTTGCATCATAGAGGCTTGTGATGGTTTTAATGTTGCATTCTCTGGCATGGGACATTCACAATTTGGGTAGGATTAACACTTTTGTTTAACTATCACTGACTATACGATTGGGGTTATGCTTCAGTGCTGGAATATCTACTCATGAATTTGGATCAATAGGCACACCGTGTCCCCTAACAAGTGAAACACTGTTTCCACCTCGTGCTTTTGACTTCTACTCTGCAAACCTCAACCTTTCATTTCGCCAACATTTCCCACAAAAGGCTGATTTCAAAATCCTTTCTGTGATAGGTTTGTTTGTGCTAACATGAACATTCCCTGAAGTCTCTTCTGTTTCATTCCCTGCTCATCACTACAGTACTTTGCATACTTCAAAATTCCACCCAAACAGCTTGGGCTGCCAACAAATCACATTCTGCTGGAAATGTTCGCTGATCTTCTGCTGCAATCCAAGAACGAATTGTGACACAAACTCCCCATATCTCCCTTTTCAGGATTCTCCTGACTGCTATGTTGTTTAAACACCTGCACAAGGTTTCATAATAAGCAATCACTGATTCTTTAGCTTCCTGAATCATTCTGTAGATCTTAAACCAATCACTACCCTCTAACTGAAACGTTCCCTTCAAAAATGTAATCACTTCATCATACTTCGTCATCAATGTAGGAGATGGTGCATGAGTCCACACATCCCTTTGGGGTTCCGTAGAAGGCCAATGTACAGGTATCATACACTCAGCCCATAGATCACTTGGTATCACAATGTTGAAAAAAGTATTCAAGTTTGTCCACAAAACGTGAAATCATAACAAACCTGTTAACCTGGGAGTGATTCTTTCTCAATTTGGAGAAAATGCTTATAAATGATGCAGGATTACCTTAACCTTATGGCACCTGGTACCTCTCTCGTAGAAAACACCTGAGTTTTCTATCCATCTAAGGGGTGTTTAAACTCTTAGATTGTTAGTTCGCTTCTTTTTCTTTTCTTGTTTTTTCACCCACTTACTCTGCAACCTGTCAAGATCACTCATTTATGAATGCATTTAACCAATTCAGTAATATGTCAACTCATCCCGAAGATCGCATAGTAACAACAACATCATCATCTAGATTAGCTTTGAATCTCTTCTGCAAGGAAAGACTTCTAGAATGACCTGCATCATATTTTTCTGCCACATCTTTTCATGTGTCATAGCTGCATAACTTGAGATATCTTTAGTCAAATATATCAGTTTGTGTTCTTGGTACTGATTTAAATGTGAAAGGTCTAAACATCCTCTAATATTCTCTTTCAATTCTACCTTCAACTTTGGTAAATCTAAGGGTCTAACATTAACCTGACTCGTGTATGGTGACTAATGGTCTCATCTGTCCCTCAAACTATGGGGCTAAAATGTAATCATCAAATGTCCCATCCCACTTTAAGCAATTGGTGTCATGAAGACAAGTCTCCCTCCTTCTCTTATGGTTTGTATGTGTTGTGGTGGGCTCCAAGCAACAATCTGGTAATTCTGTTGGGGTAAACCCTGTTATGGCCACTCCACCTACATCTCCTGGAACTCAAGGAATCAGGGCAAAAGTCTCATGGAACAGGAACAGCTGAAGTCTAAATGTGGCCTCTGTGCAGGAGCAGACACAGCAGGGGTAGGAACAACCGTGGCAACTACAGTAGTAGCTGTCTCAATCTGGCGCCACTGCACCACAGCCATCAAGATTCAGGACAGACATAGGTATGTTGAACAGGACCTCGTAGGGGGTGCACCCTCCCAGGGACCTTCTAGGCAGATTGTTAAGTGCTCTCTGGATTCCATATAGGTGACTAAGCCAACTACGACCCGTACCTAATACTCTCGCTGTTAAGGATTGCCTTAAGTTTTAGTTTTGTCGCTCCACAATACTTTACCCTCAGGGTGATAGGGAGACGAATAATGCAATCGGGCCCCAAACGTGGCCATGGTGTCCCTGAATGCCCTTGAGGCAAAAGCAGGGCCCTGGTCTGAATGAAATGCTGCAACTGCATATGTCCCGCTAAAGACATGCAAATCTTTAATAACATTTCGAGTGTCAGCTGACCATTGTGGCCATAAGCATAGGAATCTGAAGTAAGAGTCAACAGCAACTAAGATGTAATTGTATGCACCATCAGGTGTCAAAGGACCACAGTGGTCCAGGTACACATATTGTTGTGGTTTGATAGAAAATTAGGAGAGGTGTCTGCGGTGAGCGCTTGTTGCTGGCTTCTTTTATTTGTTGACAGATGTCACAACAAAGGACATACTGTTTGGTCTGTTTATATAGAACTGCCCACCAGTAATATGTTTGCAATAAGGAAACAATAGCTGCCACACCTGCATAGGCAGAAGCAACTGCCTCATGCACTGCTTTTATCAACTCTGGTCTCTGCTCTTCGTTGGGAATCACACTATCACCCAACCCTGGTATTGTTACAAAGGCAACGTTCTGTGCATTTATGTGGTAGGAATAGTTGGCGGGATATGTCTTCGGTAGGGGCTTGCTCTCTGCTGCAGCTTTTACAGCAGCCAATGTTTCATTATCCAACCTCATTCTAGAACGAGTAATAGCAGCAACAGAAGCCGTGGCTACTGCTAATATGGCTGCTTCATCAGCCAAGGCATTGCCTGCAACATGTATCCCTACATGTTGATGACCAATTGTATGGACTACATGGGCACTGGGTAGCATCTCTTTCAGATCTGCTACTTTCTCCCATAGTAATCTGTGTTTGATGGTGTTCCTTTTTGAATCTCTGAACCCATTTTGGTGCCAGTAATGCAGATATTCATTAAAGAACTGAACACAATAGTACCAATGACACACTTTCAGTGTTGGCTGTTTCAGATCCATATGTTCCAGTACCAATACCAGAGCCTTAAGCTCTGCCAACTGTGTAGTGCAGTTCCCTAGGGTCTGTGTGTAAGTGTTCTGAGGAAGAAATTTGCCATCCTTCATGACAGCACTCACAACTGCACAAGCTGCGGAGTACTGTTGTTTTGTACCTACAGCCAGTTGTGCTCAACCATAAGTATATATATTAATGTTTGATATTGATCAAGAGCCAACATATTTGTTAGTACTGGATATTCAAGATCATATTGAAGGAATTCTTGAGTCTGACGTTTTGGGTCAAAAACATAATCTACATCAGTGGCAGTCAGAGACATTGCCCCTTGGATCCAACGTGGATGTAATGCTTTAGCGTTTTGGACGCTTGCTTTCGTAACAGCCGCAAGGGCTTGTATGGGTGTTACGACAATAATGTGTCTTCCCTGGGCCAGAGGTCTCTCTTTTATGACAGCCATCTGAACAGCAGTCAGAACATTTTCTGTGGGAGCAAAGCGTTGTTCAGCTGTGTAGTATATGTGTGATTTGTATGCTATAAGTACGGTAGCACCTTCATTACATGTTACATAGGTGAATCCGATGGCACCAACAATTACTATGATGACTACATTTGTTTTGTTATCACGTGTAAGTGTTTTGCATCAATCATGTCCTGCTGCAATGCTCTTAGAATGTGTGTGTTTTTGACTGTCCAACATTTACTTGAAAAGTCTGGCCATATTAAATCATACAATGGTTTTATACATTGTTCATAGTCTGGAATGTAAGTTCTGCCAAAATTGAAAAAAGTATTTTTCTGCACTTAAAACCATCTGTGCCTTACAACCTGTCTCCAATCAACGTCTGGTCTGGGCTGGTTGACAGCTCCCTTGTGCATTTCACCCAGACAAACACAAGATGCTGCAAAGAACTGCTGCCCTGCTGTTGCCCTGCTGCCTTGCTGGTCTATGACTGTGCTGGAAGGACTTTGCCTTCCCCCAAAGTGCTCTCCAAGGGATTGGATTGAGCTTGCCTCCTGTTCTGAAGTGTTAGGGACAGCAAAGACATCAACTACTAGCTTTTTGCTAGTACCCGACTCCAGAAACTCTAGAACAACTTCAGCTATGTCAGTGACGCCGCAGCCTGCTCCCGCTCCATGGACCTCGCTGCAAGCAATGACCGCAGCCTGCAAGGCAAGCCTGACGTTGCAACGACTCTGCTGATGTCACTCAGGGTCATCGTAACACTGCGATGTTGACACATCAAGTCCTGACGGACCGGAACCAGTGACCCCGCCAGGTCACAAGGAATTGACGCATCGCAGCCGCCGCCTCATTTCCCCCTGAATCTGGACAGAACCGATGCCTCACCTCCACCTGCTTCGCAGTGTGGAACTAACACCTCTTACCTCGGAAGCCGTAAGGGACTGACGCGGAACCGACCCCATTGACGCCTCTTTACGACTTCATGTGATGCCCTTGTTCCTCGTTTTCAAAAGGTACTGTATCTGTGGGTCCGTGTGACTCTGTGTCCGGTATTGTTGATGTTGGTTTGTGGGGAACGACTCTGTCAACGTCGCCATGAGAGCCCGTGTTGGAGCTATTATGTTTTCTAGGTGCTTTAGTTTGATTTAATCTTCAAAAATTGATAAATTTGCTTGTGTACATTGGTTTTTCATAGTTTCAAAAATATTTAATTCAGATATATATTCTCTATTTTCTAAACCGTTGTGGTGTCTTTTGTGGTGTTTTCACTTTCTTATTGTATAAAGTTTTGCACAAATACTTTACACATTGCCTTCTAAGTTAAGCCGGACGGCTTAGTTCTCACCTACCACAGGGTGGACACAGGATACTTTGGATTGTGTTGTGACCTACCCTGGCTAGAATTGTGGTACCTACTTGGACAGTGGTGCATACCTCTGCCAACTAGAGAGCCCGTTTCTAACAATGGTATTTCAGGCCGAAATAGCTGCCACCTTTTTCTTTCTAAATTGTTGTTCCTGTTTGGAGATTTCTATTCCTTTGCTATGGAAGTTTCAGTCAAGCGTTGTGAATCGTTTCTTTGTTTCACATACTTGTTTCGCTGTACAGAACGACCACCTCTCTAATTTTGTTTATCCTTTGAGTGTTGAAATCAACAAGATTGGCGTGTTATCAGTATATTGATATCTATCAGGAGTTTTCAAACTATCTCTATTTCTTAAGATGTATCATTTATCGGAGGTCTCTAGCTGCGGAGATTCTCCTCTATGTTTTATATTATCTTTATTTTGTTTTTGTTTGGCCCAGAATTTTTTAGAATCCTCTGTGGCTTGCTTGGTAAAATCCTGATTGGATGCACCTTGTAGTGGTGGCTAACTTGGTCTGGTTCCCAAATTGTCCAGACCTATACTAAAATAGGTCTCGGCGATAATCATTGCCAGTTCATGCTCCTGATCCTGTACAGGAATATCCCAGAGCCATGTGCAAACTGCCAAGGCTACTGCTTCCCCTTTAATAATACTTAATATTATTGAGGACACTGTGGCAAAGTTGCATCCCCAGATCTAGGACCAGGGCAGCCCCATATTCATCTTGAATCTGTTTCAACACTTTCGGACGATTTGCAAGTGCTGGTGTACTGTGTGTGGTAGTGTAGAGTACAGCAGATACTGCACCCCATGTGGCACAGCTGTTCACCCGGGGAACCATCCCAAACGGCAAGCACACTGTGAGAATCCTATGTGTAGCTTGGGGTGCCATATGGGGAAACACTGCTTCCAAAGCGCTTATTTTTTGTGCAAGTCAAAACATAATTTCTTCACGTTTGGTGGGTACTTTACCCATAACCAAATGTACTGTCACAGGATTATTTCCTGCCGTAACCATATGTGGTTGCACTAGAGCAGCCCTTGCTGGGGCAATATTTAATGTTTGCAACACAAATTTATTAAGCCTTTATATACTTGTACTAAATCATTATATAGGCAGCGCACTTCTGCTACCGCCATGGTGTTAGCATTTGGCTATGGTGTATGTGTGGCCAGCTGTGGCCAAGTAAGGCATTCATTACTTAAAGGACCTAGTCAAACGTTGTGTGCAACGTGTGGTAGGATGCCATCAAGGCAATTTATATGTTCTTGATAAGATATAAGGTATTTCTATGTATGCATAAGGTCGGTATTGTGCAGGTTCGTTAGCAATAGAGTATTGCTGAAATACACGTGTTCATGTCCACTCCTGGAAAGTTGATCCAGAAATAAAAAATGACAGTTCTATATGCTGCATTTGCCTCAACTACAAATGTGACTGTTCCTCCCTCCTCTGTATGAGGTAATTAGGGTGTCTTTAGCATGTAGTAAGGCCAAGACACTTGGGAGAGCCGTAATTCAGTGCCTAACCAATGTTGGCGGTGCCAGTTCGTAAAGAATCATTACAGTAACAAGACTGCTGGATTCGGGCAGAAGCACTACTGGGCGAGGGGGACTGAGTCTGATCCTGCTCTGTGTGACAACTGTCTGCCTAACCCTTCCGACCAGCTTGCAGGATCTCACCAGTACCCAAGAGTAATAGATGATTTGTGGCAGTCATTAGCATGTCCTCTGGAATTCTCAGGGAAAGCGTAGTGGGACAGATCTTACCCCTTTCTCTCAATCATATATGGCTCACACATACAAAGGCAAACCAGAAGTAAGACGGGGTTCAACAGGTTTTATTGAATCAACTGCATTCTAAGTAAAAAGGCAGGTATTGCGATTATGAGGATGATAAAACATAATAAAAGCAAGGCAATGACAAGGAAAGTGAAATATATGAAAAGTCCCACCAAACAGTCACAACAGTGGTTCTAAAATCACTACCTGCACTACTAAGATTCCCTACAAGAGTATGGCCGTGTAAGCACTAATCTGCCCATCAGCCCCCCCCTGGAGAGCCCCATCCCTCATACCTTTGAATGTAGGTAAAGAAGAGGTCTGTTGGTCTACCGCTAATTCTCCCACATGGAGGGAGAGAGAGACTGTGTCAGGTCTCAGCAGAATCTTGCAAAGGGGACGTGGAGTATACGATGGCAACTGGTTGGAATTCCCCTTTATTGTGTACGGGGCAGTGAAGTGTTTTATAAAAAAAAGTCTGGTGTACTGAGAATAGTGTCCTGATGTGACAACATGTTTATTTCTGTATATAAGATCTTGGGTCATGATGAACACTTTGTACCAGCAATGATTTTTAACTTACAACGTACAACCTTGGAAAGAGCACAGCATGAGAATGTTGTGAAGAGAAAAGAATAACAGAAGTCTGTGTAAAGGACAAGAAGATAAAATTATAAAAAACATCTTCACTAAAAGAAGGTTTCAGCTAAAAAAATATAGAAAAATAAAAATGCATGCCTCAGAATGAAAGGACACAAGCTGTAGGCCTAGGCTAATATAACGTGCCTTTGTAATAGCTAAAGTAGCTTCATGTCAGGGGCAACTATAGAAGGAAGAGTGGGAGGTGGTCCTCTAATCACATTTGGGTCAACAGGCGATGAGATAATAGTACTACTACTAGTAGTAGCACCGGCTTGATCTGTAGACTGGGCAGCATAAGACGAAGGATGTGAGGGGAACAAGGCATCTAAGAGATCATCATTAGAGTCACTATCAACGCTAGACTTTTCTGTAGCATCAGCATTTTTGTCTACCTGTGTTCTTTAATTTTTAGACTTTTCTGTTGTAATGCAGGATACATCCTAGTTCCCGCAACTACGCATTTCCTCCACCAATGCTCTTCATCCCACGTAATTATGCACTGCTCTCTTTCATCTAGTCTGGTATTTCTCTTTCTCCTTGGCAAGTGCAGCACGCTCTCAGACATTTAAAGCCTCATACTGAGCAAGTTTAGGCAGAGGTTTTATGTCATAAAATACTACCCTGAAATTATCAATAACTCTCACATTAATTGTGGCATACTCAGGATATTGTAATGGCCCTTTTTTCTTGGTGATCTTATGCCACTGACGAAGCCACAAAGATGTGTGAAACCACTTACCTATTGCCATATAATGACCTGGAGTACCTTTTTGTGGAGAGTCCTCACCCTCATGGACAGAAACTCACACATCATCCCTCATCAAAACCAAAAGGGTACTGAAGCATTTCATGATTACAACAATTTAGCACTGAAATTAACTAATCTCAATTCAAATATCCTGTGTTTTAGTCCAAATAACAATTCAATAAAGATCGACAGGTGTCTAATCCTAGTGTGGATCTCTTCTGCGTGGACCTATCAAAGCGCAATTCTTGGTGACACAACAACCAATCCTATCTTGAAAATTCGCACCACCTGACCTAACCTCATGCTGCACTCTCTGATACAATCCTCACTCCTAGCAGAGGTTCACCCTTGTTTACTTGTGTACATCAACCTCTACACACATTAAAGCAAGCACAATTAAAAAATAACTCTTCTTTGCCACTAAAGAATTTAAAGTAATCACTCACACAGGAAACAGCCTGAAAAAAAACAGTTTCCAACTTACACACACAGACCCACACACACACACACACACGAAATCTCGACCAGCGGGAAATGATCCTGACTATTGCAGCTTCTCTTATACACATTAGGCTGTATCCGCACTAATCACTATTAGCAACAATCAGTTACAGTTCCTTATCTCAATTATGCGCTTTGATGGTTCCTCACAAACCAACACCACATAACCTAGGAGACAAGTTAAACCCCAATATATTTTTATCTATACTAGATATCGGGATCTTGAAGTACAACAAGCACAATATCAACTTCAACAACTCCACATCGAGCACATATACACATCTACACAACTAGACCATGGTCATCACCACAACGCAAAACACACAACTTCAACACAACACCATAAGCTCAACATAAACAACTGTGTTGCATAACCCTATTATTCTCTCTTCCACCACTGCAAACACATTTGGAACTACCAAAACCATCAATCTTCAAAGTTGGGCCACGGAATTTAGGGGCATGGCCAAGTTGGGCTGGGGCAAGGTCGAATCTGGTCTAGATTTTCTCAACCTTCCTATCTCCTCTCCTGTGACAGAACCATTCAGAGATCTTCGCCAACACATGTTTCGTATATACTATAGGTACACCAGTAGATTTCATCAGGGCTACAATGACAAATATACAAGCTTTAAAATTTACCCCTAAATCAGGTAAGGACAAAAACCATCACCAAGGTCACATTAACCATATCACCACATTTGAAAAGAAATATGCACATAGTGGGTTCCAAGAGGATCAAAACTTACATTGGACAAGGATTTATATGTCACCAATGGCACTAACCAATAAGTTATCAAAAAGAAAGAAGACAAGAATTGAAGTAGCAAAATAACCAAGATGGATAGGGAATACGAAAGAGAACTAATGAAACATCTGCTCACCTAGAACCAAATCATCAATGTGTATCAAAAGTCCCAAAGTATTCAACTAAACGATCATGAGGAATCTGAAATATATGCAGGCTAATATCACCTCATGCAAAAAACTCATCAAGCCATTATTTGGTCAAAATGCAAGGGTATAATATAAGCTCACCTAAAATCCAAGCAGCATATCCCTGTATAGTATAAAACATCATTATACGAAAACCATCTCTTCTACTATAGGTATACAGGGAGTGCAGAATTATTAGGCAAGTTGTATTTTTGAGGATTAATTTTATTATTGAACAACAACCATGTTCTCAATGAACCCAAAAAACTCATTAATATCAAAGCTGAATATTTTTGGAAGTAGTTTTTAGTTTGTTTTTAGTTTTAGCTATGTTAGGGGGATATCTGTGTGTGCAGGTGACTATCACTGTGCATAATTATTAGGCAACTTAAAAAAAAATATATATACCCATTTCAATTATTTATTATTACCAGTGAAACCAATATAACATCTCAACATTCACAAATATACATTTCTGACATTCAAAAACAAAACAAAAACAAATCAGTGACCAATATAGCCACCTTTCTTTGCAAGGACACTCAAAAGCCTGCCATCCATGGATTCTGTCAGTGTTTTGATCTGTTCACCATCAACATTGCGTGCAGCAGCAACCACAGCCTCCTAGACACTGTTCAGAGAGGTGTACTGTTTTCCCTCCTTGTAAATCTCACATTTGATGATGGACCACAGGTTCTCAATGGGGTTCAGATCAGGTGAACAAGGAGGCCATGTCATTGGATTTCCTTCTTTTATACCCTTTCTTGCCAGCCACGCTGTGGAGTACTTGGACGCGTGTGATGGAGCATTGTCCTGCATGAAAATCATGTTTTTCTTGAAGGATGCAGACTTCTTCCTGTACCACTGCTTGAAGAAGGTGTCTTCCAGGAACTGGCAGTAGGACTGGGAGTTGAGCTTGACTCCATCCTCAACCCGAAAAGGCCCCACAAGCTCATCTTTGATGATACCAGCCCAAACCAGTACTCCACCTCCACCTTGCTGGCGTCTGAGTCGGACTGGAGCTCTCTGCCCTTTACCAATCCAGCCACGGGCCCATCCATCTGGCCCATCAAGACTCACTCTCATTTCATCAGTCCATAAAACCTTAGAAAAATCAGTCTTGAGATATTTCTTGGCCCAGTCTTGACGTTTCAGCTTGTGTGTCTTGTTCAGTGGTGGTCGTCTTTCAGCCTTTCTTACCTTGGCCATGTCTCTGAGTATTGCACACCTTGTGCTTTTGGGCACTCCAGTGATGTTGCAGCTCTGAAATATGGCCAAACTGGTGGCAAGTGGCATCGTGGCAGCTGCACGCTTGACTTTTCTCAGTTCATGGGCAGTTATTTTGCGCCTTGGTTTTTCCACACGCTTCTTGCGACACTGTTGACTATTTTGAATGAAACGCTTGATTGTTCGATGATCACGCTTCAAAAGCTTTGCAATTTTGAGAGTGCTGCATCCATCTGCAAGATATCTCACTATTTTTGACTTTTCTGAGCCTGTCAAGTCCTTCTTTTGACCCATTTTGCCAAAGGAAAGGAAGTTGCCTAATAATTATGCACACCTGATATAGGGTGTTGATGTCATTAGACCACACCCCTTCTCATTACAGAGATGCACATCACCTAATATGCTTAATTGGTAGTAGGCTTTCGAGCCTATACAGCTTGGAGTAAGACAACATGCATAAAGAGGATGATGTGGTCAAAATACTCATTTGCCTAATAATTCTGCACTCCCTGTAGGTACTACCTATGATATATACATTGTAACATTCCATTGTCCCGGATTTAAAATGTTGTTCCTAGAACAGTTGAAAACGAAATTCTAAGCATGCACGTCAGATCAAAGGTGCATCAATGAAATGTTATACTGAGAGTTTCAAAAGTATCCCATTAGATGTAAAAGGGATACCAATAGCTACATTCTACACCCCATTAGCGCTCCGTAAAGCCCCATACATAGGCCCTCGTTATGACATTGGAGGTCTTTTCCGAAGACCACTGTGGTGACGGCTGCCAACAGACCGCCGCTGAGGCAGAACTCCGCCCGCCAGATAATGACACACAAACACAAAACTGACCGAAACCAGCCACAACACCAATGCCGCCAGACCCAATGGAGGCGAAAAACTGTCAGACCCAACACCCACCCACTATGGCAGCAACACAACGTCCTCCAAATAATGGACCACAAACCAGCACATCGGACACTCAACGGCGGTCACTCGTTGGCGGAGCAGACTGCTGCAGTAGAATTGGACACCCAATACCAACAGAAGCCAACATTGGCCAGATGAAAAAACCCACACCTGGCACATACACACACAGTACACACCTGCCAACAGCACTATAAAACACACCACCACACAACCCACAATCCTTTGCAAACACGAAAAACGTACCACACCTTGCCAGCAAAAGACAATACAAGAACTGCACACACAAACCACAGCCACCTATTCACCTTTCACGCATCAAACACCACACACCATACCCCAACACACATCGCACACTGCACAACACACACACCACGCCCACCACACAATAGGCATGTCCCTACAGAAGAATCCCCGTTTCACAGATAAGAAGTTGCTGGTGATGGTGGAGGAAATCGTCAGGGTAGAGCCACAGCTGTTCGGTGCACAGGTCCAGCAGATAACTATTGCTAGGAAGATGAAGCTATGGCAGAGGATCGTGGAATGGGTGATCTCCATGGGAACATATCCACGCACAAGGGACAACATTTGCAAGACGTGGAACAACCTACAGGGGAAGCTTCTTTCCATTGCATCCAGGCACCAAGTTGCCATCATGAGGACTGGCGGTGGACCCCCACCTCCTCCCACACAGTTGACATCCTGGGAGGAGCTAGTCTTGCCAATCCTGCATACTGAGGGCCTCACTTGAGGGCTGGACACTGGTAAGTCACCATTATAACCCTACCTCCACCAATACCTGCATGGCATATCACCCCCTCACCCTGAACCCTACACCCCACTCCATCCCATACAGTGCACCACCCCAATAACCATCCTCAATTGTGTACCCCTGCATGCCCTACCGACTGAAAGCATACCCACTGCAAGCACACCCCTCTCAGCTCTGCATGCACACACAACATGAATGCATGGACCACATGTAGCATTACCAATCCCACAGTCCATAACAATACACTAACCAAAGATGGGAGGACAACACCCATCCCATAAGGAAAACCAGAAATGCAGAATATGTGGCAAACAATGACTGTAACAAATCACTTACATGTCCACGGGTGCCCCAGCCAATGTCAGCGGTGATCATGTGCCACTGCAACCCAGTCCACTACCAGAAGATGCCCTCAGTGATGACAGCAACTCTGGATGTCCCGATCTAGATGAACTCCCTGGCCCATCTGGGACCACTGGTCAGTCGGCTTCCACATCCCACACCCAGTCCACCACAGGGCCCCGCCCATCAGACTCCAATACCACAGCAGCCACCCAACGTCCACAAACCTCTGTCTCCAGGACACGTCGATCAAAAGTGTGCCCACCTGTACAGGGACCTGAGTCAACACCACACAGCCAAGATGATGAAGGTCCTGGTGGAAGTGGGAGTGGGCACACCGTTCAGGGGACAGAGGCACAGGGGGCCAGGGCCAGGGCCAGTGGGAGGTAAGTTTTGCGGCAGGGGATGCCAGACCAAGGGAACCGACTGCCCAGGAGGCACCCACACATGGCCTCAGGGCATACCAACAATCCCAGGACAGGATGGGGCAGGTGATTACCATCTTGCAGGAGAACCAGCGGCTGCACAGGGTACACCACCAGGAGGTCATGCAGCAGTTGCAGGACATAAATGCCAACATGGCCTCCATTGCAGGGGTGGTGGGTGACATGGCCAATACGATGCCTCAGAAAAGAGCACACCAGAGGGCCCCTTCCATTAGCCAGTCTACTCACCAGCCAAAGTTTGCTACAGCTAGTGGATACCACTCACAGGCCACCAGCACCCCTCCCTCTGCAGAAGGTGAACCACCCCGAAAATGTTCCCTGCGACCCAGACAGACACCAGAGACTGTTGCCAAGACCAAAACCACCACCAGGAAATGAGCCCCTCCAGAATGCCTGCCTTGTGTGCCACTGAGTCACCTTGTTCACTTTGGACTGCATTTGCTCCTTTTTTCTATGGCCCCATTGGTAATGGACCTGTGCTACAAACCAACTGGGCCACTACACTGAAGTTTTCGTCCACCATCACCCCAATCTGTTTCACTATCCCATCCTTTTTGTCACTTCAGAAAATACCCTTGAACACAACTGAAGTATTTGTGCTTTATCATACAACAATATGCAGTGTATTGAACTGCATTATCCTATGCAAATGTCCTGTAATGTGTGAATCCATCCAACAAATGTGTTTAAGCAGTCTGTAGTCATCACATCAGTACACAGTTGTTACCACACAAACATCTGCAAAAAGGGAAAGCATAAGTGACAGTCAATTCAAAAGTAAAGGTAGTGCTTGGCACAACACAGCAGGCACACAGCACTTATTTGTAATGGAGATATGACCAGAAGTACAGTCACTGGAAGTACTGCTGTATTATATGTGTCCTGTTGTCTACATCCTCCTCCTCACAGTTTACTGCGTCCTCTGCTGCCACAGGTGTATTGCCTCCCCCTTCCTCCTGCAGGCAGGGCCAAATTGTGCATCATGCCACCACTATCTGGCAGACTTTCTTAGGGGCGTAGCATAGGGATCCACCAGTTAAATGGAAGCACCAGAACTTGGCTTTCAGTAGACCAAATGTGCGTTAGACAACCATCCTGGTACGCACATGTGTTCACTGTGCCGATTTTCTGGCCCTGTTCTCGGATTCCTCACTGGGGTCAACAGCCAGGACAGGTTTGGGTAGCCAGAGTCACCTGGAAGTAGTGAGGGATAAACATTACTCATGTACAATGGCATGGAGTACAACTTTAGTTGGCTTACACTGACATACATTGGGTGAAGACTCAAGCTCACCTATGAGCCACACTCTCTGGCTCTGTAGTCGTGCCATCACCTGTGGGACGCTGTTATTCCTCAACACATAGGCATCATGCACAAATTCAGGAAACTTGGCAGTGACATGGGAGATGTATTGATCAGCAAGGCACACCATCTGGACATTTGGAGAGTGGTAACTCTTCCAATTCCTGTAGAACTGCTCATTTGCCCTCGGAGGGACCAAGGCAATATGGGTTCCATCAATGGCCCCAATCACATGTGGTATGTGTCCCATGGCGTAGAATGCAGCCTTTACAGTGGGCAAATCTTTACTCTGGGGTAATGAGATGTACCTGCTCATGTGTTTGAGCAAGGCAGCCAAAACCCTTCCAAGCACAATCGAAAACATTGGCTGTGACATTCCTGCAGCCAAGCCCACAGTCACCTGGAAAGAACCATTTGCCAGGAAGTGGAGCATTGACAGTGCCTGTACTGCATGGGGTATTGCTGTTGTGCTACGGATAGCAGGAATCAGATCTGGCTCCAAATGTTGACACAGCTCAGTAATGTGGCCCTGTCCAGACGATAGGTGATTATGATGTCCACTAGGGGTCTATACACAGGTGCTTATCTCCTCCTCCTCCGCAGTGGCAGGTAACTAAGTAAACCAAATATGAGATGTGTGTGAGTACAGGAAGTATGGACACACAATATCACAGTACACAGAGCATGTATGTATGTAGCAGACTGCAATCATCGATACCTATGATGCACATTAAATTGTCCAACATGAGTACCAGGATTAAGAATTGACAACTGCCTATCCTGTATGCAGGGACAGGTGGAAGTGACCTCAGTCTGCCGGTGTTTAGCGTCATGGCGGAAGGTGGTCTGCACCACAGTGAAACTCCTCATTGGTTAACATAGAGCACTATGGAGCACAGGAACCAATGATGATCAACGCCAGCGGTTTTCACCGCCGCGGACGTGACCGACATTTTCTCAGTACCACTTCACTTGATTCCTGACTCTCTACTGATCAACACCTCCACTGCGTGTGCTGCGGCATCCTGTGTCTGGAACCTGCGGTGGGCCATGCTACATGGTAAAGGGCCACAGCCTTCACATCGGAGTTGTTGTGGATGGGGTCTTACCCTTATATGGGCAGTTGTATGGGCCTCCAGACCAACAGGTGAGTACCTCATGGGTATTTTGGATGCAACATGGCTGCATTAAGATGTATGTATGTGCTGGCAGTGTATCATTCGAAGGGGGTTGTTTATGCTGCATACAATGTGTATGCAGAGGTACGGGTAATGTGTGTGCTAAATGTGGGATCTATGCAGTATGTAAGCCATTTCTGTTACAGAATGGAGTTTTGAGTTCATGGTGTCAATTCGTCTGTGTTCCCTATGCATGTCAGCGCCCATCAGAAGAAAGGGTTGTGGCATGACAAAGCCAATGACGTGCAGACCCTGGGGATCCACAGCCGTCAGAGCACCCACGGAAACGGTGGGAGGACCTGAGACACTGGGCCAGGAAGACCAAAGAGGCCCAGCTGGGGACGGCCTCTGAACAAGGGAGGAGTGCCTGTCGGACCCTGACCTCCGTAATGGCCCGCATACTGGCGGTGGCCAATCCTGAGTTGGATGGGCACTTGAGGGCAGCACAGCGGCCACAAGGGGGTAAGGACAGACTGTGTGGTATTTTTGTTTGTTGCCTGCCATGGGTTTGGGTGCAAGGTTCTAGACAGTGGATGCACCAAAAATGTCAGTTTAGCTAATCTTGTGGAGTCCTGCTTAGCAATGTAGGGTGGTCTATATATTTGGTATTGGTAAGTCGCTGGCATACCATGGCAGACATGGCTTAGTGAGTCCCAGTAGGTATGCAGATGGTAGTGTTTGGGTTCATTTCTGCTGTTGTTCCCAGGTAATGGTTTGTCATTGTGGTTCATACTGCAGTGTTAGTCCCAGTGAGTGATTATGATGTGTATGCCATATGTGCTGTTGTTGCTGTGATTGGCCACCTCCTCTCCTTTTCTCATCCTATCCTTGTGTGCATTAGCATCATCTGGTAAAGGAGCAGGGGCACCAGCGAGTGGGAGAGCTGCAGCCCACGGGACCCAGGAGGCAGAGTCCACTGATGCCGAGGGGACCAGTGGATTGTAGGGGAGCACCACAGGGGAGGCTGGAGCTACAACTACAGACTCTGATTCCTCCTCCGATGGAAGCTCTTTAGGGGTGGCAGACCCCTCTGGGACCACCCGAGCTACTACATCTTCTGCCACCCCCGTATCAGCATCGCCCTCCCTGTAGCCCCTCATCAGGTTGCCCGTGCCCACTCACCCCGGAGGGTGGGCGTCTCCTTCGCCTAAGGCACCTCAGGCCCTGCCCCAGTCAGTCCAGTTGCCCTCACTGAGGAGGCTATTGACCTTCTGAGATCCATCTCTGTAAGGCAGTTAACCATAGTGAATGCCATCCAGGGGCTGGCATTCCAGATACAGAAATGCAATACCTACCTGGAGGGCATTCACATTGGCTTGGCTGCCCTACAGAGATCGTTTCAGGCTCTGGCCTCCTCTTTGACGGCAGCCAGTGTCCCTGGTTCTTCTGTCCCCCCTCCAACTACCTGTTCCCAGTCCAAAAGCCCTTTCCCCCAACCCATCTCACACACACAATCAGACAAGCATGCACACAAGACAACAGACAGGACTCGCACAGACAAGTAAAAGGCACCACACTTTACTTCACAAGCACACACACAGCCAACACACAGAAGCACATGCAACAACAGCCACTGCCTCCACTGTCTCCCCCTCTCCTCCTCCCTCACAGTCACATCAACACTCACACCTGCAAGCACTGCATCATCAGTCCCAGATCCTGCCACCTGTACAGCCTTGCCCACTGTCACCGCAACAGCAGACACGCAGACTAGCACCCCATTCACCACATGTGCAGTCACCACCGCCATCAAAACCTCAAGCAGCAGACCCACCTCACTTGCAGACACCACAACAACATACATACAAACGTCCTGTTTGTCCTCTCCCACCCTGTGTGCCCACCCCCCTCCAAAAACACATAAATGCTCCCACTCAGGCACTCAACAACCATACACCTCACACACACACACTGTACATGCACCTGCAACCTAGCCCAGCCTCCTACAACCACTCCCTCTATCTCCAATCCCAAACCTCCTCCCACTGCCCGCCCCATTGGACCTAAGAAACTTCCTTTCCCTCCTTGACCTCTTCCCTCCTCCCCTCCCGTCCTGCCCGTAAGAGGAAGATCCCTCTCCCCAGCCCAGTACCTCCAGCTGCCAGTCCACTCCTGTTTGTCCCCCTGGAGCTACACCTTCCACTAAGGGGAACAAGAGTGGCACTCCGGCCCCCCACCCCAAGCAACCACCTCTACCCCCTAAGCAAAGACACGCCCCCTCCCAAACCCAAGTCCAAGGACCCCCCTCCCAAGAAAACCGCCCCCACACCCTGAGGTGCCTTGCTACCATCACCATGATGCCCCTGCCCAATGGAGTGACTTGGGCTGTCAGGAGTCAAGTTGGGCCTTGGACGTTGCCCTGTGGCTTTTGCCTAACATTGGACTGGCCAATAGCCCTTTGTATATAGGTGCCTCATCAGTTGTGTGTGCAAGTCCACCGAAGAGGTTGGACCAAAGGTATGTGTCCTGGCTTTCTTTACTTCTGGCTTATGTTGGTGTAGGATTTCTCTGCAGATTGTTCTCGGTGTGTGGTGTGAGTGCATGGTGTGTGTTGTGAGTGTGGGTGTGTCATTCTCCCCTCCCTCCCTTTTGTGCTAGGCGGCTGTACTCACCACCCTCGTCTTCATCTGCATTGCTGCTCCTGGATTGCCATTGCGTGGTACAGCATCAGCAGGACTTTCAGTTCAAGTTCCATGGCGGCAGCGGACTCTTCTGTGTCCCTGGAGGTGAGTGTCTCCTTTTATATGATTAGTTATCGCCAGGCTCTTGGTGGCGGTGGTGCCACCCCGGAAATCCTGGCAGTCTGCTATGTCATTATATGATGGGCAGGGTGTTGTCTTCCGCTAGCCTGAAGATGGCAACCGCCATGGTCAGTGGATGGACCACACTGGCGGTTTGGGTGGTACATTGGCTGTCTATGGGAGGGATCACCGCCATGGTTATAATTTGGCGGTCTTCACCGCCAGCCTGGCGACGGACATATCGCTGTTGCCAGCGTGGCGTCAGCTGACTGCCAATGTCATAATAAGGGCCATAGTGTGCTAACACGTGCAAAATCATGTCTAAAAGTAACTAGCGAGACTTAGTAACAAATGTGTAAATAATCTCAAAGACAAATCTCTGCATTATTGTACCGATGATCCCAAAAGGTATCCCATTTAATTGGAAATGAATGCCAATATATGCATTTCTCTCCCTACGTTTGCCCCATCATCCGCTGTACCTGACACTGCACTGGGTAAACTAATACATGCCAGCTCATTCATATGTGGTATGCTACAGCGTATTGCTTCCAGCAATATGTGTTGCCCTAACAAACGAGTGAGCCCACTCAGTTAAAGTAAGCAAACGCTACAAAGACCGTTTACAGAAGGAGAGTGCTCCAACATCCCAGTAATCCAACGCGGAGTACCACAGTTTCTAAAACAGCGTTCCAAATAAAGGCCATCTTGTGTCTCATATTTACAGTAATAAGAAAAGGGACTAACTGTGTGTCGGCCACAGCCATCAAACAAAAGTCAGACTAAACCCTGCGTGGTGTAACTGCGGTCGCCATCTTAAAGTAGGTTTAGTTGAAGAATTACCCCTCACAAAAGGTAAGTGAAACAAAACGTACAACCATAAATGGCTCATTGAAGGAAATGTTGCTACTCCAAAGCTACTCTGAAAAAGAGGTGTTAATATAGATACAAAGGCCCATATTTATACTTTTTTAGCGCCACATTTGCGCTGCTTTTTGACGCAAAAACGGCACAAACTTACAAAATACAATTGTATTTTGTAAGTTTGTGCCGTTTTTGCGTCAAAAAGCAGCGCAAACGCGGCGCTAAAAAAGTATAAATAAGGGACAAAATGTATAAATATGAAAAACGAAAATGACATTGAAGGGCAAGATTCCCAGTATCAATGTAGGTCCATGTTTCAAATAACTCCACAATATACAGTAATAAACACTACATTTTCTTGTCACCAACAATAAAATCTACCAGTACTCAATGTCCCAGATTCATTATGTACACATGTATTAAAAGAATCGGTCTAATAGTCTCAGCCAGTATTCAATGTCCCAGATTCACTATATACACAATGTATCAAAAGAATATGTCCAGTAGTCTCAGCTTACAAATACAATGCATTCTATTGGTCCCCCCAAAAAGTAATGAAGTTCATGGTCAATGTGCAGGCCTTCATCTACTGCTTTTAATATCAAAATCCAGAATGCTTCCTCTCTCCTCAATTTCAACAAAAGGTTATCACCTTTTTTTATCAGGTTGTTCTTTCTCACTACTATAGAATTGAAAATTCTGATGGTGATCTTGTTTATCATACTCTAAAGTTTGTAATGTAAACAGGTATTTAGGATTGCCTTGTTTGACTACCCTCAAATGTTCAGCAATTCTTTCCTGTACTGGCCAGATAGTGCTCCCAATGTAAATCTTGTTACATTTGCCTATCAGAACATATATTGCAAAGTGTGTAGAACAGTTAATATTAATTTTGATGTTGAATATTGGGCTATTATTTTTTCTCTGGCTATCCTTCATACAGAACAGTGCTCACATTTGTAAAAGCCATTGGTCTGTGAAGGCCACCATGATGTCTCTTGTGAAGGTTTGGAATACCTTAGACTATGAATATTTCTAATTGTACGTCCCTTACTGAACGTAATGTAATGACATGTGGTAATAGAGGAATTTATCTTATCCTCTTCCTTAAACAAGTGGCCATGTCTACTGAGTATCCTTCTCAGTTTGTCAACATTACTTACAAAAGTAACAATAGATCTGAGAGTACCATAAAAAACTGAAAGACTCTTCTTGTTATCTTTCAGTTCCTTGGATCTATCCAATTTCAAAGCCCTGTGGCTAGCAGTCCTTACAGTATGTTTATCATGGACTCTAAAAAGGCACCTTTGAACTATGTTGCCAATATTCACTATATGTTCAGCATTGGAGCTGGAATTATCCCTAGTTCTGAACACTTCCCCATAAGGTATTGCACCCAATTGGCATTTTGGGTGTGCACTTGGTGCTTGCAAAATTGCATTGAAAGAAGTCTCCTTTGTGTACATTCGACTGTGATGTTTGGTCACTGACATATAGTTCAACATCTAAAAATTGTATTCTCTCTAATAGTTCAATGTGCATGACATGTTGAAAAGATTAGAGCTGAGGTAGGCTACAAACTCCAACAGATCTTCAGATGACCCAATCCAAATAATCAGGATATCATCAGTGAACCTACTCCAAAAGTGGATATGATCAATCCATTGTGTACTGCCCAGTCCCCAGACCGGCCCCAACTCAAACCAACCCAAAAAACGTTTGCATAAGATAGGAGCAAATCTGGAGCCTATTGCAGTACAATATGTTTGGTTATACCACCTGCCTTAAAATATAAACACATTATTGTCCGAAACCATATGTATCATAGTCAAAGCATCTCAGTGTGTAACAGGAGTTCCACAGGTCTTTTCTTTAGGAAATGTTTGACTGCCTGTGAGAAAGAGCCTCTTTTTGACATGGTAAGCCCCCACTTTTTGCCTGAAATCTGATGTGGTTTCAAAGTTGTTAGTGCACAGGGCACCTGTAACCAGGTTCCCTGGGCCATGTCTCTTTCCCAAAACTGTTGTGATGCACTGAAAGAACTGGAAACACCTTTAGGTGTCCCTATAAGTCCCAGGGCATGAGGTACTAAGGGTAAGCCTCTGAGGGCAGCAGCACAGATTGTGCCACCATCAGGGACCTAAATTGCAAACCTAAATTGCAAAACTGATATGGCACACAGCCTGTGTGTTCTGTCCACTACACACTGCATGCAATATAGGTAAGACACTTCCGGCAGGCCTTCCAGCCCTAAGGCAGGGTGCACTTTCCTGCATGTGTGGGCATAGATGCATGAGCAATAGGCCTCTACAGTGTCCCTGCCAAACCTGTGGCATTGTAAGTGAACAGAGCGGCCATTTTACATGCATGTACTGGGCATTGGTCAGTACGAGTTTCAAAGCTATATGACTGCCACTCTGCACCCTGGGTTGTGTGGTATAAAACAACTCAGAATGTTAAATCCAAACTGGTACCAGTATTGGAATTACTGCAAAGTGTACCCAGGAGTCACCGTAGAGGTGCCCTCTTAAATCGCTTACTACCCTGGCATGGTTGCTGGCCGGTCACAACCTAGCCTGCCACCATCAGACAGGATTCTGGAACCCTGGGGGGAGAACCTGTGCTCTCTGAGTCCAGAGAACAAAGCCCTTCCTGGGCAGAGGTGTTACCGCTCCTCCCCCGGGAATGTGCACAGACCTGCCTATAAGCTTCAAAAGGCTTACTGCCCTTGAAACTCGTCCCCCAGCCCTGCAGCTAGCAGCAGATGGCCGCTCCTGTTGCAATCCCCACTTTTGGCAGAAGCAACAGTGGGAAAATGCATAAAGGACAGGAGGAGAGGCAACCCCAAACTTGCACCACCCCAAGGATGTTGCATGTGCAGTGACTTCTCCATTTCATTTACCTCCATCTTGCATGGTAGGAAAATAGCATATCAGGGATAGGGAAGTGACCTCTGCCCACAGGAAGTGGTCACATAGTGGGTGTAGTCACCCTAAGGTAGATAGCCTATTGGTCACTACTAGGTACTCCCCTAATCGCCTACTAAGTCCCGTTTTAATGGGCACTCCTGGACCTGCAGATCAGATTCCAAGGACACAAGAAGCCCAGCAACAAAAAAGACATGGCTCGAGAACTGCATTCCTGCTGCACAAAGAAAAAGGCACCAAACCTTGCCTGCTGTACCCAGGACCCGACAATCGCCGATGAAGAGTTGCTCAGACATCAGTCAGACTCTAAAAATCCCCAGAGAACCTCCAGTCTTCTAAGAATTGCTGAAGATCTCCCTCCAGAGTGAAGGCATCACTCCCCTGCAATAAAGACCAAAAGACCAGTGAAGTCCAGTTCACGGACCAGCTGCTGACCAAGGAACAGGATGCCGCAGTCGGATCAAATTTCACCCGACAGACTGTGAGGACAAAACCTGCAAGTGTGCCAAGTTTGGTGGCACTGCGACCTCCAGGGCCTGAACCGTGCAACAGCTCTGGTAATGGCCACTCAATGTCGGACTTCAGGAAGGAAAACACACTCCAGACTCCCAAAGGACCAGGAGGAAGCCCCAGTCAAGGGACTTCAGAAACCACCAGAACCACCCATCAGAGTGGCCCTGCTAACCTGCAAGCGACCCTCAAAGTGACATGTCTCCTGCTCCCAAGGGCACCTTTGTGCACAGCTCTTAGCTCATCTATCTGCTTGGCAACCGACCTCCCTTGGCACTAAACTGGAGAACCGGCTGTGCTCTAAGGGTTCCCTACCCCTTGCGACGTCTACACTCCAAAAGGACCCAATAGACTCACCTTGAAGTACAGCTGTGCATTGCTTTTCCAAGTGGTCTCCCACAGTGGTCTTGCACCTGCTCCAAGGACTTTATAGCAGCTCTTCCCGCTAAAACCGGGAGCCACCCAAACTCCTCCTGCTAGTCCACAGAACTTCCTGACGACCTCGACCTATATTCAAAAGGAGACACTGGTAAACAAATTGCCTGATATTACATGTATTTTTACATTTTCTCCTATTGATTCCTATGATGCGTAATTACGCACCAAAAGACTATTTTTGCTAAACTTTGAAAAATCAGAACTTAAAAAGTACTTACCGGATTTTGATGATCTTGGTCTCAAAAATGTTATAAAACTCTGAAGTACTTTTGTAAATTGGTCTTGAGTTATTCCTTTGAGTGGGTGTCTTGCTTTAATAATACTGTGAGTACAAAAAATGTTTTACACTTCTCTAAGATTGGCCTAATTGCTCGACCAAGCTACCATAAAAATTAGAGCATTAGGTGGTCTAGTTTTTACCTCTGTAAACCAACTTCTGGTTGCCCGGACTCTCTGCACGGTGCCTGGTTTTGCACACTACATAGAGAGCCAGCCTCCTACACTGGTAACATGCCAAATTCCGGTAAAATATTCTTGTATAGGGACACCACATCCAAGGGAGCGAAAAGCATGTTGTCTACCCAGTCAATATCACATAACAAGTTAAGGATGTGTTTGGTGTCTGTAACAAATGAGGGTAAATTAAAAACAAAAGGTCGCAAAATAAATCCACAAATTGTGACATCCTCTCAGTGGGTCCTCCGAAACCGAGACTACTGATCTCCTGGGAGAGGGTTGGGGAGGGGGAGGGTCTGCATAGATGAGTGCTCATTGGGTAGCCACCCATCATGTACACCCACCACAGATGGTCTCGGAAGACAATATTTATGGCTTAATGTGTCATGTGGGTCTGGTCTGCTATTGATATGATACTTGTTCTACTGAGTCCTCTTCAGAGTAGCAAGGCCAACATCCCCGACTTATCTCTGTCTCTGTAAATGTGGGATATATTTTTGTGCATATTTTATCCAGTCTATTGTATACCTTTTCAAGGTGCCTTTTCTGTCGAACTACGGTCCATACATTTCCCCCCAATTGTGGAAAGCGGCATGTCATTTCTTGTAATATCCGCTCCATATCAGTAATGTCCCTCTTGAGTTGTCCTGCCACCTCTTTTGTTTGGCAATGGCAGTATCATTAATTAGTACCTTCATTGCCTCCCATTCAGTGGCTCTCTTTCTTGTTGATCCCCATTTAGCATCCAAATAGTGGGTTAATACCTGTAGAACGGACGAGGTAAATGCCCAATCTATTTGGGCCTATGTTCTTAACCACCAGGTAGGTATGCCAGCTCTCCTATGCCCTTGTTTCATTGTCAAGACCACTAGGGAGTCATTTGAAAGGGACCTGTCCTTAAAATCCACATCCAGGTAGTGTGTACACAGGTCTGGCTGAGGAGAAAATAGTTTAACCTGCTGCAGAAACCATGGGAGGGTGAGTTATAGGAGTATACTCTATCTTCGGGAGTCTAGTCCTCCATACATCAGTCAGATGCAGCTGGCCTATAAAGCCTTACAGCTGATTCAACATTGTTTTCAGGGTGGATGCATATTCCTCTCAAGTGACATGACTCAGTCAAGACAACTACCGCCCTGTTGGAAAATGGCCCTCTCTTAATGGTCACTTCAAACTTTTTGCCTTCCTCCTCCTTTTTTTCTGACTTTGTTTTTGTTGGCTTTAAGACTCTGAGCACTTTACCAGTGCAAAACAGTGCTAAAGTCCATGTGCTCTCTCCCTACAACATGGTAATATTGGCTCCTACCCAATTGCCATATTTAATTTACTTATAAATCCCTAGTAAAGTACACTACAGGTACAAGTGGGCTGTAAAATAAATGCTGTTGCTGGGCCTGCAGCACTGATTGTGCCACCCACATATCGGACCTGTCATTGCAAGGTCTGTGTGTGCAGTTTTACAGCTGCCTTGACCTGCCATATAAAACCCCTTGTCAAGCTTTAAACTCCCCTTTTATTACATATAAGCCACACTTAAGGTAAGCCTTATGTGACCCACCAGGCACGGTGCAGTGTATTTAAAAGGCAGGACATCTACTCTTAAGTTTTACACGTCCTGGTAGTGAAAAACTCCCAAAACCCTTTTTCACTATTGTGAGGCCTTCTACTCTCATAAACCAGCATTGGGAATTCCTCAATATACTTTTAAGCTGTAATTCCTGATCAGAAAGGAGTAGCTACATAATGTTTCATATCTTTGGAATGGTAATGATAAATCCTCTTTACTGCTAAAGTCAAATCTAACATTTCTATTTTAGAAATGCCACTTTTAGAAAGTAGATATTTCTCTGCTCTTACTTCTCTGTGTGCCTTCCAGCCTGTCTCCAATATACATCTGGGCTAGGTAACCCATCTACATACATTTGCATTCTGATGGTCCTTCCTGTGCAGGAAAGGAGGACGAGGCTCACACTTACACTTCAAAGGGTAGTGGCCTGACCCCACACAAATAACTAATTACCCCCTACAGATAGCCTGGCAGACAGGACTGGGTTGAAAGGGATACTTGTGCACTTCAAAACCACTCTTTGAAGTCTCCCCCACTTCAATGGCACATTTGGGTATAAGTACTGGGTTTGTGACCCCACCAAAACAGACACTTTTTGGATCTGTAAAAAGACACTTCTGGATCTTGAACTGGACCTCTGTCAGAAGAACTTCTGTGTGGCTTAAAGGACTCAACTGGACTACTTTTATGCTTGTTGCCTTGCTGTCTGGTGCTCTCTGACTCTGCTGAAGGAGAGCAGAACTCTGACTTCCCTCCAAAGTGATCCTCAAGGGCTTGCCTCCTGTTTCCGAAGTCTCAGGACCATCAAGAACTTCAACAGGGTACTGCTGCTGTGAGCCTTTGCCACTCGTGAGTCCGGCCACTGTACTTGTGACAATGATCAGCACATGTCTGAACATCAGCCTGCCTTGTAAGAAGAGCAAGCGTCCTGCTTCTGACACAGATGCTGTCCTTCCAGTGCGGCCACCATGTACCTAGGAACAAGATCGAGCATCTCACTCAGTGCAAGCCCGAGCACCCTTCTTCTACACAAGACGCCGCAGCACCCCGGGCAGACACTCCAACGCAACTTGTGGCCTGTCTGCATGTGTTGCCTTGACAACCCAAGACTCGCTTGCCTCAAAACATTCCTGATGCGGAGTTGCCGTGCAACATTGTGCCTCGCCTACACCTACGAATGAGCGACTTGCCAAAAGACACCCTTTTTCCCAGAGGAAGGTACTGTGATTCCTGAGACCTGTGATGTCTCTGCAAGCCAACCTAGGCAGGATTACAGGTGACTGGGTGGGGTTTAATTAAAACATTTCAGTCTCAAGGGACCACTTAGAGATTTCCTTTTTGAGGACTTGGGAGAGTATTAGGCTGGTGCTCTCTCTCTGTGAGAAAGCTCATTTGTCTTCTTTTCAGTATTACCAGAACCAAAAAGAAGCAGATGTATCTATAGCACTGTGACTTTACTGCAATAACTTGAAAATAATACATTGGATTTGTGTTATATTGGTCATATGTTGGTTGTAATATACTAAGCTATTTTTCTAACCTACGTTGGAGTATTTTTGTAGTGTTTCACTGTGTTAAGCTTGCCTACTATGGGCCAAGCTACCAAAGGGTGAGTGCAGGATAATTCAGGTTATGTTGTGACTTACCCTGACTAGGACTGTGGTCTCTACTTGGACTGGGTGCGTAACTCTGCCAACTGGCGACCCAATTTTTAACATGCCCATGTCATGGGGGTGCCTAATTCCTAGAGTACCAATTCTAACAGACCGAAAAAAGGACGCCCTCAAGATTAGGGGCATACACATTTAACATGCTCAACAGCTTACTGTTTAGCTTCTCATTATCAATAGCGACCCTCCGGAACCCGTTCCACAACATTACTTATAAAAGAGACTCCACCATCTATCCAAATAAACACCCTACTACAGTAGGAAGAGAAAAATACTGAGTTTAGTGTGTTCCTGCGATGTTGGGTGTGTTTCCTGTAGGATCACTATACCAACATGGTGCTGTTTTATGTAGAATAAAAATCTGTGCCTTTTTGTGTATTATTTAGCTCTCACGTTCCTTGTGAGCATTTTTATGTGCTCTATCCCAGAGCTTCACACAGGACAATGTCAATGAAGGCTCCACATTGCTGTTTACAAAATAAATCAGTGTAGTCAACAACCGTGCCTCTATGAATAATATATGGCTTGGAAATAAATTCCCTGCTTAGCCTTGTGTAAGTAAATCCTGCTTTTCCCCTACCACCTTCTGCAGGCACTAACCTGAACTGCATTATTTTGGCACCTGCATCCTGGGCAGTTTCTTAGCGTGAATATCTGAGCCTCAACTCCTACAATCCAGTATCTGTGTGTTACAACATCAAATATCTATATTGGTTCCTGGTCCATGTACCCTTTCCCCATCTAAAAACTTCCTATTAATAACATTATCCACAACTTAATCCAACCAGTACAGGACTGTACGGCTTCAGGCCCCCCTCTTGGGAGTCAGGCCTTAAGGTCAGAAGCCCCTGTGCCACTGAGGTGTCTGGCAGCACCATAACTACTAAGCCGGGGAAGGCTGGGGAAGAGTTTTCCTCATTTCACATAGCCCAAATGGAATCTCACTTATAGTCATTATATGACAAAGTCTGCCAACATCCGGTTCTTATCCATACACAAGAGTACACGTCTCTAAAAGCACCTTTGAATTATTCTATTACTTAGCGCTCATTATGCCATCCAAATTAACCTCTATGTGCCTCCGTGAGAGGGAGGCCTCAACTAAGCTTTTCTCAGGAGTCTGCAAGTCAGTGTTGTTTATCTGTGACAGATCTGTACCCCTGTTCCCCTTGTGTCCAGGCTACACTCAAAGATCCCGTCGCCTTCAGACAGCACTTGATTATGAGGTCAGACAGGCTAGCAAATAGGCCTCTGCAGCTGGATCGAATAGCTTCTGCCTCGTACACATTGATTCTTGAAAGTTGTGTGCTTTGAGTCTTTGCACTCCTGACTATTTTCCCCATATCAGCACACTTCCCAAGAGTCCACTTGCTCTATACCACGGATTACAAGCACACTGTCTCTTCTACAGGAGTCCTTCCATTTCTACCATAATCACGCTCTTAGCCCGTCATCTCCTACCCAGGCAACACTTGGGTACACCTTCAACACATCACATAAAGAGAAGAAGAGCAAACTGTAAACATAATCAGACTTGCCCTTAATTTATTTCAACATGCTTACAATGTCAAGCCAGATTACTAGGTCCTGTGCTGGGCTATGATCTAACTTAGTCCCCCCTGAAGAAATCTCTCTCTTATCTTGGAGCTTGGGATCATCATGTGGAGCCAAATTCAGCACTTCTACTCTCTGGTGTCTGAGGTAAGGCACTTTCTGTAACAAAGTACACCAGGTTCTATGGAAAAACATCAATCTGATGGCAGAAATGCAGCAAGAAGTAAAAAGATTCCAAGTGCAGATTGTCAGAGAAATGTATCAGCTGTTGGAGCATACAATGCTACATTCACTTCAACTTCATATTTATTTTATATATTTTCTGTAACACAGCAAGTGGAGGATAGTTAGTGATGCAATATGAAACTATTTCAGCTAACAAGCAGGTAATATCTCTTCTCAAGGGAAGAACATTAGAAGAACTCAAGACCTGATACAGTGTTAAACTATAGAAAGCTGACTTCACTGAATATAGTCTTTACTTGTCTATGCCAAAGTTAGAACAAGGCTATGCTTACTTGATCAACCAGGCCAAATGAGCAGTGGACAGCACTGAAATAAAAAATAGCAGTACATGTAAATTGTTTGTTAATATGCGATAACGAACAGGCTTTAGTAGTACATTAAGCAGGTATAAACATAATTTTACAATGTGGTTTGCCAGAGACTATGTTTCAGGTTCTAACACTGTGGCAACTCTAAAAGCAAATAATACATTCATGGAAAGTCAAACAAACCAAACATGTCTGACCTGTACTTGCTTAATTACATTCCCATCCGGATTCTCAAGCTCAATCAGTAATTCCTCTTTTCTTCTTTTTAAATTATTGATAGCATCTTTTTTTTCAAGAAGTTCATTCATGATTGGTAATTTGCTCTCTATTTCTGAAAAAACCTGTATGTGTGAAGCCATCCTTTCCCGATATGCAGTGTTTCTTGACAGCAGTGCTTCAAAATCTTCTTTTCGCTCTTCTAAATTAAATTTTATTCTCACATTGTCTGCGTACACTGACTGGTTGTGGGTTACAAGGTATTCACAGTTGAGATTTGTTGTTTCAATTTCATCATCTTTCTGATAGATTTCTTTTTCTGTTTTCTTTGTTTCTGCTAAAATAGTCATTCTTTGTCTTTCAAGTTCATTGAAGTGAGCCTGCAATATATTTTAACATTTATCTGAGCCTGCAATATATTTTAACATTTATCAGAGAACCTAAATTAATCTTTACACAATAATATATTGTAATTATCCACTAAAGTCTAAATGTTTCCCTTAGTGAGTAGGACTATTATCTGAGCCCACTTAGAATGTTTTCATTTTGAAGGTAACGAGATGCGAGGACCTGTCTCTGAAGTTGAGGGGATCATCAAACTGCATCCATGTTTCAGAGAGTGGCTACTACCCTCTTGGACACCAACAGTGGTAACAGCATAATCATAGAAAGCATTGGCAAAGCCAAAAGGTCTTGCCTATGAGAGCTATTGGCTTTTGTAGTGATTTTTAGGACAATGGGCAGTGGGGGGCGGTGGGAGGGGGGACAGCCAGCTGACTACATGGTGGAAGGGAGGAGCACAGATAGCAAGTTGAGAACAGAGGGTGGGCAGGAGGAGCTGGAACAGTAAGCTGACAACAGAGGGTGGGTGGGGCAGGGATGGTGAGAAATTGATAATGGAGAGCAGACAGTAAGGGATGGGGAGGAAGTAGTAATGAAGGGCGGCAGGAGGGGCTGGGGCAGCAAGCTGACTATGGAGGGCGGGAGGGACTGAGGCTGCAAGGTAACAACAGTGAGCAGACAGGAGTGACTGGAGGAGCAAGATGATTATGGAGGATGGGTGGAGGGGCTGTGAAAGCAAGCTTAAAACATTGGGAAGGTGTGAGGGAATGGGGTAGCAAGCTTACAATGGAGGGAGGGTGGAGGTGATGGGCCAGCCAGCTGACAATGGAGGGCAGGCAGTAGGGACTGGGGTAGCAAGCAGACGACGGGATGCAGGAGGGAGGGGATGGGGGTTGGGGCAGCAAGCTGACAATAAAGGTGAGAAGGGAAAATGGAAAGCAAACTGACAAAGGAGCGTGGGTGGTTACAGGGACAGCACACAGACAATCAGGGCGGCCAGGAGGGAATGGGGAAGCCCACAGACACTTTAGGATATGGGAAAGCAAGCAAACAATGGTGACTGGGGAGCAAGCGGAGAAGGGAGCAAGAACAGCAAGGGAAGGTTGGTGGGGTGTAAGTAAACATGGAAGCTGAGGGAGGGAAAGATAGAGGAATACGGAGGGGGAGAAGTACATGAGGGAAACAGGTGGAAAATGCAGCTCTTGTAGAATGCTTAAACAAAAACAATAAAGTAGCACCTGAAGAATGAGCAGTGAAAAGACAGAAGAAATGCATCCGTGCTCCCAGGGAGGTGCAAACACAAGAAGAGGGAAAAAAGCCTATGGAAACTGAAGAACCACACCAATGACAGTGACAATTAAGCCAACTAATGGTAAACAATGTGTTGTAATATAACATGTATTGTAACAGGCAGTTAATGCACCGTCTTAGGTGAGACCTAAAAACTGGTATGCCTGCCATGGCCAAACATTGACTTTGCAAATGCTTGTTTACAGATGCAGTTTATGCTTCCAGATTGGGTACATATTGCTTCCAGAAGTGTTTGTAATGCATAGTGCTAACTCTGCAGTGAAACCAATATTCAATATACTTGTAATGCCTGGCATCTGCTCCTACTACTGTGGTGTAATTTTCTCTTTTTCTCTTTTGTGGGTACATACCGACATTGGATATTTGCATCCCAAACTAAAACAAATGTGGCTGAACCATTAGAACTGTTTGGGTTCTCTGATTATGTACCACAGGTGAATTAATACCTGTCAATTTTATACTGTGATACATGTTTAAATAAACTTCATTTACCAAAGGTTTGTTATCAACGAGACGCTTGCAAACAGACCAAATTGAGACCAAGTTGTCATGCACCAACACAACAAACGGGTTTGGTTCTTGATAAAGATAATAATAAACAAAAGCCAGCATGATGCCCCAATAGCTTAAACTCTTGTGCTGAGATGTGCGGTGATCAGGAGGTCACGAGTAAAATAAAATGAGCCTTCCATGGTTCCAAGGTGGTTAAATTAAATATAATTACATTTAAAATGTGTATTAGTATAGTATATAACCAGTTTATTGTTATCAGAAACACTTAATGACATTTTAAGTATGCCTTTTTTCTAGAGGATCATTTTATTGTCAGGAATGTGACTTCTTTGTATAATAGTTACAGTCTTTATATCTCTGCTTGGAACAAATAAACGTATTGCTTGTCACATTTTACTGTCACCTAACAAAAGGATAACAATAATGGGAATGTTACACCACAGAAGCTCATCAGGAGGATTGCAATTATGGCAATGGAATGGCAATGTACTTTTCAACAGAGCTGCTTCTTAATGTTTAGGTCTTAGTGTGTGACATCCCCCTCCTTTCTGCAGCATCCCCCTCCTTTCTGCACTCACTTCTGTGACAAACTAAATGCCACTGTGTTAGAAATTGGATTTCTGGTTTGCAGAGGTTTGCACCCTATCTGAGCAGGAACGACAACCCTAATTAGGATAAGTCATATACACACTAAAAGTTAACCTGTGCTCACTCTTTGATAGCTTAGCACAGAGCAGTGAGGCTTTACTTAAGAGGCAGTGTATAAAGTATGTGTGCAACACTTCAAACAGTAAAGCAGTGAAAACACCAAACAAAAAGACACTATGCCTGGTTAGAAATACAGACCTTAATTTTATGAGTAACACAAGACCAAAATGACAAAAATCCAATTATTAAAAGTTGAGATAAGTTTTTAAAGAATAAAATGCAGTATAGTTCTTAAAAGCATAAAGCACCAACTGGGGATATCTGGCCGCACCAGAGTGGTACAAATCCAAAAGGTCAGGCCGACCGCGATGGAGCACAGGACGGATACAGTGCCAAGTATGCCCTGCCGAAGTTTTACCTCCTCAGAATTGAGTCAATAGTCCCGTTTGCGGGGAAGAAGCGCATCCGGAGCAAGGAGAGCCCGCTGGCGGTGGT